>NC_079313.1:92341737-93591737 GCF_029931775.1 Euleptes europaea
CCCCAGGCTTCACCCCCCAAATCTCCAGGTATTTCCTAACCTGGAGCTGGCAATCCTAGCTCCTTACCATTTCTAATTAGTCTAATAGATATAAGCTACTTTATGTTTAGCCTACTTTATGTTTCCTGATTAGCCTTGAAATATTACTATTTGGAGTAGTTTTCATGAACATTCTTTCATTTCATAGTAAACAAGATTGATGTCATCATTTAATAGACTCCTTAATTGCATGATATTTGGGCCCAAACCCATGGTGTGGATCCTATGAACAAGTTCCAGGCATGCTAGAAAGTTTCTGCAACAGAGAGCGCTTTCACTTGCGCTGGTGCTTCTGTTTGCACAATATTAAGCCCTTGTCCAAACAGAAATGCTAGTGCAAGAGGAAGCATGCTCTGCCATAGAAATTATCTAGCATGCACAGAGCTTGTTCATAGGGATCCCAGCCCATATTTTTATTCATGTATAAAATATGGGCTAGAAACAGAAAAGCTTATTCTGCAATCACAGTGCTGGATTGGGAAGCATGTGTGAAAACAAAATAGCCTTTTCCCAGTGAAGTTATACACATTTACTTGGAAGTAAGCCCCATTTAACTTTAGAGCAAGTATACATGGGATTGTGCTACAAATGATTATGAATGCTCATCAATGAGAGGTAGGGTTGCCAGGTGCCCGGTGGTGGCGGGCAAACCCCGGGCAATTTGCCCCTTTGCCCGCTGACCAGCTGACGGTCGGCGGGCAAATGTACACGCACATACACGCCGCTGCAGGTCACTTCCGGTTTACAACTAAGAGTTTGAGTGGCATAAGGCCTATTGCGAGGCGGGACTTCTGGTTGTAAACCGGAACTGATGCGCACGCGTGTCCACGCGTTGCTGCACGATCCTGAGCTGTGCCTTAAAAGTCTCCCGCCGGAGGAGAGGTAAGACCTGGCAACCCTAATGAGAGGGGAAGGAAACCTCTCAACTAAAGATGAAATAAAAATACATGATCTAAGTCCAGGGACCATTGCTATAATATTTTATAAGTTAGGTACTTCTCATGAATAGCAATGTAAGATTATTGTGGGTGTTACCGTGCAGTGTGTATGTACCACGTACTTAATATGCACAATCTTTCCTCCCGCTTTTGGAGGTGGAAGGATCAGATCTGGAGATATGTTCATCTTTCACCTTATGAATCCGAGAAAAATATCAAGATAAGATTTGGGATGTGCTGCTTAAATCACAAGCATTGTAGTTTTCAACCATTTGTAGGTACCTGGATTTTCTAATTGACCCATTATGTTATTGTTACCTTACCTCAAACAGTGTCGCCATGTAATTCAAACTCAGAATCCTATATATTTGATTTTAATTGAATTAAACTGTATAAAATGTTGTATTTCTCTTTGAATAATACTTTCTGTATTGCTCAATGTATAATTCTGTGTGATACACAACTTTCTAGCTAAACAAGTCAAGTTATACTTTCCTACATTGCATCAATTTTAGTAAGGGCATATTGTCCCAAACCCTCAGACATTCTTCAGAAATAAATGAGACCGTGTCTCTTTCATCCTCATATTCTGCCCAATAGAACTGAAATTTAAACTTAAAACTTAACTTTTATATTTGTATTTCTCTACTTCCTTAAAAAAAAATCTAGGCCATGAATATTATATTGTTTCTTTAATCCTCCTGAAAAATGTAATTGAATAAATTTAATAAAAGCTGAAGCTGTTAGATCTGGTGGGCAGTCATTGAGTTAGATGGTTTGCAATTTACATTATAGGGAAATATTTCTAATTGGTAAGTTTGACTTCATCTTTGTTTGTTGAAAAGAGACTGTAAGCCCTATTGATTCACTATATAATATAATCCTGGCTCCTGAGAGAGGTTGTGTGGGGATTTCCAGTCTGGTGGCTTCTCTCACAAAACCTTAGGAATCCAACGTTATTGAAGTGGAAAAAAAGAATCCACATTGCAGTAGCTGTGGCTCTCCCACACTGGAAAGTGGCCCAATAGAAAAAAACAGTGTTGATTTTCAGGTTTTTTTTGTTTTTTTTAAATTTCAGGTCTTTTAAAATTCCCTCACTGTTTTCTCTATTATTGGTTTTAAGAAGAGATATGCTGCAAGCAGAAATTGTTTCCTGTATTGCCACCTGTTGTACTCTGGTAGGCTTTAAGAGATAGGTTGCAGCTTGTATTGATCTGTTTTCTGTTATTAGGATATAGCACAAGAAAAGCTCAAGAAGATGATTGTATGTCCAAACCTTAGCATCCCCATTGACTAAACCCAGATATCACTTCCTTATGTGGTAGAGCTGTGATGTCTTTTCTAAACCTAAATTTCACTACCACCCCTTTGACTTCAGATACCCCTTGAACTGAGGTAGATATCTATCTGAATCTATAACATTCACTATCCCCTTAAGCCAAAAACCAAAAACCTTCTAAAGTTCCAAAAATCACGATTCCTCTTTGTCTAAGGGAAAAAGCTCAAAATGGCATCTCTCTCCTTGGGCCAAGAACAGACTCTTTTCAGAATCATCCTTTACATCTGAGTAAGCACAGTCATCCATTTCAAGCCCAAATATCAGCTCCTGGTTTTGGATGAAACCAGAAACCCTTTCAATCCATCAGAAGACACAAAATTATTCAGCATGGTGAAAACAAAGATTGACTGTAAAGAGTGCCAAGAGAATCTTCACAAATTGGGTGACTGGGCAACGATGTGGCAGTGTAGGTAAGGGTAAGGTGATACATATTGGAACAAAAAATCCCATCTTTAAGTAAAGCAAATGAGGTCTGAATTTGCTGAGGCCAAGAGGGGAAAAGACCTTGGGGTTGTGGTGGATTGTTCAATGTGAATGTCAACCCAACGTGCCGCAACAGTGAAAAGAAGGCAAACTCTGTGCTGGGGATTATTAGGAAAGGGATTGGGGGAAAAACAGCCAATATTATGATGGCCTTGTATAGATCTATGATGCAGCCTCATTTGGAAGACTGTATGCAGTTCTGGTCACCATATCTCAAAAAGGACATCACAGAGCTGGAAAAAATAGAGAAGTGGGCAACCAAGATGAATAAGGGGTTGGAGCAACTTTCCTATGAGGAAAAGCTGAAGAGTCTGGGACTTTTGAGTTCAGAAAAGAGATGGTTAAGGGGGGGCATGATAAGAGTTTTATAAACGTATGCATGGGATAGACAGAGTGGACAGAGATAACCTTTTCTTCCTCTCTCGAAATACTAGAACTTGGGGTCATCCAATGAAGAGCAGTTGATTCAGGATGGACAAAAAGAAATACTCTACGGTTCCTGTCCCTTTAACAGAGGCATAATGGAAAGGCAGGCTTTGAGGAGGATGTCTGGCCTGGGTGCCTTCTGCTCCAACTGTCTTGCAACCACTGTCAGTCTTCTAATGGGGGATTGAGTTTAGGATATGCTTTTCCTCCCCACCCATCAGCAATCTGATAGCAGAGGCAAGAGAGGTGTAGCAGAAAGTGGGGAGCTTGGGGGATGAACTTTCCCTCCTTCACAAGTCTCATGGGTCCCCAGTTTGTAGATGCCAATTAGAAAATAGCACTCTCAATTACAGCTGCCAAGGAACACTGAATCAGAGCAATAAGTGAATAGCACCCACTGATTTAAGGCTAGTTACCCCTTGTTCTGATTCAGTGTTCCTTGGCTCAGAATTCTTAAGCTGGGGTAATAAGTAATCACCAGTGCCACCTTCATGGGTCCCCACAACCCAGTTGCACCCAAGCACCACTCCTTCCCTTGACACAAGCTCCAGGGTGGCCCGGGGGCTGCCAGTGAGACCCCCCCACACACACCGAAAGAAGGGCTGTGGAGGCAACTCTCAGCCGCAAGATCCAGCCCAGCAGCCCTGTCCGCGGCAGCAGGAGGACGGGGGCCGGGGGTGGCGGGCAGGAATGGGCCCACCCTTTCCTGATGGGCGACTTTGTGCTCTGCCTTTACACCATAGAACAGGTTGTCCCCCTGAAGAGCGGGGGGAGAGGAAAGGGGAGTGGAAGGAAGGGGGGTATACACGGTTAACTGCAAGAGCGGACTCAATTTGGCCGGACTAGCTGAATCCTTCCAGCCACCGGGGTGAGTCACAGGAACGGCTCATATTCACAAATGGCCGTTCCTGTGGCCATGAAGGCCCTGGGGATCCCAGCAGTGAATGCGTGGGACAACCTGGCTCGGAAGGCTGCAAGTTCATATGAGGCTGGGGTGAATGGCGGCGGTGCCACCTGTGTGGGAACGGCACACCAACATGTCATGGTGGGCCAAGTCTCAGAGGAATTGGGGGGCCTCGGCACAGGGGGGCAGCCAGGGGCCCTCTCAGCGCTGGTGATGGTAGCACCGGGAGGCAAAGGCTGGCCACGAGCGAGCAGAAAAGGATGGCGGGGACTCCATGCAAATGTCCACGGAGATGTCTGGGAGCTGCCAGTGCAGCGATGCTAGCCCATGCCCTCTCTGCCTCCCTTCTGCCTCCGCAGCCACCGTGGAAACTGGCAAGCTGCTGAATCTCAGCCTCCCAAAAGTATAGCCACCAAGCGCTGGCTGCTGTACAGACTGGACAAGAAGGGACCCTCACATGGGCGGCAACATCCCTCCCCATAGTCTGGGAGTGCCATGTGTGGCCTGGGTGCCCATACCTGGCCCCCGTGCCTCCACCACCAAGCCATGAGTCCGGAGGCGCTGCCTTTGGCCAAGTCATCTTGTGTGGGAGGCACCTGGCCCTGGGGAGGTTCAGAACACACAGGAGGGGGAGGGTGAAGTCAGAGGTGGATCGAGGTCACCCAGTCATGGTGCTGGGAGGGCTTGTCAAGTGCCGATGGCCACCGCCCCTTCATGCTGTCCTCTCAGGCGACGGCAGGAAGGGCCGTGAGAAGTCTGGGTGCGGCGGATGCCAGGGGGTGGCCGGGCCGAGCGATCTGCGGGATGGAGAAGGGGAAGTGGCAACGGTCCAGGAGAGAGTGCCTGCAAGCTCTGTCTTTGAGCCAAGGGAGAGGTGGACCCCCTGAAGAGGGGGGTGGGTCTGCCGCCATCCGAGCTTGGAGGTGCCACATAGGAGTGCGCACACCTCTGCTGGGTGGGGCAGGGGCCGATGGACAGTTCCATCAGCCCCATTGTGTATGCGGGTCGGCATGTAAAAGTCTCCCACCAACGGGGTGAGACACGGGAATGACACATCTGTACAGATAGGACCTGCACAGCGCAAGCTGCTTTGGCGTGGGACGTCCAAGCTCGGAAGACAGCCAGACCCTAGGAGGCTCATTGACTAGCGAGCCAGCCACCTGTGTGGAGATGCCAGGCTGACATGTCACTGCTGGGGAATGTGGGGGTGCAGGGCGAGGGGTGGTGTCAGAGGCCCCCTGCCCACAGGTGCTACTTGCAACAGGAGTCCTTCCCTGGCTGATGCCTCCCCCCCAAAGGAAGGCAGCGGCTCCATGCAAATTGCCGCAGGGATGACCGGGAGCTGCCAGCAAAGCGATGCCAGACCATGCCCTCTCCACCTTTCCTTTTGCAATGCAGAACCCCCCACTGCAATGAGAAAGAAGGGTCTGGGGGTCGGCAGCCAGGTGACCCCTGGGTGGCATGGCAGCCGCTCAGGGGTCAAGCTCCAATGGCATGGGGGTGGTCCTGAGCTGTGGCTGTGGTGCTTGTGGCTAGCATCATCAGAAGGTGGTCCGTGGAGGCCGGAGCACAGCTGAGGGCAAAGGTGGCATGAGTGGCAGGCGGGCGTGGTGCTCCCATCAGCACTGAGGGAGAGGCAGAGTGGCATGGAGGCCCTGGGCTGAACAGAACTGCGCTGGCATCTGGAAAAAAAGCACAGCGAGGGATGAGAGGCTACCTTGCCCCGGCCTCCCACCAAGGCTCTCTCTGGAGTGAGGCTAGGTGTGCGCCTTGACAACAGCAATGGTTCGAGTGGAGAGGGAAAGTCTGGTGCTGGACTTCAGAGGTGCCCCCCACCAGAAGCACCCCACGGAGAGGGCAACTGGAGATGCCATAGCGACAAGGCCCCCCCAGAAGGGAGTTAGAGCGAGAAGCATGCACAGTCCCCCCAGAGAGGGGAGTTGGAGCAAGAACCATGCACAGTCCCCCAGAGAGGGGAGTTGGAGCAAGAAAACCGCAAAGTCCCGACCCCCTGGCACAGACTGGCAGCATGCCTGCCCATGCAAGGCTTACCTGTCAAGTGAGTGCCAGCTGCGGAGTGCCACTTATGAGGGGAACTCCCACCTCTGAGGCCCCTCCTCTGGAGGGGTGCCGCCACTTCCTGCTCTGGCCCCATTGGCCGGCCTCTAGGCGGGTTCCAGAGGCGCCAGGCTGAGATGGGCGGTGCTTGGGTGCGGTGAAGAGATGAGGGTCCAGAGCGTTTGCATGGCGGTCAATGGGCTGCACCAGGTCGAGACCTGGCTAGGGCTGTCGATTCGGTTCGTCCCAAACCGAAAAACTGCTGAATTTCCCCCGATTCGGCGGTTTCCAGTTCGGGACGAACCGAATTCAAAAAAGGTTGGAAACAGGGGGAGCCGAATTCCCCGACTTCGGGGTGTTCGGGAAATAAATTCAGCAAATTCGGGGTTTGGCTCCCCCCCCCTCGTGCGCCTTCATGAGGCTTCCCTGAAGCCGGGCGGGGGGCCCTTTAAACAGATCTGCGCCTCCCGGCCGGGAGCTCCCAGCTGGGAGGCGCAGATCTGTTTAAAGGCCCCCCCGCCCGGCTTCAGGGAAGCCCCCTGAAGGCTCGCGGGGGGGGGAATTTTCCCCCGAATTTCAGGGATCCGAAGCGGGGGAGGTCGGACTTCGGCACGGCCCGAATTTAAAAGGGCCAAATTTTGCCGAAGCCGAACTTTACCGAATTTTTTTCCCAACAGCTCTAGACCTGGAATAACTTTTTGTCAGCAAAAGGGGGCGTTCCTGGGCCGAAAGGGCCTTAGGAGGCCTCCTAGCCATGAGAACGCCCCTGGGAATGTCCACGCAGCCACCACTGGCAGCTTCTGTGCCGCTTGGGTGCTGGCGCGGTCCTTGACTCTAGCGCCCAGGCTACTTATGCCAGAGCGAGGCCCTTCAGGCCTCCTAAGCTCAGGAATGGGCTGTTAATGTATGTAATGATTGCTTTATACAGAATTAATCACACTGGCCATTCCAGTTAGGTGACTGCACTACTTGATTTGGTGTTATCTTGATAGACCATATTTTTTAAAAAACTCAATATTTTGTGGTGACAATATCTGCATCAGATCAGAGGCCTAATAATCTGGACCTGAAACTTCTCTCTCTCTCTCTCTCTCTCTCTCTCTCTCCCTCCCTCCCCCTTGCACCCAGTTTTAACAGCTAGCCAACCATACGAAGAATACTAGCAAAACAGAAAAGCTGTACAGTGTTTTGTGTTATTTTGGTTGGCCCTAATAAAAAGTAGTCAATGACTGTTTTAGATTTTCCTTTGGACCAATGTGGCTACTTGCAATTTCTGCCTATGAAACATGAGCAACTTTCAGAATGACTTTTATACTCCAAAGCTATTTTGATAACAGCTTTGAACAAATCCAGTGATATTAGCGTCAAGGTAGTCAGTCTTAGCAACAGGGAAAATATAATTGTGACTACCCTGAAACTCTTGCTCTTGTTACCTTTTTCAAGCTGAAACATATTATTATGCTAAAGTAATCAGCCCCTCCTACTATTTATATTAGGCTTTTGCTTTTTATTGATCTGTGCAGCCAAAAGTGCACCATCAGACTGACTGGATTTTCTCTTTCCCTGTTTAGCAAGCCAGAGATCCTATCAAGACAGCAAGCATTTTGTCGTATCCAAAATCTTTGTATGATTTTCAAGTAAGTACTGTTAGTTAGGCTCTCTTTTTACAATTTTCACTTGCACTTTCCTTTGTAGCAAGGAAGATATAGGCATGAATATATCTGCAACTGCTTATAAAGCATGAGTGAGTGTTCAGTGAAATAAAATTTATTATTTCAATCTTCATCCTAAATTGAGGTTAGGGCACTATGTTTCAACCACACTTGATCTATTTGATGAGCCTGTGTGGTGTAGCAGATCGTGGACAGGGTTTGTTGGATTTAGTTGCACCAGGGAGGTGCGTGATGCTTTCACTCTCTAGATGACCTTGGACCAGTACCTGTCTCTCAGCCTACTCTGCCCCACCAAGTTGCTATTATAAGATTTTTTGTATGTTGCCATAAGCTCCTTAATGGATGGATGGGATTGAAATGTAATAAATCAAAGGACAAGCAATGATTTTGCAAATTCTCCCATAGCGCATGATTCCCTTGTTATTGAGGGATTTACAACATATGCACCAACTGCCCCATTTACTAGGGACAGTCCGTATTTTCTGACCTCTGCCCTAGTGGATCGTTTCTTTTCTCTAGACCCTATTTTTGCTGTTTTTTTCAACTAATGTTCTGTTTTTATTGCATGATGTTAGCATTGTCATTTTTCAGGATTCAACTTCCTCACTGGTGTCACTACTTGAAGGAAAACATATGCATCTCCAGCATTAAATAGGCACCAACTATACATGGATTGTACAAATAAATGATCGTCTGGAGTGGTCCTAGCTCTCTTAAAAGCCATAAACATGATAATGTTGCTTTCTAGACTAGTGGGCTTCATTCTGTTCAGGCTATTGCTGTACATGAGGTCCTCCAACCGTATCTCTCCGGACTGAGTGAGTGGACAACAATGTGGCAAATGAAGTAAATTTAAAATGATGCATGTTGGGGCAAAAAATCCTAATTTTTAATATATGTTGACGGGGTCTGGCAGTGTCTGAGCAGGAAGGAGATCTTGAGATTGTGGTGGACAACCCAATGAAAATGTCTACTGAATGTGTGGCAGTGGTGAAAAAGGTGATTCTGTGCTAGGGGTTATTAGGAAAGGGACTGAAAACAACACAGTGTACCACTCTGGTCACTGTAACTCGAAAAGGACATTGTAGTGCTGAAAAAGATGCAGAAAAGGGCAAAATGATCAAGGAGCTGGAGCACCTGTCCTACAGAGAAAAGCAAAAGAGCCTGGGACATTTCAGTTTAGAGAAAGAATATCTAAGGAGAGATCTGATAAAGGTTTTATAAAATTATGCGTGGGTGGAGAATGTGTATAACGAGAACTTTCTGTCTTGCATAATACCCAATGAAGATGATGTGCAGAAGTTGCAGGACATACAAAAGCATTACTTCCTCACTGAAAAAGATGTTGAATTGCAAAATTCATTGCTACAGGATGTAGTGATGGTCACTAGGTTAGCTGACTTTAAAATAGGGGGAATTAAACAAATTTACTGAGAATAGGTCCAGAGGCAGTAACTATCTCAATGTAAGTGCTGGGATGAGGGCCATAGCAGGAGGAAGAATTTGGCTTCTCAGCCTTCTGGAGGCATCTGGATGGCCGTTGCATGAAACAAGATGCTCAGCTAGATGGCCGTTCATTTGATCCAGCACAGCTACCCCTGTGTTTTTATGTTCTTCAGGCTGAAGTATTATGTGTATATATTAGAAAGGAATCTACTGAATTCAGTGACACTTACCTCTATGTAAATAAGTTTAAAATGATGTTCCATGATAGATCAGATTTTGAAGGACAAGAATCCTGTACATTGTGATAAATTGTTTTACTTCTGGGCTGTAATCTACCACTCTTCTCAGCTCAGAGTAGCACATTACATTGACACAAGGTGTTATCACTTCAACACCAGGAACTCCACTGTTTGGATGTGCCTTGAACCAACATAATGTGCCACACTTTGCTGAGCAGAGTTGTAAGGTACAATCCTGTATTCATACATCCCAATACAACCCTGAACGCTCAAGCTGAATAACAAAGTTAAAAGAGCATCTTTTAAAAAAAGAAACTAATCATAGAAATATTATATAAATAATATATTTGGAATGTGGTGCTGCAGGCACTCTCTTTGGAAGGAGCATTAAGATACATATCTGAGCAGTTTGTCAATATCAGACACTGAGATGCTTTTCATAATCACTGGAGATTCCAACTGTGGCGTCTACTCAGATTCAAATGAGGGAAAATAAGTACCCTCATTTAAATGTGGGTAGACGCCACGGTTGGAATCTCCAGTGATTAATTTGAATCTGAATAGACATCATAGTTGGAATATCCAGTGGTTGCGATAAACATCACGATATCTAAGAGTGACAAGCAGCTCAGATATACATCTTAGGTCTCTTTCCAAAGACAGTGCCTGCAGCAGCACATTGCAATGTTAAAAAAATGTAATCAATTCCCAGTGATTAAGCCAAGCATCACAACTTCTTCCTGCCTGCAATAATCTGACAGTTCAAGTTGTGCAAGAGTCTCCACTTGCTGTTGGGAAGCTCTGTAGTGAAATATTAACATGAAATCAATGTTTTAACATGATGTTGCTTCTAGTCCCTGATAAGGTGCCTCGCAGAGACTGATACGTATTTTTCTAAGTGCTCGATGCAGGCAGATGGCTTATGTGGTAGCAAAGCAGACAAAAGCTGAAATGCAACCCCTCCTGTCTCTATAGATGTTTCCTTTGTACCTTCCCTGTTGCCTTCAAATTCAAAATGGAAGATGTCGGGCAGATGTTGTATAGCCCTGCACCCTGAGCCTCACAGCAGCATGGAGGAAATCATCTATGCAGACAATAGAGGTTTACATTACAACTCTTCTCCCCAGCATCTGAGTAAACAGGAAACATCTATAACAGAGTTATAGCCAGACTTTCTTGCTGAGTTGGACTTACATATAAGTCTACATGACTTGGACTTATGTATAAGTCTATATGAGACTTAGGTCTCTTAAGCATGGCCATTTCACTCACCATCACCCCTCTGGTGACTTTGGGTCTTTGTTTTAATTATGCATGCCATTTCCAACCATCAGAGGTCGCCTTGCTCTCCCCCTGCATTTCCTCACATTTTAAAATTTGAGATAAACCAAGTCTCCCTGAAAACATGGGCAAAACACAGGGAAACACAGGGGGAGAGCGAGGCGACCTCTGACTGTCAGAAACGGCATGCATAATGAAAACAAAGACCCAAAGTCATCGGAAGGGTTACCACTAGGGAAACAGCCATGCATAAAAGGCCTTTGAAGAAATTAATAGAAACTTAGTGATTTCTCTCCTAACCAGTTTCTAGAATTTCTGTCAAGCCACAGTGACCATGAAGCCTAAATCACTTATTTTCCTATCTATATAGGTAAAGGTAAAGGTCCCCTGTGCAAGCACCGGGTCATTCCTGACCCATGGGGTGACGTCCCATCCCGACGTTTCCAAGGCAGACTTTGTTTGCGGGGTGGTTTGCCAGTGCCTTCCCCAGTCATCTTCCCTTTACCCCCAGCAAGCTGGGTCCTCATTTCACCGACCTTGGAAGGATGGAAAGCTGAGTCAACCTTGAGCCGGCTACCTGAAACCAACTTCCGTTGGGGTAGAACTCAGGTCGTGGGCAGAGCTTTTGACTGCAGTACTGCAGCTTAACCCTCTGTGCCACGGGGCTCCTCCTATCTATATACCACATTTTTATCCCACCTCCACCATATGAACCTCCATGGTTCTCCTCTCTCCTCTCATAATGACCCTGTCAAGAAGTTTGGGCTGAGAGTGCAGGAAAAGACAAACTAGGCCATCTAGTTAGCAGAGTATGGATTTGAATCGGAGTCAACCCAACTTCACTGAACACTTGAACAACTTTCCCACATTGGTTTTCTCTCATAGTAGCTGGACAGTAATGTCTTGAAACCCAGGTCTTCTCCAATCATACATAAAGCAGAGGGTTGGTGTCCAGTCTAAGCAGAAAAAGGACTGTGTGAGTGAGGAGTACTGTACTTACTCCAACTTTGTTCTTATTTCTGACAATCACATCACACAAGTGCTTTTTCCACGCAGCCTGTAATTAAGGCCCAAGGAACTTTTTATTAAATATATTTATTAATGTACCTCCCACCCCTTCTAAAGCAAATTATCATCTAATGGGCAGCTTGCTCAATATACCTGCATATTGAGTACTCCACCCTAGCTTCAAACCCAGCTGAGCCAATGCTGCTCTCCCTTGCTTTTCATTACCTCTGCAGAACACAACAGCATGCTGGCTAATCTTTTGGGTGCCTTACGACCACTAAGGGAGGATTTTGCTCCTCACTAGGGCTGTTGAAAAAAAATTCGGTAACATTTGAATTCGGCAAAATTCAGCCCGTTTTGATTCAGAAAATGCTGAAGTCCAAACTCCCCCAATTCGGATCCATGTAATTTGGCGCGAGATTTGGAGTTCGGGGGAAAATTTGGCCGTTTAAACCCATTAAAAACACATTCGGGCCTTTCCACGGCTCCAGGGGGGGCATGTTTGGAGGTAGAGATCCAAAACTTTAAGCGTAGCTAGAGGGGACCCTTCTTGCAAGAACCCCCAAGTTTGGTTATGATTGGGGCAGTGGGGGTCCCGAGTTATGGGGCCCGGAAGGGGTCACCCCATCTGCCCATTGCAATATAGCCATCACAAACACATTAGCGGCTTTCCACGGCTCCGGGGGGCCCTTTTTAGAGGTAGAGGTCCCAAACTTTCAGTGTAGCTTGAGGGGACCCTTCTTGCAAGAACCTACAAGTTTGGTGACGATTGGGGTAGGGGGTCCCGAGTTATGGGGCCCAAAAGGGGTCCCCCCCTTCTCCCATTGGAATGAATAGAAATAGACCGTTTGGACTCGAAGTTTGCAAAACCATGCAAAGCAACACGTGACGCGACCTTGGGAGTTTGCAAACCATGGAAAGGGACAGAGGTGCTCTAGCTATGCATAAGGAGCAGGTGGGGTGGAATTTCCCCTTTTGCATCGGACTCGGGAGTTTGGCAAATGCATTGTTTAAGTCACAATTTGAAACCAGTTTTGAGCGAGCATCAAAATAGACCTAACTGAACTTATGAATGAGGGAAAACCTGAGGACACACAACTGAGGCCCCCCCTGTCAAACCAGGGAGAGAGAGACGCGAGCGGGCACACACACACCCAGGCAGAACGGGCAACCCCCCCTCTCAAAACCAGTACGGTTCGACCTCAAATGGGGAAAAAACCAAGGAGGAGTAGGCACAGGTGCCGAGCGGTGCTGGGGAGAGACTCAGCCACACTGTCGCACTCAACCCCAGGCTAGGGGCAAAAAACAAAAGCACAGCACAGCACACACTCCCACAGAGGCTAGCGGGCACACACCCTCTGCAGAATGGGTGAAGCCCCCCCTTAAACCAGTATGGCTTAGCTCAACCCCAAACGGGAAAAAAAACCAAGGAGGAGGAGGCGCGGCCCGGGTGCCGAGCAGAGAGAGACTCGCTAGCCGCTGCACAGACTCAACTTTAAACTTTAAAACTTTAAAAGCAGAACACACACTCCAGCAGAGGCGAGTGGGCACACACCCTCTGCAGAACAGGCAAAGCCCCCCCCTCAAACCAGTATGGCTGAGCTCAACCCCAAATGGGGAAAAAAACCAAGGAGGAGGAGGCACAGGTGCCGAGCGGTGCTGGGGAGAGACTCAGCCACACTGTCGCACTCAACCCCAGGCTAGGGGCAAAAAACAAAAGCACAGCACAGCACACACTCCCACAGAGGCTAGCGGGCACACACCCTCTGCAGAATGGGTGAAGCCCCCCCTTAAACCAGTATGGCTTAGCTCAACCCCAAACGGGAAAAAAAACCAAGGAGGAGGAGGCACGGCCCGGGTGCCGAGCAGAGAGAGACTGCTAGCCGCTGCACAGACTCAACTTTAAACTTTAAAATTTTAAAAGCAGAACACACACTCCAGCAGAGGCGAGTGGGCACACACCCTCTGCAGAACAGGCAAAGCCCCCCCCCTCAAACCAGTATGGCTGAGCTCAACCCCAAATGGGGAAAAAAACCAAGGAGGAGGAGGCACGGCCCGGGTGCCGAGCGGAGAGAGACTCGCTAGCCGCCGCACAACTTTAAAAGCAGAACACACACTCCCGCAGAGGTGAGCGAGCACACCTCCCTCGGCAGAACGGGCGACAGCCCTACTCCTCACACACATCCTCAGTGATGGCAACACCTGGGCATAGTCTTATTTATATGGAACAGTGCTCTGTAGCACTGAAAGCAACACATACACATGTACACACAACCCAAAGGCCCACCTCTAGGCATTGCTGCTTCTGCAACAGCCCTTCTGCTCTAGCTGAATACCCACATGAAGCAGCCTTATACCGAATCAGATCCTTGGTCCATCAAAGTCAGTATTGTCTACTCAGACTGGCAGTGGCTCTCCAGGATCTCAGGCAGAGGTCTTTCCCATCACCTACTTGCCTGATCCCTTTAACTGGAGATGCCAGGCATTGAACCTGGGACCTTCTGCATGCCAAGCAGATGCTCTACCACTGAGCCACAGCCCCTCCCCATTTCTGCCCTACCTCCATTTTGTTATCTGCTGCACCTCTATGTGACATAGCTGTTCAGATGCATCCAAGTGGATCTGGATGTAGCCATTTGTCCAATTACACTGTTTTCTTGCATGATCAGAATTCCTCACCATCGCCTCCCTCTGAATGCTGCTGCCTCCATTTTTAAAAAAAGAATACATAGTAACATTTTAAAATCAGCGAGATTTTTGAGTTAAGGGTTAAGGGTTTTTGAGTTAGGGTTTCTGGGTGCCTTCAGCTCACCTTACAATCTGTTCCCACTTGCTGCACAGGTGCGAAAACCAAATAATACCGTCTATGCAGTGCTGTTCATTTAAAAGACAACTCTATAGGCACCAAAAGGGGATAATCTGCAAGCGGTGCTAGGCTTTCCACATCAGTCAGCTTAATGACCTGGATAACCATGAACTCAGGGGATATTGCCACTGTTCGGATCAATGAAATGGTCTAGTTCTTGGACTTGGCAACAAGGAGCCACAAGCTGCAGTGACCACATAGTTACTGCGCAGGCATGAAGCTGTGCAAAGGAACATTGAGGTGATCTGATCAGGAGTTTCATAGAATCATAGAATCATAGAGTTGGAAGGGACCACCAGGGTAATCTAGTCCAACCCCCTGCACAATGCAGGAAATTAACAACTACCTCCCCCCACATCCCCAGTGATGCCAACCCTCCCCCCGCCATGCAGGATCCCACAATTAAAGCACTCCCGACAGATGGCCATCTAGCCTCTGCTTAAAGACCTCCAAAGACAGGGACTCCACCACCCTCCGAGGCAGCACTTTTCACCATCGAACAGCCCTCACCGTCAGAAAGTTCTTAGTTCTTCTTTAGGTGGAATCGCTTTTCTATTAGTTTAAATCCATGACTCCGCGTCCTCGTCTCTGGAGCAACAGAGAACAAGCTAGTTCCCTCATCAACACGGCATCCCTTCAAATATTTAAACATGGCTATCATGTCTCCCCTCAACCTTCAAGTTTGCCGCATGTGTCATCAAGGAAGTTCAAACAAGTTGTGTTCACTATAAAGTTTTCAGCACACCTAATCAAGATAAGACCTTGGGATGTGCTGCTGAAACCACAACTATAGTATTTCAAACCTTTTGTAGGGATTAGTTTTGTAATGCACCTGTCAAATCGTTATGTCAGCATCATCCTATTGCAAATACCCTCCCCATGTAACTCAAACTCATAAATAGATGTATTTGATTTAAATTCAGTTATATGGCATAGTACTTTATTTATTAGACTCTTTATTGCTATACGTGCAATTCTGTGTGAGAAACAAGTTTCTAGATAAATGAATCAAACTATATTCTCATCAGATTCAGTACAGATATATTTTAGTGAGTGCTCAGGTATTAATCAGAAATAAACACTCATCAACCTGGGTCTCTTTTTTCCTCACATCCTGCACAACAAAGCTGAAGGGTCATATCCCACCAACTGCCAACACTATGCATATACCGTATATACCCATGTATAAGCCGACCCGCGTATAAGCCGAGGTGCCTAATTTCTCCCCCAAAATGGGAAAAAATTAGGCACCCGCGTATAAGCCGAGGGTCGGCTTATAACCCCTCCCCCCCCCCGCGCAGGCTTACCTGACGGGCTCCCGGTGAAGGCAGTGGTGGCGGCGGTGGGCCCCCCGCAGGAGGCTTCCAGGGCGGGGGGAGCCAGGCGCGCCCGGCAGCCGGCTTCCCCCGGCCCTTCCAGGGCGGGAGGAGCCAGGTGCGCCCGGCGGCAGTGGCCGCAGCAGACTTTCCCCAGCCCTTCCAGGGCGGGCGGAGCCCGGCGCGCCCGGTGGCGGCGGCCGCGCAGCCTTGGAGTGGCCGCAGCAGGCTCCCCCCAGCCCTTCCAGGGCAGGGGGAGCCCGGCGCGCCCGGCGGCGGCCGCGCGGCCTTGGAGCGGCCGCAGCAGGCTCCCCCCAGCCCTTCCAGGGCGGGGGGAGTCCGGCGCGCCAGGTGGTGGCCGCCGCGTGGCTTTGGAACGGCCGCAGCAGGCTCCCCCCAACCCTTCCAGGGCGGGGGGAGCCCGGTGCACCCGGCGGCGGCGGCCACACGGCTTTGGAGCGGCCGCAGGAGGCCCTCACAGGGCGCTCCTGGCTAGGCGAAGCCGCATGGGCCCAGCAGCGGCGGCGATGGCGGCAATGGTAAGTTGCCTCCCCCCTCCTCCCCCCTCCCTCCTCCCCCTCCCTCCTCCCCCCTCCCCTACCGTATTGACCCGCGTATAAGCCGAGGCCGGCTTTTTCAGCCCTTTTTTTGGGCTGAAAAACTCGGCTTATACGCGAGTATATATGGTAGATTTTTTCTTCATTCCTCTCCAGCAGTCCCATTTGATCTCAAGAAAGATTATGTCTGGAGGAGAGGACACACCTGGACAAGAAACAGTGTAGTTTGGGGTAATTACAGTGAGGAAGAGGAATCCGATGAAATCACCTCTTCTCTCACTTCTGCCTGATGAGCTCCACTTCTTTCCCAATTGGGTACCAATTCTAGACACTTTTTTCTTTCCAAAGAGGGGGTGTAAAAAGGGATTGCAGGGGGGAAGGGGAAGATGTGGGAAATCCATATCTATTAGCACCTTTCACTGATTGTTATTTAAATGTGGAAATAGTTTTTGAAATTCATTTAGCCTATTTATAGCCTGCCTCTCCCATTGAGACTCATAGTGGATTACAGGGTAAAGAAAGAGAATCATACAACCTAAGACATCCAGTGGACAACACAATAGCCTTTTTTTGGCCATCCAGTCACAATTTTATGGCAACTCCACAGGGTTTTCAAGGCAAGAGGCATGCAGTGGTGGCCTGCCTCTGCATGGCTACCCTAGACTTACTTGGTAGTCTCCCATCAAGTACTAACCAGGACTAATCCTGCTTAACTTCCGTGTCAGAACAAGCTAGCCTGGGCTATCCAGATGAGGGTGCACTAGCACTAGCAATTCAAAATTCAAAGACAGTTCTGTGCCATGAATGTTATGCAATTTAATGTCCTAGAAAAAAATTATTTTGAAAAATTTGAAGAGACTTCATGGGCAATCTTTTAGTTAAATAGCTTACAATTACCATTCTGCATGTTTCCAAATAGGTCAATAATGGTCATGTAGACACTACCATTTCCTATCTTTCTGGGAAAGCTCAAGCCCCTTCCTGGGCTACTTCAGTGGAAACTGCAGGAACTTGCTTGGTTCCACAACATTGGAAGCCTGAGTCATGTGGGAGGGGTCCATAACATGGTTTCTGTATACCAGCTTAGCCCCAGTTCCTGAGAGCGTTGGTTCTTTAATTGCTTTTATGGTTTACTTCTAGCATAAGGATGGTGTTATGAATATCATGTTATTTCATGTGGATTGTATGCTCTTGGCATATTTTATGTCTTGCTTATTATTAATAACTCATTTGTGTTGGTTATTATTTTAGTTATTATTTTTACTTTGTGAGCTGCTTCAAGCAGATCTCTAGAGAGGTGATATTTTTAAAATATACATTTTCTTAAAAAAAATAAAGGGTGTGTTAATTGGCAGGTTGGTGGATTCTCCTTCAGAACCTCAGGAATCCACACTGCAGTGGTTGCGGCTCCTACCCTGGAAAGCGCCCCACGAAAGTGGCAAGTGAACAAGGAAGTGGTTTCAGCCTTTAAAAAATCTCCTCTCTGTTTTCTCAGTTAGAAGAAGAGTTCAGTTGCAATGAGAAATGGTTTCCTGTATTGCTATTTATGCTGTACTCTGAAAGGCTTTCAGAGGTAGGTTGAAACTTATATTGATTTTCTTTACACTTTTTCTTATCACTAGGATAATCCAAGACAATGATCAGATGCCCAAATATTAGCTATCCCTACTGACCAAACCCAGACAAATAAAACTTATCACCCCTTTTGTGGTGGATCTGAGATATCTTTCCTAATCCCAAATTTTAACACACACACGCCTTTCATCAAGGGTGCCCATCTTAGTCCAGAATGTCAACTCTCCCTTTGGTCCAAAGCCAGAAACTTCCCAAAGCTTCAAAAACTCAGTAGTATTCTTTGGCCAAGGACAGATTCTCATGCACACTCCAAATGTCATCCCTTACCTTTGGCCCAGACAAAATGGCAACTTTGAGCATTAATGATCATCCTTATATTTGACTAAGCACAGATCTATTTAAACACCCAAATCCTTTCAGTCCCCTAAAGGTCATTTACTTTTGTTGAGACAAGGTGCTATTTTGACACCCAAATATCTTCTATCAATTAAACCAAGATACTGATCTGGTTCCCAGAAATGTCACCACTATCTACAGCTATGGCCTCCAACTCTCTTAAAACCTGCCTATGAAAAGACAGTTTCTCAGAATATCAAGCATAAACAGGAACGGTTTTGTTGGTGTGGGTAATAAGTGGATTAAAAATGCACATGCTCTTCATACAGAAACACATGAACTGACCACATCAAACCATAAAAATATACCACATAGACACAAAACTACTAATGGTGCAATCCTAAATAGAGTTATACCTTTCTAAATCCACTGCAGTCAATGGGCTTAGAAGGGTATAACTGTTTAGGATATCACTGTAAATCACCTAGGAATGCTCCTCAATATCTTAAAACTTGCCCCACAGACATAGCTAAACATGTCTATACAACATGAAGAAGAAGAGTTGGTTTTTATACTCCACTTTTCTCTGCCGCAAGGAGTCTCAAAGCAACTTACAATTGCCTCCCACACACACACAACAAGCACCTTGTGAGGTAGGTGGGGCTGAGAGTTCTGAGAGAACTGTGAGTAGCCCAAGGTCAATCACCAGACTTCGTTTGGAGGAGTGGGGAATCAAACCTGGTTCTTTAGATTAGAGTCCGCCGCACTTGACCACTACACCACACTGGCTTATTAAGGAATGAAATGTAGGCTTACGGAAATACAGAAAAACATATACACATCTAGCCAATCCCTTCCCAATTATATTCATACAAGCCTGTTAAAATAGTACTAAAACACAGAACATTAGAATAATACTCCATTGATGCATACAAAAAAAAACTTATAGTGGGTGGCTGCAACATATTTAATATTTTATATTAATGTAACAACAACAGCAACATATATCAACATTACAAAGAGCTGGAACCCTATGATTCTGTTTCGGATTTTATTGAATGGAATCATAGGATCCAAAGTCATATCTATTACATTTTATAAAATGCCATTTGATGGAAGTAAAATATCAAATACCACTTAGGTTAATTATACAATATTGGATATCCAATAGTAAGTGCATTCAAATGTCCAACACCAGCATCAAATATCTGGCACTGAATATTCAGCAGAAATTCAGCATCAATATTCACACATGAAGCTTTTGAGGAGTTCTAGGTGGAACTTCAATTCAGTTCTGCTGTAATGCCCATTCTTGTGCCTGTGATTTTCTATTCAGTCTTGTCAATCCAATCCAATAGGATGTCTAGCTCCCCAAGTGCTTTCAGGGCTGCAGAATGAGATTCCATCTGAAAGAGATCAAAGTAATTATGGGCTGAATCTAACCAGCTGTTTTGCTGGTAGAAAAGGGAAGAAGGGTCCCCTTTGACCACTCAAAAAAGTTATGCTAAGGATGATGGTACCTGCAAGGACAAATCGGGGCTGTAGTAACAAGGAGAATTCAGTAAGATTGAGTGTAAATGCTGGCAGGGATAATAAATGGCACTGAAAATTCACAGCTCATTCCTGAGCCTTGCAGCGGCCGGGGATGGCATGGCCAAGGTGCTGCTGCTGCACCTCCAAAGAGGTTTCCCGGCTGCTACAAGGCTACAAAAAACCCTTTAAAAATCAAAAATTGGGGGGGGGGAAGCCCCATTGAAAGCAGCGATGCTGCGCCAAGAAAAACCTGGTGTTTATTTTAAAAGGAAGAGTTTATTTTCTTATTTAAAAGAGTTTATTTGAAAAGGAAAAGTTAGCCTTTTCACATGACCAGTCTAGTGAAAGTTAAGGGTGGGCAAGCAGAATCATGACAGCTCAAACCCCACCCCACCTTTGTTCATTGGATCTTCTGCTCAGAGCGTACATAGGCACAGGTGGGGATATCAGGAGTGGGCTTACCACCACTAGGGCTGCCAGGTCCCCCCTCTCCTCCGGCGGGAGGCTATAGGGCTGAGGTCAGGATTGCGTGCTGTCACTTCCGCTTACAACTGGAAGTGCTGCCTCGCAAGGGACCTTATATCTCTTAGTTTGAGTGGTAAAGTGGCCCTAAGAGTTTGAGTGATATTAGGCCCCTCGCGAGGCAGCACTTCCGGATGTAAACCAGAAGTGACATGCGCGCGGTGTGTACGAGCGCATGCACGTTTGCCTGCTGACCCTCAGGTGGTCGGCGGGCAGATGGGCAAATTGCTGGGGGTTTGCCCGCCACCACCGGGCACCTGGCAACCCTACTTACCACCTCAGTCACATTTCCCCCTACTTGTATAGGATAGATTGGGAAGGTGGCATAGTATAGCGTGATCTTATCTGATCTCAGAAGCTAAGCAGGGTAAGTACTCAGAAGGGAGACCACCATTTACACCCTGCTTTTGTCCCCAGTGGGGACTCAAAATGGCTTACAGCATTATACCCTTCTCCATGTTTATTCTCACAATCCTGTGAAGAAGGTTAGACTGAGAGTATGTAACTAATGTATAACTAGTCCAAGCTTCCATGGTAGAGCAGAAATTTAAACCTGAGTCTCCCAGTTCCTAATCTGAGAACCACTACATCACACCTGCTCTGGGGATCTACAGCCCAACTGAGAAGCTGTGCAATTGTCCAGCACAGGCAGCATCTCTCTCTCTTTCTCCAGGGTTTTAATACAGCTGGGGCAAACAACTTGGGACCTTTACTCCTTGAGTCTTTGCCTAGTTTGCCTCTATGGGAGGGCCTGACTTGGCTGTTAATGCACATGTTCATGCCAGTGAGAGATTCTTGGCTGCTTGCTGTAATGAGGGGAAAAGCTGTGCTAGAGAATTTTGGATGACACATGAAAGCTGTAGAACAAAAGATTTTAAGACATGTTTTGCTGGAGAAGGTTCCAGATCAGCCTGATACCACTTGTCGTATAAAACTAGGCACAAGAGATCTCTTGCATTTCCATAGCTAAATTACAAAGTGAAAACACATTTACCCTTTCAAATCGACTCAGGATTTGTTCATATCTGTGGATGGCTTCCATCCCGCAAGGGCATGTTGTAACAGTATCCTGAAGAAAAATAATGCACTAAGTAAATGATGTTTAAGCATATTTCTTTCAGTTTCCAGAGAAGTAGAACTGATTGCATACTAGTGCTGAAATGAATGCCCAAAATAAACCTTAGATTACTAAAGGAGGGGAGTTTCCTCTCTCCCTATATAAACATGTAAAATACTTGGCGACTTATTTGATCAAGTTTTGAAAACTAGATGAGCGAGAGTAGCTTACTGGTTCATTATTAATTTCTTATTAACTGTTCATCATCATCCACTCATTTTATCATCTTGAAGTGCTGTGAGCAGCCGATTAGCTTCTATGTGCCATGCAAAGAAGTAGTAATAAGAATGGACAAAGAAAACCAAGGAACTTTGGTGCTTCACTAAAGACCAGTTTTAAATTACAAATACAAATTCTGGTTCATTGAACACGTAAGATAAAGATAGCGATGCAATTTTAATTTCATCCCCAGTTCATTAAAAGAAAACACATTTATTCTCCTTAACATTCTGGAATAATTCCTTGCTGAAGCAGGCAACAGTTTTACTATCATTTAAGAAATTATATACCCATTGTTAATGGGCGATGTAAATGAGGTTTATAATAGCTTCGTTATTTAAACTACTTTCAGAAGCAAGATGCTCTTCATTATCTGACAGATTCCATTCAGTGTTACACTCATGTAACTTGGATAACACTGCTTGATAATCCATTTATCCATGTGGAGTAAAGTTTATGCATGCCGTTAAAGCCTCCTGCATCATTTCACAAACTTTTTGAGCCTGGGTTCTCCTTCTAAAAGTACCCTTTCCCTTGCTCTCCCACCCCATCCAGTAATAAAAGTCCAACCCATGTGTTCAGTGAATGTAACTGCAGACATCCTCATGTGCAGCTGCATGTGAGTCTCTGTGGACTGAGGTGAAGGGATCTTACAGGACTATTTAAAAGAAGAAACATACCGCTTCCTCCCTCTCCCATCCCCTAGGCTCTCTGGCCCAGCTCCAGTCCCACCCGTTCAACCATTTACTACCTCTTTGTATGTTTTCTCTGAAGTAAGTCCCATTGACTTCACTGGTATTTACGATTGTCTACAGATTGCCATTTGGTCCAGATTGGAAGGGAGTAAAGAACTGAGAACGGCTGGGAGTGGCATTCATGCTGTTCTGCTCTTCAGCTGAAGGGTCAGGTACTCAGGGATTCCCCCCCCCCTCAAGGCCCATTTTATAGTTTGAGAACCTAGGCATGTCTAAGAGGTTGCTTACTGATCTCACGGCTCTCTGGATCAGGACTTTTGTCGACACTTGTTTTACCATGCTTTAGTACTAATTTGCATGGCACAAAATACATAATTCTGAGATGCAATGAGAACTTCTGAGAACTTGTGTACCAGTGATATTGCCAAACTAAGACAAAATACATAATTCTGAGATGCAGTGAGAACTTCTGAGAACATGCCCAGGTATCTTTTAGTGTGGTATATTTTAGTTCTGAGCCAAAATGGAGGATGTTTTATGAACAATTTCACCTCCCACAGGAAGAAGAGAGAATATGTTCCCATTGGCAAGACATTTGGGCTGGCATTCTCTCATCCTGATTCAGTTGCACATAATTAACTAACTGGGGCAGAACATGGGCAGGTGTTAGGCTTGCCAACCTCCAGGTAGTAGTGGCGATCTCCTGTTATTACAACTGATCTGCCAGTTCACCTGGAGAAAATGGCTGCTTTGGCAACTGGACTCGATGGCATTGAAGTCCCTTCCCTCCCAAACCCCGCCCTCCTCAGACTCCACCTCAAAAACCTCCCACAGGTGGTGATGACAAGAAGAAGAGGTAGTTTTTATGTGCCGACTTTCTCTGCCACTTAAGAGAGAGTCAAACTGGCTTAATTGCCTTCCCTTCCTCTCCCCACAACAGAGGTAGATGAGGCTGAGAGAGAGTGACTAGCCCAAGGCCACCCAGCTGGCTTCGTGTGTAGGAGTGGGGGGAAACCAACCCGGTTCACCAGATTAGCCTCCGCCACTCATGTGGAGGAGTGGGGAATCAAAACTGGTTCTCCAGACTCCACCACTCCAAACCACCGCTCTTAACCACTACTCCACGCTGGCTCTCGAGGGACCTGGCAACCCTGGCAGGGGTATATACTGGGATGCATACTTGATTGGAGACTTTTGTTTTAATTCCTGCAATATCTATAACTGGAGGTGTATCCAAATGCAGATATTATCCACTACCATGAATAGTGCATTAACTTCAGTGGAACATAATCCAGACGCACATTCCCATCTATGTTCTGCCACAATGAATCATGCATAACTCTGTGCAACTACATCTGGAATGTTAAAAAAAAAACTCTTGTAGTACTGATAGTGAATGAAACTGCCAGCACAGCATGGCAAGACACAGAGGATTGCCTTGGCCGCCTAGCCAAAGGTGATAGGTTTCTTCCTTTCCCGCCCATTCAGAGTGAGAATTTTGTCATTCTCACATGGACAAATAGGATTGGCTGTATTGTATCATGGCATCACCATGTTCATTGCATGATCCCTCTCTGGCCTGGATAATTCAGTTAAGAATTTTTTTAATGTTGAAATTAAACTGATGTCAAAACAGCAGCAGATCCAAGAAATAATGGCTTCAAACAGGTCTAAAATAATGTTAAAAGCTGAAATGTAGGGTCCCCTCCTCTACATTGAAATTCAGTGCAGCACCATTATATTTGCCAGCTATGGCTGCCTGCCCAGCAAGAATTTGTGTGGACAAACCAGTAATTTCTTATTATCTTTCTTGCCCTTTCCCATTTCCTTGTTGGCCTCCCTCTGGTACCAAATGTCAAGTTTGCAATTGTCATTTTTACCTTTTCATAGCTACACAGCTTCACAAGGTTTCTATAACAGTTTTCGCAACAGAAAGCAATAGCGGAAATGCAAAAAGATGTCTCTTTAAAAGCAGGCAGAAATGCTATATATCAATATGCAGATTAACAATCATCATAGAATATTTTAGAGAAAAAATGAGCTATTTAAATAGAAACCAAATCCACACAGTTATCCCAGAATGTCCATCTGTTAGACATCAACACACTGAAAGAGAACGTGCACCAGCACCTCATGAATCAGAACCAAAGGGGAGGGGCTGTGGATTGGTGGTAGAGGATCTGCTTGGGATACAGAAGGTCCCAGGTTCAATCCCCGGCATCTCCAGTTAAAGGGACTAGGCAGGTAGGTGATGTGAAAGACCCCTGCCTGAGACCCTGGAGAGCCGCTGCCAGTCTGAGTAGACAATATGGCATGGTGTAGTAGTTAACAGCGGTGGTTTGGAGCGGTGGACTCTGATCTGGAGAACCAGGTTTGATTCCCCACTCCTCCACATGAACGGCGGAGGCTAATCTGGTGAAGTGGATTTGTTTCCCCACTCCTACACATGAAGCCAGCTGGGTGACCTTGGGCTAGTCACTCTCTCTCAGCCCCACCTATCTCACAGGGTATCTGTTGTGGGGAGGGGAAGGTGATTGTAAGCTGGTTTGATACCTCCTTAAGTGGTAGAGAAAGTCGGCATATGAAAACCAACTCTTCTTCTGATGGATGAAGGGTCTGATTCAGTATAAGGCAGCTTCATGTGTTCATGTGTTCCCTATCAATATGCAGATGACCTCAGCAGAGAGTAGTCAATTCAGTTCCAGGCACTCTTGTTAAATAATTTCAAGGATAAGATATGGAGAGGACCAGCCAGTAAAACGAGGGACTATATTGAGCTAGTGGACTAGTGATCTAGTTCAGTGTACTACAACTTCAGTGTGCTACAACTTCATATGTTCCATGCATATGTACAGTCATGTCACGTACTATAAGCATGCAACTGTAACTCACACAGAGGGTCAGCTCCTTCTTGACGCTGAGGAAGTTGTTGGCAATCCGGCTGACTCTCCTTTGATGAAAGTTGCTGTATGATTGGCATTGATTGAAGACATTTGCCAGATAGAATTTCAATAAATAATGAAAGAAACAACACCGGTCTTCAGTCTAAAATTAATCAGAAGGCATCTTGTTAGAATGGGTAATATAGCCCATTATTCAGTGGGTAATATTGAACTCGACTGTAAATTTAGATTGAATTTGACTAATTTTAAAAAATATATTAAATTTTTCATATGGAATTTGAACGCTAGGCAGCCAAGCCTTATACTTGTTTCCTCAGTAGTAAGTCTTACTGAGCTCAATGTGGTTTAATCCCATAGGACTGTCCCCTTAAACTATCTGGCATCTATTGATTCCTTTGGATTTTTCATGTTACATATAAAATATCATAGTAATCAACTGTCAAGTATCATGGCACATCATTTCCTCCCAAATGTTATATATTTTTGTTTATCAAGTTCAAAATACTAAATATTATTGATTGCCAGCTACCTAATATTGCCATGTTTGATCAGCTAAATATCAAATACTGAAACCAAATATATTTGGATATCAAATATGTGTGTGTGTGTGTGTGTGTGTGTATAAAGTGCCTTCAAGTCGCTCCCGACTTATGGTGACCCCTTTTGGGGTTTTCATGGCAAGAGACTAACAGAGGTGGTTTGCCAGTGCCTTCCTCTGCACAGCAACCCTGGTGTTCCTTGGTGGGCTCCCATCCAAATACTAACCATGGCCAACCCTGCTTGGCTTCTGAGATCTGATTAGATTGGCTAGCCTGGGCCATCCAGGTCCCAGTATCAAATAATCAGAAGCATTAGATAAATATTCAATGCCAGCATTCGCAGAAGAGAATATTGAAGAGCAATTTCCACTTTGGAGCCATACCCAGGACAAGTACCAATTTCTTATGGCCCAGATTACAGATCAGCTTCATAGCTTGGGGTATACAATAACAAGTAGGAGATAAAGTAAAAAAGTTTAAGTGGGATGTCTGAGATCTGCCATGTGTATGCTTGCCAACCTCCAGATGGCAACTGGAGCTCTTCCACTATTACAATTGAGCTCCAGACAACCAAGATCAGTTCCCCTTAAGAAAATGGCTGCTTTGAAAGGTGAACTCTACTGCATTATACCCTGCTGAGGTCCCTCCCCTCCCCAAATCCTCCCCTCCCCAGGCCCTACCCCCCAAATCTCCAGGAATTTACCAACGCCATGTGCCCCCCTTCTCAAATCTTAGTTTTATACACTGACTGATATAGGAGAGATACCTTAGTGTCTTGAAGAGAATATGATCTGTGTAGGAGTCTAATGCTTGTGTACTGGTCTTGAGCCTGCTGGGGAGGAAAAACACAACAAAGCCCCAATGGTTTACATATAAAAATGGCCTCCAAATTTATCACCCAACCTGAGCGTTCCACTGCAATACAATTCTCACCAGTTTTTAGAAAGGCCCTTCTCAACTTACCAAACAAGACTGCCCCCCCCCCCATACTCACAGTCACGTCCTTGATTTCTCCAAAGCCCTTTCGTATTTCATACATATCCATAGAGACCACACAGTGCCCAAAATGGAGCTGTTTGAGGCTGCTGATGGGCATCAAACATAGCAGCCAGATTGCGTGCAGAACAGAGAAGACGCAGCTACTCTCCATTTTAGCACTGGGTAGAAAGCCTTCATTATCCCGCCAGTAGAGCTATTAGTGAAAAATAAAACATCTGAGTCAGCCGTACCTTGCACTGGGAAATGCTGGTCTTGTGATTTGAACGCACAACGCTCTGAGCACTGGAGCTCATGTACACAAAGGGCGAAAATGCATGGTCACTTTATCCTCCTTTAATCCCTGTTTCAGCCAGGATTCAGCCAGGATCAAAAGCATGGGTTTCGCCTAATGTGCGTTCGATCCTGGCTAAAACAGGGTATAAAGGAGGATAAAGCGACCATGCGTTTTTGCCCAAAGATTCCTTTTGCGGGCAATTTCTACCTAATTGTTCACTATCCTATATCCTACTCCAGCAGGTACAAATCAAGATTTCACATGTTGTATCTTACATTGTTTAGAAACACTGTCTTGCCATTTCTCTTCCATTATGAAAAAGACTTTTCCTTTTGCCTGTTTAAAATACTACTGACCATGAGCATTTCTAAGAATTCCCCCATATCTATTAATAGATATCTCATTTCTTTTTGTGTGTTTCTGACACTGCACAATTTCAACGGCTTCTGAATCACATAGAGACAAAATCCCATCACCACCATTTGCTATACATCAAAAGTATGTATGTGTTTGTGTGTGTATATATATATATATTCTTTAAAAATTACCCAACTCAGCAAACCATGCACAATTGTCAAAGGAGAAAAGGCAGGTAAGAGAAAACCTACAGAAAAAAGTCATAAAGGAAAAATAAAAAGACAGCTGAAACAGAAAGGCAATGATATTGGTCTGCAGAACAGGAGTGGTACTAAGTACCAGAATCCATATTAAGCTCATAAAATTCCTACTGAGGGCATCTCACTCTAGTAAAACCTATGGGTTAAAGTGACTAGTTTTTGTCTGCATATGCACTGAATCTTTTGTACACATCAGAAGCTATTGAATGAGCATAAGCAGAAGTGCAGTGTAACATGCCCGTTTTTACCCAACAAGGGCCCCATTGTAATTAATAGGACTGTAGCTATATGTCAGTGGCTTGAGCATTACAGTATTCAGAAACACCAGCCCCCCTTTTCTAATAACATTTTGACTAAAGTATTTTCACTAAACTCTGTGCTTTACCTGTTGATTGTCTTAGTTTTGAATACATTTTAATAGGGTCTCCTACAGCAAGCTTATAAGGCATGAATGATGGATAGATATGTTTGAATACCTAGCAAACATCTAAGGGAGTTTGGGCCTAATCAGGGCTCCCAACTGCATGCATATACCAGTGTACTCATGGTTTTCCCATATAACAGACACACAATGTGCAGAGCCACTGTTACCAGTAAATCCCAGTGAGCTGATGTGGAAGCTAGCAGCATGAGGACTGTGGGGAAAAGAAACCCCATGGTTAAGATTTTGCAGAGACCCAGTGTGGTATAGTGGTTAAGACTGGCAAACTCTAATCTGGAGAACTGGGTTCAATTCCACACTCTACCACATGAAGCCTGCTGGGTGACCTTGGGCCAGTCACAGTTCTCCCAGAACTCTCTCAGCCCACGCAGAGGCAGGCAATGGCAAACCACCTCTGTTAGTCTGTTGCCTTGAAAACACTATGGGGTCACCATGAATCAGCTGCAACTTGTGGGCACACACACACAAGATTTTGCAATGCACTCGAAGGATCTGTGCACTCAACAATTACAGAGGGGTAACTGTGTTAGGCAATTGTGGTGACGTTAAACAGGACTCCAATGGCATTTTAGAAGACTAACAACATTTATTCCAGCATAAACTTTGGTGATGCAAAGTTCACTTTATCAGATGCATGGAGTGTCTGTCAATTACAGCTATATCTATACTTAATGTACATATGTGCTAACAAGTCATAACATACTTGTGGTGACCCTAGTAAGAGCTTTCAAGGCAAATGAGAAGAAGATTTGGTTTGTCATTGCCTTCCTCTGCAGAGCCTTCCATGGTGGTCTCCCACCCAAGTACCAACCCGGCTTAGCTTCCAAGATCTGATGAGATGGGGCTATACCATGTTGCCTTCCCTCCCATAGTTAAAGTTACCTTTAAATATAAATGTAGCTGCTATGGATGGACACTCCATACATCTGTTGAAGCAAGTGGCTTACACAAACTTCTATTGGGTTATATTTTATTAGTATTTTAAGGTGCCATTGGACTCCAGCATATTCCACAACTTTTCTATGCAATTTTAGTATCTGACACTCCTTTTGGAAAATATACAAAAGCATAGGCACAAACCTGTGATTCACTTAGATCCTTTTGAAAACCTTTAGTTCTTAGAAAAATTAAATTTTCATAGAAAATGACTCCTGAACTGTAAAATTAATTAGGTTTTAAAATTTAATCTAGATATTCTCCATCCATACATTCAGTAAGACCCATATATCAGTTATAGCCCTGTTGTATTTGGAATTATCTTTCAATCTGATACATCATTTGTTTAGGATGAAGTATTGAACAACAATGTAGTATGAAAGAGATCACAGAAACATCTTACCTTGTTCCGAGATGCTTTTCTTTTTCATTTGTAATGGGCTGTGTCCCTAGCCTTCAGACAGCCTCCCATTTATATACTGATCAGTAAAGTTACACGCTTACTCAGCTAAAAGGAGCTCCCTTGGAAAGCTCCATACGTTTCACAGTTAACGTCAGGTACATGGGAAAGCTGCCACCCTCTTGCAGGTGTAGAGATACATCAAATCACCCTTCTTTGGCAACAATAAAAAAATACAGTCACTTGTACTCCTTAGATCAGAAACAGACATTCTATCTCTTAAACTAAAAGTATCTAGCCTGTTTAGCTACTGGATCAAGCTGTTAGATTTAACTAAGTCAAGATGCAATAAAATTTGTCTTGTTGGACATTTCAGAGGCAGTTTCCTCAACTCAAATGCCTGGTCACAAAAAAATTAGTAGAGATTATTTATAATTGTGGTTTTCAGTTATATATTTTCTAGTATGAATCCAGCCAGTGCAAAATATTACATTAAACATAGAAATTTTTATTCAGCGAGATGTAAGTTTAGTTTCTCAGAGTCTTCCAGGAGGTATGCTAAATTTAAATTGAATTATATCTAGTGAATTTCTCTAACTGCACTGCTAGGAAAGTATCAATACTGCCCAGAATGCAAGTCAGGCTTTCTGCTAGTATTCAGCTGTTATTGGATGACATAGAAACATTTCTTTACCCTATTGATTCTGTTTATATGAGTAAGTTTGTTCCCCCTTAATAGAGCAGATTATGTCATTAGGCCTGCCCAGGTCCCGATTTAGGTTTGATGAGGCCCTAAGCTGTTTAAGGTAATGGGGCCCTTTATATGTCCAGCTGTCCTTTGTCAACAACAAATTGTAGCTGTTTTTTGTGTTGAATATATGCTATATAGTAATTTATGGACCGAATAGGTATCTAAAGCCATTTGCACATAACAAAATATGTATTTTATTAAAGTAATTGTGGGGCCCATTACTTACATCTTAGGAGCCTACACAACACAAAACACTGTTGCTGTATGTAGGTTTTATTTCATTTGTTTTTTATCTTACATTTTGGAAATGTACATCCAGGGTTTTTTTCCTTCAAATTTTTTGGGGGCCCCCAAGAGAGTGGGGCCCTAAGCTATAGCTTGTTTAGCTTATAGGTAAATCCGGCACTGGGCCTGCCCCAATATTTGAGTGTAGCATAAGTAGGGTTGCAAACCTCCAGGTATTAGCTGGAGATTTCCTGCTATTACAACTGATCTCCAGCCGATCAGTTCACCTGGAGAAAGTGGCCACTTTGGCAACTGGACTCTATGACATTGAAGTCCCTCCCCTCCCCAAACCCCATCCTCCTCAGGCTCCACCCAAAAAACCTCCCATCAGTAATGAAGAAGGACCTGGCAACCCTAAGCATGAGGCTTGTATTAAGCCATAGTTAGGGACGTTCTGCCTTGGAGGAGGCATTTGGATTGGTTATTTATCTCTGCCTCCGTGCTGCAGGCATTTGTAACAAATTAGCCCACCCTCTTTTCCTTTTGAATAAAGGAGGATTAGGTGGGCGCCTTTTGGGACTGAACAAGTGCAGAGCCATGGTGAAGCGCCCACCAATCTAACCTTCTTAAGTAGAGATGGAATTTTGAAAAGGGCATCAAAGGCAGAGTTGTATGGGTGAAGGCATTCCATCAAATACTTTGGTCCAAGGCTTTTGTAACTTTAATCAACAACATCAGTGCTTTGAATTTTGCTCAGAAACAACTTGGAGCTAGGGCTGTCAAAAAAAAAAATTCGGTACAGTTCGGATTCGGCCGAATTTGACCCTTGTGGGTTCGGTACGTGCCGAAGTCCGAACTCCCCCGCTTCGGATCCCGGGTAATTCGGGGGGATCCGGAGTTCGGGGGAAAATTCGGCCCCAGCGTGCCTTCAGAGGGATTCCCTGAAGCCGCGCGGGGGCCCTTTAAACTGATCTGAGCCTCCCAGCTGGGAGGCGCAGATCAGTTTAAAGGGCAGCCCGCCCCCCTTCAGCGGGCTCCGCTGGAGAGGCTCGGGCTGTTCTTTAAACTGATCTGCGCTCCTGGCCGGGAGGCTCAGATCAGTTTAAAGGGCAGCCCGAGCAGAAGGGGGGCGGGCTGCCCTTTAAACTGATCTGTGCCTCCCGGCCGGGAGGCACAGATCAGTTTAAAGGACAGCCCGAGCCTCTCCAGCGGAGCCCGCTGAAAGGTGCGGGCTGCCCTTTAAACTGACCTGCGCCTCCCACGAGGCTAGCTGGATGACCTTGGGCTAGTCACAGTTCTGTTAGAGCTCTCTCAGGCCCACCTAACTCACAGGGTGTCTGTTGTGGAGAGGAGAGGGGAAGGTGATTGTAAGCCAATTTGATTCTTCCTTAAGTGGTAGAGAAAGTCAGCATATAAAACCCAACTCTTCCTCTTCTTCTTCCTATTGTCAACAGGAGCTCTAGAGTTGCCAGCTCTAGGTTGATAAATTCCTGGAGATATTGGGGGTGGAGCCTGGGGAGGGTGGATTTTGGGGAGGGGAGGGACCTCAGTGGAGTTTAATGCCATAGAGTTCACCTTCTAAAGCAGCCATTTTCCCCAGGGGAACTGATATTTGTAATCTGGGGACCAGTTATAATTCCAGGAGGTCTCGACTTGAGCCACCATCTGGCTCCTGGCAACCCTATGCAGCTCCAGAGCATGTTACAGTAGTCTAATCAATTGGTTCAAAATGTGGCAGCCAGGCTACTATCAGGTGTCAACAGGAAGGATTGTATTATCCCTTTGCTGAAAGATCTGCCCTGGTTACTCATCTGTTTCTGGGCCCAATTCAAAGTACTCGTTCTTACCTTTAAAGCCCTGAATGGCTTGGAACTAGGGTACCTGATGGACTGTATCTTCCCATATTATCCAGCCTGGCAGTTAAGATCTGCCTCTCAAGCCCTGCCCTCTGAGCCCCACTCCCCCCAAGAGGTGAGGTTGGTGGTGACTACAGAAAAGGCACCTTGTCTCTGGAATGCCTTCCCCCTTGGGGCTTACCTGGTGCCTATTTTACTTTCTTTTAGGTGACATCATTTAACCCTAGCTTTTAACCCTGGTTTTATCTTATCAGGTTTTTTAATGGCCTGCATTATAAATATGTAATCTTGATCTTACCAAGGTATGAGTAACCAAGGACAAGTCCACTGTCTCCAGCAGTGGTTGCAACTGGTAAACTATTTCTGCTAACTATTTCTCAAGTAGCAGGTTGCAAACCAGGAGCCTCACAAAACTGTGTCCTTCAAGGGCAGTGCTACCCCATGCAGGACAGGGAGTAACTCAACGGTTGACGTTTACCTTCAGCCAATAGTTGTAGCTGTAGTTTAATGTGGGGTGGAGGGCAGAGGGAGGTGGCAGAGGGAGATGGGAGTAGGTTATTAGGGATTTAGTGTGCGGCTGACTTGACCCCATTGACAAGTGCTGCTGTGAAGGTTGTCCAATGTCTCAGCATTGTTCTATTGGTTGTCAGGTCAGCTCACAGGAGGATGGAGATAGTTCCTACCAATTCCTGGGAGTCCAGCGCAAGGCCAGGGATACCTGTGATTGTGGGGATGGGAAAGTATGGCGGTGGGAGGAGTTTTCAGAAAGGAAGGAGATGGAGCTATGGCTACGCTTGGTTTCCTTCCAATATCCAACCCATCTTGAGAAGCACTGGAGGAGGGGTTAGGAATCTTTCCCTTCTCCGATACTGATGTTGTGCAGTGCCAAGTCCATTAATAATAAGACTGCAATGCTGCAAAGCTACTTTGCAGTGCAAGAAGTGGACCTGGCACGCATGGCTGAGGCCTGGGTAAGGGAGGGTAAGACAGTCGCCTTGAAAGAACTACCCCCCCACCAGGTTTCTCAGTCATCCATCAGTCACACACAAAGGGGTTGCAGTACTCACATGAGAGTCTTTCTCCTTCAGGGCAATCCCCATCCCAAAGATCTCTGGCATTGATAGTGTGGGCCTAGTGTGGGACAATGAGGAGAGTTTGGCTATCTTGCTGCCATACCGATTGCCTAGTGCACTGGCAGATACCCTACCAAACTTGTTGGAGGCGGTGGCAGATTGATCCTTGTGGTATCCCAGGCTGATAGTCTTGGGGGACTTCAACATCCATGCAGATGCCACCCCTTCATCTTCTAATCAAGGTTCAGACCTCCATGTCATCACTAAGACTCTCCCAGGTTGTATCATGTTCCACACACCAAGCAGGTCACACGCTAGATTTGATCTTCATAGTGAGGGTGAATATTGGTCCAATCTCTGTGGACAGGGTGACATGGTTGGATCATTTTGCCCTCAAGGCCCATCTGGACCTGCTAGCCCGCCCCTGCATAAACGGCAAGCGGATTTTTACTTGCATGTGTAGACTTATAGATCCAATTGGTTTCCAGAATGCTCTGTGGGATCTGATATCCCACTGTGACTTGTTAGATGTGCTGATGGAGGACTGGCACAGCCACCTTTCAGAAACCATCGACAAGATCACTCCTTGACGTCCTCTTTGCCCCCACTCTAAGCAGGAGCTTAGATGACTAGAGTGTATTTGGCGTTGCACTCGTGATGTGGTTCCAAGGCCACAAAAAAGCCTATTTTGCAGCTTCCATAGCATCCACAAGCTCCTGCCCATTACAATTGTATAGTGTAATTCAATCCCTCATGTCCCTATAGTGGGGCTCTCAAAGTGTTAGTGATTTGACTATAGGTTGTGAGGCCTTTGCAAGCATTTTTGTGAAGAAAGTCTTGTCACCCTGCCATGACCTCCTCACCAACATTGATGCAGTGAGCAAACTAGATGCCCCTTGGATGTTTTTGAGTCCTGTCTTAGATCAAGTCAGACGGCTCTCGCAGTTCAATGTAGACTGGGTACATATGAACATATGAAGCAGCCTTATACTGAATCAGACCCTTGGTCCATCAAAGTCAGTACTGTCTACTTACTGGCAGTGGCTCTCCAGGGTCTCAGGCCAGCCACCTGCCTCCTTGATGAAAGTCAGTGCAAGGGGGGTGTACAAGCTTCCCTGAAAGATATTATCAACCTGTCCCTGAATTCAGGGGTCTTCCCAGGAATGTTGAAGGAAACAGTGGTGACACTGTTGTTGAAGAAGCCATCCCTAAATCCTTTGAATCTAGCCAACTACACCAATTTCGAATCTTTCATTTCTGGGTAAGGTAGCTGAACGTTCAGTGGGTGAGCAGCTGCAGACTTTCCTGGAGGGAGCATCGGTCTTAGGCCTTTTCCAGTCTGGCTTCCAGCCTGGTCATGGGACAGAGACAGTGCTGGTCACTTTCACAGATGAGCTCTGTAGACAGCTGGATCGGGGTGGGTCAGTGCTGCTGTTGTTGTTAGATCTCACAGCAGCGTTTGACACGGTCGACCACAATCTGTTGAACCACTGCCCTGCTGATATCAGAGTATGTGGGTCTGCCCTCCAATGGCTGATCTTGTTCTTCCTGGGTCAGGGACAGAGGGTGGCATTCGAGGGGAGCATCTCTACAAGGCACCCTTTGTTGTGTGAAGTCCCTTAGGGAGCAATCCTCTCCCCAATGCTTTTTCACATTTATATACGCCCCCTCACCCAACTAGTCAGGAGCTGCAAGCTGGGTTGCCATCAATATGCAGATGACACCCAGCTGTATTTATTGATGGACAGCTGGCCAGACTCTGTTTTGAAACAGTTGGCCAGGTGTTTGGAGACCATGGCTGGTAGGTTGAAACAGAGTTGCCTGAAATTGAATCCATCAAAGATGGTCTTGTAGCTGGGCTGGGGAGGGGGGGGGTCATGTGGAAGGATGAGAGTCTCATTTATATAATAAACAATGCTGATTCTGGACCTGAGATCTCTCAAAATCTTCAATGTCACATTAAAGCAGTCATTTCTATGTCCCAGATAAATACTCCACCTGCTAGTACGGAGAAAAAGACAGGTACATTCCCATACATATGTAAAGAAATTAAGGAATGGGTGGGTGGGTAGTGTTCTATGTGGTAGGGGGTTATTCTACAATAAAACCAGAGTGGTCAGATGAGGGGAATTAAATCCTATCTCCCATAATGTCTTACTCTTGTGCTGCAAAGATTTTTCTCTTGGTCCATCTCTGATCTGGAAGTCAATTAGATTGGGGGGTGGGATGTTAAAATCAGCAAAGTAGAGGGACAAGGGTTCCAGAATTTATTTTCTCTCTCCAGTGTGCTCCATTTTTGTTTTAGAAAGAACCCTCCAGCCCCATCTGAAAATCCTGGGGGAAATGGAAAAACTCACTAATGTTGTTTGTGTCTGCTGTTAAAGCGAGAATTATAATCTCCTATTTTTAAAGGTCACTCTTTCTTTTGCATTTCTGAAATTTAGTAGAAAGGATCCTTAAAAGAATTTCATCCTGGAGAATTTCATCCCAATTGTTGCCTTGCAAGTCCCAAAATACGTTTCCAATGCCAATTTACGCCTTGAAACTGGCCTTACACGAGTTGAGGCCAGAATATGGATGGCTGCAATTAATACCTGGCTCATGCTATCCTGCCAACCTCGAGGCCTTGCTCCTTTAATTATTAAGGATGATTTCCAGTTCTCATGGAAGCGAGCGGTAATAGATAAAATGTCTACATTAGGCTTTACACCGCAGGTACTAACCCACATGGGCTATGATCTGGCTAAGGCAACAATTAAACAACGTATAATCGACACAGAGCGTCAAACAGATCTTGCCATAACACCAAACTTCATTATTAGTGAACCCTGCAGATACCTTACTACTCCCATGGAGTATCTAAGCAGACTTGAAATTCCAAAACATCGAAGAACTTTCACCCTGGCCAGATGCCAAGCCCTCACGTCAGCCATCCAGGAAGGCCGCTACAGAAAGATGCCATATGAGGAGAGAAAATGCCCCTGTGGTTCTGGATATATAGAAACCCTTGAACATGTTCTTTTTCATTGTCGATATTATACAGCTATCAGAGAAAGGTTCATCTCACCCCTAATTCATAAATCTTCCAGCCAGTATGGACAGTTCCATATGTCATCCCTGCTACAAGATGTCAACTCAGATATAACGTATTCAGTTGCTAGATTCTGTGCCGCTGCAATTGACATACGACGGAGGAGAGGCTGTGCTAACCAGCAGTTTTGAAAATGAAGGCAAACAGTTATATTATATGTGCTTTCCTTTTCTTTCCAAGTGGTTCATTCATTTTACTAACTAATGAACCAGCATGTTTTATTCAGATGTTTTTTGGACGACTGTAAATTGGTAACTTACCATATATACTCGAGTATAAGCCGAGTTTTTTAGCCATGATTTTTGGCTTAAAAAACTCACCTCGGCTTATACTCGGGTCAATACGGTAATTCGCCTGCCGGGCCCTCTCCAAGTGCACTCCCGCCGGCCAGCTGATGGGTGGGCTGTCCCTCCTTCTCCCCCCCCACACCCGATCGCGTCTTCTGCACAATGGCGGCAGCGGCGGTTTCTTCCCCCCACCCCCCCACCTCACCCGGGCCGGTCCTCCCACTTGCCAGCTGACCCTGCGGGGCCTCCTGCGCACAGGGAGGGGGACGCTGCCGCCTGCCCGCGCGCCTTCCCTGCGGCCTGGGAGCAGCTCTCGGGGCCTCCTGGGTGCAGGGAGGGGGCCGCCGCCGCTGCCTGCCCGCGCGCCTTCTCTGCAGCCTGGGAGCGGCCTGCAGGGCCTCCTGGCCACAGGGAGGGGGCCACCGCCGCCGCCACCGCCTGCCTGCGCGCCTGGAGCCCAGTCAGGTAAGCCTGTGGGGGGGGTGCATTTCCCCCTCGGCTTATATGCGGGTGCCTAATTTTCCCTCATTTTTGGGGTGAAATTAGGCACCTCGGCTTATACTCGGGTCGGCTTATACCTGAGTATATACAGTACCTATTTTATTTGTGCTGGTCATTGACTGTAGTAAAATTTCTATTCTATTCATCCCAATTGTTAAGAAACAGAAAAGGCCCAGAAATATGCTGTGCCTCTAAAATAGGGGATGCTTCTATCTGCTTGGCATTTGCCAGTGAGGGTCCTGGGTATAAGAAATACAATCACTAAAAATGACTCATCAAAACTGGGAGTGGAAAAAGTCTCACTCCCAATGCATTTACATTGAACTCTTTGTATCCCTTTGGGAACGGCTTTAAGCATCTGTGCAACTATGCATCGGAAATGGAGTATCCCTTAGGGGAACACTACAAGATTTATTTGGCATAGCTGCTTTTTTCATCCCTATGGGAGAAAGGAAATAATATGAGAATTTTGAATGCATACAAATTGGCTTTCACTAAACGGGGCTGAGGAAGAACAGAAACAATCGTCCCCCTTGCTACTCTTCTATGAAGATTTGTTGCAGTTCATTGTTGGATACTTGTACCTGTATGGGAATGTTTATACCAAATGCCCTCACCATTCTTCTATGAAGATTACTCATAGTGGAACTTTTGAGACTTGTACCCTTTAGGACTGTTAACATAGGATATAGATTTGTGTGTTGTATGTCATTCACTGCATTTAATACACCTTGTTTTTGTAAACTTGTGATTGATTGATTGATTGATTGAATATCATCAGCCTTTCATGTACTTATTACCTGGAGGTTGGCAACCCTACTTACTATCACTTCTGAACATGTCAAGGTATCCATTATATTATCCACAAACCCATAAAGGCTGATTACATGAATTTAAGCCAAAAGTTCCACTGAAGCCAACTCCTGTGACATCTTTAACCACAAAACATGGCTTCTTTGATGTTTCTTTTTCATTTTTATCTCACGATTCCCCCCTAAGGAGCTCTGGATGACAAGCACCCCCCCACTCTATCCTTATAAGGCAAATAAGGAAGAGGGTGAGGGGTCTTAGGACACCCAAGGGGCTTCATAGCTGAAGGTGGATTTTTTTTTCATTTAGGAGTTTTCAGTCATTTAACTATTACATGTCACCGGCTGTCTGTATTATTGTGCTTGTGCGTTTCTGTATTTCATGAATACGTGCCACTTATACATGGTGCTTCTAGTGCAAATCACTTCATACATATTATCTCGTTGCAATTCTTACAACAGCTCTGTGAAATAATCCTTGTATTGCAGATAAGGGGCAGGGCAGAGAGACAGCAGTTTGCCTAAGATCACCTACGGAAGGAAAGGGAGGATTTAAACTAGAGATTATGGCTCGGTCCCTTTTCAGCCACCATCCTGCATCAACTCACCTGTATGCACTTATGCAAGTATAATCTATTATAGGTGTGTTGTATGATGAAAGCTCATCCATAGATTTGTATGCCAGTACAATGGGGGCAAAGGTTCAGAAGGGTGAAAGGAAGAAGTGCTGGGGTTTGGGTGCTGGCACTGGAAGCTTTTTTTTCCTCTTTGAAGCACAGCCATAGTGTTGGAGTGAAGGCAGAGAGCCCCGTGGCGCAGAGTGTTAAGCTGCAGTACTGCAGTCAAAAGCTCTGCTCACAACCTGAGTTCGATCCCGACAGAAGTTGGTTTCAGGTAGCCGGCTCAAGGTTGACTCAGCCTTCCATCCTTCTGAGGTCGGTCAAATGAGTACCCAGGTTGCTGGGGGTAAAGGGAAGATGACTGGGGAAGGCACGGGCAAACCACCCCGCAAACAAAGTCTGCCTTGGAAATGTCGGGATGGGACGTCACCCCATGGGTCAGGAATGACCCGATGCTTGCACAGGGGACCTTTACCTTTACCTTACTGGAAGCTTTTTTTTCCTCTTTGAAGAGTGTTGGAGTGAAGACAGAGAGTTCTTACACCATTGATCAGCTTGTTCGATATATTTCCTAGGAAATCCTTATTGTAGATATAATGAAGGAGTGTAGCCTACAGGCTATGCTAGGGCTACATGTATGCACCACTTTCACCTCATCAATGTATTTCTGTCCTACAGCTAAGAAATCATCATGACATGTTTAACAATGGCCTTTTATGCATGACTGTTTCCCTCGTGGTCACCCCTCCGATGACTTTGGGTCTTTGTTTAGATTTACGCATGCCGTTTCGGTCTATCAGAGGTCGCCTTGCTCTCCCCCTGCATTTTCCTGCTTTTTGCCCGTGTTTTCAGAGGCCTGTTTTTTCTTGAATTTGAAAACGCGGGCAAAACGCGGGGAAACGCAGGGGGAGAGCGAGGTGACCTCTGATCGTTGGGAACAGCATGCATAATCACAACAAAGACCCGAAGTCATCGGAGGGATGACCGCGAGGGAAACAGCCATGCATAAGAGGCCAATGTAAAGATTCATGACATCCACGATTATCAATACCTACTTGGATTCGAGTTGTGCTTGTTTTGTAAAACACTACCAGTAAAACCTTGTGATTTTTCTCATCTATATGCTGATGAGTGAAATGAAAATAATTTATTTTCTGCATATTCATTTAACTTGGGAGACTCTTCATTGGCATGGTTCCTAGTGCTATCTACACCTTTTACAACTGCGTGATAGGCAGAAATATCATGCCTTAAGTTTTTTTCTGCTCAGAAATTACAATTGTGGGGAAAGCTTCACCCACAGAATTTTTGCCTATCTGCAGCTGGTAAGGGGAAAAGGCATGGTGAGAGGAATCTACTTTTGGCAAACGTTTTTGTTTGAGTGTTGGGCTGGGGGAATGGCAGTGGAGGACCTACATTTTTGGGACCCTGAAGCTTGAACTGTTATGGGGGCCCCTTCGCAACCAGAAACAATAGGGCAACATCCACCAAGGTCCAAAGGGACTTGCTGCCCTTGCAAGGACCTTGAGACCCAAATGTCAGAGAACAGGGTGGTGGGGTGGAGTCCTTGAAAATGGGCCATACAGTGAGCCCTTCCCACCAGCAATGAGGTCTGGGTAACCGCTGTTATCTTCTTCAATGGGGTTGTTCTATGGCAGGTGCATAGGTAGAAGGTCATCAGAGGGGGCTTCTTAGGATAAAGAGGTGAAAATCTGATTTTTGGTGTTAAAATGTACAAGCGAGATGAGTGCAGCCTGAATTGAGAATTCAGATGTCTTTTTATGGTTCTGATTGGCTCTAGCCTAAGGGCTGAGCTATAGAACTATTAACCCGTGCACCAACGAAGGATTCAAGGATCCAGCTGTCAAAATGTACAGTATGAATAGATTCTGGCGAGCTCAGTGAGCCCATACAACTGGTGGTTCGGGTGCTAAAAGCCCCCAAGAAAAATTTGAAATTTGACCAATGATGGGGACATTTTGAGGCCATATGAAATGGGTATTAGAGCATATTCAAATTTTGTACTTCAACCCATTGGCTTATGATTCTATCACTCAAATAGCCTTATTTTAATAACAAACACTTTTTAAAAAAACTCCATTGATTTTGTTGGAAAATTCACACATTAAAAAAAAAAAGGTTGCTTCAGGGCCCCTCTGGGATTAGGGGCCCTGAAGCTTATTAGTTTCAGAGTAGATCCACCACTGAGGAATGGCATGGTAATATCATGCCAGACATGACACACATGTTGGAAGAAGTATGACCTTAAATTCTCTGCTTAATGTCATGAATATTAAAAAATATATAAATATGCACCTGCCAGATAGTTAACCAACTCTAAATGCCTTTCATTGCTCCCGAAAGAATTACTTACTTAGGGTAAAACATGCTGAAAATGCAAGCAAACAAAATATGGTGAACTTTAATAGCAAAATGATACCTGATAATCCAGACCTAGGAGCTACTCTATCCCCTAAATACATATAACGGGGCATCAACAAGGACTTGCAGGAGGCATCTTGTCTCATCCTCCACTATTTTCTCTTTCCCTTCCCTGAAATCCCCCATAGTGTCTTCTCCTTTCCTGCTTCTGTCTTTCCTTCTCACTCCCAGCCAACCTACCTTTATCTACCCCCCCGTCTTTTGCTTTCCCTCCTTCCCTCCACCAGCAGTCTCTCCTGAGGAAAGCTATGACCCAGTTGCATGGTGTGGACCCAGTACTCACTCTTTCCCTTCTTTGGGCGTCCCCCATATCCTCATCTTTCAGTGCTTCCTTTTCTCCTTTCCACTACCGACCTACCTACCTTTATCTGCCCCGCATCTTCAGCTATATTTATTATTTATTTACTTCAATTAAGAAGAAGGAGTTGGTTTTTATATGCCGACTTTCTCTACCGGCTTACAATCGCCTTGCCTTCCCCTTCTCACAAAAGACACCCTGTGAGGAAGGTGGGGCTGAGACAGCTCTCAGAGAGCTGTGACTAGCCCAAGGTCACTCAGCTTGGCTTCATGTGTAGGAGTGAGGAAACCAACCTGGTTCACCAGATTAGCATCCACCCCTCATGTGGAGGAGTGGGGAATCCAACCCGGTTCTCCAGATTAGAGCCAACTGCTCCAAACCACCACTCTTAACCACTACACCACCCTGCCTTTCTGCCCAACAGTAGCAAACAGCTTGGCCTGGATGTGTCATCAAGTTGGGCAGTAGGAAGATGTTTGGTGGTTGCTGCCAGGCTTGGCCCTGATGAGTCCTCCCACAAAGGCCAAAAAAACCTTGGAAGGAGTCCTGGGAGGCTCCCTTCCCTTGCCTTTGACTGACAGAAACCAAGGCTTGAAGACTGGCAACTCTATCATGGAGCAACCTCCACAATAGCCACTGATGAGGGTCTCCTTTCTTAAAAGTACAGGCTTCCTGAACTTTGTTTTACAGATTTTGCAAAATGATAGAAATGCATGAGCCTTTCCAGCCTCCTCAGGCAGACTATTCCATAAGGAGGAGGCCAAAACAAACAAAAAAAGCTCAGGCACAGGCTGCTGTTGCTTTTACTCATTTGCAGGATAGCATCTTCAGAAAGTTTTCCCTGGGTGAGTAAAGTAGTTGTGGCATAGCATAGCAGGAGAAGAAATCCTGCACATATGTACATCCAAGGCCATGGAGGGCTTTGTTCGTAATAACCAGTAACTTGAAATGAACCCGGTAACTAATCTATAACCAATGAAGTGACTGCAAAACAGGTGTAATGTGCATACTCTGCTTAGCTCCTGATAATAACTGAACTGCAGTGTTCTTTTCCAGCTGCAGTTTCTGAGTTGACATTAAGGGTAAACCCATGAATTTATTTATTTAGATTTATAGCCTGCCCTCATTCCCAGCCAAGCTGGGCTCAGGGAGGGTAATAATAATTAGCAATAAAATGTAATAAAACCATAAAATCTTTCATAAAACCCTAAAATAGTATAACATAATAATCCATATGAATAACAAGATGGCGCTACCAGTCATAGTAGTCACTGAAGGTCCAGCAAAACAGTCAGCATCCCCACAAGATAAAACAGTGCAGGAGGAATAGGGAGACCAGCACCAATGACAACCTGCGGCTGCCCTCAGGTTTGGTGAAATAGGCCTGGTGGAATAGTTCCGTCTTACAGACCCTGCCTTTAAGGTCCTGCTGGCTCTGATGTTACTCAGAAGGGAATTCTGCTAGGCCAGGGTGGAAACCCAATTGGAATGGATCCAACGCAGATGTGTCATCCAGAAATCTCTGCAGCTGTTCTGCGACCACTCTCCCAACTACCTTACCCAGGTACGAAAGATTTGAAGCGAGGCGGTGGTCGGCAAGATCCAGCAGATCTAAAGATCCCTTCTTCAAGAGCAGTCATACCACCGCCTCTTTCAAAGTCCCTGGGAAAGTCCCCGTAATAAGGGACAAGTTAACAATCTTTCCTGGAGTAGCCCACACTGCATCCTGACTAGTTCTGTTCAGCCAGGATGGGCACGAATCTAAGAGGCAGGTGGTAGGCCTCACAGCCTGCAGGATTCTGTCAATATCTGCTTGTGAAAGCCCGTTGAACTGGCCCAAAATTGGACCAGAAGATGGGCAAGGGGCCTCTAGTTCCTTTACTGAATCAAGGTTGGCAGGTCATGGCAGAATGACAAGACCTTATCCACAAAAAAGCTCACAAATGCCTCACAGCTATGAGCCGAATTAGTAATTAAATTTTATTGTCCTTCCAAGGACATAAGAGATCTAATTATCCTAAATAATTGAGCCAGACGAGAGCTAGCAGACACAATGGAGGAGGCATAATACTCCTTAGCAGCCTTCACCACCGTTTCATAGGCTTTCATAAGCAACGTATAAGATGTCCTTGCAGCTTTGTCATGAGCTCAACTCCAAACTCGCTCTAAGCCATCTAAGCTCCCACTTCATGTTCCAGAGCCCTTCAGTACAACAAGGGGCCTGATTTCGGCAGGGGTGAAGAGGGTGTCTGGGTGCAATTTCATCAGTGGCCATGAGAGTCAGCTATGCCAGTCCTCCACTAACTCATCGGGAGAATCGCCAGGGGGAACAGGATCCCACAGGACTCTCTGAAATCCAATAGGATCCATTAGTCTCCACAGGTGAGCATAAATAGGCTTGTTGCCCATACAGGATGGAGGCGGGAAATCAATCTGGGCCTTGAGGGCAAAGTGGTACTTCCTCTTTGGGCATCAGACCCAAACCTATCCCGGACATGAAGATCAAGTCCAGCTGGATGTGTGGGACCCAAAACAACCTGGGAGCGCCCCAGGTCTGAGGCATGCAAAAAAAAGGTGCAGATCAGCAGGGACATTGAAGTTCCATCAGTATTATCAAACTGGGAAACTCCAAGACCCAGCCTGCCACCACCGCTAGCAAGCTTGAGGGTGTCTGCTGGTGTGTTGGGTGGCTGGTACACCAGCCAGATAGCCAAGCTTTCATCAGCTTCCCACACCTGGCCAACACATTCAATGCCAAATATCTCTGGGTTGGGTAGGACCCTGAAGGAGAAAGCCTCCCAGATGATCAACACCCCCCAGCCCATTGTCCAAGAATGGTGAAGGACTGAGAAACCTGGGGGGGGGGGTCAGTTCTTTCAGGGCAACACTCTCGCCCTCTTGTACCCAGGTCTCAGTCACACAGGCCAGGTCCACACCCTGCGATATAAAGCAATTCTGTAGGGTGGTGGTCTTATTGCCAATGGATCTGGCGTTGCACAGCATCAGTTTCAGAGATGGGTTACTCCTAGACCCCCTACCGTCATATCTTGGGATGGGGTGCAGGTTGGAAGGAGTTGAAGCATAACCATATCTCTTACTCCTTCCCTTGCAACATTTGCTCCCACTGCCATACCTCCCACGACCCCAATAACTGTGATCCCCGACCCCATGCTGGCCTCCCACATCCGATCTGATGTAGAGTGAATCATAGTCATCTAATATTGAGGTTACCATGAGATGGATCTGCATGACCAGATTGGCTGAGTCAAGATAAGGAGGTATGTTCTAAGCTCAATGAAGATGCATTTTTGCAGCTGTGATTATAATTCTGGGTTCAGTATAACCCCTAGGCTGAGTCAGCAAGTATCATCTGAACCCCATCAAATATGGAGAGCACAATGCCCTTCAAGACCTCAGCCTTCCCAACCAGATATGAGGGTTTGTTTTATATTAAGTTTCCACTCAGTATTAGAATGATTCGTCACCTTCAGTTATTCCTGTCAGGCAGACACCCTGCCAGAAAAACAGGTGCAGCTCTAAGATGAATGTTCAGGGATCATGAATAGGAACAGTGACTGAACTCGTTCCAAAGATTTCCTTCTCCTAATATGCTAACTGGGATAACAATTAGGAATCACAAGGTGTGGCTAGACTACGGAGAGCCACTATTAAATTGAGCTAGGAAGAAAGCATTTTCCCAGTACTTTAGGCCAATGAAATCCAGGCTTCATCACCAAAGATGCTGTGGAAAACAATGAGCTGCCAACAGGGTTGATAATTAACTGATGTTTTACTGATGGATTTGTAATATATTTAAATTAATGTTGTAAGCCACCTCTGTCAAAAGATCTTAAACCAAGGCCCCTTGGGATGGGTCAGAACAGACAAGACAAAATCCAAAAAGTCTGAAGTATGAGTCCTCATACTTCAGAAGGTAGCCTGCCATCAGTTCCTTACTACCCAGCCAGCCAGAGACCAAGGGACAAGCCTCTAACACTTCCTGGGACTAAGATCAAGAAAGTCACCCATCCAAGGTAGGAAGGACACTTGCAAGGCAAGCTTTAGAAAACCATTAATCTGGTAGCTGTGACCAGTGAAGGCCAAAATAATTGATTCAAATTAAAGCCTCCTGAATTTAAAGACACCACAAAATATATTAAAGTGATTTATTAAAATAGTGCAATAATATTCAATAAAAGAGCAGTGAACAGTGAGGATCAAATAATAAAGCTAAAAGTCTAACTAAGCACTTTTACAAGCATTGGTTCACTATCCAGTTGTTACCAAAAGGCTGAGTCCATCCAAGTTTCAAAGTCCAAAACAGGGTTTCTGGTCAATATGACCCACCATTATAGCCTGCTGATGTCCTACTCCTCCCCTATCTCATTCTCACCTTCTCAGCCATTCATTAACCTATCCTTTATATGCCTCTCCCCTCCCCAAATCTCATTCTCTCCAGGCTCCACTCTTTCAGCTGCCATGGGTGAGCCTGGTGCAGCTTTTACCACCATCCCCCCCAGATCAATGCCAGCAAGTCCAGCATGACTCCTGGCCTCTAGCACCCGGCCCACAGAAGCTCGTGAATCACCTCAACCATTGCAGCTGTACCTTGCAAGCCCATTGAAGCTCCCAGCCTCCCCACCAGGCCTGTCTTGGCCCCATTGCTGCCTAGGGTTGCCAACCTCAAGCTGGTGGCTGGAGATCTCCTGGGATTACAACTGATCTCCAGGTTATAGAGATCAGTTCCCCTGAAGAAAATGGCTGCTTTAGAAGGTGGGGTCTATGGCATTATACCCCATTGAAGTCCCTCCTCTCCCCAAACCCCGCCTTCCTTAGGTTCTACCCCCAAAATCTCAAGGTATTTCCCAACCTGGAGCTGGTAACCCTACACTACCGAAAGTACACTGACCAACATAAGTGCATTGTCTGCATACACAGACAACCCCCACAATGTAGCTTTTTGTTCAGTACCTCGTTGCATCTCAGTAATATTAAACTTCACTCCAGATGCTTGCAGAGAGTTTAAAGTTTTATTAAGAAAGCAAACGGGTCAGTAGGCCTATACAAACTTAAGGTTAGACTGAAGCTTGGGGGAACACGGGTCATCTTTATAGGGACATACAATACAATTGATTACATCATTGATAAGACATGAAAGGGTGAGGTACAGAAGAGTTGTTTAGAATTTCAAAGGACACAAGGTGACAACAAGGAAGTGGTGATTGCTCACAGTAAAACTCCTGGTGAAATTGGCAAGCAAACGATGGGACGATCACTCGGGCTCTCAGGCAATGTTCTGTGGTGCCAGAGACCTTACAGCGGATCTCTATTGAAACGTAAATGCCTGGTGAACAAAGGAATGGGAACGGGGGGTGGGGGTGGGAAGGAGCTGGGGCTCGTTTATCCGGGGCTAGCCTGGGCGCCCTCGCTGACACTTTTAAAGTTTCAGGATTTTTCTGCAAACCTGAGGAATCCCCCAAGTTTAGAGAAAAGTCACCTTTCTCTCAAAGTGGGCCCAATCCACAGATTTAGGTATCCGCAGATTTGAGAAATAGATATATAGATGATGATGATGATGATGATGATGATACTCCAGTACTGAGCACAGCTGGCCGACATCATCCAGCTACTGATGCATGATCCTTTCTGTTTTATTTTATTCATCCTGGCCTATTTGGCCTTGACTTAGCCTTCTTGGGTGGTGGTAATGAACTCCTCGGGACTGAAGCTGCCCTGTATGAGGACTGAGAGGTTGGATCCACTGATGGAGCTGACAGTACAGTACTATTTAGTGCTCTGAGGGGCACTTTGCAGGCTGTGTTTCAGAAGCCAATAATGCTTTTCCTAGGGTTGCCAGGTCCCTCTTCGCCACTGGCAGGAGGTTTTTGGGGCAGAGCCTGAGGAGGGCAGGGTTAGGGGAGGAGAGGGACTTCAATGCCATAGAGTCCAATTGCCAAAGCAGCCATTTTCTCCAGGTGAACTGATTTTTATTGGCTGGAGATCAGTTGTAACAGCAGATCCCCAGCTAGTACCTGGAGGTTGGCAACTCTAGCTTTTCCCCAAAGAGCAGCTTTCAATAAGGAAGCTCTCATTATGGGCTTTTGGCGTGAACTGTTTGCAGACAGTGTAGGCCCCTTCATTGTGCAGCTCCCCAAGACACAGGAGACACAAAGTGTGCTTGTTCATCTGGGCTATTTTCATCAGAGCACTTTTTAAATGTCAAAGACAGATCAGAGTAGGGTTGTGCATATCGATAAACCAGAACCGAAAATAAACTTGAAATTAGACATTTTGGTAAATTTCAGGGTTTGGGTTTACCAAATTCCAAAACCTGGGGATAAAGCCGAAGCCAAATAGGTGATTCCCAAAAAAGCCAAATAGATATTCGGCTTTCCGGGTTCGACTATTCGCCTTTGCTCAGAGGCATGGCTCTGTGCTTCCTTTCTCCCCCTTTTCTTCCTTTTTTTTGACTGGTTTTGTTAGGGCCCCATAGTTGGGGTCCTTTTGAGATAGGGTTATTTAAAAGATGGGGCTCACCTAGTCCCGTCTGGAGGGATATACCCTCCAACTAAAAGAGCCGGCTTCAACAGCCACCCACCAGGCTTCCAAAGGAGCTTTCTTCATCCACATGGATGAGTAGTCTCCGTCAGACAGCCCCCATGGTCATTACTTCAGTCGGCTCCAATATTACCTCCCACCCATGAAAACCTGCTTTCCAAAAGAAGGTTGCCCTGAGTAGAGGCTTCATTTCCCCGCACTATGACCATCTCTTGGAATCAGATTTTTCATGACTACAATAAAGGACTGTTCACAGGATGTCATTTGCCACCAAAAGGAATGTTTTCCGTGCTTTGTTTCTCTTGCATTTAAGCCCTTTCCCTCCATTTGGAAGCTAGTTTGCATGGACATCATGCAAAGCGACCCAGAAACAAAGGCAACACCAGACTTTGAGGTGCCAACCAGGCAATCGGCTCTTTCCGTCAGTCCTCAGCAGTGCTCAACTTTTGAACCTGAAAACCGATGGACAGCTTGGCTTGCAAATGCCTGGAGGATGGGGGCGACCCCTTTGTGGGCCCATAAAATTGGACCCCCTGCCCAAAAGTTCACCAAAGTTCACATCTAAGGAGAGTCCCTTGCAGCCACACTGCAAATTTGGGGACTCTAGCTCCAAAAATGACCCTGAGGAACTTCACAAAATCCCCATAGGCTATAATTGGCCTGAATTTTTCAGTAAACCTGAAAATAAGCCGAATACTGAAATTTACCGGTATGGGTATTCGGCTTATTTCAGGTTTTCCGGGGGGGGGGAATGGGCCCAATAAACCTGAACCTGAAATTTTTGGGTTTTTTGCACAACCCTAGACCGGAGTCAAATTCGGAAGAACATGAAGGAAACAAGGCAGTTATGACAGAACTGATGAAAGTTTGAAGAATAAGGTCCCTAACTCCACAGTGGTGAAGGAAGGACTGAGGGAAGGAGTTCTCTCCTCACTTGGTTAAATGTTGGTTTCAGTGGTGCCAGGGTGGTGTAGTGGTTAAGAGTGGTGGTTTGGAGCGGTGGACTCTGATCTGGAGAACCGGGTTTGATTCCCCACTCCTCCACATGAGCGGCAGAGGCTAATCTGGTGAACTCTATTTGTTTCCCCACTCCTCCACATGAAGCCAGCTGGCTGACCTTGGGCCAGTCACACTCTCTCAGCCCTGCCTACCTCACAGGGTATCTGTTGTGAGGAGGGGAAAGGAAGGTGATTGTAAGCCAGTTTGATTCTGCCTTCAGTGGTAGAGAAAGTTGGCATATAAAAATCAACTCTTCTTCAGTGGGAAGAGCTGGCATGAGCAGAGGGGAGGGGGAGCACTCCTTGCTCTGTAGAAAGTACTGGAAAGCTTTAGAAGTTTCATCTCCAAAGCTGCCCTATGTATGCGCAGTTCCATGTGTGCCTTCACAGAAGACCACTCAGGTCCTCTCTGAGATGCCACCCATCCTATCTGCAACACCACTCTTCCCAGGGAAACTTTGCCAGTGTCAACTTTTCCCACCACAGTGCTGTAACAGTGAGATAAATGCACCTGGTAGAAGACAGAGCCCCTCAGGGTCTGATCTGGACAAGACAACCTTACCTATTGAATAAAATTAATTTGTAGTATATGTGAACTGAATCCGCAAAGGTAACTATCCAATAGGGAGATCAAAATAGGACTGCCAACTCCCCCCCGCTCCTTCTGGCACTTGAGGCAGCCTAACAAGAAATTTCAAATACATTTTCCCATCCGTTTTCTTACTAAATTTTGGTGTATCATGTTCCTGTTAAAGACACAGGAGCAAAGCTAAAATAAAAATCTGGCAGCCCTAATTAGACTAAAAAAGATGAACTTATTGGCAAATAAGATTTTTCAGCTTAAACAAACAAACATCCAGCAGCAATGAAAAGATCATGGGTCCAATCCGACAAGATTTTCTCCTGGTGAACAAGGGAGGAGGGGGGTCCCTTTTGACCACCCAACAAGCTATACTGGGAATCTCAAAACATGCATGGACAAAATCCCATCTGGCACAGGGACTGTAGTAATGTGGGGAACTGGGTAAGACTGAATGAAAAATGGAGCTCGATCAACCCCATATTTCCAGGAAGCCTGGCAGCTTGCACAAAGGCTCATCCAGGCTAAACATCAGTAGAACAACACACTCTGCAGGAACTGCTCAAAATAGGGTTTCAGTACCATTTAATTGTGTTGGCTCTCAGGACTGAGGACAACTGCACCCAAAGCAACATGTAGATGCAATCAGTATTCCTTTGTACTAATTACTTGTACTGCCATGGGGTGAAGTGTAGGAGTTTACACCTGTAGGGTTGAAAGAGGATTGGGAAATGTATATAGTTTAGGATAATGTAGTTTATTTATTGCTGGTTTGCAGAAGTCTTGTGAACGTTTACCATCCACATTCTCACATTTATATTCATAAGCTTTGAACACACTGATATTGACATATGCTCCCTTTTTTTCCTGTTTCCCAAGGACAGTCCCCACTTCTGATCCCTGCATTTACTGATCCCTTTACTTTTTTAGGATGCCATATTAGGATTTTGTAATGAGCTTCATTAGTTCTTCAGAGCACAGCTCTCCCCACCAGCATCTAAACCTCCAAGTTGGACAGGAAGCTCCATCTTGACCAGAGTGCAAATGTACACATGTTCTGTATGATGCAAAGCCTGTCATTTTAAGCGCTTCAGCTAGGGAAGTTGATTTTGAACTATCCATAAGGTAATTATGTTGTTCATATCTTATGAAAAAAGATATAGTGCTGGAAGATGGGACCCCCAGGTCGGATGGCACTCAATCTGCTACTGGGGTAGAGCAGAGGACAAGTACGAGTAGCGCTGTTCTTAATGATGCGATTGGACTAAAGCCGAAAGGACGTTCAGTGGTTGACATGAATAGATGCAAAAGGAAAGTCCGAAGCTGTTCGACGCATAAAATAGGAACATGGAATGTGAGAAGCATGAATCAGGGTAAGCTTGAAATTGTTAAACAAGAAATGGAACGTATGGACATTTCAGTCCTGGGAATAAGTGAATTAAAGTGGACTGGATTAGGACATTTTCAATCAGAAAATTACAAAGTGTTTTATTCAGGGAATGACAAAAAGAGAAGAAACGGAGTTGCTTTAATAGTGAGGCAAGATGTAGCAAAGGCAGTCAGGAGCTATAATGCAAAGTCTGACCGAATAATATCAATCAGACTTCAGGGAAAGCCTATCAACATAAGCATCCTTCAAGTTTATGCCCCAACTACAGATGCTGATGAGGAAGAAATTGAAAGTTTTTATGCCAGTGTTCAGGAAGAAATTGATCACACACCTAAACAAGATATGCTGATAATCATAGGTGATTGGAACACAAAAGTAGGAAACAAAGCAGAATCAAATGTTGTTGGCAGATTTGGGCTAGGAGCACGGAATGAAGCAGGAGAACACCTCGTAGAATTCTGTGAAGACAACTATCTGTTCATTGCAAACACATGTTTCAGGCAACCAAATAGACGAGTGTATACATGGACATCACCAGACGGCCAGTATAGAAATCAAATAGATTATATAATTGGAAGCAGAAGATGGAGAAGCTCTATTCTCTCGGCCAAAACAAGACCAGGAGCCAACTGCGGTACAGATCATGAATTGCTAATATCAAAAATAAAGATAAAGCTTAAGAAAAACACCAAAACATTCATAGCACCAAAATACAATCTAAGCAATATTCCGGAAGAGTTTAAAGACCATGTAAGGAACAGATTTGCATTACTAAGTTCAAGTGAATGTAAACCTGAAGAACTATGGGTTGAAACTAGAGATATTATCAAGGAAGAATGTGCAAAGACTATTCCTGTAGCCAAAAGAAAAGAAAAACCTCGATGGATGTCTGAGGAAACTCTTAAAATTGCCAGAGATAGACGAGAAGCAAAAGTAGAAGGTGACAGAAATAGAATCAAAAGTCTAAGTGCAACGTTCCAGCGACTAGCACGTAGAGCCAAAGAGACCTATTATAATAGCCAGTGTAAAGAAATAGAAGAGAACAACAAAAAAGGAAGAACAAGAGATCTGTTCCACAAGATCCAAGAAATCAAAGGGAAATTTAAAGCACGGTTAGGCATGCTGAAAGATCAGCATGGAAATACATTAACTGAACAGGACAAAATAAAGAAAAGGTGGGAACAATACACTGAAGAACTATACAGAAGAGATAAAAGGATAAAAGATTCTTTCCAAGAAGAATCTTTTGAAGAAGAACCTACAGTTTTAGAAAGTGAAGTGAAAGCTGCATTGAGAGCAATCGGGAGAAACAAATCACCAGGAGCAGATGGGATATCAATAGAGCTATTCCAAGCCACAGAAACAGAGTCCATCAAAATCTTGACAAGAATATGCCAACAGATATGGAAAACAAAACAATGGCCCACAGACTGGAAACGATCCATTTACATTCCAGTTCCCAAGAAAGGAGACATCAAAGATTGCAACAACTATCGGACCATTGAATTAATTTCTCATGCAAGTAAAGTGATGCTCAAAATCTTACAGCAAAGGCTGCTACCATATATGGAACGAGAAATGCCTGATGTTCACGCTGGTTTCAGAAAAGGAAGAGGCACTAGAGATCATATTGCAAATATACGCTGGTTACTGGAGCGTACGAGAGAATTTCAGAAGAAAATCAGCTTTTGTTTCATAGATTACAGCAAAGCTTTTGACTGTGTGGATCATGAAAAGCTATGGCTGGTTTTAAAGGAAATGGGTGTGCCACAACATCTGATCGTTTTGATGCGCAACCTGTACTCTGGACAAGAGGCCTCAGTTAGAACAGAATATGGAGAAACGGAATGGTTTCCAATTGGCAAAGGTGTCAGACAAGGATGTATTTTATCTCCCTATCTCTTCAATCTATATGCAGAACATATAATTAGGAAAGCTGGGTTAGATTTAGATGAAGGTGGAGTAAAAATTGGAGGGAGGAACATTAATAATTTGAGATATGCTGATGACACTACATTATTGGCAGAAAATAGTGAAGATTTGAAACAACTATTGCTGAAAGTTAAAAGAGAAAGTGCCAAAGCAGGACTACAGCTGAACATCAAGAAAACAAAAGTAATGACTACAGGAGAATTACACAACTTTAAGGTTGACAATGAGGAAACTGAAATTGTTCAAGACTTTCTATTCCTTGGCTCCACCATCAACCAAAAGGGAGACTGCAGCCAAGAAATTAGAAGGAGATTGAGACTGGGAAGGGTAGCCATGAAGGAGCTAGAAAATATTTTGAAGTGTAAGGATGTGACTCTGGCCACCAAGACTAGATTAATTCATGCCATCATATTCCCTATTACTATGTATGGGTGTGAAAGCTGGACAGTGAAGAAAGCTGATAGGAAGAAAATAGATTCCTTTGAAATGTGGTGTTGGAGGAGAGTGTTACAGATTCCGTGGACTGCCAAAAAAACAAATCAGTGGGTTATAGATCAAATCAAGCCTGAACTGACCCTAGAAGCTAAAATGACTAAACTGAGGCTATCGTATTTTGGTCATGTCATGAGACGACAAGAGTCACTGGAAAAGACCGTCATGATAGGAAAAGTTGAGGGCAGCAGGAAAAGAGGAAGACCCAACAAGAGATGGATTGACTCAATAAAGGAAGCCACAGCCTTCAATTTGCAAGATCTGAGCAAGGCTGTCAAAGACAGGACATTTTGGAGGACTTTCATACATAGGGTCGCCATGAGTCGGAAGCGACTTGACGGCACTTAACACACACAATTATGTTTCTCCCCGGTGTATCTTTAACCCAAAGAATAACCACGTCTTGGCTTTTAAGTCCGGAAGGTGATGACAGGAATAAGTGATACCTTCTCCTTCTCCTGTATTGCTGGCCCAGCAGTGGTGCCAATGCCTTGGATGCTTGGGTGAAGATCTGGCCCTGTATGCCAAGGAAAGTGGTCTGTTATACCACTGTCGGCCTGTGTGTTGGGGTTGCCTAGACCTAGTTTATAGGCAGTGTGTGTGTGTGTGTGTGTTTGGCTCATATAAGGGGCTTATACTTATCCAGGAAAATGTTTGATTTCCCCCCCCCTTCAAATAGCTGATGCACCTTATAACTAATCAAAATCTGACCCTGTTCACTAACCTCAGAAGAGCAAACTAATACAAATGAAATTCTCCTGCATTTCAGAGTCAGAAATGACTTGACCAGTTCAGGTCATTTTTCTGGCAGCACAAGAGTTGCTAACAGTCTGTCCTTTAATAGAAGATTGTGTGTGTGTGAAGTGCCGTCAAGTTGCGGCCAACTTATGGCGACCCCTTATGGGGTTTTCAAGGCAAGAGACTAACAGAGGTGGTTTGCCAGTGCCTTCCTCTGCACAACATCCCTGGTATTCCTTGGTGGTCTCCCATCCAAATACTAACCAGGGCTGACCCTGCTTAGCTTCTGAGATCTGACGAGAACAGGCTAGCCTGGGCCATCCAGGTCAGGGCAATAGAAGATTAATGGGATGCTATTTAGCAAGCAATGATAGGAAAAGCGTCACCAACCCATTGCAACACATTAAGCCTTTATTAAAGGGACAGGGCATTCTGTTTCTATAGGACAGCAAGGATTAAAGGAGAGTCCACAAGGGGAGAATGACTCAGCAGAAAGATACCTGACAGCCACCCTGCAAACCACCAACCAAAACACTTAATAGGGTTGCCAGCTCTGGGTTGGTAAATACCTGGAGATTTGGAAGGTAGAGCCTAGGGAGTGGGAGGGTTTGGGGAGGGGAGGGACCTCAGCAGGATATAATGCCATAGATTCCACACCCCAAAGCAGCCATTTTCTCCAGGGGAACTGATCTTGGTCATCTGGAGATCAATCGTAATAGTGGGAGAGCTCCAGGTGCCACCTGGAGGTTGGCAACCCTACACTCAGATCATATTTCTGCCATACAGCAATGTCCCAGATTGGTATTGCCATCATTATGTTTTCCCCAGTCATGTTGCTGACTCACTGGTTTAGGGAGGGCTTTTGTTCTACATAGCCCCTGGTGCTATTGATTTGAGCAATTCCAGCTATTAGATGTGACCCTGGTGGACGAAGCCTTGCTCTGCGGATGGCAGTATGATGGAAGATGGGAGGAATGAGACTGAATGGTTTGTTATAGCCTAACCCTAATCCCCCTCAGTCTGCCACATATTGGTGCCTTTCAGGAAAGTGCCAAAGGATTTGTTTGTATTCTTGATAAAGGAGGCAGTGCTGTGCTGCATAATCAGGGCCTAGCTACATGTTATGCTTTTTCTGGGTCCACACTGGGTAATCTGAGACCAGACATGCACTGGGAGTAGGGTTGCCAACCTCCAGGTAGTAACTGGAGATCTCCTGCTATTACAACTGATCTCCAGCTGATAGAGATCAGTTCACCTGGAGAAAATGGCCACTTTGGCAATTGGACTCTATGGCATTGAAGTCCCTCCCCAAACCCCGCCCTCCTCAGGATCTGCCCCCAGAATTTCCCACTGGTGGCAAAGAGGGACTTGGCAACCCTAACTGGGAGTTCCATGATGAAGCTTAATTTTCAGACGGGTAGGAAAGTGATTTGGGCTGGGACTGTGATATGTGGAGATAGCCTTTTCCTCTTCACCATTGTCCTGCCCTGAAATGGCCTCAGGGAGCTGCTATTTGCCCCTTGAGGAAAGTTACATGTAGTCCTTAGTTACACGTGTAGCTCATCAGTATTTGTAAGTGTCCAAAGTGAGGCAAATAGCAGATCCCTAGGGCTGTTTCTAGTTGAGAAAACATGCCAGGCTTCCAATCTGAATCCTGTTTCCACATACTACAAAATCTAAGTTGAAAAAATCTCTGAGAGGTTTGTGTTTGCAACATCTGGTTTGACAGGTCCTAGGATGTACCAGGAAACAGAGTCCAGTCTTTCTGTACTGGATACATGCTGACCTAGAGACTTTTGAATTTAATTTGATTAGTGCCTGGTGAACTTTGTATTTAATAGTTCTTGCCTTGTGACAACATTGTGATTTATGAGCTATTTTCACCATCTCTTTTCGGGCACCAAGAAACCTTGCTTATTTTTACTGTTGGGTTTCTGCTGAGAATCAAGGTTAGAAGTATCTGGTTGTAATGAGATGCTGCCAGAACATTGAGATAAGCCTTTCAAATTAAGATTATATCCGAGGAAGGATGAATTTTGAATGGACAAAGAGAAAGAGCTGGGATAACACTCAAAAACCATACACATGTGGTCTCATTTTGTAAATAAATAATTTAAACCATACTTTTTATCTTAAAGGTTAGACGTGTCTGGTTATAATGAGATGCTACCAGAACATTGAGAGAAGCCTTTCAAATTAAGATTATATATGAGGAAGGATGGACTTTGAATGGACAAGGGTGGGGGGTAACCCTAAAAAAACATACACATGTGGTTACATTTTGTAAATAAATAAAGTAGATAGTACTTTTTATCTTAAAACACATGTTCCAAATCCAGTGGATATCTTCCTGTTTGTGAGGGTAAAGCAGGTACAGTACAGATAGTTGAAATTATTTTCGCAGGGTCCTTCTGCTGGTTTGCATCCCCTCAAAAGTGCAGTGTGCAGCAGTATTCTGTTCTCCATGCCTCCTGACCTCCATGGCATAGGCCTGTTTTGGCTTCTGTTCGCTAGTAGTAAACAAGAAGGCACATAAAAGAAGAATCATCTCACTGTCCTCTAAAAGCAGCCCTGGAGGGGCACAATTGAGCATCAGTACACCCATTAACATATAAAGTAGGGGGTGGAGATGGGTGTATAGCTTTTTTAAAAAAAATAGGGCATGTGATTAAAGGGAGGTAAATGCTACACCCTCTCACAACTTATCTCACTATGTGACGCAGTTAATTTTCTCTGAGCAAACCTGCTGGCTCCTTGATGGTGTGAAGTGAACAGAGTTGGGTGGGTGGGGGTGTAAAAATAATACTGAAATGAACGAACATATCACAGGGCTCATTTGTGTGCTTGCAAGGTGTAGTGCTCCTACGTTTTTTTGGTTTTGTTTTAATTGCCCCCCCTTCCCACTCACAACAAGATTCAGGCAAGGGGAAAGGGCCAAGGGGGAAAAAAACCTCATTATTTCACCTGCTCTATGTGCCTGCTCTGTAATGGCGAATTTTAAAGATGTGTAAAATAGGGTCCCTTTTTGCCTGCAACCAGACAAGAAGGATCCATTGGGTGAGGGCTACAGTTTTTCAAAATTTCATCACAATTGGATGGGGGAAGGGGAGAGACCCCCAGAAATGTGTTGTATCTTCCAGTGCATCTAGAATAGGCAAGCAGTCTCCTATCTGGATGAAATGTGGGAGGGATATACCCTCGGTTGACAGAAGAGGATAAATCCCTGAAAAGGTCTTCTGCTCCCACCCTACTCCATGGTCTTGATCCAAATTAGGCCCATGGTCATGATCCAAATTAGGCCCCTGGGGAAACCTAGATCCAATTCCCAGAAAGATGTCATTTGTTTATCTGGAAATTTTTCCCACTGGCAATAAAAGCAACTTGGGGGTCTGATTTTTGTAGGCAAAAGCGCTAAATAACCTCTCTCCCCTCATATCGGTCTTCTGTTTAAATCATATTCTCTGTGGCGGTAATCAGAGGAGGAGAAAAGTCTGAAAAAATAATTAGAGAACAACACTTCTTATGTATTTCCACCCCCAGAGACAGATCACAGACAGAGCCAGGGGCCAGTGATCCAACCTAACCAGGCTTGTGAACAGCTTCTAAGAAGCCAGTCTGTCAACAAGCCATTTGGAATTCCATCTGTGAATGAGGGTGTGGCAGCCACAGCAAAGCAACTCCACATAGCTACGCTCCCAATAAAGAAAATTTCCGTAGATGATAACAGCTGGATCACAGGAGACCAAGATCCTGACATGATATACATTTCCAACATGACTATAAACAAGTTTTTTACAGACCACAAGAAAATATATTAGTAGTGCTGCAGGTAAAGAGCACAGAAAAAAAATGTAGCTCCCTAAGGTATTTCAAGCTCGCTGGGGCACCTGGCAGAGGAGGGTCCTAAGAAGAATCTTGATATGCCTGTGTGATTTTCAAACAAAAGTGGTCTAGGTCTGCATGCAGCAAGCAGAATGGGACAAAAAAAAAAAGGCTGTTTGCAGTTTTAACAGATGTGGTATCAAGGTAGGGGACACTGGCACACTGTAGCTAGGAATCAGGTATACAGTAAACATATCACAGCATGATGTAGTGGTTAAGAGCAACGGACTCTAATCTGGAGAACCAGGTTTGTTTCCCTACTCCTCCACATGAAGCCAGTAGAGAAAAACAGGGTGTAAAAACCAACTCTTCTTCTTATTATTTTATTCATTTATTCATTTTGTCATCAAGTCACAGCTGATTTATGGTGACCCCATAGGGTTTTCAAGGCAAGAGACGTTCAGAGGTGGTTTGCCAGTGCCTGCTTCCATTATCATGACCCTGGTATTCTTTGGTATGAATATCAGTCATGGGCAACCCTACTTCTGAGATCAGGCTATCCTGGGCTATCCAGGTTATAGCATTTCAAAAGCAGCTGAAAACCACAGAGACCGTTTGGACTAGAGCAAATGTCACAGCCTCTGTTTCCCCACTCCCATCATTTGGGCATATGATCAGTGTTGGGTATGTGTTTTGTTGGCTTGTATTCCTGCATACAAGAAATACAGATCAGGATTTATTCAGTGGCTCAAGCTAATGCCTCAGGATGTCTTCAGAGGTGATTCATATGAGTTTTTGCTAAGCATTAGAATAAGATTCCACATGAATGTCTGACTGGCATGGTGTTGCAACAGCATTTCACCTGCTGGAACAGAGCTCCTGTTCACAGCCATTTCTTTTCATGTTTATACAACTGTTACTGATTTCCTAGTTAGAATATTTGCAGCCCAATTGTATACGTGTGTACTTGGAAGTAAATTTGACATGAGCTGCAGCATTCGAGAAACCATGTAATTTTATTCCAATTTATTAGGGTAATGGAAATGAATGGCAATAGCAATGAATTAATGAATGCCATTCATTTCTGTTTTGCATGTAACTGCCATGCATTTGCTTTCTAACAGACTATAAAACTGGGACCTGTTCTCTTATGTCTGAAATTTGGCAGGGGCGATGCTTTGACCGAGGGGGGAGGGGTTCAAGCCCTGAGATTCTTGTTCAAACAGATTAAGTGGTTAATTCCTTACTGAAACCAAGAGCAACTTTGGGCAGGTTCCCTGGAGAGATGGCAAAGACATACACTAAATATATAGATCTGCAGGAAGTCATGGTGTTTGCATTCCCTCTTCCTAGCAAAAGTCTGGTGCCGCTTAGCCCACTCACCCTCACCTCAAGACCCAAACCCTCATGTAAAGAAAAAGAGTTGGTTTTTATATTCTGACTTTCTCTACCACTTAAGGAAGAATCAAACCAGCTTACAATCACCTTCCCTTCCCTTCTCCACAACAGACACCCTGTGAGGTAGGTGGGGCTGAGAAAGCTCTAAGAGAGCTGTGAGTAGCCCAAGGTCACCCAGCTGGTTTCATTTGTAGGAGTAAGGAAACCAACCCAGTTCACCAGATTAGCATCCACCGCTGATGTGGAGGAGTGGAGAATCAAACCAGGTTTTCCAGATTACAGTCCGCCGCTCCAATAGGGTTGCCAACTGCCAGGTAGTGGCAGGAGATCTCCTGCTAATTCAATCTCCAGCTGATAGAGATCAGATCACCTGGAGAAAAATGGCTGCTTTGGCAATTGAACTCTATGGCATTAAAGTCCCTCCCCTCCCCAAACCCTGCCCTCCTCAGGCTCCACCCCAAAAATCTCCCGCCTGTGGGGAAGAGGGACCTGGCAACCCTACGCTCCAAACCACCACTCTTAACCACTACACCATGCTGGCTCTCTCTCTCTGTGGAGTCATATGGGTGTTGCAGTCAGAAGGACCCTGTTCCCGTCCAGGTGTGTGCCTGGCAAAAGAGAACATGGTAGCAGCTCCCTAGTGTCGGTTCTTTGCAGGGCTCTTGTTTTTTGTTCTTTTTTCCAGGCTGCAAGCCTCCTTCTAGTACGGGGGTGCTGCTGTTTTCCCTTTCTTCCCTCCTTTGTTATGTGCTGCACACAGGGGGTGGGGGGTGATGTCAGGGGTCAGAGACACATCAGCAAGCACTGATTGGCTTCGTACCCCTGCCTGCTACTGAGTGTTCTTGGCACTCGATGTCATAACTGATGGGTTGCTGCAGAATTGCTATGGACTCCAGTACAACTAGAATGCTCTCTGCACCTTAAGTAGTGGTCTTTCTTTTACATATTTCCCCTTTGCTCAGCAATTACCCAGCAGACTGACTGGTGGCTCTGTGCCACGTAGGGTTGCCAGGTCCCTCTTCACCATTGGTGGGAGGTTTGTGGGGCGGGGCCTGAGGAGGTCTGGTTTTGGGGGAGGGGAGGAGCTTCAATGCCATAGAGTCCAATTGTCAAAGCAGCCATTTTTTCCAGGTGAACTGATCTCTGTCAGCTGGAGATCATTTGTAATAGCAGGAGATCTCCAGCTACTACCTGGAGGTTGGCAACCCTACTGCCATGGCAGAGTTGGTGTTGTGCCTTGCATATGGGTTTTAGGATTGTTAAAAAAAACCCCAAAGCTAAGAATACTACCAATAGTCAGCAAATAAAAAGGGATAAAAACACAACAAAACAAAAGCAGTTTGGTTAGGAGCCAAGGCAACCCTGATCTGTAGAATTAATGTTGGGAGGGAAATCAATTAGACTTGTTAGAGGCTGCCTCGGCTGCTGTTTCAGCAAGGTCCAGGCAGCTCCTCAGGAGCTGTATCAGTGCCCTGCAGCTCCACCCTTTTCTGGTGCCTGCTCTGAAGGAAGAATTTTAATTGCCTCTAAAACGGTGACATTATTTTTTTTTCCTATCTCAAATTTGGCAAGGAGGATTCCTCTGCAGTGGGGTTCATTTTAGTTTCTGAGAATTTCATACCCATTCGGAGAGGAGGCAGGAGTACACTTTTCCCATTGAGATGAACGGAAACGAACGATTGCAACTAGCTTTAAATCTGATTTTAAAGAAACTGATGAAAGTCTTTTAAAAGATAAAGGAATTGGCTCCCAACCTGCTTTCCTCCCCTTTGTACGCCCCCTAGTGCAAGATCTCTGCTGAGACAGCAGCTCTCTTCTGAATTGTCTTGGCTCCTAATGAATTCTTATCTTGCAGATTAATGTTGCTGCCTCAGCTCATGGCGCCAGACATTTGAGGATTCTGTGTCCCCATGGAATTTGCCCAATTATTTTATTTTATTTATTCGTTTAGAAAATGTCTATGCTGTCTCTTCAGAAAACCTGCTATAACATAGTCAGGAGACATTCGCTGTACAGGAAGAATTATTTTTAATAGCGGATCCTTCCTTTTACTGTCAACAAGGGTAGCAGGAGACTCAGATTTTCTATCTTAGGCAGGTCCAGGAGGGTGAGGCTCACTATCCAAGGCACGTTTGCTGAGGGATGGGTTGGGGGGAGAGAGAAGCTGCCCAGCCAGGGCAAACAACGGGTTCAAGGCAACATTGCTGAAGCAGCAGAACAGTGCTCCAGCCAGGAAGCTATGCTGAGGCTGATGACCAGGAGATGCTGCTGCAGGAAAGCCCACACAGCTACTAGCACTGTAATCCTATGCAGTTAGTCTAGTCTAAGCCCATTGATTTCAGTGGACTTCGACCAGAATAACTCTGCACAAGTTTATACTTGTATCTGAAGAAGTGAGCTGTGGCTCACGAAAGCTCATACCCTACCAGAAAATATTTTTGTTAGTCTTTAAGGTGCTACTGGACACTTGCCCTTTTTGAATACAAGTTTATACTGTAAATATACTTGAAGCTGGCCCTGCATCTTCACCTCTTCCTGGTGCATTAGTGGAGCTGGTCCTTGTCACACATACTTGTCATGAGCCAATGAGATGTAATGGTTAGACTGGGGACAAGAAAAACAGGGACTCAAATCCAGAGCTTGGTTCTGCGTGCCAACTGAAATCCCTGCCTTTAGGAAGAATTGTTGGTCCAGTCTCCTCTAGAGATGCCATGAATTTCAAGGGGAAGGTGTTCATTATTTAAACATACTTCATTCAACAGCTGCAGTCTTGAATGAGCCAAACGTCTGATCTATTTGTCTGTCCATTGACAGACTTGAACAGCTGTTGAACAGCCTTGCATTTGCACAGTAGCTGTGGTGGTGAAGTTTGATTAATTCTGTCTGGGTTGATAGATGGTAAATTATGTGAGAGGGGGGGACTAAATCTTCCATAAGGCTGCACAAATATGTGCACACCCAAAATAATGTGGATAACCCAGACTTAAATGAACACCAAATGGTAAGACTTTTTTTTAAAAAAATTGAGTGTTTACATATAATTGCTGGATGATAGTTTCCTTTTCTCCCTGCTTATTTATGCAGTTGATTGCAGCATGCAGCAACAACAGGTCTATGGGGGAGAGGAGAGGGAAGAAAGTGGGACTGTCACGGGACTCAGTGAGTATATACATTTGTGAAACACTGCCAACTGCTCTGTACTGTACTGTACTGTACCATTTGAATACAAGCATGACAAACAGTCTCAAACTGCGAACAGCAGACTGATCCCTGTTTGAGGCCTGCTAACAGATCGTGAGCTGACCTGGAAAGTGTTCAGGCATCTCTAATCCCCTCCACACTAGTGTTCTCCTGAAGATGTCCAGCAGAGGAAGCCCAGTGTGCCTGCAGGGATCCAGGGAAAAACTCCAGGGAACAGCTGAAGAGCCCAATACGATGCAGCCTGGAGATATAAAACTGTTGTCTCCTGTGTTACCCTTTCTGTTTGAGCAGCTCATTGGTAGTGTAGAGTCTGTGTTTTTAGTGCTGGTTTCTGAGACCTGGTGTTTGCCTGTGTTTGACGTAGGTTTGCCAGTCTTAGGTTAGTATTGACTACTCCATTAAGGTTAGTATTGTCTACTCAGACTGGCAGTGACTCACCTCAGGTAGAGGTCTTTCACATCACCTACTGCCTGGTTCCTTTAAGTGGAGATGCTGGGCATTGAATCTGGGACCTTGTGCATTCCAAGAGGTTGCTCAACCACTGAACCATGGTTGTGGCCAGATCTTGCTATTTCAGGAAGAACTGTAACTGGCAAATCAACCAAAACTGATAAAAGGCACTACATGCCATGGATGAAACTTGAGCCTCCAGACATAGGATCAGATCCAGCAGCACTCCCAACATATGAATCTGCTCCTTCAGGGGGAAAACAACCCCCTCCAGAACAGGGTGACTTGAGCAGATTCTCCATTGACCAGTTTTAGTTTTGTCTGGTTTGAGTTTCAGTCTATTGGCTCTTTCCAGTCTCCAGGCAACTCTTCAGGACTTCCACAGACCCACCTGACTCAGCTGTTTGTCTGGGTTGAGGCAAGCACCTGGGGCAAAAGGCAACAAGAGTAGTCCAAACATGGTCCAATATTTAAACACAGATATTCAGAAGTCCAGGCATCAAACCAGAAGAACAAATCCAAAGAGTACCAGCCAAGTCACAGTCCAGAAGGTCAAACACACTGAGGTATAGAGCAAGGCACAGCGCAACAGCAGGAACGCAAGGGTTGTGGACAAGTTGCTTCTATTCTGGTTCATCCTTTTCTGGTTGCTTTTATCAGGAAAACTCTGATCAGGAACAGGTACAATTTCTTAGCCTGCTGAGTCACCCAAGGACAGGTGCAATGCATTGATGGGTGAGCAGCTTGTGGCTGTCAGCCCTGATCCTGCGGTGACTCAAGCTCACAGGCAGAAGTTGACTGGTGCTGGGCTGCCAACTAAACGCTATGGCGCTGGTCCTGCACCTCCCTCTGGGCCTGCCTTCTCTGGAGTTCCAAGGGCTCTGGTGACCCCAGGGGTGAGGCTGGTGGCTGCAGCACTCCTGCTTCAGCTTTGGCTCCCAGGCTGTAAGACAGAGAGCATAGTGTGCTGACTTCGGCCTGAACCCCCCCTCTTCACTGAGAGTCTCTGCCTTGTCTGGCAGTCTTCCTGAAGAATACAAGTGCTGGGGCCACTTCCTTATCTGAGGAGGCATTGGCAGGCAGATCCACGACACTGTTATGGAGAGATAGAACTGGGTGTCACCCTCATATTAGTAGCACCTACTTCAAATGCCCTGATGATCTCTCCCAGCTGTTTCATGTAGATCATGGATGTAAAACATATGGCCCATGGGTTGGATCTGGCCCCTTGAGAGCTGTTATCTAGCCCACAAGCCAGCCAAGGCAGCCACCCCCTCCCCCAATTCCTGATCTGGGCTGCCAAGCCTGCTGCGGGTTCACCAGCTGAATAACTAATACAGCACGATGGCTATATATGAATAATCAGTCTCATTTACACATAATATATTCAGTAACACCAAATTGATAACAACAAAAATACCAGCTGGACTAGCTTCAAATACACTTGACCAAAGCAGGAACCAAGATCAGGGATCCAGGTCTTCCATGCATGGAATATTATCCTCTTCTTTAACAATCTATTTTGGTATTTGTATTTATGTATCGGTATTACAAAAAGCATCCCAGTTCCATTTCAGTATTTAAACCAGATGGATGTAAAGTACCAAGTAAACGTATAAAGCTAGCCTCTTTCTGGAGCAGTTCCTTCCTGATGCCCTCTTCAGCCTTTTTGCCAACAGATCACTCTTTACGCCTATGGCCAAGGATAAGACCTCCCTCACAACCCAGAAAAACTCTGCCAGATAGCATTGTGCAAGCACAATGCTGGTGAAGTGAGCATGCTTCACCACCATCATTGCTACAGAGTAGGCACAATAATATGCTGTCACTTCGTAATCCTAAGATCATTGGTTCTTGTAGGTTATCCGGGCTGTGTAACCGTGGTCTTGGAATTTTCTTTCCTGACGTTTCGCCAGCAACTGTGGCAGGCATCTTCAGAGTAGTAACACTGAAGGACAGTGTCTCAGTGTTACTACTCTGAAGATGCCTGCCACAGTTGCTGGCGAAACGTCAGGAAAGAAAATTCCAAGACCACGGTTACACAGCCCGGATAACCTACAAGAACCAATGAACTCTGACCGTGAAAGCCTTTGACAATCCTAAGATCCTTGGTGTTTTGCATTGACTTTTCCATATCACGACCTCTAAAAACATGTGCCTCAGTGTCTCGTAGGGTTGCCAGACCCCCACTAGTAGCTAAGGATATCTCACTTTGGTGCCCTTCCCCCACTGAAGTTCAGCCAGCCAGCAGGGGAACGTATTGGCAGTAAACTTAGGGCACGGCCTCCGGCATCTGCAACATGGCATTATTTCCAGTGTACACCAGATGTGACATCATCATGTTGCTGAAAACTGCAGGGATGCTCTGGTATTTGGACAAAACTCTATGGTAGAAGCCATTTTTACCATAGACTTTTGCCCAAGTAGCAGAGTGTCTCAGCAGTCATCAGGGATAGGATGACATCACTTCTGGTGCGCACCGGAAATTACATCGCCCCATTGCAGACGCCAGAGGCCTAGCCCTAAGTTTACTGCCAGTAAGTTCCCCCCACCCCCGCTGGTTGCCAGGAGGTACCTGGCAACCCTAGTGTCTCAACTTCTAATGACGCAGGACAATAAGTTCCCATCATTACCAAGGCGTTCCTGTTTGGGTTATGTCAAGTTACTCAGGGTTGGTTAGCGTAGTTACCGGTAGGCCTCAGGCGCTTGCTTCCCAAGCAAAAGAACAACTCGTTTCTTCTTAGAAGAAACAAACTATATTCTTTAATATTAAACACCATCTTAACAAGAACAATAGAAACATACAGAACTGGGTACAGGAGAACTGTCTTCATTCTTATTCCATATTAATTCAAGCTTACAGTCTTCTGAGGCCTTTCGTGCCAGCATTCTCATGGGGAGGGGAATCTCCTCTTCCCTGGACTTCTGCCTTCATGGACTGCCTTAAGACTGGCTGTCATCAGGCTGCTGGGGCCTAGCTCTGTCCACAGCTGTTCTGCCCTCCCTGGTCTCCATCTCTCAGCTCTCAGACAACTTCCACCTCCTGAGGAAATTCTTTGCTGCGGGTATCTCGATTTCAGCTCTGTCCCTATTTTCTGAAGTACTTCAGAGCTCTTCCTCGGTCTCTCTGGCTGATCAGGCTAGTTCTACTTATATGTTGAAGTGAGATTGAAAAACCTAACTTTTGATTGGCTCCTATCAAAGGTTGCTAAAGGGACCAATAGTATTGGTACATTCTCCCAGCTGTCTGGTTCTTCTCTAACCAGGCTATGGGGCCGATATGACAGTTCTCCTTCTCTAATTGGTTAACTTTACAAACCCTAAATTGGCATGATTGTTCCGCTTTCTAATACATATGAAGACCTTAAATTCATTCTAATAATATACTTTTCTATTTACAATTATATATACAAATGCATTCATGGTGGGGTTTTTTTTAATTTCTTCACAGGTTAAGATAGTGATTTGATGGATATTAGATCCATTCCAAGGGTGGCTTTTACAAGCAGAAACGTTTCTAATTAAATCTATGCAAGACATTGCTGTCCTTGCAATGTCAGAGAACTGGCAAGAGAAGGTAAGCCAAATTTACATTTATTTGAAAATTAAGTGAAATTTGAGTTTTAGGGAGCTAGGTGGACTACAGTGATGAGAATTCTGAGAAAGGGAGCATTACAGACAGTGGAAATCATTTTGCAAGTACATTTGGGACTTTGATGTTCCTGGAGTATGTCCAGTTTGAATGTTTATGATGTGGAAATGTTTTAATAAGTAGGGTTCATGCTTGAAAATTGAACCTAAAATCTAATACATACACATTTAATACTGCCTCCAGGCCAGCAGGATTTTTAATTTTTTATTTTGATTATTGCTGTTGATATGAATGTCATCACTCATATGCCACAATCTCTCACTGCTTAGAATCTTGCTTTTTATGGGTTTATTTTTAAATGTAAATGTTCACATCTCATCAAATTCCAGAACCCAGCAGGTTAATAATCCCATTGTAGAGATTTCTTCAATCGAATATTCGGGGCTGGATCTGAAGCTGCAACCATTCAGTATTATTAAGGTCTGGGAATTATTTTTGCCATCTGAACCTATGACAATGGGTATGATAATACCTTCTTCAGATGCATTCTTTGAGCGCATTCCTGAGGTAGGGGGCTGAATTGCCTTAGGAGGTGACGTGACCCTAACGCTGGTGTCTGTGCCACTTATCCTATGCAAACTGGCTGTGAGAGTCCCAACCTAGCTGTGCTAACTTCGCAAAATCACTTGCTCAGCCTTGGATGCAGAAACAAAGGATTTATTGAAGACTTCAGATAGTACAAGACAGACACGGAATTAAAGTTGCAAGTGAGCTAGCTTATCAGGGTTACAGAATATATTGACTACAAGGCACTGGGGTTCACACTTCAGTCGTGGGAAGCTACAAGATAGATTGGTGCAATACAAAACATCAAACGGGTCCCAGAGAGACCGTTAGGAGTATCAGACCCTCAAGGCCATATTCGGCCCGAGGGAGTGCATGCAGGACGCGCCACAGGGGAGGGCAGGAGCGGCACCTGGGAAAGGCAGAAGAGGCGCCGGGGCCCAGGAAGGCACAGGGAGGTGTGAACTGCTTTTACGAGTTCAAAGGACCAGAGATAGGGAAAGCTAAGAAGGGGAAGGGGAGTCAGAGACACCTGGCTCTCACATGCTGCCCCCCTTAAGGCCCCCCTCCCGCAAGGTCGGGAGGCCGAGGCTTTTCAGGGTAGGCGCAGTGAAACTCGTGAACGAGACGGGGTGCCGCCATGTGGGGGGCTGCTACCCATTCATCGTGTGCAGGCCCCAGATGTTTCCATCGGACAAAATAGAACAGTTTCCCTTTCCTCCATTTGGAGTCTAAGACCTTAGAGACTTCCAAGTGCGTGTCTCCGCCTACTACTGTAGGAACCTCAGGCTTGGGAGGAGAGTGGAATTGAGGAGCGGGTATGTAAGGTTTGAGTAGACTGATATGGAAGACGGGGTGAACGCCCCGAAGGGTTTTAGGCAACTCCAACTCTACTGTGACCTCATTGATTACTCGGGAAATAGGGAAAGGTCCCACGTACCGATCGTTTAGCTTTTTACAGGGTCGGAGCGAGCGCAGGTTCTTGGTGGAGAGATAAACCAGCTCCCCCACCTTGAGCTCCCAGCCCGGGGACCGATGTTTGTCGGCCTGTTCCTTGTATTTGCGCTTGGCCCGTTCTAGGTTCTTTTGCAACCAGGGCCAAGTGGACCGAATCACTTGCACCCACTCCTGGGCTTCCGGGATTGCCTCGAGTTCAGGAGTGACGGGGGTGGAACCAAAAGGGCCAAATTCCGTCCCGTACACTACTTGGAAAGGGCTAAAACCGGTGGAGGAGTGAGGGGCATTGTTGTAGGCATACTCAGCAAAAGGTAGTAAATCCACCCAGTCATCCTGGTGATAGTTGACATAGCACCGGAGGTAACACTCGACCACAGCATTGACACGTTCAGTTTGCCCATCGGTTTGAGGGTGGTAAGCCGAGGAGAGTCCTTGTTCTTCCACCCCCATTAGGTTTAGGAAGACCCGCCAGAACTTGGCGACGAACTGGACCCCCCTGTCGGAGAGGACCTTCCTGGGAATCGAGTGAAGTCTCAGGACGTGTGTGATAAAAAGTTTAGCCAAACCCTGGGCCGAGGGGAGTCCGGCACAGGGAACAAAGTGGACCTGTTTAGAAAAAAGGTCCGTGATCACCCATAGGACCGTCTTACCCCGGCTGGGGGGTAGGTCGGTAATAAAGTCCATGGCGATCACCTCCCACAGTCGGGTGGGTGTTTCTAAGGGTTTCAGAAGCCCCGGGGGTTTTCCCATCCTTTTCTTTGCTGTGGCGCAGATGGGGCAGCTGCGCACGTACAGTTCCACATCGGCTCTCATGCTGGGCCACCAAAATTGCCGCCTTACCAGGTGTAGGGTTTTTACAAATCCAAAATGCCCAGCAAGTTTGGCTCCGTGGACTAGTCCCAAGACCTCTTTGCGGAGAGGTGTTGGGACATAAAGCTTTCCACCCCGCACCCAGCATGAGTCCCGCTGTTCCATACCGGCGGGGAGTATTTGTTGCTCCGCTTCCTGCAGAGATGCGTCTCGAAGCTTTTGCTGAAAAGCTTCCGGGACCCCTTTGAGCATGGGATGACTCGGTTGGCGGGCTTGGGACCGAGTGGTGACGGCTAGACCAGAGACTTCCCCCCGTTGCTCGGGGGTGAACAGGGAGTCCACGGGACGGTCGAAGTCATTGCGGTATTGGGGGAGTCGGGACAGGGCATCGGCCAGGGCATTTTCCTTCCCGGGGACGTGTTTGAGGGTGAAACGGAACTTGGCAAAAAACTGAGCCCAACGAATCTGTTTAGCGTTGAGCTTTCTAGCTCCCTTGAGAGCCTCTAAATTCTTGTGGTCGGTACACACCTCAAACGGAAATTCCGCCCCTTCCAAAAAATGTCTCCAGATGGTGAGGGCATGTTTTACCGCCGCCGCCTCCTTCTCCCAAATGGCCCAGTTGATTTCCGACTGGGAGAACTTTTTGGAGAAGTAGGCGCATGGTCTCAACACCCCACTGTCGTCCCTCTGCAGGAGAGCTCCCCCCATGGCTACGTCCGAGGCGTCCACCTGGACCACAAAAGGCTTAGTGCAGTCCGGGTGGCCTAGTACCGGCTCGGACGAGAAGAGCACTTTAAGCTCCTTGAACGCCTGCTGGCAGGACGGAGACCACTGCAAACGGGCCGAGGGTAGCGCGGCGTTTGCTCCCTTCCCCTTGGTGCGCAAAAGGGAAGTGAGGGGGAGAGCCACCTGTGCGAAATTGGGAATGAAGTTGCGGTAAAAGTTGGCAAACCCCAAAAACTGTTGTAGTTGGCGGCGGGTGGTGGGAGGATCCCAATCCCGCACGGCCTGAACCTTTTTGGGATCCATCTCTAACCCCTGGTGGGAAATAACATAACCCAGGAAGGTGATAGAAGGCTGGTGGAATTCACATTTAGACACTTTCGCATACAATTTGTGGTCCCGCAGCCGCTGGAGGACTTCGCGCACCAGTCGGACATGCTCTTCCATGGTTTCAGAATAAATGAGGATATCATCCAGAAATACCACCACCCCCCGAAACAACAAATCATGTAACACTTCATTAATTAATTGCATGAATACACTCGGAGCCCCTGAAAGTCCGAACGGCATTACTAGGTACTCAAACATGCCAAAACAACTCGAAAAGGCCGTTTTGGGCTCATCCCCCTCCTTAATGCGGATGCGGTGATAGGCTTCCACCAAGTCCAGTTTGGTGAAAATTCGGCCTTCCTTCAGTTGTGCTAGAAGGTCTGGAATGAGAGGGAGGGGGTAAGGGTTAGACTGAGTGAATGCGTTCAGTCTACGAAAGTCAATACACAGTCTCAAGTCACCCATTTTCTTTTTGACAAAAAAGGCGGGGGCGGAGTACGGAGCTTTGGAGGGACGTATGAAGCCCCTCGCTAGGTTAGTGTCTAAATAGTCCCGCAACACAGCTTTTTCATTTGGGCTCATGGGGTAAACTTTCCCTTTAGACAACTTGCCATCTCCCACGATCTCAATAGCGCAATCAGTTTCTCGGTGTGGGGGCAGTTCATCACATTCCCTCACATCAAACACATCCGCGAACTGGGAATATTCCGAGGGGAGATGGGGTGTCGCGGGGACGGACCCAGGGGAACCCACCAGCGCGGCGGCCGGGGTGCACAGTACACGGTCCTTGTCAAAGAGAGTTTAATACGGTCCAAGACCAGCATAAAAACATACTAGATATACATACATAACATAACACATATAAAAGTGCATCAAGTGTGAGCCCCTATAACATCTTACAATCTCACAGTCATAAAAGCCGTTAAGCGCTTAATTAAAAATATTACATGTTTGGAATTAGTATAAATATAAAATCGCTCAACCATTAAGTTCGACCCATGCACGCCTGGTCCTCATTGCTTGCCACCCAAATTTGGCCACTTTAAAAGTTATCTCCATATCTTTGTCTGAGAGCATGTTAGAAAGACTAAAGGCTCTGGATCGCCCTGGGAGGTCCGATAATACAGAAAGAATGGCTTCTCGTATCTTGTTGTAGATTTTGCATTCAAACACAACGTGCTCGAGGGTCTCAGTGCTCCCATCAGAGCAGGGGCATAATCGTCCTGCATATGGTATCTTTTTGTATCTCCCTTCCAAGACGGCTGAAGGGAGTGCGTTACAACGCATCAGGGTGAAAGCCCTCCTGTATTCTGGACTATCTAAGTGGGAAAGGTAAGACATCGGGACCACGTTGGTAAGAGTGCTGCAATTGTAGCACATGTTTTTGATTCTACTTAGGTCATGCTGCCTTTCCACGTCCAGAACTCTTTGCCTGATCAGGGCTCTGGCCTGTGGATAGTCCATTGATAGGAGCAGATATTGTGAGAGACCATAGTAGCCTAGTTTTTTCATCAGATTTTTCAACCAGGGGGAAACAAAAGTGTCATATAAAATTAAGTTACCAAGTCCTTTGGGACGTGAAGCTATTTTGAGCCAATAGGAGATCGAGACAATCCACATCCTTGCTTCAATCGTTACTTCCCCTGTCTCCATTCGAATTGCAGCATTAGATACACTGGGGGGGGACTTGTAGTACAGCCCTCAGGAATTTGGATTGGATTTTCTCCAACCTGGAGTAATTTGCTGTGTTAATAAGTGGCCCCCCATATAACATTTGGGAAAGGGTTTTGGCTTTATATAACTTAACAGCAGCTGTTACCGAGCGTCCTCCCTTTGTCCAGAAAAATTTTAATATAGCTGCGGCACTTTTTTGGGCATTGGCGGAGACGTGGGCTATGTGAGAATTCCTTAATCCTGTTGCCTGAAAGACCACACCCAGGTATTTATAGCAGTGTACCTGCTCTATCTTAATCCCATTCAGACTCCAGGAGTGCAGTTTTGGTTTATTGGCAAAGACCATTACTTTAGTTTTTGAGTAATTAACCTCTAGTTGATTGTCAGTGCAATAGATCGCAAGCAGGCGCAATGCCCTCCTGATGCCAATAGATGTTCTAGAAAGAAGAACGGCATCGTCTGCATATAGTAACAGGGGAATGTGCCTATCCACCAGTTTTGGGGGGTGCAGCTCTTGCTTGTTTAAATATGCTGCCATATCCTTGTCGTGCATTCCGCAGGGGTCCTCGGGGAAAGTGAGCGTCCGTTTGACCCAGTTAATGGAGGGGTTGTGTCCCTGTAACCAATTCATCCCCAAAACTACGGGTGCCACTATGGGGGCGATGGTAAAGTACAGTTGTTCCCAATGTTCCCCCACAGCCATGACCACCTCAGTGGTACGGTGAGTGACGGACCCCTTTTTAAAGTCACTATTGTCCATTTGAGAGAAACGGAGGGGACCCGGGAGCCGTTTGCGTCGAACGCACAGTTTCTTGGCGGTTTCCTTGCTAATCAAGGTGCGGGCGCACCCAGAGTCAACTAGCGCGGGGAATTCTAACACCGGACCCCCTTTGGGTAAGGATAGGTGGACCCGGATGTACACATTATCCTCTTGGGCGCTTACCATCGGTGGAGCTCCTTGCACAACGATTGGAGCGGTCTGCTGAGGAGCCCCTCTTACAGCAGACCGACGGCGTTTTTTGCCGGCGTCTCCCACTCTTCCTCCTCACTGGACGAGGGAGACGTGGTAGTTGTACTCCGTGACTCGGCCGAGTCAGAAGCTGTATTTGTAATCCGGGGTCCCGATGGACCAGTAGAGGTAGAGGCTCCGTCATGAGCGCTCACCTGTAGGGCGGAGGGTGCGCTCCGGCGCCCCGGGGCGCTGCTTCGGCGTCGGTGTTGGCCCTCCGCCGGGGCCTTCTCCGGTTCAGGCGGGGTCGGGCGAGGAGGAGCCGGACGGCCGGAGCGGGACGGGCATTGGGAGGCGAAATGGCCCTTACCTCCACACACCAAGCACACCCCGGTTTCAAACCGCTTGCGGCGCTCGGCTGCCGAGGGGCCGCCGCCGCCTGGGGTGCGGGAATCTCTGGGACCGCTTGGTCGGTCCCCCCTCGGCTTAAAGTCGCGGCCGGTGCGTTGTTTGGATAGAGTCAGGAGCTGCTTCTGATTTTCGATGTCGGCAGCGTGGCGCACCCAGCCCTCGATGTCCGGGGGATTACCTTGCATGAAGGCCCAGTGTTGCAGGTCCGGGTTTAGTCCTTCTCTGAAGCACTGCACCCGGGTAGCTTCGCTCCAATCCAGGATTCTGCTCGACAAAGATTGGAATTCGCTCGCATACTGCGCCACCGACTTAGTCCCTTGGCGTAGTTGCATCAGAGTAGCCTTGGCCCGCTCCCCCAAGTTCGGGTCCTCAAACCGGTTTCGGAGAGCAACCATGAACTCAACCAGGTTTCGCAGTACCGGGGAGCGGAGCTCGTACTGTAACAACATCCACGCGGCCGCTTCGCCTTGTAGGAGGGAGGCCACATACTGGACCTGGGACTCTTCAGAGTTGAAGGTCCGGCCCTGTTCCCGCATAAAGATATCCACTTGGACCAAAAAGAAAGTCAACTGGTCCCCCGACCCATCATACGTGATTTTCAGTTCACGGCGGGCCGGGGCGCTGGGAGGCGCGGGGGGAGCCGCCGGTGTCCCATCCGGGAGGTTGTCGGGGGGAGGCTGTACCTTCAGCGCATCCATGGCGGCAGCCATCTCACCCATAACGGCCTGCATGGCATCCATGCGCTCCAGCATGGCTTGGCGTTCCTCCTGCCACTGCCTCCGTTCCTCGTCCATCATGACTTCCCTACGCGCAGGGTCGTCCTCGAGCCTCGTACCTGACAAGGCCATGCGGCGGTACTTCTCCTCGGTCCGGGAGAGCGACCAACCCTTAGGATAGTCCAGCCAGGAGTTGAAGGTGTTCTTGGGCTTCGTACCCAAGCCCGGTCCCGGGTGGGGGGCACCGGGTACCTTCCGCTTGGCACCCTCCTCCTTAGGGTCAGGTTTCGCCGGAGCTTCGGGTTTGTCCGGTGAACCCGGGGGTGTAGAGGGATCCTCATTGCCTGGCATTGCTGTCCCTTAAGGTACAGATGCAGAACGAAAAGGCAAGGACTTGCAACTTAATGTGAGAGTCCCAACCTAGCTGTGCTAACTTCGCAAAATCACTTGCTCAGACTTGGATGCAGAAACAAAGGATTTATTGAAGACTTCAGATAGTACAAGACAGACACGGAATTAAAGTTGCAAGTGAGCTAGCTTATCAGGGTTACAGAATATATTGACTACAGGGCACTGGGGTTCACACTTCAGTCGTGGGAAGCTACAAGATAGATTGGTGCAATACAAAACATCAAACGGGTCCCAGAGAGACCGTTAGGAGTATCAGACCCTCAAGGCCATATTCGGCCCGAGGGAGTGCATGCAGGACGCGCCACAGGGGAGGGCAGGAGCGGCACCTGGGAAAGGCAGAAGAGGCGCCGGGGCCCAGGAAGGCACAGGGAGGTGTGAACTGCTTTTACGAGTTCAAAGGACCAGAGATAGGGAAAGCTAAGAAGGGGAAGGGGAGTCAGAGACACCTGGCTCTCACACTGGCATGGACACTGGCGTAGTGCCAATTGCATCAGCCACCCTAGATGGCAGCTCTCGGACATTGGCTCAGCCTCCCGCCAACATCCTGCTGCCGCAAGTCCTCATGCCAGCATCCTGGAAGGCATTCCAGGGGCGGAGCTGCTGGTAGGCAGCTTCCTAACCCCTTTCAGCCCAGGAATGCCCCCTTTTGTAACAGCAGTGCTGTGCCAGCTTTTTGTTGGCACAGTATCGCTGTTCTCTATGGGGCTTTCCCCCCCTTTAAAAAAATTTTTGGGGGAAAATGTGCTTTCCCCCCCCCCCTGCAGCCACGCCATCCCCCACCACTGCAGGTTTTAGGATTGGGCTGTCAGTGTACCCTCAGTTGGAAAGTTAATGGGTAGCTAGAGGCAGTAGGGCCTCTTCAGCAGTAGTGCCAAGATTGTGCAAATCAAATTCATTATTTTTAATGTCATACCACTTTCTCTTTTCCTGCACCCAATTTTTCATATAAAATGTACGTGTTTTTAATGTTATTTGTGTGCCAATAAATCGGTATTACATACATTGCACATATAAATGACATAACAGGCAATACAAATGACTTATGAAAACCATATAACATGCATACTCATGTTATACAGATAGCTAAGGGGGAGACATTATACATGTTTATACTCCCCCCTCCTTCCCTGATACCAGAACTTGAGGGAAGGCACCCAATGAAGCAGATAGCTAATAGATAACAGGACCAAAGGAAGCACTTGCCATTCAATGATAAAAAAGTAAAACCCATAGCCAGTGGGCCTAGTGACGGCCACTAGCATAGATAGCTATAAAAGAGGATTAGCAATTAACAAAACTATCTTCCATGAATCTGTCATTTACCAAGATGACTAAAAGGAAACTTCACAGCCAGAGGCAGCAAAGAATACCAGAGCTAGGGGACGCATCAGAAGAAGGCTTTGGCCATTATGCCCTATTTGTGGGCTTTCTTCTGGTAGGCCATTGTTGGAAACAGAATGCTGTCCTAGACAGACAACTGGACTAATCTAGCAGGCTCTTCTTATGTTGTTAACACAAACAAATCTATAAAAGATAAATCTATAAAAGAGAAAAATACCTTCAAAAATTGACCAGAATGAAAAATAACAGAAAGAAATGATAGTCTGAGAAGTTCCAGGATAGTTTCAGGATAGTTACCATATCTAATAATTTTTTGCTATGGTTTTCAAAGTGATGTTTCTCCATAAGATGCTTGTATAACTTGGCTATGAGCTTCAATAGAAGCTACTGGGCACTCTCCACTGGAACTCACAGGTGAGGGTTTTTTCTGGTGGTCTGTTGTTTCAGGGGCCTGGCAAACTGAAATATGATGTGCAACATGAGAAGAAATAAGGTTCACATGAACAGCCATACCTTCTCTGCTAGACTTTTGATGTGGTAAGCGGATAAAAACCCAATCTGTTACAGAGAAAGAGAGAATAATGTGTGCTTTTAACAAATGCGAAACCATGTTTTAAAGAATCTGAACCTGCTGAGTTGAAAGATGCAGCTTCCTTTTATAGCAACATATGAACCAAAGATATTACACTTTGATAATAGGTAGTTGTTCCTCAGATGGCTGCATGCATTTTACTTTATTCTACTTTATCCTATTTACTACTAATTTTCTGTTTTCCTTCAACAGTATTTACTTCTAGTGTCTTCCTTGAAAGGTGGGCAACTCCAGAATTTAGCTGCAGGCATCCCACCTTTTTTGATACAAAGATGACTCAGCAGTAATGTGACTTTTATATTCTTGCCCTAGAGGTGGTTTTTGGAGTTACCTCCTAGCAGAAATAACATGTGGAGAACACCTTTTCGGGAAGAGGATACAGATCTAGACTTGTGTAAGTCAAGCCCACAGTTAAGAAGCACCATATGTTCACAAGGGGGAACTGCTTCATGCCCAAGATTTCATCACTTTCAATATGCCCTAAAGGGATCCAGATAGCCTGAATCTCACCAGCTCTGAAATATACATCTGGATTGGAACATCATGATCAGGAAAAAGCCTCTTGAGGAAGCACTTTTGCATGGAGATGGGAGCTTATACTCTCTTTCTCTGCTGCTCCTCTCATAAAAAATAAACAGTGTTGAGGCTTTATTACATGGGGTTGTTTGCCATGTCTAATTTGCTTCTATGATATATAGGTCTGAACAACTTCTGCATCATTTAGCTATAGTCTGTAGCAAATATAAAAAAAACTTAGTGAAATTTCACCACCAAATCTTATAATGTTAATTTGAATCATGAAGAATATCAAGAAGAGTATCTGAGGGTTGCTAGTCACTGTAGGTCCGCCATCAGAGAGGCCAAAGCTCAGAGTGAACTGAGGCTGGCCAGGGAGGCTTGTTACAACAAGAAAAACTTCTTCTGATATGTGAAGAGCAAACACAAGGTAAAGGAGGTGATAGGCCCACTATTGGGTGAAAATGGAAAAATGTGACAGAGGACAGAGAGAAAGCAGAAAGGTTCAGTGCCTATTTTGCCTCAGTTTTTTTTCCCTGAAGAAGAGAACAGGCTCATCTAGATATGATGGTAGGCAAGGCATGGCGTTCAGGTTGGTGGCTGACATGGAAAGAGAGGTTGTTAAAAGGCACCTGTCTGCACTGGATGCTCAAAGAACTTTCTAGAGAGCTTGCAGAGCCCTTGTCCATCATCTTCGACACCTCTTGGAGGATGGGAGATGTGCCACAAGACTGGAGGAGGGTGAATTTTATCCCAATCTTCAAAAAAGGGAGGAGGGATGACCCAGGAAACTACAGGGATGGCCCAGGAAACTACAATATCTTTCCCAGGGAAGATACTGGAGCAGATTTTAAAGGGGGCAATCTGTGAGCATCTGAAGGACAACTTGGTGATCCAGAAAATCCAGCATGGATTTGTCTCCAACAGATCCTGCCAGACCAACCTCATGTCCTTCTTTGAATGAATGACAAGCTTCCTGAATCACGGGAATACCATCAATGTTGTCTACCATGATCTCAGTAGAGCTTTTGACAGGGTCCCCCATGATGCTCTGATGGGTAAGTTGGTGCATTGCAGACTAATCTCTAGGATAGCTAGGTGGATAGGGAACTGGTTGGAGAACCACACCCAAAGAGTAGTTGTCAATGGCATTTCATCTGAATGGAGAGAGGTTTCACGTGGGGTGCCACAGGGCTTGGTTCTGGCCCTGGTACTTTTCAATATTTTTATAAATGATCTGGATGAGGGGGTGCCCCTAATTTATGCCCATTATTATCCGTTGTAGGAAGCCAGGAAAATGTGGATTAGCAGGAAAATTCCTCCAATGGGTTTTATACATCATGAAAAGTTCATTTGTTATCTATCGCCTCTGCTTGCTGGAATATATCCTAGTGTCCACCAGTTCTCTATTTTCTTCTGGTACTGTTGAGCAATTTGGGGACACTGTCTACATTCATGTTTTATGAAATCCCCAAATCACTTTGGTGCAACTAATACACCTCCAGCAGATTCCACACAAGGGGATTTTCCCAGGGTACCGTATATACTCGGGTATAAGCCGACCCGAGTATAAGCCGACCCCCCAAATTTGAGGCCAGAAAAGGGAATTTCTTATTGACCCGCGTATAAGCCAAGGGTCAATAAGAAATTCCCTTTACCGGTAATGCTGCGCTCTAAAATGGCGGCCGCCATTTTAGAGCGCAGGGATGGTCTCACCCCTGCCCCAGGTCACCCTCCCACCGGCCTCCTGGGCCCTCCCAACCCACCCCGACCCCAGTGCCATCCAAGGGGGGGAGGGGGAAGAGCCCCTGAACCCCCTACTCACCGGGAGAGGTGGCGAATCGGCGGCGGCGCCGCCCTCCTGGGTCTCCAGGAGGCCCCTGCAGCTGCTGCCAGTCAGAGGAAGCCGCGCGGGCCCGGCGGCGGCGCAGCCCTCCTGGGCTTGCAGGAGGCCCAGGAGGCCCCTGCAGGCCCCTGCCGGCCGGAGGAAGGTGCGCGGGCCCGGCGGCGATGGCAGCGGTGACGGCGGTAAGTTCCCTCCTCACTCCTCACTCCTCTACCATATTGACCCGCATATAAGCCGAGTTCGGCTTTTTCAGCCCTTTTTTTGGGCTGAAAAACTCAGCTTATACGGAGTATATACGGTAGTTGCTGGTGCAATTGTTGGTCAATTTACATTTCAATAGACATTCCACGTGGCAAACATGCCGGTGTGGGGGGCGTTCCTGGGGGTGGAGCTGCCTTTAAGCAGCTTCCTAACCCCTTCCACCCCAGAAACGTTCCCTCTCACCACCTTTTTTGGAGGCACAGCCTTGCTGTTTTCAGTGGGGCCATTTTATTTCATTCCATTTTAAAACTTTTAAAATGTCTTTTTGGTGGCCGGGAAGCCTCTGTGGAGAAAAGGTACTGCATTGATGGTCGTCTGAGAACAAAGGATTACCTTCAACTGATATTTTAATGTAATTTTTTTTTTGTTTCAACCATCAGTTGTAACAAATTGTTTCCATATTAAATGTTGACCCAATGTGTGTGTGTGTAAAGTGCCGTCAAGCCGCAGCTGACTTATGGCGACCCCTTTTGGGGTTTTCATGGCAAGAGACTAACAGAGGTGGTTTGCCAGTGCCTTCCTCTGCACAGCAACCCTGGTATTCCTTGGTGGTCTCCCATCCAAATACTAACCAGGGCTGACCCTGCTTAGCTTCTGAGATCTGACGAGATCAGGCTAGCCTGGACCATCCAGGTCAGGGCTGTTCACCCAATAACAGCAGATAAATTGGGGGAAAACGTTTAAAATGGTGATCAATTTTTTTTGACAAAAGTATATCTTGTTCAGCTTTATTAATATGTACCTGGGAAAACAAGTTTCATTCATTGTAAATCTAAATAATTAGTCATATTCAAAAACTGCCAAGTTTAGATGAAAAGAAGCAGGGTATAATATATTTGGAGGTATGCTGTCACCTAGTGATCCTCTTCATAATTTCATCCATTACCTTTTTCATCTTTTAATAATTCTCCACTGAATGCAAATCTACATTACATAAATTACCCTACATAGTGGCATTAAGGCAACACAGAAAGAATACTCTCCTTTTCTGCCTTTCATTTTCCTTCCCTGGATTCTCCTGGCTTTTACCTCTTTCACATTCTGAATTTCCTCCAGACTGCATATTTTGTGTGATCTGCATTTCCTTACATCTGATGCCTTTCCCTTGTATTTTGAAATGTATTGTTATACATGCATATGTTTTGTACATTCCAAATGCACATGTACACAGTTCCAAATCAGGTTTTTTGTAGGCCTTGAATAACATTGTTTTCAAAGTAATATTATCTTATTATTTCAATTGTGAGCCATCTGAAATATCTAATATTGGAGTCAACACAGGAGAAACTGTGGGCAAATTTCTAATGCCTTTCAGTATGAGGAGATAAGGTGTGGTATTATATTGTATGTACATACATACTTACATGTATACATTCAATCCAACTCTTCCTTTTAAGAAGCCCAGGGCAGTCCTTCTTCCCCCTTACATATTTTATACTCACAACCACTCTGTGAAGTGGGTTAGGATAGAAGAAAAAGTCCAGCCTGAGGTTACATAGGATGCTTCATAGCTAGCTGAATATGTGAACCCAAGTCTCCCAGGTCCAACATAGGTTTGTCAGGCTTGGCAACTAGTGGTAGGTAGGGTGGTGGGGACGTGGGGGCAGCCATCGGTGACAGGGTGACATAATTTTGAGGGAAAACCCAGAACTGATGTCACACTTGCCTAGGAATCCCTGAAAATTCTATGATAAAACCTTAGACTTTTTAGCAATTCCTAGAGAGGACTGACATAACTTCTGAGTTCTCTCTAGGAATTACCAGAACTCAAAGAGTAGTTGTCAATGACATTTCGTCACTGCTATCTCGGTTTCGTTATTGCCTCTGTCTCTGCGTTGTATTGTCTGCCCCCCAAGGTCGCATACCTAGGCCTGGGAACCCAGCTCCTGGGAAACTGTATTCAGCCTGTACGTGTAATCACCCGCCTTTCCTGCCTTATAATATCTCCCAGCTAGTGAGCCTCTCATAGCTGTCATTTTATTCGTTTGCACTGTATGCCTAATTGACCAGTAAAAGCCATCTGTTTGGACTCTATATGACTTTGTGGTGATTTCTGGTTCTGTGGGCCAAGGGCTGACATTATGACAGCTATCTCTCTTCACCATTCTACTAGCCAGGCTGGAGCCCAGGGGGGTTCGCCTGCCACTTGGATGGGAGCTATGCAGCTCTCCAGGTGATCTACACCCTGGAGCCCTTCTCTGAGGATCCTACTCTGTTACAAGACTTAATCGCTGAACTTTTCCGGACGACCCGAGAGGTTTGCCGCTTGAGGGGACTGGTACAGAAACAGTGGCAATCTCTTAAAGGACGTCTCTGGATGTTAACGTCGGAGGATACTGATGCTCGTCTAGATCTTCAGGACTTGGATCAATTACTGGACGATGCCCGATTGGCGACTGAGGATTTACAAATATTAACTGGACTTTTGGATAATCTTATTTCTCGAGAAACTCTTTCTACCATGGCGGGAGCCCCACCGGAGGGTTTTTCCCTGATCCCGGATGCAGCCAGCTGTCAGGCTGAGGCCAAGCGAGTCGCTATTAGCACCGCTCTTCTCCTTGTGGAATGTACAAAGGACACCCCGGTAGCCACCTTGGCTCAAGTTTTGACCTCGACCTTCGGAGCCGAGGCACCCGCACTGGCGGTTCGAGTACAACCTCTGCTGGGCGGGGAACCCGACCCCATACTCTCACTCCTGGAGACAGAACTTTTGCCGCGCATTACGGCAGAGACTGCCCTGAGACTTGAGAACGCCAAAGTTCTTGCGGATCAGCAAGCCGCCGAAGCGGCTAAGGTCACAAGAGAGAGAGAGGCTGCGGAAGCAGCCAGGGCGGCTGCAGCAAGGATTAGGAATCAGGCGAACGTGGACACGCGCCCTAAGGGCAATGTACTAGGGCTATCAGGTCTGTCCTTTTCCCCGGCGTTTGTCCCGCCGCGCGCGACTCAACGCGCACGCCATTTGGCTGACCGACGTCGAGACTCAGAAGAGTCTGAAGACGAGGATTTATATGGGGATAGCTCTCAATGGGCCACAAGCTTCCGGACCAGTAAGCCTCATCTTACTGGTGGCCCAAGTGAGGAGGCTCATTTCTTAAGAGCCCAGAATCGGGAGCTCTCCGACCGTGTTGATCAACTCCAAGAAGTAATGGAACGTATGCTTCAGGAGAACAGGCAATTACAACAAACCCTGATAGCTCTGAGACAGCCCGTTCCGATACCGGGTCAGGGGGTACCCGTGCAACCACCTGCTAATGTGCCTGCTCCACCCTTGCCTCCTGGAGCTCCTGTTGTCCCTCCGCCCGGACCACCCGTGCAACCGGGTCAACCTGCGCCCGGCCCTTGGAAGCAACTCAAATTGAGGACTACGTATGACGGATCTCTCAAGACTTTGCCTTGTTTCTTGCATCAAGTGGACAGTTATATGCGAGAACAAGGACAACTTTTCCCCACGGAAGACAGCCGGGTGCGTTACGTAGCTTCCCTTCTGACAGGTAAAGCGGCTGACTGGATGCTCCTCCAGTTTGACACCCGCTCTCGTGCTATTCGTTCCCTCAACAACTTCATGACTGCCCTGAGAAGGAGGTTTGAGGACCCCTTCCTGGGGGAAAGAGCCAAAACGGAACTCTTACAATTAAAACAAGGCTCTGCTACAGTTCGAGAATTTGCCGATGAATTTCAACGACTGGCAAGTAAAATTGTAGGTTGGCCCGAGACCACCCTGATCCATCATTTCAGGGAAGCCTTGCATCCTGACATTCTGAACTGGTCTTACATGCGAGGCGATCCCGATACCCTCGAAGACTGGATCCTATTAGCCGAGGAAGTGGAAAGCCGCCGACGCTTCATTTCTCTCGTCCGTCAAAAGCACAAGGAAAAAGGCACCCAAAAGCCTCAACCCAAGGCACCACTGCTCGTCCCACGAAATCCCCCACGTCCGCCCCAGGAACGTGAAGCCCGATTTCAGAGGGGTGCCTGTCTTACTTGCGGAGAAATGGGCCACTTTGCAGCCGTTTGCCCACGCCGCCAGGAAATATTTCGTCCCAGCACGACAACCCGCGCCCGAGGTCGTCCACCACGCAGAGGCACCGCGGCCACCCGCAGCGCAGCTCCGGGAAGACCCACACCCTCTGCACTCCATGCCGGGGACCCAGCCTCCCTGCCTACTACCAACGACCCCGCCGGGTCTCGGATTACAAGTGCCCCATTGGGGGACGATTTTCCCTCTTCGGATGAGGAAAATCCTTGGATTTCTCCAGCCTTAAACCTGGAATCTCCCCTCGACTTGTCAAAAAACGGCTCCGGTCTGTGGTGAATGGAGCGTCTCCACAGACCTCTCAGGATCTTCCTATCAAACCGAATGCTCCTACCAAAATTAAAGACGTGGACTCCACCGTCTACGTGGATGCAGTTTTACAGCAACTTAACGGTGGCCCACAAATCCCCGTCAAAGCACTAATTGACTCCGGTTGCTGTCGCACTCTCATAAGCGAAACCACTTTTGCTGCACTCAGAGCCGACTCTGAGGCTTTACCCGCCCCCGTCCAATTTGCCCAAATGGACGGAAGCCATTTCCAGGGGGGTCCAGTTGATCACCGCACCATAGGGGTGGCAATGGGAATTGGTTCCCACTGGGAACAAATAGACTTCACTATAGCCCCTATCCGATTTGAAGTGGTCTTGGGAATTAACTGGATTAAAGGACATAGTCCCAGTATTGATTGGGAAACAAACACTATCTCCTTCGCTAGTCCCACCTGCGGCCAGCATCGGCAAAACTTTGCTCTGCTATATCCGCCCGTTCCAGCATTAACCTCTACTGCCCCAGCACCACCGGCTCTACCCGCTGTGTACCGGGACTTTGAAGATGTCTTCGACCTTAAGGAATGTGATGCCTTACCCCCCCACCGGGCCTCAGACTGTGCGATTGAAGTGGTAAAGGACTGCACATTAACCAAGAGTAAGATTTACCCTATGAGCGCTTCCGAGCGCACTGTCCTCCGGGACTTTTTGGACAAAAACCTCGCCAGAGGGTTCATTCGCCCTTCGAATGCCCCAAACTCGGCCCCCGCGTTTTTCGTCCGGAAAAAAGAGGGCGACCTTCGCCTGTGCATTGACTTCAGAAAGCTCAATGCGGTTACCCAGACCAATGCCTATCCTATCCCATTAATATCCGATATTTTGGGACAATTACAGGAAGGCCGTGTGTTCTCTAAATTAGACTTGGTGGAAGCTTACTACCGAGTCCGTATCCGCGAAGGGGATGAGCACCTCACTGCCTTCTCTAGCTGTTTCGGAATGTATGAATTCCTTGTGATGCCGTTCGGATTAAAAGGGGCCCCGGGGGTCTTCATGCAACTCATCAATGAAATCCTACATGACCTTCTATATCGTGGGGTGGTGGTCTACTTAGATGACATTCTCATTTATTCGAAAACTATGGACGAACATGTGGCTCTGGTCAGGGAAGTTCTGCAACGCCTGCGCAACCATCAACTTTTCGCAAAACTTGCTAAGTGCGAATTTCACCAAAGCAAACTCACGTTTTTGGGATACATCATCTCCCACCAAGGTCTTCGCATGGACCCCGCCAAAGTCCAAGCCGTCCTCGATTGGACTCCCCCCACCAACCGGAAGCAAGTACAGCAATTTCTGGGATTTGCAAACTTCTATCGAGGATTCATCCCTAACTTCGCCCAGGTGGCTCTACCCATTACGGACCTACTGAAAACTAAGGGAAAAGTAAGCTCGGCTGCCTTGCCCTCCGCGAAAATCCTATGGACTGAGCAATGCCAAGCCGCCTTTCTGGCCCTCAAACGCCTCTTCACTTCGGAGCCGGTGCTACAGCACCCAGACCCAAATCAAATGTTCATTGTGCAAGTCGATGCTTCCGATGTAGCCATGGGAGGGGCTCTCCTCCAGCAAGGACCGGATGGTCTTCTTCACCCTTGCGCTTACTTTTCAAAAAAATTTGCGCACGCTCAATTAAACTGGCCCATCTGGGAGAAAGAGGCCTCCGCAGTTCATCATGCTCTGACTCTATGGCGACAATTCTTGGAAGGGTCTAAAGTCCCCTTTGAGGTTTGGACCGATCACAAAAATCTAGCTGCCCTCACGGGGTCCCATAAGCTATCAGCGAAACAACAACGGTGGGCGGAGTTCTTTGCGCAGTTCCGTTTCACCCTGAAGCACGTCCCTGGGAAACAGAACGTTCTTGCGGATGCCCTCTCCCGTTTACCACAATATCCGGTAAAACTCGAAAGACCCACCAACTCTCTGTTCACCCCTATGCAACGTGGGGCTCTACCTATGCTGGCTGTACAAACTCGATCCCAGCATCAGCACACCTTACCCAACGTACAACTTCCGCCAGCTCAACCGCAACAAACCGGAGTTCCCGCCCTTCCTACCCCTCCGACCGCCCAGCCGCCTGCAGTCTGCGCGCCGCCGCACGTAAGCACTAGCCCCATAACTGTTTCTAAGATCTCCATGGCCGACGGGGGGGCCCCCTCCAAAATCCCCATCTCCGAGTCCTTTTTAACTGTCCTTCGGGACCAGTGCCTTTTAGAACGTTCCGCTCATACCCTACCCCCTGGTGTTTTGGAACAAGGAGGATCCTGGTACAAGGACTCGAAATTGTATGTCCCCAAGGCTCTCCGAAAGGACGTTTTACATTTAGCCCATGGAGCCAAAACAGCTGGGCACTTTGGGTTTCTGAAAACCCTTCACTTATTGCGCAGACAGTTCTGGTGGGGGGGAATGCGTTCCGACATTGACTCCTTCATCCGCAGCTGTCCCGTTTGTGCCGCTGCGAAACGATCACAGGGCAAACCCCCGGGACTGCTACAACCTCTTGAAACGTCCAGCAAACCTTGGGAAGTGATTGCTATGGACTTCATGACTGATCTCCCTCTCAGTGGGGGTAAAACTGTGTTGTGGGTTGTTACTGATTTGTTTTCTAAGCAAATACATTTGATTCCATGCGCAGGGATTCCCTCTGCTCAGAAACTGGCCCGCCTCTTCGTGACGCATATCTTTCGTTTACATTCGTTTCCGCGTAAGATAATTTGTGACCGCGGCAGTGGTTTCGTTTCTAAGTTTTGGAAAGCTTTCCTCAAGTTGGTGGGAGTGGAACAAGGGTTGTCTACTGCATACCATCCTCAAACTGATGGTCAAACTGAACGTGTCAATGCTGTACTTGAATGTTATTTACGCTGTTATGTTAACTACCACCAGGATAACTGGGTAGAACTGTTACCTTTAGCAGAATATGCCTACAATAATGCCATGCATCAATCCACAGGTTTTAGCCCATTTTTTGCTGTGTATGGACAAGATTTCAGTCCCATCGCTCCTACAGATGATATAGAGGGGGAGGGGAACCCCGACATTGCCTCCTGGGCACACGCCCTCCGTACCACTTGGCCCTGGCTCGTTAGCAACCTCGACCGAGCCAAACGTAAATACAAAGCACAAGCTGACAAACATCGCTCCCCCGGGGGTGATCTGCAAGTGGGTACTTTGGTTTACCTTTCCACCAAAAATCTCCGTTCCACCCAACCGTGCCATAAGCTCAGTGCTAAATACATTGGCCCTTTCCCCATCACCCGGGTCATAAACCCTGTCACGGTGGAACTGGCTCTCCCCAAATCCTTGAGGCGTGTGCATCCTGTTTTCCACATTAGCCTCCTCAAACCCCATGTTGCTTCTCCACAGTGGCATCCGGACCCACCTCCTGCGCAACCCATCATGGTGGGGGGGGAGGAACACTTCGAAGTCTCCAAGATCCTTGACTCCCGTGTTCACCATGGCAACCTGCAATACTTGGTCCGTTGGAAACATTTCCCCCCTGCCTATGACGAATGGGTACGCGCACGGGATGTCTCCGCCCCCGACCTCGTCGACGCCTTTCACATTGCTTACCCAGATCGGCCAGCCCCCTTGCGAACTGGGAGGGGGCCTTGAGGGGAGCAGAATGTCAGGCTGCTATCTCGGTTTTGTTATTGCCTCTGTCTCTGCGTTGTATTGTCTGCCCCCCAAGGTCGCATACCTAGGCCTGGGAACCCAGCTCCTGGGAAACTGTATTCAGCCTGTACGTGTAATCACCCGCCTTTCCTGCCTTATAATATCTCCCAGCTAGTGAGCCTCTCATAGCTGTCATTTTATTCGTTTGCACTGTATGCCTAATTGACCAGTAAAAGCCATCTGTTTGGACTCTATATGACTTTGTGGTGATTTCTGGTTCTGTGGGCCAAGGGCTGACAGATTGGAAGGAGGTGTCCAGTGGGGTAAAACAGGGCTCAGTTCTGGGCCCAATACCTTTCAGTATTTTTATAAATGACCTGGATGAGGGGATGGATGGACTACTCATTAAATTTGCAGATGACACCAAATAGAGAAGAGTAGCAAACACTCCAGAAGATGAAGGTAGACTTCACCAAGATCTGAATGCACTGTAAAAGTGGGCAGATGTGAACAAGATGCAATTCAACAAGGATAAGTGCAGAGTTCTACACCCAGGTAACAAAAATGAGAAGCACATATACTGGCCGGGGGGATACACATCTGGGTAACACTGTGTGTAAACCAGGTCTAGGGGTATGGGTGGACTGTAAGCTGAACATGAATAGTCAATGTGATGCCACAGCTAAAAAGGCTAATGCAGTCTTGGGGAGTATCAACAGGGGCATAACATCCAAATTACAAGATGTCAGGCCGCACCTGGAATACTGTGTGCAGTTCTGGAAGCCTCCCGTTAAAAAGGATGTGGACTGAATGAAGGAGGTGCAGAGGAGAGTGTCAAGGATGATCAGGGGCCTGGAGACCAAGCCCTACAAGGAAAGGCTGAGGGACCTAGGAGTGTTCCATCTGGAAAAGAGGAGGTTGAGGGGGGACACGATTGCTCTCTTTAAGTATTTGAAAGGCTGTCATTAGAAGAGGGCAGGGAGCTGTTCCTATCAGCAGCAGAGGATAGGAGAAGGACCACGTCCTTTCACCTGGCACCTGTTTTACATAGTGTGTTCAAACAGTGGAGGTCTATGTGGGATGTAGAACATCTACTCACATACTCTGCACAGCCACAGGCTGAATAATGAATACAAAAGAAAGGTGCAAACGCACAATTCCCCTGTCCCTCGCTGTATATAGGCCCTGCCTGTTCTTGTTCTAAGGCAGGCTCTTTGAAAGAAGTTACAGTTTCCTAAGGAAGATTACCCTTAGATAAAAGGCCAAGGGCAAGTGGAAAACATGTCCTCTGAGCATCAAAATGAGTGTATCTCTAGCATAGATCAGTTTGGCAACATGTTTTTTTCCATTCTACAGAAAAAGAGAAAATATCCTCCACCTTCAGATTTACAAGTGATAGCTTCTATTCAAAATGCTGGAGCCAGGGAGCCTTATAAGAGTCCTTGAGGCTTAAGCTTACCAAGCTAGCCTCAGGGGCCTTGGGCGGGGGGGGGGGGGAGATGAAACCATAAATTAAAGGCACATACCCAGGCACAAGCTTCTTCTATTGAGCTAAGACTAAACTCATAATAAAGGGCCGATGATTAAATGCACCTGGGGAGCCCTCCACTTGCTTAAAGGAATGAGGACTGCACTCTATTTATAGAATTGTCTACAGCAGAAATCCATATAGATGCAATGTACAAAGGTTGAGAAATCACCATTGAGTTAAAGTCAGCAGCTGGAATGTAATGTGCCCCATTAGAAAAAAACCCACAAAATTGCCTCCCTAGCAGGCGTAGTCTGAGTCAACTGCATAAAGTAAAAGAGAGACGGAGATATCCAGTAATTTAGGCAAATGGAAAGAAGGATCAGTAAAAAAAAAAAAAAAAGCTGGCAAATCAGACAGATACAAATTAAATAGAGATGCGCTAAAAGGCACCTCTGTCTAACTCCCCCCCCTCAATAACGGGAAAAGGAGCAGTTAAATGACCCTCACTATTACATTGTACTTGGGCTGAAGAATTGGTATAAAGGTTTTTAATTAACCCCAACAATTTCCTATCAATTGTGGTCTGCTTCAGTTTCGCCCATAGTCAAGTTCTGAATATGGAGTCAAATCGCCCTTCCAGGGCGGAGGGAGCCAGGCGCGCTCGGCAGCCGGCTTCCCCCGGCCCTTCCAGGGTGAGGGAGCCAGGCGCGCTCGGCAGCCGGCTTACCCCGGCCCTTCCAGGGTGGAGGGAGCCAGGTGCGCTCGGCAGCCGGCTTCCCCCGGCCCTTCCAGGTTCCCCTGGCCTTTCCAGGGTGGAGGGAGCCAGGCGCGCTCGGCAGCCGGCTTCCCCTGGCCCTTCCAGGGCGGAGGGAGCCAGGCGTGCCCGGCAGCCGGCTTCCCCTGGCCCTTCCAGGTTCCCCTGGCCCTTCCAGGGCGGAGGGAGCCAGGCGCGCTCGGCAGCCGGCTTCCCCCGGCCCTTTCAGGTTCCCCTGGCCTTTCCAGGGCGGAGGGAGCCAGGCGCGCTCGGCAGCCGGCTTCCCCCGGCCCTTCCAGGTTCCCCTGGCCTTTCCAGGGCGGAGGGAGCCAGGCGCGCTCGGCAGCCGGCTTCCCCTGGCCTTTCCAGGGCGGAGGGAGCCAGGCGCGCTCGGCAGCCGGCTTCCCCTGGCCCTTCCAGGGCGGAGGGAGCCAGGCGCGCTCGGCAGCCGGCTTCCCCCGGCCCTTTCAGGGCGGAGGGAGCCAGGCGCGCCCGGCAGCCGGCTTACCCCGGCCCTTCCAGGGTGGAGGGAGCCAGGCGTGCTCGGCAGCCGGCTTCCCCCGGCCCTTCCAGGTTCCCCTGGCCTTTCCAGGGCGGAGGGAGCCAGGCGCGCTCGGCAGCCGGCTTCCCCCGGCCCTTCCAGGTTCCCCTGGCCTTTCCAGGGCGGAGGGAGCCAGGCGCGCTCGGCAGCCGGCTTCCCCTGGCCTTTCCAGGGCGGAGGGAGCCAGGCGCGCTCGGCAGCCGGCTTCCCCCGGCCCTTTCAGGGCGGAGGGAGCCAGGCGCGCCCGGCAGCCGGCTTACCCCGGCCCTTCCAGGGTGGAGGGAGCCAGGCGCGCTCGGCAGCCGGCTTCCCCCGGCCCTTCCAGGTTCCCCTGGCCTTTCCAGGGCGGAGGGAGCCAGGCGCGCTCGGCAGCCGGCTTCCCCTGGCCCTTCCAGGGCGGAGGGAGCCAGGCGTGCCCGGCAGCCGGCTTCCCCTGGCCCTTCCAGGTTCCCCTGGCCCTTCCAGGGCGGAGGGAGCCAGGCGCGCCCGGCAGCCGGCTTCCCCCGGCCCTTCCAGGGCGGAGAGAGTCAGGCGCGCCCGGCAGCCGGCTTCCCACGGCCCTTCCAGGTTCCCCTGGCCCTTCCAGGGCGGAGGGAGCCAGGCGCGCTCGGCAGCCGGCTTCCCCTGGCCCTTCCAGCGCGGAGGGAGCCAGGCGCGCTCGGCAGCCGGCTTCCCCCGGCCCTTCCAGGGCGGAGGGAGCCAGGCGTGCCCGGCAGCCGGCTTCCCCCGGCCCTTCCAGGTTCCCCTGGCCCTTCCAGGGCGGAGGGAGCCAGGCGCGCTCGGCAGCCGGCTTCCCCTGGCCCTTCCAGGGCGATGGGAGCCAGGCGTGTTCGGCGGCGGTGGCCACGCGACTTTGCAGCGGCCGCAGGAGGCCCTCACAGGGCGCTCTTGGCCAGGGGAAGCCGCATGGGCCCGGCAGCGGTGGCGGCGGCGATGGCGGCGGCAGTAAGTTGCTCCCTCCCTCCTCATGTGGACTTTGGAGGCGGCAGGCCGTGGTGATCTGAACACTGGTGCATTCAGATCCATGCTACCTGCTGCCTCCAAAGTTTATGGGCTTCAGAGGTGGCAGGCTGCAGTGTTCTGAATGCTGGAGCTTTCACATCCATTTTGCATGCTGCCTCTGAAGTCCACATGGACTCCGGACACAGCAGGCAGCGGCAAAGACGCAGCCAACAGGTAAGGAAGGAAGGAGGGAGGGAGGGGGAAAATGGCGGTGGGGCCAAAGCGGCCACAAGTAATACAAAAAAAAATCGGCATTATTCTGGATCCGCTTTTTTGGCTCTTTTAAATTGCTGACATTTTTTACCAGTTAAAAACCCCCTGAAAAATACCAAAAAGGTATTTTTCAGGGAGGGGGTCAGTTTGGCTTTAGCCAAATGCACACCCCTAATTGTAGCATCTAGATTGTCATCATAATTTGGCTTAGACTACAATGATGAAAAATGTGATACCCAAGTCTGAGCAGTGATAGCATAAGAGAAACTACCTCTAGTTTTTAGGGAAGAAACATTCAACCAGAATCTAGAAGAATCATTGTACCAGGTAGCCTTAATTAACATTTGCAGCAGCTTTCTTTTCCTTTACAATTTGCTTGTAAGCACTCTTAGCAGTCAGGAAATCTTTCACCGAACTATCTGTCCAAAATTATTTCATAAATCACAAATTATGAGTTGCCAGATGCTCAGCAGCCCTACAAGCTCCATCAAACCAATTCTTTCTTAGGGCTACCTTACCAACAGGTATCTTAGAAACGGAGATAAATTTTTCATCAATTTAGAAAAGAGCCCAATCGCCTTCCTATGGTTAGTAGTACTCATAATCGCTGTATAGGTAGTCTGGCATTCTTTTGAGCTCAAGACTACTTTCAAAAGAGAGTAGAGATGGGGACCAGCGAACAGCTCTCAAGCCCCTCCCTTGAGTTTCCAAATGATCAGTTGGACCTTTTGCTAAATAAAGGGGACTGGGTAAATAGAGAGCGGGTATCAGAGGTAAAGGTCACCTCCCAAAAACTTGCCATCCCCAAAATCAATTATTAAAGGAAGAGCAACATGTTTAACTAAACAATGATCTACAATACTAAAACGTCTATTAAAATATGACACTGAAACTGAACAACTTAAACCATGTATGATCAAATGCATGCAAACCTTTTGAGAAGAAATTGACATGCAGAATTGGGAACATCTTTGGTCTTAGGAGATAAAATTTACAGCCAGCCAGAATGAAAGAGAGGAAGAGAAAGAGAGGGGAAAAGCTTCAGGCTGGCCAGGGAGGGAAGGCTAAGCTGTTTGGCTGCACCGGGCTGCAGTGGCTTGTGCGCAGCCGGGGAGGGAGGGGGGAAGCCTTCAGTTTGGCTGGGGAAGGAGGGAGAAGCCTTCAGTTTGGCCGGGGAAGGAGGGAGAAGCCTTCAGTTTGGCCGTGCCAGGCTGCAGCAGCCCGTGCGCAGCCTGGGAGGGAGGGGGAAGCCTTCAGTTTGGGTGCGCTGGGCCGCAGCGGCCTATGCACAGCTGGGAAGGGAGGGGGAAGGCTTCAGTTTGGCTGGGGAAGGAGGGGGAAGCCTTCAGTTTGGCCATGCAGGGTCGCAGTGGAATGTGCGCGGCCGGGAATGAAGGGTGGAAGGCTTCAGTTTGGCCGTGCTGGGCTGCAGTGGCCCATGCACACCCTTGGAGGGAGGGGGAAGGCTTCAGGCTGGCCGGGGAAGGAGGGGGAAGCCTTCAGTTTGGCTGTGCCAGGCTGCAGTGGCCTGTGGGTGGCCGGGAAGAGAGGGGGAAGGCTTCAGTTTGGCCGCACAAGGTTGCAGCAGCACATGCGCAGGTGGGGAGAGAGGGGGAGGGCTTCAGTCTGGCCGGTCCAGGCCACATATTTGACATCCCTGGTTTAGGGGGTGCTGCTGCAAGGCCATGTAATTTGCCAGGGCTTTTAACAAGGTGTAGGCTGCCAGCATTTGAGGAGGGGGTTACTTGGAGTTTACTGTAGCTAATATGTTTTTAAATTTTGAATTTGTAAGCTGCATTAAACCACAAAGGAAAGGCAGGCTCTATTTTAATAACATAAAATAGAAGTATAAAATTCCATGTTGTCATCCTGATATGCAAATGACCAGTTCCTGTATGGAAAATTTACTACTGGCTGTAATTTGAAATGTAATGCCTTCCAGATGGCAATATAAACCATGTTACATTGGACATTTTCTTTTTGCACTGACTTATTTAGTAGTTCATTATGATTTCTCCAGGGATCTCATTTCATCTCATTTCTGGGGACTGAAAAGGCTTCTCTCTTCCTAGGTAGAATTCTGTACTCTGAAACATTACTTGCTTGACTCATAGCCCTCTTCTTGTACACATGATGTTTTATGACTGTGTGCTCAGCTAGCACTGAGAGCTCATGGAGCATAGGACATGTCTGCTCCTGCACACAGTTGCTGGAAGAGGTAGCTGATGGTGCAACAGGAAAAGGTGTGTTTGTGGAAAGTGTCTCTAAGGGTCAGGAAGGTGGAAAGTCTACACTCCAGAATTTCCTGGAGAAAAGGAAAGGAAAGTCTGCTTCATCAGGTGTTTAAAATATCAACTTGTAGCCCCATTTGTGCATTTCAGTCCCTTGCAAAAGTATTTTAAAATTTCTTCACATAGTTGATAGATGTCCTCAGTATACATCATGTGGGGTTCATAAATGCTGTATTTATTTTTGGTATCTGACTATTCCTGCTTTGCCATAATTCTATATCCTCCCAGCAGCTGAAAGTATATGTGGAGAAGAAATATAATAAAATTAAATTAGTTTGCACTTGTGAATGGGAAAGGCACGTTAGTGAATACTGCAAACAGTTTTCCCCTGCCTATATTATAACAATATTTCTTGACAAATAATAAGCATAGGAATCACCAAGAAGGGCTAGCCAAAAGTCTACCACATATAACCATGCTTTTATAGTTTAATGGCTGTCAGATTTTAGTGCCTACTCTAGGCAAATCCATCATATCCTGTACACACAATAGGTGTGCAAGAATGTATCACCATAGTCTCAATGGACTTCCTCTCCTCGGCCAACCGTTGGCCAGGAACATGCTACACTGAGCTCATGGCAATATGTCCACCCCATCAGCTTCTGTGGAAACTGAGCACACAGGTCACAAAACATTTTGTATATGAGAACAGGACAGTGAGCCCAGCAGGAACCATTTTTGAGTACATATTTTCAGAAAGGGAGAGAGAAATCCTCTTCATTCCCAAACTCTGGGTTTATTGTTTCATTTATTTGTTGTATTTATATCCAATGTTTTTCTTCCGTTATGGAGCTCAAGGTGGCTCATATAGGTCTCCCATTCAGGCACTGACCACATCCAGGAAGCTATGGCTGAGGGGGTGGCAAACAACATTTTCTAAAATAGATAAATAAAATGCTTGATTAGTTTTACTATACCCTGACAATCAACCGTATCCTGTGATGAAATCAACCTGGCCTTATAGAAGTCACTTGCATTAGAAAGCAGTACAGACTAAAGCATGGTAAGATGAAAGGCATCTGGGTTGTAATCTTGTGCAACAGACTAGAATGCAAAGTCTCATTTCTAAACTTTCTTCTCTCCGTTCTAATGCATCAGAGATCATCACAAACTAAGCATGAATAATTCTGTGTGTGTGTAAAGTGCCTTCAAGTTGCAGCCAACTTATGGCGACCCCTTTTGGGGTTTTCATGGCAAGAGATTAACAGGGGTGGTTTGCCAGTTCCTTCCTCTGCACAGCAACCCTGGTATTCCTTGGTGGTCTCCCATCCAAATACTAACCAGGGCTGACCCTGCTTAGCTTCTGAGATCTGACGAGATCAGGCTAGCCTGGGCCATCCAGGTCAGGGCGCATGAATAATTAATATGGGATAAAAACCCTTTGGGAGGTTTTGTGGGTATGTTTTGCTTTCGTATACAAGGTTAAATTCAGGGATGATAAACTGAATCAGATTAGCATAAGAATCTTGTCCCGTAAGGGTAAGAAACACCTGAAGTTTCACTTTAAAACAATTATTGCTTTCAAAAGAAGTGTAAAAGAGAGATGCTCCACACTTCAAACTACATCTCTCCTTAGGCTTTACTAACTACTCATACAAGGGGCGAAAACCCACGGTCGCTTTAGCCTCCTTTATTCCATGTTTCAACCAGGATTCAACCAGGATCGAACACATGCATTTTGTCGAACATGCGTTTGATCCTGGCTAAATCCTGGCTGAAACAGGGAATAAAGGAGGCTAAAGGGACCGTGCGTTTTCGCCCAAGGAGTGAGACACTAGGCATAGGAAATACAATGCTTCAATCTGTATGTGTTCTGAAAAGGCCAAGGATCACAACTAATCTCCTTATTAAGGGGATGTTATGAGAAGCACGTTTGCTCCACCCATGGCTGGGTGTAAGTGCTCATTAACAGTGATGCCACTTCTACAATAGTGAGTCAATTCTGTTATAAGTGGGAGAAAGCAGTAAATGTTACCAATTGCTTATTACGGAATCAAATTTCCCATGCAGTTTCGGCTTGTGTTCTACTTCAGGGTAAAGTCTACAGGGTCTTCCCTACTCCAGTCAAAGTACTCCCATATAACAGATTTGCTATGTGCCTTGTCTAGACTTATCCCCTCAAATCCAATAGATATTTTTGTTTCAATTTCATAACCTTCCATACAAGGTAATAACATTCTTTTAATTTTGTATCTTGTGCTCCCTAGGGCTGTCGATTCGGTTCGTCTCAAACTGAAAACCAGCCGAATTTTCCCCGATTCGGCAGTTTCTAGTTCGGATGGAACCAAATTCAAAAAAGGCAGGAAAACAATGAGCCGAATTCGGCGGGTTTGGGGCGATCGCCGAATAAATTCAGCAAATTCAGGGGCTCTGAATCAGCAGCATAACTGTCAGTTAGTAAGCAACAAGCAGCATTCGGCCATTTAAAGCCATTAAAAACACATTTGCGCCTTTCTGCGGCTCGGGGAAGGCATTTTTGGAGGTAGAGGTCCCAAAATTTCAGCGTAGCTTGAGGGGACCCTTCTTGCAAGAACTCGAACGTTTTGTAAAGATTGGGTCAGGGGGTCCCGAGATATGGGGCCTGGAAGGGGTCCCCCCCAAAATCGCCAATTGGAATAAAGGCATTAAAAACACATTCGCGCCTTTCCTCGGCTCTGGGGGGGCATGTTTGGAGGTAGAGGTCCCAAAATTTCAGCGTAGCTTGAAGGGACCCTTCTTGCAAGAACCCCCACATTTTGTAAAGATTGGGTCAGGGGGTCCCAAGATATGGGGCCTTGAAGGGGTCCCCCCCAAAATCGCCCATTGGAATAAAGGCATTAAAAACACATTCACACCTTTCCACGGCTCCGGGGGGGGCATGTTTGGAGGTAGAGGCCCCAAACTTTCAGTGTAGCTTGAGGTGACCCTTCTTGCAAGCACTCCCAAGTTTGGTGACAATTGGGGCAGGGGGTCCCGAGTTATGGGGCCCGGAAGGGGTCCCCCCACCCATCTGCCCATTACAGCCTTTAAAAATACATTTGCGTTGGGCCGTACCATTACCCCGGCTCGGGGATCTGGTTGCCTCGGCAGTTGGGCCGTACCATTACCCTGGCCCGGGTAATTAAGAGGCAATTAATCCCGAGTTATGGGGTCCCCCCATCCACCCATTGGAATGAATGGGAGCAGACAATCCTTAATGTGCATCTAGAGAGCGGCAAATCCAAAGCACAACCTCCCGTGCCAGAGAGTATGTGTGTGTGAGTCTGCTAGAATCGTATTGGATTACTCCTGAGTCCTGACTCCCAGTCCCTGCTCCTGATAGAAGAGAAGAAGACATCCACAGTAAGACCCATTTGGGGGCTTTTCTCTATAATTCTCTATAATTTTTTTCCTGTGTGTGTATATGGGGGGGGGAGATTCTGTGTGTGTGTGTGTGAGGGGGGAAGCCAAAGGGGGTGGGTTTACCTGTTCTGCTGGGGGGTGGGCTTGATTGCCTCTGCGTGGGACTGTGCTTTCTACTGTTTTCACTGGTTGCCAACTTCGTGTGGAGTTAACTGTGGGTCAGTGAGTCTCTCTCTGGCTGGTTCCTATTGTTTCCAATGGGCTGTGCAGCCGCTCCTGTTGTTTCAAATGGGCTAGCCTGTCATTCATTTTAGTACATCCCCTGTAATGTATTTCAGTGGAGTCAATGCAAGTCAACTGACATTCCCCTCTCCCATTATCTTCAATGGGTTGGGCAGCCTCTTCCATTGCTTCCAATGGGCTGACTTGTCATTCATTTTAGTATATCCCTTTTAATGGCTTTATTCCAATGGGCAGATGGGGGGCCCCTGCCCCAATTGTCACCAAACTTGGGGGTTCTTGCAAGAAGGGTCACCTCAAGCTACGCTGAAAGTTTGGGGCCTCTACCTCCAAACATGCCCCCCCGGAGCCGTGGAAAGGTGCGAATGTGTTTTTAATGCCTTTATTCCAATGGGTGATTTTTGGGGGGACCCCTTCCAGGCCCCATATCTCGGGACCCCCTGACCTAATCTTTACAAACTTTGGGGGTTCTTGCAAAAAGGGTCCCCTCAAGCTATGCTGAAAATTTGGGACCTCTACCTCCAAACATGCCCCCCCCAGAACCAGTGGCGTAGCGTGGGTTGTCAGCACCCGGGGCAAGGCAAGTAATTTGCGCCCCCTAACCCGTGGATTTTAGCACTCAAGTCTCTTCCACTAGATTAGTTAAAGAAACCCTTACCCCCTAAGCACATGTATTGTTTGTTATGAAAATACTGATGTAATTAAAGTAAAATGCATCTAAATACAAGTTTATTTTCAAACACTTCTCAGAAGAGCATCCTGGTGTCCGCAGCCTCTGCCAGGGCTATAATGTGTTTCCAAGGAGAGGGCCTGGGGGAGGGGCACTGGTCCCCTGCAGAGCATGTTGTGCTAACTGGGGCCTGGGAGGCCTGGGTTCAAATCTTGGCTTTGCTGGGGGGCGCAGAAGGGAGGGCAGCTTGATTTCTGGGGCTTGGGGAGGGGGTCTTGATGCAGGTCGTGCTCCAGGGGCTGGCTTGGAAGGAAAGGCCGGCGGCAGAAGCCGAAGGGCCGGCCTTGCGCCAAAAGGGCGCGTTCCCGCGGGAGCGGGGCTGCTGTGCTGCGCAGGGGCCGGGTCGGCTCCGCTCCCTGTGCGGCGCAGGTACTTGGCGAGGGGGCCGGGCCGGGCCTCGCCTACCTGCGCCACGTCTGCTGGCCCCGCAGCAAGAGCAAGAGCCGCCTGGACGCCGCGCAGGTGAGCGGGCCGGGGGGCTGGGGGGGTGCGCGTGCCCCCGGGCTGGCGCGGAGGCACGGGGCCGGCCTGCCTGCCTGCCTTCCTGCCAGCAAGCGGCCAGGCCGGCTGCGGCACCAGGAAGGGTGGCTTGGCGGACGCTCGGCTCGGCGGGGCAGGGGTCGAATCCCGTCTGCGTCGTGCACGCGTGTTGGGTGGTCTCGGCCAAGCGCGTGCATTCTCCGCCTGGCCCACCTCACCCGGTGGGGGTGAGGATAACATGCCGCAGAGGGGAACGACGTGAGCCGTCTTGGGTCCCCACTGGAGAGGAAAGGGGTGGCGGGTCGGGTGAAGCGCCCTTTTGCCGGAGGGGAGGCTTCCCCTTGAGACCCTGGCGGGCGAGGCGAGGCTGGAGCGGACTCTGGAGAAGAGCGGCTGCTGGGGACGGGGGGGGTCTGCCCCCCCTCCCCCAGCCATGGAGACCCGGCCCCTCGGGGCAGAGAGCTGCGAGTGCGAGCGCGCCCCCCCAGATGTTGCACCCGGTGCGGCCGGCCCCCCCTGCACCCCCCACGCTACGCCACTGCCCAGAACCAAGGAAAGGCGCATATGTGTTTTTAATGTCTTTATTTCAATTGGCGATTTTGGGGGGACCCCATCTGGGCCCCATATCTCGGGACCCCCTGACCCAATCTTTACAAAATTTGGGGGTTCTTGCAAGAAGGGTCCCCTCAAGCTACACTGAAATTTTGGGACCTCTACCTCCAAAATTCCCCCAGGAGCCGCAAAGGCGCAAATGTGATTTTAATGACTTTAAATGGCCGAATGCTGCTAGTTGCTTACTAACTGATGGTTATGCTGCTGATTCGGAGCCCCCGAATTTTGGGGGGTGATTTTGGGGGGGACCCCTTCCGGGCCCCATATCTCGGGACCCCCTGACCCAATCTTTACAAAACTTGGGGGTTCTTGCAAGAAGGGTCCCCTCAAGCTACGCTGAAATTGTGGGACCTCTACCTCCAAAAATGCACCCCCGGAGCCGCGGAAAGGCGCAAATGTTTTAATGGCTTTAAACGGCCGAATTTTTTCCCGAACTTCGAATTGTGTGCTGAATTCCACGGATTCGAATCGGGGGAGTTCGGACTTCGGAATTTCCCAAATCAATACAGGTTTTTTTTAAAAAAAAAATCTACAACCACTCTTCCTCAAAGATGATGCTATGTAATGTGCAAGCTTTTGAACTTAGTAAGAAACCTGATGCAATAAATAACATGAACCTAGAAGGGAAGGGCTAGTGCTGACAAGATACTGCCTTCGGGGGTGAGGGGGAGATACTTTAATTGTATTATCCCTCTCATTTGTGGACTAAATTACCATGGTAGATATAATGTAGCTGTGAAATTTGGGAACAGGGCTGGCCCCTGATCAACCCAGGCTTATAAATTTCTCCTGCTCTTCAGGAAGACAGGATGCAAAAATCCTAAAAGACATTTATACTGATTCTGTCATATGTGATCTATATCTGGGAATACCTGAATATAAGCAGGTTTCCACATACATCAGCTTCTGTGGTTTAAGTTAAGTGAACAATGACTCCATTCCATTTTCTGAATTTACTCATCCAAAGCCTGGAAGCTCTTTTTTATGTTCTTATTTCTAAATTGGAAACATGCAGTGTCAGAGTGATAAAGCGAATTATCTATTTGTGAGGCAAAGGACAAAATCTATTCTCCTGTGTCTTACCTCTTGCGACTGGTGATCTGCAATTATTTCTTTGGAAGGTGGAAGTAGATTAATTTACTTTTAACTGTTATCAGCATTTGAATATTCCAGTGTAAGACATTAGTGGCTTTTGGTGGTATTTATTTATTTATTTATTTATTCAAACTTGTATGCTGCCCTCCCCGGCAAAGCCGGGCTCAGGGTGGCTAAAACTGCTAAAACAGTTCCAATAACATAAAACCAGCCCCATAAACATATTGATATGTTGATACCATGTTACCCAGCTGGGGTCTTGTTGTACCCCCCCTCAAACTGAGAATAGATTTTATATTTTTTATTTTATTGACGTTATTTATAGTCTGCCTTTGTCACAGGGACTCCAAGCTGATTACGTGTAGTGAATCGGTATAGTCAACAGAATAGGACATTCAATAAACAATGTTCTAGGATTGTAGAAGTCTAGAACCACCAGAAAGAACTGAAGCATAGCATAAGTATTCACATGACTCATTAAGCAATGCAAAAAGTACACAATAGGATCCTATTTACAGTAACCTATACCCAGCAGTATAGACCACATTCCCTAATCATTTATCCAAGTAAGTTTGTGAACCATTTTGTAGAGTACAACCCTCCAGTTTTGCATAGTTTGCAGAAGGCTGGGAAAGTGGGAGCTTCCCAGAACCTCCTTCACAATTTAATCTTCTCAAGAAGTTCATTCACAGGCTATCAAGCCACTGCTCAATCTTTAACTGCCTGTAAATGGTCTACCATTCAGGCAATTCACTCCTCCCACCTAGATTAGTCTCCTGTACACTGTTGCCTCACCTGGAATGCCCATATTTTGTCTTCCACATCCTGCTAGGTACACATCATCCTCTGCTCGCCCCATAATTCAAACTCATCAATAAGAAACATGACCCTGCACTCTTGACCCAATCCTGCTGCAGATCCTAACTTTGTACAGAATTTAACCAATAAAAGAATTCCCCCACTGAAGTCCAGGCAACTCTAAATACATTAAAAGTGCATCTCAAGCCCTTCCCCCAACCTTTGTAGTAGGTTCGGCACTTGGTATTTAGTATTAAGCTGAGTATGTTGACACCCGACTGAGCCGTCGCTTCTCCTTTTCTTCTGACTAAAGGCCTATAGTATTGGTGCTCACCCAATGTCCTCCTATCAATAAACCCTCCTACCTCTGAGCTAGAATCCACCTAAATTAATGCAATGGGCAGCCATTCCTGAGTGGGGGGGTGGTACACCGGCAGCCATGGACCGTGCAGCCGCACCACCCCTGTGAGGCTTCCTGGCCGGAAAAAAGGGAGGGAAATGATTTAAAATTTCACTTTAATGAAGCTACACCAGCAACATAGCTGGCGTAGCAATGCCGTGGCAAGACTGGGCATTCCTGGGCCAGAAGGGGTTAGGAAGCTGCCTAAAGGCAGCTCTGCCCCCCAGAAATGCCTCCAAGGGCACTGCCATGGGAAGATATGCCAGGGACACGCCATCGGGAGGCCACACTGGTGTCCAAGAGCCACATTGCTGCAGCAGTTCAAGGGGGCCGGCGTAAGTCACCCTATGCCAGCGTCTGTGCCAGTTTTCACAGCGCAAGTGTCACGGAAGCTGGCATAGGGGTGACACCTGTTCTTATGGGCATTTGGGTGGCATGGCAAATGTTTGTCTAACTTGCTGTTAGGTTTGGTTGATACCCTTTTGTCAAGATAGTGTCCATCTTGGCTATAACTTTCCTCTCAGTGTCTAACTCTTTGTCTCAGAGGAACAGATAACAAGCTTCTTCCAAGGACATGTTCTCAGTCCTCAGTTAATTAGTTTATTAATTTCAGCAGGGAACTTCAGATTGGGAGGGGTAATGTGCTCCTTCCCTGGAATGTCTGGTTGGGAGTACCTAGAAACTTCAAAGGAGACAGCCCAATGATTTGTATCTAGAGGTCATCTATCTGCAGTTAGCTTTTCCATAAGAAGTAGCTATTCAGAAGTTGGACGTCCCTTTCCTTATCCTCTCCTCTCCTCCCTCCTTGTCATTATGCTGCCAGAAATACTTTGTACTGTGCTCTAGAAACCTCAAGTAACATCTATGCTGTGTAAGATTCAGTAAGTATTTAGTGAGTTAGCTTTGTAATTCTCTCTTGCTTCTTATTGCTACAGGACTGTTTTAAAATCTTTTTTCTAAATCTTTTCTTCAATAAAGCTTTATTTAGCTTTCATTGTAGGGGTGTCAAACTGGTGGCCCGTGGGCCAGATCCGGCCTCCGGAGGGCACCTCACTGGCCCGCAAGCCAAGCCCGCCACCCCCGCCACCCCCCCCCCATTCTCCCAGCCGCTCCTGGCCCTGCTGGGGGCCAGGCTTGCCATCCCCCCTACTCTCCCGGGCGATCCTGGCCGCCCTGGGGCCAGGAGCACCTTCCCCGCCATTCCCCCCACTCTCCCGGGCGATCCTGGCCCTGCTGAGACCAGGATCGCCTTCCCCACCATCCCCCCCACAGTCCCCCCCCCACATGACCTTTTTCTCAAATGTATTTAGATTCTCCCAAATACCTTGTCTTTCTGCTATGAGAGATAGCAGGCCTTATGATTGTCTGGCTGTTATGCCTCCTATAGTACTTCTTTTATAGAATTAAACCTACTTGAGCATTGTGCATCTTTAGTCCATTAGCTCTAAACACAGATTTTGGATGGGAGTGGGCAGAAGTTTGTTAGTGGTTGTTTGTTCGTCAGTAAAAGGCATTCTGCATATGCTCAGAAGTGTACATTTTTTTTACACAGGCAAGTTACAGTGAGGTGGCTTGCAACTAATTAACCCGAATGAAAAAGGGCATTCTTCTTTTTGCTGTCCTCATGCCTGTAATTTCCCACTACAAAGAAAGGATGCAATGCCAGTACAGTACAGTATAAATGTCACACAAAGTCTCTGCCCAGTGTTCTCAGTCAATCGGGATAAAACCTGCTTCCACATATTCTTTTACATCTCCACAAAGAAAGGGGCTAGCAATTGACTTTTGGGTTAATTTACAGCCCATTCCTGAGCTGAGGCATATAAGGACAGCAGGGAAGAGGTGCAGCGGCACCTCTTCCTAAGCCGATTCCCATATGCTGTGAAACAAAAAAGAGCCGCTCCGCGGCTTTTTTGTTTTTGTTTTTTTGTTTAACTGAGGCCTTTCATCCCATAGGGAATAGCGAGACTCCGCCTGCTAAAAAGCAGATTTTGGAACGCTGGCGGGGCCTTCTGCCGGCATCCCACCTGCTTAAAGGCCCGCGCCGGCATTCTGGGGGGCGTTCCGGGGGGCAGGGCTGCCTGTAGGCAGCCTCCTGTTCCCTTTCATCCTGGATACGATGGTGGGGAGAAAAGCGAGGCTGTGCCAGCTTTTTAGCAGGCACAGCCTCGCTATTCTCAATGGGGTGAAAAGCCCCATTTGAACAGAAAAAAGCTGCAAAAAGGCTTTTTTTCTACGTTTCAGCGGGTGGGGAACTGCTTAGGAGGTGCCACCGTGGCACCTCTGCTACACCGTTCCCGCACACAGAAAGCTCAGGAATGCACTGTTAGAGGAACAAGTATTAGTGGTATGGGAGAAGCCATGGCCCTCTCCCAGTGATAATTAGGGGTGTTTGTGAGGAAGGAGGATTGAACAGAGAAGTGAGAGACGGTTCATTTGAGAAGAGCAGAAATATCTAAAGACAGAGTGGAATGTACAGTCTCCTTCTGCATGGATTCAAGAGTACTGAAAGGGCATATACCTTGAGACAGCTATCTCAACTTTTATTTTGTTGAAATTCTTTGCTTTTAGTTCCTAAATGCCTGGGATTTTGTTATGGGGTTATAAATGCCTTTCCATCTAAGATGCTCTCTGGTAGATATTCCCAGATTCCAAGGAACAAACGTCTATTCTCTTGCAACTCTATTGACACCATTGATCATATAATTTTAGAATGTCCTCTTTATGAATGTCTGCGGGAAGGATTGCTATCTACTTTATTAGCTACCAAAAGATTTTTGAATAATGATCTTAAATGTCAGTTTCTTTTGAATGATTCGATCCCTGAAACAACTAAGACGGTGGCCCAATATCTCACAGAAGTGCTTAAGATTAAAACTGCTTTTAATTAGTATATTTTATAATATCTTAGTTTATATGGAATTTTATTGTATCTGTCCAATCTATATTATGCTTTAGGTGTATTTTATATGGATTTATGATTATCGCACTGTAATTATGCCAATAAAGGTTTGTGTTTGTACTGCCATTTCAGGCTGCACCCAGCAGGCAGGCTGGGTGCAGGAAGACTTCAGTTTCTAGTAGCTGGGCCAGCTGAAGCCTGGATTCTGCCCCTATGCTATGCCAATGCCTAGAGCTGTAACCAATAATGTTGTGGCCAGTTTCACCCAACAAAGACTGTGCATCATTTGAACTCAGGGATCTGTATGTCTATAGGTGTGGGGTGAGGGAGATTTCGCGCTTCGGTGGGTGGTTAATGCCCAGGTGAATAGGACCCCACAACTCAGCCCTATGTCCACAATTGTTTCTGTGCTTTTGCCTCTTCCTTTACAGAATATATTCTCCCTCCCAAATACTTTCACTCATAATTTCCCTAACTCTAAACACCTGAAGATGCTTTCCTGTAGCCCAGTGTATAGGCAATTTCTGTTCAAAGGCACCGGGAGGAGATGTGGTTGAGAATATATGACAGACATTTGTGCCTTCTTTTCTTTAAACAGACTATCTACAAATGGAGATATGAAGACAATTACTGAAAGGGAAGTCGTAGGAGCAGCAAAGTATATGGCAGCATCCTGGACCTGTGTAAATGTTCATAATATGACAACATGCTTTCGGAGAAGGAAGCACAATTCTAATTGTCTTTATTAAGACACTGATGAAATATATTGGAAATCACCTGTATATGAAATATAGGAAACCGTGTCCTTATAAGGAGATTCTGGGGAAATTCCTGGAATCTGGTCTGATAGAAACCATGGATGTTTTATAGACAAGGAAAATAGCCAGTGGCTTCTCCTTCTGTGTTTCAAACCATATGGGACTATTTTTTCAACAGTAACAGTATTTCTGGATACTATGTGGTATAAAAAAGCAATCACAAAAATGCTATTGACATAAACTGTATAGGAAATAATGTGCAGATACATAGATATCACTATGATTTACCATGCATTGATTTACACACAATTTCATTTAAATATTTTAATATGCTTAGCTAGAATACGCAGTATTTCAATAATCAAATAATTTTTGTACTACTGTTGGTTAGAGATGCTTGAACAGGGTGCTGATTTTTCAGTTATTAATTTCTAAGTACAAGTATGTATGGGTTATTATTAGAAATTTGCATCTTATTTCCAGTCTGAATTTATTTAATGTCACTATGTATATTTTCAACATGAAAGCTACAAACATTTAAATACTCTTTTCAGTGAAGCAGGGAAAGTTACTAGATGATGTTTCTATTCATATTCCTAATATCTTTTGTTTAATAGAGTCCTTAAACGTAGATCTAAATAAATAGTGATAATTATAGGGCTACATATTAACTAGATATATTTTTGAATATCTTTTATAAATACTATTAGCGCCACTGAGTTGACATGACAATAAATGTTACTTTTTTTAGAAAAAAGCAGTGCCTCAGGAAACAAAGTTATTTTTAAAAATTCTTCCTTAAACTCATATCCTGAATTCCTTCTAAATCCTTCAGCTTGTGCTATCACGTTCAAAACATGAGTCTGCTTCTTTCTCTTTTTTTAACTTTTTGCTTATACGTTTAGGAAACTATTTTTGAAATATGCAAATGAAGAAACAGAGAGAAATGGAGAGTGAGGACTCCCCACCCACGTTACCTGACAGGTACACACTACCTGACAGGTCACAGGAAATTTCCGGCAAAGCCTTTCAGGTCTATATAAAGGACCAGAGCCATGCAGTTAGAATTATACATCATTGCCAGACACAGCATCCAAGCAACTAAGGTAAGCGTTGATTTTAAACTTTATGGCAAAATGAAATCTAAAGGCATTTTTACCAGCTACTCATTAGAAACAAGGCATCTTACTGATTAGAGAATGAAGAAATGACTTGGCTTTTGTTTACTTTGTTATGACAATTCATACAAAAGGAATATGAACTTGAATTTTTAATTCCAAAAAGCAGATTTACCTGAAAGAAAACTCCATTCATACCAGTAGAACAAACATTGAACTAAATGTGTTTAGGTTAGGAATAGCAGCTGACCAACGAGGTTGATGATTGGAATGTTAGAGATCAATGAATATTGTGCTTAAAATCTGTGATTATAGTTGTAATACAGTGAAACGTCTAGAGTCTAAACTTCAGTTTTCCAATTAATACAAAACACATCACATGTAAGTAATTTCCAGTGAATTAAATGAGACATTTCCTTGGCAGAGTAGTCCTGAAAATGTTAGGCACAGCGAGATCCCTTTGGAAACCGACAGGCTTAAGCATTTAAGCATGTCTTCACATTACTAAATTTCATCTGTATTGTGTCCAATATGTCAAGATTGGGTCACTTATCTTGCAGTTAACTAAACTCTCTGAGCATTACTCAGACTCATATCGAGTCTGAGTAATATTTTCATTCATCTTCTAGTTAAGTGTTGTTGTTTTTACTGTGCTTCAGAATTTTGGGATGAATAAGCATCTGAGCAATAATGCATCAAACTTCCCAGACGTCTTCAGTTTCTAATGAACGAATCCTGAATTGAATCCATTTCTAATAATATAGTTTGCCATTAATATTTTTCTTTAAAAAATTGATAATGATGCAAGTGGAAACCTGCGGATGACAAAAACATTACAGAACTGTTTACCCCCATTATTCATTTTCAATGTGTTTTTACATCTATTGGCAGTGCTTCTTTTGTGTTAAAAAAAAGTGCCAATACTCACATATACGGCTGCACTGATTTCCACCTATTCCCCCTTCAGAACATGGGACAGCCTTCCCAAAAGATGCTGGTACTCAGTACCAGTGAGTACCACCACCATCCCCAAAAAAAGCCCTGTCCTTTGGAATATACATTTCAGACCACTGTTTGTCACTTTTGCTTTTACAAGAATACGCATCTACATTTGACACATGGCCACATATTAGGCTCGTAAAACTAGATGCCAAAAGAGAGTACAAAACTTAAAATGGGAGAATCTGTTCAGTTTCACATCAAGGAATGAGTTATTAAAGAACAAAATTTAACAAACAGGATAGTATGATCTTTCAGGGTAACGCTGTGTGTCTTTATTATTCATATAAAAACAATGTCTTATTGATCTACAAGCCTGATTTTTCAAAAGGGCTCACTGATATACCTTGACTAAACTATACTTTCATATCAATAGTCTTTTCAACATGTGTCTTCTTACAGGAGCAGTTTGGCATGGGTCCTTTCACCTGCATTGTCGTCCTTTCATTTCTCTTTGGTATGAGTATGCCAAAAGAACACAAAACGCTCCAGTTTGGCCAATGTGAACTGAGTGGAATATCTTTGCGAGAACTAAGAGACTATTTTGGTGAAATAAAAGAAACTGTTGTAAGTATCTTTTGAAAATCTATGTTTGACTCCCAGTGGTTGATTTGAAACTTGGGCTGCTTACGTCTACTCACAGTGCAATCTTGAACAGAGTAACATCCTTCTAAGGCCAGAGAAGTCAATAGACTTAAAAGGATGTGATTCTGTTTATTTGTTTTTATTTTATTTACAAATTGTGTATCTCACCTTTCTGACCCTGCAAATTGAAACATACATAATAAGATCGCATTTAAAACAGGATTGTTTAGGACTGTGCTGATAAACTTCCAGCATGTTGATTGTCTTTATGAAGAAAATAATAACGGAAACAGCACTGACATTCAGAAGACATTATGTTTTGAAATTAGATTGCTCAGAATTCTAAATATGATATAGCCATCCTATGCAAGTTATTCCAGTTTAAACCAGGTGAAAGCTATGAGCTTCAGCTGGATTAACTGCATAGAACCGCACTGTAAATTGTATAATTCCCAACAGAAAAAGGTGGATAAGAAACTACCATTGTGCAGGCAGCATACATAATAACTCAGTGGCAAAGTACAAATTTTCATGAAGTTAGAGGATGGATATCAAGGCTAAGAAAGCCTTAAGCCTCAAATACTACCCGTGAGTCAAAACTTGGAGACTAGTGGTTTGACTCAGTATTGTATGTTAGTATGTCAGTTAATATGTTGATAATTTTTTTTTAAATGACAATAGGCTTGGGATTGCCTCCCCTGCCCTTGATCATTTGAGGAGTGGGACCAAAATGGGGAGGATAGGCACCAGTGATGATGCTCCTGGAATCTTTCCCTAGTCTCTGTCGTCTTTACCATAGAGATTAGGGGAAATTCCAAGAACATCACCTGGAAGTGACATCATATCTTCCTGAAACTCAACCCTCTCCAGGCCCCCAAAATCTCCCAGCATTTGCTGGCAAAGAGCTAGGAAACCTACATATCAACAATACATTGTGGCATCACAGTGTTCTGAATGGGTAACATAATAGATATAGAGTTATAGTGTTGGAATATACGGTACTTACAAGGCTCTAATTAGTCCCCTTCATTCAAACAGGATGGTAATGGACTAATTTACTTTGATGCTACAGAATTTTCATCCCTTAGAAATTAACTGTGGCCTAAACCTTCCAAAGAACCACATGTCTGGGCTGTACTGCTTCAGAATATGTGGGTGCTCTCATGATTGAACACTTCTTCATACCCCTAAGACTGTCTACATAGGAAAGTTGATAATTCTAGTTTTATCATCCCCCTGACATTTAAATTGCTACAGACATGGATTTTTTGTGGTTTATGAGAGAATATTCAATGATGTGAGTCCGCATCTACAGATGGGTAAAAGGTTTCACCGTTCAAATACAGATTACTCACATAAGATGTCACATAACCCATCATCCGTCACATCCTGACGTTTTCTAGACGTCACCCCATAGGTCAGGAATGACCCGGTGCTTGCACAGGGGATCTTTACCTTTACCTTTTTAACCCATCATGTTGGAGGAGATGTTATCCATCATGTTTCATTATCAAGATGTATGCATCTTGATTTTTAGTTTAATAACTTTTTGCCAACACACTAAAAATCCATTACTGAAGAGACAAAGTAGACAAATTGGAATTCTATTTGGTTACTTTTTGAGTGGAGTAACTCTAAGCATTCTACTCAGAAGTCCCATTGAGCTCAATGGTGCTTACTCCTACTTAAGACCGCAGCCTAAATTGCCTGAATTTGTTAATACTTTTCTTTGTCTGTATCGGCCAATAAAAATATTGTTTTTGATGAGCCTTCTAAAGTTGTATAGCTCTGCATGCTAAATCATTTAACCTCAAAATAGGTGTGGGTACATGGTGAGTTTGGTAAAACAGACACCCAGAGAGTTGTGCTCATAGTATACTCTCCTAAACACTCTCTCCAAGGATGTTCTATTCCTTGATATAGACATAGGGTATAGGTGGCAGTGAATTTATTTTAGTCAGAACTCATTAGACCCTGTGTAAAGGATGCGCGTGTTGACACTTCTTCAGGGAAGGTTTGCAATAGCTACCCGTTGGATGGATGGGATGTATCTTCCAGAAGCCATGTCTACATACATCCTTGTCATCAATCCTGCTTGGAACCTCCTTTCCCCATGTGCCATGTTGCTAACTGGTAGAGAATGGTATGTGGAAGCATTGTGGAGTCATTTAGTAAATGAAAATGCCGAAAAATAGAAGTGGCATGAGGTGAAGACACTGGCCCATACATTAAGCAATCTTGCTTCAAAAACACAACTTGACTGGCACCTTGTTTTCCCTTTCCAGCTGTTTCTTCCACTCATATAATTTCTCTTCTTTTGTGTAATTGCAGCAAAACCAGGATACTAGGACTGATGTGATACTGCTGAAGGAAAGTGTCCTGCTACAAACTCCAGTAAGCACAGCTTCTTTCAAATACACAAGCACTCAGTTACTAGTTTCTGGGGGTCAACATGAGTCCATTTCTGAACAGAGTATATATGATGGAAGAATTACTACCAGAGACTGTACCTCTATAGACCTGGATCCACCAGAGCATTTCTATGGACAGAAGGATTTCCACCCTTGGGGTGTAATTTTCTCCCCCAACCACCCCCTGCTGTTGCAGCAAGAGGGAGGAAGGCAAGAAAGTTGTGCTTCACTGAAATCCTTCTATCTATGGAAAGGACCTGGTCGATCCAAGTCACAAGTTTATAAGAGCAGCCTCTCTCATACTGATCCCTCAGCACCTTTCGAATGGAGCTCAAGTTACCTTCCATGATATTCCAGTTAGTTGTTGTTTCTTTAATCTAATGATTTTCATGGAATAAACATAATTCCATATTTGACCCATTTTTTACCTAGATCACAGGGGCATAAAATTATAGAATCACAGAGTTGGAAGGGACCACCAGGGCCAATTAGTCCAACCCCTGCACAATGCATGAAATTCAAAACTATCTCCCCCTCACACACCCATGCCCAAGCTATTTGTGTATGACTGGAGTGTGACTGGTTCACACACGCTCTGGTTTATCACTGGTTGACTGTGGCAATGTGTGATTATGTGCATGTGTGAGCGAGCCATAGATAAAATATTTGAAGCATCAAAAATGTACTCCTTGCCAATAGAGGCAGTTCACAGATTTGGTTGAATAGCCATATCTTAAGAGATCAAATAAAGTACATGTGTTTGTGATATAGAGTACCTAGATAGTAATTTAAATCAGTTGTTGGAAGAAATGTGGATATATCCATGTAAATCTCACAAACTTTGTTCTTGCTTTAAGATGTCAGAGAGCTGCTGCTTACTTCGCCACCTGCTGAGATTTTACATCGAAAGTGTTTTCAGGCACTATGAAGCAACAAGCAATGCGCTTAAAAGGAAAACCAGCATCTTAGCAAACACCTTTCTCCACATTAAGACAACTCTGAGACAGTGTGTAAGTTATTCCTGACTCTACATCATTGAGACGAGATCTACTTTCAGTCACTTGTCCTTCCTATGCACAGAACAAGCTGAATTTGCGAAGGTCATAGTGATAAAAACACTTGCACATAGTGATGAAAACACAGCTTGAAACTAGCTTGTAAGCAAATAAAGAGGGCTTCTGTATCCAGGGTTGTCTGTATAAAACTAAATTTTACTCAGCAAAGAAAAGCCAACATATTCTCTTGTTTGACTTTGGTCTATGTAATGATTCTAACATTTTCCCTTTGTGTTGTTCATTAATCAGCATGATCAAAACAAATGTTCCTGTGGAGCAGAATCCCATAGAAGATACAGAATTGTTCTGGAGGAATATGAAAAGGTAGCCTATTTGTTTTTATTCATATTGTTCTCCCTTTGAAGATTCTGTGTGTGCTAAAACACACAGCAAAATGTTCTAGGGAGTTTGGAGTGGGTATATCAGGTATAATGCACAAGAGCATAGGGCTGTTGAAAAAAAATTCGGTAAAATTCAGATTCGGCAAAATTCGGCCCGTTTTTATTTGGGAAATGCCGAAGTCCGAACTCCCCTGCTTCGAGTCCGTGCAATTTGGCATGAGATCCGAGTTCAGGGAACAATTCGGCTGAATAAAGCAATTAAAAACACAATCGCACCTTTCTGCGGCTCCGGGGGGGCATTTTTGGGGGTAGAGGTCCCAAACTTTCAGCGTAGCTTGAGGGGACCCTTCTTGCAAGAACCCCCACGTTTTGTAAAGATTGGGTCAGGGGGGGCTGAAATATGGGCCCCGAAAGGGGTCCCCCCTTTGCAATTAGCAGAGCTTGCCGCCCACGCCTAAAGCTCCCAGCCCTGACAAACAGCTGAGCTGCCGGGAGCAAGGGCAAGGCAGGTGCGAAGAAGTTTGCAAACCATGCAAAGCAACACATTTGCAGCCATGCAAAGCAACACATTTGCAGCCATGCAAACCATGCAAAGCAACACATTTGCAACCATACAAACCATGCAAAGCAACATGTTTGCAGCCATGCAAACCATGCCATGCAAAGCAACACGTTTGCAGCCATGCAAAGCAACACCTGACACCTGGGAGTTTGCAAACCATGGAAAGGGACAGAGGCAGCTAGCTATGCATAAGGAGCAGGAGGGGGTGGAAATTCCCCTTTTGCATCGGACTCAGGACCAGGCAAATGCATTCTTTAAGTCACAATTTGAAAACCAGTTTTGAGCAAGCATCAAAATAGACCTAACCGATCTTATGAATGAGGGAAAACCTGAGGACACACAACTGAAGCCCCCCACCTCAAACTAGGGAGAGAGAGACTCAGGGGGCACCCCCCCTCAGAACAGGCGAAAGCCCCCTTTGGCTTCCCCCCCCACCCACAGAAACTGCTCCCTCCCCACACACACAGAAACTCTGCTTCCCCCCCAAACACACACACAGGAGAAAAATTATAAAGAAAAGCCCCAAAATGGGTCTTACTGTGGATGTCTTCTGTTCCATCAGGGGGTACACCCCCCCCCCGCAGAACAGGCGAAAGCCCCCTTTGGCTTCCCCCACCCACCCACAGAAACTACTCCCTCCCCACACACACACAGACTCTGCTCCCCCCCACACACACACACACAGGAGAAAAATTATAGAGAAAAGCCCCAAAATGGGTCTTACTGTGGATGTCTTCTGTTCCATCAGGAGGCAACCTCCGCCCAGAACTGGCGAAAGCCCCCTTTGGCTTCCCCCACCCACCCACAGAAACTGCTCCCTCCCCACACACACACAGACTCTGTTTCCCCCCCACACACACACACACACAGAAGAAAAATTATAGAGAAAAGCCCCAAAATGGGTCTTACTGTGGATGTCTTCTGTTCCATCTTCTTCGCACCTGCCCCGCCCTTGCTCCCAGCAGCTCAGCTGTTTGTCGGGGCTGGGAGCTTTGGCCGTGGGCTTACTTTTCAGGCAACATTTCATGAACAATTGTAACCTTGCCAAATTCATAAAATGAAAGCCACTTACCTTACATCCATATTGCTTTTTGATATCCCCATACCTGCAAACAGAAAAATCTGAGACCAATTTTATAACATAAGGATTACAAATTACTATCAATAATAATATCAGTGTCTCAATATGTATACAATTAAGATAGCTATGACTGTATTAAAAGTGTTTATGTTTGTGAATTACTTATTTCCATTGGAAATGAGCCAGTGGACACTTAAACTGATACAGTGCTACCAAAATAGTGGCTTGGATCCACAAAATCTACAATTGGTATGGACTTTCCCGCCTTCCCCCTCTTGCTACTGCCCACAGACCATCCCGAAATTCAGTTCCTGGGGTTCAGGGGAACCTCATGAACAGCATAGGGGGGACACAAAGTGTGTGTGGGGGTCTGAGGTGGGAGGGGTAATAGTCAGAAATTGCTCTCCATCTCCACTCTCCTTTCTTTCTTCAGAAAGAGATGGTAGGATTGCTTAACTGCTCACTGAATTGCCCATGTACTGTTGAAGATGAGAGTATTGTTAACATCACTCTACTAATAGGTTCCATCTTTTCAATTGCCTTTGTTCAGTACTGCAACTTTTAAATTTCAGTCATGAATAATCATGTAATATCATCTGAGAATCTATTATGTATTTCTAGCATAGATTATTAACTAAATGTTTAGAAATTGCAGGTAAAAGTTATAGTATGTAACACAAATATATAAAGCCAAAGAGAAATCTCATTGCATTGTCAGCAAACAGCATTGTCAGCAAACAAATACGTACGTGAGAAAAAACATGACCATCAACTTGTTATGCATGCTTTCTTCAGTAATGGACGCCTTTAACACTGTGCTCTTTTCCCCCTGTAGCTGGATAGGAATATAGCAGCAATCAAAGCTGTGGGAGAGATGGACATTCTGTTTGCCTGGATGAGTGATATCAACAATTAACTGCGTACAGGAAAAGCCGTAGAAGAACTTTTTGAAATACAATGACTGTTTTTCATTTCAAGACGTTAAAAGTAATGGGTTGGACTCAACAAGCCATGGGTGGAGCTCCTGCAGTAGCAGGAGGATAATCAGCAAAAATTGCCCCCCTCTTTGCTGACAGAAGTTTCTTTGGGCTAGTGGAAAATCATGTAGAATCCCACCCACCAATTTATTATTATGTATTATTTAATGCTTATTTAGGAGCCCCGTGGCACAGAGTGTTAAGCTGCAGTACTGCAGTCAAAAGCTCTGCTCACGACCTGAGTTCGATCCCGACAGAAGTCGGTTTCAGGTAGCCGGCTCCAGGTTGACTCAGCCTTCCATCCTTCCGAGGTCGGTAAAATGAGGACCCAGCTTGCTGGGGGTAAAGGGAAGATGACTGGGGAAGGCACTGGCAAACCACCCCGCAAACAAAGTCTGCCTTGGAAACGTCGGGATGTGGTGTCACCCCATGGGTCAGGAATGACCGGGTGCTTGCACAGGGGACCTTTACCTTTAATGCTTATTTATTTATTTTTCAAAGTCTGTTTTTACTTTTGTAACACAGTTGTTAGATTCCTTTGATCATGTAGCACTTGGGTTGCCAACCTCCAGGTACTAGCTGGAGATCTCCTGCTATTACAACTGATCTCCAGCCGATAGAGATCAGTTCACATGGAGAAAATGGCTGCTTTGGCAATTTGGACTCTATGGCATTGAAGTACCTCCCTTCCCTAAACCCTGCCCTCCTCAGGCTCCACCCCAAAAATCTCCAAGTATTTCCCAACCCGGAGCTAGCAACCCTATGTAACACTGAAGCTTGTGCACCAGTGTAAATGTTGCAGATTTAAGGCGACTGAGAATCTGGACTGCTGTACCTGTCTGTTTTATCTTTAGAGGCATATACTATAGACCAAACCCCACTGGAAATGTCATATACTACCCAGTAGGGTGCTAGAGCAGGCATGCACAGGATGGATGACAGCTCTGGGACCTTCAGACCTGGAATGATGCTGTCATCAACTGGAGTTCCACATGGAAAGAAATTATTGCTCTCTGGAGTAACTCCATCCTAGGGCTTGCAGAAGCTGTGTTTAACTGGTGGTTCTGTCCCAGGATTCTGAAGACACACAGGCCACGCCTGGCCTGCAAATTCACTTGTTTCTTTCCCCTCATCCTTCCTCTCTCTTGAAACTGCCCTCCCAAGACTTTTCTTTCTTGCCTCCTAAGAAGGAAAATATTAAGTTTTTGTTTAAAATGCTGCAAAGTTTTTTTAAAAAAATACAAAAAGAAAATACCCTTCTTTTTTGCCTTCTTTTAAAAATAGGGACCCAGCGAAAGGCAGAAGGCAAGCTCTTGGGTGAAAACGGTGACTTAGGTGTACAGTGCCTTAATGGAGACTTTCAAAAGCACTGTATATTATTAATTATAATAATGGTATCTATATCCTAGTTGTCTAGATGTCAGGGTCAAAAATAGGTCTCTCGGCTACTATCAGCCATGCTGGCTAAATGGAATCTTCATTGTCGAAGCAATTTGCCTCTGAGGACAAGTTCCTGGGGAGGAGGCCAACAAGAGAGGGGTTTGTTGCCTTTGCATTCCATGTAGGGGAAGAATTCTAAAGTTCATTGTTGTTGCTGCTGTTGTATAGGCATATTGGGAATGTGCCTATGGGCCTTAGTGTGTCAAGAAGAGCTCCTGCACTTCAAAACTTATCACTAAACCACTGATAGTTTATTAGGCAAGAGTATAGATGCACATGGATGTAGTTATTCTCTAGCACACCTCCCATTATTTTAACAGGAACCTGCACCGCAACATTTCCAGATGGTGTGCCTTGGTCTTGACCTAGGTTGTTCTTTGAAGTTTCACTGGTTTTTGAGGGCTTCAGATCATCAGTTGCCTTAAAACTGCAAAAAAAAAAAAAAAGTGTTATACTTTTTTTAGCCTGAAATATGTTAATTTATAATTTCATAGTGTTAACATTTCAGAGCCTCAAAAGGACATTTTTTCTAATGATCACCCCTACCTGATTTGTGATTTTAAAATTGTTGTAAAGGAATTCAATGTTATTTATAATTTTTACTCTTTTATTTAAATGTATTTATAAAATATTAATATTTATTTATTGAGGTTGAAATGTATTTAACTATTAACTCAGTCTGAGAATGAGAACATGTATGTTATTGCAATCCAAGAATGAGCTATAAAACAATGTTTAACGATTTGTTTAAATTTCCCTTTTGATACAGTGTTTTTGATTTTTGTATTAAAGATACAGTATTTTTATAATATCTAGATGTGCTGCTTTCTTTTATCATTGTGTGACATGCGCAAAATATTTTTTTAAAATATAGAAACACAAATGCTGGAAGGAAAAAATGGTGTGTGCTTCACTGCAGACCCTTGCTTGAAAATCAGCAGAGGGCAAAGAAAAGTGGAAGTGATGCCTTCCCTTTATGAGGCACTGCTGTTTTCCCCATCTTCCGCTTCTGGAAACGAGTATCAAAGCCATTTATTTATTTGGCAGACTTATATGTCACCTCTCCAGAGACCTGCTCAAGGCAGTTTACAACTAAAACAATAAAACAAAATAATTTACACTTCACACAAATGATGGAGGGAAATGTACCTCACGTCTGCTTTTCCTGCTTCGGAAATTCACAGATTTCAGTCCATGGTAAGATCTTGCGCTCCAGAAGTCATTCATTCAAGTCCCTACATGGCAGAAGCTGGGAAGCAGCAAAGTGCCACATGTTTATCTGTTTCCAATCAAACCAAGCCCAGAGAACAAGGGATATTATTTCTTTCCCACTGTAAAATGAAGTCTAACTTACATACATACATATTATAGCCAGGTATCTGTTTAACTTAATTTATGGCCCTCTTAGCACACACAGTGAGGCAACACCACACCTAATCCTATTGCTTTCACTGCATCTTTAACTGTGCTTCTGAAACTATGCTTCTTCTGGGGAGAAAGGAGTGCAAACTATCATCTGTGTACAATGGGCAAACTTTCTCACTCTGGCAGAAATGGATTTTCTGAGGTGTTGGACCAGAGAGAAAAATCTCAGATCCTGCTACATCTAAGACCTCTTGTGATTCATGTGGTCTGGCCATGTTTTTTTGTGGGGGTAGGGGAGCATTTGCCTCTATTCCACCCAATATTTTCTGCAGATGCCTGCTTCCTAGAGAGTACAAGTAAAAATGTGTCCCCTCCTAGGGTTGCCTTTCTGCGGGTGACACATGAAGCTGCCTTATACTGAATCAGACCCTTGGTCTATCAAAGTCAGTATTGCCTCCTCAGACTGCCAGTGGCACTCCAGGGTTTCAGGCAGAGGTCTTTCACATCATCTAGTTACCTAGTCCCTTTAACTGGAGATACCAGGGATTGAACCTGGGACCTTCTGCATGCCAAGCAGATGCTCTACCACTGAGCCACACCCCCTCTCAAAATTCATGAACGCACACGAAGCTACCTTATACTGAATCAGACCCTTGGTGCTCAAGGTCAGTGTTGTCAGACAGGCAGCAGCTCTCCAGCATCTCAGGTGGAGGTCTTTCATATCGTCTCCTGCCTGAGCAACAGCCCTTCCAGGTAGGGCCTGGAGATATTCTGGAATCATAACTGATCTCCAGACTATAGAGATCACTTCCCCTGGAAAAAACAACAACTGCTTTGGAGAATGGATTGTATGGCATTATTCCACGCTTAGGTCCCCCCCCCAAACTCTGCCCTCCCCTGGCTCCACCCCCAAATCTTTACGAATTTCACAACCCAGAGTTGGGAAGCCTTGTATCCCCTATTGGCCCACTTCCTATCACATAGGGATGAGAATAGAATGGAAAGCCTTTGCCTCTATCTTACTCCCTCACCCCCTATGTCTGCAGCTGTCTGCTTCCCTGGATGGAGAAGCAAAATTATTCTCCCATTCCCCACAGGAATTCTGGGAACCTGGGGCTGGTGGTTTCTTGCAGAGAATCTCAGGTTCCTTCGGCGCTTGGAGGCTCTGGAAGAGTTCACTGTCTGCTGGGTCTATTAGACACCTTGGAAGCCCCTGGAGGAATTCTTCTGAGCTGAAATCTGTTGGCTGTGCAGGCAGCTCAGAGGACTCTGGGACTGTGCCTCAAAGGTTGCATGGGCCCCCAAACCTGTTGACAGACTGTGGAAATTACCTATGATTTACATCTACACACTGTTGAGGATCAGAAGATTTTACTGAGCCCAGCTGAAAATGCTTTGCATGTATTTACCCATGAACGTGTAAATTGGATAGCTTTGCAAGTAGGGTTTTATCCTTGGGTGGAGGCTAGTGGGGATTCCTTTGTCTCCCACCTCCTCTTGGCATAGTCAACTCCCAGGCCAGTAGAACTGGAAAGTGGTGGTCCTTTTCCTTTGGGATTGGAAATTTGATGCTAGAAAGGCTGGGGAGGGTACATGGGGAAGTGTGAGGGAAATTAGAATTAATGCGGTTAGTGTAGGAAATTTGTTTGTATGTGCTGTACTATTGACTGGAGACTTGCAGAGTGTGGGAAATGGAGGGGGTTTGTAGGAGACCAACAATGGGCTGGAGATCCCAGTGATCAAGGGTTGTAGGTGAGAGAAGGTACTTTAAAGGAAGGAGACCCTCAAGGGGCAATCCTCTCCCCCATATTATTTAACATCTATAAGCGCCCTCTCGCCTAACTAGTCTGGAGTTTGGGGCTGGGTTGTCCCCAGTATGCTGATATTACCCAGCTATTGCTGATGGATGGCTGTCCGGATACTGCCCTGGATATTTTGGCTAGGTGTATGGAGGTTGTGGTTGGGTGATTGAAACAGAGTCAGCTGAAACAAAATCCATTGAAGACGGAGGTCCTGTGGCTGGGTCGGGGAGGTGGAAGCATGGGTGGCCAGCTACTGGCTCTTGGCAGTGCAATTAACAGCAGCTGCATCCGTCAAGAGCCTGGGGGCACTCCTTGATGCCTCCCTCTCAATGGAGACACAGGTCACCAATAAAGCCAGAGTGGTTTTTTACTAACTCTGCCAGATTAGGCTACTGGTATCTTACCTCTCGCCCCAACGTAGCCACAGTGATCCATGCAACAGTCTCCTCCAGACTGGACTACTGTAACTCACTCTATGCAGGGTGTAATGTATTTAGTTGGTGCAAGGACTATGCTGACCTCTTGAACTCTTGAACTGCTGAACTCTTGAACCTAGCTGTGCTGAACTATGTTGAGCTTGAGGCTCTGCTCCAGGCTTCATCGTCTGTTTCTCCTATTGGACAGTGGACTTTGGCCGTCCAACCATGGACTGGGGGGTGGTTGGGAACTGTATATAAGTTGGGGTGTTTTGCAGTTAAGTTAGCTCTCTCTTCCCTGTTAGCTGAATAAAGAGGTTCCTGTTGGAACTCTGTCTCCAGACCCATGTGTAACCTATGCATACATAATACATGGCTTCCCTTAAGACTGATCCGGAAACTTCAACTGGTCCAGAATGTAGCAGTGTGGGTCCTTACAGGACCCCTTGGTGAGCACACATCCAACCAGTGCTCCGCCAGGTGCACTGGATTCAGATTGAGCACTGACTCAGGTTTAAGGTTCTGGTATTAAGGCTATAAAGCCTTAAATTATCTGGGACCATCGTACCTAGTGTTGCCAAGTCCCTCTTTTCCACCAGCGGGGTTTTTTGGGGGGCGGAGCCTGAGGAGGGTAGGGTGAACTGATCTCTGTGGGTTAAAGATCAGATATAATAGCAGGAGATCTCCAGCCACCATCTGGAGGTTGGCAACCCTAGTCGTCCCTGTGAGACCGCTTCTCTCGATACACCCTTCAAAGAGCCCTTTGCTCAGCTGGACAAAATCTACTGGTTATCCCTGGCCCAAAAAGCATTTGGTTGTCCTTGACCAGTGGCTGGGCCTTCTCAGCCCTGGACCCGGCCTAGTGGAACACTACTCCCAGTAAGGTTCAGGCCCTGTGGGATCTGACACAATTCTGCAGTGCCTGTATAACTGAGCTGTTCCCCCAGGCACACGGTTGAGGATAGCAATGATTTCCACCAGGCTGGCCTCCCCTCCTCCTCCTCCTCCTCCTACCCACCGCTGTTTGTGCTTTCCTTTATCGTTTTAATTGTGGTATTGTTACCATTGTATTATTATTGCTGCTGTGTCTGAAGGTGCCAGTTTTATTTTATTTGATTATTGCTGACAATTTTGTTGAAATGCTAAGATTGTTTTAATCGTTCAGATGTTGTAAGCTGCTCTGAGCCCAACCTAGTCAGGAAAAGCAGCCCAAAAAGCCAATTAAATAAATAAATAAATCATGGGATAATGTAGCATCCACCTTTACCTCTCCTCCTCTATTTGGCAGCACCTTCAGAAAGTGCCAAAGAAAATGTCTGCCTCTGGGAATAAGACAGATCAGCAGCAAAGCATAGTGGAGAACAGATTAACAATCAAACAGGACCCCCCTGCCTATATAATGGGAAAAGCCTCCCCATATGGAGACATTGAAATCTGCATGTATAGATGATCTCTATGGCAGGAAGTTCTGCTCTTTTAGTTGGAAGATGTATTTCCATGCAATCCTAAGAACAGCTTCCTGGTAGTAAGCCTCATTGAATAGACTGGAATAGACTTCTGAGCAGACTTGGATTGCTCTCCGTGTCAGTTAGACTATCTGTTGAGCCTATTCGGCTAAATACTTACATGACAACACATTACACTGAAGCACCTGTTGGCTCATAACCAAGTTTCTTGGCCTTGTGCAGCATAGCAGTCTGAAATCCCCTGATGATGACAACATGATATAACAGAGGTGATGCAAACTTGGACAAATATACTGACAGTGTGGAGATCTCTACAAAGGGACAAAACATAAGCTGCTAACATCTCTTTCCTCCTCCATCTCTGTCAGTAACTCAGGTGGGTAGATAGGATGACATAAAATTTTCCAGGAGGCAAAAATGAACATGTCTGTGGTTTGCATCATGGTCTTAAAAAGGCTTGTCTCCACTAGGATGGTTTTGAATTGTAGACATAGACAACCGTTGAAAATTTAATCACTTAGTACTTTTAAAACTATCACCAGAACAAAAATTATGACTCCTGCTCTTTAAGCAAGGTCGGTGTGTTTCCCAGTGGTACCTATTTCCTGTTCCTCCAGTAAGCATCGCTAGATGGATATGTGTCTAGGCAAAACACATGACAGGTTGAAAGGAAATCAAGAAATATGCCGTGGCACACTAAAAGCACTTTGTAAGACAAGATCCTTCCCTGTAAACCAATACTAGAAATACCTAGTAACATACAGCTCCTAGTAAGGGTGATCCCACAACTTAACTTGTGATTTAGTTCTAATCAAACAGATTTCAGGCAGGTCTGGAGATTTGGAATAGCTCGCTATCAAGATCACTCCTGCGATCTGTTAACTCCTGGTGATCATTGTGTTTGTTTCTTTATTTAGAATCCTTGGTAGACACAGTTCCAGTGAAATGCTGCTCAGTTTGCCAGCAGGCAGATAGGAACATTACTATGGTATGCATAATGGTTTTTAAAAAGGCTTGCCTCCACTAGATATAGCCAGCGGATGCAAACTTGATCATCTAGTATTATTACAAACTCCTTTTTTCCCCTAAGGAAGCTTGCTGTGTTTTCCAGTGGGATGCAATTTCCTGTTCCTGCTTCAAACATCATTAACGCAATCTGTGTCTAGGAAAAAAGTATGACATAGCAGAAGGTAATCAAGGAAGATGCTGTAGCTTGCTGAAAGCACTTTGTAAGGCAGGGACTGATCTTCACCTGAACATAGCAGAGTAGTGGAAGTACCTACACACATAAAGCTCCTAATAAGGGTGACCCCCAGAGTTTCAGTTGTAACTTCGTATTAACCAAATTAGTTTCAGACAGGTGCAGAGATTTGGAACTATTTTCTACTAGGATCGCTCCTGCCATCTGCTGATCCCCAATTATCATCTTATTTGTTTGTGTATTTAGAATACTTATTAGACACCTTTCCAGTTCAATATGGCTCAACATGATACAGAAAAGGTTAAAAATATAAAACCATTTTAAAAACAACACAAAAATCAGACAGTATAATAATAAAAGAAAAAAAGAACAAGTTTAACACTTGGTTTTACCAGGCTTTTGCAAGCAACAGACTTTAAACCTTCTCCAGCATAAGCAAGTCCCTATTGCATGCCTTTGGTTACTCGCCAGAGTAAAGATGGACCAATTTGTACAGCAGGGCCTTGTTCCAAGATCTAATGGGTACATAGCATTGCCAGGCAGTCCCTGGCAACTGGTAAGAAGATTGTGAGGTGGCAGTGTCCCATCAGAAAAATTAAAACGAAAAATAAGACCTTGGCTACTTACTGGGAGTTCTGGCCACAGAGTTCATGCCAATTCTTAGAGCTACCTAGACGTGACAAGGGTTTCTTTAGCAATCACCAGAAACTCTATGTAAAGATTACCGTAGAGTTTCTGGTAATTGCTAGAGCTAACCTTATCACTTCCAGGTAGCTCTGGGAATAATCAGGAACCCTATGGTCAGAACTTCCCATAAGTATACAACGCCTTGTGTTTCTTTTTAATTTTTCTCCCCAGGACAATTGTGCCCTCTCCTTTGGCCCCAGTTTCCATTTGTCAATCAGCTGAGCATCAGCAGACAAGAGCTACAATTGGCTGGAGGTCTCCCACTATAACCAGGCAAATGGGAACCCTATAGATATTTTTGGGAGAAATTGTTCCCTCATGTTGTAGGAACAAAGTTATTTAAGGGTTTGTCAAAAACTCCCCTTTGAACTGGCCTCAACAATAGGACTACCAAGCCTTGCAAGCACCCCAGCAGGAGAATTTGGGAGCAGGAACAAGCTGTTTGGCATCACACCCATGCACAGTGCCATTTCCAGCATAAAACCAGAAACGATATCATCACATCACTCTCAAATTCTCCCAAAACTCTATGTTTAAACCATAGATCTTAGTTATAGCAGGAGAGCTGGCCCCTACTCAGCAACTAAATGGATGAATACAGGTAGGCCAAGATAGGAATTATCACTTCTACTTAGGGTAGGGTTGCCAGCTGTAGGTTGGGAAATGCCTGGTGATTTGGGGGGTGGAGTCTGGGGTGGGTGGGGTTTGGGGAGGGACCCCAAACAAGCAAGGTACAATGCTATAGAGTCCACCCTCCAAAGCAGCTGTTTTCTCCAGGGGAACTGATCTCTGTAGTCTGTAGGTCAATTGTAATATAAGGAGATCGCCAGGCCCTACCTGCAGGCTGGCAATCCTGAAAATAAAATGGGCACTATTGTAATGTGTATAGATCTATGGTGTGGTCTCATTTGGAATACTATGTATAGTTCTGGTAGCAGTTTCTCAAACATATTTTGCAGAGCTGGAAAAGGTGCAGCTGAACATCAAGATGAACACCAATGAGGAAAGGCTGAAGAGTATAGAACATCGTAATTTAGAAAAAACACAGCAAAGAGAACATAACAGAAGTTTAGAAAATTATACAGTCCTAGAACTCAGGGACACCCAATGAAGTTGCTCAGCAATAAATTCAGGCCACACAAAAGAGTTACTTCTTCACTCAATGAGTAATTAAATTATAGGATTAACTGACAGTGGGTGTAGAGATAACCATGAGCATAAATTGCTTTGTTTAATAAAGAATAGGTCTGTCAATAGCTAACTGACTAAAGGAAATTCAGAGAAAGTGAACCTCTGAATACCAGCGTTTGTTCTAGTTTCTGGTTTTGAATAAATTGGCTTATGATAAGGTAGTGAAAGAGATTGTAATGAAAAAATTAACAACCATTAGGATTAATTATGCTTGGTCATCTGTTGACTTTCATCCTGCTCTCTGGTCACAGTCAGTGATAATTTCTCGAATTGTTAACATGCATCCAAATAATTTCAGTTGTGCATTGCAGCTTTCTCACATGATTAGGATGTTCACTTGCATCTGTTGCCCACCACCCATGTGCTGCCACCTCCAGTTTTTAAAAGGCATATAGTTAAAGGGAAAGCAATGCTTGAGATTTTTTTAGTTGAGACTTACTATTTCGATATCTCTAAGATGCCTTAGATGCCTTCATGTCTGTATTCCCATGAATCTATGAATATTGTGATGAGTTCTTGTGATAATTTCATAAACTGACTGTGCTGGTGCAAAAAGAAGGCAATGAAATGTATCTAATGCTGGTCATTTAAAAGGTGTATCCAACTGCACAGAAAAAGAAGGGGAAGTGATTCCATACTTTATCAATGTCATTTTAATGACCTGTCCCTGGGAGAAGTGTGCCTCTTCTCTGGTAACTAAGAAGATTTAGGTTGTTATTTGCTTCTTATTACAAATGAACGACCTGTTCCTATGGTATAAGTGGCTACTACACAGGCACAAATCTGCATGGCATAGTGCTCAAGACCAATTTCAACAAAGATAATTAAGATGATACGATCAGGAGCTCACTTCTCAAGTTTGATCAGCCTCAATTAACTTGGGGATTGTCTTCAAAGTTCTCATCAAACCTAATTAGGATTTAGAAGAAGAGGAAGATTAACTCCAAAAGTAATTATTAGGGTGTAATTGACACAGGCCCTGACCTGGATAACCCAGCCTAGTCTGATCTCATCAGATCTCAGGAGCTCAGCAGTGTCATCCCTGGTTAGTATTTGGATGGGAGACCACCAAGGAATTCCAGAGTCACTGTGCAGAGGAAGGCAATGGCAAACCACTTCAGTTCATCTATTGCCTTGAAAATCCTACTGGGTCAGTATAACTTGGCTGTGACTTGACGACACTTTACACACACATACACAATTGATACAGATCCTTCATAGGGACTGACAGGAATCTCAAAAGAGCTGGCTGTGTCAGAATGAACAGATAATACTGCCATCGTCAAACTATAAGTAACTTGTCACTAAAATTGGCTTCTGAGTAACTTGTCACTAAAATTGGTGCTGAATAACAGGAAAATAGAAAATGTCACTCTGATTTTTAAAAAGGGGTCCACAGGGAATCCAGGAAATTACAGATCAGTTTTCTTGACATCTGTTCCAAATAACAGTAGAAACTGTTATTAAAGACAGAATTATTAAGCACATTAAGGAACAAAATTTGCTGAAGAAATATCAGCATGGCTTTTACAAAGGGAAGTCCTGCCTAACCAACCTCTTGGAGTTCTTACAGCAGGTTAACAAACACATGGATAAGAGCAATCCAGTAGACACCATTTACTTGGACTTCTCAAAAGCTTATGACAATTTACCTAACCAAAGACGCCTGAGTAAATTTAGCAGTCATGGGATAAGGGAGCAGATCCTCTAATGGATTAAAAATTGGTTAAATGGCAGAAAACAGAGAGTAGGAATAAATGGATATTTCTTGCAATGGAAGGAAGGGAGCAGTGAGGTCCCACAGGGATCAGTATTGGGGCTGGTTCTATTTAATTTGTCCACAAATGATTTGGAATTGGGGGGGTGCAATGTAGAAGCCAAGTTTGCAGATAATGCCAAATTATTCAGGATGGTAAAAAGCAAGACTGATTGTGAAAAATTACAGGAAGGTCTCTCTAAATCTGGTGAGTGAGCAACAACGTGGCAATTGAAGTTTAACTTTGGTAAGAGTAAGGTGATGCACATTTGAACAGAAAAAAATCTTAAAGACAAACACATGCTGATGGGCTCTGAACTGAAACTGAGATTGAAAAAAGATTTTGGGGTTGTAGGAAAGCTTGAAAATGATGACCCAGTGAAAAGGCAAACTCCATGCTAGGAATTATTAGGAATGGAATTTAAATATTTATGTATTTATTTTACAATATTTATAGTCTGACTTTCTCACTTGGACTCAAGGCAGATTACACAGAGTGAATCAGTACAATCAACAGGATGGGACATACAATAAACATTGCAATAGGATTAGGGTTATAGAACCAACCAGAAGTCTAAAAAACATGGCTTAAGCAAAGCATAAGTATTATCATGATACATTAACAGTGCATTCCTGAGCTTTCGGCACCGGGGAACAGCAGGGAGGCGCCGCTGCGGCACCTCCTAACCTATTTCCCCAGCGCCGAAAACGCCAAAAAAAGCCTTTTAAAGGCTTTTAAAATTTTAAATGGAGCTTTTTGCCCCATAGAGAAAAGCAGGTGCAGCCTTGCTCTTCTCGCCGCTGGCGTACATGGGGCGAAAGGGGATAGGAGACTGCCTAACAGCAGCTCCTCCCCCTGCTCCGCCCCAGGAACACCTCCCAGGACGCCCCCCCCCCCCGGACGCCAGCATGGGCCTTTACACTGGTGGGACGCTGGCAGAAGGCCCCATTGGCATCCCGGGGCGGCGCAGCATCCGGAGACTGGTGACCAGGCCTCCCCGCCGGCGTTGGGGCCACTAATGCCTGCATAAGTAGCCCAGACGCCGGTGCCAGGAGCCCTAACGCTGGTGCAGCGCCTTCCTGGTATCCTAAGGGCTTTTGCCCTTAAAGCTCAGGAATGCACTGTAAATCTTGCAAAATTTCATAGTAGGATCCTAGTTTTAGCAAGCTATACACTGTAGCATAGACCACAGTCCCCTAGAAATTTCCAAATAACTTTTGTGAATCATTTAGTACAGTGCAACTCTATTGTACTCTATAAAATTTCCAATATTGTAATGGCCTTGTATAAAGCTATAGTGCAGCCTTATTTGGAATACTGTGTGCATTTCTTGTCTCCATATCTCAAAAAGGATATTGTAGAGCTGGAAAAAGTACAAAGGAAGACAACCAAGGATATGGGGGTTGGAGCACCTTTCATATAATGAGGGAAGGCTTGAGACTCTGGGATTTTTCAGTCTAGAAAACAGATGGCTAAGGAGAGACATGTGAGACTGTTTCCTATGGCCTCAAACCAGGTGACTGACCATTGGCTGGTGGTCAGTTCCCCTGGGGATCCTTCTTGTCCTCACCAATCACCAGGAACAAAGTGCCAAAATCACTGCTGCCACCAGGTGTCTCTGTGCAGTCTTTTAATCCCATTCCCTTACACCTCCATGATTTCCAGCCCCTTTGTTTCTCAGCTATCTGAAGTTCCCTGGGAGGATAGCGTCCCTGGCCTCTACTGCTTTTTCAGGGGTTCTAGGGCTGGGCATTCCTCTAGTGACTGCTTGCCCACAGTCTTTAAATGCTTCTCCTTCTCCCTCACTCTGTCCAAGCTCCTTGGCTCCCTCCTCCAGCATAAGGGCTCAGCTGTCTTTTAGGACTGCAACTCAGTCTCAGCCACTTGTGCAAGTCTTGACTCCAGTTCCTGGCTCCCTCCTCGTTTGTGCCTAGCTGACTCAGTCAGGTCACTTGCTTTCCTGACTGGGTGCTGTTACGCTCCATCTGCTGCTCCATCACATCTTCTGTCTCACCTCCCTTCCTTTGCTCCCAGTTGCCTTTTAACCATTCCGTTGATCAAAGTGATCCTCATTCCCCTTCCCTTAAAGTGCTTATGGACCCCTCCACCTGGGCATGCCTTCATGAAAAGAAATCCACATTTGACTGTTGTCAGCCTGGCCAGTGCTGGGCAGTGAATATATATGGTTGCAAGGGTAACATTCACCATTTTACTTGCTCATTGTGATGTCCCTTGGTCCTTCATCCATCGCAGTGCCACGTGTTCTGTTACCAGAGTAAATAGTACCACAGGGTGGTTATTGTCCATTTCACAGCTAAGGCCTCTTAGTCTAATGTGGAGTATGCCTGCTCCCTGGGAAGCAACTTGCAACTTAGGAAGAGGACTGTATGCTCCCTGCCTTCATGCACTTGGACCACACCTTTCCCCAGACCCATACTCGAGGCATCAGTGTGCATCATAAACAGTATGGAAAAATTTGGGTATTTCTGCACAGGAGGGTTGATCAGGATCTGTGTTGTCTGTTGTACCACTTCTTGGTGTGTCAGCCTCTAAGGAAGTGGCTCCTTGACACCCTTCCTTAGAAGGTCTGACAAGGGTGCCACCAACATGGCAAAACTGAGGACAAAGCAGCTGTAATACCCCACTAGCCCTAACAGTTGCCTAACTGGTTTCTTGGTTCTTGGAATGGGCAATCGCTGTAAATCGCTCCACCTTGCTGTGCACCAGCTTGATCTCTTCCCTCCACACACACACACACACACACACACACAATGGCCCAAATACTGAATGCTGGTGCATGCTAGCATACACTTTCACACATTTTGATGCAACCCTTGCCCCTTACATAATGTTGAACACTTTCTCGAGGTGTGTCAGGTGCTCTGAATGGCTAAATACCATCATTTCACTGATGTACACTGTGGCATATTCTTGGCAAGGCCCCAAGAGTTGATCCACCAATTGTTGGAATGTTGTGGCCGCTCCATGCAACCCAAAGGGCATTGTCACAAATTGATATAAGCACCAGGGTGTCACAACATCCATCCTTTTCCATTTCTTGGGCCCTTAGTCATGTCCAGTGTGGTTAGGTATTGAGCCTCACCTAGATGCTCTAACAGCTGCAGAATTTGTATCATCAGGTAGGCATCAAATTGTGAAATCTTACTGATGCCCCTAAAGTCCAGGCATATCCGTAAAGAGCCATTTGACTTGGGAAACAGCACTATTGGTCTCCTCCAGGGGCTCACCAAGGGCTCAATTATTCCCGCCTGCAGCATTGCCTCCAATTCCTGTCATACTGGTTCCCAGGCCTTCTGGGGTAGTGGTCTCAGGGGCTCCCACACTACCTTCCCTGATTCCATGTTAACTGTGTGCATGACAACTATAGTTCTTCCTGTTCAGGCTGAGATTAGCCTGCTGTGACATTCTAGCACCTGCTCCAATTCCTGGCACTGTTGGGGTGACAGGGAATCTTGCAGGATTTCTTGCAAGTTGGTCCCCCTTCATTAAACCACAGGGGACAGGCCCACCCAGGAATCTTCCCCCTTCTGCCCCATGGCATTTGCCCTCACCAACAGCTGTGCTCACTGGTAGTTCCTTTGCCTGCCATATTGCCTGTCATATTGCTTCTTTTGCTTGTTCTAAGCCTCTGTCAAGTGCTGCTCAGTCCAATCTTGGGTTACCTGTAAGGATTGCTGCAGATCTCCAACATAGGCCTCCTCCTCCTGGGTGGCTGGTTCCATCTGTCCTTCCCTACCCTCCACCAATATGTCCATGGGTCTGCGGGGCAGTCTCCAATATACCAAGTGGAAAAGGTGGGTTTTGGGGGCACCTCTCTCATCACAAGCATGAGGCAGTCTAACATCAGGTCCCAGTTCCCCAGCTTCTCTCCCACATAGTGGCATAGCATGGTATCGTGGGTCAGCCAGCTGAGGCTTCCTTGGATGAAGAAGATCTTGCAGCAGAAGGCAGTGAAAGAGAGAAGCAGCAGCAGGCTGAGCAACTACAGGCAGAAGGGCAATTTTCATACCTAGAGCTGCCCAGCGCAGGGGACTTACCGGGGCCATAAGCTCAGCCTCAGGCAGTGTCACCAGAGAGCCCACCAGAATCGCTGGAGCAGAGGCGCAAAAGATTCAGGACACAACTACACAATCGGAGAAGGAGTGCTAAATTACAAGCCTAATGAAGGCCTCTCCTTGGAGACAGTATTGAGACTGATGAGCTTCACCAGGCAGGGAATGCTGAGACAGGGTAGCGAGCAACAGCTGGTCCACTTCAGGCCTATTTAAGCAGGCCACCGTGTCTGGCTCAGTGTGCGAATAATTTGTTGCAACCATCTTGTGTTTGCTGTGAACTCTGGCTACTCCTGAGACTCTGACCTTGGAATGAACTCTTACTTCTCCTTTTGATTATGCTTATGATACTAGCACTTTGGATCTGGAGCACTTTGGATCTGGACCTACAAACAACCCAGCATTTGACTTGGACGACTATCTGACTATGCTTCATGCCTCTGGCCCTCTGATCAGCTGCCACCCAGGACACATCATTTGGAGGGTTTGATTAAAGCATTCTGCTAAGCTATTGGTTTGTGAATAGTAAACTGAAATCCAGAGGTGCCAGACTCCCAGGGCCCTGTGCTCCTTCTGCCCTGTTTTTTTCCTGCAGGGCTGTCAGGAGTGAACTGATGCCATGAGAGCCCTGGGGGAGTTGTCTGAGCAGCCACAACATGATAGAGATTTATAAAATTATACATGGGGTAGAGAAAGTGGATAGAGGGGACTTTTTCTCCATCTCCCATAACACTAGTACTTGGGAGCACCCAATGAAATTGTTGGCAAATCAGTTCAGAACAGATTAAAGGAAATACTACTTAACTCAATGAGTAATTAATCTGTGGAATTCACTTCCAGCAGAGATTGTGATTTCCACAAGCACAGATAGCTTTAAAGAAAGATTAAGACAGATGCATGGGGGAAAAGCTCCATCAATGGCTACTAGCATTGTTGAGCAGACCTCTGAATAATAGTGCTGTGAGGCAGCAGCAGGGGAGGGCCTCATACTCTATGCTCTGTTAGTCTGGCCCTCCAAGAAAACTGGTTTGCCACTCTGTGAAACAGTGTGCTGGACTAGTTGGACCAGTAGTCTGATCCAGCAAGCTCTGCTTATGTCCTTGTGTTCTAGTCAGGTCTCACTTGAATGCTAATGATTTGCCTTCCTGTTTCAGCAGCCTTATATATCACTGTGCCATGGAAGCTTGCTGGGTGACCTTTGGCCCATGGTACACTCTCAGCCTAACCTTCCTGACAGGTTCTTGTAGGTTATCCAGGCTGTGTGACTGTGGTCTTGGTATTTTCTTTCCTGATGTTTCGCCAGCAGCTGTGGCAGGCATCTTCAGAGGAGTAACATTGAAGGACGAGACACTGTCCTTCAGTGTTACTCCTCTGAAGATGCCTGCCACAGCTGCTGGCGAAACGTCAGGAAAGAAAATACCAAGACCACGGTCACACAGCCCGGATAACCTACAAGAACCAATGAACTCTGACCGTGAAAGCCTTCGACAATACTTCCTGACAGGGTTGTTGTGAGGATAAACTGAAGGACAGAGCAATGTAAGCTACCTTGGGCCCCATTGGGAAGAAAGGGATTGAATGAAGTAAATAAATAAATACCTAGGATGCCTGTGTTAGTCACCACATCGACAGAGTCTGCCTGAGTGCCACTCATATGGAGATGTGACTTTGTGCTTATTTGTGCTATTTGTACCAATTTATGAATGTTGTTACTAATGTAGGAAAGGAAAAGGAAGAATACATAAGCTTACACTCATGCCACAAAGTGATCAAAGCCACAAATGAGTTTAGTCCCAAGAATGAAAATGCCCTGTGTGAATGACCAAAGCCAGTCTGCTATTTTATAGTTCAGGTCTGGCCAGCATTTGGATTTGTGGAGGCTATTCTGTTATTCAGATGGGATCTAAGGGACAAAAGTGAATTTTACATGTGCATGTGTGCATACACACACACACAGTGTAATCTTCTGTACAAAATTAGTACCATCTAGCACAAAATTAGTACCATCTAGCATGGAGTTATGTGTCCATACATGGCCAGTCATTAAATGCAAAATCACAGAGAAACAATTAACATTAAAATGTGGAATATCTCTGTTACAATTTCAAATTGTTTTCCTTTTTCTTACAAGAGAAATTGGGGGCAAATTTTGTCACATTGTGACTAAAAATTGGTAGAATAAATAGAGCCAAGTAAAATTGCTTTGGGGAAGATCCAACCCCCAAACCATCCATTAACCATTCCCCTACAGTTCAATCAGATTATCATAGAAAGTCATAGCTATCTAATTTAATGAGAATATCCCCACAGACAGGTCTAAAATTGTATTGGTCTGCTCATGGTGATATATCTAATAGATCTTCTCAACTCAGTGGAAAACGTGGACCCTCAAAACCACCAATAATTGAAGCCAGTGTGAAACATCTGACCCAATGTGTATTACTAGTACTAAGGGGAAACATGCATTGAAAAACAGAGAAATCTAGGTACTATCCATAGATGAGTACATATCCCATGAGAAAAGAATTAAAAATAAAGGAGTTTTATTGCTATGTTTCTGTCCTTGCAGTAATTTCCTGTAAATCTGCAAATCACCAGTACTGTAATAGTTAAACGGATTATGCAAAACTAAGCTTTTTTTCTGTACGGGATGGTCCCAAACAAGTTGCAGGATGTCATAATTGCTTCCTGGCCTAAGGCAAGAGCATTTCATGTCGAATCATCTCTTTTCTATTCAAATACATGTATGGGTGACTTTTACCCTCGAAGAACTGAAGGATGTCATCATACCTTTGCAGAAGGAGGTGGAGGCAGAGGACTTTCCTCTTGTGGCAACAGAAAGCAAATCTTTCCTCAGTGTCAGGGAGGTGTGGTGCCCTAACGCTACCTGCTTAAGGCAAGGAGCACGTGGCATTTCTAGTGAGTAGACAGCAGTAAACTGTAGTTATAATGTGGGGAGGGATAACCATTTGTTATTTTTGGCTTTTTCCCATTTCCCTTTCACTGGTTTTGATTCCAGTTCAGATCAACCCAAACTACTTCAGTTCATATCTGATGCAAAACAATTAAATCAGTCAAAATTAGGGCTGCAATGAGTATCTTCTGTTCTACTATTCACTTTGAAAATTGCACATCTGATAGTCCACGGGTTTTACTTAGTTTTATTTTGCTGAATATTCTCATTGTTTTGCTCCTGCCTGGCATCCTTTGCTATTCTTGGCTACTGCTTCCTGTTGGCACCATTTTCCTTCTTGTTTTCCATCACAGTCCTTGGTCTTATATGCCCATTCTGCCATTTGGCTGGGATTGGCTGGGATGACTCATGTGATTTGTGCCTGAGATGTCATCATTGGACACATAGCATTATGGCATCATCAGTACAATGGTGTGAGACTACCACTGATAGAATTAAACAGAAATGAGAGTATATGAGGCTGGGGATTGTACGGGCAAAGAAAAAATGAGAATGAGAACTGCATGGATACAATGCAGCCATGTCTGTAGCCAGCACCGAAAACTGCTGCTTTGCAGCACAAGGTGTTTTGCAACACTCTAAAAAAGAACGTGAAAAGAGGTAAAGAAGGTCAGCAAAACTATGACAAAAATGCTGCTTCTCAAGTGAAGTCTTAAAGCTAATACATGTGGTCTGGCTACTGATTTATCAGCTGATTTCTCATCAACCTACATTTTGCTACACACCTGGCAAAGGTGACCTGACTACTTATCATGCACAGATTCAGTGTACCACCTCTTACCCTACATTAAGTTAGTTTACAAAGGTGTGTGGAACTACTTTGTGTTTGTGATGGGATGCTTAAGCAAGTACTTCACCAAGATCAAACAGTAATTTGGATGGTGCATGGGTAGGGTTGCCAACCTCCAGGCGACAGAGATCAGTTCCCTGGAGAAAATGGCCACTTTGGCAATTGAACTTTATGGCATTGAAGTCCCTCCCTCTTCCAAATCCTGCCCTCCTCAGTCTTCACCCACAAAATTTCCAGGTATTCCCCAACCAGGAGCTGGCAGCCCTATGCATGGGCCATTTCCCCCCTCATGTTGCCTTTAGAATGGGGATCAAAAGGAGAGGACTATGGTGGCAGTAGTGGAGGAGGAAATAGTCAAAAGGGTGAAGTGCCTCTGTTACCTTCACCATCTGGTTAGTTATTGAACAGATCCAAGGGATTAGACCAGGGAATGTTATCTAAACTTGTATCTTCTTGTAAACTTCATGTGTGTGGTGGTAGGAGGAGAAGTTGTTTGTTTTGCCATCAAGCCACAGCTGACTTATGGCGACCAAGTGGGGTTTTCAATGCAACAAATATTCAGCAGTGATTTCACATTGCCTGCTTCTGGATATTAACCCTGGACTTCCTTGGTAGCCTCCCATCCAAATGCTAACCAGGGTCAACCCTGCTTAGCTTCCAACATCTGACAAGATTGGGCTAGCCTGGGCTATTCAGATCAGGGCAGGTGTCATATTTAGAAGCTGTTAAAGATTGTTATTAGGGTTGTACAAAAAAATTTTTTTAGTAAATTTAGGGCTTGGGTTTTTTGGCCTGATTTTTTTTCAGTAAACCCGAAATAAGCTGAATACCCATACTGGTAAATATGGGTATTCAGCTTATTTTCAGGTTTCCTGAAAAATTCAGGCCCTTTATAGTCAATGGGGATTTTTTCAAAGCTCCTGGGGTGGCATTTTTGGAGGTAGAGGCCCTGAATTTGCAGCATGGCTGCAAGGGACTCTCTGACAGTCACCGAAGTTTGGTGAACTTTGGGACAAGGGGTCCAACTTTATGGGTTGCCCCCATCCTCTAAGCATTTGCAAGCTGAGCTGTCCATCAGGTTCAAAAGTTGGGTGTTGCCAAGGACTGGCGGAAAGAGCCGATTCCAGGCTGGCGCCTCAAAGTCTGGGGTCTGCCTTCGTTTCTGGGTCACTTTGCATGATGTCCATGCAAATGAGCTTCCAAACGGAGGGAAAAGGCTTAAATGCAAAAGAAATAAGGCATAGAAAAAAATTCTTTTGGTGGCAAATGACAACCTGTGAGCAGTCCTTTATTGTGGTCATGAAAAATCTGATTCAAAGAGATGGTCACCGTGCCGGAAAACAAAGCCTCTACTCAGGACAAACTTTTTTGGGAAAGCAGGTTTTCATGGGGGGGGGGGGTTGATATTGGGGCCGACTGAAGTAATGACCATGGGGGCTGTCTGAAGAAGATTGCTCATCCACATGGATGAAGAAACCTCCTTCAGAAGTTGGTTCTTGTAGGTTATCTGGGCTGTGTAACCATGGTCTTGGTATTTTCTTTCCTGACGTTTCGCCAGCAGCTGTGGCAGGCATCTTCAGAGGAGTAACACTGAAGGACAGTGTCTCTCCTTCAGAAGCCTGGTAGTTTGCAGCTGTCTGGCTCTTTTTAGTTGGGAGGTTTATCCCTCCGGACGGGACTCAGTGAGCCCCATCTTTTAAATAACCCTATCTCAAAAGGTCCCCAATTACGGGGCCCTAACAAAACCAGTCTTAAAAAAAGGAAGCAAAAGGGGAGAAAGCACAGAGCCATGCCTCTGAGCAAGGGGGAATAGCCGAACCCAAAAAGCCGAATATCTATTCAGCTTTTTTGGGAATCGCCTATTCGGCTTTATCACCAGGTTTTGGAGTTTGGTAAACCCGAAATTTACCAAAATGGCTAATTTCAGGTTTATTTTAGGTTCGGGTTTATCGATATGCACAACCCTAATTGTTCCAATCTAAACTGGGGGTGGGGAATCCTCAAAAACCTCTATTTGTTTTGAAGTGGGGTATCTTGATTATCATTTTTTTCAGAGAATGGTTGACTGCTTTCTAGAGAGACGCCGAGAGTTTCTTCCAAGATCTAGTCAGGGCAGATGTATTTCGGCAGAATTAACTGGATTGGTCATTGCTTAAATTGGATCAGACCATGGCCAATGGTGGAAAAAATGGTTTATTCTGGTTCTTCTTTGTCTCATGCAGAATAGGTTCTAGGTTCTGAGCCTCATGTATTTTGATACAATGGCTCAGACACCATTACATCAAAGCTGGTTATGGCATCCTCTGTAACATTTTTGCATAACTTGCAAACACCAGGCCCATGAGCAGCTTGATAAATCCCATTTTTGCTGCTTCCCTTAACAGAAAGAAGCAAGTGATGCAATACTGGAAGTGAAGAGAGGGTGCACACACATGTTGGGTAAAATCCCAGACATGGGGAAGCACCAGTGTCTATCTGGAATACATCAGACTTCTAACAGTTCAAGAACATGAGCATGAGACTAATTGTGCTCAAGAGATAATTTTTGAATGAAAGAAAAGTTCAGGAATTGGGAAAGAGAGACCTTAAAATACTCCTATTCTATTCATAAGCCTTTTCACAGTTACACCCATGCTACTTTTTTTCTCCATGCTGGGTGGATTACAGGAAATGACTCCATAGTCTAAACTGTAATTTGGAACTGCTAGTCTTTCTGGCACCTTCAATTTCTGAATCACTTGTTAATGGCTTAATTCTTTACATTCAGCTGTACAGCGTTTGTCTCTGTAATCTATTTTAAGAGGCTGTGTTTTCTATAGATTATAATATAATAGCAGCTAATTATTTAAAGTGGTATGGGGGGCATGTCAGAGTGGGGAGGAAGAGCAGCAAGGAGTGGGGAAATGGGGCTTCTCCTCCCCAATGAATCCTCACTTCAACCCAAGGCTGCGAGACTGAATGGGCTTCATCACGAGCAGGTCCCATAGAGGACCCTGTGACCTGTGGCCTGGACGGGGTGGGGTTTGATGCAGAGAGTGAAGTGCTGCACTTTTAAGGGGCTTCTAGCCCATGTCTTTAAAGGGCGTAAAGACTCACAGCCAGCAGCAAAAACATGGTACCGTATATACTCGCGTATAAGCCGAGTTTTCAGCCCCAAAAAAGGGCTGAAAAAGCTGAACTCGGCTTATACGCAGGTCAATACGGTAGAGGGGGGAGGGAGGAGGGAGGAGGGAGGAGGAAGGGGGAACTTACCGCCGTCACCGCCTTACCCCGGCCGGGAGCAGCCTCCAGAAGCTTCCTGCGGCCGCAGGGAGGCCGCGCCGCTGCCCCCGCCGCTTTTCCCCAGCCGGGAGCGGCCTCCAGAAGCTTCCTGTGGCCGCAAGAGGCCGCGCCGCCGCCCCCGTCGGGCCTGTGCCACTTCCTGCCGCCAGGAGCGGCCTGGGGGGCCTCCTGCGGCTGCAGGAAGGCTGCTCCCGCCAGGCCCGCGCCACTTCCCGCTGCCAGGAGCGGCCTAGGGGGGCTTCCTGCGGCTGCAGGAAGGCCGCTCCCGCTGGGCCCGCACCACTTCCCGCCACCAGGAGCCCGGTCAGGTAAGCCTGCGGGGGGAGGGGAGGGGTTATAAGCCGACCCTCAGCTTATACGCGGGTGCCCAATTTTCCCCCATTTTTAGGGAGAAATTAGGCACCTCTGCTTATACGTGGGTCGGCTTATACACGGGTATATACGGTAAGTAATGCACGGCTCTGTCAGCTCAAAATGTTATGGATTTTGAAGCATTACAATTATTGAATTTTCGGATAAGGGATATTCTACCCGTACTACTCTACTCTAGGGCTCTAGATTTTAAGGGTTTGCACATCAAGTTTATCATTTATGGTTCATTTTGGTTGTAAGTGCTTTTCTTATTGTTCTTTATATTGTATTATATGTGTTTGTTTTCTTTATTTAGGAATATCATCCCTCACCCTAGGGATCCATCCTCCATCCCAAATTTCTGGTTTATAAGAATATGAGCAGAGCCCTTCTGGATCAGACCAATGATCTATACCTAGTCCAGCATCCAGCTTCCTGCAGTGGCCAACTGGATGCCTGCAGCTAAAGCCCCTCTCTGCTGCTGTTCCCATCAGCTAGCATTGCCTACAGACATGGAGGTCTCATTTAGCCATTGTGAATAATAGTTATTGATAGACTTATCCTTCATAACTTTATCTGATCTCCTTTAAAGCTAAGCTAGCAGTCATCAGTACACACCATGGCAGTACAATTTAATTTTCACTGTGAGACAATGTAGTTTCCTTTATCAGACCTGAGTCTACTGATCAACAATTTCATTCAGTGACCCTGCGTTCTAATATTCTAGGGAAACGAGGGGGGGGGTTTCTCTCTTTACTTTCACGACACCTTACAGAATTGCATAAATCTCTTTCGCCACACCTTACAGAATTGCATAAATCTCTAGCCCTTTTAGACATTTCCCCCCTAAAATGAACAGTCACAAACTTGTTTTGAAGGTTCTCCAACCCCTCGATCATTTTAATGGCCTTTTTTGGCACCTTCTTCAGCTCTATGACATTATTTTTGAAATGGAAAGATCAGAAATATATACATTAATTTTTAATCCCTTTCCTAATAAAACCTAGTATCGAATTTGCTCTTTTCACTGCTGCCACACATTAAGTAAACATTTTCATTGAGCCATCCACATTAACCTAAAGATATCTTTCCTGGTCAGTCATTACCAGTTCAGAGGGTGTCAATGTACATGAAAAGCTGAAGGGTTTTTTTTAACCCAGTGTCAGTGTATCACTTTACATTTATTTAACTGAACTTCATTTGTACCATGCTGCCCACTTACACCACTTTGGAGAAATCCTTTTAAAACTCTTCATAATACACTTGGCTTTTGTTCATCCTGAATAGTCTGGTACTATCTACAAACTTTGCCACATCACTACTCATCTGGATTCTAGATCATTTTTGAACAAATGGCACCAGTCCTAACACAGATCCCTGGGGAACCCCACTGCTTAATGTGATCTATCATGTGAACTGTGAATATATTGCTCCTTTCTGCTTCCTGTTCTGTTACTAGCTCATGAGGGAACCTGTCCTCTTACTCCATGCATGTTCAGAGGCCTTCTGGTGAGGGGACTTGGTCCAAATCTTTTTGAAAGCTCAAGTATATTACCTGTCTCTCTACCAGATCATCTTGATCCCATGCTTGTTAACACTGTCAAAGGACTCCAGAAATGTGTTGGAGAAGCAAGCCTTACCTAAGTTAACAGCAGTTTCGTAAGGGAATTTGTATTAGTTAAATGGTGTAGCTGCGGGCAGCCCAATCCTGAAGTGGGGGGGTCAGATCCATGGCAGCTGGGAGTGGCACAGTTGTGCTGCCTCCTCACATTCTTCCTGACCACTGAAAATGAATTTTAATGTACTTAAAATACAAAATAGAGCAAAATTTCCCATTACCTCCAGCAGGGCTGCGCCACTAAAAAAGGTGGTGCAGCAACACTACAGTGCAAGAAGGCATTCCTGGGGCAAAAGGGGTGAGGAAGCAGACTAACGGCAGTTCCTCCCCCAGGAACACTTCAGGAATGCCCACACACACACCAATGTGTGCTTTCCCTTCCAGGAAATTCCTGCTGGCGTAGCTGCATTTGCAGCGGGGGCTGGCAGAGTTCCGCGACTCCCAGACCGTGATGAGGTGGCACCTATGCCAGGGTGGGATCATGCCGGCTCCTAAAGAGCTCCGGCCCCCCTTCAGGAATGGGCTGTGTTTTCACAGGAAATTATAAAAGTTGGAATATCCTAAATCAGTAGTTCTCTTACACACAGACAGAAGATCAGATCCTTCTGTGCTCTTTCACATCTTGTCTGCTTTGGTTAGTGAGCATCATCAAATCACCCACCCCAATTAGACTGCAGGGCTGGTGTGCTGCCTATTCAAAATGGGGGCAAGTGGAATTACTATTACCCCTACCACTGGGTGTTTTTGGAAAGCTGCAAGGTTACAGGTTCTTCATATTTCCAAGGATGTTCCAGTTTTTCATAACCTCTTTTAAGTCTGCTGGCCTTACACTGTACAACACCACAGAATGTAGAGTGCTTGGCAATAAGTTTCTTTTTGAAAAGTGTGAAGAAAGTAAAGACTGCCACACTCTGTTCCTTTACATTAATCAGGATTTATTAGCCAAAAGTTCATAATAATCAAACAAATTGCAAAAATTAATGTGTAAATGATATAAAGCCATCTAAACTTAGTCTAGAAAGTCACTGATCCCAAAAGAACACAGATCAGTTCATCAGACTTATTTTGTGAAAGTAAAAAATATATATATGTTTTTAACCCCATTCCTAAATACATTTATCTGGTAATACATTTCATGGTTGCACTAGAAGTTGGACTGGGGAGATCTGAGTTCAAATCCTTGACCAACCATGACACTCCATGAATGGCCTTGGCATAGTCATGATCCATCAGACTATCATAGACAGAGGGTTGTTAAGAGGATGAAATGGGATACCCTATGTTATTCTGAGGTCCTTGAAAGAAGGATGAAAAACAAATCAGTAACAGGATAAAGTAATTTCCACATGTGCTATTAACTAGATTTCTTTGCTTTAGTGAAAAAAAATCATCCATTTATCAATATATTCTCATTAAGAGAGAGTCAGCGTGGTGTAGTGGTTAAGTGCAGTGGACTCTAATCTGGAGAACCGGGTTCAATTCCCCACTTCTCCCCATGAAACCTTCTAGATGACCTTGGGCCAGTCACAGTTCTTTCAGAACTCTCTCAGCCCATATGGAGGCAGGCAACAGCAAACACTTCCAAATGTTCCTTGCTTGAAAACCCTACAGGGTCGCCATACGTCAGCTGTGACTTGATGGCACTTTACACCATATTCTCATAAAAACACCTGCATTACAGCGGCTCATTTATAGACTGATTGTTGTAGCACACATTAAACATTTCCAGTTATATAGATGTCAGTGAATTAACTGAATCAATTTAAAATTTGTTAGCATTCCATAATTATAGTCACATATAGGATTTTCTTACAATTTTTTATGATTTGATTTGGATTTGTTCAAAAATGAGCTGTTTACTTTTAAAGCAATATTTTTAACGGAAGTCTTATTATTTAAGCAATTATAGGATTGTTATATGAAAATACTAGGCGCTCCCAACGCATTTTTTTATGGCTCACTGATTTTTTTGTTTTTAATCATTATTATATGATTCATTTCCATAGTGTTTGAAAGTGCCCATGATTGGACTGCTCATTAAGATTTACTGTTCCTGGGAGCTTCTTGTAGCAGAAATGTTCTCTGAATTAAGCAGAAAGGTGGTATATGCCATCTCAACTTCCTCTTTGGAGCCCTAGAAGAATGAACAGAGATCACAGTTAGAGGTGTGCATTCATATTCATTTCAGATCCAGATTTTGGGGAGGCGACTGGTTCTGTTAGCCTGAATTTTTAGAAGTGTCCTTACTTGTTTGGGATTCTGTTTCATGCTGTGTGTTGTTGTTTTCCATATTCCGGAATTTAGGACCTTTTTTTTCCTCCCCATGATCTGCTAACTTTCTGCCAGAGGCAGCAGGAGGAGTGGGGAGGGAGAGCAAGGAAGCTGACTCTAGCAAACAACTGTTAGTCTCTTCCCTTCAAATTTTAAAGAACCTTTATTTTCTATTAGAAGACCTGACCTCTGAACTCCAGATAATATAATGGCCCTCTAAAATTTAAAGGTAAGAGAGGTGCCAACTAATAGTCAGGTAAACCTGGTTTCTGGAGGCCAGGTCTACTTTCCATGGGAAGTAGTTCATACAAGATCTCCCATTATCACATTTATTTTAGCCTTAGGAAAAATTGAACCTGCTGAATTCACTCTTCTATATTACTTTTAGATACGGGGGCTCTCTCTTCCTTGGTACCCAGTAACATTTTTTATTTTTTTTTACAAACTTGCTTTTCAAGCCCTAAAACTTTATGACTATCCCATAAGTACAGCTTCTTTCCCATCATTTGGGTTTTGGTTCCTAGGAAATGAATAAGGTAAAGGTAATGGTTCCCTGTGCAAGCACCGGGTCATTCCTGACCCATGGGGTGACGTCCCATCCCGACGTCTCCAAGGCAGACTTTGTTTGCAGGGTGGCTTGCCAGTGCCTTCCCCAGTCATCTTCCCTTTACCCCCAAGCTGGGTACTCATTTGACCGACCTCGGAAGGATGGCAGGCTGAGTCAACCTTGAGCCGGCTACCTGAAACCGACTTCCGTCGGGATCGAACTCAGGTTGTGAGCAGAGCTTTTGACTGCAGTACTGCAGCTTAACACTCTACGTCAGTCATGTCCAAAGTCCGGCCCAGGGGCCAGTTGCGGCCCCTGGGCCGGTTTAATACGGCCCCCCAACCTGTTTTGCAGAGAGAGAAAAGGGGGTGCATGGGGGCTGCTCCTGTGCTTTGCATCCCCGACCGAGGGGGCAATGCTTGGGCAGAGGGTCGCCTCGATTGGCTGTCTCAGCCCCACCCCCCGGAATGAAGGCCAGCGAGTCTGAAACCCTAGAGAGGCCACTTCCTTCTTACCCAGACTCCACCGCTCCAAACCACCGCTCTTAACCATTACACCATGCTGGCTCTCATGGGGAGAAAAACTCCACATTCCTCCCTGCACGGGAGATGTCAGAGTGTTTGAATCTTGGACTCCATGAGAATGAAAACCAATTTATTTCCTGGCTCAGATGAGGGGAGGACAGAATACCCCCGGCATGGTTGAAGGGAGAGAGTCAACAGTCCCAGAGAGGCACATGAGTGGGGGGGGGGAGGAAGAGTTCCTGCTCCCTCCCTACAGAAGGAAGATTTAAAAGCTGGGGGGCATCCGGTGAGCTGAAAGGGGCTTTGGGGAAAGGAAGGAATGTAGCCATGGTTTTTGTGGTGCAGTCTGTGGTTATGGGCATAATAAGTATGCCGTTTGCAATAAACTTTGCACAAAATAGTTAATTTGCATTTAATTAATTTAATTAAGAATGTCAGGCAAAATGGTCGGCCCTCGCGCATGTTCACTTCATCAAATCTGGCTCTCTTTGAAAAAAGTTTGGACACCCCTGCTCTGCGCCATGGGGCTCCTAGGAAATGAATACCCTGCTAATATTTCCAGAATAATAAAACTAAGAACATGAGACCTGTTGCTTTCAGCATAAGAAAATGTTAAATTCACCATTTCAGAAGTTGGACACGGCAGTGGTGTACTTAACAAGGAGTTAAGAAGAACAAGGAATTGTATAAGGAGTGCCAGAAGGTATTGAGGGGAACTTTGTTATGCATGCTCTGTAACTTCAATTAAATACTGGGTTTCTTCTTAACTTTTTAATTAACATAGCTTCCTCTTACCCTTTTTGTTATCTTTGGTGCTTCCTTGGGACTCCCGGTGGTAGATTTATATTCTGTAAAGGATGAAATGTTTAGGACTTTAGCTTGAAAAGAATAAAATATTCCATCTGTTCACCAAGTCTTACACAGGACTACAAAATTTAATTTATTAAATGTTTGCTGATGAATAATTCCAATTCACAGCAAACAGCTATTGCTTCCATACCTTTAAGAGCAGCTTAATGTGCAAGCATCAATGAGTAACCATGCTTATCCTGAATGCTATGAAAAATTATACCTTCAGAGGTCTGCTCTGTCAGCAAACCCACCTGCTCTTAAAGGCCTAGGAGTTTATCAGGGCTGCATACAGATACTGCTGGATATTGCACTGTGGTTCCCCTGTAGCAACCATTCACAACTGGATTTTCCTGGTGTGGTCAAGGCATTTATTCATTCATTCATTCATTAGATTTCTATACTGCTCTACCAAAGCTCAGGGCGGTTTATAATACAATGACTATCACAACAATGTAAAATTAAAACCAACACTTATTCCAATATTACAGGATTCAGCACTGTGAGTCAGAGGCATCAAATTGACCAGCAATTACACAGAGGATAACAGCCCAAACCAGTATCCTAAATATAGAGGGTTGCCTGTCAGAAGAGTTTTGCTTTGGAGGCCCTGCAGAACTGAGATAAATCCAACAAGGCACAGACCTCCCCTGGATTCTACCAGGAAGTTGCTGCCACCGAAAATGCTCTAGACCTGGTAGAAGACAGATGGGCTTCACAGGGTCCCGGCACCCTCACTAAACCGCTTGATGAAGAGCGGAGCAACCATGGGGGAATATACAAGAGGAGGTGGTCCCTCAGATATATTGGGCCCAGACCATGTAGGGCTTTAAAGGTAATAACCAACACCGGAGCAAAGATCCCCCGGAGGACCCAGGTTGACCCAGCGACGTAACCTCCATCTTAGATGGATTTAACTTCAGCCAACTCTCCTTCAATCAACAAATCGTGGCTTCAAAACAACGAGCTAGATCCAATAGTGCTGCCTCTGGCAGTTTATCAAGGAGGAAGAGCTAGAGTTGTGAATGACTGCTGCTGTGTAGCGCTAGTGCAATATCCAACAATGCATGAAGCAGCCCCAGGATTGTTATCTTCTGAATAGTTGACAGCCATATTCATAGGGTAGTCACCCTACTCATAGCAGCTTCTTACAATGTCATACAAAAGGCAATGGCCTTTATCATTATAAAAACTTTTATCATTATAAAAAAGTTATAAAACTTTATAAAAAGTGTATGCTTCCATTATACTTTATCTTTCTTATCCCCTCACTTGGGTGAGTCTGTCAAACATACTACAGTCCAGATAGAAATGCCAGGCTTCCTGTTAGAGCAGGAAGCCTGGCATCCGCTTTCATGGTCTGCTGTTCCTTGGGCTCCAGCGAGAGGAAATGGGGGACAATGAATGCTTGTTGGTATAGAGTTTTTTTTTTAATGTCAGAGAGTCCCCATGTCACTTCCCCATGTCATTTCCTGTTTTTACCGGAAGTGATGTAATGTAAGCACACTAGTGCCATGCTGGTGCAGCAGGCCCCAATTTCTCCCAGGGGTTTGGTGCTGTGACCTGGTAACTGTAGCCCAATAACTGAAACAAAACCAGTGTTTAAAATATATTACCGTTCATCCCCCCTAGTTGAGTCTCATGAGATTCTTCCATACATGCATTGTCCTTTGCTCCACACTGGCTCGCATTCTCAAAGTCTGTCATGCTGATGTTTGTCCTGTAGCTAGAAACTGAAACCCGATCTATTTGAAGGAGAATTTGCTCAGTAAAAAAAACCTCTTTTTTTGTAATTACCAGTTTTAAATACATTCGGTAACCATGATAACTTTCTTTAAATTCCAGGATGTAGGAGAAATATATTATACAAACAAGACAAATAAAAATATTGTAGAAGGCTTTCACAGTCAGAGTTCATTGGTTCTTGTAGGTTATCCGGGCTGTGTAACCGTGGTCTTGGTATTTTCTTTCCTGTGGCAGGCTGTGGCAGGCATTTTTAGAGGAGTAACACTGAAGGACAGTGTCTCTCAGTGTCAAGTGTGTAGGAAGAGTAATATATAGTCAGAAAGGGGTTGGGTTGAGCTGAATCACTGTCCTGCAAAAATTGTTGACTGTAGTCAACAATAGCCATGCAGATTAGCTTTGGATTTCACACATTAACAGATCACTTCAGGATACAATGGTTCCATATTAAAATACCACACCCTCATTAGCACATTATCTTGATACTTACAGGACAATGATTAGCACATTACCTTGGATACTTTTTGCAGGACAATGATTCAGCTCAACCCAACCCCTTTCTGACTATATGTTACTCTTCCTACACACTTGACACTGAGAGACACTGTCCTTCAGTGTTACTCCTCTGAAGATGGCTGCCACAGCTCCTGGTGAAACGTCAGGAAAGAAAATACCAAGACCACGGTTACACAGCCCGGATAACCTACAAAAACCAAGATAAATAAAGAAGATAAAAACTGAAAAGGGATATTTAAAATGAAAGGAACATTTCAGAAGGAACATTCTTCAGAAAGAAGAGTGAGGTGTAATGAAAAAATCGACAAAAACTACACAAACTGTATGAATATTATGGTGGTATTCATATCCTCTTGTTGGAGGACATACTAGAAATGGGGCATGCACCAGGCAAAGGAGAATCCTTCCCTTTTTTCACCTTTGATTAGTTGCCACTCAAGAGGGAATCAAGTACTCCTGGCATCAGATTAAGGAAGGCCCCTTCTTTCTTCCCTTCCAGAGGCAAGCTTTGGAGCTGCCCTTGCCACTCCAGGCTTCTCTTCATCCACTTTCAGGCTGTTGAGCCTGAAATATACCTATGCACCTATGGTTCAGCTGACAAGATATCTGGGTCTTCCAAACTTCACCACATCCCCACTGACAAAGCAACAACGCTGTATTAGTTGACCACAGACACTGATGGTTTTGCCAGGCATCACTGGGGCAACTGTGGCTCCCTGTCTTTCCTGTTTTGCACATTGGGGGCTGTTAACTTCAGTACCCTCTTACTCCTTATATTCTTGTCACACTAATATTTTGGTCTGGATTTAAGCATGTGAACACATAAAGCTGTTTTATAATGAGTCATAACATTTGTCAGGATTCTCTACCCTGGCAGGCAGCAATTCTCTAGGGTCTTAAGTAGAGGTCTTCCACATCACCTGTTATATGAACCTTTTAACTGGAGATTCCAGGGACAGAAACTGGGGCTTTCTGTAGGCATGGCAGATATTCTACCATTGGGCCATGGCTCCTCAGGCAAATTAGTATCTCCAATATCAGAACCATTCCTACCTATTCTTCAGAGTGAGGCATAAAACAAGAGGGAAAGCATGCAAGCCTCAAATGTGTCTGGATATTCATGACATGCACCTGCCCCCCACCCTCAATTGTGATCTTCAGGAGAAAGCAAAAGAGAGTTTTAATTGCATTTGACTAATTTGATTTGTATTCATTGGTAGTCCTAATTGAGATTTTAAACTGTTGTCTTTTATGTGTTTTAGAACTGTTGTTTTGTTTATACTGTAAGCTGCCTTGAGTGCCCCAAGGTAAAATGGCAGCTAATAAATGTTTTAAATAATTAAAATAAAATAAATGACATGACATGACAGTTGTTTGTACAGGAGTTGAGAGACAGATTCCAAGTCACCAAGACTTTCTGTGAATACGAGGCATTTCCAAAGTTCATCTCTCCAGTTTTGAAAAGGAAACTATTCCTTGAATGTACTATTTAATTAGTGAAATTTTTAGTGCTCAGAAATATATTAAAGCAATAAACATAATTGTTTAAAATTACATCGTGTCCAACTGCAATCTGGAATATACTCACCTGAAATCTTGAAAAACCTGAACTTAACAAAAGCAAAGGTAGTGGCAAGAAGCAGAAAAACAACTCCAATTGGGATCAAAACTGAGAGAAGAACTTTGGAATTATCTTCTGCAGGGCTGGAAAATAAGGTGAAATTACACAATAGTGATTTTAGAACGAAAGCTCCAAATGCCAATATTTACCAATACTTTTCAGAGAGACAGAAATCACAACCAAATTTAGAATAAAGCAATAAACATTATATCAGCGTGGATCTGGCTCAAGTAAGTAAGGGGGGAAATGGTGGCAGGGTCAAAGCAGCCCTGAACAATGCCAAAAAAATTGACATTATTCCGGATCCGCTTTTTCAAGTGCCTTTAGTTGTGACATCTCTCTTGGTTCTCAGCAAGCATAAACAGTCATTGTATTTGTTGATAAAATGTTAAATGTTTTTATGGGAATTCCTCCTTCCTTTTAGATTCCTTTGCTTTTCAGTATATGATGCATTCAGATATCATCGCTGGAAGCTTTTACAGTAAGTAGCTCACCTCTCTGTTGGACTTTCAACTCCAGCTGCTATCTTGGGTTTGCTTAAGCGAGAGTCTATCCTGGAAATATCAACATCATTGTTGAATTCTGCATTGGGAGCTTCATCAGAGCCCTGAAATACTATTTAGGAGCGTTCGTTTAATTGGTATTCAGCAGCACATGAGAAAGCAAAAGAAAGGAAGAAATAAAATAGTATGTTATACACAACTAAGATATTAACTAGAGTTACAGTCCTACACACAGTTCAGGTGGAGAAATTCCACTGAAATCATTTATATAACATACTCTTTAAATATTACTAAAATGTGTCCCAGGTAACTTTGCAGATATTGAATGAATATTAAAAGATTTTTTTACACCTGGATCTATAATTGCATTTGTTTTTGCACCCTCTTTTAATTTTATTAAAGTCCCGACATCAGAAATGCAACAGAGGATGGAACTTTCTGGAAAAATTGAAGAGTCAGCTGGCCTTAAATACTTATATGCACTTTTACAATCAAATGATGGAGTTGAAAAAGAAAAGAAACAGAGATAAAGTTTCCATAGCTGATGAGTGGAAAGAGGTAACAACAAATTAATGAAGATGGAATACAGACCACAATCCAACACACAGTTAGGTGTTGGCTTGTATTCTAGGCTATTTGCAAAACATGATGAAGGAATGTTTCTTCTGAAATTTGTATAGTTTAAAGATAAGTAGCTACAAGCCAGCAAACTATGTTAATGGCTGGATCCCACTGTCAGCTATGAAAGGCAAATATAAGTATCAGCCCTTTCCACAGCTGAAACTGGGAAACTTAACTGAAAGAATGTTATTTTGGGAAGATTTATCTGCACAGATGTGAAGCCATTAATAGAGGAGATGCTCATGTTATGTTTCTGTCTGTAGCAACAGTAATTAATTTAGATTAAATTTTCTTCTATATAAGATTTCCTATAAGGCACAACTGTTTGCATGACAACATATGGCCTGTTTGCTTTGTTTCCACCATTTTTGGAAGTTTGAAGTTTTGGTCATATATACTGAAGAAAATATCTAAACTAGTATTGAAATGAGTCATACCCAGGAGTTTGTTTTATCTTCCAAAAGTTTTGGCCTTTAGTATGAGGTTGTACAATTGTGGATATATTATTGCCAAATATAACACACATTATTTTTTCTTCTCTTGTGATGTAGTGTGGCAAAGTATCATCCTATATTAGACATAATTATGTGATTATTGTGTATTTGTTTGTATTCTCCTTGCATATTGCTTGTTGGAGGGCCTGACTTCATCTTCCTTTATTTCCTTGTTGCAAAGACTTCTTCCCTTTTTCTTTTTGGTGCTTTCAGTTTAAACGTGGTCATAGTAATAGGCAAAATCTAATGGGTTGTCCTTGTGATAAGAACCAAAGCTTACCTCCTTGTATTCTCAGATATACTGCCATGGTTTCCCCATAATGACCTTCATGGTTTACTCCACACCAATACCACCCTTGATCCGTCAGTGTCACCTGGTCAAAATTCAAAGACAAAATTCTACTGTCTTGATCGCAGCTAACTACCAAGCCAGTTTGGTTTTGTTCATGTGAGATGAGAGGATCGCATGCAGTATTCTTCCACTTGCACCAGTATTTACTATAGCTATAATATTTGCATGGATAAGAGCATGTCAGGGACAAAGGAGAGCCAGCAACAACGTTGATTTCCTTCGCTCCTCTTAAACTGGGCTGCCCTGTTTCAGAAGAGAAAAATAATGAGTAATGTAGTCACTTAAAATTAAATAACCTGATCTTTACATACATATGTGTCATCAAGTCGCAACTGACTTATGGTGACCCCAGCAAGGGGCTTTCAAGGCAAATGAGAAGCAGAGGTAGTTTGCCATTGCCTTCCTCTGTAGACCCTTCCTTGGTGGTTTCCTATCCAAGTACCAACCTTACTTAGCTACTGAAATCTGATGAGATCCAGTTATACCAATTCACCATCCCTCTGTCCCTCTAATCTGATCTTTAGCCTTATTAAAATTAATGGACTGTTCACAGAATACACTGCATCAATGCCATCATCCCTTGTAACCAGACCTAACCTGACTTGACTTTCCTAGGATACATACTTATGTTAGATACACACAGTACCTGAACTAGGTACTTACAAACAGGGAAGGACACATTTCCATAATTATTTTTTTCCTAGCTGTGGTTTTGATAATATACTATGAATCACACCCATGATTTCTTGGTTCACATTTCACACTGAAACAGACCAGGAAGAAAAATAATGTGAACCATCCTTAGGATTGCCGATTTTAACCCTATGTCAATGTTTGCAATTAACATGGCTCTGACTCTTGGCTTTCCGGTTCTTTGTCACTTATATTTCAAAACCAGTGTGTTTCCTGGTACCCCTTTACTAGTGCTGTTTGCTTCTTCCTCCAAACACCTCTTCTTCAAAGCAAAGAGCCAGTCCTAGCTATCCTCTACCACACTAGATCAAGGGGTGCTTCTGAATGGCTTTTAAAAAGAACAATAATTTTTTGTGTGTAAAAACAGTAAAGCAAACACAGCCCTAGTCTTGACAAGACATGGATAGGTATGATAAGAAGGAGAGCTGGTTTCTGGGTGTATAGGTCTGTTATGTGGTTAATTAATAGAGGCTGAATCTAAGGGACCAAGTGTGATTCCTTCAGAAATTAGCGAAGTATGTGAGTGAACCAGTGCATGGATGCAATGGTGAAAATTCACTGAGGGGGGGGGTTCTGAAGGAGGAGGGAAAACAGCACAGGAACTCTGTCCACAATATTTCCATTGTTTCTGCTAAACTCTTATCACATCCTTCCTTAAGCACCTCTGAAACTGAGTACAATATTTAGGTCTGAGGAACTGGTCAGGTTAATTTCATGCAAGATATCTTTGCATAACCTATTTTTGCAACATCAGGCAAAAGAAACTTAACGCTCCACTGAGATGCACAGCATAATGAGCATTGTTTGGTACCTTCTATAATCTTTAGCTCTGTTGTTGACTTCTTTTCCTGTTCTCCGTCTGTCAAACACCAGTAGTATCCTGCATCATTCTCCTGCAGTTGGTTCAATATGACAGTAAAAGTGCCATTTTCTGGGTTATCGTGCATCACTATCCTTCCCTCATAGGAACCTGGCATATCCCCCAAGTTGTTTATTAATTGAGTGCATCCGTATTGTCTCCACTTGCATAAGTATTTCACTGTGACATTTCCTTTTGGGTCGTAGTAACATTCGATGGACACAGAACCAGTCGGGACTCCCTTTAGTAGAGGTTGTTCAACATTTCCTTCGGGCAGCGATGGCTCTGGACAAAGAAATAGAGCACACTGAGCTGTGCAATCAGACATTTTCTTTGTTTTAAAAACAGTTAAGCAGATTCTGGGCATGAAACATGAGTCACTTAGGCCACAATCCTAAGCACACTTTCCTGCGAGTAAGCCCAATTGAATAAAATGGAACTTACTTCAGGGAAGACCTGCTTAGGATTGCTCCCTTAGGAACTCGTGAACTCTCTGACCATTACCCACCTTCATAGACATGTATATTCAATTCCTTGGATTCTCCAGATTCCCCATACTGCCCAGCTCCACACAGGTACAGTCCTGAATCTTGCCTCTTTAGCTGGGTCATTAAAACATTGAATGATCCAGGAAACTCGGCATGGTCCAACAGAACTCTTCCTTTGTAGGATGGGTCAACATTTCCATAGGTGTCAATGACAGTGGAGCACTGGGTCTTCATCATCCGACACAGGTACTTCCTTTCAGTGCCATACTGACTGCCGAAAGCACATGGTATAGTCACTGCTCCATGCTGCTGAATGTAGAAGAGTTGAGCTTCTTCAGGCACTACTGAATCTGTGTTAATGACATGTCAAATGAACAACAGTACTAATTTTCCACCTTCCATTGTGCCATCCCATAGTGAGGTAAAATATATTGTTTTTGCAGTCCCGGGCCTGCAGAAGTTCTAGGTTTATCTATTTCCTAGTGGGCCTCCACACATGGTTGATGACGTGCACTCAACTTGTTGACTCATAAGTTGTGCAGGTAGCCTTTACTATAGTGTCAACCATTTAAAATTGCAACAGCACCCTTAAAAAATACTTTTATAAACTATCAAATTGCATACCAGCTTTGAAGATGCTGGCTTGGATCCAACACTTCATTGGAATCAAGCCACTAAGTGGTAGGTTTCTATTCTGTGTAATAAAGAGTTCTGTGTAAAAGAAATTGAACCAATAAGAATTGGGCCCTGACTATTGCTTATTTTCTTTAGCACCAACAAATCAACAAACCCTCTTTTCAGGCCAGTAAAAACAAATGAATAAAATGTCTGCATTTTTTATGATCAATATTTTTCAACAAAATATCATTAACCATTTGGGACTTCAGAACCCCTTTTTATTATATTAAACAGGTGTTAAAGGTACATTTTTACCTTCAGAAACATCCAGTTTGACTCTAAAGAACAGTTTATCATTGTTACCAATGCCACATTTGTATGTTCCCATGTCGCTTCTCCTCAGCCCTGAAATCTCAATGATGAATATGCCATTATTTGGAAAGTCGGTTATCGTGGCTCTGCCTTCATGTTCTCTTGAAATATAGCCATTTGAAGAAACTATGGTTGAACAATGCCTTGTTGATTCCTTGCACCAGTACTTCCTGTCATGTCTGTTTACCCTAGTGGCAGGGTAGAAGCATTTCACAGTGACAGAACCTTGCAGCAATCCTGTCACCTGTCTTGGTCCAAACATGGTGCGTGAGGCTGAAACTGATAAGAAATTACAATGCATATCACTGACAGTTGCTGTATTACTTATTTATAGCTTGCTTTTCTCCCTCATGGTGAACCAAAGCAATTTGCAACATAGTTCTTCCTCCATTCCTTCTTCACAACAACCCTGTTAGGTTGTTGACAGCAAATGACTGACCCAAGGTCCATGGCAGAGTGGGGATTCAAACATGGGCCTACCAGATCCTAGTCCAAGACTCTAACCACTAGATCATGCTCACTCTCAAAGATGACTGCTAAAATCATTATGATAGTTTTGGACTCTGTATTGCACTGTTAGGAAGGCGAACAGCAGCAAACCAGTGACAAACAGATCAACAGTCTGTTAAAAAAATGGCTGCCTGGCAAACAGAATGTGAGCCAAACTGGTGGATGTTTGAACATTCCTAATATCAGGCAACCTCTGTGCAGGTTTTCTTGACTGATGTGTTCATTGCTTTGCATTGATGCTTATTTGTTTCAGGGCAATTTAAATGTACTAATATTTTTCTGAATTGCCTCAAGCATCAAGCATTACTATTGTTGTATCAAAACTACAGACCTTACATTTTAATAGCTGCTATAACTTACCTATATTTAGGGTTGCCAGGTGCCCGCTGGTGGCGGGCAAACCCCCAGTAATGTGCCCCTCTGCCAGCTGACCAGCTGAGGGCCAGCAGGCAATCGTGCATGCACTCGCCAACGTGGCACTTCTGGTTTACAACCGGAAGTGCTGCCTTGCGAGGAGCCTTAGACCACTCACTCTTAGTTTGAGACTAAGAGTCTGAGTGGTCTAATGCTCCTTGCGAGGAGGCACTTCTGGTTGTAAACCGGAAGTTCCGCGTCAGCGCACGCGAACACAAGATCAGCACACAAACCTCCCACCAAAGGTGAGTGGGGACCTGTCAACCCGACCTATATTTCAGTTTTATTTCATTTTTTTAAAAAATTGTAACTGTAGGTTAGAGCTGGTGTTCCAGGATATAAGACAAAGGGAGAGAACTGTTTATCAAACTGTAAATCTACAGAAACTTTTTTTGTTGTTAAAAGGTGTGTTTCATGATAACTTTAATGTCTATTTCATTGTTTCACAGTAACAGTGTGTTATCTGACTTCTTGATAATGAGAAGAAGAGTTGGTTTTTATATGCCGACTTTCTCTACCACTTAAGGAAGTATCAAACTGGCTTATAATCACCTTCCCTTCCTCTCCCCACAAAAGACACCCTGTGAGGTAGGCGGAGCTGATAGAGTGTGACTAGCCCAGGGGTCTCAAAACTGCGGCTCTTTGGCCCATTGAGTGCGGCTCTCCGAACTTGGTTTGGAGCCCCTACTCTTGCGCCCGCTCACTCCGGCAGCCGAGCTGCGGAGCCGGCGCGCCTGAGAGAGATAGAGCAGGCGAGCGGGCACGCTGTCTCTCCCCCCCCCCCCCGCCGTGGAGAATGGCCGGGTCCCCCTTTCCCTTGCCCTCAATGGTTGGGAGGCTAAAGCCTCCCCTCCCCTCTAGCCGCGTGATTCCTGGGCGGGCAGCTCAGCGGTTCCTGCCCCCCCCCCCCCGCCTATCAGCTGTTGGGCAAGACGGGCTTCCTTTGGTAGACCTGGCCTCCGGCTGAGTCCCATTGGGAGGCCATGTCTATCCACTGGCTTTCTTGGCGGTAGACCTGGACTCCGAGGAGGGGGAAAAGTCCCCCTTCAGAGGCCAGGTCTACCAATTGGCTTCTAAGGGCCTCCAGAGGCCAGGTCTATTGCCAAGAAAGACAATGGGTAGACCTGGCCTCCCAATGGGACTCAGCCGGAGGCCAGGTCTACCAATAGGCTTTTATGGCGGTAGACCAGGCCTCCAGACGAGGACTCCAGATGGGGAGGGGGAAATGGCAGGGACTTACAATTAAATTTTTATCAATAAATAAGATCACTATTAAGTATGATATCAAGTTTTACCTATAGTTTAATTAAGACTTAAAACTTTAATTAAAGTTTATTAAATAGTGTACCTACCTATATAGTTTAAGAAATTTGGCTCTCAAAAGAAATCTCAGTCATTGTACTGTTGATATTTGGCTCTTTTGACTAATGAGTTTGCCGACCCCTGGACTAGCCCAAGGTCACCCAGCTGGCTTCATGTGTAGGAGTGGGGAAACAAATCCAGTTCACCAGCTTAGCATCCACCGCTCATGCAGAGGAGTGGGGAATCAAACCCAGTTCTCCAGGTTAGAGTCCACTGCTCCAAGCCACCGCTCTTAACCACTACACCATGCTGGCTGAAGAGTCTCATTTGTTGTTCTCAATAGTTAATGCTTTGAAAATACTGGACCATTATTTGACAGGTGAATTGACCTTTTTTTCTTAGTTTTACCGTCAAAAGACCATCCTTAAGGCTTAGTCTCACCTGCAACCTTTTGGAATTTTATATGAGAAGACGTCTTCTCTGCTGATTTTAGAATGTAGATACACTAACATGCACAAATGTTTTGAGCAGATGCACTACTGTTGCTCTTGGTTCAACTGGTGGTTGGTAAAATACTCACCATAGGCAGATCCAGCTTGGACAAACGCCAACAAAAAAATGAATACCAGGAGAGTCATTTTAATAGAGGGTCCTATACCTGAGCTATCAGGTTCTTCTTACAGACTGAACTCTGCAAATAAACAAATACACCTGTAAATAAATGACATCTAGGAGCTTAATTAGACCTGTCAATGGCTACCTGCCAGTTAAAAAGAGATCTGTGAACAAACCTGCTAGGGGTTTTGTTTTTGTTGGGGGGGGGGCAATTTGGACTGAGGCTGCAATACAGAAGTTGGGTGACCTGATGCCCGTTGTTGGCTCTGCTGAGCTGAATGGAGCTTCAATCTTGACTTGTAGCGCCACAAGGGCCACTTGGCTTGCTCCAGGGCCATTTTCACCTCCCAATCTTCTCCTGACTGAATCCTTTTAACTAGATATGCTCAAGGTTTGAGCATGGGGCTTCATGCAAAGCAGACGCTCTACCATTGGCCCACAATCCCTTCCCTGCTATCACCACACAATCCTACATTTGTTTACTTGCAAGTAAATAGGGTCACCAACTTACAGGTACTAGCTGGAGATCTCCTGCTATTCCAACTGATAGAGATCAGTTCCCCTGGAGAAAATGGCCGCTTTGGCAATTGGACTCTATGTCATTGAAGTCCCTCCCCTCCCCAAACTCTGTCCTCCCCAGGCTCCACCCCAAAAATCTCCAGGAATTTCCCAACCTAGAGCTAGCAACCCTACAAGTAAACCACACTGAGCTCAATTGGTCTTACTTCCAGGTATTTCATAGTACTTCCTAGGGCATGGTAGCCTTAGCCACTATTTTATAGAAAAGATACACCAAGGAATGTGTAAAAGTATCCCATAATAAGGTGGGGTTAGTTTTAAATTCAAAAATTGAACCTGCATCCTTTAATGGAGCTGTCAGTTCTGCTGGGATTGTCAATGTGTATGTCTTGATTCCAAGTATATATTTAGAATGATTTTCCTTCCTCCCACAAAACTGTTTTGTTTCTTTGTGTTGTATGCACAAACTGTTTATCTCATTAAACTTCCTCATTCATGAGATTCTCGTAGCCAATTAAAGCTAATTTGTTAATCAGCTAATTGGCTACTACTTTATATATATATAAAGGCTTATAGTTTGATTGTGTTCTGATTTGATCCACCAGAGGGCAGTGGCAATTTGTAAATGTGGTAACATTAACCCCGGGGAGAGAAAGTAACCACACAATATTGTGTGACATTTTATTTCTGTTTTATTGTCAATAATAACTACTGTAAGCCACAAATAATGTCATCAGAATGTAAGACAGCTTTGTTAACAAGGCATTGGAGGTGTAATCCACTTCTATTAAAATCTTTGTCATTGATGTCATCAAGATAGGACTGACATTTTTTGTTTCTAAAATGTATGACAAAGTTACAAGGCCAAGAAAGGATGTTTCTAGTTGGCCTGCTTAGAAGTGATCTAAGGAAACAGGCGCTACCAGAATGCCAGGTATTCAGAAGAGTATTGTATTAGACTAGTTCTTTCAGAGAGACCAGAAGTTAATATTTTATCCAACCATGCATAATAATTCTTCTAGCCAGTCTCATTCATAACATACTATTACAGATATAAAAGCTTGTAAAGGTATGTGTGATGTGCTGTAAGGTTCAGAAGACGAGTTCAAAAACTCATGACTTTGAAGTCAGTACCACGATTTTAAAGAATAGACAGTTCATTTAGCAACTCCACCTTCTCTGGCATCTCATAATAAGCCTATGTCATTAGTCTTTGCATTTTCTATTCAGCTTCATTTGGGCTGGGATAGAAACTAGATGTGCACAGGGGAGGGAAGCCTATAAACTTCTCAGATGTGTGGAAAGATCTCAGTATCTGCTTCTTCATTATAATAATTTCCTTACTACCGTATTTCTCTACAAAGTTTCTCTAACACAGCCCATCAATATTTCTAAGGCATACGCTTTGCTTTACTATTAGGAAAGCTTACAGAAGAGAATTCCCTGCTTTCTCTCCATATCCCCTTGTCCTTCACATTATCCCCATGTTATGTCGCGTGGGCAATACACGAGACTGGAGACAGAGTTCCAAAGGCAAAACGCTTCATTATGAACAGGCAAAACAGAACTGGAGAACAGTACTCAGATCCCTGTTTATATGCCCGCTCGGCCGGCTGTGGCCACTCCCCCCAAGTCCGGGATTGGGCGGTTGGACCCCAGTAGCCAATAGGAACACACAACTCAGGAGCCTGGAGAAATCCAAGTTCTACGTGCACTTGGTTTCCTGTGCTACATACATAACACCCCAATTTGTAGCTAACATATAATCTGGTGGGTTGGGGGGAATACCTTGAGGCAATTCCTTCTTACAGTCACTGACCCAAGGCAGTCTTTGAGATATGAGTCCTAGTTTCTCCCTGGATGTTTTCAACACTGTTGGAATCTGAATCAGTTCTGCCCATCTCACATTAGACCCTTTGAAAACCCTTTCATTTTTTCCAGCATCTGCTGTCTTTCCTGTCTGCCTTTCAGGGATTGCTAGGGTTGCCAACTTCTAGGTGGAGACCTCCTGGGAGTAGAACTGATCTCCAGGCAACAGAGATCTGTTCCTCTGGAGAAAATGGCTGCTTTGGAGGGTATATTATATGGTATTATACCCCACTGAGACCTGCACCTCCCCAAACCCGTCTCTCCCCAGGCTCCACCCCCAAAATCTCCAAGTATTTCCCAAATGAGAGTTGGCAACCCTAGGGATTGTCCATTGCCTCCATTCACTAGCATATTCAGTTTGAATAGGATGACTCAGATTTGCTAACACATTGGGCAGCATCCTACCACTCTGTGCACATAATGCCTCGTTTCCCTGTGTTCCTCTCTGAGTTTGCAGCCCCTTCTACCCCCTGGAAAGATCATTCCCAGGGTGGCAGGACTGCAAGGAGGAACAGCCATACATCTTGGGGGGGCAGGGGTGAGGAGGACAAGGAGGTAAAATTGCTCCTCTTCTGCAACTGCAGCTCCACTAAGGAAAGGTGTCCATTTTATCCCCTGGTCCCTCCTCACTCCATCCCAGCAACCCTCATGGCTCTTCCTCTGCAAGGATCCTGCAATCCCTGAAAAGATCATTCTGGGGATTGGAGACAGCTGCCGGAAAGGAAAGGAACATGGGAAAATTCTGTGTGCCTTCTGCACTCAGATGCTAGGATATTGACCACTATGCTCTCCAAATTCTCTGTCCAGTACCAGCCTTCGCCAGCTGTGTCTTTGTTCCCCGTTTTGTGGCATTGCCCTTGCTGGTTTTCTTACTTACCAGGAAGGAAAAAAAGGCTGCATGCTGTGAATCTTAACAGCTGCCAAAAAACACTCCTTAAAATCCAGTTAGTCTTTCAGTTTTAAGTCTGCATCTGACATGACCTTTGCCACTTTATCCTTTTCCATCAGAAAAGACAAAGGTTAAAGGATAGTGTTTGCCTTTGGATTTTGTTCAGAAACAACTAGAGCCCATAAAAGTTGCAAGGCCTTAACATCTTTGCAAACATGGCTTAGCTAGCATTATATAAAGCAGTTGATGGTCTACGCAGTATTACACAATGTGCTTTCAGGAGCAGAGTCAGTGGTAGGGCACCTACAGATGAGACATCAATGGCTCTATTAATTAAACCAACTTTGGTTAGTGTGATTGTCTAAATGGAGTCCACTCTACTAATTATGGTTAGTTAGTGTCCATCAAACCAAGATCTGAAGCCAGGGTCTGAAGCCGGTTTATTAACCACAGTTAGTCTTCTTGCCAATGTTTTTGTATTATGTCTGAATGCAGACATCCTGTCTTGTTCTCTGGTGACATCCTCTCAGGCAACAGAGAAAAGGAAATGAAACCACCAATTGCTGAGGCAAACTAGTAGTGATGGCCTGTGAGCAGAATCCTGGTGTCACAAACTAACCATAGTTAAATCATGGTTTTGCATTTTGTCTGAGCTGAGCCTAAGAGGACAAATATCTTAGTCAGCTTTCCGGAGGATTCATACCTGAACATATCACCCAATAGCTGAAGGCTGATCCTTTATGAGAACTGACTTTGGTTTTCATTAAAAGAAGGTATGTCATTAATGACAAGGCCAGTTCCCTTTTTTGGGAGGCCCTGCGCAATATGCCTTTCAGTGGAATCCTACAGCACCATCTCAGCAGCAACTTGGCAATGCCAACCCTTGGTGCTGGCCCTTCTTAAAGAAATTGTGGGTTAGATCCAGCCAGTTTTTCCACAAGTGCAAAAGAGAGGAGGGGGGCCTCTAAAAATGCTATGCTGGGGATTTTGGGACCTGCACTAATGAAACCACCTGTCTTGGGGGGTCATATTAAAGAGAGCAAGTGGACAAGATTTAGTGAAAAGCTGACTGGGTCCAACCCCTTAACTTTCCTGCAATATCATACATATTGGTCTGGATATACATTCTGGAATGCCTCTCATTCCAGCCATCATCCCACCTTCCTCCTTTCACTAACCATTTTAAAGAATTTATTTCATGCACGTGTGTGTGTGAAGTGCTTTCAAGTCGCGGCCGACTTATGGCGACCCCTTATGGAGTTTTCAAGGCAAGAGACGAACAGAGGTGGTTTGCCAGTGCCTTCCTCTGCACAGCAACCCTGGTATTCCTTGGTGGTCTCCCATCCAAATACTAACCAGGGCCGACCCTGCTTAGCTTCTGAGATCATGCATAGCTATACAAAAATGAAAATATCTTTTTTGCAGGGAGTCTATGTGTATTTCTACACATTTACCCCAACAGTATCTCACCATCGCAACAAGCAATTAGGGTTGCCATCCTCCAGGTGGGGCCTGGAGTTCTCCTGGAATTACAATTTATCTCCAGACTATTGAGATCAATTCCCCTGGAGGAAATGGCACCTTCAGAGGGCATTTATAGAATCATGTCCCTGCTGAGTGCCCTCCTCAGACTCTGCCACCAGATCTCCAGGAACTTTCCAAGCCAGAACTAGCAACCCTAAGAAACATGCATGTATACCTTGTGAAGAACAGCACAAACATAAGGGGATGCATGAAAAGAAACATGATAAAGGATGCTAATGCAGACAAATATCCAGAGTTCACATGCTACTATTAAATACCCATATGAGTTGATATTTTTATGAAGCCAATGGGAAAGACTGTTTGATGCCTTAATGGGCTGGCTGTGCTTTAATTGTTTTATTGCCAAAGGAGCAAAGTAGTACCACAGAAGTAGTAAAGCCATTTCCTAATCAGCATTTACGACCTTGGAGAGAATGATTCCAGAAGGTGCAGCAATGAACGGGGCTAACACAGGCGCAAAAGAAAGTAACTAATAAGCAGAAAACCTATATAAGCTTGAAAATGTACGCATGTATGGAATTTAGAGAAAGCTATAAAAAGGGGGCACACCCATTGTTCAGGGAGCCACTGTCTATTCAGTGTATGGAACATGTGTATTTTGCTTCAGTATATGCAAACTAAAACCCTGAAAAATCCAGTGTTCAGTTTATATGTACTGATGCTGTACACCTGCAAAATATGTGCATTCCCTTGGGAAGTTTCTCCTACATGTGGATGTTGCATCTGAGAAGGGCTGGGGAAGAGACTAAAACTAAACTAAATAAAACTGCTGGTGGCTTATGGTCATAGGGAAGGCGGAGATGCTTGCTACCAACAGGATCAAACTTTCCCTGAAAGAGCATTGCCTTCTAGCAGTGTTCCTGGGTCCAATCCTGCTCCTGGATGCTAGCTAGTCAACAGTGCCAAGAGTTCCTTTTTGATAAAAGGCTTTTATCAATCATATCTGCCATGTATCCTTTTGGAGAAGAGTAACCTAGCCACTCTTATTTATGTCTTTGTTGCCTCTTGTCTTCACTACTGTAATGTGCTCAGAGGGAAGGGTTGCCAGGTCCATCTTCACCAATGGCGGGAGGTTTTTGGGGTGGAGCCTGAGGAGGGTGGGGGTTGGGGAGGGGAGGGACTTCAATGCCATAGAGTCCAATTGTCAAAGTGACCATTTTCTCCAGGTGAACTGATCTCTAATAGCAGGAGATCTCCAGCTAGAATCTGGAAACCCTGTATGATCCATGTTTGCCTAATCTTCATCCGATCCAGGAAATGGTGTTTTACATTGTTCGCTCAGGCAGAAACTATGGTGAATGCCAAGTGTTGTGCAAATTACCTGAAGGCTTTATTCTCTGGGCATCAGGTGACGGACTTTATGTTAGAAGGGGTAATTCCCAGCAACTAAGATCTTGTATTTCCTCCTTTGCATAAAAGATGCTTTGTTGTTTGTTCATTTTGCTATGATCTCTATTTGGCCAATGAATATTTGTTTTGGGCTATTAATTAACTCCTGGAGGGTGGAAAAAGTGCACTTTCAGATTTGTGGCCTTTACTCTAAACGTAAACTCATCAAGCAGAGACTGAAGTACTATGAATCTGGCAGACTTGATTTTAGAACATCAAACCAAGAGGTTTGGTTCTTGGGAACACAGGTTGTTGTTGCTTTTTAACTGATCAAAGAAATCTTTGCATATACCTGTAATTTTTTTTTCTCCTAAGGGGCTAACAGCAGCTTAGAGTAGGCTATTTTGATTAGGAAAAGAGCACAGGGGGGGATTAAACACTTCATCCCCAGTGCCACTGTACTAATCCAATGTAAAGCCCTCTGTACTTATTTGAGAGTGTAAAGAAATCCTCTGGCTATCCTGCATTATGTCTGGTTCGGCCAAAAGATTCAATTAAAAAACACAATTGTTACATACAAAATACTTCATAGAATATCTTAAAATTAATGCAGTGTGTTTTGGATCAGGTTGTATGTACAATTTTGTATGGCTGTTGCTGTTTTTTGTAACGCCTCCCTGTAGACTTTTTCAGGTACAACAGCCTAATCAGGAAGTAGACTCTGGACCTAACAAACTTCTGCCCCAAACGTCTCCATAGTCCCCGTTCTTTCAACTCTCCTACTAATTATTCACACCTGTATTGTTCCTGGAAACATACAATTTTTGCCCTTGGCTTCTTCTCAGTATCTCTATTACCACTGTTTTCTCTGTTCCCTGCTTTTCAGCCTACTGCCCACGCCTGGCCTTATTCTTTTAACTGCCCTGTTTCTCGGCTGGCTTCACACACATCCCTGACACTCCTCTGATCTTAAACATTATGAACTTCCTAGAGAACCCAAATGGGTTGGCCACTGTGTGAACAGACTGCTGGACTTGATGGGCCTTGGTCTGATCCAGCAGGGCCTTTCTTATGTTCTTATGTAACTCATACTCTCATTATTCCCACTTCCATCTCTTCTGCCTCATTCTCAGCACTTCTTCTCCTTTTCTTACTTCCCCCAGGTTTCTATTTCTCATGCCATTCTGCTCTCCTTCTTCAGCTACCCTGCCTCTTCAATTCTTGTCCATTAACATTCACGTTTGCTGGGATCTCATTCCAGCCTGAACCTTTTGCCATAAGACCTCTGCTGCCCTTGATCTGTGTAAGATTTTAACCCTAGCCAAACTGACGGTTTTCCTTTCCCTCTCTGCATCTACTGTAAACTGTGTTCCCAGAACTGTTGGAAGGTTCAGTTGATGAACATTTCACACCATAGCACCAGTGAAGTCTATCAGCCTCAAATGTTTAATCAGCACTCTTCAGAGTTCTCTGAGATTTAAACACGAGTCCTCATGAAAAGTTACAAAGTACCAGCAAATGCCAATTCAATGGACCAAACTACACATTCAGGTTTTTAAAGGGTTGGGTCCAGATTCCCCAGACCCAATGCAGGTTCCCCACAGCTACACAACAGCTGAAGTGCTCCTGCCTCCCCACCACAAGAAATAGAAGAATTGGTTTTTATACCCCACTTTTTATCTACTTTTAAGGAGTCTCAAAGCAGCTTACAATCTCCTTTCCTTCCCTTCCCTTCCCCACAACAGACACCTTGTGAAGTAGGTGGGGCTGAGAGAGTTCTGAGAAAACTGTGACTAGCCCAAGGTCATCCAGCAGGCTTCATGTGTAGGAGTGGGGAAACCAACCCAGTTCACCAGATAAAAGTTTGCCGCTCATGTGGAGGAGAGGGAAATCAAACCTGGTTCTCTAGATTAGAGTCCACCTCTCTTAATCACTAAACTGTGCTGGTTGTTTTTCTGCACTGAAATGGCACTGGAGGGGAGCTATTTTCCTGTTTTTGCTGATCCACATGGGGTATTCTGTGCACACAGAGCAGTGAAAATGGGAAAATAACTCTTGCCCAGGACTGTTCCAGCATGGAAAAATGGCTGGGGTGGGAGAGAGGCAGGAACTTTTCCTTCCCCACAGAAACATTCTGAACCCATTTGGGCTCTCATTTATTTTATAAAAGCCATTCCATGTGGCTGCTGTGTGGCTGCAGGGAACAAGGAGGACCCAACGTTTTAAAAACGAATGTGTAGTTTGGCCTTTAGTTGAAATCTCTTATTTCTCTTGAAATCTTTTATATAGTTGAAATCTCTTATTTCTTGTAACGGACTAAAATTTCACATGACTGAAAGTACATTTTCCTGCACTGAAAAAAAGACGCATGGACTGATGACTATTAATACAAAGGTTATCGGCACATGTGCATGCATACCACAATATGTGAATCTGCCTTATATTTCTAGCCTTCATGATGGCAGAGAAAAGCTTAAACTTGCACTGTGTCTGTCTCAAAGGTTCAGAATGCAAGCATGAAGAAAAGACGAGAACAAAAACACAAAGTTTGCCATCCTTTTTCGCAAAAGGAAGTAAAGAGGTGGCCAGTGCAAACAGAAATTTGACTCGCAGATCTAAATCACTGGTGTGTATATGGCAGCAGGAAGTTGTGGCAAACACAGTTTTTAAGCTGAAAATGTAAACTGGCATTTCTGTACTTTCACTGACTAGCAACACAGAGGTTTCAAGTATTTTTAAAGTTCTTTACAGTCACTAGCCACATTCTATGAGAAAGTTATTTAATGTACCGTAGTTCCCACCCGGTTTGTCGTATTAGTACATTAAAGGTACAACACAATATATGGAGATGCAGCTTCATTTGTTTAGAGCCCCCCCCTTACTGATAACTGTTGCAAAAAGATAAATAGGAGCTCTCTGGCTGTGGCCTGAACCAACAGAAAAAGGTCTGCCATTCAAGAGCAGCCTTGCCATCAGATAAGCCACCCACCGTAGGGTTGCCTGGTCCCTCATTGCCACCGGTGGGAAATTTTGGGAGCGGAGCCTGAGGGGGGCGGGGTTTGGGGAGGGGAGTCCAATTGCCAAAGTGGCCATTTTCTCCAGGTGTACTGGAGAAAATTGGCTGGAGATCAGTTGTAATTGCAGGAGATCTCCAGCTAGTACCTGGTGGTTGGCAACCCTAACCCACCCCCAGGTGGCAGGCCTTGAAATGCAAACCTCCCACCTATGGCGAAGAGGGACCTGGCAACCCTACTCCTAGTTCACACTCCTGCACGTAGGAGGGCTGGGGGCACCTTGTTCAGGGCTCTGTAGAATTGGACCCAAATTCACTTGAAAGTTGTGTGGACAGGCAGTACCAGCTCCACTGTATTATTGGCATCATTTGGTTGAGAAACAGTCATACCAATCCCCTCCCCAAAGGTCTCTCATAGGGCATAATGGAGCCTGAATAATTCTGAAATCCCAGAAAACCCCAAAACTGATTCCCAAAATGGTACCAGGAGACATGAATGCCATCGAATGCCAGTAATTATGCCCTTCCTGAAATTCAAATCCAAAAACTACTGTTTTCCCCCCAAATGCACATCCCTAATTTGTATGCAGCCTCTTCAGAGTCCTGCTTAAAACTGAAAAACACAGTATAAAACACAAGCCATTAAAACACAAGTGATTAGACATAAGCAACATGAAACTGTCCACAAAACAGAGCAGACTATTAAAAAGTTGATAAGCTGAGCCCCCTAAATTAAAAGCCTGGGTGAAAATATGTGGTTTTTCGGTTCAGGACGAACCGAATCGACAGCCCTAGTCAAGAATGCGCCACGCCGGTGTCCGACCCTCCACTCTGGAATCCGGGCAGCTAACACCGGCGTTGGTGGCCCGAACACCAGCGGGAAGACCCGGATGCTGGTCATGAGGCACTGCAGCACCGGCCAGAGATGCCGACGGGGCCTTCTGGCGGCATCCCAGGAGGCATTCCCAGGGCATTACGGCACCGGGCTGGGGCAGGGACACCTTTAGGCGGCCTCCAAAGCCCTTTCAGCCCAGGAACACCCCTTTTAATTTTAGGCGAGATACGCCACCTTTTAGGTGGCATAACTAGGGCTGCACAGATTTTTGGCGCCAGAAGGAGCCCCACCGAAACCACCTTTGGAGGCAGCGCAGCCGCGTTGCCTCCTAAGCCCGGCGCAGGCAGTCCTCTCAGGAATGCACTGTAAAAGTCTGGTTCAATTTAAACAGACCTTACTCTGATAAGCAGCTCTGATAAAGACAGAGAATGCAACTGATGTGTTTGCTAGGATGACAATGGCAAGAAAGAGCTAAAATGCATCAATATTTACCTGAATGGTGTATGGTTGATTTCACATTTAGCAAATAAAAGTTGATCTTGATAAGCATGATGGTTTACATTTGCCATAAAGGATACTGGCTTAATCAGCCTTACCTGATGCTAGCAGCTGCCAGTTCATAACCATATTTGTTCGATGACAGTTGCATAAGATATAAACAAAAAATTATTGTACAGAATAAAAGTATTACAGAAAGGGGTTAGATCTTACGTTATTTTGATATCCAAGTGTAAGCTGACTATTCATCTTATCATTGTGAGCCATTGGAAGCTTGTGGGAAGCATCACACATTCAGCAAAAGTGCCCACGCAAGAAGATTAGTGATAGTCTTTCTCATGCTTTTGGAGTCATGTGCAGAGAACTTGTGCATCTTTTCTGAATGGAGATATATGGACTGTCTCCACATTAGGTGCTCCCTAATTGACTTCCTTCATCACATGCTACTCAGAAAGCACATACATAGTGTTCTGCTGCTTCTAAAAAGCCACACTGTTTTCTACTTGTTATCTGTGCATTCTAATCTTCGTCTTTGTATTATATATACACAAGAGGGGGACCTGCAAGGACTTGCAGGTCCCCCTCTGCAAGGACTTGCAGGTGGAGTGGCCCTCTGCAAGGACTTGCAGGTGGAGTGGCATCTCATTTTCCCCTCCCTTACAATCCCCTCTGTTCCTTCCCTGAAAGCCCCAATAGCTTCTCCCCTTTTCCTGCTCCTTCTCTTCTTCCCACCCACCAGCCAACCTACTTTATCTGCCCTTCAACTTCTCCTCAGTTGCACACACAGTGGGGAGCCTAGAAAGCCTTGCAGAGAGCACCTCAATTTCCACTGTATCCCCCTCTCCATACTATTTCCCTCTTACTCCCTCCCTCACATTCTCCCCTTTCTTGCTTCCTTCTCATCTTCCCAACCTCTAAGCAATCTACCTTTTATATGCCCCCATATTCAGCTGTATTTATAATTTAGTTAATTTATTCATATTCCACTCCCTGTCTCCCCAATAAGGATCCAAAGCAGCTTACATCTTTCTCCTCTCTTCCATTTTATCCTCACAGCAACCTGATAAATTAGATTAGGCTGTGAGACTTCCTAATCTGAAACTGTAACAACTACAACCACACTGGCTTTTGTGGGGTGGCTGCTGTTGAACAATAGTAAGCAGCCAGGCCTGGTTGAATCATGTAAGTGATGTGGTAGCAAGTTGCCTCGTGGTTGCTGCTGGGCTGGGTCCCACTGAGTCTTCCTTGACAGAAACCAAGACTTGAAGGCTGTCAATACTAAAACCAAAGATAAAACCAGCTAAAACCAAAGATAAAATAGGAAGCCCCAAATCCCTCCCCTCCTTCCTTTAAAAGATGTCTGCCATTTAAACCCTTTCAAAAGCCCTGGCAAACAGACAGGCCTTGCAGTAACTCCTGAATATCTCCAGGGAGGAGGCCCCCCTCCCCTCTTCAGGGATCCTATTCCACAGAGCTGGAGCCATGATGGAAAAGGCCTGGGCTGAGGTCGATGCCAGATGGGCCTCCCTGAATGGAGGGATAGCCAACGGTATCCATAGATTTGGCCACATTGAGAATTAGATATATTAATACTTCCTATATTAGACTAGTACAGGTATTTGTACACAGTACACTGGAGGATTTCCACAGATGAGGGATTTCTGCTCTTGCCTCTCTCCTCCCACTGCAGCTCTCTCCTCTGAAATTTTGATCATAAGAGTTCCCCCAGAAGCAGCATTTGAGGGAATTTGAAGCTCAGGCGGGGGGCATTGAAAGTAGGGCTCCATGGTTTAAAATCCTTCCATCCATGGAAACACTCCAGTAGATTCAAGCTATTCAAGTCTGAGAGTGATAGTATCGTGCCATATAATTAAATGCTAAGATAATGCATATCTGAATATGCAATAAGAGTTTGCATATGAGAAGCTGGCTTATCTAGGTGTAACTGCTGAATCTGCTCTTGACTATTAGTAGCTGCAGTAATAAGAAGCATTCACAGTGAAATGGTTGCTTTATTAGAGTTGTTGATTGTGAATGACATTCAACCTGGATGGTCTCCACCCATTGGAAGGCAGATTGGCCATGGAATCTTCTTATAGCATTGGAACCGAGCTACACTAACAACTTGCACAGCTTTCCTTCTGTCCAGACGTGAAGGTTAGATCTAAAGCTTGATAAATTCAGAAAGCTCCAGGCTCTGTACCACTCCTGGCAACTCTTCAGTTTCCTCATAACAACAGATACAGGTCCAGAGACTAAATCCTGATAGCTTTGCTGTTCCAGTGAGTCAAATAATATCACATTACCCTTGTTTATCATGTTTTTTATTCTCTCTCCCTCCAAGAAGGTCACAGCAGCGTACATGATTTGCCCCTCCTTCATCTGATCCTCACAACAAACCTGTAATGAAGGATTATGCTGATAGAGAGTGGTCCAAGGTCACCCGGTGAACTTCATGGCTGAGTGGGGATTTAAACCTGGGTCTGCCTTGCCCATCGCTCTTACCACTCTACCACGATAGTTCTCCTTGCTAGAGCCCCATGAGCATTTCAGAATGTAGGCAGAAAATGCCTGCACATGTACACTTTACCATTCACTTTAAGGATAGCTCTTCTTGCTACAGGGCAAAAGAGGAAAGCCTTGTGGATGATGTGATATCATGGGCTCCCTGCAGCAAATTTCTTAGATTTATCAGACAGGGTATCTATGTTCATGTGTCTTACAACATGAGTGACAACATAGCTTTGTTCATTTTTGTTTTGTATACTTGATGAACAGGCGGAAATTGTGCTGCCCTAAAAATATAAATTTATTTTTAAAGATGTATTAAACCTTCTATGCTATATGTAATTTTGGAGAAAAGACTAATCCTTATTCATGCAGATTTTCTTATAATAGTAACTTTTGCCATGTGTCCTTTCTATATACTATCTATCTATCTATCTATCTATCTATCTATCTATCTATCTATCGTATTTCTCATAAAGTTTCATAAAAAATTAAGTTTACCAAGCTGTAAGCTAGTTAGGCCCAATTTCTAATACCACTTTTTGCAAAATCCATAAAAGTATTAGTAGTTCTGTTCATCATTTGCACATGCTCAAGAGATTTTATGATACACAAGAAGGTGAAATGTTCGCATGTCTCCAGAATGTGCTTGGGGTGTGGTGATTTTTAACTTTACCATTTGTGCTAAAAATGCTGGCTGAGTGGTTATGTGGGTAGAATGGATGGTTTGGTCATTCAGTGTGCTTTGTACTGTTTCAGTATGTTCAGCTAGGATGGCTTCCTGTAGCCATTATGGGTTAGTCATCTAAACTATAAGCCGAAAAGGCAAGGAGAGGAGGACAACACAGATACAGCAGAATCAAGAAATAACTTTATTGATTACAGATTCCTCAGGTCTTGGCACAACACAGGTGAGGGGCAACAGGTGCTACTGACTGCTGGCAGTGACCCTCCCAACCTGCCTGTTGGGGATAACCAGGGAACGAGAACAGGTTATAAGAAAAAGAGTGTCAAAAGCTGCTATTTATGCCAGTCACCAGCCTCTTGAGGATGTGGTCGGCATGCTAGCCCTGGAGTTGGCCATTAGGCCTCTCACCACTGGAGCCTCTTAAGGGGACCCCCCCCCTTCAGGAAATCACAACCCTTGGTTAAATTCCATCCTGTTAAACAGCAGCTACCCTGACGCCATAGCAATGACAATTAGAAATGTCAGCATTAGAATATTAAAACCTAGGTAGGAGAGAGGGTAGGATTGTTAGCAAAGAGGATGACAATTCAAATCATCTCTATATCTGGCATACACCAAAACGAAGCCCCCCTTGCCGCACCTCTCACCTGTTCCAATGCCAGCCAGCCAGCAAAAGAGGGCAGGACTATGGACAGCAGTGAGGGACCCTTGTAGCATGGAAAGGGAGGCTGCAGCGTTCCATCCAGTCCTGCTGTGCATGAGCTCAGAGTGTGCGCACAGCAGAACTTGGAAGGCTCCAGCCTCCCCCCCCCCCCATGCTACAAGCCCGATTGGGCTTGTAAAATGGAGAGGAAGGCTGTAGCCTTCCTCCCCGTCCCAGCCCCACTGTGCACGCACTTGGAGCACGCACACAGTGGGGCTTGGAAGGCTCCAGCCTCCCTCACAGACCACACCCTCCTCAGGCCCTGCCCCCCAAACCTCCCTCCGGTGGCGAAGAGGGACCTGGCAACCCTAAACTAGAGTCTAGTGATCTAGAGGTTAGATGGTATAGTAGACTTCCTCTCCCCATAGGCCTAGTGAATCTCTCTTAAAGGAGAGGTAGAAAATCCTGCAAATGCATGGCTATCGCTAATGTGGTAGACAAAACAATCCTAGCTGAAGAACTCCTCTTTCTGGCTGAAACATGTCCATCAAACAAAAGGTCGCCCTTGTCACCAGCAGAGAATGGAGCAGCATTGGTTTAGTAAAGGGTTATCAAGTCTCGAGTGGTCATGTTACCCAGTGGAACAAAAGGAGGGTTCTGGCAGCACTTTTAAAGAGATTTCCAGTACAGAATTATTGTTGCTTTTCTCTGTTTTCAAGTTCTTTCTCAAGTTTTTTCAAATATCTGTGTGGAGTTGCCGAATAGATGAACTTGCTTCATTATAAGAAACCAGAAAGGGTTTTTTACTTCTTCCACCTCCTAAAAATTTAACTGACTTTCAGCTAGCACCGAATTGCAAGATGTATTTGTAGATCCCTGCTCTGACAAAATATTGTCAAAATTTCAGTGGAAGCAAAAAGGATATCATTAAGGCCATTTCTGCATGGCTGTTTCCTCACAGTCACCCTGCCAACTACTTCGGGGCTTTACTTTGATTATGCTTGCATTTTCCGACCGTCAGAGGTTGCCTCACTCTCCCCACACATTTCTGTTCATTTCCCCAGCGTTTCCCCAGCATTTTCCAGAAAGCGCAGGCAAAATGTGCAGAAACATGTGGGGAGAGTGAGGTAACTGTCGGAAAAGGCAAGCATAATCAAAGTAAAGCACCGAAGTATTCCACAGGGTGACCACGAGGAAACAGTCCTGCATAAATGGCCTAAGAATAATTTCCTCGGGTGTGTTTTAAATTTCCCTAGACTGTCATTCTGTTTCCTGTGCCAGAATCTGATATTAATTTGGAATGAAATTAAAAGTTCCTGCTCCAATAAAACATCGGTTAAATTCTAAAAGCAGAGTGGTGCTGGGCACTTTTAAGGCATGCTACAGCCCGGTGAATCCCTGCCTTGGTCAGGCTCCAGCCATGACTACTAACTGACATCTAGTGCAATACTAAGCAGATCTACTCTGAATCCTACTCAGGCCTATTCAATACAGTTGTCTCCTAGGAAAGTGTTCTTAGGATTGCACTGACTGTCCAGTAATAACTGGGTTCCCTTTTCCCCTCACTCCACAGATAGAGAGATATGTAACAAAACAAAACAATGGGTGATAGAATTCTATAAAAGTCTATTTTTGGCTTTTTAAAATACGTATTGATCATAAAATTTGTAACTTTAAACCAATAAAAAGATCACACAATATTCCATTTTCCATTTTTACATGGCATCTATTTTGTAATAGTTATTTACATATAAAGTATTCACCTAGGCTGAATTCCTAAGAACACATACAGGAAGTAAGTTACTTCAAAATCAAAGGGGCTGACCCTCAGGAACACATGGTTAAGATATAGGCTTAAAATGTGTTTAGTATAAAATACTTTGGTTACGGTACTACAAAGTGTTTCAAGAACACTGTGATAAATTGCATGGTTTTAAGTTATTCCTGCTGGACAGTATATAGGAGCAAAATGTCAAAATAACCATAGTGAATATATGGAACAGCCAAACATTCCTTGGTATACAGGATCCATCAGGATTGACTGTTTATAATCAAATCATGTCTAACCTATAGACATGGAATTCCACATTTCAGTTCTTTCTTTTCTTTTTGTTTTGCTTTCATAAAAGATATAGCAATATAATTTCACGCATCTAAGGAATTGTGATAAAATTTTACTCACATTCCAGGCTAGCTGTGTAAAGCAGAATACTGGTGCAAACTCTCCTTTTCTCTTCTGTCAAAATTCTGAACCCTGAGACTCAGTGGCTCTTTGTCCTCAGACTTCCTAAGTGCAGCTGGCAGAAGAGTGGATTTCATAAGAACTGAAAGTGTTTTAAGTCCTCCTCTTAACTTGTATATTGATCCACCTGTTGAGACTTCTTAAAGGAATATCATCATAAAAAAAACACAAACAGCTATGCATTTGCAACTGTTGCTCTTCTAGTCTCAGCACATTTGGATAGAAGGTCTACTTTTAGCCTGAAATGTGCAAATATATTTCAGTAGTGCACAAATAATGATAATGGAGAATATTAATATGCAATTAGTTTGGAAATGGGATCTTTCAGGATAAAGTTTGTTTTGAGGAATGTGGAGGCTGGGATTCATCGTGAACCCAACTTGAAGGGAGTTGAACTTGTTAGCATACACAAAATTCATTTTAAAAATGAAAATCTCACTGAATTATGTACTAACCTGAACTACACATTGATATCTTTGGCTTATCCAAAATTAGGAGATAGACCTCTAGATGGAGAGGGAAATAAGGGTGGTGACTAAAAGGGAGAATGCTGTAAAACTGGATGATTTCAGTTACCCTCACATTGACTGGGAAAATGTGTGCTCAAGTCATACCATAGAGACAAGGTTTCCAGGCATCATAAACGACTGTGGACTGGAGATAGGCTTACCAGGTCTCTTTGCTCCATCTGCAGGAGCTCTTCAGCAGTGTGCGACGCGTCTATGTCACTTCAGGGTTTACTCAGAAGCGACACGGACGCTCTATCAATCTCTGCCAAAACTCTATGGTTTCCATAGAGTTTCTGCAGAGGTTGCGAGAGCGTCCTCGTCGCTTTCGGGTAAACTCAGAAGTGACGTGGGCGCATAGCACGGGCACTCGTGCACGTGTTGCCCACTGGCCTTCAGCTGGTCGGCTGGCAGCTCGGTGGATTGGCAGGATTTTACACGTCACCACCAGGCACTTGGCAACCCTAACTGGAGAACTGATCACAGAGCCAACTAGAGGTAGCAACTCTGGACTTGATTCTGAGTGGAGATCAAGACCTGGTGCAAGATATAAGTCCAAAGTCCAAAATAATCACTTTTGATTTCAAAAGAGGAATCTTTGCTCAAATAAGAGGATTAATCAGAAGAAAATTAAAATGGAGAATTAAGAAAGTTGAATTCCTTTCAGATGCCTAGAAACTATTTAAAATTATGCTGACTGAGGCCCAGATAGAATGCTTACCTCAAAGTGGGAAAGATATCAACAAGTCTAAAAGAATGGCTCCATCATTAACAACTCAAATCAAGGTAGCCATAAAAGGCAAAAAGGCTTCTTTTGAAAGGGGGAAGATTTCCCCAACTGAGGTGAACAGAAAGGAGCAAAGGTTCTGGCAAAATAAATGTAAATTGGCATTAAGGTAAGCATAAAGAGAATTTGAGGAGCAGATGGCCAAAAACATCAAGACAACTAAGAATTTCTTCAACTATATCAGGAACAGGAAACAGGCAAAGACGACAGCTGAGCCTTTAGATGACAAAGGACTAAAAGAATTGCTTAAGGAAGATGGGGAGATGGCAGAGAAATTGAAAGAATTCTTTGCATCCGTTTCCACTGTGGAAAATGTGAGGCACATAAACATGCCAAAGCCACTGTTTTTGGGAAAGGTGCCTGAAGAACAGTGTCAGGTTCTGCTACTGCTGGATCTCAGTCCAAGGTTGCTTTTAGTTAGGCAAGTGCCTGAGGATAGAGCCTTTTATGTTCTCAGGGTAGAGCAAGAAGAGGAGGTTCCTCTTCGCCCAATTTCCCCATTCAGCTCAGCCATTTACCTATTCCCAGCTGCCTTGAAATGGGTCTGGCTCTTCTCTCCTGGCTGCTGCTAGTCATGTCCTTTAGATGCTTCCCCAAGGGAGGGTCAACCCTGGGCTCCGCCAGTCCTCCCTCCCCAATCCAGCCCTGGGGAGCGACAAGCCCCTGGGCCAATGGATACTTGCCTTGGAGAGGTGAACACATTGGTGTTCCCCCTGCTTTGCAGTAGTGGCCTACCTTTTTGTTTTGTTATTAACACCAATGTTCTCAGAAGCAGTTTCAAAAAAGTGCATTTGCGATGTTTAGTCACTGAGTGATGCTTCTTGCCAGATCTGTCAAATAATATGGAATATGCTGTCCTCTGGCTATGTTATTGAATTGCTTCCTTTCTTCTCTCTTCAGAAAGCAAATTGAGAAATGTTCAGAGGAATGGCTTGGTTTTCTACACGTAACTGGAAGAGAAAGAAAGAAAGAAAGAAAGAAAGAAAGAAAGAAAGAAAGAAAGAAAGAAAGAAAGAAAGAAAGAAAGAAAGAAAGAAAGAAAGAAAGAAAGAAAGAAAGAAAGAAAGAAAGATGGACTAACAATAGGCCTTTCTTGAGCTCCTGTATTTCTTGAGCTCCTATCCCCCATACCAACAAAGAGTGCTACATGTGATGCTCTCAGTATGTGTAATTGCCATTTTGTCTGAAAAGAGTAATGTAACATACATATTTTTCATCTGGTATATGCAAATGCCTGAAACTCGGGGTTTCAGGGCGCACTAGGGTTGCCAAGCATGGCCTGGCAACCAGTGGGAGACCAAGTAGACAGGGACATGGGGGTGCCCATTGACAACACTGTGAGATCACTGCCAGGGAAACCCTGAAGTGACATCGTGCCTCCCTAGTAATTGCAGAAAACTCTATGGTAAAATCACTAGAAATTCTATGGTTTTCCCTTGAAGAGATGACATGCCATTGGCCCAACAGCCATTAAAAAAAAAATTTTTTTTGGCAATGCTAGGTCACATGTATGGTGGCTGAAAAATATATATGTTGCCCATTTCAGACAAAATGAAAATTGCATACTGAGAGAATTGCACACAATGCAGTCTCCCAGTATATGAGACAAGAATGCCAGAAATGTAATGCCTTAAAACAGCTATGGTACAGTGAAAAGAGCACTGTATAAACTATTGAAATATCAATATTTAAAAAAGTACAATCACTAGTCTGTGAATGATACCAACAGTGGCAACAAAACTGAATATATTACAATGGAACTCTAACCAAAGGTCTTATCTAGGGTATAGTACATGCAATTTTACAGTATACTGAAATAGTATAGTACATGCAATTTTACAGCCTTTTACAGTGGCTCTGGAAACTTGAATTTCAACCTCTGCCATTGTTTGATTTTGCACAAAAAAGAAAGAAAGAAAGGATCTACTGAAACAAAAACTGAGATCTTGCTTCATCTCCTTGACCTTTATTGTATCTAAAAACAGAAAGGTTCCACATCACACACTGGCAATATCAACCTTATTTTTGATTGCTAAGATTCAGTTTTCATGATCTAGGTATATGCAGAAGAGTTGCATTATCCATCCAGAGTGAACAGAAAAATATCTCAGGCCCAAACAACTGACTTAAATATTGTTTCTCTGTGTTTCTCATATTTTTAAATTACATGAGAAAAGGTAAGCCTGCTATATAAATGCCTTTCCTCATTCAAACCTACAGAAGCACAGGTTCTGACTCATACACGAGCCTCATTTGCTGGATTGCGCTGGGGAGAGGGCAGAGCCGGCGTGGGGGGGGGGGGTGCAGGGGACCATCGGGGGCCTGGCAGAGGCCATCCCAGGGCTCAGCGGGCCTCCGAAGCTAGTCAGCATGCCACAATAAAATGGCGGCTATCAGGGAGGCAGGGAACTGAGCCACAGCATCTTTTCTGTGGAGGAGTCTTTCCGCACTCCCGTTTGCTGCCCTGCCTTCCAGATAAATGGGCCAATCAGCCCCCCGCATGTTGCAAGGCGGGCCTTTCAACATAAAAGCAGGCCTTGCATCCCCAACGGTATTCAGCTTGGCATGGGGGCCGGATCCAGTTTGGGGGTAAAGCTGGCCTGTGTGCCCCCTTTTCCCCACCCGGAGGGTCCCAATAAGGGATTTTGGGAGAGGCCTGGATTGGGACAAGCCCAGCTCGGGGGCTGTCAGGGGACATGCCCAGCTTGGGGGCTGTCAGAATGGCCTCCCGCCAAGTGGCAGGGGACCACTCAGCTGACGACCGTCCATGTGGTTTCCGCATACTGCCATCTCATATGGCTCCCAGCAGTCAGGCTGGGAAGAAAAATGCATCGACCAGCAATGCGGGTTGGTCGATGACAAGCATCACACGCCAATGCCATGCCAATGCCTGCTGCTGTAACCAATAAAGTTGTGGCCATTTCCATCCAACATCTGTCTTCAGTCGCATGCCAGGATCAGTAGTTTATTGGGCAGGGGGTTGGTGTTGCGTGCCGGGGAAGGGTTGGAATCAGGGTCTGGTAGCCGGCTTTAGATACTCCCCAATTAAGCGCTAAGCCAGCAAACACCAGCAAAGCTAGCAGTTATTATCTGTATAATAATAATTGCACACTACATAGATAATTATAGCTTATGTGTGATGCCTTTAGTCTGAGGGTTAACAGCATTATCATGAAAAATACTCAATTGTCAGCTGCAAGCAAGAGTTTCTTGACAAGCATCTAGAGAGGGTTTGATCCTATGAAGCAAGAGTACAGGGGCTAGCTTTGCCAACCTCCAGGTGGGGCATGGAGATCCCCTAGAATTACAACTGATCTCCAGGCTACCGGGATCATCACTTCCTCTGGAAAAAGCAGCAGCTTTGGAGGATGAACTGTATGGCATCATACCCCACTGAGGTCCCTCCACCCCCCCCCCAAACCCTACCCACTCCATCCCTGAATCTCTAGAATTTCCCAGCCTAGAGTTGGCAACCCTAACAGTGGTACTAGATGACTGCTGATTTCCACCCTCTCCCTTCTCTCCATAGCCAAGTTACTGCTTTTTCCCGCAGTGCTCCCAGCCATGTTGCTTTTGATCATGGATACATTATGGGAATGTGCTGGTTGGCCCCCCCACAAAAAAAAACACCCTCATGCAGAGCAGAAGCAACTACATGCTAAACCATTACTGCGCCCATTTCTACTGTGATAAAAATGCACTAACAATTATTTACTCTACAGAAGATTAAACATCTACAGGAATTACAAACTGTAACTACTTTCTACTGTAACATTTGGACATGCTGGATTTATCCCATGATGTTTTTTCCTATTGCAATTGAAACAGAAACGGGATGAGAGATGGAATTTGCTGTGATGGTTCAAAGCCATCCAGAATGGTTTTGTCTTTGTAATACATACAAACTGTCACCCTAGTGGAGTACATTATGCACCATAGTCACTATGGGAAACTCATAACACTTTGTTACAAAAAGTAAGATGTGGATCAGGCCTCATACAAACCACATAGATGATGGTGGAAAATGCTGTCAAGTTGCAGCTGCCTTATGGTGACCCCGAAGGATTTTCAAGGCAAGAGATGAGCAGAGGTGGTTTGCCATGGCCTCTGTGTAGCAACCCTGGACTTCCTTGGTGGTCAAGTACTAACCAGGGCCAATGCTGCTTAGCTTCCAAAATTTCACAAGATTGGGCTACCCTGGGCCATCCAGGTCACTGCAGACTACATAGGCCAAGGTACACAGAGCTATTTCAGGTATGCCCGACATCTTAGGCAAGCCTAGTGGAACTTCTGTTTTCCTTAAACAGTAGGTTCTCATGCCATATCAGAAACTGCTTTCGAAACGCTTTCATGTTCCAAATGGTTGTGCTATGGGGCATGAAGGACGGCTGTGGAAGACACACAAGCCCAAAGCCACTTTGGACACATCGAACCAGTAGTGCAGTTTGTTAAATTCTGGTCATGATTTTAAAGAAAAGAAGAATTCTACCTTATAATGTGTTGGATCCAAAGCTCTTTTTCCCTCATCAGCAAATGGAAATTTCACCAGTGGGGGAAGTGATTTCTGCCAATGCACCTCTCCCAGTACAGACTTGTACATTACATTCAGTGGGCATTTTCTGGTTCCTGGTGCAGTAAATTGAGGAGGGCAGCGAGATACAGTGGAAGAGAAAGCAGGAAAGTTCTGTTCCCCAAAGGAAGCTCTACTAATGGTACTTTGGATCCCACACATTAGAATTTTGATTTGGTTTAATGAGATGCTAGCATAACAAAGAAATGTGGTACAGAATGACAGACTGCTAAATACTGTAAAACATAATGTGATAGCTATTCTTGAAAATTCTCGACTTAATACATGAGAACAGGTTTGAGGGCAGCAGTCAGTCTTTTTCTCTTGACTCTTCAAAATCTGGCTTACCGAGCAAACAATAGACACTTGTAGCTGGGATCTCTACCAACAAAAAGAAAGAAAGAAATTAGCTGACATATTGACTAAACTATTTAGAAGCACTGGAAGATTACAGAAAACAGAATGCTTGAGCTCTACAAAGCACGTGTATTTTCTGAAGCTCTAAATATGTAACTTAATTTTATTCAGCGACTTCCAACACCCACTGAGTCCAGTCCCAGATATCTTGTGCCCATCATGAGCTTCAATACTCTTTGGGTTGCAAAATATGATATTATTCCAAAGTAGTAACTAGGGGTGTGCATTCAGTAAACCCGAACCCCCCACCCCCAAGAATACATTTTACCAGTAAAAAATGGCAGCAGATAAAGGCCTTTTATGCATGGGAAGTTTGCCTTGGATTTGCAGCTCTCTTCATGCACAGTATTAGCATTCAAATTCTCAAAAAAAATATATGCACAGGAACTAATTTCCGTGAAGAAATTTCTGGAGTTCTTGGATTTCAATTATGCATAAGTAGCAAAAATAGGGGAGTGGTAACCACCAATGTCATTGTACTCACGTCACTTCCCACCTCTCCCCTGTTTTTTGGTTCACACATGTGCTCTAGTGATAAATTTCTAGACAGAGGGTTAAAAAGGCACCTACAGCACATGTGTGACTCCCCCCTCCCCTGCCCCCTGCAAATACCGCTTTGTGATTGTCTGTATTGCATGAGAAACGTCACCAGTCCCCAACGATTGCTGCAGTGGGATTCTTTCATTTGAAGTGAACAGAGTAGCCAATTTCAACCGAAGCAGAGAATTACCCCAAATGACCAAAAGAAGAAAAGTACACCAATGCACCATTTGATTACACATTTCTCGCCATCTCACCGCAGGGGACATAAGAACACTCACTTGGCCTCTTACTATTTCATTGTTCCATCACTAATCTCGCACTTGCTAATAATTAAAAAAACATCACCCACTTTGCTCAGGTCGCCATTTCCCCTGCACACACAAACAAATATTACAAATACCTTGGAAAGGAGAGTAAGAAGTTGGGGATAGTGGGTCTCAAACTGAGCAAGCATTAGAGTTATTGGGAAGAAAAAATAAAAATGCAATTAGCATTTAAATCGTATTTGGAAGTGTCTCTCCACAGACATTACCTCAGTTATGGATTCCCAATGGACATCAGTACACTTAACTGCAGTAGACTGTGGCCAACATACTAGGAATGTGAATCTAATAAAGCACATTTAAATCACAGAGTCTAGGGGGGCAACTGTACCTTCATAGGGCCCCACAGCAGATCCTTCTTCATCTGAGCCTCTGTTTTCTTCTTTGGGATGCTCTCCTGGACATTTTTGCTCAGTTAATGGTATTGCTACTTCAGGATTTCTTGCATCAACATCACTTGGATCTTTAAAAAAAAGCAAAATCATAGCATATATGATTCTGAATTTAGTGACCATTAAAGGATACTTCTTTGACTTCAGTGGATGTGCAAAAGAATTGTTTCTTCGAACAAAGAAAGGACAATAAAGTAGGCACCAGACAAGCCCAGTGGAGAGGGCATTCCAAAAGTATTGGCCACCTCTGAAAAAGCCCTGTTTCTGGTAGCCATCAGTCTCATCACTGCAAGTGAGGTCACAGAGAGCAAGGCCTGAGAAAAGGATCTTAATAAGCAGGCTGGACAGTACAGGAGGAGTCAATCTTTCAGGTATTTTAATCCAAATCCAGTTAGCGCCTTTAAGGTAAGAACCAGCATTTTGAACAGGGGTGATACAATCTCTGTATTCAGACCCTGACATTTACTTAGCCACTACAGTGTGCACCAATTGAGGTTTCCAAACAGTTTACCTTTAGTGGGCCCCACAGCATATACTTGTTCACCTGGGCCTCTGTTTTCTTCTTTGGGATGCTCTCCTTTACATTTTTGTTCAATTAATTCCATTACTACTTCAGGATTTCTTGCGTCAACATCCCTTGGATCTTAAAAAATAATCATGCAAAATCACAACACATATGCTTCAGAATTTCATCTAGCTACAATTCTATGGATGTGCAAATATGTCTGTAGTTTCTAACAGAATGGTTTATTCAAACAAAGAAAGGACAATAAAGTAGGCACCAGGCAAGCCCCAGTGGAGAGGGCATTCCAAAAAGAAAGGGCCACCACTGAAAAAGCCCCATTTCTGGTAGCTACCAATCTCATCACTGCAAGTGAAGTCACAGAAAGCAAGGCTTGAGGAAAGGATCTTAATGAGCAGGCTGAACAGTATAGGAGGAGTCCATCTTTCAGGTATTTCAATCCAAATCCAGGTAAGAACAAGCGTTTTGAACAGGGATGATACAAGCTCTGTATTCAGACCCTGACATTAACTTGGCCACTAGATTGAGCTTTCCAGACAGTTGTGAAAGGCAGCCCGCTTTACATAATTCACATTACTGTAACCTAGGTAGGCAATTTTGGGGGCAGGCTGCTCCTAGATATACAGGTGGCAGTTTCCAGTCGGGTATTCCGTTTTTCAGCTATGTTTGATTTTCTAGTTGTACCCTTTGCTTGAAAATACTGCACATATACTTCGGTAGCCTACAGATTAGACTACTGTAATGAGCTCTTTATGAGATTGTCTCTGGAGACTGTTCAGAAATTTCATTTGGGACAACATATGACTACACAATCATTAATTGATGCTAACCACATAGAACACACTGTGAGAATTGCTGGGTTTTGACTGTATCTTGTAGGCATTATGGAATAAAAACTGGGATTTCATTATTTTAGTGTTGCATGGTATTATTATAACGGATAGCTATCCTGCGGTTCCATTAAATGAAAAGGAGGTTACACATATATTAATTAAATAAGTGAACATCTGCTTTAGCTTCATTGTTTATGTCCTCTGCTTACTGAGTCTGCAAGATCTGGCTAGCTTGCATTTTAGATCCTGGAAACAATATAGCTGGTTGCACTTACCATATTTCTTTCGCTGCTTTACTTTAACAAATACTGCGATAACAATGACAGCAAGTACCAGAGCAACAAGAAGAACTGGCATCACAATCAAAAGTAGATTTGGTTTGGCTTGTGAAGAGCTGAAAAGAAACACAGCATCAGAATCCAGAAGAGGTCCAGCATGGCTTTTCTTATGTTCTTATGAGATATGCTGGCATCCCAGTTATGGGCTGGCACCATGATACCATGCCAGGGCACACTTCCCTCTGCAGGTGAGGGAACATTGGAAGAACATCTGCATTTTGCTCTGCTCTGTGATCAAGTGTATGATACTTGGCCACAGACTTGGCATTGCCAGGACCAGGGTATTAGAACTGCTCCACCTAATGGTTGTTGCCCAAGGTATGCACAGTCCTATTGATTAAGAAATTATATAGGTCTCTCCTCACACTATAAGAACTGAGAGAAGCTTTTGACTTCTGCATGCATCATCCTTGTTCATAAATGTTCCTTTCAGAGTTCTTAGAAAACATTCCACCAACAGATTTCCCTAGTTTATAGTCCTACTATTGTCTGATATACAGGGAACAGCCTAGGGAAGTTCTGTTATGTAAGTAAAACATTACTTTTCAAGGCACAACAGGGCTTTCTTAATATTATTTCTATAAATATAAAAATGGCCACACTTGTTCTTTCATTGTTGTCTCTGGTCAACCGCTTGTAGGATTTTGCAATGCTTCAAAAATCCGCAGAACTTGTCTAATCAAAGATGATAGCAGAAATGAGGTTTCTATCATAACTCTTTACATTTGGTCTTCTGGGCAGTTTCAGACTAGAGCATGGTGCCCTTAGCGTTGCTCTTGTGGAGATGGAGACTAAATTTCTGGCAATTTGTATTGTCAGTGGGAATCCTTTCCAAATGCCGGTGCCCAGCATGTATCAGTCATTTCCAGTGAAAGAGCAAGAACCAGGAGCATGTACAAATGCCCAAGCCTCAGAGCAGACTGTCACTGGCATCTGACGAACTGAAGCTGAGAGCTCCAGAAATGGCCCAAGATGTCAGCAGGGAAAAAAGGAATAAAGGAGGAAGGTATTAAGAGTAAGCAGAACCCGAGAGTGTCTTTATATTGTGTTAACGCCTCTTTTATCCCACTTTCTCTTTATACTGAAAACAGAAGCTTACTGTAATTGTTTTAATTATCTGCATGACAGAAAGTGAGGAAGAACAGTCAAGTCAAGTCAAGTAGCCTTTATTGGCATAAGATAAAGTGTACAAAAGCAAATACAGGGAATAACAGTTAAAAGTGCAGAGTATAGCTGGTTGAAACAATGATCAGAAAAGCAAGTCCCATAATGGTGGTGAGAATTTCAATTCTGGCTTTGCTACCAAATTATATAGGGCTCTTTATGACCATGCCCTGACCTGGATGGCCCAGGCTAGCCTGATCTCGTCAGATCTCAGAAGCAGGGTCAGCCCTGATTAGTATTTGGATGGGAGACCACCAAGGAATACCAGGGTTGCTGTGCAGAGGAAGGCACTGGCAAACCACTTCCATTAGTCTCTTGCCATGAAAACCCCAAAAAGGGGTTGCCATAAGTCAGCTGCAACTTGACAGCACTTTACACACACACACACACACACACTTTATGACCACAGTAGGACTAGAATTGATAGAACATAATTTTCAAACCCAGAGCTTGGTTTTTATTTGCTATCTTGTTTTCTGTCTAGTGATAGAAAATAGTGCCATCTGCTGGTTCATCCTTATTTCCTGAAATAGAAAACTCTTGGAATTTTTCTTTCCAAGCATTTGGCCAAAATGTTACTATTTCATTAGGGACCTACATATCTTTTTTAAAGAAGGAATATTTCAAGAGCAAAATTCAATGCATTTAGCTGTCGTAAAACACAACATTTGAAGACCCTCCCAATATAATTACCAAGTAAAACTCTCTAAAATTCTATTTAACCTCATTTCTTATTCTTTCCCAGCATCAACTGCCAATTAACTGCTCAGTTATTCTACCTTCTATCTCCTGGAGGTATTGATGCCTACGTTGTGGACTGATTAGATGAAGCTTTCTAAACTTACATTTCAGTTGAATGAAGGAAAGGTATGGACCTGAAGAAGATGATTGAGTTAGAGAACATGTTAATGAATTGTACCTGTCCTTGTAGAATTCATTTGTCACATAACTTTGGGAGGAAGCCAAGCTTGTTTGAGGCTCATAAGTAGGTTGTGCATAACTTAAGATATTGGAGAAGACCGATTCTGTAAGAAAAATAATGAAGGTTGCTTTCGCTGGGTCTCATTGACAAACAATAAGCGTTTTGAAGTTTCTGTGTCAGGATTTATATTTTTAACCATTTTAATAATATCATCTTTGCAACCAAAGCCTATTAACTAGCATTGTCAGAGTGAAGTCACCTAGAATTAGGGTTCAATATACATGATGCTGTTGAGGTCAGTAGGTGTTATGTATTGGTTGAATATGTTGTTGTATTATGTGGGACAGAATGGAACACTAAGTAAGAGCCTGTCGGCCCGCCGTTGAGCCGCCCAATCACAAGAGTGGGGGGGGGAGAAAGAAGGCGGGCATTCTGACAGTATATAAGCCAGGCGGGGAGCCGGAATTCTCAGTTCAATGCAGTTACAGTTACAGTGTGTTACTGTTAATAAAGGAGTTATCTGTTAACTGAGCCTCTGGCCTCTTGGTGTTACCCTCGATACATAATAGTAGGTGCCTAGACTGACTATCAGCATAACACTAAAGGCTCTGAAGCAACAGGTGAACACCAGCTAAACCTGTGTAGTTCCAAGACCAAATAAACAGTAAACCTGTGTCTGCATGTATTTTATACTGCAAGTGGGGGGCTTGTATGAATGAAAGCTCATCCGTGCAAACAAAATTCATAGAAAGGTAGATATTGAGACGGTTTTAGTCAAACCCTGACATTTAGTTTTCTACGTGCAGGGTGAGGTTGAAAATTGGATCGTGAGAGACCTCACCAGCAGTCTGTTGTGCTATAGCCAAGGCACAGGTTTACTGCCACTGTGAGAAGGAAGGCCCTAAGTAGAATCATTCTCCTGAACACTCCAAGACCTCCTCTTGGGCTACTATTTTCTGATATGGAAACTATACACCAAGGATATTCACAAACTATGTGGAATTTTGAGAGTAACAAATTCCTCCTACCACAGGCACTGCCTTCAAACCTTCAGTGATTTCCCAGGCTAGAATTGGCAACCCTAGGCTAGACCAATTAAAGATGTTAGTTTAGCCTTAGCCAAAAGTTAATGTGCTAAAAATTATCTGAATCTGTGGTAATGTATAAAATTAAAGAGTCTAGACATGCAGAGTTTATTACTTTAGAGGTATAGATGAGCCATTAAGATAGGGGTAAATGCTCTGGCAAGGCTGCAAAGGCCTTTTGCATTTGACAGTCCCCTCAGGCAAGCAGAACAAATGAAATTTCATTGTTTCTTTAAAATATAAATTTATTTAGAATCACATATTTGTAAAACTGTATGTATTACGGCTGTGCATATTGATAAACCCGAACTGAAAATAAACCTGAAATTAGCCATTTCAACAATATTTGGGTTTTGTTTCAGCCGAATACCAAAACCTGGGGTTAGGGTTATCTGCCTGAAGCCGAATAAGTGATTCCTTTTTTGTGGTTTCAGCTATTCAGTTTTTGTGGATTCTCCATTTCGTGGCCCTTGTTGTGTTTAAAGGAGAGCTATCTCCTTTTTTTGTATTCCTGCCCCTTGGCTGGTTTTCAGGGCAGCAGGAGGGAGGGAGCAGGCATCTTGGAGTGGCCAATAGAAAGGCTCACTGGAGCTTTCCCATGTGGTCAATGGCAGCAATGCATTTTGCATTGCTGCAAAGCCAGCTGTGCAGTCTACCTAGATTGCAATAGAGATCAACCTAGAGAGGGGAGGGAGGAGGGCCAGGAATTCTCAGTGGACAATAGGAACCCAGGTAAGGAAGAACAGTATTCTTTGGCCAACACAGAAGGTGTTTTTTGGCTGGAATTATTTTCAAATTTTTCTGTGCTTGGCCAAAGAATATAAAAGCAGGCCATTCCTCACAAAGGTTTGAGAGAGTTTGGTGACAAAGCTTGGCTTTAGTGCCTGACTGATTCTCCCTCTCCATTCCTGGATCCTGGTGCCTGATCCTGACCTGCTGGATTACAACCTGCTGCTTGGATTGGATTCCTGCCTGCCTGCCTGCTGCCTAGAGGAGAAGGCATCAAAGGGTTTGGGATATCATCGTTTTCCTTTTAAACTAGTAGTTGTATTTGGAGCTTATTGTCTAAATTTTGGTAGAAAACAGCATACCTTTTTTGCAAGCTGCCTTGGGCCCTTGTTTGAGGGGTAGAGAAAGGCAGGATATAAATGTTTTAAATTAAAAAAAAAAAACCTGCCTCCGTGGGCTTATATGAGGGGGGAAATGGAGGGCAGCAGAACCATGTATGCCACCTTGTAGAAGGTACCAGATATAAATGCAGTAAGTAGATTCTATTTCCTTGCTTACCCTCTGTAACCAGCAGTTGCTTGGCTCTCATACTTTCAGGAGTTCCTGTCCCACACTTATACATTCCTGAGTCTTCTTTTCTCAGTCGATTTATGAAGACTTGGAAATTTCCTGAGCTATCTTCAGCAGTGAAAACAAATCTACTTGTGTTCCTGTTGGGATCTGCAATGAGAGAACAGCCAGTTCTCCCCAGTTTGCACAAAAACCTCCTATCGCTCAACTTGTGACTTTCAGACGAACACTTTATTGCCACTGATCCGCTGACTTTCCCCAAAAAAATTTCTGGTGATTTAGGCAAATTACGACCTGTTTGGAGAGAATAGACCACAATATATTAGTGCTGGTTTCTTTTCAAAACTTTAAAAAAAAAATACGAAGCATTTTAAAAAGTCACCATTCCTGTCTACATTCTGGATAGGAAAAAAGGTGGGTTGGATCCTTCGATGCTTAAGTACAAGGTGCTCATCGAGGCAAATATTTTTCTGCTTTCCCTTCCCCAGCCCTTAAGGCCCCAGAAAAGTCAATGTTGGGGGTCAGGGAAGCCTCATGAATAAAATGCTAAGAAGCACAAGGGGCTGCATTCCCCCAAACATGTACAACTGGGGCTGCAAATTCATCAGTGGTCAATTCTGGCTACCTAGATTCGTTCGTTCGTTCGTTCATTCTCTCTCTCTCTCTCTCTCTCTCTCTCTCTCTCTCTCTCACACACACACACACACACACACACACACACACAGGATCTTCCTTAAACCTTCCAAAATAAGCGATGTTATAGAGCCGCTGCCACTATTTTCTGTGGGCTGGGCAGTAAATGTTTCTGGTGGAGAAAGATATTTTCTTGCCATCCTCATCCCCCAGCAGCCAGACTGGAAGAGACCCATGGTCTGTGTAAGAGTTACTCCAGTAATGCAGCTCCTGTGTAAGAGTTACTCCAGTAATGCAGCTCTTTATAGGAATGCATATTAAGCCATGCAAAATGGGTGGCTGGAGAAAGGAGGAAGTGGTCAAAATTTTCCCAACATCTTGCACCAGTGGAATCTCTTCCACTGTTAGATGACTTCTTGTGGTGGAGGAAAGGAAACAGCTTTTTCAAGAAAGAAAGAAAGAAAGAAAGAAAGAAAGAAAGAAAGAAAGAAAGAAAGAAAGAAAGAAAGAAAGAAAGAAAGAAAGAAAGAAAGAAAGAAAGAAAGAAAGAAAGATCCTGAACAGCCAGATTTGTTTAGGTGTATTTGTGTTTCGCTTGATTTCCTGATGTGTTAAAAGACTCTCTCCTTTGACTTTGTGCACACTTTGAAAAAACTTATCCAGATTTCCTCATCTTGCCTACCTTCCGAAATGTTTAGATCCATTCCATAATATAAGCCAATGTTGTTGCTCTTGCCAATGCCACATCTGTATCTACCAGAGTCATTCTTCTCCAGCTGCCTCATTGTCACTAACAAAATCCCATTCTGATTGATATCCTCCATCGATACTCTTGTTTTGTAATTTTCATGGATGAAACCAGTAGTAGAAATAAGAGTTTGGCAATTTCTGGAGCGTTCTGATTCTTTGCACCAATATTTCCTGTCATGTTTATTGGCCGTTGTGGTTAAATAGTAGCATTTGATTGTGACCAATCCTCCAACATGGCTTATCAGCTGTCTTGGACCATATATATTGCCGGAAACTACTTTGAACAGAGAAAAATACAATCAGGATATTATCCAAGCAGTATACCGATGGATATAATGTCATTTAATCTTGCAATGTAATGCTTCTGTAGATTAATTGGTGAGGCTGTATGTTAAGGACACCCTTATTTTACCATATTCTTTTGGTTCTGGATACGGGTAGTGATGGCACCAAAGTCTGCAATTGTGTTCAGAAACCATCTTCCTCAGTTCATAATCTCAGTCACAAACCCCATCCAAAGTTTGAGCCAAGTTTGTAATGGGCTTGGCCTGGTGCCAGCATTCCTTAACAGCATGGAGGGGTGGCTATTGCCTAGGACACCAGATGGCAGGGGCACTAGGGGCAACTCCAGCCCCACTGCTACCACCCCAGACAGCTGGCTGTCCAGCTAGCCAGTTCAGAACTCATGTGCCTGTTTGTCAGCTGAAGACTCACTAGGTCAGGGCATGCCCTGGCCACCCACCCGGCTTGGGACTCACTTGGCCACCAATGCAGTGGGAGAAAGTGGGGGGTCTGCACTGGAATCCGGAAGTGATGGGTGATGCTCTAGGAATCCCCACAACTCTGTGGTCTTTACCATAGTGATTTCAGATTTCATAGAGCCTTGCCTGGAAGTAGGGTCACTTCTGAGTTTAGACACAATTCCTCCTTTAATTTTCTTCTGCCGCATTCTGCCTGGCTCAGGTTATGCCCAGTATGGCTGGGGGAGGGGTGCACTAGGCCAGCTTGCCTACGATGTAGCTGACCCTGGTTGCCTGTGTCTATTGCAATATCTCATTAGCAAGGATCCATAAGAAATGTATTCCCGTTGATGCTTCTGTCAAAGGATCCATCACCTCTCCCATGGATGCTTGCAACCAGGACACAATCAGTTCAGATTGAGGCCTCACAGTGAAACTTCCCCTTTGCAAGATATTGCCAATACTTCCAGAAAAGTTGTGAGGAAAAAGAGAAAGGGTAGTGGAAGGGAGATGAGGGCCTCCAATGAGTGGCATATTTTGTTCATTAAATTGTTTTATCTTAGAATCATAGAGTTGGAAGGGACCACCAGAGTCATCTAGTCCAACCCCCTGCACAATGCAGGAAATTAACAACTACCTCCCCCCACATCCCCAGTGCCCCCAACCCTCCCCCCACCGTGCAGGATCCCACAATCAAAGCACTCCCGACAGAAGGCCATCCAGCCTCTGCTCAAAGGCCTCCAAAGACGGGGACTCCACCACCCTCCAAGGCAGCACATTCCACCGTCGAACAGCCCTCACCGTCAGAAAGTTCTTCCTAATGTTTAGGTGGGATCACTTTTCTATTAGTTTAAATTCATTACTCCATGTCCTAGTCTCTGGAGCAACAGAGAACAAGCTAGTTCCCTCATCAACATGACATCCCTTCAAATATTTAAACATGGCTATCATGTCTCCCCTCAACCTTCTCTTGTCCAAACTAAACAAACCCAACTCTCTCCTCATAGGGCATGGATTCCAGACCTTTGACCATTCTGGTCGCCCTCCTCTGGACACGCTCCAGCTTGTCAACATCCTTCTTAAATTGTGGAGCCCAAAACTGGACACAGTATTCCAAGTGAGGTCTGACCAATGCAGAATACAGTGGTAGTATTACTTCCCTTGATCTAGACACAATACTCCTATTGATGCAGCCCAGAATTGCATTGGCCTTCTTAGCCACCATATCACATTGTTGACTCATGTTCAGTTTGTGGTCCACTAAGACTCCCAGATCTCTTTCACATGTACTGTTGTCAAGCCAACTCTCTCCAATCCTGTACCTGTGCCTTACGTTGTTTCTGCCTATGTGAAGTACTTTACACTTCTCCCTATTGAAATCAGTTTTATTGCTTATGGCCCAGCTTTCCAGTCTATCGAAGTCATTCTGAACTCTGACCCTTCCCTCCAGGGTATTAACTACCCCTCCTAACTTGGTGTCATCTGCAAATTTGATTAGCATGCTCTCTATTCCATCATACAAGTATTTATAAAATATTTATAAAAATATTAAATAGTACCAGTCCCAGAACAGACCCCTGTGGTACCCCACTGGTCACTCCTCTCCAGGATGAAGTTGTGCCATTAATGAGCACACTTTGGGTTTGGTTGGTCAACCAATTACCAATCCACCTAACAGTAGCAGTGTCCAGCCCACATTTTACTAGCTTTGTTTTAAGAAGATCATGGGGGACTTCATCAAAGGCTTTACTGAAATCAAGGTACACTACATCTACAGCATTCCCTTCATCTACCATACTTGTCACTCTTTCAAAAAAAGATATGAGATTAGTTTGGCATGACCTGTTTTTGAGAAACCCGTGTTGACTGTCAGTGAGCACGGCATTTCTTTCTAAGTGCTTACAGACCGTCTGTTTAATTATCTGCTCTAGTATTTTACCTGGTATTGATGTCAGGCTGACTGGGAGATAATTGTTTGGGATTTCTTTTTTCCCCTTTTTAAAGATGGGCACCACCTTTGCCCTCCTCCAGTCTGCTGGAACCTCTCCTGTTCTCCATGAATTCTCAAAGATTATTGCCAGTGGTTCTGAAATCACTTCAGCCAGTTCTTTTAACACCCTTGGATGCAGTTTGTCCGGCCCCAGAGACTTGAATTCATTAAGAGTATCCAGGTATTCCTGTACTAGCTCAGTGTCTATACTATGTTGTAATTCCCCTATTGCATCCTCTGCTCCATTTTTCCCAGGTTGAGCACTATTCCCCTTTTGGGAGAAGACTGATACAAAAAAGGAGTTAAGTAATTCTGCCTTTTCTGCCTCCCCTGTTAATAACTCACCGTCCTCTCCACGCAATGACCCGATCATTACCTTGATCTTCCTTTTGTTATGGACATAACCAAAAAACCCTATTTTGTTGTTTTTAACTTTCCTGGCTAGCCAGAGCTCATTCTGCACTTTAGCCTTCCTGACTTTCTCCCTATGTGTGCCGGCTACTTGTCTGAATCCCTCTTTGTTGATTTCTCCCTTTTTCCATTTCTTGTACATGCCCTTCTTAAATCCTATCTCAACCAAAAGTTCTTTAGTCTACCACCCTGGTTTCTTCAAACCTCTACCTTTTTTTCTCCTCGTGGGAATTGATTGAAATTGAGCCCTCAATATCTCCCTTTTAAGAATTTCCCATCCTTCATGTACTCCCTTCTCATTCAATATTCTCACCCACGGGATCACACCCAGTAGTTCCCTAAATTTATTGAAATCAGCTTTCTTAAAGTCTAGAGTATATGTTTGACTATTTCTTGCTTCTCCTTTCTGCTGAATAACAAACTCCAGGAGAACATGGTCACTCCCACCTAAAGATCCCACTCCTTCTACCCCATAAACCAAGTGATCATTATTGGTTAAGATCAGATCCGAAATGGCTGTTCCCCTTGTCGCTTCTTCCACTTTTTGGACTATGAAGTTGTCTGCAAGGGAAGTGAGGAATTTGTCGGACCTAGTTGTTTACACTTCCTTCTGTATCTCAATAAGGCACCGCTATCTCAACTAGGATTTGTTAATGTGCAAAAGTATTTAAATTAAACCTTTCAATTAAAAATAAAAATATTAATCTTTAATGAGTTGAAAACGGAAATATTCTTACAGATGCTAAATATACATTTAGTCATATTTTCCTTTAAGAAAAACATCTGGATTTTCCATCATTTGGGGGTAAGCCTAAATATGAGTTTGTTCCAGTAGCAAAAAATATTTTTAAAAATCTAAGCCTGACTCCAAGATGAATAGAGGCAGAAATGGACCAAAAATGGAAATGAGCCCATGTTGAACCAAGCAGATGTTTGAACCCGAGGGAGTGGTTTGTATGACTGATAAACATGGGGTCCTGTGGCAGAAAATGCAGTGGTGTCAAAGTGGGACAAAGTAAAGCATAAAATCTGTTTCCCCTTGCAACTGCATAAGTTCAGTTTTATACCAGGAAACTCTTCCACATCTCTGCCACAAACTTAGAGAAGAAATTGAAGAGATGTCTAGGATACAGAGAAGATACAACATCTGAGTCTTTAGTCATGAGTCATTTGTGCTGGATACATGCTTAAATGTAATCTGGTCACAACTCCAAAATGGAGAATTAGGTTGGTTCCTTATTAGTCGTTTATGGTATAGCTGCCCTTATTCATACACATATTTATAACAAGGGTTTAGATGATGTGAACAATCTGCTGTTCTCCTGTTTTTCCCCAGTAACACTCCAGCTTTCTCAGGAGCTTGTTTGTGGCATTGTTTTCCTGTTTAAGCAGACTTGAAGTGTGATCTCTGTTATGAGCTGTGCACCAATAGTTTTTTGTTGGCACTATTACTATTAAGAATTAATCTCTCCTCTAGGGCATAATTTCTCCTATCCCTTTGCTCAAAAAAAAGGTTACATTGTTATACCTCTGATGATGGAGGAGAACAGAATGATGGAGTGGAGCCGTGGTCAGAACTGAACCACCCTGGTGTGGACAGGAAATCCAAGAGGTGAATGGTCATATTAGCACAATAACCAAAGATATGTGGAATCCCACATGCAGATAATGCTGGGAACACAATGGCTGGCTTGTGGGAAATCATCCCAGCGTGGAACTAACTTTAGGCAAGTCAGAAAACAACACTGTGAAGCAAGCCAATCACATTACTTTACAGATATTTCTCACAATAGCACGTGTGTATTACTCCAGTTAATACAACACTTTTTTTGTAGATTGACTTAAGCCGACCCAGTTGTACCCTTACTCTGCTTAGGCTTTCAGCACTAATTTGTCTATAACTGATTCAGATCAGACATGTGTAATTTTGGTTACTCACCTTGTGGCAAAATGAGCAAAAGAAGAAAGGTGGTTATCATCATGCTTGAATTCAGAAACATTCAAAATGGCAAAGGCATCTGAACCAGGTGCTGGGATTGAGACTCACAATAATCTTGCAAAACCTATCTCTATTTGAAATAAAAAGAACACAATTGATATTCAATATCTGTAGCTAACTTGCTAGGAAATATTTATCTGGCATTTAATAGCAGCAACACAGAAGATAATGAAATATTTTCTGCAGAAAGAAGCAACCTTCCTTTTAGTAAGGAATTTTCCTTTTCCCCAAAATAACATAATTTGTAGGAAACAACTCTTTCTCTATTTTGTTTCTTGTTAGAGATTCTGGGAACTATTACTAGTAGCTTTTACTCTGTTCATGGTTCTAACCGGGGAATTCAGGACTGGTTGATCATAAAACCACTTCCCCATCATCTGAGCTAAATAAATAACCCTTTTGATTTTGATTGTGTTATGTACACTACATTACATTGTGTTAATGTACACTACATTACATATACTACAGACACTACATACATACGGACATTTGAATATGAGAGACAGATACATCATGAATAAACAAGTGTGGCTCCCTCCTGTCTTTTGGTCCTGGAGCAAAGTCGTTTTTGGCCTTGTCTACATCTAGTGGTGAAAAGTGCTGTTGAGTCAAAGCCAATTTATGGTAACCCCATAGGGTCTGCAGTACAAAAGACAAACAGAAGTGGTTTGCCATTGCCTGCCTCAATGTAGCATCCCTGGAATTCCTTGGTGGTCTCAATGTAGCAGCGGGTAGCAGTGTGTGTGAACTGGATCTTGGAGTATGAGTGGACTGTAAGCCCAATATGAGCAGCTAGTATGATGCAGTGGCAAAAAAGGCTAATACAGTCTTGAGGTGTATCAACAGAGGCATCCAATTCGCAAGATATCATAGTCCCGCTGTATACCACATTGGTCAGGCTGCACCTGGAGTACATTTTAAACTAAGGCTACCTTATCTGCCTTCGATTTCTGGATATTTTGATTAATTGGACTATCTGCATCTTTATTCTTTGAATATCAGCTGGGCTATGTAGCTACACTGCTGATCAGCAGAGCACAACTTTCTCACTTCCTCATTCCTGCTGAAGTCCAACCTGACCCCCCAAAATCCTGGTCTTGAGGGTGGGGACCCACCCAGGAACAGCATGAGTTGGAGGTCTGAATGGAGAAGGGGAAATAGGTGAAAATCATCCACACTTCCATCCACAGAATGTTTGGTGGGATCCAACCCAAACATTGGAGGCATGTTACATCACAACAGAAGAAATATTTTCTGCGGTAGCCTGATCTAGCGAGGTAGTTGTGAAATTCCTGCATTGTTCAGGGGGTTGGACTAAATGACCCTGGTGGTCCCTTCCAACTCTATGATTCTATAACAAGCAACTATTAACAGATGCAATAACACACATATAGAGTTGCTCTATCATAAATTAAATGAATGTGCATTGCAGTGAAGTGTTGCACATCCAGCCTGGTTCTCCATGTGTTGGAAACTTGTAAGCTTAGTTCCTAATCCAGCACCAAGAACTTCCTGCAGGCATCCAACCACAGACAAGCTCTGTGCATGCAGCTGGATGCTATGTGCACCATATCCTGATGCAGCAAAGGGATGTGTTCACAGAAGGCTGATTCTGCCCAAGGATTTATCTTGCTCCAGACATCAAGCTGGATTGTCAGCTTTGAGAGAAGAAGCTGTGGAAGGTTTCTTCAGACCATCTTAAATATATTCAGAAACCTATAGTTCAGAAACCTAAAGTTGCACTGCTAGAGTTGGAAGGTGGTTTACAGGCCATCTAGTCCAGCTACTTCTCACTACAGGATAGCTACAACAGTTGTTTGAATACTTCCAGTGAGAAAAAGAGAGAGCCTTCCAATCCCAGGTAATTTGTTTCATTGTTGAACTGTTCACACCAATATGAAAGCTTCTCCTAAGTCCTTTGAGAAAGAGGAGGGGTTGTGGCTCAGTGGTAGAGCAGATGGTAGAGCTCAGTGGTAGAGCTCATTTGCATGCAGATGGTCCCAGGTTCAGTTTCCTGGCACCTCAGTTTAAAGGGTCAGGAAATAGGTGATGTGAAAGACCTCTGCCTGAGACCCTGGAGAGCCACTGTCAGTCTGAGTAGACAGTATTGACCTTGATGGACCAATGTTCTGATTCTGTATAAAGCTGCTTCATGTTTTCAGGTGTTTCTGATGTTTGACCAAAATCTGTCCTCCTATAAGTTAATTGAAATTGTTCGAGACTTTCTATTCCTTGGCTCCACCATCAGCCAAAAGGGTGACTGCAGCCAAGAAATTAGAAGGAGATTGAGACTGGGAAGGGCTGTCATGAAGGAGCTAGAAAAGATTTTGAAGTATAAGGATGTGTCACTGGCCACCAAGACTAGATTAATTCATGCCTTCGTATTCCCTATTACTATGTATGGGTGTGAAAGCTGGACAGTGAAGAAAGCTGATAGGAAGAAAATAGATTCCTTTGAAATGGGGTGTTGGAGGAGAGTTTTACGGATTCCGTGGACAGCCAAAAAAAACAAATCAGTGGGTTATAGATCAAATCAAGCCTGAACTGACCCTAGAAGCTAAAATGACTAAACTGAGGCTATCGTATTTTGGTCACATCATGAGACGACAAGAGTCTTCAATTTGCAAGATCTGAGCAAGGCTGTCAAAGATAGGACATTTTGGAGGTCTTTCATTCATAGGGTCGCCATGTGTCAGAAGCGACTTGGCGGCACTTAACACACACATAAGTTAAACCCATCAGATCTACTTTTACCTTATGATGTAGCAAAGAACTAATCTTTGCCCACCCTAAGTGACAACTCTTTAGGTATTTCAAGAGTATCATCATATTTCCCCTCAGATTTCTCCAAACTAACCACCCTTCAATATTTTCTCATAGGACTTGTTTTCCAGACTCCCAACCATCTTTGTTTCCCTCCTCTGAACTGGTTCCAGTTTTTGTACACCATTCTTAAATTGCAGTGCTCAGAACAGGACACTACTTCAGAGGAGGCCTGAATAGCATGGGAAACTACTACTTTGTAAGAGTTGGATATTATGCTTCTAGTAATACAGCCTAAGATCACATTTTCCTTTTTTGCAGGACTTGTTTTCCAGACTCCCAACCATCTTTGTTTCCCTCCTCTGAACTGGTTCCAGTTTCTCTACACCATTCTTAAAGTGCAGTGCTCAGAACAGGACACTGTACTTCAGAGGAGGCCTGAGTAGCATGGGAAGCTACTGTACTGGAAACATGTGGAAGATTATTGTATTGCGAGGAGTTCAGTACGACATGTCTCATTTCCCCTTACCCGTCTGTAAAGAATCCGGATCTATTAAGCATAGTTTGTTTTCTTTCCTCCTTACGAGACGGGAGAACTGTGTACCAGGTATAATAGGCTTCTAAGTTGTTTACCATTACGTTAGCTCAAGAGTTAGGTGATATGCATGATCAGTAATGAAGGGTTGTGAGCCAGGTGCTCTATTTATGGCTCACTATATTGATGACGTTTTGTTGTCAGGACCAACAGAGGAGGAAGTGCAGCAGGGGTTGACCACTGTAGTTGAACACATGCGGTCTCGGGGGTGGGAAATTAATCCAAAAAAGATTCAAGGACCTGCTCAGCAAGTGCAATTCCTAGGGGTGGTCTGGGCTGGACCGGTGCGACATATACCTGACAAGATCTTAAATGTAATTGCCACCTTGAGAGCCCCTACATCGAAAACTGAGGCTCAACGTCTGGTGGGGTTAATGGGATACTGGAGACAACATGTACCTCATTTAGCTCAAATACTAAGACCCATTTACAATGTAACCCGTAAGAAAGCTCATTTTGAATGGGGAGAATTGCAAGAGAAAGCGTTGTCTGAAGCCAAAGCAGCAGTGGCTGCTGCAATGCCTCTAGGACCTTATGTTAAAGGATTGCCTTTTGAGTTGCAGGTTTCCACGAATGAAGAGGTAGCCGTTTGGAGTCTGTGGCAAAAAGGACCCAGGGGAAGGCAAGTTCCCTTAGGGTTCTGGTCACGTAAGTTACCCAATGTACATTATATACCTTTTGAGGAACAACTTTTAGCAAGTTATTGGGCTTTGGTTTATACAGAAAAACTGACAGGGCAAGATCCTGTGGTATTAAGACCTGCTATACCAATTATGACATGGGTAAAAGATGAGTCTGCAAGCCCCAGGATGGGGAGAGCTCAGCAATCCTCTATTGTTAAATGGAAATGGTACATTGCAGAAAGGGCCAAAGTTGGACCTCAAGGGGTCAGTGCATTGCAGGAACAAGTTTTAACTGTAACACCCACTGGAGAAGAAATACGAGAAATTACTGAGCTTGGAATATCCCCAGTGCAAGAGGCCCCTCCCTATGAACAAGTATCCCATAATGAAGTCTGGTTTACAGATGGAGAAATATAGATATAAGGGAAATGAGAGGACATGGCGTGCAGCTGCTATTAATCCAAGGAAGCAGATCACATTAACTCATGGGGGGAGGGGCAAGTCCAGCCAGTATGCTGAATTGATGGCAGTACTAATGGTTATTGAGCATGTTGTAGATCAAAAAGCAGATGCCGTGTATACTTATACTGACTCATGGGCTGTATATAAGGGACTAACGGTGTGGTTCCCCAAATGGAAAAAGGATGAGTTTTGTATCCACAGTCGACCGTTATGGGGGCAGGAGCTATGGGGGCAGTACCAGGCCCAGAATATCTGCAGCAACCCACTCAAAACTTCTATCCATACTTATGAAGACTCACTGATAAGTAGCCTTTGAGTACAGTTCTCCAACCAGCTGTGAGTCTACCTGATGACACTACCATCTAGTCCACATGTAACCAGTTTGTTAGCCAAAAATCCCAATGGATTTGATCAAATTCTTTGCTGAAAACAAGGTATATTACGCCCACAGCATCCACACAACCCATTAGGCTAATAACGATAAAAAACATTATTCCATTGCAATCTTAGAAACTAATTTTTTAAAAGTCAATATATATTTTCAAATGAGATTTTTATTATGCTCCATACAGTGGTAGTTGGAAACCAAATTGTTTTTGTTCTCAAAAAAGGTCTCACATGGAGATGTCCAAAGTCAATTTTTGTCTCCCAGAAATTATAAAACCATCTTTGGTAGAGAGAAATCTCTATGTTTTGGCACTAATAATTTCTCACTATTATGTGTTATATAGTTGGCAAAGCATGACATCTTGTTCTTCTACTGAGCTGATATTTGTCAGTGGAGAACAAACTGGATTTAATGTCATTCAAGCAATGCATATGATGACTGGACTAAAAAGTCTTTTCACATGGGTAATTTTGTCCTTATATCTCCTATAACAAATGGACTGTTACTTACCTTATGGTGAATATTCAGTGCACATTTCCCAAATTTCACAAATTTCAGTAGCTTTGATAGTTGGCTCACCTCCCTTGAAATCCAACTGATGTTTACTGAACTGTTTTGGATAAATATCCAGACACTACATATGTACTCACTGTTTCATTCAGTGCAGCTTTCAAAAAATGTCTCGTTCATACTGTACTATCTTCAGATACTAGACCACATCATGAATGAAACTGCATAAAATCAGGAAGTTCATAGTCTAGCCACAGTTATATTTTAGTCACGATGACACTAACACAATGAAGTATTTGACTGATAAGAGGTCGCATTTGTGGTCCTAATCTGAAGAGGAAACCACCTGGTTGTTGGACAGTCAGCATAAGATTTCCCAACAATGGATCTATCCATACCTGAACCTGCAACCACAACACAGAGAGGTACTTTTCAGCGAGCCAGAACTGAACCCAAATCAAATAACTCTCTCAGTTGCCCTGACCCTGAACTTGAACTGAACCCCTTCTCCTTCCTTCAGTCCCAGAAAACCCTGCATTTTTCCAGGAAACCATTTGAAGGGGAGAGAGGATTCTGGGATTGTTAGCTCTGTTTCCTTCACAGATCAGGACTCCTTAGTACAAACCAATTTTCTCAAATGAGAACAAACTCATTTTACTAAACTTTGGCCTAATTTGAAATTTCTAAAGATTTATATCCCAGAGAGTGGACAGAGTGTTTTTGATTTTTGATCAGACATGTCTGGTTAGATCAGCTACTCCTCCAAGAAACTCTTGGTCAAAGCTAAGGTTGCCAACCTCCCTAGGTTGGTGAGAGGTTTACTGGAGTTGGAAGCAATCTTCTGGTGATTCCTGAAAGTAAGCCATGAGATTTTGTGTCATGAGCAATCACTGACTGTGCCTTGAGGAGTTGAACCCTGACAGCCCCTCAATGCCACCCTCCCACCCAGATATATACACAAGGTGCCTTGCTTGGCCAAGTGATGCTTTGCCAACAGTACCACCTGAGTGCAATGATAGCACTCACCTGGGAGTCATCAAGAGGGTCCATAAGCTAGCAAAGGAAGACAGAAGGAGAATAGTATACACTGCAGCCCGTTGAAGTAGGAGAAGACTTGGACAGAAAAGGTAGCTTGGGGAGCAGTCTCTACCAGACAAAGCCTTCGTTAGCTGACAAAACCATTCTGTTACCAGCAGGAACAGCTGAAAAGAGTGGTGGGACCAGAGGAATCCACCCCCTCTCACCCCATGATAAGCTGAATTGAATGCTCAACAGCCTTTGACAAGGGCAGCAACATACTAAAAAGCCAAGCCAATAGAGCAAACTGACACATTGTGCCAGGCACGTGCCAGTAACAAGGTGAGTGCCAGAATATAGCTATCTGTATGGTTTGCATGGCAGGTTATTACAGTTTGTATGAATATACTGCTGATTATTGTACTACTAGAAATAACAACAACAAATTTTGAAGGAAGTAGTAGTTGGATGAGGAATGTGTGTGTATGTATGTATGCTTCAGACTTTTCTTTCATATCATGAAATACCTGCAAAAGTAAAGATTGGCTTTGGGCAATGAATGAGAAGTGGTCAGGAAATCAAATGGTGCAATATGCTTAGAAACAATTCAAGATATCACTTATCCCTTGAACCCTTGTAACTGTTGGGAAAGCAATAGTAGTGGATCACACTATAAAAGGAAGAGATGCAATTCAGAGTTAATTTAGTTTTAAATTCCAGCAGATAGACTATATGCAAGATAAGGTGATATTATCTAGTAAATTGGGCATAGACGTTTCTCTTCTGGTATCATGTGTGTGTAAAGTGCCTTCAAGTCGCAGCCGACTTATGGTGACCCCTTTTGAGGTTTTCATGGCAAGAGACTAACAGAGGTGGTTTGCCAGTGCCTTTCTCTGCGCAGCAACCCTGGTGTTCCTTGGTGGTCTCCCATCCAAACACTAATCAGGGCTGACCCTGCTTAGCTTCTGAGATCTGACAAGATCAGGCTATCCTGGGCCATCCAGGTAGGTGCCCATTAATCTGCTCCACAGTAACAAAGCTGGGCAAGAAAGGGAGCTTTAACTCTTGAAAGCTTATACCTCAAAAATCTTGTTGGTCTCTAAGGTGCTACTGGACTTAAATCAAGCTGCACAAGGGTCAAGAAGTGATGGCCTTCACAGCCCCCAAGATCCAGCTGACATCCATTTGGGAAAACAAGTTGAAATGATCCATAAATAGGGTTGCCAGCTCCAAGGTAGGAAATACCTGGAGATTTGGGGGGTGGACCCTGAGAAGGGCAGGGTTTGGAGAGGGGAGGGACTTCAATGCCATAGAGTCCAATTGCCAAAGCGGCCATTTTCTCCAGGGAAACTGATTTCTATCACCTAGAGATCAGTTGTAATAGAGGGATATCTCCAATCACCACCTGGACATTGGCAGCCCTAGAGAGGAATCACTTACATGCTTAACCACAACTGATTATGGGCTGGAGATCAGTTGTAATAGCGGGAGATCTCCAGCCACCACCTGGAGGTTGGCAACCATATCCATAAATAGACCAGCTGGTGTACCAGATGTCTCTACTGCCTGAGCTGTATTATATTTGGGGTCCAAATGAGAGTTTATTTCAGCACCAAAAAAAAAACAGCCTTTGAAAATGTGTCATAATCAATTACCAATCTCTGAGAATTTAAAGGCTCGGTCCTAGGAGTCAATAAGTGCTGAAACATTGTACCCTAATAACTGAGCTAGATACAAAGTAGCTGACACAATGGTAGTGGAGAAGTATAATTTCTTTGCTGCTGTCACTACCATCTCAGATGCCTTGAAATGGGCTCTGTAGCAAGCTATGTCAGATTCAATTTAAGTTGTTTGTCAACAACACTCTAGACGTTTCCCAGTCCTCTTCACTCTGTAGTAAACCACTGAACTGAGTTCTGCTTCAGGGAGGGGGATGTCAGGGAGCCATACTGTCAATTGCTTATATTTGCTCTGTATTCCAAACTCCCAATGTGAGCTCAGCAGAACTGCCATTTTGGGATCCTAAAATCCCCCCAAATATGCTGGAATCCAAATGGACCCATAAGTCTTTACAGGTAGACCATTTTAACTGGCTGTAGAGTCCAGCAGAGAGTGGGTGGTGCTATATTTACAATTGCCAATTGTGTGGAGAGAGAAAAAGTCCTGTTCTTTTAAGACAGGTTTCATGGGATGTTGTTTAACAGGTGATGGTATTTATCTTCATGCCATGAAAAACTTCAGCTACCTATTTCCGCATATTAAGCTTTTATTAAAAAGGAAAGACATTTTAATCCAGGCCTGTTGCCAACCCTATTTGCCCATGCCTTAAGCAGTTCCTGACAAGTCACACAGGTTTCTCCATAGTTCCAAAGACAGTTGGCTTGTTGGGGTGGGAAAACCCACAAAATACCAAGTGACCAAATTCTGACATTCATCTTTTTTAAATACTGCAAATGAGGGAAAATAACCAAAGAAAAGGAGAAGTTAGAAAGGATGTGTGGTTCCCTTTTCATCTTGTACATGGGTTGGTTTTTTTAGTTCAGTTCCCAGATTCAGCTTTACAGCAGACAACATTTTACAGTAACATGTACCAAAATCTTGTCTTATGCGTGACACAAAAAATAATTTAGTCTTTGAAATAACAGGCGGCTTTAGACCTAGAGCCAGTTGCCAGAAAAGGAAGGGAAGGGACAAAGAAAAAGGAAAGTTCCCCCTTCTTCCTTTCTTAAAAAATGTTGTACAGCATAAGTCAGTAGTTCTCAAACATTTTGAAGAGAAACCATTTATTTATTTATTTCCTTACTTACTCACTCACTAACTTACTTCATTTATACCCTGCCTTTCTCCACAATGGGGACCCAAGGCAGCTCACATTATTCTCCTCTCCTCCATTTTATCCTCACAATTGTGTGAGGTGGGTTAGGCTGAGAGAGTGTGACTTAGAAAGCCAGCAGGGGAGTGGGGGCTATCGAATGTTTTGCAGGGAGTGCAGCATGTATGATTACCTACCCACTGGGCAGAAATCATGGGTGTGTGCTTCATGCATGGATCTCTGGGCTCTCAGGGAGCAGATTCATTCTCTTGAGGCTAAGGTTGTCAACGTGGAGAACCTGAGGCAGAGAAAGAGGTTTGGGACGGGAACGAGACTTCCAGGGACTTGCCAGTCCCACTCCCATGCTGACAGCTCTTCTGCTGTTGTGGAGAATGAGAGTCTCGAGGTTGGAGGGCATCAGTCTGAGGAAGAGGGATGTGCTCCCTTAGAAGGGACCTCTTCCTTGGGTGATTGACCAATATCCTCTCGTACCAAGGATACCCGGCTGGGGTTGTGGGGAGGTGGGCTTTTGGTAGTAGGTGATTCAATTATTATGAATATAGAGAGTGGGGTCTGTGACAGACATTTTCAGCCAGCGTGATGTAGTGGTTAAGAGGTGTGGTTTGGATCAGTGGAGTCTGATCTGGAGAACCAAGTTTGATTCCCCACTCCTCCACATGAGCGGAGGAGGCTAATCTGGTGAACTGGATTTGTTTCCCCACTCCCGCACATGAAGCCAGCTGTGGGACCTTGGGTGAGTCACAGCTCTCTCAGTCCCACCTACCTCACAGGGTGTCTGTGGTGGGGAGGGGAAGGGGAGGTGATTGTAAACCGGTTTGATTCTTCCTTAAGTGGTAGAGAAAGTTGTCATATAAAAACCAACTCTTCTTCTTCCTCTTCTTCTTAACCGTATGGTGACTTGCCTGCCTGGTGTAAAAGTTGCAGACATCACATGCTGTCTAGATGGGTCGATAGAAAGTGCTAGGGAGGAGTCAGCTGTCATGGTGCACATTGGTACCAATAACATTGGGAACGTAGTTGTGTGGTCCTGTAGGAAAAGTTTAGGTTACTAGGCAGGAGATTAAAGGCCAGGACCTCAAAGGTAGCATTCTCAGATGTCTTACCGGTTCCTCGCACAGGGCCAGCTAGATAGGCACAGATCAGGGGTCTCAATGCGCTGATGAGAAAGTGATGCCAGAAGGAAGAGTTTAGATTTGTTAGACACTGGGGAACTTTCTGGGACAAGCCAAACCTGTACAAAAGAGATGAGCTTCACTTGAACCAAAAGGGAACCAGGCTGCTGGCAATTAATATCAAAAAGGTGGCAGAATACCTTTTAAACTAATCCCAGGGGAAAAGCCAACAGGAGCTGGGGAACCTCCAGTTCAGGACAAAGTCAGTCCGGTGGGATGATTGCATAAACACTCAGGGTAATATTGATAGGTGCATAATAGAACTTGAGACTAGGGCTGTCAATTCGGTTCGGCCCGAACTGAAAATCAGCCGAATTTCCCCTGATTCGGTGGTTTTTAGTTCGGGAGGAACCGAACTCAAAACTGACGGGCAACCGGGGGGGCCGAATTCAGCGAGTTCGGGAGTTCGCGAATAAGTTCGGCAAATTCGGCCGTCAGTAAGCAGCATAACCGTCAGTAAGCAGCATTCTCCTCCCCCGGCCAATCGGTGGGCAAGCTGAGTCTTCTTCTGGCCAATCAGTCAGGATTGAGTACTGGAGGAATCAGCTGATGTGCGGCCCGGCCAGGGAGAGAGAGAGAGAGAGCGAAATCCTCGTGTGTGTGTGGGGGGTGCTTGTGCACATTCGCTCCTTTCTGTGGCTGCAGGGGGCGTATTTTTTGGGGTACAGACACAAAACTTTCACTGGAGCTTCAGATGAAGCTTCTTAAGGTACCCCCCAAGTTTTGTAAACATTGGGTCAGGGGGTTCCGAGATATGGGCTCCCCCCCTTTTTCTTTCCATGGCTGCAGGGGGCGCATTTTTGGGGGTACAGATCCCAAACTTTGAGCGGAGTTTCAGACCAGTGTTCTTAAGATACCCCCCAAGTTTTGTGAACATTGGGTCAGGGGGTCTCGAGATATGGGCTCTCCCCCTTTTCCCTCCCCCCTTTTCCATTTATGTGGCTGCAGGGGGCGCTTTTTTGGGGATATAGCCCCCAAACATTTAGCATAGCTTCAGTGAATTATTCTTAAATACTACCCAAGTTTTGTAAAGATGGGGTTCAGTGGGGGCAGAAATATCGCCTCCCCCCTTTTTTCTTTCCATGGCTGCAGGAGGCGCATTTTTGGGGGTGCAGATCCCAAACTTTGAGCAGAGTTTCAGACCAGTGTTCTTAAGATACCCCCCAAGTTTTGTGAACATTGGGTCAGGGGGTCCCGAGATATGGGCTCCCCCCCTTTTTCTTTCCATGGCTGCAGGGGGCGCATTTTTGGGGGTACAGATCCCAAACTTTGAGCGGAGTTTCAGACCAGTGTTCTTAAGATACCCCCCAAGTTTTGTAAACATTGGGTCAGGGGGTCTCGAGATATGGGCTCTCCCCCTTTTCCCTCCCCCTTTTTCCATTTATGTGGCTGCAGGGGGCGCTTTTTTGGGGATATAGCCCCCAAACATTTAGCATAGCTTCAGTGAATTATTCTTAAGATACTACCCAAGTTTTGTAAAGATGGGTTCAGTGGGGGCAGAAATATCGCCTCCCCCCTTTTCTCTTTCCATGGCTGCAGGGAGCGCATTTTTGGGGGTGCAGATCCTAAACTTTGAGCGGAGTTTGACCAGTGTTCTTAAGATACCCCCCAAGTTTTGTGAACATTGGGTCAGGGGGTCCCGAGATATGGGCTTTCCCCTTTCCCCTTTTCCCTATTGGGATGAATGGATCCTATCCGGTGCATCTTCTCCAGAGCAAAACGTTCCGTGCCTAATTGGAATCATCTTGGATTATTTATAAGTCCTCTCTTCAGCCCCTCTTGATGGAACAGAAGACAGCCACAGTAAGACCCCTTTGGGGGCTTTAATCTATAATTTTTCTCCTGTGTATGTGTGTGTGTGGGGGGGGAAAGCAGAGTCTGTGTGTGTGTGGGGAGGGAGCAGTTTCTGTGGGTGGGGGGGAAGCCAAAGGGGGCTTTCGTCGGTTCTGCCTGGGGTGTGTGTTCCCCCTCGAGTCTCTCGCTCCCTGGTTTGAGGGGGGAGGTTTCAGTTGTGTGTTGCAAAGGTGTTGTTTAACCAGGCCCGTTGATGCACTAGCAACTTACCTCGCAAATTACTCGCATCCAGTACACAAGAATCCAGACCGCTTTTAAATTCCTGTTCCCACTCGCCTCCTTTCCCCGCTGCACTTGAAAATCCCCAGACCGGCAAGCTTCCAGCCATGCCCAGTCGGCGCTCCAAGCAAGGGTTGCGATTGGTTCAGCTTTAGTAAGGGAGGCGGGGCGAGTGCAAGGATTGGGGCTGGCAGCAGGATTGAGGACGCATTGCATGTTCCCACTTCAAGGCACCGAGTGTGGAGGACACTTTATTTTTTTAACTCGCCTTATCAGCGGATCCTCTTACTGCGGAGAAACTGTGCTCTGGAGACGTCCTGGGAATCCTGCGGGTGAGTTGCAGTGGGAACATGCAAGGAAAGCCCGCGGAAGCCGGCGCCGCAAATGGTAAGTGCGGACACGGCCCAGGTTGTGTTTGCAGTTGTTTTGCTAATTTCTCAGTTGTTGTCGGGGCTAGGAGCTTTGTGCGTGGGCGGCAAGCTCTGCTGAGAGATGCACATTCAGGGTGGGGGGGACCCCTTTCAGGGCCCATATCTCAGCCCCCCCTGACCCAATCTTTACAAAACTTGGGGAGTCTTTCAATAAACGTCCTTTGAAGCTCTGCCAAAAGTTTGGAACCTCTAACCCCAAAAATGCCCCCCCCAGAGCCGCGGAAAGGCACGGTTGTGTTTTTAATGGCTTTATTCAGCCGAATTTTTTTCCGAACTTTGAATTCCCGCCGAATTGAACAGATCCGAAGTGGGGGAGTTCGGACTTCGGCACGTACCGAACCTACAAGGGCCAAATTCGGCCGAATCCGAACTGTACCGAATTTTTTTTTTGTTGACAGCCCTACTTGAGACTGAGGGTAGGCTGGAGAAGGAGGGCCATGTATGGTGACATAGGGGCCAAGGGTGGCGAGGGTTAATGGAGACAGAAACATGTTATAGGTGTCTATATGCCCTAGTCTCCAAGCCAAGTTGGGGGAGCTGGAGAGCTTGGTGATCAATGACAATTTCAATATAGTAGGTCTCTCAGAAATATGGTTGTATGGGGAAATAAGTTCTATAGGCAGGACAAGGAGGGGCGTTCTTTTGTTGGTCTTTAAGGTGCTACTGGGATCAAATTTTGTCCCTCTTTTGAAGATTCAAATATTTGTGTTTCTTAGAAGCGATGCAAATATTTCAGATTGGCCTGACTTTATTCTGTATAGTGAGGTGAGGGTCTATGAGAACAAGTCCTTACATCTCCTATACCAGAGTCTTGTTGACACATTGCAGTTTTGGATAGAATTGTACCAAATGTAGGCATTTAAAAAACCCTATGATTTCATTTGAGACAATTAAGCATGACACTAGGATGTGAATGTGCTTAACATAAGTTGGATCATGGCTAGGGTTGTGCAAAAAAAATTTCGATAAATTTCGGATTTGGGTTTATTGGGCCCAATTTTTTTGGCAAACCCAAAATAAGCCGAATACCCATACCAGTAAATATAGGCATTCAGCTTAAATTTTCGGGTTTCCTAAAAAATTCAGACCATTATAGTCTATGAGAATTTTTTCTGAAGCTCCTGGGGAGCATTTTTGAAGGTAGAGTCACCAAATTTGCAGCATGGCTGCAAGGGACTCTCCTTAGACAGTCACCAAAGTTTGGAAACTTTGGGACAGGGGTCCAATTTTATAGGCCCGCAAAGGGGTCGCCCCCATCTTCCAGGCATTTCTGAGCTGAGCTGTCCATTGCTTTTCAGGTTCAAAAGTTCAGTGTTACTGAGGACTGGTGGAAAGAGCTGATTCCAGGCTGGCGACTCAAAGTCTGGGGGCTGCCTTCGTTTCTGGGTTGCTTTGCATGATGTCCATGCAAATTAGCTTCCAAACTCAGGGAAAAGGCTTAAATGCAAGATAAATAAGGCATGAAAAACATTTCTTTTCTTTTCTTTTTAATGTTTTTATTGAATTTTATAGGAAACGAAAGGAAAAAGGGAGGGGGATATAGCATCCATCCGTAATAGACAAACATTCTTTTTGATCATTAATATATATATTTCAGATACATAGCTGATTATATTTTCTACTTTCTTATTAAAGTTCTAGAAAATTAAAGATACTATGCTTAGTCTACATGTTAGATACTAAGATACATGTTAGAACGGCTGCCACTTTTCATAAAAACAGTCTACAGAATCGTTATCTGTTAGATTCAACATAAAAGTCATTTTTGCCATGTTTGCATACTCTAACAACTTATCTGAGATGTTAGAAAACATATCTTTTGGTGACAAATGACATTCTGTGAACAGTCTTTTATTATAGTCATCAAAAATCTGATTTCAAGCGATGGTCACGGTGAGGGAAACGAAGCCTCTATTCGGGGGGGGATCTTCTTTTGGAAAGCAGGTTTTCGGGGGGGATGAGATCGAAGCCAGCTGAAGTCTTGACTACAGGGGCTATCTGAAGGAGATTGCTCATCTACGTGGATAAAGAAATCTCCTTCAGAAGCCTGGTGTCAGCAGCTGTTGAAGCTGGCTCTTTTTAGTTGGAGGATATTTCCCTCCAGATGGGGCTGGGTGAGCCCCATGTTTTAAATGATTCTTCTGCTAAGCAGACTAGTCTTCTGTTGGGTGATATACCTGGAAAGTTGGTCAGACCAAGTTGGCTCCAATTACACAATCCCCATCTCAAAAGGGGACAAAACCAGTCAAAGAAAAAAAGGGGGTGAGAAAGCAAAGAGCCATGCCTCTGAGCAAAGGCAAATAGCCCAACCCAAAAAGCCGAATATCTATTCGGCTTTTTCAGGAATCACCTATTTGGCTTTGGCTTTATCCCCAGGTTTTGGTATCCAGTAAACTCGAATTCTGAAATTTACCAAAACAGCTAATTTTGGGTTTATTTTTGGTTCGGATTTATCAATATACACAACCCTAATCATGGCCTTTGTTGTCTTCTCAATTTTATCCAACCCTAGAAACTGCTCTCTGGGCTCAAGTTAGTGCTGCCGATGTAGTGATAAGACCTGGACTAATGATTTCTTTCATGTTATGAATGAGAAGAAGAAAAAGAAGAGTTGGTTTTTATATGACAACTTTCTCTACCACTTAAGGGAGACTCAAACTGGCTTACAATAGCGTTCCCTTCCCCTCCCCACAACAGACACCCTGTGAGGCGGGTGCAGCTGAGAGAGTGTGACTAGCCCAAGGTCACCCAGCTGGCTTCATTTGTAGGAGTGGGGAAACAAATCCAGTTCACCAGATTAGCCTCCGACACTCATGTGGAGGAGTGGGGAATCAAACTTGGTTCTCCAGATCAGACTCCACTGATCAGACAGATCAGACAAACCACCGCTCTTAACCACTACACCACGCTGTTGCTATGATTCTGTTACGTTCAGTAGCAGGCATCCCATCACATATGTTTCCACCTTCCTTAACTGGAGTGAGATTAGTGATTCTGTAAAGGGCCTCAAGAACTGGAGATCACTGTACATTGTCAGGGGGAATGTCTCCATAAAATATGTAGGATCCTCACAATATGACTGTACTGAGGAAACAGGATCTTCTGAAACAAAATATTCCATTACCCATTCATGTGAATATTGTGCAGCACAGAGACCTGCTGGGTTACAGAGTCTCTTGGTTTATGTAACCAAACAATCAGATCTACAGGTTGTACTCCACAGATCTTTTCCACTAATGGAATGGAGCACTTTTCACCAGTGAAAGGAGACTTCACCTGACTCAGGACAAGTGCCCTGCATCAGGGGCAGGCTCCTTCACCCAAAGGAAATGCCTCCATTAGCAGGATCCATGGGATTCAACCATATTTGTTTTTGTTTGTTTATTTGTGTCATTTCTATGTTGCTTTTCTCCTAGAAGGAACCCAAAGCTGCTCACCAAAAAATACCTAAACATAATTTCCCAAATACTACAAGTAAACAACAAAAAGGAACATGTCCTTTCAAGCATTCTCCTGTCTTCTGTCAAAATGTGCTTAGTCTAATGCAGAGGTTCCCAAACTGTGCTCCAAGGAGCACTTGGTGCTCTGCAAAACATCTCCTAGTGCTCCATGAAGAGATTGGAAAGAAAAATACTACTGTCATTCAGTTCAGTATATAGGTACTCGGTGAAAATTAGTGCTCCGTGATGAATTTCTCTCCTGAAAAGTGCTCCATTACTCAAAAAGTTTGGGAAACTCTGGTCTAATGGATGCGTGACACCTTCGAGCCACAAGGCAGTTCAGCACACAGTTTTAAAAGATTCCCTACAATTACCATGTGTCCATTTCAGGCCTCTCCGACTAACACAGCATGCAGAGAACAATACTGCTACCCTGTGGCTGTTGATAAATACTACACTGCCTCCTATTTTGCACTTGGGGCTCTTGAGTTAGTGTGCACCTGAACAGGTACAAAACGTCAGTGCTGATTCTATTTACATAAAGAAAAGACTTAGTTGGTTCTTGTAGGTTATCCGGATACAATGGTTATTCAGGATACAATGGTTCCATATTAACATACCACACCCTCATTAGCACATTATCTTGATACTTACAGGACAATGATTAGCACATTACCTTTGATACTTTTTGCAGGACAATGATTCAGCTCAAACCCACCCCTTTCTGACTATATATTACTCTTCCTACACACTTGACACTGAGAGACACTGTCCTTCAGTGTTACTCCTCTGAAGATGCCTGCCACAGCTGCTGGCGAAACGTCAGGAAAGAAAATACCAAGACCACGGTCACACAGCCCGGATAATCTACAAGAACCAATGAACTCTGACCGTGAAAGCCTTCGACAAAAGACTTAGTTATTTATTTGTTAATTTATTTATATCCCTCCTTTCCCACAGAGGCTCAATGTGCATTACATGGTGTAAAAAAAGTCACTCCAATAGCACAAGACATCCATTAAGCAAGCAAATAGGACTAGAATTGTAGAATTACAAATTAGAAACAGTGGGGGGAAGTATCAGATATGTTATGTCACATAAAAAAGCAGAACACAAAATAGTAACAGCAAAATAAAACATACTATAAAGAAATAAAACATATCATGAACAGAGGCATAGTCATTGGTCCTTTATACATTGGTACTTTGACTCACGTTCACTCAAGGACTGACTCAGTTGGAGTTATGCATGAGTTTTCTGTCCCCTAGAGATGACCTCACGCCCAGCCCTTACAATGTCTGGGTCTTCCCAATGCTGTTAAAATCTGATTCTTCTATCTCCCCTGAGATCAGCCTGGGTCAAATCGTTCTCATCTCCATGCATAAGCCAAAGCGCGGGGCAGAGGAGCTGGAGGGGGAGTTGACGTTTTTCTCACAGTAAGCACTACAGCCAATTACAAAGTAGCGTTTCAAAGGGCGGGGACTCAGATGCTTCCGGGTTTGAGCTGGTGATTTTGCTGGTGCATAGCATTTTTAGGATTTGCAACAGAAAAGTGTGGGTGAAACGAGCATCGAACCTCAGGTAAAACTCCCATGCATAAAAGACCATTCTCTTTATAAAGGCACCTTCCTGAACAATTATACTATAGTTGTATTCCCTGTATAAAAACGCCCTCCAGAGTGATTCTAGTTTGCATAGTTTGCCGAATGACATGAGTGTGGGAGCCTTCCTGATCTCTTCAGGTATGTCATTACACAAAGTAGAAGTGACCTAGGGTTGCCAACTCCAGGTTGGGAAATTTTTTTGGGGGGGAGGGACACCCTGCGGTATGCAGGGTTTGGGGAGCAGAGGGACCTCAGCAGAGTATAATGCCATACAGATACCCTCCAAAGCAGCCATTTTCTCCAGGGGAACTGACCTCTGTTATCTGGAGATCAGTTATAATTCTGGGAGATCTCCAGGTCCTGCTTGCAGGTTGGCATCCCTAGAGCCATCACAAAGAATACTCATGTATGGGCAGCTATCAATCTTACCCATTTGCAGGATGGTACCTTCTGAAGGAAGGAATAGAAAAAGGAAGAATCAACCTAAGAAAGCATAAATCCCCCGAGACCTGACCTAAAAAAGATAAGGGAAAAGCAACCAGAAAAGCACAAAGACCCCCTCATCAGATCCAAGAAAGACAAGGAAAAAATCCAGAGAAAGCAAGCTTAACAGCTAAGCCACCCCCCACCCCAAAAAAGAAAGACTCTGAAAGAAAATCAACCTCGAAACAACATCTGTGGTTGGGCAAAGAGCACTGCTTCCTCTAACCTGCAGTCCTATTTGACATTCCAGTTGCCACTGCCTCCTCCCCCCTCCCTTCTGTTCCCTGGAAAACCTGCTATGGGGGGAACAAGGTATTAGGAAGATTTATTAGGAAGAATTTTCTAACAGAGTGGTTTCTCAGTGGAACAGGCTTCCTTGGGAGGTGGTAAGTGCTCCTTCCCTGAAGGTTTTTAAGCAGAGGCTAGAGGGCCGTCTGTCAGCAATGCTGATTCTATGACCTTAGGCAGATCATGAGAGGGAGAGCATCTTGGCCATCTTCTTGGCATGGAGTAGGGGTCACTGGGGGTGTATGGGGGAGGTAGTTGTGAATTTCCTGCATTGTGCAGGGGGTTGGACTAGATGACCCTGGTAGTCCCTTCCAATTCTATGATTCTAAGGTTGTTGGATTCTATATTTGAAGCCCAGCAACCTTATCAAAGAACTGCAGTCACTGGGCAAACAGAAGAGCTCCCCCTAAGGTTCTCTGTTCTACTTGCCTTCAAAGATGGCCTCTGTTCTACTTGCCTTCTCCCCTCCTTCCTGTTGCCCTGGAAACCAGCCAAAAGGCAGGGAAAGGGCAACAGGAAATTTCCCCCCTCCCCCCTTAAACAACTGCTATTTGGCATTCCTGAATAATTCCTGAATAAAGCCAAATTTTTCTGCTTGTTTCTGGATCAAGATAGCCAGCTAGCCTGTCAGATCCTCCGATATATTCAGTTAGGTATTTTTCGGGTATTTTTTCAGCTTAAATATAATGGATGCATATCCCTAATTGGCAACAAATAGCATTGTCATCATCTTAAACATAGTTGGAATATACTGATTGTTTGTTATTTGTGGCTCTTGGTGATTTGTGTGATATTTACATACCTATAGTTTGCATCCTTCTGTACCTTGTACTTTGCTTTTTCAGTTTGAAGGGTTTCCTTTCTTTTTTGGAGGGATTATAAACAGAAAAGATCAAGTCGGGTGCCTCCTGTGGACAGCAAGGTGGGCCACAAATTATAAATTCAAGCAACAGAATATCCTTCCCTTTGAACAGAAGAGGATCACAAAAACTGACAGGTAATCATTCAAATTACCATCAAACTGGTTTGACCAGCAAAGTCATCCCACCCTAATAATGAAAAAGAAATGATTTTCAGTGAAGTAGCAAAAACCATTAGGGTGGGGCCAAGTTGTCCTTGTAGCTATGAGAAGCCATTTAGAAATTCAGTGACATCAGCTACGCTGGCACGAAGGAACCCATCATGGCAGTATCTTTAATCTGATTACTCAGGGAACACAAATGAAGTTGAGCTTAAATCACAGAACTGTAAGACTGGGCAAGCAGGCACCTTGACATTGACCCAGGAGTATGATGCTTCTGCTTTAAGTCACCTGTATTTCCCGTCGCTATGGCCATCATCCTTTTCCTTAAGTGCTTCACATCAGCTTTCTATGCTGCTGAATGGCCCAGCTGCCTCACCCAGAGGACAAAGAGACATGCTTCACAGTTAATAACAAACAATGGTTTGCTGTTAAGTAAAAGAGTATGGGGAATCCTCTGGCTTGCACGTACTCCCTTCCCTCACTTCTTTCAGGTAAGTAGGAGGAGAGAAGATGGTGGACGAAGGTTGCTGGTAGCATTATCTCCTCAGAAGAGAGCAGGTCTTAAGAGATTTGAAGTTTTTCTTTTCGCCTGGATGTCAGCTGCACTTTTTATTTTAGTCTTGATAAGGGCTGAAACATTTGCAGTTCTTTGTTGGGGGGGAAGGCTGCACTGAAGAAATCACACAGTTGTTTTAGTCAGAGTTACTAATAAGACTATTTAGATATATTCTAGCTTGGTAGAATTCCCAGTGGCAGTAAATCTTTACAGAGGAAAGGCAGATATGAAATCTTTGAGGAGACGTTGCAGGAGAAATAACAACCCAAATGTAAATTGGGAATCACCAGGGTTGCCTTCTCCTAAAGCTTTTAAACAGCTGAAGATTGAACAGTTTGTTAATGAGCTACAGGCAGGTTTGACTCATTAGAGAATTTGGAGGAATCAAATGCCACTCCAATGCTGCTGCCACGCCCTGAGCAGAAGCAGGGGGAGTTTAGGGCAAGAGAAGCAGGAGAAACCAGAGCCTAAGTTCCGACATTCAGTCTCCCATTCTTAGTGCAGAGTATCAAGACATTCCAAGAGCTGAACTCTATAAAATGATCGCAGAACAATGTTTGCTTACTGCAGAAACAGTTCTGGAGATCTTTAACCAACTGAATAAGATCTCAGAGAGGCTTAAAGAGCTCAGACTACTGATTGAGACAGCACTGGATGGCCAACCCCAAAAACAATCCTTGGGGGAAATTAAGCCAGGTGAGAATATGAATTTTGGTCTATCACCAAAAAAGTACTGTTCCTTTATAAGATCAGCGTCCAAAGAAAATGGTTTGAGGGCTAGGAAGGGTGAGAGAAAGCTTTTATAATGAACAATCAAGTGAATTTAGAGATCGCTAAGATACCAGTGAATTTTGGTAGATGAGCATCCAGAAGCAAAATTATCCATTTCTTGTGTCAACTTCTGAGATTGGATGCCCGTGATATTGACTTGGAGAGAGTGGAGAGGCTCCCTGCAACCACAAGAGGCCTAAGACTGGTTTTGGCTTTTAAACAGCCCATCATCCCTCTTATACTTTTACGGATGAGGGGTTTCCTGGCTACATTTAGGATTTGAGCCATTAGGACTTTTTGTGAAGAAGGCAGGAAACCCCTATTGGATGGAAGGGAGACCACCACAATTAGGGAAGGGAAGTTTAAAGCCAAAGGTGCATGCTCCATAAACTGCTTAGTTAATCCTAAATTTGGTCAGTTGCATTTAGGGAAACTGGAAAAATGATGGAGGATCTGATTACTTTTTGCCAAGCCCCTAAAGATCTACTCTCCAGCTGATGGATCATCTGAGTCAGTGGGTACAGGCTATATGCAAGAGTTGCAAGAGTTGTTCAAAGAACTGCACACTAAACAACAATGAATAGAGCCAGAGACATGTTCTTCTGTGATGTTGGAGAGAATTCGCAAGTCCTTTCAGATATCTGGATAACCATAGACTGTGTGTGTGTACATGCATGCACACTAGAGAATTTGCTTTGGGGGGCAGACAAAGCTTCAGGTTCTATCTTTATGATTTTCATATTAATTACGGCTCAGCTCAGCAACTGCCTATGAAGATCTCTTCTGGCAGTCCTATTCAAAATTGACGGCTGAATGACTCAGCTATGGTGTCAAAATGTTTTTCATAAGAGGTGTTACCTCTTGAAATTTCTGCATCATTGCACTCCATGTCAACTTTGCCAGTAGCATCTTGCATGTCCAAAAGGTACCTCAAGGAGATATAAATATTTGTTTCCGTGGAGATCATTATTACCTAACAGTTACATTATGTAACTATGCTGACTAGAGATTCTTTAAACACATCCCTGAGATATGGAATATTGTGCCCCCACAATGGTTTTATATCTTTAATTTGGGATGTGTAGCAATTGGGGCTCCTGGCCAGAGCAACCATCAAGGATCCAGGAGACCTGACCTCACCCCAGCAACTTTCAAAGGGCTATGACAATGGTAGAGCATCTGCTTTGCATGCATGAGGTCCCAGGTTCAACCCCCAGCATCCCTAGTTACAAGAATTAGGCAATGTCAGAGATCTCTACCCGAGTCCATAGAAAGCTGCTGCCAATCAGAGTAGACAACACTGACTTTGACAGACCAATGGACTGATTCAGTATAAGGCTGCTTCATGTGTTCATGTTATTCGGCCAACTCATTCTACCATCTCATTATGTACAATATGTGGAGCAGCACAGATTTTTGAGGAACCTGTAGATGCAAAACGATTCCATTAGTAGTCATACATTGCTCTCTGCTCCGCAGTCTTTGGCAAAGAACTTTGTAGAGTCTTTAACTACGATATTACTGGCATAATGACAAGATGCTGGACACGATCCAGTCAATCACATTGAAGTCCCAATTATTTCAGTAGAAGAGCTGAGTTAACACAAAGAATAAACAATGGGATTTTGACATGTTTGGCTACGTTGGGCCCACATGGTGGTCGTACCAACCTGAGTTTCCATTTCAAGAGCCTACCTTGTTTCCATCACACTTGCAAACCATACATTGCAAAAAGACTTGCAATCTTTGGGTGTATCAACAGAGGCATAACATTCAAATCGCAAGATGACATAGTTCTGCTGTAAACCGCATTGGTCAGGCTGCACCTGGAGTATTACATGCAGTTCTGGAGGCCTCACTTCAAAAAGGATGGGGACAGAGTGGAGCTGGTGCAGAGGAGAGCAACGAGGATGATCAGGGGCCTAGAGACCAAGACTTATGAGGAAAGGCTGAGGGAGTTGGGAATGTTTAGTCTGGAGAAGAGAAGTTTGAGGAGGGACATGCTTGCTCTCTTAAGTATTTGAAGGGCTGCCACTTAGAGGAGGGCAGGGAGCTGTCCCTGTTGACAGCAGAGGATAGGACTCGCAATAATGGGTTTAAATTGCAGGCGGGAGGTACCAGCTGGATATTAGGAAAAATATTTTTACAGTAAGAGTTGTTCAATAGTGGAATCAGCTACCTAGGGATGTAGTGAGCTCCCCCTCACTGGCAGTCTTTAAGCAGAGGCTGGACAAGCACTTGTCAAGGATGCTCTAGGCTGATCCTGCATTAAGCAGGGGGTTAGACTAGATGGCCTGTATGACCCCTTCCAACTCTATGATTCCATAAGACTGGAGGCAGTGCTCTGTCTTATGTTTTCTGTCAACAAAGCTGGTGCCAAAATTCTGACCTTGATTGCCACTTATAGTGGAAAGAGCCAGAGTTCCCTGAAGCACCTCTCAGGAGGAGGGATAAAGATCACTCAGTGTAACTTTAAAAAAAATTAAAGGAAAAAACTATCTTCAGTCCTGAATTGGGGAATAAATGCAAAGCATCCGAAGAATGGTGTTTTACATGATATGACTGTGCTTAAGATGAGCACGTGTTCATTCTGCACTCGATCTTTTTCTTACTATTCTACTTCCTTATACTCATGGTAGTGCTTATAAAGGATTTGTCTCATGATAAAATGCCCAGCTACCTTTGGGAATATAGCGCACATGGCTTGAAGAATTTATGGCTGGGTGTGGAAGCTTCTGTGCAGCAGCTCACTCCTCAGACTAGTTTAAGCTTGCCAGGTTGATGGACCAATCAAAGCCTCACAACAGTGTTTGCTGGAGGAAGTCTGAAATGACATCAGCGGTGCAAGTGTTCTATAAACTGTTTTGATCTGTTCAGAGAGGCAGGCTGCAGAGAGCTTTCAGGATTCAAAGACCTGTTTTTTTTAATGTAACTTATTATAATTGGTCCCAAAACAATGGCATTTATGTCAGCAATGTCCTTTAAGGACTAGACTGTTCCAGTCCCAGAGGTTGCTTACGTCTGCACACCTTTGCTGATTTTAAAAATAAAATAAAGATTTCCATGTATTGATTAGGACTGGAGCAAAGGCCCCTTGATCCCCAAAAAGATTGTCAGAAACATGTTATTCAGATTGGTTATTGGCTCAGACAGGCTTTACTAAATTCCATAGTTCATGGGAGGCTATTGCTAGGTCCAAGAATCTGTCTTCTGACTTCCCATGTTCAATTCAACCTTTGATTAATTGAGGGCTGATTCTCATCTTACAAAGTCCTTGTGTCCCCCATTATGGCCTTCAGTCAGGCATACATTTTTCAGAGCTTAATTCCCAGGCACATGAGTCCAATCGAGATCAGGACCATGGCATGGGGAGAGATCGCAAGCCTTTTCCCCACATGATTTTCCTGACCTGATGCTACTTCCCCCATTGTGGAACTGGGCATTAAGTTCCAAGCAGCCTGTCTGATAATAAGCCCTCATGGCAACTACCGTACTTGGGAGACTCAAGCACTTGGTATCATGTGCATTGGCCTGTAGATATTCAAGGAGTAAATAAAGAGATTGAAATGAACTGAAATTCCTTACCTAGTGCATCCCCTAAAATTAATCTCCAGCTTTTGTTACTATAAGGACAATCATACTTTTCTTTGGCTCTCTGTCTGACAAGGCACTCATGTTTCTGAATAGCTGCTGACTCTCATATTCTCAGAATTAGGAGCAGTCATTTTTTGTTTTTTTAGTTCTGGTGGTGCATCTTGAAAAGTTTTTTGTACCCAACATCTAATCCAACATGTCCTTTGAAGACTCTTCAAACCGTTGACTAGGGCCTTTTCTACCATGCCCTGAAATATCTTATCTCCACACTTAAAAAAACAAATCCAGCCTCATAGAGAGTTCTGAGGAATTTACAAGATTGCTCACTGTTTTGGTCGGTCCCAAGAAAAAAAGTATTACACAGCTTTTGTTTTGAACTTCCCTATCGACCACCAAAGCTACCTGCAGCCCTTACAATCAGAGTCCCTTGTGTAACCAGTGTGGAGTCAAGGGCAGGAGGAGTTCAAGGTGCATATAGTTCTGACCATATAGAGGGACACTGCTCTAAATAACAGAAGAACTGTTTTGAGAGCCAGCATGGTGTAGTGGTCAAGAGCGGTGGTTTGGAGTGGTGGAGTCTGGAGAACCGGGTTTGATTCCCCACTCCTCCACGTGAGCAGCTGCCGCTAATCTGGTAAACCAGGTTGGTTTCCCCACTCCTACACATGAAGCCAACTGGGTGACCTTGGCCTAGTCACAGTTCTATTAAGAGTTCTCTCAGTCCCACCTACCTCACAGGGTGTCTGTCGAAAGGAGGGGAAGGGAAGGTGATTGTAAGCTGCTTTTAATTCAGCCTTAAGTGGTAGAGAAAGTCGGCATATAAAATCCAACTCTTCTCCTCATGTTGGTTTATTTAGAAAAACAGTGACAAATGACCCAAGACTCTCAACAAGCAAGTGTAGCTGAAACAATGTGGAATTTCTTATGCATAGAGATAGTGTCTATCATCTCAGGATAACAATGCATTGATAACTTCACTTCAGACTTTATTTGCAGTCATAGACGATCAAATATCCCCCAAAAATGTGAATAAATACATGCATAAATAGTTATGAACTGATAATACAAAAGATAAAAATATAGTGGAGTTTAAAAACTAGAATAAAGGGATAAAATCCTCCAAGGTACGCATAAAACAGTAGAGATTCTAATCATAGATTGGTTATTCCAGAGCTTCAATGCATTGATAATAACCTCTGGGGAAGCCCAAGGGCAACTGTTTCTGAATCCTGATTGTGTAAATAAGAGCTGCTTCTGCACAGAGATGATTCTCCATGTAACTTTCATTGCAGCTGAAAACGCAGAGGTATTTGCAGTGGCAACACAGCATCCACATGGAATCCCCCCCCCCCACATATTTCCCTTGCCTCACCACCACTCCCATTCCCATGGTCATCATTTTCCCCCTTGCCATTGGATGGCTTCTCTCAGGCTTTTTACAAAATTGGTAATAGCTGTGTCATTATAAAGTAGTAACATTTTAGGGAGACAATCTACTAGTTCCCAGCATTTTGTTGCAGGAGAAACGCAGCCAGTACTCAGATCCCCAAAAGGGCTATAGACTGACATAAGAGAAAGAAAGAAAGAAAGAAAGAAAGAAAGAAAGAAAGAAAGAAAGAAAGAAAGAAAGAAAGAAAGAAAGAAAGAAAGAAAGAAAGAAAGAAAGAAAGAAAGATGGAAACTAGTATATCATTGCAATAGATAATTATAATACTATAGCGATATGGATATTACTGATATAAATGGTGCCAAAAGCCCTCCAGTCTGGGGGCGGGGGCACCGCAGGGACTGAGGTAAGAAAAACAGTGCCAACATGAGCAGAAACAAAAAAAATGTGTACCTTTCCATCTACACAACATCCAAAGATTCTCTGAGATTTTACCAAGATCATATCAAGCCAGGTTTGGAAAAGATTACAGCAAAGTGGGGGGAATCCATGGAAACCGGACAGAGGATGTGGATACTCCCCCGAACAGCTCTGCAGTAAGGAGGCCAGGTGGAGCAAAACATCCATGTGGAAACAACCAAGCACTTACTGGGATGAGTAATGAAGGATGTAGTGCAGGAAACAGTGGCGTGTATCCAGTATTAAGCTGAAGGAAGTTCCTGTAGCCTAGCATCCCTTCCTCCTACCAAAAGGGGCTTTTCCATTGGATGAAGTTGGACGAAGTCTTCTTAGGCTTCAGACTTGGCTCAGTGGAGTGGCAGCATACATGATAACCATTTTTAATGCCAGTGACAGCCTCTAGAAATGTGACTCAATAATTTTGGTGGAAATGTAAGTTCCCACTTGTGAGTGATTATGCTTAAAAGTGTGATCTATCACTAATGGCAATCTTTTATCACAGCATTTGGGCTCTCATTCTATGACTGGAGCTTCTTCCATTCTGAAAAAATGATGGGCATGGTATTTTGAAGATTGTTGGAGTGACATTAGTGTCACCGTATAAGTAAGAAACCTGCAGTCTTAAGGAAATCTCTTGACCGAAAGGCCCATTGAGTAACATAGGACTTACTTCTGAGCATATCTGCTTAGGATTACTCCCACAGGCACTGATTAGAAGGCATCTCATAAAAATGGCCCCAGTGAACGGCTAATAGTTCCTCCCAAATAAATATAAAAGATAAAGGTATTTCCCTGGGCAAGCATTGGGTCATTACCAGTGCTTTAGCCTCCTTTATTCCCTGTTTCAGCCAGGATCGAATGCATGTGTTTTCGCCAAACGTGTGTTCAATCATGGCTGAATCCTGGCTGAAACAGGGAATAAAGGAGGCTAAAGTGACTTCTTTTTCACCCTATGTTTACGGGGTGTTTTGCCATTGTCCTCCCCAGTCATCTACATTTTACCCCCAGCAAGCTGGGTGCTCATTTTATTGACCTCGGAAGGATGGAACCTGAGTCAATCTTGAGCCGGCTACCTGAAACCAACTTCTGTTGGGATTGAACGTGGCCCGGCCTGACCAAGTGACATTTATGTCATACCCGACCCTCATAACAAAAGAGTTCGACACCCCTGTTATAGGTGCTCTGTGAAAAGTGAGAATGGTAGCAGTGCTGGCATAAGGGGTCTTTTGCTGGTTTGGGAGGGGCAGGAAATGCCTCCCACCCCCTAAAACTGACCCTGAATATTATGGACAGACAGAGAGGAAGGCTGTGTTCTACCAGCCTCAGAAGACATGACCGGTTTCCTCAGTCCTGTTCAGTTCAGAGCATCACTTGGGGATGAGGCAGAGAAGCTGTGTCCTGCCCAGGTATTGTTCAGCCTATTAAGTCCTAGCCAAGCTGTGTTTGTTCTCGAGGTCTGAGCCTGGGAAGAAAAGAAGGCTGTATTTTTCCAGACAAACGTTTCATTACAGCTGTAACCTACCACACCAGGCAGCTAAAATCAGCTCCGACCCAGTTACGGCCAATGTCTTCATGCCTCACAGTATCTCATTTTTTTTCTTTTCTGACTTGCTCAGCTTCTGAATTTCTCATAACAAACTTTGGTTCATTCACTTTTTCCTGTTTATTTTATTTTTTACTACTGACTTCTTGAGACTGCTTAGCAGACTGTTCAGCTTTAGTCTTCCCCAGTTAGTAAGTCCCCCTGGCAACTGACAGTAACATGGAAAGGAGCATAACGTAAAGTGTGACCAGAACACCTTTGGTATGTTCTGCTTATAATTGGTGAAAGTGACTGTTAAAAGTTTTGAGGAAAAGAAACCAAGTCTTAAAAGAGTCAGTTGGTTTTCTGGGCCCTGCAGGGAGTAGACTGCAGCACCAGCAGGATTACACTGGTTCAGACTAGTCTTTTCTATATCTCTGTCACTTTGCCAAGATTTATCACCTGCCAAATGAACACACAAACATTTTATTACCTTTGGGAGATCCAGTTCAAGGAGAAAAGGTAAAAATCAGGGCTGTTTGCTGTTTAATATGTCTTTTATGCATGGCTGTTTCACTCACCGTCACCCCTCTGATGACTTTGGGTCTTTGCTTGGATTATGCATGCTGTTTCCAACCATCAGAGGTCGCCTCGCTCTCCCGCCTGCATTTCCACACATTTTGCCCGCGTTTTGAAGGACCAGTTTTATCTCAAATTTGAAAACATGAGCAAAACATGAGGGCACGCAGGGAGAGAGCAAGGCGACCTCTGACGGTCAGAAACAGCATGCATAATCCAGACAAAGACCCAAAGTTGTTGGAGGGGTGATGGAAAGTGAAACAGCCATGCCTAAAAGACTATAGATTCTAAATTGTATTTGACCTATTGTCAGTCTCCAGTGAAGCAAGAATATTTTGGGTTTTTTACACACTCAAACCCAGTCCTGACATGACATTTAAGGAACACCCACACCTAACTGCAAGGAGTGGTCATTTCCAGAGAAATAAAAATGCTTTTTAAATACAAACAGAAAAACACAGGGTTGAACTGAAGCTCATGCATGCTTTTTATTGTGAATAAAGCATCTAACGTTCCAATAAATATTTTCTAGGTAATGAATGAACAAATGGCAAAAACTTGCATGAGTTGCAAGGTGAAAGAATACTCTTAAGCTTATTCAGAGGAAATGGAAGTGCAGAGACAAGCACTAATATTTAATATTCAAGGAAACTTATTTGGTATTAGAGAATACATTATAGGTTTCCTAACAGCAAATGCAGAAGGGGATTATGATCTTGAAGGCAAGAACATGTAATACCATCATGCAACTATGTCACACGCAATCAAGGAGATAGAACAGGGAGTGGGAAGGGCATCTAGAGTCTACCCCCTTCATAAATTTTGAAATTTTGGGAATGGTGATCCATATTATCATAGGCCACAAGAAAAGAGGAAAGACAAAAGAGCAGAAAGGATCAGGGTGTCAACAAAGAATGGTGTAGGAGTTAAAGGGCTGGACTAGGATCTGGGAAATCCAGGTTCAAATTCCCACTCCAGGTTTAAATCCCCATGGAAGCTCACTGGGTGACCTTGGGCCAGTCACACACATGCTCATCCTTACCTCACAGGGTTGTTGTGAGGATAAAATGGAGGAGAGGGAAACGATGTAAGCAACTTTGGGTGCTCATTGAGGTGCAAGGTGGGATATAAATAAATTAAATAAATATTACTTATAATATTTACATCCCACTTTTCTACCCAACCATGACGACCAAGGTGGCTAACAATTAAAGCCACATCATAAAACACATCATAAAACCAATTACTAAAATTAAAGACATCATAAAACCTAATCAAATACATCATAAAACCAATTAAAATGGAGCTAAAATACTTATATAAAATTAAAACACAAGGCAGGAAGGAGGGATCACTGAGGGAATTGTTACGGGGATTGCTGGGGATCTCCAATATTTAGATGGGGAAATTAGTTTATTGGAGACTAAATTCAGAACTCTAATGAGAGGCTTGATTTAAAGTGAGGTCGTCTACCTATGTATACAAGGGATGAGCAAATCAGGAGGAATAAACCAGCATAAAACAATTTAAAGAGTGAAACAGGTTTTCTCTATTGTGTGTGTGTTAAGTGCCATCAAGTCGCATCCAACTCATGGTGACCCTATGAATCAATGTCCTCCAAAACGTCCTATCTTTAACAGCCTTGTTCAGATCTTGCAAATTGAAGGCTGTGGCTTCCTTTATTGAGTCAATCCATCTCTTGTTGGGTCTTCCTCTTTTCCTGCTGCTTTCAACTTTTCTTAGCATGATTGCCTTTTCCAGTAATTCTTGTCTTCTCATAATGTGACCAAAGTACGATAGCCTCAGTTTAGTCGTTTTAGCTTCTAGGGCCAATTCAGGCTTGATTTGATCTAGAACCCACTGATTTGTTTTTTGTTTTGTTTTTTGCAGTCCACGGTATCCGTAACACTCTCCTCCAACACCACATTTCAAAGCAGTCTACTTTCTTCCTGTCAGCTTTCTTCATTGTCCAGCTTTCACACCCGTACATAGTAATAGGGAATACGATGACATGAATCAACTTGATCTTGGGGGCCAGTGACACTTCCTTGCACTTAAGAATATTTTCTAGCTCCTTCATGGCTGGCCTTCCCAGTCTCAGTCTCCTTCTAATTTCTTAGCTGCAGTCTCCCTTTTGGTTGATGGTGGAGCCAAGGAATAGAAAGTCTTGAACAATTTCAATTTCTTCATTGTCAACCTTAAAGTTGTGTAATTCTTCTTTAGTCATTACTTTTGTCTCTTGATGTTCAGCTGTAGTCCTGCTTTGGCACTTTCTCTTTTAACTTTCAGCAGTAGTTTCAAGTCTTCGCTATTTTCTGCCAGTAATGTAGGATCATTGGCATATCTCAAATTGTTACTGTTCCTCCCTCCAATTTTCACTCCACCTTCATCTAAATCTAATCCAGCTTTCCTAATTATATTTTCTTTATTAGGGGAATGAAAAGAGGATACACACAGAGAGAGAAAGTGCAATAATCCAACACACAAAGAAATTCTTAATAGGGATAGGGTAATTGGAAGTTATAGTTACCATCAGAGGTCCGGAGAGAAGTCAATGAGAGTAACTGCAGAGGTTCTCAGCAACCGGCACATCTCAGAGAAAAGACCGCATGAACAGCATGGGGCAAAGGTTTGGATCCAGGAAAACGCCTACAAAAGTTGCCACTTCACACCCTGAAATTCTGCCCTAAGGCAGGATGATTCACTGGAACAGTGGTCCAGGTGCACAAAGGTAAGATTACTTCTCAAGTACCGAAACATTACAGCGAGAAAGGGCAGGAGCTAGGCAATCCAGAGAATAATAGATGATTGATGGCTGGCAAGTATTGAGCAATTTTTGATATCAAGAGGCTATCAGGTGCTAGTGGGTGAAGAAGAGGATGGATTAAAAAATGGGATTAGCCTGTTTCCAGGCTGTCCCAGGAAAGGAATTTCAGGGTGTGAAGGGGAGCGTCACTGTCTCTGGCTCCAGTCTTCAGGCTGATCTTGATAGCTATGCAAACATTGCAATGTCCTGTGTTTTGTCTGGCAAGGAATAACTTTTCCATGGCTCAGGGGAGGTTTCAGGTGGGGCTGGAGACAGTCTTTCTTCCAGTGGTTCGCAGCTTCATCCAAGATGGAGTTCAGGCCACTTTCATTCCTGGGTTCACCGCACTGCTTGCCTCTTGCAGGGTTCTGCTAGTGCTTTGCAGAGTTGTCCAGGTTAGAATTCAGGCCATTTCCTTTCCTTGGTTTGCCACATTGCTTGTTCTCTGCAGGATTTCCCAATCCCACACAGGATTTTCCAATCCCACACAGAGTACTGTGTTCAGTTTTGGACACCGCAATTTAAGAAAGATGTAGACAAGCTGGAATGTGTCCAGAGGAGGGCAACTAAGATGGTGAGGGGTCTGGAGACCAAGTCCTATGAGGAAAGGTTGAAAGAGCAGGGTATGTTTAGCCTGAAGAGGAAAAGACTGAGAGGGGATATGATAACCATCTTCAAGTACTTGAACAGCTGTCATATAGAGGATGGTGCCGAGTTGTTTTCTGTTGCCCCAGAGGATTGGACCAGAACCAACGGGTTGAAATTAAATCAAAAGAGTTTCCGTCTAGACATTAGGAAGAATTTTCTAACAGTAGAGCGGTTCCTCAGTGGAACAGGCTTCCTCAGGAGGTGGTGAGCTCTCCTTTCCTGGAGGTTTTTAAGTGGAGGTTAGATGACCATCTGTCAGCAATGCTGATTCTGTGACCTCAGGCAGATGAAGAGAGGGAAGGCATCTTGGCCATCTTCTGGTCACTGGGGGTGTGGGGGAGGGAGGTAGTTGTGAGTTTCCTGCATTGTGCAGGGGATTGGACTAGATGACCCTGGTGGTCCCTTCCAACTCTATGATTCTATTCTATGATTCTATTTGTCCATGTGTGCCAGGACAGCTGGGCATGAGAGACTAAGGCCACAGAATACCAGAGGAAACAAAAAAATCTTCATTCACTGTTGGTAGGCAGTGATGGAAACGGGACAAGTGAACATTCCTGGAGATGTTCCTCTAGGCCAGAGAAATGTATTGACAAAATGTCCAACTGATAATTCTCTGTAGAATCAAAATTCTACTATTTGAATGTTTCAAGCTGAAAGACAAGCTAATACAAATTTCAGTTGTGAAAACAGTTTAGAAACCTTTAGAATGAGGGATTCTAGGAATCACCTCACCCTAACATCCAAGAAAGCTCCAGGGAATAATTTATATTTAGTATTTCATTTAAAATCTCCCATAAAGGAGGTCCCACTATTTCAGCATGCACATATCTTGTTCCACTGCCTATCAAGTGTCTCAGATGGATAAGAGCAGTCTAATAAACTGAATCCAGCTTTTAACAGAACAAACTTTTTCCCCCTTGTCCTATCCAGACTAGGATCTTTAATCCTAATTTGACAAGAACATTCAGTTGGGGGTGGTTATTGAGAGATAGTTTTAGTTCAAAAAGCATTTATTATCTCTGTTGTTGTCCTCATTTCTCCAGTCATATCTGTCCTGACTGTATGCTAAAAAGGGAACACCTCCCAGTAAAGAACATGTTTTAGCTAGATTTCCTGCAACAGCTGTTTGTTTTGGATTACTTACGGGTAATAAATGTTTGGAATCCATTACTCATTAGATCTGCATAACAACAGAAAATCCAGCTCCACCCCCAACTTAGAAAGAGAGGGCTCTTTTTAAGCTTTTATCTGCTTGTTTTATTTAAGGTTACTGTACTGATTATTAACTAATAAACAAAAGATGAGAAAGCAAATGAGAGTTTTGTGTGATGCAATCTGAAGCACTGATGCTTTCAATATATGACACATCCGGCACGTATGGTTTCTACTAAAAATGTTCTGTCTGAATGCTAGCCTGGTTCGGTTTCTACGGGTTTTCCCAATTGAGATTCATCATCAGAATGGAATAATTTATTTATGTATTTATTTTATACCCCGCCCTCCCCAGCCAAAGGCTGGACTCAGAGCAGCTCACATAACAGACATTATACAATTACTTATTCAGGCATGCATGTGGTTGTGCAATCAGGGCTAAACTGAAGGTTAAGAGTGGCTCAGTATCAATCCAAGCCTAGGTGGCCCCTGTAGGCTCAGACTTGGTCAGTAGCTACAATGATTAGGGGTGTAGACTTCCTTGTCACTTGCTTGCACGCTGCCACAAATTTGGTCCACGCTGAGCAGGTGGCAAAGGACACCCCAAGATCACGAGTAGAGGTGGTTTTAGCCAACAGGCAACAGGGCAACTGCCCCAGGCCCTGTGCTGGGGGAGGGGGCTGCACATGGTCCTGGCCCACCAACAAATGAGGGAAAAGAAAAAAGGATTGGTTCCTGCCACTGCTGCTTGCACCTGTCCTGTCTGGCACTTGGGCCATTGATGTGTGTCCAGGGTTCAGGCATCCAGCACAGCTAGGGTTACCAACCTCCAGGTACTTCACTGACAAATCGTCTAAACAAAAAGGCAGACTAACCATCTCAACAGAAATCAGTTGAAAAAATGAGCCAGAAAATAAGGTTCTGGTACCACAAAAACAACCAGCATCCACACTGGTTCTAGAAACGAAATAGAGCATACATGCAAACCATGGAAAACCGGACACAGCCTGTATGTACAGAACTATAGAAGCCAAACGTTTGAGTACAAGTACAAGTATAAAGGTGAATCAAACAAGGAAAGCGGGGTAGACCCGACAAGGGTGGATCCAACAAGGACGCAAGGTCGATCCAATTGTGTTTTGGAAGAGACTTCTTCAGCTTGTGGTCCAATATAATATTTGATTCACATTCATATTAGATAAATGTCCATGTCCATTTCTGGTTCACATTTGATTCTAAACATAAAATTACATTTACTCACTTATTCTTATTCTAATGCTTCTTAATATGACTTATTATAACAATGCTCTTTTAAGAAGGTGTTCAGCAATTCCATGCTTACTTCCAGGGTTTCCTGCCCTGATTCATAGAAATAAATGTTAGTCAGGATTCCAGTTTACCCTGCGCTAACTCAAGGAAATGAACCAGGTAGATTTAACTGCATCCTGCATTGTGCTATCTCACACAGGTGTCCTAGGCTATATGGAGATGTTGGATATTTAAAGGGGACATGAAGCTATTCTCTTGAAAGTGTCAGGAATACAAGTGAGATTCGAGAGAATTATATATATATATATATATATATATATATATGCGCTAAAGCATTAAGTTAATGCCTTCTTTGTTAATTTCCTTTTCCCGTTGGGAATGTATGTATATATTTCTTTAATTTATTCTTGACTATCAGTAAAAGAATGATTTTTCTGGTGTTTAATTTGAGCCTTCATGCTGTATATTTTTTATAGCTGTGACTACTTTCAGCACAGGTTTTCTTAGGGTTGTAACCTGCAGGTACTAGCTGGAAATCTTCTGCTATTACAACTGATCTCCACCCAATAGAGATCAGTTCACCTGGAGAAAATGGCAGCTTTAGCAATTGGACTCCATTTAAAAATTGTATTTCAGTGATAAAAAGCCATGTGAAAACTCTAACATTCACACATGCCATGCATCCTTTGAGGTTGCAGTCTTCAAGAAATATGCTTGCCGGTATGAACCAATCCTTGGGAAATTGCAAGAACGTATGAATAAATTATGGCTGCTTTGGAGTAAACATGATACTGGTAGCCTTCATCACAACACTTTGATTTTGTGTGCCCAAACAGGTGCCCAAACAAGCAATGGTGTGGGCTTTTATATCTTTGCTATGTCATGCTGCTGTTCTAGCCTATCAACCTGACCGCCCCAATGTTGACACGTTTCAAGGGTAAGGCTGGTTCAAACTGGAGAATCATTAACGTACAAGGCTGTCCCTGGAATCTACGCCCACAAAAGCAGGCCCCTTAGGCTAGGGCTGTGATGTAACATTGTGTACATTCTTCAGGTTAAGGCCGTAGACAACCCAGCCCTGTTTATAAAGTATGTTGGTGGATGAATTCCTTTTTACATGGGAGAGTTACTTCAAATTGTAAATCATGCCAACTCATTTCAGAAATATTATTTCAACAGATGGGAGGAATTTTCCCAAGAGCCAGTCTGCCCTGCGCACCTTTTTCCTACATAGGCAGGCTCTGGCTAGACTTGAATGTATGGTGAATGGCAGTGTTTCACACTTCATTCCAACTTAAAGGGGGATAGAGACTTAAAGAAAAAAATGTACAGTCATAAGTAATCTGTATCCATATTCAAGAGAGATTATTTTGATCAACTATATATCCAAAGAGTGTGTGTGTGTGTGTGTGTGTGTGAGAGAGAGAGAGAGAGAGAGAGAGAGTGAGAGAGAGAGAGAGAGAGAGAGAGAGAGAGAGAGAGAGTTCAAATAGGGTTGCCAGCCTCCAGGTGTTGGCTGGAGATCCCCTGCTATTACAGCTGATCTCCAACCGATAGAGGTCAGTTCACCTGGAGAAAATGGCCACTTTGGCCATTGGACTCTATGGCATTGAAGTCCCTCCCCTCCCCAAACCCCGCCCTCCTCAAGCTCCACCCCAAAAACCTCCCACTGGTGACCAAGAGGGACCTGGCAACCCTAGTGTTCAAAGGAGAATGTTCAGGGCTGCAAATCTTTTGCAAATTACAAGTGTGCACCAGCTGCCAGAGACTCCAAGAAACTAAGGTTTAAAATAGTTCACAGCAGGGCAGGAGGGAGGGATGTGTGCCTGCACAGAAAACCACTCAATCAGTTACAGATAAGTACAAACCTGTTTTAATCCTTATGGCATCGCCGTCTATGCAGTCCCATATTGGGAGACTTGCAATTTTTACAGTGCACCTTCCATGGTGTTCATCTGCTCGCTTGCTGAGGTTATATGAATCTTATGTAACTGTACTGCTCTGAAATACACTACATCCCTTACATTCTATGAAACCACAATACAACATGCAGAGTATTTCCTTAGAGGAAAGAAAGTCTAATAATCCTAGGTTTTGTTAGCTGAACTTCCAATAGAACAGCAGGATGGACATTTCATAAATACCCAACAGACACAGCAAAGTGGAGAGAAATAGTACAATAAACAAAAGGGCCAGTTCAGAAAAATGATCTGAGGCTATGAGATAAATGTGTTGACTTAAACTTTTTGTGTGTGAAAACAAAGACGGCGTTCACTTGTCACTGGCAAATGGTTCAAGATGAGAACAAGCCTAGTTTAGTCTGGGGCTCATATGTTCACTACCCGCTCCCTCTTCTCCTTCCAAATGGAGCCAAGACATCCTAGTGTGAGATGTCCAAATTTGAGTGCTTTAACAAATTGCAATGGGTTTCTTACCTACAAACATATATTCTAGACCAGGATCAAATTGTAGGGTAGAATCTTGGTTTGTAAGAAGCAGAAAAGTTAAAGTACCTGCATTTGGACATCATCATCAACTGCAGGTTGAATTTTTTTTTTCCAAACCAGGGAATCTTCAGTTTCAGCTGTCTGCATAAGGAGAGGGAAGGAATGGCAGTGTACAAGCCTGGCTTGGTCTTGGCACAAACAAACCAGAGTTTGTTCATGATGCCTAAATGAAGCCACTTATGTTTTCAGATAAGCATTTATCAGAATTAGTTGTGGGCCACCTGGCATAAATCCACACACAGGCAAAAGACAATTAAATGTGAGTTATGCTGATCAACTGGGATAAGATTCTCCTGCTCTCTCTCTTTTACTCACAAACAAGTGAGACTCAGAGAAAGGCAGGTGTTCCTAAGCGCCTTTCATGCTTTTGAAATGAAAATGCACATAATTAAGCCCTTAATTCCTGTTGGCCCTTAATATTGCAGGAGGAACTCAGAACACTGAGATTCCATAGAACTCCATGACACAATCCTATAACACGCATTATTTTTCCAATGTTAATTTAAACATTGGTTCTTGTAGGTTATCCGGGCTGTGTAACCGTGGTCTTGGAATTTTCTTTCCTGACGTTTCGCCAGCAACTGTGGCAGGCATCTTCAGAGTAGTAACACTGAAGGACAGTGTCTCTCAGTGTCAAGGGTGTAGGAAGAGTAATATATAGTCAGAAAGGGGTTGGGTTTGAGCTGAGTATTGTCCTGCAAAAGTATTGTCCTGTAAGTATCAAGATAATGTGCTAATGAGGGTATGGTATGTTAATATGGAACCATTGTATCCTGAAGTGATCTGTTGATGTGTGTAATCCAAAGCTAATCTGTATGGCTATTGTTGAATGTTGTCTTTGTCAGTCTGGAGGTTTTTCAGGGCAGGAAGCCAAGCCTTATTCATTCTTAAACTCTCCTCTTTTCTGTTAAAGTTGTGCTGATGTTTATGAATTTCAATGGCTTCTCTGTGCAATCTGACAAAATAGTTGGTAGAATTGTCCAGTCTTTCAGTGTCTTGGAATAAGACCCTGTGTCCTGTTTGTGTCAGTCCATGTTCAGCCACTGCTGATTTCTCAGGTTGGCCAAGTCTGCAGTATCTTTCATGTTTATCCTTGTTTGTATGCTGCGTTTTGTGGTCCCGATGTAAACTTCTCCACAGCTGCAAGGTATACGATATACTCCTGCAGAGGTGAGGGGGTCTCTTTTGTCTTTTGCTGATCGTAGCATTTGTTGTATTTTCTTGGTGGGTTTAAACACTGTTTGTAGGTTATGTTTTTTCAAAAGTTTCTCCATCCTATCAGTGACTCCTTTAATAAATGGCAAGAATACCTTTCCTATGGGAGACTGTTTTTCTTGAGTTTTCTGATTTTTGTTTGGTTCAATGGCCCTTCTGATTTCATTCTTGGAGTAGCCGTTTGCTAGCAGTGCGTGATTTAGATGGTTAGTTTCTTCCTTGAGAAACTGTGGTTCACAGATCCGTCTTGCACGGTCCATTAATGTTTTGATTATTCCTCTTTTCTGTCGGGGGTGGTGGTTGGAGTTTTTGTGTAAGTAGCGATCTGTGTGAGTTGGTTTCCGGTAGACCTTGTGACCTAACTGAAGGTTTGATTTACGGATGACAAGGGTATCAAGAAATGGGAGTTTACCCTCAATTTCCTTTTCCATGGTAAACTGAATGTTTGGATGGATATTATTAAGATGGTTTAGAAAGTCCATTAATTTTTCTTCACCATGGCTCCAAATGGTAAATGTATCATCTACGAACCTGAACCAGACTGTAGGTTTGTAAGGTGCTGATTCTAATGCTGTCTTTTCAAAATATTCCATGTAAAAGTTTGCTATTACTGGACTGAGTGGACTTCCCATAGCTACTCCATCAATCTGTTCATAAAATTCTTGATCCCATAGGAAATAACTTGTTGTCAAACAATGGTGAAATAAGGCTGTTATATCTTCTGGAAAAATCTGGTTAATCAATGAGATTGTGTCTTTAACTGGAACCATGGAAAAGGAAATTGAGGGTAAACTCCCATTTCTTGATACCCTTGTCATCCGTAAATCAAACCTTCAGTTAGGTCACAAGGTCTACCGGAAACCAACTCACACAGATCGCTACTTACACAAAAACTCCAACCACCACCCCCGACAGAAAAGAGGAATAATCAAAACATTAATGGACCGTGCAAGACGGATCTGTGAACCACAGTTTCTCAAAGAAGAAACTAACCATCTAAATCACGCACTGCTAGCAAACGGCTACTCCAAGAATGAAATCAGAAGGGCCATTGAACCAAACAAAAATCAGAAAACTCAAGAAAAACAGTCTCCCATAGGAAAGGTATTCTTGCCATTTATTAAAGGAGTCACTGATAGGATGGAGAAACTTTTGAAAAAACATAACCTACAAACAGTGTTTAAACCCACCAAGAAAATACAACAAATGCTACGATCAGCAAAAGACAAAAGAGACCCCCTCACCTCTGCAGGAGTATATCGTATACCTTGCAGCTGTGGAGAAGTTTACATCGGGACCACAAAACGCAGCATACAAACAAGGATAAAAGAACATGAAAGATACTGCAGACTTGGCCAACCTGAGAAATCAGCAGTGGCTGAACATGGACTGACACAAACAGGACACAGGGTCTTATTCCAAGACACTGAAAGACTGGACAATTCTACCAACTATTTTGTCAGATTGCACAGAGAAGCCATTGAAATTCATAAACATCAGCACAACTTTAACAAAAAAGAGGAGAGTTTAAGAATGAATAAGGCTTGGCTTCCTGCCCTGAAAAACCTCCAGACTGACAAAGACAACATTCAACAATAGCCATACAGATTAGCTTTGGATTACACACATTAACAGATCACTTCAGGATACAATGGTTCCATATTAACATACCATACCCTCATTAGCACATTATCTTGATACTTACAGGACAATACTTTTGCAGGACAATACTCAGCTCAAACCCAACCCCTTTCTGACTATATATTACTCTTCCTACACCCTTGACACTGAGAGACACTGTCCTTCAGTGTTACTACTCTGAAGATGCCTGCCACAGTTGCTGGCGAAACGTCAGGAAAGAAAATTCCAAGACCACGGTTACACAGCCCGGATAACCTACAAGAACCAATGAACTCTGACCGTGAAAGCCTTCGACAATATTTTTAATTTAAACAACTTTCATCACAGCACCATCAGATGTACAACCTCCAGATGTACATCACAACACCATCAGATGTACAACCTCCAAAGAACTAAATCAACTGTAAAACTTCCTTAAAGGGTCATAACTTGGCATGGTTATAGCTACACAAGGATAGCCATCCTTATGTTCACTGTTTCAAGGGGGGGAAATGTATATGGCTGAGAATTTCAAGCAAGAGTAGTAGACTGGGAGAAGCATTTAACAAGATAGCCCAGGCACCTCATTTCATGAGTCACCTAGGAATGGGGGGGAGGTTAGTTGGAGGAACTTGTAATCTTTTAATTTAGTTAAGTTGTGTAGTTATGTTATGTAATGGTTAGTTATGTTTTATACTAATTAGTTATGTTATTCACTAATACTGGATTGTCGGGGGGGGACCCCACTTCCCGCAGCCATGAAACATCCCTGTTTTTATTTTTAATTTTGTTTTTAATTTTGTTTTTTGGTTTTATTATTCCTTTTAATCCTCCTAGCTGCACCAGCCTAACGGAGAAACGCAGCATGATTACTAAACATGTTTTGTCTTTTTCAATACTTTTGAGGGTCATCCACGGAGAGGTACAGAACTTACAATCAGTACTGGCTGACGGTGGCAAAAATCAAGCCAGGGGACCTGGTGTGGACACTGACATGCCGCAGGCACAACAAGTTCCAGCCAAAGTGGGAAGGGCCACACAAACCGCTCCTGGTATACTACCAAAGTCCAGTGGAACCATGCGTCACATGTACAGAAGCTTGTCAACCCTGAGACGACTGCAGAACGTGCCAGCCAAGAGCCAGGCCAACCAAGGAGACGAACCCTAGCCCAATTCCCCCGCCTCTCTTTACGCTACAAGAGGAGGCGCTTCCTGCGACCACCAGCCCCAGCCCAGTGTGAACTAGGCCACCAGAGACAACTCATGACCCTTGAATTTTTTTTTGGGGGGGGGAGCTTTGCTTTAAATGTTTGTCCTCATTTTGCTTTGAACTTTGAGTTTCTGATCTACAACAACGAACACTTGCTGACAGTAAATGTACAAAGTATTGCTTTCCCATCTAGATTAGTAAGAAACATTTTTTTTTGATAGATAGTCAGGAGTATCCCCACTGAACGAGACTCTGGGAGAAATCCCTCACCAATCCCCAAGAAGTTTGAATAAAGAGAAAGGGAATCCCAACACCCCACGACAATCCAGAACATTTAGGGAACTATGTAGATGCTTATGTGTGCAGTGTTGTTTTGAATTGGTACTGAGCAATTATTGTAAATGTCACTTGATGGGGGGAGGTATGTTGTTTTGTTTCTGTGTGGGCTTAGGTATGAAATTGTTGAATCTGTGAAAGAGCTTTAAATTACAGGGCTGTTCTGTTCACAGTTCCAGCCAGCAAACTAATCTGAAATATTCCAAATTTAGTTATTTTAAATATACCCCAGGACTCTTGAACCTGGACATAGTTTATGCAAAGCAAGCCTTTGTTATAAACAAATGGGGAACCTCAGTATGACAACATTTAACTCTATAGCAAATTGAAATAAACCGGTCCCAATATATATTACATCTATTCACAGACCCAGCAACCTCATACCACTTTGCAATGACCACACACACATTAAAGGAGGAGCTTTATAGAAGCTCCACAGAGCGAGGGTAGGCAGATAGGAGAATGTATTAGAAAGTCTAAAGGGAGGTATCCAATAAGTTAAAGAAATTGAATGTATGGAATAGTTTCAGCAGCTAGCTGATAGGAAAATGGAGGCTCCCTGCACAACCACACTTCTGCAACCACAAACCCCAGGTACAAAATTAATTTCCAAGTTTAACAGGATGAGTTAACATACTTGTGTACATTATAATTCTGAACTTATTTATTTCTGTTTCTGTTATAATCATGCTTTATTGCCTCACACCATGTATGCCAGCAATACCTTCAGGACACAACCCGCCAAGTAGTTTGGGTCATTCCAACCCAAAAATGGGGGAACTGTCACGAGAATTTTTAGTATTGAACATTAGTTCATGTTCAATATATATCATTAATTTATATTAAATGAGTTTGGGTTGGAAATGACCACCTGCATACCACACAAAAACCTGCTGAAAGTTAAAGCTCTCTCTGTCCACTCTCTCTCTCTGTCCATGCATAATTTTGCATAATTTTATACACCTTTATCATGTCACCCCTTAACCGCTTTCTTTCCAAGCTAAACAGCCCTAAGCATTTTTACTGCTCCTCATAGGGCATTTGACACTAAGGAGCTCACAACACCTATGCAAACACAGCAACAATACAGTTGCACTTCCCTGAACAGAGAGATCTTCTAGAAGCCGAACTGAAGGCTTTTGTTTTCTTTAGATGAGAGCCCAAGGAAGACTTTTGTGTCTTTGCAATATTTACTTTATTTACAGCTATATGAAAATAGTACAGTTAAGTTAAGTAAGCTCCAATGAGGAAACAGTACAGCCTGCATCAGATTCCCAGAGATTTATTTCTGCCCCTCCCCAAGGCTACAAACTACAGCTAAATGCTCTGTTATCTAATGAAGGGGGTTACCGCACTTTGTATTCCCAGCGATGTATTAAGAGTTTGAAAATGTTATAAAAAACATCGCTTTAAAAGGGTTTTTGGATACCACGGCTTATAAATGGTTGGAAGACATCGTCACAGCTAAAGGGGCCAAACAAAGTGCGAACAGTATTTTTTATAACGTTTTCAAACGCTTAATACATCAGTGGGAATACATAGAAAGTGCGAACAGTATTTTTTATAACATTTTCAAACTCTTAATACATTGCTGGGAATACAAGTGCGGTAACCCCCAAAGTTCAAAATTCAACTCCCCCATGTTGTTGTTCACACACGCACCTGCACATCTCTCCCCACCTCTGCAAGTGAATGGCCCATTCAGGAAACCATTCACAGCCATTCATTCATAAACACCGATCTGCTTTTGCCAAGCTCTTAATCACTCATTCACAATAATCAAATCCACAACACTTAGAGTTGCCAGATCCAGGTTGGGAAACTCCTGGAGATTTGAAGGTGGAGCCTAGGGAGGACAAGGACCTCAGGACACAATGCCAAAGAGTCCACCCTCCAAAGCATACTTTTTATTGAAGGGAACTGATCTTTGTAGTCTGGAGATGAGCTGTAATTCCGGGGGATCTCTAGGTCCTATCTGGAGGCTGGCATCCCTAGCTATCAATAAATGAGGTGGAAGAGCAGCATTCTCCCAGATACCAACGTTTTGGAAAGACATGATATCCCTCTTGCAGAAATGCAGTCATCAGAGATGACTACATAAGTTAGCACAACATCTTAGAAAGAAAATGCACATTGCTGGGTGCTTCCAAACAATGTTCTTGTTTGTTTGAACGATCATTTGCCCACTTTATCATTGTTTTTACTCAACAAACACATCCATTCCACACTGATAATGATCACTGTCACAATTTGCTTTGCCTGCATCTCACCTCCACTGTGTGTAGAGTACGGAAAATGTGCTAATTTGCATGTTGTACTAAATGTTCCAATTCTACTTGTTGCGCCTGATTGTGTGGCCTGTTGCTGCAATTTCCCCCACCCCCACCCCACAGAGAGCTAGGAGACTCGCTCATGCACCTGCCTGTTCTTCCACTTGGAACACCCACTGACTACTAAAATCAAAATGTGGGCTCCAGACTTCCTTCCTGCTCAACCAGTTTGGGCAAAAATGTTGCCAGCTAAAGCATGATTAAATAATGGGGTTGTAAAATTATGAAGCAGTGATTGTGTGCTATGTATAGGAAGGCAAGATTGCTGGGGCAGGTAGGTTAAGGGGACGTGAACTCCATTCAAGTAACCCACCAAAACGTTTGATCCAAATGAACAGATATGGAATAAGCCCCAAGTTAATACTAAGCCACTACTGAGGAGCAGACTCCTCTCTGTATCTCTAAATATCCATTTAAAATATAAGATTTCCCCATTCTGTCACCTTGATCTGACTACATCTCTATGTTAACACGTATAAAGAGTAAACATATCTATTAACGATGACGAGAAAAGTAAATGTTCTTGACAACAGTGCTCTTCTTCACACCACAGTGATTGGAACAATCATATTGGCTCAACCACTTTCAACACACTCAGATGGCATTCAGACCATCTTTTGTCATTATTAAAAGATGCCTCCACCCTGAGAGGAAAAGAAAGAGGGGTCTCTTTGAAAGGAAAATGGGCAAGTCTGGATAGTAAGGTTGCCAACCTCCAGGTGGGGCCAGGAAACATCCAAACAGCAGAAAGCGCTGGTTACCGTCTCGACGGGAGCCTCGTTTGCCAGCCGGGATGGAGGGAAGTTAGGAAGTGTGGGGGCAAGCGGAGCAGGCAGCGGAGGCAGTCATGTGTCAACGGCTTCAGGCTGGGTGATTTGCCTGCCGGCTGCCTGCTAGCCGGCCAAATAAGGAGGTTTCTGTGGCTCAAATGAGCCAACAGGAGCTCTAGCCCTGTTCAAACAGGGCAGAGGTGGGAAGGAGGATCGGAGGGAGAGGTTTTCCCTCTGGTCCTCCCTGGTGGGATAAAAACGGGGCAAATCGCCGTCAGAGAGCCCAGTCAGTCTCTGATTTTGTCCCACCCACCCTCCCTGATATCGTCAAGGTTAAAAGTTAGCTTGCTTGCCACAACAGGGGCGGGGGAGCATGGGGCTGTGTCAGTTTGTGGGGGAAAGCGGCCTGCATGCCCCTTTCCCTAAAAACTGTGACCCCCCCATAAGGGGTTTCAGGGTGAGGCGAAAAGGACAGGCCTGGGGACTGGCAGGCTGCCTTCTCCCCGAGTGGCGGAGGAAGACACCCAGTGGCCATCGTCCTGGTGCTTCCCTGTACCGCCATCCATGGATGCCCACAGCGGGACCGCTGTGGACCGGCTTGTGCGTTGGGCTGCATTGGGGTCAGCCCACGCTCCTGACACATCTCCCATGCTGTGCCAAGGCTGTCGCAGCTGATGCCTATCTAGTTGTGGCCAAATATATTCCATTAGAATTAAATTTCTTTAGAGTCAATTTTCTTATAGAGTGAGTTTTGAATGTTGTCAAAGTTAATCCTTTAAAGTGGTTGTTAAGCAATAAAATTTAAATTGTTTATGTTAACATCGCATGGGTGTAGTAATTAAGCACTGACTCCAATTCCCTCCATGTAACCCCTAGCCCGGCAATAAGTTCCCCTGTCCAAAAGCTACTTTACAAAGTGGACTCTATGGCATTATACCCAACTGAGGTCCCTCCCCAAACCTCATCCTCCCAAGGCTCCATCCCCAAATCTCCAGGAATTTCCCAACCTGGAGTTGGCAGCTCTACAGAATATTGAGGCTGAGAAAAAGAACATGTGAAACAGAAAGAGAGAGCAATCTGGGTGGATGTGGATTGAGGGTGACAGTCACACAGAAGTTTAGGAGAAGAAAGATCTGGCAGATGATGAGATGGAAATTGCTAATGGCTGGCAACCAAAGATGAGGGCAGGAGAAGAAATACCGTCCAGAGTGCCCAACCCAGTCTTGCGGCTATTCCTTCCCCCACCTTTCCATGCTTGCAATGATTCTCCCAGTAGCTGCTCCTTCTTTTCACTTTCTTGTTCTGACTCATTCATTCTGCCCCTTTTATCATGTTCTAACCAACTCCTCTGTACAGGATCACTGTTAGCTAGCCTTGCTGTCATTCATGCCCATGCTGGATGGAGACCCAACCCCTTTCCCCTGGTGTTGCAGACCCCCTTGCCCTTCACCTTCACCTTCTCCCACAGACAGTTCCCTCCCCACTCTCAGCTAACTGCATGATCAAGTCTTCCAGGCAGGTCCCACCCCTTTCAGTAGACTCTCAGTTCTTTCCATCCCTGGAAAATGCACCCCCCAAAATCTGGCACTCCAAAGCTGCATGCACTGCTGGGCCATCCATAATGATGACCTGGAGGGGGGAGAAATCTCTACATGAGCAGTTTCAATAAGAAACTTTATTTTTACAGGGGAGGCTGGCTGGCCACAAAGGGAGGAGGAGCTGACTGTGGCTCCTGTTATCAGACTAGAATTGCATGGTAGCTGATCAGATAACCTTGGAGTGACAATTAGCAAAGGTGGGAGTCTTTATACACCCCATTCCTACCTCATTCCATCGGTAAAATTGCTGACCTAATGAACACGTTGGGTCACAGTCTTGTGAATGCCACAGTCTTGTGAACACCACATGTTTGCTATTTGTGGGCTCAATTGTGAATTAGTTCTGCAGTGTAAGAAATCATACTGTTTGCATATATTTCCTCCTGAGCAGATAAACAGAAATATTTAAAAAGAAATCGCAGAGATGGTATAAATAATGCCAACATAGCAAGCTTTAAACAAAACAAACAAAGTAAGTTTCCAGAGCCCTATCAGGCATTCTAGAATTTGGATCTGGTTTGGAAAATTAAAATCTATAGGCAATTCCAGGACCTGTAACTACACATTTAACTTTTCAGCACCACCCTGGCCCTGTACGTATGATTGCACTATGCATGTGTTGTGTAACATCCCAGCTGTGCCAACAATAAAGCCTTAAACCAATTTCCTGTACTAGAAGGCCACATGTTAGAGCCTGTCAGACGCCACACTCCACGACAAGACTGACGGGGCTTACAAACCTGATCCAGCGACTGCTTTTATCCTCACTGCTCAAAGGCAAACAATGTACTATTCATGCAGTAGACAGGAATCAAATACAGACTGTTTCACTTTGAGATTGACTGTGCAAAGAGTACATGGCACAGCAGCTCATCTTTGTCACCAAAGGGGGAGTGGACTGAAATCAAATGGGTATAGACCAGCAGCATATTTTTACAGTTTGTGTAATTTGCTAATAGCATTTCTTGTTACATCATACCCAAGGAGGTTGAAAACTTCCTGCTGCTAACCTTCCTTTCCAGTTATACTTCCAACACTAGAGCCAACTGAGGAAACTCACACATGGAAAACAGTCTTCCACCTGCTTATCATTTGCTAGATGAGAAGCTTCAGCCCTAAATCCAGTGTGCATCCACATGAAGTTTTGAATGCAGATGTCACACGACATTGTTGTGTTTTGAATGCAGATGTCACACGACATTGTTGGAGAAGGACTCGTCTTGTTAGTGGCTTCCTAGAGGCACCTGGTTGGCCACTGTGTGATCAGACTGTTGGACTTGATGGGCCTTGGTCTGATCCAGCAGGGCCTTTCTTATGTTCTTATGACTGTATACGTCAGCCGTATAGATCTAAATACGCATTGCACTGAAAGTGATGCAACACAGATATAAAGCATGGACAGTTGGCCATGCTTCCAAATGCATATCTAGTTCCCCTTGCTTTTTGCTTCCATTCAGCTTGAACACATACCAAAAGCTCATGCCTGCATGCTGCTGTCTGAAATCAGTGTTCACTGCAAGCAGGGGAATAGGTTACAGGAGCAGCCCTCAGTGGTTGCCATAGCTATCTACTCTTGAACAAACCATAGCTGTAGCCAAACCAAATGCTATCAGAGCACCACTGATATAGTTCTGTGACAGGGGAATTGGAGCAGGTTGAAGATAGTTCTGAGGATGCAGCTCTTCTTAATTCTGAACAGGTAAAAGAGATAAATCATCATTGTCTATATATCTATTTCTCAAGTGTGGGTAGATCTGCAGATACCTAAATCTGCAGATCAGGCCCACATTGAGAAAGGAGATTTTTCTCTAAACTTGGAGGACTCCTGCAGAAAATTCTGTAAACTATAAAAATTACATTGGGGAGTTTAAATTCCACCACCACCACCACCCCAAAAAACCAAGTGTTGTCTATGCTTGTGCAGACAATGCACCTACCTCTTTTGGAGTCTCAGCGGTGATAGTGGGAAGGAAGCCCCAGTGGGTGAGGCCAAGAACCATGCAGGGCTCACTGGCATCAGCTGTGAGGGTGGAGGGGCTTTGGGAGCCACAGTGGCTCGGCAGCAGAGGCCTGGAGTTGCTCTGGACTAGCTGGCATTGATGTCGGTGGAGGATGGACGCTGCACCAGGCTCACCAGCAGAAGCTTTAGAAGGTGGAGGAGCTTTGGGAGCCACAGTGGGTACATTGGTGGAGGCTCAGAGCTGCACTGGGCTCGCTGGCATTGATCTCAGTGGGAGGGTTGGGGTGGGAGTGCGGCAACCCAGCGGTGGAAGCTGGGAGCCATACCAGACTCAGGGCAGTGACTGCAACCGGGTGTGCGGGGAGTCACAGTACTCTCATGGAGATCCTTTCCCTCTCTTAGCTGGCACTGACTGGGAGGAATTAAAAGTTAAGAGGAGGAAGGGATCCCCCCCATGAGTACCGCAGGTCCCCAATTGTATATTCTAATAGCGAAGTCAGCCAAATCTAAGGATACTTAAATCCAGTGATTGGAGAGGTGAACTAGCAAGACAGATCTTTCTACAAACCTGAACAATGCCCCAGGTTTGCAGAAAAATCTGAAATACAGCCAGGGGTTTTAAAAAACCCCAAATGGTAAAGGAGCTCCTGTAGTTTTAACAGACTGATTCCCTCAGCGGCCACTGCTAGGCAACCACAGCATTCCAAGGCTTGGTTTCTGTCAGTAAAAAGCAGGAGGGGGCAAGGTCCTTTCCAGGGCTGTTTTCTGCATTGTGATGGCATGAAGGGTGACATCTATGTCTACAGAAGATGGAACTGAAAAATGTAATCACTGTTCTAAGCAAATAAACTTATGTAGTTATGCATTTGCAAGATATAAGTAAATATGTTTTGCTATGAACAAGATGGAATCTACGTGACAGAGGGATGGTAAATGCCAAAAAATGTTATGCAACTATATTATTAGTCGCATGCAATGAAAATCAATGAGACTTACTGCTTAATGTTGTGTTTACCTAACATGAGCCACACCCAGAGTTCCATTCTGAGTTGCATTTTTACTTCCTTTAGAGTCAGAAGTAAATTGGAATTGAAAAATCATTTTCAAAAGCAATCTAGTCTGTTTCTGAGCTGACATTATAAAGATGACTATTTCATGCTAATAGATTTAAACTTATCTGTCCGCCTTTAACCTTTTCCCATCCTCCTGCCCACAATAACATACAAAGAATCTATATAAGCCAGTTTTAAAATCATTTTGTAAACATTTTTCAATGTCACGGTAACACATGAAATTTAACATGTAGGAAGTCAAATGACTAGCTTACCACATGGCAGAATACAAGTCACTATGTTGTCATCCAAAATTGAAGCAAGGTCTAGCAATCATACAATTCAGAGGTAAGTTGAATTAGTAAAAAATGTTGTTCATTGCCACAGAGACAAAATGGCATAGATCTTAGACTATAACTGGTACTCATAGTTTTGTACCAAATATAGGTAAAATATTTTTATATTTCTATAGTTCAAAATGGTCGAGGAGCCAGCAAAGTTCTAAACATCTAGTAAGGGAGGGTAGACTGCATGAAATGAGGACCAAATACAAAGAAACCAAACAAGATAATTGGGTTTGGCAGGAGATCCATATTTCTGTCATTCTGCACCTTCAGATGGGCTACATGTACTGGAAGCCTTCTATCTAAAAACCAAAACCTAAATATGTTAGTCATAGGAGAACATTAAAGTATGCCTTCGTTATTACATCCATGTTTTACGCAACTTCCTGTGTCCAGAACACCATGTAAGCAAATGCAGAAACTGAGTGTTTTGTATGTATTTACTATGCCATGTAACTTCAGCATTTTAACCTAATAGTTAATGATTAAAACAATGCAATAGAATCCTAATTTTCTAACAGTGTTGAACTAGGATTTAGGAGCAAGGCAAGAAAACAATAGAGAGGCTAATTTTCTCCATTATTTGTAAGGAAGATGACCTATAGAACTATTATGTTCATACAGCTTTTACAACCGAATCACTTTGAGTACTAATAATTTGCAAATTAGGCCACCAAAACCCTTAGGATGTGTATCACATAATGCTGCTGTCCAGATAGTTGTGCCTGGAATGGGGACCTGCCCCTGGGGGATGGAGGGCACGGGGAGAGATGGACAACACAAGCTACTGGGCTGGGAAAAACCAGCCACAACTTTATTGATTACAAGCTCTGCAGGTCTTGGTGTAGCAGACAGTGCGTGCCGTCGACAGGCTAACTGCTGTCAGCACCTTCCCCAAGCTGCCTGTTGGGGTAACTGAGGAAAGAGGGCCAGTATTAGGGCTGGAAGGGGCAGAAAGAAATTATCAACAAAATAAAAGCCATAACAAGTTAAGATATAAAAATTTATCACTAATTTTTTTTAAATAACCATATACATTTCATGTTTAAAAGCTTTATGAATTTAGCATACAACAGTAATTTCTTCACATACACAGGTACAACAAGTGGACCAAATTCAATTTCAGTTTCACTGTTTATTTTATCATTGGGAAGCTGCATTCTAAGTGAACTACCAAGCACTTTGATCTTTCAGAAACTCAAGCTCAGGACTCATACCCAATTTATTTTCAATCCATGGTTCACCTAGTCAGGAGCTGCTGGTGGTTTCAGCATGCTCTCCAATCTGAATTAGCAGCCCCAGATGTTTAAATGCAGAATCAAAATCCACATGCTGATCAAATAAAAGTACTAGCCATACATCATGACAAAATGCCCCTGTATACACCCAGAGCTCATGGCTTGCTCTAGAAATATTAGCCTATACCTCTGACATTTTCCCCTTCAAGTTTAACATCTACTTATTACACACAAAGAGTCATAGCTTTATTCTATATACAACACATATACCACTATGTACAACACATACATACAGAGATTTTATGTAGGTGATCAAATATCTATGTGGGGTAAAGATTAATCTAAATATTTACCTCCAACAAAATAAAGAGAAAAACCAAGTGTGAATGAGATGCTTGTTCTCATGCTGCCAGTTGAGACCAGTACAAGTAAACCCACTGGGCTAGACCAGCTCTTCCTACAGATTGTCCAGTTTTAACTCAGTTGTGGAGAGCAACAAAGCCATCTGTCTGAAAACACCATTTTTGCATTCAAATTAGTCATTTGCCTTACTCTTTCAACAGGCCAAGTTTTTTCAGAGCCTCCTTTCGGTCCTCATCTGTGGCCCCTTTAGGTGTGATTTTTACGCTGACACATGGGGGCCTGGGGAGCTTGGCGGGGTTCTGAAGTGGGTAAGATCTTCGCTTATCACTTTTTTCAACCTCATAATTCTGCATTCTGTTCTCCTTTAGATCAGTGAAGTCACTCCCCACGCCAAGGGAAGCGGTACGTGGCCGGTTATTCCTGAGAAAACTTGGAGCGATCTTGTCCAAAAAGGAGGTTTTGCCAAACGAGCTATGGTTCTTAATACTCTTATCCTCACTGCCAGAAGAGGTGTAGCTGCTCAAGCCCACTCCTGATCGCTCCAGAGTGTTGGACTTAAAGTTGGCCTGTTTGATGCCTGGAACATTGATCTCCATGGGGCGGAAGCCTTTCTCTCCAGCTTGGTTATGCTGCTGTTCAGGTTTCTTATTCACAGCAATGTTATCAGTATTTACATTCTCCATGCTGCTAGTCCTTGGAGTCTCCTTGGATTTTGAGAGAGCAGAGTTTTTGGCCCTGTGATCTTCTGGATCTTTTTCTTTATCTTGTGGGAGACCCAATTTCTCAAGAGCCTCTCGCCTGGCTTTGTCCTGCTCTTTCTGGAGAGAATGTACCTTTTCTGAGGAAAAGTCACCTGTTGCTGCTCTGGGTCTGCCATTTGATGGAGAAAGCACTTTTATCTTGTGACTGGAGTCCACAGTGAGTGATACAACATTGCTTTTGCTGGTTTTGAGGATAATATTTGGTGGCAGTTTCCTGGGCTTTGGTGCAGTGGGAGGACCTTGCTTGAAGCTGGAATCCAGGGGAAATTCTTCCACTGTAGGTTTTTTATAATTGTCTTTGGCACTTTCAGTTATCTTCTTGTTAGGCTGAGGAGACAGCGGTCTTAGAACAGCTTGTTTTCCAAATGCCTGCTCCACCTTCCCTGATGAAAGCTGCTGCTGGGCAGCTCTAGCCTCACAACCCTCTACTGTGTTAATATTTCTCTTTGCCTCAAAATGATAAGGTGTCCCCTTTGCAAGATCCTTGCAGGAATCTTTATCAAGAAGTGGGGACTCCTGGCCTGTTGTAAAATGGCTTCTCCACTGATCCTGAAATGGCTCAGGGGGTGGAATGACTACAGTCTCCAAATCGGTAGTCTTTACCAGTGTACTCTTGCCGGGTTGGTCATCTGATATGTCCTCAGTCCCAAGCTTATGTGACCTCCATGGATTCAGGTGAAACTGAAGAAGAGTTTTTGGATCATCAGCATTAGAGCCTGCTGTCTCTGTGAGGGCATCCTTGTTTGTTTGGGGGTCCTTTCTCACACCAACATTCCTTGGAAGGCTGTAGTAGCCTGTGCTTGGGGTAACAGGAACAGAACCAGAAACACTTTTTTTGCTCTTTTGTTCATTTTTTGGATGTTTTCCAAGATTTTCATGGTCCAGTTCTGTAACATTGAGAAGGAAGGGAAGAGTAATAATAAATAATGTTTCTTTTGTGGATTTTTTTTTTTTAAAAAAAATCTCTGAACACCTCAGCTAGGGGAAAGAACGTGCTTCTACCTAAGAAGAAAACAGCACGCGGAATGTGGTTGTTAAATCTGGCTGTGGTGAAAGCACCTCAAGTAAACACCACCACATGGAGAGATTTGGGAGCAGACCACAAAGGGGAAGAAGAGATGAATAAACTTCCAACATGGGAACAGCATGAAAATGACAATACTCTTTCTTCTTGAAATTCCACTTTGGATAACAGATGAAAGCAAGAAGTGCAGGACTATATATCTGAAGCTATTTTATTTAATGGCAACTATTTCTCCTAAAAGCACCCCCATGTGGCAAAGTGAAGTGTTTAAGATGTTTGCCTTGAGATGATAAAGCAGCAATTCTTCCCATGTTCAAACGAAATACCCAATGCACCAAAGAGATATTACAAGATTCCTGGTTAGTAAGTTAACATGGTAAAACAAGAAGAGAATCAAACCTGTGGGAAGGAACCTGTGGGAGAACCAGCGTGGTATAGTGGTCGAGAGTGGCGGACTATAATCTGGAGAACCAGGTTTGATTCCCCACTCCTCCACATGAAGCCTGCTGGGTGACCCTGAGCTAGTCATAGTTCTCTCAGAACTCTCTCAGCCCCACCCACCTCACAGGGTGCCTGTTGTCGGAGGGGGGGGCGATTGTAAGCTGCTTTGAGATTCCTTATGGCAGAGAAAAGCGGGATGTAAAAACCAACTCTTCTAATATGGAAATCCCACCCACCCACCCCGCGCAGTTTTATGATAAGGATATATTCTTGTAAGCAATGTTCTAAAGCTGGTTTTTGAAGCTCAATTATTAGGCAAAAGCATAAGCCAAAACCTTGCCTAAGTAACATTATATTTGGTGTAATAAAAAAATAAACTTTGAGCTATTGGAAAAGCAGCCTACAGGTTTGATCAATAAATACAAAATGCAGTTAGGAAACAAAATCAATTCCGCTGCTACCTCAATTTACTTTTCAACTGAAAAGTCATATACATTTTCTGTATATCTGTGTCATATACATATATATCTGTGTCATATACATTTTCTGGGCGAAAACACATGGTCGCTTTAGCCTCCTTTATTCCCTGTTTCAGCCAGGATTCAGCCAGGATCGAACGCATGCATTTCGCCGAACGTGCATTCGATTCAGGCTGAATCCTGGCTGAAACAGGGAATAAAGGAGGCTAAAGTGACCATGCATTTTCGCCCTCTGTTACGGAGAAGTTTACCTATGGGATTGTCTCTCTTAGGCCACGTCTGTGGATGCCTGGAAGGCTCGGCAATCTCAGCCTCATCAGTAGAAAGCCCACTGTCTGCTTCAGCATCCAGCAAATCTAGTGTTTCTTGAAGGAACATAAGACATTCTTTCTCTTCCACAGATAGATAGTCATAGCCACTGTCACTCTATATGAAAAATAAAAATAAAAACCTGTTCAATATTGCTCAAAGAGACATAAAAGATTAAGGTTAAGAACAATGGGTCCAGTTTCCATTTTTTACCCTCCCTCCCAAAGTTCACCTATTGAAATAAAATAGTGAGAAAGTACAGTACAGCAGTAAATTAATGGTAAATGTTTCCCTGTGGTATGAACATAGAAATGACAGCTAACCATTATAACCAAGGTCAAAAAAACATCTACTGATTTCCTCTTGTCAAACAGACCATTAATTTGCCAGTGTAGCTACCAATGTTAGAGTCAGGCATTTTAAACCATATCACAAGATTTTTGGTTTAAAGTAGATGTGCACCTTAAAATACCTTTATAAATTCCTTTACCAGCTTACACAATTCACAAGATTGTTTAAAAGACTAAAAAAGCAAACGGATATTCCAAGTGACTGAAATACCATAGTTCAAAACTAGGGCTGCCAACCTCCACGTGCTAGCTGGAGATCTCCTACTATTACAACTGATCTCCAGCTGATAGAGATCAGTTCACCTGGAGAAAATGGCCGCTTTGGCAATTGGACTCTATGGCACTGAAGTCCCTCCACTCTCCAAACCCTGTCCACCTCAGGCTCCACCCCAAAAACCTCCCGCCAGTGGCAAAGAGGTACCTGGCAACCCTATTCAAAGTGCATTTAAAAACATATTTTGTATTTACAGCTGCAAATTTTAGTTATTCTAACAAACTGATACAGTGCAGTGATGCACCAAAATGACAAGACAGAAACCCAACGTACAGGTTGAATGGGAGGGCTGTGGTGTTGGCCAGATATGACATACATCAGGTCTTTGTTGTTTTCCAAGGTGAAGATTTATTACAGGGACCAGAGTGCAAAGTTAAGGCCATGTCATATAGAGACTACTCAGCATTTCCTTATTAATTATAGGAACAGGTTTCCTTTAACATGCAACAGAATGAATTCAGAACTGTAATTTGTAGGAAGTACATATGTAGTAATTTCAATTAAAACAGGAAGTAATTCACCTTCCTTGTACCACAATATATATTTGTATCAAAAAGCCATTGAGGGCAGATGATAAAGATATCCTTCCACATACTTAAGGGACAGAAATCCACGCCATTCTGAAAGTTACATGAAAGCATATTTATTGGGCATTCTTGAGAAACAAAGTGGTTAAAGTTTCTCAAACATGTAGTTAGTCTGAAGATCTGTGTCATATGCATTTTGAATACTCAAATGTCTAGCTCCACTAGTGGTGGTCAAGAAATGGGGATGTACAAGCTTTGTCTGTGAACAGCTCAAACATCAAGCTGATTTTTTGAAAGTATGGATATTGGCAGTCATAAAGGCTAAAATGGGCATACATATAGGCTTGCCAACCTCCAGGTAGTAGCTGGCGATCTCCTGCTATTACAAATGATCTCCAGCCGACAGAGATCACTTCCCTTGGATAAAATGGCCACTTTGGCAATTGGACTGTATGGCATTGAAGTCCCTCCACTCCCCAAACCCCGTCCTCCTCAGGCTCCGCCCCAAAAACCTCCTGCCAGTTGCAAAGAGGGACCTGGCAACCCTACATATATATCATGCTGAACTTTATTCTGGGTACAGCCTACAGGGTTTTGAGAGAGTGTTGCTATATGGTGCAAGCTTTCTTTGCAGTGACCTTGACCTTGTGGAAGTAACAGCTTATCAACCCTTGCTCTTCAAAGAAGTACATTCAGAAACACTGCAAAAAAAAGTTATTCCTTTGCTTTTGGCCAAGTTTTTACTGAAGTTTAAACTGTTACTTCTTAAGTTTTCAGTAGTTTGTCTGCTGGTTTACGGTGCAAACTATCTTGACTCGTCACCTTAGGTAGAAGAGAAGTAAATTTACCTTTTCGGACTGGCTGGAATCGTTGCTGATCATACTGTCACAGCTATCTGCACTCCTAACAACTGTTGTGGGATCTGGGTCACTTGTCCCTACCCACAAGTCCTTCTTAGGCATATCACAAGTCAGACAAGATAGTTGCAAGTATGATCCAGGAGTTCTGGAGAGGAAAGAGACAAGACCACCACAACTTTTATTTATGCAGCTGTCTTCTGGCTGCTCAAGACTTCAAAACATTATCAGAAAAAAGCAAGTTATCCTAAACAAATACTGCAAGTTGCCCTATTTAAGTATAATTTAGGAATTTTTAACACTTACTTAAAACATATGCATATTATAATATTATATATGCCATATGTAACATTATATTATATATATTCCACAATAGCATATTAAGCAATCCTCAAATTCACAAGCTTATGCTGTCTACCAGAACAAATACACTGTTAATTTTGAACAGAATTTATTAGTAGCTTCTTTCAGTTTTTGCTATTTGTTTTACCAGTAGGTACTTGCCAAAGAACTATTCCTTCAAAATGTTAAGAATGCCCCTCTTCAATGTACTGAATATCATGCAAACTGAAAGCATTTCAAAAACGCTGGGCTATTAAGAGCCACCATGGGGCTCCAAGATTCTCTCAGCCCCCCCACCCCCAGACCCAACCTAAACATGATTTGAAATCACATGACTTGCTGACAGCATGAATAGGCTAATGATTGGTTATCTCTATGTATACCATACATTTTTGCACATTCCATCCCTCAAACATATACCCCATCTTTCCTCCAAGGAGCTCAGGATAGCATACATGGGGTTTAATTTCCTCCACCCCAATATTATCCTCACAATAATGCTGCAATATAGGTTATGGTGAGAGACAGTGACTGTCCTAGGGACACATTTCCCCTTCCCTCTTCCTCAGTAACAGAGCTACTGAATTTATAGCCACACACTAGTAGTGCCTTGCTCAGCTCCCTGAATTTTATATCCTCCCCCCACCCCCGCAAGAGCTCTGCATAACTGCGTCAGAATTAGGTTTACCAGGTGCCCGCTAACGGCAGGCAAACTTCCCAGTAATTCTTTCCGATGCCTGCAAAGGTTCATAGAGTTTTGGGACGAGTGCTAGAGCATCATCTAAGTGTGATGCTCATGCTGGTGCTTCCGGGTCATGCCAAAAGTGACACTGCTGCATTGTGATGAAGATCACCACCCCAGCATCTCCCACTGGTTGCCAGGCCATGCCATACCTGGCAACCCTATTTACAATTGTCCCACATTGGCTGTATGAGGTGGATGGTATTTACAATGTGCATGAACAACAAGGACACAGAAAGACTATTTACATCACAGACCCTACCAACTTTTCCATTGTGACAAAATTATTTAGTCTTTTGGTATCATTTCTTCTTGCTGTTCCAGTTCCTAACTAGATCAGCAGTAGGAAGGCCCAACGAGGTCAATACCCAGCAGCCTCTGAAGTGATCCAAGTTCTATTTGACATCACTTCCTGTCCAGTTCAATATCTAGCACTTGGACTAACAACCAATTCAAAAGGGCACAAAGGGTGGTTTTGAGTGCTTGCAGATTAACTTGTCATTTTACTGTATGAAGGAAAAATAAACCCAATAGACCCATTGATGCCAATCGCAAATGTTACCAGGCAAGGCTGATGCTCCACCGCAATGTAGACCATGAACCAGGGCTTAACATGGACATACAAACATAAAAACAAAGCATCTTGGATCAGACCCACTTGCTCATCTCTGCCAATATCTAATTTCCCGGACTGGCTAGACAGAGGTTTCTGTGAACACAGGCTGGGCGTGAAGGCAAGAGACCTTTCCCACTGCCCCCACCCCCGAAACTGGTATCCAGTGGCATATTGCCTGTGAACATAGGAAAAGGCTCTGTTTAGGTATCAAAGGTAATGCCTGTTGATAGACCTATCCCCCATGAATCTGTCTAATCCCTGTTTAAAAGCCACTTAAGCCAGTGGTGATCACCACATCCGATGACACTTGCTTCCAGAAAAATAACGTGTTGACTAAAAGCACTTCCTTTTATTTGTCCTGAAATTATTGCCTGTCACTTTCATTGACTGGGATTTCTTGTATTTCTCCAAGCTTATAACAGGTCAGTTTATAGAAGATAAAACTCCTTAAGACAATCTTGCAATCATTACCACTTATGAGCCACTAACCCTGGAAAAGCACAGATCGCTAAATAATTCAAGGCTTGTCAGAAACAATAGGAAACGTGCCTATTTACTTAGGGCAAAGGCCGGGGTGTGGATGTATGTGTGTACCTGACACATCCCTCACATTCTTTGGGAGAAGGATAATGTCTTAAAGAAACTGAGGACAGAAATCACAATATTGGTAGGAACAGATGCCTTCTTTTCACAGAGAGCCCATCCAGACATCTTTTTTGTGTTGGTTTCATGCTGTGATATAGACAGTAATGTGAAACATGTCCTGGGGATAGGGTTGTCAGGTCCCTCTTCACCACTTGTGGGAGGTTTTTGGGGCAGAGCCTGAGGAGGGTGTGGTTTGGGAAGGGGAGGGACTTCAATGCCATAGAGTCCAATGGCCAAAGCGGCCATTTTCTCCAGGTGAACTGATCTCGATCGGCTGGAGATCAGTTGTAATAACAGGAGATCGCCAGCTAGTACCTGGAGGTTGGCAACCCTAACTGGGGAGGAGGGGACAAGTACCTCAGTTCCCTCCCACTCTTCATTTGTTACCCACCTTTACATCCCACCTTTCTTCCACAATGGAACTCAAGGTGGCTTATGTAAAATTTCCAGGAGAGCTGCCAGCCAGGCACTGACCAGACCTAGACCTGCTTAGCTTCATTAGGGCTCCTGCTTCACGCACCTTCCAGTCATACTGTGGGATAAGCATAGGTCAAGCACACTAGTCTTGGCTACAGGCAGAAAGTGCTAAAATACATGGAGAGACTGTGAGCTGCTATTTGTCCCACTGGGAAAAACAGAATGTTTGCCCCTTATAAGCAAAGAGCAGCAGGGTGTGGGGTGTGAGATCATAAACAGTGCAGGAGAAGAGGGTTAATGGCTCTCTCTCTCTCACACACACACAAGAGAGAGAGAGAGAGAGAGAGAGAGAGAGAGAGAGAGAGAGAGAGAGAGAGAGAGAGAGATCACAGATATACCAGTAGGGTTCATCCAGACTTTTAAATTTAAGAGATGTGCAGAGAATCCTGGACGGAGTCCAGGAAGATGAGATTCACCCTAAGTTCTACCCAGCTTTGAAAAGCTAGAAATAGGTGTGGGTGGGGGAGAAAGGCATTTACAGGAGAGAATCAGCAGGCATCAAACTTCTCACACACCAGTCCTCTGCAGTAAGTGACCCTGTTTACTCTCATTATCTCTGCAAACAAAGGGCTGGGAACACATTTGCCAAAACAACTTCAGCTCCATCCTGACTTGAGCTAGCAAAAACCTGCACAACAAGGCTACGGGCGACCAGAGAGAAACAACAGGCACCCGCAGATAGTCTAGTGCTCTCATTCTGTGTGCCACATTCTCCGTGACCTGAGAATCAGGAAAGTGTTGCAAGCTTTGCATTCTGTGCAGAGCTCATTGTTACACTTGGGACTCGGGAGGAAAAGCCCACTGGCACCTGGAAAGAGGAGGGTGGAACCCACAGCAAAGGAGGAGGAAAAAGAACAGACCCTGAAGGCTGAGCAGGGACCTCTTGGAGCTAAATTATATAATGTAAGGGCTATGAAATAAATCATTGGCACCTGCCTTCCTTTCTCTTTTTGCATATGCAATTTCTTTTTTTCCCCTTTCCACTGTTTGCTGTGTAAGTTTAGAGTTGCAGAGCACAAACAGTCCCACCCGCTGAGATCTCTACATTTGCAATATGGCTTCACCCTGCTGCTCACGTCTCTCCTTACTCAACCCTTCCATTGGCACATATGCTTCAGTCCTGAGGCATTCTTACTTTAAACAAAATCCCTTCCTCAAGGTTCGCAAAGTTCTAGACAATCTCTCCAGGGTCAGCCATCTTTAGATTCAAGACAACCCATGGTTTTGGGGGGGGGGCATCATACAGCTTCTAATCAAGCAACTAATGGGCTAGCCCAAGATTATGCTGCAAAATCCATAGCAGAGGCAAGGAGGACATGTACTTTGGTCTCTTCCTACCACTCCCTCCCCAAGCTGTGCTCATTGCATTAGGCCATGACTCCTTGTGAGGATGCAGCCACAAGCTCCGTAACCAGTAAGACATGTTTCCAGTTCCACTCCTCTGCTCTGCCACTGTACAGTCATGAGGCACCAGATAGGAGCCTACTCCCTCTTTACAAGCTCAGCAGTCCTGAACAGCTGCTTTGCAAATGAAGTCATTTTATTTGTAACTAGATGCTAAAGCAACTGATTGGGGAAAAAATAGATGTACAAGTATGTCATCACTCCAATGAACAATACTGCACAACAATAAGGAAACAACTCTCATTACAAGGCATAATCCATTTGACAAGCCCACCTACTGGTAGGGTTGCCAACCTCCAGGTACTAGCTGGAGATCTCCTGCTATTACAACTGATCTCCAGCCGATAGTGATCAGTCCACCTGGAGAAAATGGACGCTTTGGCAATTGGACTCTCTGGCAATGAAGTCCCTCCCCAAACCCCGCCCTCCTCAGACTCCACCCCAAAAACCTCCCATTGGTGGCAAAGAAGGTCCTGGCAACCCTACCTACTGGTCATCTCGCCTACTCTCAGCAAAGCCTGGGAAGGTCCTAAAAGGATAGGTCCTACTTGGGGACTGAAAGAGGCTAACCTGTAGAGTGTGAGAGACTGGCTGTGCTCAGTTGTTAAAATCCAGCACAATGGTTCACCACAAGCTATGGTGAAAGCAACTAATCCCAGTTCCTCCGGTGAGAGTCAGGAAGATGATCAGGATGAGGTGCATGGCTTGTATTCCAGAACTCAACACTTATGGTAGAGAATTTGGCTAAGATGGTGGCTAACAGGTAGCTAGCAAGATAGCCAGCATGGACAAAGGTCAGTTGAGTAGAATCAGATGCTTTCGAGCCATGTGCTAAGTGGCTAAAGTAACTTGGAGTGCCAGCATGTGAGATGGAGAGTTGGTTCAATAATCAGTAAGCTTCAGTATAGGAAGACCTTGTGTGTCACGGCACCAAGGCCATTTAGAAGGTCAAATGAGGACCATCTCCCCACCAAGACTCTGAGGCAGCCCATTTTCATGTCACCAGAAGATCCAGTGCATGTAGTAGGCACAAACTCAGGATTAACTCAGTATTCTAAGCATCCATGCACCAAAGTTAAACAACTGTAGTCTACTGTAATGTTTCTTGCCCATATCCCCTTCCTTGCACTGTATTGTCTTCTACCTTTATAATCCACTTTCCTGCATTGTTTATGGAAGGTCATGCCTTAAACACCTTTCTGTTTTCAATGTTTTCTAATTCTGTAAACATAGTCCTATTGCAGGTTTATTGGATTATCTTTTGCTGTCAGATCAAATTTGTAATGGTTTGTAATCTGCCTTGAGTCTCAGTAAGAAAGGCAGGCTACAAATGAAGTCTATAAATAAATATTAACAGGGCCCAGAATAATTGCATGTTTAAGGCTGCTGGTTTCTAGGGAGGTACCCAATTCTATATGAGCTCTCCTTAAAGATAACAAACTCCTCCGCACACAATTTCTTTCCAGTAACATGGACCATTCCTAGTCATTTCTTTCCAGTGACAGACCTCACTAAAGGCTTAAGGATCTAGAAACTATAAAGCTTTGCAGGTGATGGATATCAACCTGGTCTTCATAAAATTAGACTTTGACATCTAGATTCAGTTTCAGTCCGTTTACATGCATCCCATCCCCACTTACAAGTAGTTTATGAATAAAAGTGATGATTTCAAGATTTGGAACAGTTAAAACAAGTAAGCTGCTTATGCACTTGTTTGTTGCACATCCTTCAAGTACCTTCCCTCAAATACCATTCTTTTGCAGAGATATCACACACACCCCAGGCATTCCTTATTTTTTTATTGGGAAATATTTCTCTCCAGGATCGCAGGAGCACGCCTATTATATTAAGTGCTGTGAAACACAGGCAGGATAAAGCTGCTGCAGGCGTCTTGTTTGTGGGCTTCCTAGAGGCACCTGGTTGGCCGCTGTGTGGACAGACTACTGGGCTTGATGGACCTTGGTCTGATCCAGTGTGGCCTTTCTTATGTTCTATTTCCCCTACCAACCATCACGTTTGCTGCAAAAGTGAGTTATATATGGAATGCATTTGTGAGATTTATTGATTCTCACCCCCCAAACTGAATGATGAGTAACACATACTCCATGTTGTGACGCCTTGTTTTAAATGTTCCCTGAAGGTTTTTGTAAGCTTCAGCAGGAAAGGAGACTCAGTCACTTCTGCTTCTATTCTACTCCTTTCTTATCCCTTGTTGGTTGGATCAAAACTAGATTAGTGGAATTAGTAATCAGCAATTTAGCAATTTCCATTCATTCCCTCTTCCTACTGCAGACCCTCCTCCCATGTCATGTGGGTGGCAAACCAAACTTGATGTTCGTTTTCGAAGTGACACTTGCTTGAACCAAAGACTCAATTAAATATAAGCACTATCAGGAGGAACCTCTCCCCACACTAGGGTTGCCAACCTCCAGGTAGTAGCTGGAGATCTCCCACTATTACAACTGATCTCCAGGTGACACAGGTCAGTTCCCCTGGAGCAAATGGCTGCTTTGGCAATTGGACTGTATGGCATTGAAGTCCCTTCCCTCCCCAAACCCTGCCTTCCTCAGGCTCCACCCCAAAAACCTCCCACCAGTGGCAAAGAGGGACCTGGCAACCCTACCCCCACACACACACACTATTTACACAACTTTACTGAAATTATTTACCAATATGCATTCATATTTCTTTGTCTTAACCAGGGCTTTTTTGTGATGGTACTTACCAGTACTGAGTACTGGCATCTTTGTGGGGGGGAGGGGGGCTCTCCCAAGTCCCAAAAGAGGAATTCTTAGAAATTGACATATATATAAATACGGGCACCTTTTTATTTTTACAAAGCCAAACAAAACCACTGGTTTTATAGATTAGCCCAATACTTCCTGGGGAGAAACCTCCCTGGCCAATTGTATTTTGCAAGTGTGTAAAGGAAATCGTCACAACTAGAAAGACAAGGAAAGAAAAAAGGAACAGGGAGCAAAGTTGTTTTTGTAACTAGTAGTTATAATGCAATAACACTGTCCTTCTTCCTAGCTACCTGGGGCAGATATCCTAGCATGTTTTTAAGACATAGCATGATACAAGCTTGTACAAACAGAAGGCACCTCTCCCAGCTGCTCCCATGTCCTACGTCGCACAGTGTCCCAGAGTGGCCCTTGAGCTTCCAGAGCACAACTTGAGGGGTACACAGGACTTGAGTGAGAAGGGGCGGGGGGAAGGTCCTGTTGCACAGAGCTTGACGTGTGGTTATTTGGATCAAAATAATAATGTACTTATTGGGGTTATGTTCAAAGGTATTAGGATGATGCCTCAGAGACTTACCAAAAAGTCATTGCTAATCCTAAACCATAAACCTGCCTTCTAGAATTTGAAGGAACAAACAAACATTCAAAAACGTTTGGGACACCATACCTGGATTTGAATGGCTCATGTAAAGTCACAACACAGCTTACCAGTGACTGTTCATTATTGTCCAAACACACATTGAATCACAAACACCTAAATTTGTACGGCACTAGAGAATTCAGAGCCCAAATGGTCTAAAGGGGAGGGCTTAAGAGCTAACAAAGCTGTAGCTATTCTTAGCCTGAAAAATCTGAAACATTAAATATTAACTAACATTTTGAAACCAACGATTCAGCGATACTGGATGTGTACATATGACATAGCAGTAAAATATGTTCCTGATACATTGCTGCTTATTCTTAAGGAAGTAAGGCTAAGGGTGTGCCACACACTCACAATGTAATCCTATGCAGAGTTACTCCAGGCTAAACCATCTGTTTCAATGGGCTTAGACTGGAATAACTCTACACACGATTGCGCTGTTAAGTGATCAGCCATGCATACATGAGCCAATGCAAGGAAAAGGTATTGCCAGTCCTCACTCGGTGACCTTTAATCCTCTATGAAATGTCAAATCTTTCTAAGCCAATTCGTTTAAATCCTAATGGGGAGGGAAGGGTCATTAGACACAGGAAGATAAGAAGCATTGAAGTGAACCAGTGCCAGAGCAGAGCCAGGAATTAAAGATTAACACACACAGCCTACAGAGCACAAGTTGTACTGCTGGGTTTTGTTTTGTTTTTCTTGCCGAGTCAAGAGATGAGATCGCATGCTTTGCAGCTGCCTTCTTAATGGTGCTGCATTGTCTAGGACACTGGCCTGTCACTAAAGGGGCATTACAAGGGCCTTATTCACTATACTAACATAAATGGAGTTCAGTACCCATTTCCAAGTGGAGACATATAGGTCTTTTATGCATGGCTGTTTCCCTCGCTGCCACCCCTCCGAAGACTTTGGGTCTTTGTGTTGATTATGCATGCCATTTCCAAACATCAGACGCCTCGCTAGGGTTGCCAGTCTCCAGGTGGTGGCTGGAGATCTCTCGCTATTACAACTGATCTCCAGGCGACAGAGATCCGTTCTCCTGGAGAAAAAAGTCACTTTGGCAATTGGACTCTATGGTATCAAAGTCCCTCTCCTCTCCAAATCCTGCCCTCCTCAGGCTCCACCCCCAAAATATCCAGGTATTTCCCAATCTGGATCTGGCAACCCTATGCCTCGTTCTCACCTTACATTTCCCCATGTTTTGCCCGTGTTTTCTTATTAAAGATAAAACAGGTCTCTGTAAATATGGGCAAAACATGGGGAAACATGAGGGAGAGCATGGTGACCTCTGACGGTCAGAAACAGCATGCATAATCGGCACAAAGACCCAAAGTCACCAGAGGGGTGACGGCGAGGGAAACAGCCATGCCCAAAAGACCATACGTGTTGTTTTATTGACAAATTTAAAGGGGCATTTTCCACAAGGAATAGAGCCTGCCTTTCTACAATAATTACCCACACCCACAAACAATTCCTAAAGAATCAGACTAAGAGTGCCAAGGGGAGCAGAAAGTCTCTTCCTATTTTCACTTCTGCACTGCACTATTCTTCCACTGAAACTAAACATAAAAGCCTTGTCCCTCTAATAGTGGACTAGTCTCTAACACTTTCCCAAGACTTCTAACAGACTGGCATGCATTCTAACCCATTAAATTGAATGCAGCAAACCAACAGTTTGATAATCTATCCTGGACAGGAGGGCTCTCCTGCATCCAGCAGGTCGCAATACACAGATGGTGGACTGTACTCAGCTTAGTAGATCATAAACCATACAGGCCATTTCTCATGGCATTCCTGCTCATGGGCATAGGCTCAGTAAGGCACTTTGACTACCAAGTTTACATTATATACCACCAGTTATGACCAGACCATCCACACTGACCTTTTTTTTTTTTTTTTCACAGCTAGGCCCTGCCCAGAAGAGATTTCAGATTTCAGCATCACATTTGCTTTTGAGCCACAATACTGCACAAGTTTTTCAGGTGTATATCAGTTCAGGCTGTCATGCGATGCTCAATCACCCCGACACAAGTGTCTGCCATCTCTACTGGACAAAAAGCAGCACACATATACACATGTGTCTGCCTTATACCGAATCAGATCCTTGGTCCATCAAAGTCAGTATTGTCTACTCAGACTGGCAGTGGCTCCCCTGGTTCTCAAGCAGAGGTCTTTCACATCACCTAGGCACCTAGACCTGATCCTTGAGATGCCAGGGTTTGAACCTGGGACCTTCTGCATGCCAAGCAGATGCTCTGCCACTGAGCCACTGACGTAGTGCCTGTGATCTACTGGAATTTAGCCCGTCATTCTTGTCCCTGCAAAATCAGTTCCTTAAGGTGATCATTTCACATGATTTTATTGTCAGGAAATGACTCGCAGTTTATTTTGTAGCGATTCTCTCCCACAGACACTCACACGTATCCTAATACAGTTCAGTGGACCAATACCTGATCAAGGAACCCTATGCAATGTAAATCACTGCCCCTGTGTAAGAACTATATTTTTAAAATAATAAATCTCTGTGCCATGTCTGCCTGTATTTTTTTATAATAAGCAACATTCTAATGAAAGCGTGCTGGCAATCATATAGTAAGAACACAACTCTTTTGATTCACCTGCATGTGGATAGTCATCACTTCAACCCATTTGCCAACTCCTCCCATACTGTTTTGCCCAAAACACAGCAGGTGCTGAAGGTACACAGCATGCCCCCAAACATGTAGCCACTTTTACATGAACAAAAGAGCCGTACCTAATCATTGTCAGTTACAGCTAAGGGTCTCCACAATCCTAGCTGCACATGCACACTCAACTCGATTAACTGCACTTAATTTACAACATAGAGCCCCCTCCCCATGCTGACACAATGTTAAGTTAAAACTTTGTCTTTCGAAACCTGTATAGAAAAGGGATTTGAACGCCTCATGCCACTGCATCCTTTAACTGCCCTTTTGCCACCATCACTGAAAACAAAAAGATATGGGGAAGGGGGGGGGAACCAAAGCAGATCTCACCTGTGACATTTTTCACTTTTTCAGGCTACCCTTCCTTCCTGTGTGTGTGTAAAGTGCCGTCAAGTCACAGAGGACTTATGGCAACCCCTTTTGGGGTTTTCATGGCAAGAGACTCACAGAGGTGGTTTGCCAGTGCCTTCCCCTGCACAGCAATCCTGGTTTTCCTTGGTGGTCTCCCATCCAAATACTAACCAGGGCTGACCCTGCTTAGCTTCTGAGATCTGATGAGATCAGGCTAGCCTGGGCCATCCAGGTCAGGGCCCCTTCCTTCCTACTGAAGAGAAAATACAGGTTGCTCCATGTTTTCTGAATGGCAAATATGAAAAGAGAGAACATTTCCACTTACCACTAAATCAATGTGAAAGGTTTCTGCAAAGTAGCAGCTACAGTACGTGTGGCTGATTGTCACCAGGAAGCCCCACCTTTCTGTAATCCTCTGGCACCCCAAAGATTTCAGCAGGAATAGCAGCAAGCAACATATTGACAGACCACAAAAAGTATACCAACTTCTTCTTCCAAAACCAGCTACCTGTCACCTATTTTCCCCACTGTCCAATAACACTCCTTATCCTGAGCAAACATAGTTTGGTTAGACTTTAACTCACCTTACAGAGGAAATAAAAAAGCAATCCCAAGCACTCTGCAGTGCCCCAGCACCACCAAACAAGTTGCGCCTCTTGCTCTGCTCTCTTCTTGACCTCCCACTGACTTAGCTAGACAGGTAAATTCCTCCTCTACCTGTCATCACTCCACCCCGCTGCTGACTCCCAACCAATCACGCATCCTCCTCCAAACTCCCCATTCCAGCTGTTCCCAAAAGAAGGGGGAGGAGAGAGTTCTTGGCCAACTACATTTTTCAGTTCTAAACCTTGGCAGCCAGAAGTGAAGCAAAAGAAGTGAAGGGTTTTTTTAATCCGCATTTCGTTAAGATAAACCCTTTTGTTACTAGTACAAGACTGTTGTATACTATTTGAATTATGTGGGGAATAGAGAAGGGGCTTCTCTCTTCCGCTTGTTCTCAGAAATGGACATAAATGCCAGTCAATAGCAAGGAAACCACAGTATTCAGGTGGGGAAGAGGGGAATCCTGCAAGAACTTGGTCCTCCAAGAAGCAGAGTGAATGCTTCGCTCTTTGAAGAACTGATCATTGGACTTTTGGAGTTGCTATCCTGGTTAGAGCTGCTCCCTTTCTGCCCTCCCAGTTGCTCGGATAACAATTCCTCTCCTGTCAGCCTGCTTAGATCCAAGCTCTCTGTCACGAAGATGATTTGATTATTTGTGACATTTTGCATGCAGCTTCTGTCTTTCATCTGAGACTTATTGTTTTATAGCAATGAAGAGACTGTGATTCAGGAAGCTATGGTCTCAAATCTCAAATCAGCCATAATTGCTATAGGAGGCCTCAGGCAAGTTAGTTACTCTCTTGGCCTCAATTCCCTATCGGTGGAGATCAGCTGTAATAGCAGGAGATCTCCAACCACTACCTGGAGGTTGGCAACCCTAGACTCAAGGCAGCTTACCACTTAATTCTCCCCTCCATTTTATCCTTGCACCAGCAACCTTGTGGGGTAGGTTAGGCTGATGAACAAAGACTGGGCCAAGGTCACCCAGGAAGATTCCATGGCAGAGGGGAATTTGAATCTGGGTCTCCCAGATCCTGCTGCAGCACTCAAACTATTTAGCTGTCTTGGAAGCAGTCCTTCAACATACTTAACAATGGTCATTGTTCTTCACCTTTACAAACAAACAAACAAAAATTAAGGGATGGAGTAGTGGCTGTCCTTTGAGCAGCCTGCAGCACTGGAATCATAGCTGAACTGGGCTGCTCGCTTTGAGGTGGGGGGGAGCAGAAAGGTGACAATACAGAATTTTATCTGATGACCTCTGAACTGTTTGGTAATGCGAAGCCTGACTAAATTCAATGACTTACCCACACAAACAAGCATAGAACCAATGCCTTCTTTTCATTTTTTTCTCTCTGAAGTTATCTTGCGAGATGGTGGAGAGTGGGCACGTGAATGAGTTTGCTGTCATCTGGGACACTACTAGGTTACCATAGCATCTGATAGGCTGACTCTATACACACGCTAAATAATAGTAGTAATTGGTAAATTATATACTTACCAATCATCTAGATCTGTGGAGTTCAAATTCCTTATCCTCAGGAGACAGCAGAATCCCTGTGTGGGGCAGAGGACTTGGCAACATGTATTAAAACATGTTCCTATAGATTTGTGCATGTTGCATGCCATCAAGACGCTACTGATTGATGGTAACCCTTACTCAGTTCACACATTTTCCTGTCATCAGGTATTAAGTATCCAAAACCCACATCAAGTGGGGCTTCAAAACCTTCAGTTGGAATCAGGTGTTTAGTGGGGAAATAAGCTCCACCTAGGCAATCCATCTACTGCGAAAATGGATGAATGGATTCAGAAGCAGGGTTTACTTGCTATGCAATAGCATAGTTATATGCCCAGTGGGGAAAGTGGCCCTTGTTCTGTGATTAATCTTTGCCCAATCAGGCATAGCAGGTTTTCCCAAGCAGGCTCATGGCACTAGGAAATCAGCTTATGTCTATGTGTGTGTGTGTATCAGCTTTCAAACTTCTAACAAATTTTCAGTATCTATTTCTCTTCAGAATTTTGGCCCAGAAGGTTTCTCAAAGTATACCCCAGAAGTCTTATCTGAAAAAGGAATCACATACAGTATTATCATGACCTCACATGAGGGTATTATAGCTTGGATCCAAATCAACATTTCCATATACATAAGGATTTCTGCCAGCCAAATATGATTTCCCCTCCTCCATCCCATGGCAGCTTGAAATGCCCACTGAACTCCTATTCCCCCAGGAACAGGAGTTGGGCAGGATGTTTCAGGCTGCCATGGGAGGGGGGAGGCAAGAAATCGCACTTGGTAGGCAGAAATCCTAGCATCTGCAGACACACTGGTCTGGATCCAAGCCATTATGTCCTGACGGTGGTCAACCCATATAAACATGCCCACCATTGTTTACAGAAGCAGAATAGACAGTAGCAAACCAATTTAATTGTAGCCACAATGCCAGAATCATTGCGGCTTAAAGAGGAATTGGGGGCATCAACCAGTAGGCCTTTGAAATGCCAGTAAGTTAAATAAATCAAGGGGTTTCCCTTTCAGCAAAAGCTAATATTTCAATCCAAAACAGAAACCAAATGCATGTGCCTTGATAGAGCCCGACAGAGCATTCTATGGGCAAACAGCTATTAGCCATGCTTTTTGCTGGAATCTCCATAATCTGAAACGGCATACATTCAAAGTCCCAGATGCCAGGCAACAACCAATGGCTATTACTTTCATGCCTTGCCTTGAGCTTCTAGAGACATGCAGCTGGTTGGTGTTGGAGACAGAATGCTGGAATTGATAGGCTGTTGGCCTCATTACTCAAGAGCAATTCTTATAGGTTTAGTTTGAGAGTACCAAACTACTTCGTACAGGGCAACATGCTACCTGTACTTTCAGATAAAAGAGTTCCTTTCTTCTGCCTTCACGGATACTTCATGAGCATTAGCAAGCACCACCTAAATTTGGCATGTCGTTCTTCTGCATAGTTTGTTGGTGACACCCTCAAAAGAGAAACCTACAGCTTTGACGCAAATACCTTCCTAGCCGTTAATTAGCTTCTTGTAGGATGTGGCTTTAAATATATTTGTTTAACTCACATTTACTGCCATTGGGAAAGAACAGAAACTGTTTCACTGCTCAGTGAGAGATGTAAAGTGGCTCTTTCATGAACACATGCTGTTCATGAAACAAACTGTGCATTAGCATGATCCCAAAACTGAGCACACACAGAACCTCTAGTCAGGGACCACTAGGGTCCTCTAGTCCAACCCCCTGTACAATGCAGGAAAAGGAAGTATTTTTTCACACAACGCATAGTTAAATTGTGGAACTCCCTGCCCCAAAATGTGGTGATGGCTGCCAACTTGGAAGGCTTTAAGAGGGGAGTGGACATGTTCATGGAGGAAAGGGTTATTCATGGCTACTAGTTAAAATGGATACTAGTCATGATGCATGCCTATTCTGTCCAGGATCAGAGGAGCATGCCTGTTATCTTAGGTGCGGTGGAACACAGGCAGGACAATGCTGCTGCAGTCGTCTTGTTTGGGGCTTCCTAGAGGCACCCGGTTGGCCACTGTGTGAACAGACTGCTGGACTTGATGGGCCTTGGTCTGATCCAGCAGGGCTTTTCTTATGTTCTTATGTTCTTAAATTCACATCTACCTCCCCCTCACACCCCCAGTGATCCCTACTCCATGCCCAGAAGTTGGGGGGGGGGGACCCTCCAAGATCATTGGCCAATCTGGCTTGGAGGGAAATCGTTTCCTGACCCCAAAGTGGCAATCAAATAGATCTTACAACAAACTCTGATGTTAAGAACAAAAAATGCTCCCATCTGTGATTTAGTAGTTTTAGGACACTTACTGTGAGCTATTTTGGATGAATTTGACAAATGTGGTGAATGAAGCTTGCAAGCAGCCATGAAAGAGCTTTAAGACAGAGCAGACTGCACCTCTAACAGCAGTTGCCCAGATGTTCTTACTGCTCATCTTTTTGTTATCTTACTATTCTTCTGACTCAACAGTCTTGAATAGATCGAAATCCCACCCTCTTTGGGAGGGACTAGTGTGCTCAGTGGAAAAGTTTCTGCTTTGCATGCAGAAGGTCCCACCATTCAAACCCCAGTACCTCCAGTTAAATGGACCAGGCAGTAGGTGATGTGAAAGACCTCTACCTGAGAGCCTGGAAAGCCACTGCCAGTCTGAGTAAACAATACTGACCTTGGTGGACTGATGGTCTGATTCAGTATAAGACAGCTTCATGTGTGCTCACTGTTGCACATCTTTGTTCCTTGAAAACTTAATCTCAACCCCAGGTGTCAAAACTTGTACATTTCATTTCATCGTATATTATAATAGCAAAGTCAGCCAAATATTTGGATACTTAAATCCGGTGAGTGGAGCTCTGAACAGGCAAGATGGATCTTTCTACAATCCTAAAAGTGGCCCCAGGTTTGCAGAAAAATCTGAAATCTTAAAAAAAATAAAAATAGATTGGGGAGTTTTAAAAATCTGAAAATGATAAAAATGAATGCCTTTAGCTTTAAACAATGGATTCACACAGTGGCCATTGCTAGGCAACCACAGATTCTAGGCTTCACAAGTTCACAAGGTTGGAAGAGACCACAAGGGCCATCCAGTCCCACCCCCTGCCGTGCAGGATCCCACAATCAAAGCACTCGCAACAAATGGCCATCCAGCCTCTGCTCAGAGACCTCCAAAGACAGGGACTTCACCACCCTCCGAGGCAGCGCATTCCACCTTTGAACAGCCCTCACCATCAGAAAGTTCTTACTAATGTTTAGGTGGAATCGCTTTTATCTTAGTTTAAATCCATTACTCCGTGTCCTGGTCTCTGGAGCAACAGAGAACAAGCTAGTTCCCTCATCAACATGACATTCAGTTTCTGTTAGTAAAAAGCAGGGGAGGGAGCAAAGCCCAGATGACAGAAATCAGTTCTCCTGGAGAAAATGGCTGCTTTGGAGGGTGGAGTCTACAGCATTATACCCTGCTGAGGTTGCTTCCCTCCCGAAACCTCACCCTCCCAAGGCTCCATCCCCAAATCTCCAGAAATTTCCCGACCTGGTGCTGGCAACCTTAAGGGGGAACTGATCTTTGTAGTTTGAAAATCCATTGTGATTCCAGGAGATCTGCTGCCACCACTGTGGCTGGGGGGGGGGGGGCGGGGAGGAAGTAGGTGGGAGGCCGGGAGGGTGATGGGGGCAGAAAGAGAAAGTGACAGGCATGGAGGAAAGAGTAAGAAAAGAGGTGGCAGGAGAAAGTGAGAGACTGAGAAAAGTAGGGGGAGAGGGGAAGAAGTAAAGGTAGGAGAAATGGGATAGCTGCTCCTGCAAGTTTCTTGCAAGTCCCCACTTGTAGGAGTATATTTCTTAAACAAGACAAGCTTTACAAACATTTGGAAAAATCTGGAATTCATTTTAAATTGTTAATTTTTGGCTATTGATATACCTATTAAATTCTTGGCTACTGATACACATATTTGTTCACTGAGATTCTCTTGCTCTTCCTAGTTCCTTTCCTTTATAGCCCTCTTGTGTGTGTACTCAACATATAACTGGGCTTAAACAAAATCATCTACCATTTTTTCCAAGTTGTCCATGCAATAGGGCTTCATTCTGAAAACTTGTTCTATTGCATATACTTGATAGAAAAGTTTGCACCCAGTCGTAAAACTGAACTTCAGTACTCTCCGCTATTGCTGTTCATGAATCAAACCCTTTGGTTTACTACCCTCAATTCATTCTTAAAACTGCATTTATAACTGCATTATGGTGCTTAACAGAGAAGCTGTGTATATTTCCTCCAATGTTATGACGAACTGGTTTTTGGTAATAAATAATTACGATGTATTGCCTTAATAAAATCTGTACCCCTCCCAGGCCACCCTCTCCACTAACAAAGGCACAGTGAGACAACTGTGGATGGGGGTGATCATCCTGTTGGATAGTTGGATCCATCTTATCCAATTTCTCTAACTACCATAGCCCCATCCCCACATAGACTTTTTGGTAGGCCAAGTGGACCCTCACTTCCTTTTTTCACTAGCAGAAAACTTGGTTTGATCCAACCCAGTATTTTACACTTTGCATTTTCCTTCACTTTCTCCCCTTTCCACTTCCCTGAAGTCAGGCTATCATTTGGCAGACTAATGTCATTTCTGCACAGGCTTAGCATTCCATTCTTGTTAAATAATTAACTAAAAAGTACCAGGACTGTGGGAGGACCCAAACATTCAATCTAACCCAACCACTCCATTTGTGTTTGAAGTAGGTTACTTCCAAGTAAAGCAAATTAAATAAAATCAAACACTTGAAGCAATTTATCTTGGGCAAGATACCTTTTGAACTGGTGCAAGGACAGGCTACAAAAATGGATAAATTCCAGAGGGTAGCCATGTTAGACTGCTCCAGCAAATATAAATAGGAGCCTAGGGGCACCTTAAAGAACAAGATTTTATTCCTGAAAGTAGTAGGGAGCAATCCTAAAAAGTTCTATTCAGAACTACATTCCATTTTAGGCAGTGGAGCTTACTCCTAGGAAAGCGTTCTTAGGATTGCAGCCATAATTACCCACCGCAATAGCAAACAGCATTTGGAAGAGGCTTATCTGGGTAACAATTCTTCTTCTTTCACTTGGCTTTTAAGTATTGGCAGACATAAGACCATTTTCCTTCAGGCGAAATGCCAGCATTCATTAGAGAGAGAGGTATTGGGTACTACAACTGCATTTTCCATCTTAAATCCTTTCCAAAGCTGGTGTGGCGACTAAAAAGCAAAGGATATACTAGGAGCTGAAAGTCTGTTTCCAAGTATAGCTCAGCCAGGAGTTCACCTAGCAGCCTCAGCCATGTTGTCTTACTCATCATGGGGATTACATTGCCCTGCCTTACAATGGTGGTTGTTAAGGGTTATTAATATAATGTATGCAATATGCACAAGATTATAAAACATTAAGTGTTATCGGTAATAATAAAAAGGATCTCCATGTGTAACATAATCCAATTTTCTTCCCTCTGCAGAACAAAATTAAGTGAGCTGCTCAAGGTAAAAGGAACAAGTATGCATTCGACTAGAGCTTTGGAGTTCCACCCCAAGGACATCTGGGCACAGGACATTTTCAAAGTAGAACGCTTGTTTATTATTATTAAATGCAGACCATTTCACCATTGTATTCTCAGGAATGAGAATCAAAATCCCCAATCCACATTTATTTCTAAAACTATTCCAACTTCCTTCCCTAAAATAGGATACCCAATGCACATAACAAAATTTAAATATCACATACAATATATAGGAACCTTAAAAATTTTTACATCATGTGTGTGTGTGTTAAGTGCTGTCAAGTCGCTTCCGACTCATGGCGACCCTATGAATGAAAGTCCTCCAAAATGTCCTATCTTTGACAGCCTTGCTCAGATCTTGCAAATTGAAGGCTGTGGCTTCCTTTATTGAGTCAATCCATCTCTTGTTGGGTCTTCCTCTTTTCCTGCTGCCCTCAACTTTTTGGGGGGGTGTGGAATTCCCTTAATGATCTTTCTTTCCTGTCCTAGGTTTTAACTTATCTGTTGTTTTATACAGATCATGACGGGTAGCCATGTTAGTCTGTCAATAGCAGTAGAAAAGAGCAAGAGTCCAGTAGCACCTTAAGGACTAATAACTTTTCCAGCAGTGCATGAGCTTTCGTGAGCCACAGCACACACCCTGCCAGAAATTTTGTTAGTCTTTAAAGGGCTACTGGACTCTTGCTCATTTCTACTGCTATTGTTTTATATATATTTTTAACATATGTATTGTAGTTTTGTTTTTCAGATATATTTTTATTATGTCGTTTTAGCTGTTAGCCACTTTGGTGGTCCTGATTAGGTAGAAAGGCAGCATACAAATCTTGCAAATAAATAAGTTAAACAAATAAGTTCCTTGAATAACGGGTGTAATAAAAAATGTAATATTCCACAATGGCAAATTTGAAACAGAACTGAAACCCACATAACTTGACCTAACAGATAGGGAAACTAGAAAAAAAACGGTTCTCTCAACAAGCAAATTCCTTTCCTTAGATGAGGCCCTCCTTAGATGCTGATTTCCCTGAAGTTCAACTGGAACACATAACAGGCAGTACATTTTTAGTGGTGGTACCTCACTACAGAATATCAGGCCTCTTCTGGTCTAAGTTGCAGGGAAATGGCTAAATTTGTTTTTACTCCAGCAATCACTTGCAGTCAGTATGGAATTTTAAACCGTAATTCTGAATGGATTTGTTGGTACTGGTTTGGATCCAATGAAGTGTGAGTGTACTGGCATGCTCTGATTCATCCTACAGACCCCAGCATTCTCTTGAGACTTCTAATAAGCTGGTGCTGGAGGCTGCAGGACCAACATGGACAAATAGCTACATGGCTCAAGGGTTGCAGGGAGAAAATGGAATGAAGAAAAGCTGTCCCAATCTTCTCCTTCCGCCAGGAGTGCGTTCATTGGGACAAGAACAAGGGGGACCAGCTGCACTTCCACCCTGCAGCCGCAAACCCCTCGCCCTGAGGCAGGCACCAAAACTATTTGTCTGCATGTATCCCACAACTTCAGAAACAGCTCTGAGGAGGACTCAATGGATATTAGAGGAAGCTAGAAAGATACTCATCAGGAAATGACTTCCGTGAGCATTTGATACATCTGCTAATTTTAATTACATTTTTGTTTTAGGCTGTGTTTTTATTTTTAGTGTTAGGGACCCCAAGGGCTCTGTTGAGCCATGCAGTGACACAGCATTTTAAAAATAAGTGTTTCCCCAAGACCTTTTTCAAGAAAGATAGGAATTTAATTGCTTCTTTTCTGTTTCTCAAAACTTGCATGCTTCAATACTGTGAGTGCTGAGACGCCCTCTAATGTCAGCTACAAAAAATAGCCAGCATTCTAAGGAAGATTGCTAAACAGAAGAATGCACCCACAGACTCAAATGCAAAAGTTAGTAACTAATTTTGATTGAATACAGAAGCAAAAACTTAATTGATTTATTGGTATGGTGCTATGCCTGAAACGTGATTAGGATTCAAGTAAAGTAAGCATAGCAACTTCTAACAACATAAAAGAGGTTTAAAATATTTTGTTGCTACAAACATCTCAGCATGGCTCCAAACTGTATGTTTTCAAACTTCAGCTGTTAACCACTTGATGTTTGAAAGTTAGCAAAGAGTGCCTGCCTACTATAGTTTTTATCAGGCAACAACGAATGTAAACAGTTTGAAGGTATATTTGGCATCCCAAATATATCTGGAAATTTTTCAGGAAATTGAATGAATGGTCCCCAAAATTCCGGAAACATTCAGGATTTACTGGAAAGATCAGGAGCCAGCGTTTGCAGGCTCCCAGGGACTTTTTTTTCCTTATTTTTTTCTTCCCCTTGTTTTTGCGTCTTGGGGGAATTGTTGTGTTCCCTTAGTGGTTTTACAGTGCTGCTCACTGTTAAGTGCTTGGATTTGTCCTTTTGTGAATTTGCATTAGTTCTATTGATCTTGCTCTGCCACGGTGGCACTAGGTTTTGCCGGGCATTGTATACATTACCATTTGTTTTGTTGGGCTTGCAAAATCCCCTCTTGCCTGGATTTGTTCAGCTGTTTATGATTCTCTGGGTGCACATTAGACCTGTTGATCTTGCATGGCTACAAAGGCACTGGGTTCTGTTGGGCATTCTGTACATTGCCATTGGTTCTGCTGGGCTTGCACTGCCACAGTGGCACTAGGATTCTGCTGGGCATTCTATACATTGTCATTGGTTCTGCTGGTCTTGCAAATGTACCCCCTCCTGGGAGATTCCACTGCAGAGATTCTCTGGTTTGATTTTGGTTCTGTTTAGCTTGGCACGACTTGGGGTTCTGCTGGGCTTGTGTTGCTTCTTCCATGGGAGGCATGATTTGACCAGTGATTGCTGCAACCCCCCCCCCCCGCCCAGCAGCCCAAAGTTTCCCCACAGGGAATTCAGGGCTGAAAAATTCAGCCTCCTGAAGTATTGGAATTCAGGAATACCGAGATTTTTTGGGTCCAATGTACCCAAATTTGGAAAATATTGATTTGTTTGCACATACACCCCATTACAAATGCATTTAAATTGTTATTATATTATCTGGGGGCCCTGGTTGTGTTTCTGGCCTTGCTTTGGCTCTGTTCTCTACAGTGTGCCACTTGTTTTATTCTTTGGAACCAATTATCAGAATCAATAAATCGCTGAAGCGTTTTAATGGTTTTAATTATTATATACAGTTCTATTATGATGTATTGTCATGTTTGATGTTAGCCACCCTGAACCCAGCTTCAGCTGGGGCAGAAAAAAATAAATAAGTATATGAACATGGATTGGATCCTGACACATATTAGCTTATCTCCCTTATCCCCCACAATGGTGATATTGCAGATGAGAGAAATACAGGTGTTGAGTATTCCCACCCATCTCACTAAGTTAACAGCATACTCAGAAGAGTTACATTAAGAAAGTAACAAGAAGCAAACTAGAAATTCCACTTCCCAGTGTTTTTAAAAAACACCATGGGAGATAAATCAGTAGCACACAAGAGCCCCAACAGACTGTGATATTGCAGAGGCCTCTCAGGTTCCTTCTAATTTCATATATGATAGCTGCCATGCAGTCATCAGCAGTGCATGTGGTGCTAAGTACCGTGTGAGGTATAACATCCTAAGGCCTCAGAGGCAAATTATTGCATAGTGTGCAAGGGAGGATTGGTGGGAAGCCAAACAATTTTATCGGGAGAAAGAATTTGGCCTCCAGGCTGAAGAAACTGGCCACCCCAGGTGCAAAAGTTACTCCTTACACTTCCCCTTCAGGACTATGCCCTACTAAATGATAAGCTTAAGGCCCAGGGAAGGGGAGATTTCTTTCAGGATTCCTTAAGCATGATAAAGGTAACCATTCTCCTGAAAAAAAATCCTTAAGCCAAGGAGAATTGAAGAGGGTTGGGCACCAGAAACATTAATTTTCTACGCCAAAAAAATAAGTTTTTATTTTAAACTTAAATTATTATATCACAAAGTTTTTGTTTTTAGATCTTTTCACATGCAAAGCACACACAGCATCATTTTGGCCCTGTGGAAGATTGCCTTTTTATTAACTTATATTTTTTCTGTTCCAAGTCAAAATTTTAGCCAGGGTGTACCATCACTTTTCAGGGAATCAAAATTCAAGTGAGTACCAACACTGAATATGCATAGCTAACTACCTTTATTGCTGCTATAATGATCTGAAATTAAAGAGCACCTATGTTCAACATACTTTACTAGTACAAAGTAGCAAGATGTGTTGTCATTGGAAAATATTATCAGTTGTATAAAAAAAATTGGTGTAGCAGTTGATCAGAAAAAGTCACAACACGCTTTCTTGTGCCATTATGGCTTCTTGGCAAAACATCGGATTTGAAAACTGATTTACAAGCTCTTAAAATACTGTTAGTTGAGACATTCATTTCATGAGTGTGCAAAAGGCCACATACTTAAAATTGTTTATTTGAAGATAGTCCTGGTGAATGCTGCCAGAATCACAAGTCTTAAGAGTTTGTGTTCTACTTTTAACCTTACTCCAGTAACATTACAGATTTTCATTCCCTTATCAGTCTTCATTCTAGTACGTTCTCAAAGTCTAGTGAAATGGGTCACAGTGAGTGCTAACACTAAGTTTTATATACAGCAGATGGGAGTGACATCACTCAAAACTGGATCTGTAAAAACTGGAGTGAAAAATAGCTATTAATTCCTACACTGATTTGGGGTGGGGGTGGACTTTCCTTCTATTAAAAAACAACGGATGCATACCAGAACCAAATTGTTTGACTTATACAGTAAAGTGTGTGAAGAGCAATTGTGTTCTGATATTTTTTTAAAGTATTTGTTTTAATTTTTCCACCAAAAATTGAACACGTTCCAAACCACCAACCCGCCTTATCCACAGTAAGATACTCAATTGCAAAGATGTTCACTTTCAGAGAAAAATTACTTTATGTAAGACATGAAAACCACATACATTGACATATCTGTACCTGTTTTTTCTTGGGTCACTTTCAAAACAGGCTTTTTACTGCTGTTTGGCTGCCAAAGTACAGCCGGGTGTTGTTGCTGTTTTGTACCTTTCAAACACGTTTACCTTCTGTGTGTTTTTCTCTCTCCTTGTTTTCCAAACCACTTTTGATCCAATGTTTTTCTTTGATATTTGTTGGGTGACTGCCCAAATTGTCCCCTTGTATGGCATCATCTCTACAAACAGGAGCTTTCTTTGCAGACCTTCCAGCAACAAATTAATGTCAAGGTTACACTGGAACCTCTGCAGTTAATTCCTTTCGGGCTCACTCCTTTTTCCTTCCTTCCTCTTCAACGCTGTCTGAAATCTCTGACCCCACCTCACTTTAGAGAAAGCAGAGGCAGCAGCAGGGGAAAAAATCAGGGTATTGTAGCAGAGTTGATGATAGATACAAAGCATATGGTGTTAGCTACCTTTAGATGATATTGCAAAGAACTTTACTATGAGAAAAAGATGCAAAGGACAAAGTGTGGCTCTTCAAAGATTTTAAAATTATTCCCGATGCAGTTGACAGGGTGACATAGGCCCAGCTTGAGTTTTTTTAATCTTTTGGAAACTATGTTTGATGGGCCATTTAGTCATGACAGTTAAATGTGCACTTATAATTCCTATTTGAATGGAGATGGAGGGAAGGCATGCATGTTCCCTACAAGAAACGGCTTAAACATTTACGACTAATCTGAAGTACACCGCTGTTATTGAGTCAGGGTTGGGGGGGTAGTGTATCATCACAGATAATTTCAATGCTTTCAGCAAAATCAACCCGATGTACTGGACAGATGAAAGTGTTTTGTCTGAAAGGCTTAATCCTGTCATTAAAATATGTAATGTACAAAATACTGATATTCCACTTCTTATAATTAGCCCATTTCTTTGTCAAGTATTGTCCAATGAAAAACCAATAGCAAAAAAGCAACAGAACACAGAGATATTTCAAAAATTAAACATTTTACAGAATACACGCTCACAAAATAAATATGTCAACCTATAGCACCTTTGTTGAAATAGCATACAAACAGCTAGGTAGCACATCACTTTTGAGAGGTGGGTTTTACCTGTTTCTCAAGCAGGCAAATTTTGATGAAGTAGTCCCAGCCAACCAGTAAAAAAAATAGAGGAAGAGCTGAATTGATCCAAATAAAATTAAGCCTTTCTACATCATCTTACTTGTCAATATTGAACACACACAAGATTTCGGGAAGCTGCCTTAAAGAAATCAGACCCTTGGTATATCAAGGTCAGTATTATCTACTCAGACCGAGCATCTTGCCAGGATCCCAGGCAGAGAGGTCTTTCACATCACTTCCTACAGGAGATGCCAGGGTTTGAACAGGCAACTTTCTCCATACCAAACTGCTGCTCTACTATTGAGCCACAACCACTCCAATCAGCATCACAGGTTTGAACACATGAAGCTGCCTTATACTGAATCAGACCATCAATGTCAGTAATGTCTACTCAGACTGACAGCAGCTCTCCAGGGCCTCAGGTAGTGGCCTTTCACATCACCTACTACCAGATCCTTCAACTGGAGAAGCCAGGGATTGAACCTGCGAACTTCTGCATGCCAAGCAGATGTTCTGACATTGAGCCACAGCATATGCATTTTCAGCATATTCATTTTGAGGTATTACTAATTTTAGCGGAATTTATTTTCAAGTATGTGGTCTTAGATCAACTATTCAATGTATTCACCTTTAGTAGATAGTGTGAGTGGAAACACCACTGCCCATTAAGGCTTGCGGTGGATGCTTTGGAACAATCACCACTGGAAGGACTGGATGACAGGTAAACTGCAAGCCTGCCTGAGGTTGGGACTCATGTCAGGGATGGAAGGGCTTGTCCTGTCCAACAACCTCCACCCTTCGCCACAACCTCTACACTTTCATCCTGGCAACCAGACAAGTATTGGGAGAGCATTCTGGCTGCAGAGAAGGGAGAGTAAAACCACCACCATCATGACAGACACCCAGGAAAAGAGCAAGTTGGCCAGAGTGAGGTGATAGGGGTTTTTTCCACACCTAGCTTCCTCTGCTCTGCACCCCTTGCCAATCTCACACTCTCACCTGAGCTGTCGTGACTCATGCTGAGAAGAGCAGGAAGGCAGAGAGGGAAGCCTCCCCCCTTATATACAAAGGCTGGCTAAGGTTCAACAGTGATAGAGACAACCCTACATTCACTCTGGTAAAAAGGCCATAGTTATATTAATGTGTGTGTTTGGTGAGGAGGTGCATAGGGCGTACAGTAGTTGTAACTCTTCTGATTGATGGGAACTGTGAATGTGGCTCTCCACAAGCTACAGAATGAGTACCGTTGTAATAGGCCTATTAAAAGCTAACAAAAACCACAAATAGAATACTTTGAAAAAACAGGTTTAACACTTGAGTTGGCTTGAATTTAAAGAGAAAACTGGCTGGCAATATTACTTCGTCTGTTTTATTTGCTTTACTCTCAACTTGTGTTTATTTAAGTCACAATCAAGCAAAGTAACGATACTTTAAATTCTCCCCACCACCACCAAGCAGAAAAATATGCAACTAGGCAGCATCCGAAATGCCTTTCGAAAATACAGCCCAGCTGGTTTACTGGCTTAAGGCTGTGGGCAAAGTACCTTAGGTCTAGCCTAAAAGGAGCTTCACCTAAGAGTGCACTAAGAAAAAAAATGTATGTACACTTTATACTACTGAAATATATCTTACATCATTTAAAATGCACATTATGGTAATTCATCTACTATACTTCTCCCATGGTGTCACCAACATCCCCATTACAGTTAGTATGAAAGAAAACATGCTCTCCTCACATAACCTGGATGCTACCACACACTATATAATCACATAATACCCCTTTCACCATGCCTCTGGCCTGCCATGTTCATTTCTTGCAGTATCTCAAACAAAACATTCTAGAGGATTTCAGGTAGCTTCCCCACCCTTTAATTTTTTTAAGTGATATGAGTAAGGATGCATCACTGGTGCACCCCTGTGGAACTTCTTAGTAAGCAAGCACTTATAAAAAAGGCAGACAATTTAGCAGCACATTCTCCCTCCCCTTTAAATAGTAACTTCCTGATCTATGCAATCTCACCATTTGCTCTAGTTTTAAGTGACCTAACACTATTTTACAGATGCCTGCCCACAGAATTGAAACTCAAGCAAGCACCAACAGTTTTCCGCTATGTAGCACCAGGTACATTTGTAAACATGTACAAGTCAATGGAAAAAATGCCAGGTGGAGAACTAAAAAGGCATTTCAGATAGAACATGTGTATCTGTACACAGGCAACACCCAAAATCACAGGGTGGTTAAACAGCAACAGGAGTGGCTCAAAAGCACTCCTGTCACGTGTCACATGTGAACTTACTCCTGGTTCCATTGAAGGCTATATGGAATTTGTTAGTTATGGCTAGCTTGCTCCATTGCTTGCAGTGGGACAACAAACTAGAACCAAAACAAAGACAACATACCACATGTAGGGGCACAACAGCTATTGTCCTCGTTAATGGAGAAGTTAGTGTATTCATTTATATATAAATAGCTTCGAAATTATCCCAAGGAATGACTTAAAAGTGATTTTGTACAGTAGCATGCACCAACATAGCTACATCAACAATGAGAGTGCAATACACCCCTAAAACTATACTGCAGGTCAGCTGTAAGCTCAGTCCAACATTGTATTACCGCATATTAGATACTCTGGATTGTGCAGGTATCATAAATAAAAGTAAATCAAACCACCACCCAGCTGATATAATGGAACTACTCTATCTAATGCTTGAGCAGATTATTATAGCTTCTACTATGCTACGAACAACATATCATGCTGTTCTGTCAGCTCAATATGGTGGATCTCACCGGCAACTTCGTGGAGTAACGGAACCTATTTTGTACACCCTATCTTTTACAAAACTGCATGGCTTTGGGACTTCGCAGTAATTAACTTCACATGAGGAAAGTGATTTAATCTAATTTACTGTACTTTGGAACACTTAGCTGTTAAAAGTCTCAGAAAAAAAATTCAGAAAATTGCTTTAGTCATGTATTAATAAATTGTTAGAAAGTATTCCAGTGTCTTTCTTCCACTTTGGCAAAGCAAGTATTTTGAAAATACTTGGCAACAGTACCCAGATACTGAAAAAAAATCTTAGTTCAACTGCTGGGCCTACTCCAATCATTTGGGGACTGTGGTTACAGAGACAATGGTGACTAGAAAATTTTCTTATGTTAGTACCATGTTCACCTTTTTAAAGGTGTTAGTTCTAGTTATTTAGTGCATATGAAGACATTTTAAAACTCAGTATGGCAACACTACCATTTTGCAAACCTTTCCAGGGTTCTCTCTTCTCAACCCACCTTGCCTTTCTTGAAGAAGGCATAAGTTAACTCGTCTCCAAGATTCAATGCAGCTTTTCTGCAATAAAAATCTCTAAGCTATACTAATTAATACTGAGATTATTTTGTTAAGGAAGCAAACTATTTCATCCTTCATTAGAAGTCTTGCTAAGGCAGTATTCACGTGATTAAAGGCTATAATCTGTAACAATAGATACCAAAAAAGCTTAAACTGTTAAAAATTTAGAAAATATCTATATAATAACCAGTGATATCACCCAGTTAGAAGCCTCATAAGCTAAAAAGCTATGCCAGTCAACTGTGTGATGAAAGCAGAGTGTATAACTACCAGTTGACATGTTACTAACAGTGTTCTGAAATATAAAGCAAGCAAAAGTGATGTTAGCGAAGCATATAAAATCAGACCAATGCTCTACCACCACCCAGTCCTCCAAAAGCAGGTGCAGTTTTGAGAATCTTTTTGGAAGTGCACTAATTCCAAGACCAATAAGCTAGTAGTAGCCAGGGTCTGGTATGCCCACTCTTACTCAGAAGACAGAGTAGAGGAGCGTCAACTGGAACTCTTCCCTCTTTTCAGCACAACCGGCAAGCAAAATTATCCCCAGCACTATACACATCGAGTTCCATATGTAGCTTATCAAACAAATATTTCAATTTATGTTGCTGGAATCTGTTGCTATTTCAGTAACTTTTTAAGAACATGTCACTAATGCTCATAAACTCCACTGCAGAAAGTGCCAATGTTTTAAACAGCCATGAAATTGTATTCACGTTTCACTCCCTAAGAATGCTCAAAAATGAAGCCTTCAAGTTAAGGCCTTTTATCAACATGACCATTATTTTCTACAGCGTACTCTTATTCAGTGACTTAAAGTAGACACATTTCAGGATTACATTCAGAGGCAGTAACCATGAGGCTAATCTGCTTTTAGGTATACAACCATGCATAACTCTTTGCATGAACAAAGCAGAGGCAAATGATCTTGCCAGATATGAACGGGGACCACTGTATCTATTCAGTAGATCAAGACCTCAGTAGATGAGCTGAGACCTTTATTCCATCAGTGATTCTAAAATTCTATACACAAGTCTAGCCACAATAGTGTATGTGTGTGTATTAACCAAGATATGTCACAAGAGAATTCTTGCACCAGCAGTTATCAAGAACTGATGCAGCATTTGATGAGCAGCTGTGTTGTTCTCTTAGTCATACAAAAGAACACTCGAATCAGTTGGAACGATGTGACACCATTCTATACGCACTTGTAAACTCACACTAATCACAGCAAACCTGTGAGCATCATTCATAATTAAGTTAATAGGGCCTTCAAGCTTTAAATGAATTCTTGATTAAATACAGCTTATGTAAAACCTGGATGCTTGTTCTTGTTCAGTGAGGTAGTAGGTAAAACCAACCTCACACAAAAATTCACACCTCTCCAAAGTTGGTATGTCCTGTCTCCTTGGCATGTTCTCTGGCTTCCACTTGCCCTGTTAATCCTTTCTGACATACCATACATCTCAGTGTAAACCGGTTTACATCGGTGAACTGCCTTTTTCTTCTGGCTTCATCTGCTAACTCCAAGGCCTGTGCAAGGACAATATCATCCGATGCAGTAAAAATTGTCTGGGGAGGAATGTCTGAGTTGGGTATTTTGCGCTCAAGTGGATCATAGTGAATACCATCATAAATTAGAAGGACCCGTTTAGCATAGCCAGCATCTTCCCCAAAGCGATCAATTCTTACTGTCTGAGTGTCCACTACACAAATTTCACATTGATAGAACTTAGACAAAATAGAAACCTCAATTGCACCTCCCCATGTATCGTCTCTTCTGATCCAATCACAGTATTCTTGGTTAGTCTTTCCTAGTATTGCCTCACTATAGGATTCTGGATCACTTGCTACAATCTGGGCTATAAGATTTCTCATCTCTGGGGCACATGCTGGGTCATAAACACCACCTTCTACCACATAATAAATGCTGGTGAAGAGGCATGAGTTATCTGCGGGAACAACTCTCCGGCCAAGCACAGGAAGTGTGTCCCTGACTGAATTAGGAGCAGTCCGTTTTGTAACTATGGAAGACTCAGTCCTGAGGTTGCTTGCATCTTCTTCAACTATCAGAGTATCACCTGTAAAGAAAAATACAAAAAAAGTTGAGAAATGGTTCAGTGCAGTAATTACACAGAACTCTAGTTGAAATCTCAGACAAGGTTATCCCCCCCCCCAATAATGCAAGTCATACACTGCAAAATTTATAAGCATTACAAAATAATTATGAAACACCCTGAGCACTATGATTAAAAATGCAAATGGATACATAGATGAGACTGAGAGTTGACTGATCAGTATAAGAAAATGATGGGTAAGAACAAGCGATAAAACGTGCACAGTTCTAGAAATAACCACATTTTAATCGATACATCTGGTTTTTCTCTTCTGAAGCCATAAGCAAATATATCTGTGAACTTTAAAATCCATCATGGGCATTTATTCAATCCATTCTATGCTAGCACAATCATCTTGATTTAGACAAAAAAAATATAGATAAAACTCAGAGTATTTCATTCTAATAACATCATTCACTAAGATCATCTAAGAATCTTAGAAACCACTCAAAAACTGAACGGATATGTTTCCCTCTCCTCCCCACCACCACTCTGGAACTGTACAATTTAATTAAGGGTGGTAACAAAAACCTTGCCAAGCCTCAATTTAGCCAATTACAGAGCTTCAAAATATTTGAGTCACTGCTTTAAGGCTTCCTGTCCTAAATCAGAACAAATGTTAACATTTATATTTCTACCTTAAGAAAAGCTTGCAAAAATCATCCAGTTACAGTACACATCACTTTTATGGGTTAGGAGGGCTACTTCTCCTACAGCGTTTAGAAGAAAAGGCTATTACCTTCTACATTTGTGCTTGATACATAACTTTACTTTACTTAATTTACAGCCCGCATTACTTTAGGAGAATCAAGGCACCAACACACTGATAAAACATAAGACATCCAGTAAACAATGCAATAGGTCGCGGTTCAGAAGATGATGCGAACAACAAACTAAGGCAAGATTAAACTGCCAGAAGGCCAGTTATTTTCTACTGATGTGTTCGGCCATGATGATCCCCTCTATCATAAGAAGTTTTAATGGCTACTTAAAATAGTTATGATTCCAGGAGAGTTCTTAAGAGAAATGTATGACATAAGATTTAAAAACAAACAGTGATCCATTGCTCCACACAGGAGTCAAGTCCAAGTGCTAACAGGGTGACTCTTCCAAGCCTATACAATGCATTTAAACGGGTAGAACTGCGCTCAGGATGGCACTATCAGTCCCCACAACAGAAGAACATGTTTCAGGCACTGCCCTTTTTTCCCATTTAGAGCAACCATCGACTTTAGTCTTAAGTGTCAACTCAGGCTTTCAGCTTCGTTTGATGTTTCACTCAACAGGGTTGCCAGCTCTGGGTTAGGAAAATCCAGGAGATTTGAGGGTGGGACCTGGAGAAGGTGGGATCTGTGAAGGGAAGGGACCTCAACCAAGTATGCCATAAAGTCCACGCTCCTAAACAGACACTGGAGATCCCTTGCAATTCCTGGCGACCTCCAGGCATCCCCTGGGGTTGCCAACCCTAACCCGAGAGCACCAAGTAAACGCCTGCAAGGGAGCTGCTCCAAATGCTGTTTCTAGATCATTCCCGACCCCGTCTCCCTTTCAGACTGTCGCGTGCAAGAGACACGTATACCGTGAGGGGATAATCCCCAACTGGAGATGCACAGCAACAGTGCCGCGACGGGGCCACACGCCCGGACTCAGCCCTCCTCTCTCCCCTCAGGGGTAAGCGGAGGAAACCACCCCCGACACGAGGCCTCGTGGGTCCAGACCAGGCCCGCCTCGTACCCGAGTGAATGCCGAGCTCTCCGAGGCCCCGCTCCGCGTCGCTGAGGTCGAGGCCCCGCGGGGGGAAGCCGAGCAGCAGCCGCTGGGCCTGGACGGGCACGCCGGTGAGGGCGGCGAGCGCGGCCTGGAGCTCGCGCAGGCAGGAATGCGCGGTGAGCCCGGGCAGCGGGTACGAGCCGCTCCTGGCCTTGCAGCGCAGCCGCAGCATCCTGCCGCCCTCCCGCCGACCGACCGACTGACGGACGGACTTCTCCCGGCGGCGGGGGCGGCCGGGCTTCACGCCCCCACAGCAAAATGGCGGCGGCGACAGGCAACCCAGCAACCCTCGCGTCCCCGCCTCTCCGGCTTCCTATTGGTCGCCTCGTGCGGGGGCAGCCAATCGGCTTAGCGGGAGGGTCCCAAACATCCGCTTCGTCAGCACAAGGCTGAGAATTCCATTGTAACTGCTCGGGTGACTCTTTTGACGCCATTTTTCTCTCCCGGGCGTCGCAAGGATGACGGTGGCTCGGAGGAAAACCCCGGAGAAATTCGGGACTCGGGCGTAGCTGTGATTGCACAACAAGCACCTCCTGACCCTCAAAAAAAAAAAAAAAAAAGGCCCCAAGTTCATGCTCCAGCGCAGAACTTATTTCGTTTGAAAAACTGAAACTCCATCATTAACAAAGCTGTCCCCCCAATATAAATGCGGGACGTAGTTATGCAGACAGTGGCTGAGAATAATTTACGCCTAAGGATCGTTATTCCCACATGGGTGGGGGTGGGGGAAGGGACACAGCCAGCCTGAATTACCATTTCTTTGGCTCAGATAGGGGTAAGAACTGTCGTAATTCAAAACAGTCGAGAAGGCAACACTTACAGTAGTAGAAAAGGGCCAGAGTCCAGGAGCACCTGAAAGACGAACAAAAATATTTTCTGGCAGGGTAGGAGCTTTCGTGAGCCACAGCTCGCTTCTTCATCTGAAGAAGCGAGCTGTGGCTCACGAAAGCTCACACCCTACCAGAAAATATTCTTGTTCCGTCTTTCAGGTGCTCCTGGACTCTGGCCCTTTTCTACTACTGCAGACAGACTAACGCACGGCTACCCACTGTGAACACTTAGTGTAATCGTAGATATTGTTACATCCGTGTAAACCCACTGAGTTCAGTGGATTTACAGAAGAGTAAAGAAGGTCATTCGGTTTAGTGTCTCTCCGCAAATATGCCCCGCATTTTCTCTTTAAACTCAACGCAGCCAACAAATCACAGCGTCGCAGAACTCCTTCCAAAGCAATAGGTCGAGCAGTAACTACTAATCTTGTCAAGCGCGGACTCATCTCTTTGCGCATTTCTAAAAGAATAGTTGCTGGCAAAGCGACCACAGTATTCCGCCATTTTTTTATAATTTATATCGTTTAATTAGGAATTCGTATGATGGATTTTGGGGGAATGTGAGGACAAAGAGTTTGGGAGGGGGGATTATTATGAATTTCCAGCAGAAGGGAGCCCCCGGTCTGTATACATTGCTGTAGACCTTTAAGGCACGACGGTGGAGGGCGTCGACGTGCTAGGAGCCCCATTAGTCATAGACTGAAATTAAAGCTCAATTACGCATAACTACGCAACTCGAAGCACATTTACCGTGTATGTTTTGCAATACAAAATAATCACTGCCCTGAATAGGAAGCCCAGGCAACACAGACAGTTGACATCATGCAAGAATAAAATTAACAAACTGATTAAGCCCGTTTAATTATATCGCTTTATAAACGCTGTTCTTTGTTTTGAGTCAGGCGTAAACTCTCACTGATGGGGCTATAGGGCTGGCTGGAGCCGGCACAGCCCCCTATTGAAAAAGCATTCGCGTAGACAGATCTAGGCCACTTATGCATGGGAGGCTTGGCCTTGGATTTGCCCCTCTCTGGATGCACAGTTTCCCCATCCGAATTCTCCAAACTCTGCATGGGGGCTTATTGTTGAGTTTGGAGAATTCGGATGGGGAAAATGTGCATCTAAAAAGAGGCAAATCCAAGGCAAAAACACAAAACAAAAACGCGCATAAATGGCCCTAGTTTAACTCGCCTATTCAAACCCACATCCCCAGCAAAGCGAAAGAGAAAACCCAATTGCAAACAAACGCATAGCGTCCCGTTCACTTACATTCAAACGCGTCGCGTCGCTATCCATCACACGACTTACATCGAAAGCCCCAAGCCGAGCCAGGCGTGTCGCTGCCCCCGCCGCCCCCGCCGCCCCCGCCGCCTTGCGCGGGAAACGAACAGTTGAGTTGGCGCGCTGTGACGTCTCTCTCGGCCCGCCCACCCTTCTCTGCCGTCACTGCTTTGTCATTGGAGCTGCCGGTGGGCGGGGCGTGTGACAGCAGCCCTGCCTGTCGAACGAATAATCAGCGCCGGGGGAGTTGCGACCCGCGCGCGCTTCGGCCCCGCGTTTGTGTTTCTGCTGCTTTTCCAACCCAAACTCTGTTTCCAGGACTCCCGGTATTTCCGCGCGGGAGATGCTACCGCCTTCCCAGGAAGAGGCTCGCATGCATAACGTGTGGGACGAGCATGCGTGCCTCCGTGCGTGATCTCCACCCCCACCCACCCCCCGTGGATGCCAGGGTCCTCTCCCCCGCCGATTGCGTCCTTGGGAAAGTCACTAGCAAAAGGACGTCGCCCAAGCCCCTCCCTAGCCAAAGGATGCGCCTGCTTCTCAACACCGCTTCCGATACCTGCAGTTCCTCCTTTCTGCGGCTCTGCGCGTCACTTCAGTTCCCATCGCGGCCCCGTTTGCCCTTTGCACCGCCTTTGCAGATCGGCGTCTGGTGAGAACTGCCCTGCTCTTCCCTCTCGGCGCCGGGAGGTGTGACCTGCATACCTGCTCCCGGGCCGGGCTGCGCCGCAGTGCCGTCGCTCCCCGGGGCTGGGGGGGCTCTGTGGCGGGCGGGCTTGCCGTCTGGGAGCTGCTGGATCGGCTCCGGTCCAAAGGGAGGCGTTCTGCTGCTGCCCCCGTTGCGAGCTGCCTGGACGTTGGAGGTGGGTGTGTTCAAGGACGGAGAAGGCTCGTTTTGGGGGGGCTTGGGGGGGGAGATTTGGAGCCCTCCAGATGCTGGACCGAAAGATGGGCTCCTAACGAAAACGTCTTCTCCCTCCGTTCAGATCACTGGTAGTAGGTGAGCCCTTGGGAGCTGGCCGCAGGAACGCCTTGCAGCCTGGAAGCTCCTTAGCAATTAAGATGGTGTGTAAATAGTAGAGAAGAATAGCGTTGATTAATGAAGAGTCTCTAGGGTCTCTACTAGCCATTGCTTCTTATAAGGTGGAGATTACCCCCTTGTATTTCCTGGCTTTTGTTTGTCTTTTTCAAATAATATTTTCTCATGACCTTGACTAGCAACTTCTAGTGTGGCTTCCGTTCCTCGCCCCCACTTCCTTCAGTCCCTGCTGAAAGGAACGCTACAGATTACTGCGTGTGTTATTTCTTTCTGTCTTCGCATTTCAGAATGCTCCTTGTTCCACCTTTTTCTAGAAGGAGCCTGGCGATCCCAAACGGAGGAAGTGTGCCTGTGCCTTGCAGCAATGTCAGAGGATGCAGGTCCAGTCCCAGAGCAGGTAAACGGTAACGGTTGCAATCAGGAAAACACATCCTCAAGTCTACGAGCCTCGGAGAAAAAGTGCTGTGAGTATTTTGCAGTGATTTCATGAGCAAATGTTTCATGGTGAGCAAGATTTCTCCCTGGCACATATATAAATGCAGAGGCCAGACAGTCTAGTGTAGCTGTAGCTCACACTCTGAAACACAGGGATGGTTTGATCCCAGCATACAGCTATCGAGTCTTTGAGCTACGATAAAGGATATTGCTCAGGGAACATCAGTACTTTGTAAACTAAACTGGTAGAGTTTCTGCTGTGCATGAAATCTACACAAAACACATGCTCGTACCCCATGTGCAGGACCTTTACCGCCATGTGGGAAAGACTGGCTTGAACCTGTAATCATTTCCCACTGCCTATAACCGTAAGTCCCTGCAATGCTCATCTACCAGCTTGGTTTGCAGCATTGTTCTTTCAGAGCAGTCTACGTGGATTTGTTTTTGCAGGCTCAGCATGTATTTTTATCAGACCATCCTTTAGATTCCACTTTGCAAGTTCCACTGGCATAATTTTGTTCAGTGGAGCATAATTTGAGAATAAAGGACAAACTAGACATTATATAAAATGCACACATTGGCTTTCTCAAAAATGATAAGCGGAGGTACTGAATGAATTGGAGAAACCAGTAGGTGCGTGCAAGGGTTGTTACTCCTGTGATTCTGTTCTGGCTAACAAAAATGAGAAGCATGCAAACTGGATGGGGGATACGCTTCTGGGTAGAAGAATATGTGAACAAAATCTTGGGGTATGGGGTGGAATGTAAGCTTAATATGAGCAGTCATTGTGATGCAGCGGCAAAAAATGGCTAATGCAGTCTTGGAGTGTATCAATAGAGGAATAATATCCAAATTGCAGGATGTCATAGTCTCACTGTACACCACATTGGTCAGGCCACACCTGGAGTACTATGCACAGTTCTGGAGGCCTCACTTCAGAAAGGATATAGTCAGATTGGGATGGGTGCAGAAGAGAGTGATGGGGATGATAAGGGACCTGGAGACCAAGCCCTACGAGGAAAGGTGGGAATGTTCAGCCTGAAGAAGAGGAGGTTGAGGGGGGGGACATGATTGCTCTCTTTAAGTATTTGAAGGGCTGTCATTTAGTGGAGGGCAGGGAGCTCTTCCTGTTGGCAGCAGAGCATAGGAAAGGTACAGGCTGGATATTAGGAAATATTCTTTTACAGTAAGAGCAGTTCAGCAGTGGAATTGGCTGCCCCCTCACTGGCAGTCTTCAAGCAGTAGCTGGATGAACACTTGTCAGGGATGCTTTAAGCTGATCCTGCATTGAGCAGGGGGTTGGACTAGATTGTCTGTATGGCCCCTTCCAACTCTGTGATTCTATGAATCTATCCTTTTCCCCTAGCCAATTTCCATCTTCAGTCCATTGTAGATTGGCAGTTTAATCCTAGCTCCATTGCAGTTTTCTTATTGATTGCAACAGAATCCGAATATTTTAGAAAATTATCTCCAGGTTCCATGGCACACATGCTACAGTTGATGTTTGACACCAAGGACAGCCATCTGTCAAAAATCACATTATTATTTTATTTAGGAAAAATCATATATCTAATTCCTACTATGGCCACATGGATCAAAAAATCTGCCCAATGGGGCCACTTAGGGATGAGATTTCTGCAAATCTCGGAGAATCCAAAGTGTTGTTGTTTTTTAAGTTAAACTTTTTTAAAAGAGCAACAAAAAAAGTTCCCCCCAGATGGAGAAGCAATGTTTGTGCAAATGCAGACATAGCAAATTTTTAAAAGGCCAAATTGTTATGAGAATCCCACAAAAAACAGTGCTTGAGAAACAGACCATCAGCAAATCCATAGAATGCTATAGGTGGAGGAAACTTGGAGATGTTTTATGAGGTTGTGTAGTAACCCCAAAATGTCAGCCAAGATTTCACAACATAGTCCATTGAGAACTCACTTGCCGTTTTGGATTGTCCAAGAAACTGGGAAGGAAATGGCAGAGGGGAGAGGACACGGGTACAAGCGATATGGAAGAAGACTTGGGAGGAAAACTGGCAGCTGGGAGAGGAAGGGGGAGGGAAGCAAGCACTGAAGAAAACAGGGAAGCAGGAAAGCAGACGCAGCATGTGCAGGGAGACTAGCGGGGTGGGGAGATGGGATTTCCCCTTTCCTTATAATCTTCTATATCTGGATGAACAATATTAAATCCTGCATCATCTTCCATTTCTCATATATGATTAGGGTTGCCAACCTCCAGGTAGTAGCTGGAGATCTGCTGTTATAACTAATCTCCAGCCGATAGCCATCAGTTCACCTGGAGAAAACGGACACTTTGGCAATTGGACTCTGTGGCATTGAAGTCCCTCCCTAAACCCCACCCTCCTCAGGCTCCGCCCCCAAAACCTCCCGCTGGTGATGAAGAGGGACCTAGCAACCCTATATATGATTCCCATGTATTTCATTGGAATTTGGGAATGAATGTTAGAAAATTTCTTATCTTGGACAAAATCTAAAAAGTCCAGTGTTTTTGGTCCTGTGCAGAATGTTTAGAAAGGCAGCTTGGCTTCCTTTGTGTTCTCTGGGGAGGAATCTTTGTATTCGACATTTTTATTTTATACCTTAAAAGGCACCTTGGTTAATTGGGAAATAGGTGTAACTCAGTGAAATGCTCATTTTGAGGCACTTAGTCATAGGCTATTTTTTACTTGAGTAACCTATTCCATTAACAAATACCTTCCATGGGCCACTGATTGATTATGGGAAATACACACAGTGTCCTTGTGAATAGCAAATGCCTGACGGAGGTTGTGGAAGACAAAGAGTATTTAGGCCCACATTTTTTCTTCTGCTTCTGCCTAGCTCCAGAAACTACTGATTTCATCTTTGCTTTCTCTACACAGCATGGGCTTCTTATATGACCAACTCTCCCACTTTGATTGTAATGATTGGCCTTCCTGCAAGAGGCAAGACCTACGTCTCTAAGAAATTAACTCGCTACCTCAACTGGATTGGAGTGCCTACAAAAGGTTTTGGCATGGCTTGTTAAAACCTATTGGTTGAAACAATAACAGTGATTGTGTGCATGGTTGGGGGATGGGAAAGGGTGCATATCTGTGGGTGGCGGAGGAATCTGCCATACAGAAGCTAAGATTAATCCACTGCTGATTGATTGGTTACGACTAGAAGGTATTATCCTTTGACCTTCCGCCCAGAGAGTAATTTGGAATCATCACAGCATTCCTTACTGTTATCAGCAGCCAAGGAAAAATGTTTTCAGCAATATTTAGGAAACAGAATTGCAGCTTTCTCCTTTGTGTCAAATTGAAGCAAGTCTCAGGCAACGCGACTCTCAAAGTATTTATGTTGCTAAAGTCAGTGGTTCAGCCTAATATTCAGCTTCAGTTCCTTTCAGAAATTGGAAATAATTGACCATAACGTACCTCACTTTTAAGCTTTCAAAGGTCAGAGTATATAGAGGCATTTTGTACAATGACACTGTTTGTGCTCAAATCCTTTGTAGATGAGCTGAACCCATCATTTTATTTCCCTTAGTACCCTCTCCTTAAAGAAACGTCTGGAAAAGGGTGATGGATGAATATGTATTTTTCTCTCTCAGTGTACTAAACTATACTGGTGTTTGTTTGTTTTTAAAAATTATGTCCTGCTGTATATCGTGAACGATTGTAAGTCCTACTGGCTGTAATAGAGCTGTATTGGTTGTAACTGCTGCCTTGATTTCTAGAGCATGCCACAGTGTGTGGACGCAACCCAGATAAAGTGTGTTTAAGCACCACTGAGTTCAAAGAGAGTTAAGCATGTTCTTCACTTTCACCCACTGAAACAAACAAGACCTACAATTCTTGTTTCTGGGTCATCCCCTTTGTGTGCAGTTTGGCTGTAAATACGTCTGAAGTTGAGAGAGGTAGCATATCAAGGACACATAATTATTCCTTGTCAGTGGTGAGGTCTGAACCCAGGATTCCAGTTCCAAGTGAACAAAATTGGCATGTCTACTCTATTAATAAGCAAGGATTGGCTTGAGATTGGCTGAAAAAATAGAGGAATCAGTGGCTATGCTATAAATCATATAAAGAAAATACTGGCGAAAGTTATTTCATAGCCCCCAAGGTTGCTGCATGTTGTAATGAAATGAGATTTCAGTGTATGAGAATAGCCAAAATTTAACTCATGAAATTATTAACATATAAATTGATTTTAGTCATCCAAATGAAACAAGGCAGGTGTGAAAAATCTCCTCTTTGCTCTTTTTTGGGTAAAGTTTGCTAATGGGGTGTTGCCAAATTAATTTTCTTATTTGCCTTTTGAAGTGTTTAATTTAGGAGTTTATCGTCGTGAAGCAGTTAGATCGTACCAGTCCTATGACTTCTTCAGACATGATAATGAAGAAGCCATGAGGATTCGAAAGTAAGTTGATGTCTGCATTCCACAAAACACTGGCACTGCTAAATAATCTGGTACCTGGGTTCCTAGTTTTCACAATGCACTACAATCAACACAAAACAAGATGCCGCTTAATATCTGTGCCTTTGAAATTAGAAAATCAAGGGACATCTTAGATTTGTATTATGAAAAATTGTGGCAGTCTAAGAGATAAACAAGTGAAATGAGAACTAGAAAGCATCAGAAATGACCCAGAAAATGCAAATAGAGACAGTAGTAAACTTCATATAAGGAAAGCCAAGAAAGAGGATGAGGCAGATTACCAAGAGGCTGTGGTTGCTAGGGAGTTAAGAAAATGCTAGGGAGTGGGGGTCTGGTGAATGAGAGTGACAGTTGGAAAAGGGCCCCTTAGATAGTTGGTAGAGGCAAGAAAGAGAGCCCTTTGAAGAAACTGTGGATGGACTAAACATTAATCAGACACAGCACTACAACTTGAATGATGGACTGTACAACTCCACTTCAGGGGTTGAGCAGCTAATAGTGAGTGCAAGGCAAGGAAGGAGATGAGATACTGAGTCAGAGGGAGGCCATTTGGAGAAGGGTGACCAGGAGTGTAAGCAGCTAATGAAATAAAATCAAACAGAACAATTTAGAACTATCAGGACCACCAATGTGAAACGAGGGCACATTTACAGTGTAATCCTAAGGAGAGTTACTTCAGTCTAAATCCATTCATTTCAGTGGGCTCAGACTGGAGTGACTCTGCATAGGATTCCACTGTAACAGTGGTCTGCTCCATTTTGTGTATTTGCATGTGATTTCAAGAGGAACCTATTATTTCAGCGGTATATAGTTTTCCAGTGAATACATTGTTACAAATACTGTCGCGCCTCCCTGGCGCCGCCGTCGCCTTTGGGGTCTCTGCCCTGGAGGAGGGTCTGACCGGAGGAGCCTCCTCGGCCTCAGACCAGTCCAAGGGGGAATCAGAGCTTGTCTCCCCCTCGGAGGCAGCCAGGTTGCTCTGGGTCAGCTCAGCCCTTGCCACCTATTGCTGCTGCTCCTCCCTGGCCCAGGCTCCTCTCTGGCCTTATATCCCCTCCAGGCCAGAGAGGCCCCGCCCCTTCCTCCCCAAGGCCCGCCCCGGAATGCCCAAATAAGGGCCGCAGCAGGGCCACGTGGCTGGCCTTGTTGCGGGGAGCCGGCGCACCCTCTCCGGCCCCGCCCGCGCCCTCCCGCGGCTCAGCTGTTGAGCGGGGCGGGGTGTAGGCACGTGGGTCGGCCCTGCCGCGGCTGGCGCTGCGGCTGGGTGCCTCGGGCCGTCCTCTCCGGTGGGTCCCGGAGAGGAAGCCAGGGCGGAGATTCCACCAACAAGCCTGCCGTCGGCAGGCCGGGTCGCTTCACCTTCGGGTCTCCTTTCCCCGGTGAGTGGAGACTCTTCTCCCGGGGGGGAGGGGGGAGACCTCGGACGGCCCGGGAGCCTCTGGGAGGGGCTCGCCCCGGGACAAATACTGAATTGTTAGATTAATTAGGATTTGTTTATCCAGTCATCATCATTTATTTGAGTTTAAGGATACAAACATTGATTTTTGTTGTATGTGCACCAGGCTTCTAAGATCCCACAGCCCACACTGACAGGATCTGAATATCCACATTCAAGGACTTTTAAAAATAAGACAAACTTTAAAGTACTTCTGCATGGAGAACCAGTAATAAAATAATTTGACAAATATTGTCTTCAAGGGCAATGTGTACACATCGTCCTAATATAAATAACTGTTTCCTCACAGTTATAGTTCAAGTCTAAGGACCAAGACATGTTACTTTATTATTATTCCCTTAGGTCAATTGATTGGTCAAAGAGTGTCAATTTATCTCTTATTATTCCATGAAACCAAAATGTCACTATGTAAGTGGCAGGTTACCTTTTAAATTTCATGATGGTTTCTATTGTTACCCGTAAAAAAATAATATTTTCTTAATAGGTTTTTTTCCCTTAAATTGTGTAACTGCAGGATAACCCTGATGTTCTAGGATAAAAGCTAAAAAAATGTTCTATGGAATCATTTCAACATATAGAAACCTTACCAAACAAGTTAGAATTATTTTTTAAAAATAGTATTTTCTCGTTTCACAGTAGCCTTTAACTCATTTGTTTTTGTAATTAGCATGTGTCAAATCATTGAAGTATTCATTGAAGTATTCTTTTCTTGTAATAATAGGGTTGCCAATCTTCAGGTGGTGGCTGGAGATCTCCTGCTATTACAACTGATCTCCAGGTGACAGAGATCAGTTCAGCTGGAGAAAATGGCTATTTTGGATGGTGGACTCTATGGCATTACACCCCATTAAAGTCCCTCCCCAAACCCTGCCCTCCTCAGGCTCCACCCCTCCAAATCTCCAGGCATTTCCTAACCCACAGCTGGCAACCCTATATAATAAAGAGAAAGAGTTAGATAGATCCCACTGATTTACTGGTTTAGATGGTTGGCTTCTCATTATTTTTCCAACTTCTTTAATTCTACAAATTTTTCTTCTTGCAGACAATGTGCCTTGGTGGCCCTTGAAGATGTGAAAGCTTATCTTACGGAGGACTGTGGCCAGATAGCTGTAAGTGCACTCTTTCATTCGACTTTAAGGCAAAAATCCAGAATGCAATAAATGTGAATATGAGTGAAAACCTGTAGGAGTTTTTTTCCCCCCACAAGTTTTTTCCCCACACACAATTTTGTGTAGGGAAGATGGGAAACTTAAAATGGGGAAAAATGGCTTCATGAAATGTTTTCTCATAACAATCTATAAAATGTTGTTGTTGTATCATTCTAATAGCTTTCAACATGACTGCTTTCTAATATTCACTAGTACAAATTTCTAACTGTGCAATTCTAAACAGAGGTACCGGTATGCCATTCTAATCCCACTGAACTCCATGGATTTAGAAGTGAGACTCTTTTTACAATTACATTATTAATGTAGGTCTCTTCTCAGAATTGAAATATTTGTAATGGCCCATTCTCTCTTACCAAGATCTTAGTAGGAACTGCTTCTCTTTTACTTATTCCAATGATGTTGAAGCCATGGGGAAATATTTTGTTGTGTTATGTTTTGTTTTGGGGGGTTTTGCAGGAAAAAAGCCTGACATTTTGAGGGAAAACAAGGAACCATTAAACCTTATTTTACTACTTTAACAAGCATAAAAAGCATTATTTATAACTTAGCATGTACAGTTGTTCTATTTTACATATTAATGAAAATATAAATCTTGTACAGTGACATCCTAAGCAAAGATACACCCTTCTAAACCCATTAACTTTAGCAAAATCAGAAGGGTGTATTTCTGCAAGCAAAACTGTACATATATAGAGTTATGAAGCATTGTCCCGATGCTACCTTAGCACATTTATCAATTTTTGCCATTTGAGAGGTAGAAGAGTAAAGTGAAATCAGAAAATAAAAAAACCTTTGATTCAAAAGGTATATTTAAAGGTATCTTCCCACCCCACATTTCATTTATAAACTGAATCACACTGTTAAAAAGACTGAATCCATAACCAAAAGATATGCAGCTTGTGATAAACCACATCTCCAACAAAGGTTCTGTGATTGGTTCTTGTAGGTTATCCGGGCTGTGTAACCGTGGTCTTGGAATTTTCTTTCCTGACGTTTCGCCAGCAACTGTGGCAGGCATCTTCAGAGTAGTAAGTTACACAGCCCGGATAACCTACAAGAACCAATGAACTCTGACCGTGAAAGCCTTCAACAAAGGTTCTGTGAATTTGTATGTGTGACAGCTAACTTATGAGAAATAAGATACCATTGAAATATACTTTTTAAAATCTCTTTTAAGTTCACTGAAATAATTTGATTATATTTTTGTATTTAAATAGCTTGCAAAACAATGCTAACACAATGCAGTCGTTATCTTCTAAACCCATTGCTCTATGAGTGTAACTCTGTTTAGGATTGCACTGATATTTTAGTTATGTTTGTTCACCTGTGATTAAGACCTTTAAGTTTCTGTTCAACACATCACATTTTTTTCTGAATATGCAGATGAATGAAATATTTCTTTTTCTGCATATTTATTTTAAAATATAAGTTGAAATACAAAGCAACCAGGTCTGGCCAAATTGTTTCAAAGCTGGCTTGCTGATAAGTATGTTCTAAGTTGTTCCAAGTTCTACTTAAATCATTATTAAATCATTAGTTCTCGTAGGTTATCCGGGCTGTGTAACCGTGGTCTTGGTATTTTCTTTCCTGACGTTTCGCCAGCAGCTGTGGCCGGCATCTTCAGAGGAGTTAATTTGTTTAAACAGTGTTACTCCTCTGAAGATGCCGGCCACAGCTGCTGGCGAAACGTCAGGAAAGAAAATACCAAGACCACGGTTACACAGCCCGGATTACCTACGAGAACCAATGAACTCTGACCATGAAAGCCTTCGACATTATTAAATCAATGACATATATTAGTAAAATGACTGACAGCCCATTCCTGAAGAGAGATCCGCGGTGGCTGGGAGTGGTGCAGTCATGCCATCTCCTCAGAGGATTCCTGGGCACTGAAAGGAAAGAAAAAGGCTTTTACTAAAATAAAAACCAAAAATGCCCCCTTTGAGCAAAGCGAAGCTATACCACCAAAAAGGTGGTGTAGCAACGCCACAGCTCAAGGAGGCATTTCCGGGGCAAAAAGGGGTTTGGAAGCTGATTAACGCCAGCTCCATCCCTTGGAATGCCCTGGGAACACACACACACACCCCCACACCAGCATGGGCTTTCCCTTCTGGGAATTCCCTGCCAACGTGGCTGCACTGGCAGCAGGAGACGGCACAGCTCCGTGGCTCCCAGACATCGGTGTGTTTGCCCCCTCATTGGCATAGGTGCCACTTTATTCTGTGATAATAGAATACACTAGCACAGGGACATGCTGTCTCAAAGAGCTTTGCCCCTCCCCCTTCAGGAATGCAGCCTGAGTCTTTGGGATGTAGTTGTATTCCTTCCACTGATTCTTTTACTCATGGAAAGGATGTGTTAAATCCTGCAGGTAGCTCTGGAAATTATAGCTGTTGCTACTTAGCATTAACTGTTTCTATTGTTTTGTTTCATTCTTTACTCAACCATATATAGTGGTGATATAAGTTACACAGTGTGAGATATGCAAGAAAAGTACAATGCGACAGTTTAATAGCTCTATGCTTAATCAAAAATAATTATACATATTTGTTTAATTGTTTAAATATTTGTTTAATTGTTTAAACAAATTAACACCAATTTGTTTAAATTGGTTCCATAATTATCACTCTCCAGTATAAACAAAAATGTTGTATTTATTTACTTCATTTATAGTCCACCTTTCTCTCCAAGACTCAAGGCCCAAACAATGAAAAACAATGCAGTAGCATCAGTGCAATACAGAGGGATATGAAAAGCCTATAGGTAGCTCTGGAAATTGCAGTGTGTACTGCTTAGTACTATACATTTATGTTTTCTTCTTTTTTATTTAGGTCTTTGATGCAACCAACACAACCCGAGAGAGGCGAGATATGATATTAACTTTTGCAAAAGAAAATTCCTTTAAGGTGACTACTTCCTTTCAAATGTGGATTCATCCTTGTGGCATGAAACTTAGTTGCCCAGTTACCTAAACAGGCCAGTCTTTATCCACCTAAACTGGGGGAGAATTATAAAGCAAATTAACTCTCAAACAGAAAATAAAATGCAGAGTAGTGCATCCTTTATCTAAGTTTTATTAAAAAGGATATCAGGTAAGGAACAAGAATGGTTAAAGCAGTCTCTCTGGCATCCATTTTCAGGCTCTCTGCCTGTCACATTCTAGTCCATCCTTATTGTAAGCAAAAGTCAGTGAATATCCTCATAACATCTCATCAATGCTTAGACTCCCAGAGTTATTCAGACTCCGATTTGGATAAGCAGTTCCAATAGAGCAAGGTTGATTCTTGAGTGGGTGTCCCGATGTCAAGCACTACGCAGATACCTGTTCTTCAAAAATGTGTGCAAAATTCACCAAGTTAAGCAATCAATCACTGAATAGCCTACATAAGAAGCTTCCATGGAACACGTACCCTAGGTCTGTTGTGCTGGGTTATTTTTTTATTATTATTATTATTTGGCCATCTAGTAGCAGCTGATTTATGATGACCCCATATGGTTTTCAAGGAAAGAGGCATTCAGAGGTGGTTTGCCATTACCCGCCTGTGCATGTGGTCTCCCATCCAAATACTGACCAGGGCCGACCCTGCTTAACTTCCAAGCTCTGATGAGATTGGGCTAGCCTGGACCATCTAGGTCAGGGCTATATAGAATTAGGAAGTTTTTATGATTATTCAGTTGGGAAGATTTTAAAGATCTGACTGTAGTTGTAAATACAATGCCCAACTGATTTATTTGATATCCAATGATGATGAATGCAAGCATACTTTATATTGCTGCAAATTACCTGCATTTTACTAGGTATTTTCTTTGACCTTTTGCAGGTATTTTTTGTGGAATCGGTTTGTGATGATCCAGAAGTCATTGCTGCAAATATATTGGTAGGTATTGTACATCTTTCAAAGGCTGGCCTCCTGTTTTCTTCAGTAGCATTTGGGGTGGCTGTGGGGTGCCCCCAAGGCTGCAGGGGCCCCTGGCCTTTCACCATGTCCCTGGAGCCTTTGCCTGGCCTCAGAGCAAGGGCAGGCCTTGCCAAGGAGAGGTCCTGTTTCCCTTGGCTATCAGGTGTAGCCACACGTGGTGAACCCTTCAGCCTGCCTCCTCCCTGGCCATTGGCATCATCTTCCCTTTTATCCCTACCCCCCACCACCTGTCTTTCCCCCTTTCTCTAGCTCCACCCCTGATTTGTCTCAGTTGGGTGGAGCCACCTCATTGCTCCCTTCCCTCCCTCCTCTGCTCCTCCAAGCCCTCCCTCCTGCCCTCAGGCTCAGGTCCCACCCCTTTCTTCCCTTCCCTACATGGGCCTCTGTCAGAGAGGTGGTCCTCCAAGCGGCTGCCTTGTTCTGTATCTTCTGAGCCGTGCCTTTTGCTGGCCCAGGACCTGGCCCTACTGCTGCCTTGGGTTGTGGGTGGGTTGGATCAATATATATATATGGTACAGATAACTGCTTACAAATCGGATTCATTGCATTGATTAATACAATCATACTTAAGTCTGTGATTATTTGTATTCTATAGTGCCATCAATGTGCCTGCTACTGTATAATCTGTAACGGGAGGCAAGGAAGGTAAAGGGAGGTGGTGACAGGTATAAACAGGGAAGATGTATGCATTTATTTCATTTACATAGGCTTCATTTCTGTAAAGAGACAGTGTTTATCACAAGTGAAAATATGGCAGCTTGAGTGAAACATGCAACATGAGTGCAATTGTTTTCCCTTTTATCCTTTTCGTGAGCATTAATAATCATTAGTTAGGATGAGAAGTTTCAAATATGTGATCCTAGATGTTGTGAATTCTAGGTACAGAGATATAATAAAACAATGATTTGACAACCTATCATAAGTGGATAACTTTCTCGCCTGTAGACAAACATCTGGAATATGAATTTCAATTTTTGGTGGTAAATTCTGCCATCTGTTGGAGAAAGCCAAAAGTGCACGTTCATTAAGAAAATGGCAGTTTGGCACAAACAATTTCTATTTTGGGTGATCTCTGCAAGAAAGTTTTTCATCTACCTTTTCTTTCTTTGGATTTTTAGAACTTATCAAATGGGTCTTCTTATTTCTGGGCTCTTTACTTCAATTTGTAAATGTAAATTAGTGGAAGTACTTCTCTGAAACTCACAATTTCCTATTCCCTCTTCATTGTACTCTGGAGAGCCAGCGTGGTGTAGTTGTTAAGAGCGGTGGTTTGGATTGGTGCACTCTAATCTGGAGAACTGGGCTTGCGCTAGTCATAGTTCTCTTAGAGCTCTCTCAGCCCCACCTACCTCACAGGGTGTCTGTTGTGGGGAGGGGAAGGTGATTGTAAGCCATTTTGATTCTTCCTTAAGTGGTAGAGAAAGTCAGCATATAAAAACTAATTCTTCTTCCTTTTTTCTTCTACCTCCTCCTTCCTCCTCCTTCTTTTTTCTTCTGTTTTTCTTATTCCTCCTAGTGTCTTGCAAAATGCCTTGTTCCTGATTCTTACTGTGCTGCATCAGCTCAAATCTCTGACTCATTTGTTCTTTATTTCAATCTATTTAGAATTAGGAACCAATTCCCCATGTTTCTGTCCATTTTTCCCTGAATCCACCTCACATAAGAACCTTCAATGCAATCTGATGCAGCCATGAATGGCTGAAATGTTCTTAAGTAACACAAACAAAAGAACTTCTCTAGCCTTTTCAATATTCAGATTTCTGCAATGCTTGATTCTTTCTCATTCTGTCTCCATAACAGAACCTACCTCTGCAATTTGTATGTCTTGTGTAATCACCTTTACAGGATCCTGAACAGAAAAATTGTGCATTTCAAAACATCTATTCCTGTGAAACCCTTCCACATCCTTTACTATTAAAAACCCCCAGCAAATCACAGTGGAATTATCTTTAGCTTAATCATCAGAACTTGCTGAAACAGCAAAAATGATCACTTTCCTTGTTTTTCACTTCTACAACTGCCATCAGGCACATCAATACAGGATCTCAGTGGTCCTGACAACAAGTAGCTTGACCTCTCCAGCAGCACAACAATTTTTTCATTTTTTTCAAATAACATTTTTATTCAGTAAAAAGAAAGTTGGATACAAAGCTTTAGAAATTAATCCTTAATTCTTTAGACGAATCGTATAGACATAAACTTCAATTCACCATCCTAGTCAAAATGACATTCCGTTTATCAAACTTATCTACATTTTTATCATGCAACATACAGGTTAGTTTTTTCAACTCTACACATTCCTTTAGTTTCTTCCACCATTTTTTCCAACTAATTCCAGAGCACTCTTTCTGTCTCTCTGTACTCCTGTCGACAAATCTTTCTGTCGACAAATCTCTGTGCTCCTGTGCTCCATCTCTGCTCCTGTCGACAAAGCATTTTTTTCTGTCTATGATGGTTTTTGTAAAATCTTCCTTCTGCAGAACACCCTCCAGTACTGAACACAAAGACCTGCTGTTCTGCATTTTTTTCTTCATGTCTTCCACTGCTAGTTTTGCTCCCTGCCAAGTGAAAATGTACCTTTGCTCCCATCTGTGTGCTAAGCAGTCCAGCCAGAAACTAATGCAGTAAAGTCCTTAGGGGGGTGCTATTCTGGCTTGCTGTGGTTCCCAAGCATGGGCCAGCCCTGGCAGAAAATCCCTGTCTTTCTGACATGCTTATGTCAAAAGAGAAACATGCCTGCCTTCTGTTGTCTTCACTTCCAAATGATTCCTAAAAATATAAGATCTGAAATACATGGTAAACACATGCTCGCTTATGGCTTTGGACTCGGAGCTGCCATCGCAGCACCAGGTTCCCTCCATATGGAAGAGCAAGCATGCAGACAGACTCAAGGACTGAAACTCCTTTCTGGGGACAAGAAATTGAATGTATTGTTTTTTTTTTATTTATTTGCACCATTTACAGTTCGCCTTTCTCACTTGGACTCAGGGCGAATTACACAGAATGAGTCAATACAATCAACAGAATGGGGTATTCAATAAACAGTACAATAGGATTAGGGTTGCAGAACCAATCAGAAATCTAAAAAAAGAACATAAGTCTTAACATGACATATTAAATGATACAAAAATGACATTGTAGGATCCTAGTTTCAGTAAGCTAAGTTGGCCTCCTACTGCTCTTTCAATCACTTTGCCCAGAAAGGGCAGGTTAGAGACTGGGCAGGCAATAATTGGCTGCATCATTTTTCTGTACGGATGGTTTTTTAAAGTAGTGGATGGATAACCGTATCTTTGAATGGCCGAGGGAAGGTGCCCTGAGTTAGTGACTGATATATAAAAGGTACTGAGGGTTTGTTGATGTGGTCCTTACATGATTTTAGCAGCTAGGATGGGCAAGGATCCAGAGCATAAGTAGTGGCCTTCACCGATTCCAGGATTTTGTCAATACATATTAATAGTTCCTGATATATGTGCCACAACATAACTAAAAACACAAGTCAGATTTTCAGGTTGCACATTTATTAAAGTCTCTACACTTTAATCTCATCCTTCCTTCCAACATGCAGAGCTCTTTCCTCTCCCATTTTCCCCTCACAACAATGCTATGAAATAGTTTAGGTTGACAGAGTGACTATCTCAAGGTCACTTGGTGAGTTTTGTGGCTGAACAGAGATTTGAAGCTAGTTCTCCCAGATCCATCTGTGGCACACTGACCACTACACCACATTGTTTGTCAAGTGCAGGTTCAGATGCAAGTCAGCTGAAGGTTATATTAAATTTAGGTCATATCAGCCACAGGTAATACAGCAGTCCAATGCTATAAATCCGAAGGAGATTGGAACTGGGAAGGGCAGCTATGAAGGAGCTAGAAAAGATCCTTAAATGTAAGGATGTATCACTGGCAACCAAGATCATGTTAATTCATGCTATAGTATTCCCCATTACTATGCATGGGTGTGAAAGTTGAACAATGAAGAAAGCTGACAGGAAGAAAGTAGATTAATTTAAAATGCGGTGTTGGAGGAGAGTTTTACAACTACCGTGGACTGCCAAAAAGACAAATAAATGTGTTCTAGATCAAATCAAGCCTGAACTCTCCCTAGAAGCTAAACCGACTAAACTGAAACGATTGTACTTTGGCCACATTATGAGAAGACAAGAAAAGACTATAATGCTAGGAAAAGTTGGAGGAAGCTTGAAAAGTGGAAGACCCAACATGCAATGGATTGATTCAATAAAGGAAGCCACAGCCCTCAGTTTGCAAGATCTGAGCAAGGCTGTTAACGATAGGTTGTTTTGGAGGTCATTTATTCATAGGGTTGGTATAAATCAGAAGCGACTTGATGGCACTTAGCACACTCAACAATGTTAAGCACCGGTCCATGCACTACATAGCTGGTTCCTAATTCTAAATAGAGGATTGAATTAGAGAAGATAGTGGGGATTTCTGGTTTGGAGTTCTCAACTGTTTTTCCTTTGTAAATAGCAGATGTGCCGGGCCTGATTCAGATCATGACTCTGGCGTGGGGGGGGGGGAATTAACATTTCCCACCCCGTCCCATTTTCCCTACCTGAAATGGTGCCGTACAGCTGATACTTCTAACACTGATACAGGCAACATGCAGTTTGCATACATCAGTTTGTCCCAACAAACAACATTCAGTTTGTCCCATCTGGCAAAACAGCTGTTCCACAAGGCCATTTAAGTTTGGAAAAATGGTGTAGGGGAAGATGATTAGCACAACATGGTCCTGGTCCAGATTGGGCTTAGGTATACCTACTATTTACAAACAAAAAAGGGAGGTCACAGCATGTATTTTTTCATGCTTGTACATACTTTACAAGTTTAATTCTGATGCTGCAATTGTATTTGAACTACACTTTTTGGTTAAAAAAAAAAAAAAAAACGAGTCCAGTAGCACTTTTTGGTAAAGACAATAATGCTGGTAAAGACAATAATGCTCTATTTTAGAGTCAAGGAATGAGGGAAGCAGTTACTATTTCCTCAGACATTTATGCAAATTATGTAAGAGCTCAGATTTGAAAATGGATACAAGAATATATTGACTGTAGAACATATCTTCATGGGACAATTGTACTGCAAACATCTTGTACAAACGGGAAGAAAGGGTAGTTTGGTCTATTTGTCCCCAAGGCAAATGCTTTAGAATTTTTTTGTTTGTTTGTTTTGTTTCTATGCCAAGGAAAGCAAAACGTTTGTTTGGAAACTTAAGGACAGTTCAGTGATGTTTTCCTCTGTATGTACAATGTTTACTTAACTTTTAATGCCATCTCATTTGGTTATTCAGGAAGTGAAGGTCTCCAGCCCCGATTACCCAGAGAGAAACCGAGAGAATGTGATGGGTGATTTCCTGAAGCGCATCGAGTGCTATAAGGTCACCTATCAGCCCCTTGATCCAGTAAATTATGACAAGTAAGATGCTCAGCAAAGGAGTGACAGGCATTCTGAGTCCACAGTGTACACTAGGAATGGAAGTGGAGCTGAGCAGTTGTGAGGCCACTTTACTGCAGCCAAAAGGAAAGGCTGGGAGAGGCTTTGGAGGTTCTGATCAAGGAGAGGGAGAGGAAGTGCAATAGTGTTAAACTTCATCTTCCCATGCTTGGGTAAATTATCTGAAAAAAGGATGGCTCTCCAGGGTCATGCCAAAAAGATCAGATTGTGTTTCCATCTAGATGTAACAACCACAGCCCTCACCTGCTTTTGTCCCTGCATATGGTGAAGGGAATTTGCATCCTGATACATGTTGGGCCTCTGAGCATCTGCAGTTGCCTTTTGAAAATCAGTGAGAACCACTCTTGGATCTCCTGAAATGTTATCTGTTTGGTCCATGACTTTTTATCATAAACCTACCTGGTTTTGGTTCACAGGGACTGTATAGTACTGGGATTGCTGCTTTGTTCATACAATTGTATGCTATCCTATGCAAACCATACAGAAAATGTATCCAGTCACCTACGCTCAGTAGAATGGGCAAAGGAGAAGGAGAAAGGCAAGAGAAGCACACACATGAAAAGAGAGCATAAAGCTAGAAAGACCATCATAGCAACCAGGATGACACATAGGGAGAGGCTTTCAGCCCTGACCGCCTGATCACTTCAGGCCAAGGATGCTACCCAAGTGACCTCAGATGGAGAGGGAGGGGGTTTGCAAGCACCTATTTCCTCCGCTAATGAGCTTCGCTCCTGCTCAGACTGGAGCAAACAGCCAATGAACTCCTGATTGGTCCCTTCAGAGGCCCTTTTAAAGGCAGTGCAGCAAACTGCAGATGACCCCTGGGTGTTCCCAGCTTCTTGCATGGAAGCCCAGACTCCTCAGAAGAGGAAGGAAACTGTTTCACCTGTTGGTGTGTCTCCTTCCTGAGCTCTGCCCAGAGACATTGCTGATCAGTTGAGGTGGTAAACCATAGCACAGGTGGTGGTTCTTTCAGGGAGCTGTCCCCTGAGGCTGTGATCTTTACCTGTGGCAACTCCCAGTTGAGGGCAGGGGAAGGCTCTGCCTCCCAACATGAGTATGATAATAACTTTGAGTGGATTCACACCTGCCTATTCATCGTTGTGATTGCTCAACACTTGATAGGGCATTATTCCACTAAGCGTGTAGTTGGGGGTGTTTATTTAGACCTTTTACCCTGACACACACAGATAAAAGGTAGGTTAGCTGGTGGGTCGGAAAGAGAGGAGGAAGCAGGAAAAGAGAAGAGGATATGGGAGCTGCCAGGAGGAGGGAAAAGGGAAAGAGAAGGGGAGGGATTACATGGGGAAATGAGATGCCCCTCGCAAGTCTTTTCAGGTCCTCCACTTGTCAGCATGTCTAATTCTCAATGTGGCCCCATCTGTGGATATTTAAATCCAGAGATTGGAGCCATGAACAGGCAAAACAGATCATTCTACTAATCTGTTAAAAGCCCCATGTTTGCAGAAAAATCAGAAATCTAAAAAAAAATTGGAGGGTTTAAAAAACCCAAATAATAGGCGCAGTGCCTGTACCTTTGAGAAATAAATGCCTTCTGAGATCTCAGTGGCCATTGTGGAGGCTGCTAGGCAACCAGTCTATTGCTGGCTTTCAAACGTTGGTTTCTGCCAGTAAAAGGCAAGGGGAGGGCCTTTTCCAGTGCTATTTTGGTCTGCCAGTCCACCCCTATTTCCCTCCCTCTTGCCACTCAGCAACCATCATGAAGTGCAGCACTGGCTACTGGACAACATAATGCCACACAGCATGGCTGGGTCTAACAGCAGCCTCCATACAACTTGTACAATTCAGCCATGCCTGGAGGTGGCCACCACACAACTCACCTGAGCAACATCATGCCACATGACTTTTGCAACCTGGCCAGACTTTTAACAGGGAGCAGCTGCTTGGAGGAGGGAAGGTGGGAAAATTGAGAGCCTATGTGTTGTAGTGATTAGAGTGTCAGACTAGGACCTTGGAAACCCAGGTAAAAATCCTCACTCTCCTATGGAAGCTTGCCTAGGTAACCTTGGGCCAGTCTCTCTCAGCCTAATGTACCTCACAGGGTTGTTTTGAGGATAAAATGGGGACAAGGAGAATGTTGTAAGCTGCTTTGGGTCCTCTTTGGGGAGAAAGGTAAATGAAGTAAGGTAAAGCTGCAGACTAGGGGAGGAGGCAGATAAAAGAGAGGTTGGTTTAGGAGCAAAGGAAGCAAGGAGAGGGGAGAGGATATGGTGACTGCCAGGAGGAGGGAAAGAGGAAATAATTTTGGGAAGGGGATATAGGGGCCAATGAAGTGACACTCTCCTCCCCCCCCCCCCACAAGTCCTTGCAGGTTCCCAGCTTGTAAAGCTTCCATTTGTGGTGATTAATCTATGATGGCTTATTCCCCCCATAAAGCAATTACTTGCCGCTACAATCAATACATGATGAAGAAATTGTGTGCATCACCCCTTTAATATCCACCTCCCTTTTAATATTTAATGGTGGAAGAATGCCCTTCTTTTAAACTGTGCAACTCCAGCTACCAGTGGTGCCTTATAATTTCCTGCATGAAATCAAATCCAGTGTCACATTAACACTTAATAAAATATACGAATCCTTTAAGGGATCACATTGCTTGTACATGCAAAAGAAAACCTGGATTGAAATTCTATGATCTACTCTGATACCTGATGCTTCTTAATTGCAGAGACCACTCTTTCATTAAAGTGATAAATGTGGGGCAACGCTTCCTCGTCAACCGTGTCCAGGATTACATTCAAAGTAAAATTGTCTATTACCTCATGAATATTCATGTTCAGCCACGCACCATCTACCTTTGTAGACATGGTGAGAGCGAATGCAACCTTGTTGGCAAGATTGGTGGGGATTCAGGCCTGTCAACACGAGGGAAACAGGTATGGCCCAGAGAGGGTAAGATTTGGCACTCTGGGTGCTCTCTGTGCTTATCAAACTCATGCTTCTGAGTGTCAGTGAACTCTCAGGAACAGTGTGGGGGGCTGTAGGGGGACTGCAGTGGGAGAGGGGAATCAGTGAAAGTCTCATGCAAGCAGAACAAAGCATAGGATCCAACCATATTGAATAAAAACTGGGGTTCAGATTTTCTGCTGATGATCAGTTTCAGGGGAGCTAGATAGTGAAAACATGCAATAATCACACCAAAAAGAAAAAGTAATCATCCTCTCATTCCTATGATTGGATTCTGGAGAAACTTTGTTCAGACTATTGTGGGATTCTGAGGATGCTTGCAAGTATTTCAGCCTGTGGAAAAACAAACCATTGCTCCCATGAAGTCATCCATTTTGCTCAAAGAGTCAAAAACCTAACTCGCCATTTACATTTGTAATTCTCGGTGTAACTATCTGCATAAGAACATTGCTTGATTTTAAACCAAGAAAGTAATTTTTGCCATCTTTGCAAGTACATTCCTTCTCGTTTATTTATTTAAAATGTTTAATGCTGCCTTTCCACCTGATCAGGGTCCCCAAGGCGACACACATAAAAACATTTGAACAATTAAAAGTAACATTTAAAATGATAAAATAATTCAATACAAACACAATAGGCAATATCAGAATCAGGGAGGAGGGCCAGTAATGGTTATTGGGGGGATACCTAACTTTAAAAAGTGTTCACCTGCCAGTGGAAGACACCAATAGTAGGAAACAGACGGATCTCCCTGGGGAGGGAGTTCCAAAGTTTTGGTGCCATGACCAAGAAAGCCCTTTCTCAGGTCACTACTCATCTAGCCTCAGATGATGGGGGCAACCAAAGCAGAGCCTCTGAGAATGAGCAGAGTGAATGGGTAGGTTCTTATGAGAGAGCGTGGTCCTTAAAGTATGTTGGCCTCAAGCAGTACAGGGTCAATACCAGCACCTTGAATTGAGCCCAGAAGCAAAACTGGAAGCTAGTGAAGATGGAACAAAACTGGAGTGATATGGTCCCTATGACCCACTTCAGTCAACACTCTGACCACAGCATTCTGTACCAACTGTAGCTTCTGGCCAGTCTTCAAGGGAAGCCCCACATAGAATACACTGCAGTAATCTAATCTAGATGTTACCACGACATGCACCACAGTGGCAAGATCCTTTCCTCCCTGGAAAGACCACAGCTGGCTCACCAGCCAATGCTGCTAAAAGGCATGCCTGGCCACTGCTGCCACCTGTTTATCCAACAGGAGGTCCAGGAGCACCCCCAAGCTGCAAACGCCTGGTTCAGAGGAAAAGAACAAACCATAGTTTGTGGTATGGTTGTGACAACAAATAGTGATTTGCTATAAATGTGAGTATATTTAATTAACTGGTTGTATGTAAAGGGAGGGAAAGGAAGGAGGGAACGCATGCGCCTCAGGTATTTCAATCACAGTTTGTCACCCCATAAGAATTGCACCAATGTCAGAAGCCTTAGATCTTGGTTGGTGTTCTCATCTTCCTAGTGAAGGAGGGGCAACCTCTTCCCAATACAAAGAATGTCACAAACGTCTGAATATAATTTGTTGCTTCCTAGTTTGCTCAAGCATTGAAGAAGTTCATCAAAGAGCAGGACATTGTGGATCTGAAGGTGTGGACTAGCCAGCTCAAAAGAACCATCCAGACAGCAGAGGCCCTAGGTGTGCCATATGAGCAGTGGAAAATTCTTAACGAGATTGATGCTGTGAGTAGCATGGTAGAAAGGCCAAACACTGAATGGGGGGAGAGGGAAGTATTACAAATCATTCATTTTTGCAATACTATAAATAAATGATTATTTCCTTCAAGAAACTGCAACCACTACTTTAAGCAAGGGAGCTCTTGAGCATTTTGCAGTGGAATACATGAACAGGCTTGATCTCAAAATCAGAGAAATTCTGACCCAATCATGTTTACTTAAAATAAATCCCGTCAAGTTGAATGGCGCTTACTCCAAAATTCATATGCATGAGATTAAGCCTCAGGGGAAAATTCCACTGCTAGTGGAACAGATCTGTGGGCTGAAGCCCACAGATAAAATCTCATGATCTCTGAGTGCAAATTGTTTTTCTTTATTGGATATAATTTCTCTTTTTTCCAGGGAGTATGTGAAGAAATGACTTATGAAGAAATTCAAAGGCAGTATCCAGAGGACTTTGCACTTCGGGATCAAGAGAAATACCTTTATCGCTACCCTGGAGGAGAAGTGAGGGGGTTATATAATCAGTTAATAAAATATCACCACTTTGACCTTATAAGTTTTGGGGTTGTAGGTGGAGATGTGAGGCAGCAATTGCAAAACAGAGTAAAACCAGAAAAAATATATTGTACAGGATTCCCATTGTCAAACCAGAGTTTTGAAAAATAAGCATGGGGAGGCCCCATTCATTGACCTCCAATCATGACATCTAGTTTGACATTTAGATTTGTTTAAAGATCAAAATGTTGGTATAGCATCCACCTTCAAATCAATAGGCAGATTTTCAGGAATTATTACCATAATGTGGAGGGAAATTTCTGATCTTTCAAATACAGCAAGTCCCTTATAACTTTGTGTAATTCTCTTGGTACCTGCCTCTCTTTAAGCATTTCATTTAGAACGGTATGGAAGCATCTGATGTAGCATTAGCAAGTTAAGCAAGCAAAAACCTCTGTGAGCATTATAAAGGAAGTCAGGATAGAAGTATAATATGTAACAATAATGTGTAACAGTCTGCATAATTTATTATTATTGGGGGTAAGAGGAAACATTTCGCACTTTGCTCTTTCTTGTGCCATTTCCAACATACCCTGGGGCTGTTTTGCTGTGTAGAGGAAAATATAGATGTATCTACATGGTCCCTGTATGGTTCTCCCTGTGGGGCAAATACTAATAATTTAAAAAAACACTTTGAACACTCTTGACTAGGTAAAATCAGATGAATATCTCTTGTTTGGATTAACATGTTTCTTACATTGTAGTCTTACCAAGATTTGGTCCAGCGCTTGGAACCTGTGATTATGGAGCTGGAACGTCAGGGCAACATCCTAGTTATTTCTCACCAGGCAGTTATGAGATGCTTACTGGCCTATTTCCTTGATAAAAACGCAGGTGAGAACCCAAAAAATTCTAAAGCACAAGAGGTCATTAAGTGGAATGTCTTTTTTCCCCAGCAACTGCTATTCAAGTTCACTTATGATCTTGTAAATACAGACACTCTCTTGCATGCAGAATCCTTTTCTGATCCTGGAGAGTGGACAGGAAGGTTGTGGGTGTCTTTGGCAGTGAAAATTTATGATACAATGAGACAGCGCTTACAATGAGACTGCACTGAAGAACATTAAATTAATCACTGTGTTTGCCTGTTTTTCTCATGCTAGCTGCTTAATTTTTTATGCTGCTGAGCATAGTGTCAATGAAGATGCTGCACTTTAAAAGATTTGTATATTACACAACATCAAAGAATATATACTACACAGACAGTGCAAGAATGCTGTATTCTGGGTAGAGCGGCATTGACTCTGGATTCTCTGATAGGTTCTCTGGGTTGGATCCAGGCAGCTTTTTTCACTTAATCTCACCCAGTTCCTCTCCTAAACAAAACCTTTATCTCACATGTCTTTTGTTCATGTAGGTCCCACGATCCCCAGTATAGCTTTTTTGGTGGTCCAAGGAGACCTGTTTTCACAAGCAGAAAAGCTGGTTGGATCCAACTCTCTGTGTTGCTACTTGCCATCTGTAGCTTATTTGATCATGTCCTATGTTCTGAGTAGTCTCTGTGTTGGGAAATATATTTCACATTAGCTGAAAGTTGTGTTGTGTGAACAGAGCAGTTGCAAAAGCTACTTTTTGTGCATCAGATCCTACCTGTAATGTTGATTAATTTTTCTTTGTGATCCTATAGATGAGCTGCCATATATGAGGTGCCCTCTTCATACTGTTTTTTCACTCACTCCAGTTGCTTATGGTAAATATTTGCTTACTCATTTGTATGGGCATGTGTCAGGTGACAGGAAGGGGGTCAGGGAGAAGAACTAGTGGTGTGTAGCTGTTAGACTGCCAGCATAAAATTTGGTTGCAAATATCTGTGCCTTCGCTGAGTTCAGAAAACATTATTTATAGGGCAATCCTCAGCAGAGCTACTCTTCCCTTAGGATAAGGGAACGTATCCCTTATAACATCTCTTAGGGTGACACTGTTAGCATCCCTGAAACTTGGTTCCCCATTTTAAATCTGGGAGCATACACCCGTTCTATGTTGCTGAAGAGGTTGTCATGGTAAGAAACCAGCTCAGCCAAATGTTTTGTGGAAACTAGGATAATTATGGAATTACAGTAGGACCCAGTCTCTTCATCTTCCTTTTCATGTTCATATCTCTACAATTATCATGCTGATATTCCTCCCCTTTCAATTTTGAAGCCAGCTAAAGCCAATTTCTTTTTCTTTGTGTACTGCTTTTAAAATACAATCCAGTGGCACCATAAGGACTAACAACATCAATTCTAGCCCAGCCTTTCATGAGCCAGAGCTCACTTCATCAGATGCAGTATTTAGGGTGGCCTGGATTCCTGTTTTATGTTGCTACAAGAGAGTAACAGTGAATCCTAAACACATTTCCTCCATTCTATTGATTTCAATGGGCTTAGACCGGAATAACTGCACAGGGTGGTACTGTAGGTTCTGCAATATCATTTGTTTTAAAAACAATGTGTGGTATTAAAATTCATGTTGCACTTTGAAATTTATGAAGGTTGCAAGTTGGAAATGATCTCCCTGAATGTGGAAGCTGTGGACACACACCGAGACAAGCCATCCATTGCAACAGTATGTACTATGTAAAAATTCTGATCCATGGCCCCATTACCCTGAATTGCCTGGATTTAGGTTGTCTAATCCACTTAACTTCAACAGTTTAGTCCTTAGAACTTTAGCTTCACTGAGTCATACGGGGGCTGGTGTAAAGCCCTTAGAAATCAGTGGGATTTTCTTAGTTTAATTCTGATAATCTCATTGTACAAGAGATTAATGTTTTTTCTGGTACATTTAGCCCTCCAAAAACTGTATGTGTGAAAAATTAATCTGGTTGTGGTTGCTTGCTTTTCAAAACAAATCGGGATGTTACCAGATTAGAATTAGCAAACAAATTAATGGTGGGGAAATTCTCAGTTATATATATATGTATATAATTCTTTAAACACTGTTTAACAAGGACAGGCAGTTTTCTTTGACTTTATTTTTTAAAAAAAAAACAAGCAAATTACTGCCTATCAGGTTAGTATTTCTTTTTTAAAAATTGGCATGAAAGTTCTAGAGCTGTTCTTTGCATTTTTGCCGCATTAAAGTAAATTATGAATGGCATTAAACAGAAAGGGATAATATCATATTCCAGATACTCTGTTTTTTTGGCTTTGACATTGATCTCTGGAATGTGAAGGTCACAGCTATAGTAACCTTCAGACTTTGAGCTTCAGTACCTCATGGTGCAAACCTAAACAGAGTTACAACCTTCTTAAGCCCTTCGACTATCACTGTTTAAGATTGCACTGGCAGTCACCTATTTGTCAGTGCCCTTGCTGAATAACTGAGCCATTGTCTCTAGATATATGTAGGCAGCCATTTACAAAGTACTGATGCTTCGCCTGTGTTTATATTCACTGAGGAAACGTGTAATTTTCCTGACTGTGGGATGAGAGGAATTTCATCACACTGCCAGACCCAGTCAGAAAGCTGGGTAGCAGGGAATGCGGTAACATCTCATTCCATTCACACTACAGTCACTATATTACAGACGACCTATTTGCAGTCTGCTCAGGCAGAGGGCCAACAACAAATTCAAAAGCATTGATAAGGAAAGGGACCTTTGTACTCACGTGGTAGAGACCAGTGTCTGTTGTGCAAATCTGTGTGTCAAGAGTTGGGAAACAACTTGTGTGTTATTTCCTTCAAGAGCCAAAGTTGTCAAAATAGCAACCATTGTGTAATATACGGTTCTGGTATTTGAGGAAGCGAATAATTTTTATACAGATCTGGGGCCAGGGGCCAATTTACTACCATTTTGGGGTGCTTTTGTGTGCAGGCAGGATGAAGTTGCTGTGAGGCTCAGGGTCACTGTGCAGCCAGTTGTACCTAGCTAACCTTAATCTAAAAAGGGTTTACTTGCAATTCAAGAGAGCAACTTAAAATTTGTTCCTCTTGGCTTCGGTTCAGCAGTCGCTGAGCTGCAGTTGACAGTGCTTAACAGTCTCCAGCAATGTTTCTTGGCCAAGAACCAGGAAGTTCCAAAGCGCTCAGTGCTTTGAATATGCTGCCTCACCTACAGGCCCATAGACTGGCTAATTTGGCAGTTATAATTTCAGGAGATAAACCTCAGAGCATTGATAACATCAGATGTATTTTATTGGGTCGTACTAATGGGACCTGACCTCGATGGCCCAGGCCAGCCCATTCTCATCAGATCTTGGAAGCTAAGCAGGATTGGCCCTGGTTATTACTTGGATGAGGGACCACCAAGGTCTCTGGGCTGCTCTACAGAGGCAGGCAACAGCAAACCCCTCTGTCCATTTCTTTCCTTGAAAACTCTATGCAGTTGCCATAAGTTGGCTGAGACTTGATGGTACTTGCCACCAGACTTTGGGCATTTTGACACAAGTTCTTTCAGTTAGTTTGTGATGTGAATGCACATCCTAACTTGGTCAGAACTTGGTTAATTTGCATTACAAAAAAATGTTTTCTTCCTCTATCCAATGAAGCAAGACTCTCTCTTCTTTACCGCCCCTATCTCATTTACAGCCTGACCCAGGTTCAGCTCTCCATGCTGCCCTGGAAGTTTGTTTAGTGACCTTGGTCCAATCACTCTCTCCTATCCTAACCTACCTCCCAGGGTTGTTGTGAAGATAAAGTGGGTAAGAGAGAGCTGGGTACACCACCTTGAGCTCCATGAGGGCGGGTGGGATAATAATTATCTAGATGGATACATTAGGACTGGATAAAACACTATTATTTGTGCTAGGACTTGAGTAAAGCAACAATAAAAACAGTAAAGAAAGTGCTACAAGGGAAACGAGCTATATAGTCTATGTAAACGTGTGTAAGCACTACAAAAAGCATTCATGGACTAAGAGTTATAACTGTGCCATTTTTAGAACTCTGGGAAAATGAAAATGTGTTTAAAATTAATAAGTTAGATGCTTCCACATGGGAACAATTCTCCACTATGGATTTATTGATAGTGTAAATGTAAAGACATTTGCAGAAGGTCCACATGGAATGACTCTGGTTTTCCATCCCTATTCCTTCGTGCCGATCATCCCCCACACACCCTGGAGAGCCACTGCTGGTCTAAGTAGACAATACTGACTTTGATGGACCAAGAGTCTGATTCAGTATAAGGCAGCTTCATGAAATGGTGCTAGATCTAGTGGGGATATTTGAAAATCCACACCTTCCTGTCCATTTGTGGGCTAACCTGCTTTGACTCCAGTGCGTTCAGAAACATCAGATCAAAGCAGCTTCCGTAAACATCAGAGCAAAGGAGGGGAAACCGTGGAAGGTGGTGGAAGGAGAACAAGAGGAGGAGGATGTTGGGTGGGTGATCCAGCAAACCCTGCTGGAGTTTGCGAGCCAGGGTGGAGCAACTCTCAGGGTCCAGAAATGATGAGACTGGAATACAGTATCATGTAGCTGGCACCATGCTATGCCCAGTTATCTCATTGATTATATTGAGCATACATTGATGTATTAATTTGAGTTTTCATTAGATTTGAAGTCCAATCCAGAAACCTATAAGCTAGCTTCTTAAAAAGCCAGAACTCCAAAAACAACACTGTGCTCCCTGAGCAGCCAGAGGGAGTGACTCTGCATCATCATTTTTTACCAGCTCCTCTAAGATGCAACAGCTGGGCTTTGCTAGTTTGCTTAGATACTGAAGGGCGTTAACATTCCATCATGAGTACTGCTGGGAAGAACTGGGCTGGCACCACCCTTTGCCCAAGAATTTGAATCCTAAGACGCTCCATTCCCCTTCTCCTGACGTAGGATGCTGATTTACCTGCAACAAAATCTCCATTTGCATAGCTATAGCAAAACACAGCCCTAAAGATCTGGCTGCCTCGATTTCACAATGTGAACAGCTGGAGTTTAGCAAGAAAAATAGCTGAGGTCCTTTGATCTGTGTGGGAACACTGTGTTTCTGCATGCCAAGAACTTGAGTACACAACAGTTAATCTTTAAACTGCTCTGGTGAGACTGAGGATTTTTTTTTCTGAAGTAACCTGCAGTAATTTCTCAGAAATATCCCCCCACCCCAAGAAAAGTGGCAGTTGACATTTATTTAGGGCTTTTGACCAGGTATAATACATGGGAAATTTTAACAGCTTTGAAAATCTAAATTTTAACTAACAGGGGGGGAAATGAAGTTGCTTTCTGATGTTCTCTTTGTACTTGACAGTTGCAGAAACGTTTTAGTTAAGAGCTGTTGTTTCAGCTGCTGTATGTACCAGTGACAAGAAAGGGAAGTGAGTACTCTCAGTCCATGACAGTTTCCAAAACAGTTAAAGGGAAGGCTTTTTTAGGATGAAATCCATGTGGGGAGGAGGATTTAGGAAGCTACAAGGCCACCATGTCCCTTCCTATGATGGAGGAGCCTGCATATAACCCCGTGCTCCTCTACACTTCTCCCACAAAGTGTGACATAAGGCATCAAGCATGTATCTGAACACAAATGACCTGGTGTATGTGATCTATCCCTATATTTTCTGAGGGTGAAGTATTGAATAATCTGGGGCTGTCATGCATACAGCTGTGCACAAAAAAAAAAAATCCTTATGCTACACCTTAAGGAAAAGGGTACACACATGCCTAATCCTCCATCACAGGTAGGGACTTGGTAGCCCAGTCATGTGTAAAGTATCCCTAAGCCCCAAGAGGATTTCTCCTGGAATTCCTGTGCACCCATTCCATCACAGGAAAGAGCACAGTGGCCCAGTAATATATGACCTGTACCTTAGATCAGGGTAAATATATTGCTGGTTGGATTCCTAAGATAATAAATCAGTTATTTTGTACGAGGGCTCCTTGTCAGTCCTGAAAATCAATGTCGTATATACACATGCACGTACCTATACAATGTCTGGCATGAAAAATACTCAGTGGTATTAACTTTGATTTAAGATTTTGTAGAGTGACTTTTCATTCCTTATGATATCCTCCATTTTCAATCAGAACAACCTTCCAAAGAGCCAAACCCCTGTAAGGATGAGAAGGAACAGCTTTACACCACTAGCCAGCTCGGACACAGTAAGGCGTCCTCGCAATTACAGTGTTGGGAGCAAGCCTCTCAACCCAACGGGGTCTCTGATGTTCCCAGAGGCTTGAGATGCGCCCGATGAGCAGAAGCTGCAAGACGGTGTTCAGGTGGTTATTCCTCTCTCCTAAACTGCTATCACAAAACCGCACGTGCAACTGATTAAAAGCACTACAAAAACTGGGCAACGTTATGGCGTTTGTCAGAGCCTTCTTCATAATGCAGAGCAATTTACCTCTGCCAACCCATTGAAAGCAATTCAGGGTTGGAAGGGTATGCAGTTCTATCCTTTCAGCCTACCAATTATCACTTCAATTAAGTTTAGAATGTAAACACTACCATTTTGAATGCTAGTGGCATTTTTTTATGTCCTTGTTCCACTGGCAATTCCAAATTATATTTTTCATGTGTAATATAATACCATCTTTGAATATATTAATGTCAATTGAAGGCTACCAATAAACTTTTTTAAAATCCTACTTCTGACATATATGGATCATTGGATAGAACTACAGGTTGAGTATCCCTTATCCGGTCTGCTTGGTACCAGAAGCGGTCTGTATTTTGGATCTTTCCATATTTTTGAATATTTTGAATTTTTGCATATACATAATGAGATACCTTGGGGATGGGTGTGTGTGTGTAAAGTGCTCTCAAGTCGCAGGCGACTTGAGTTTAAATGCAAAAATCATTTGTGTTTTATATATATTTTATACACATAGCCTTAACGTAATTTTGAACAATATTTTAAATAATTTTGTATACATTGAACCATCAGTGGCACTGCTGAGGGCCTGTGAGTAATGCCTGTATGCCAATCAAAAGGTCCAGTTTTCAGATCAGTCCGATACCAGATGTCCAGATAAGGGATACTCAACCTGTACTATAAAAAGGCAGGATCCAAAGAGCCCTCTTGTGTTGGACTAACAGCCCATTCCTGAGAGTCGCAGCACCCAGGGATGGTGTGGCCATGGCGCTGCCGTGGCGCCTCCAATGATTTTTTGTGGCCCCCACACTGAGAAAAAAAGGATTTAAATTTTTAAAAGCTGAAAATGGGGGGAAAGGCCCCATTGCAAACAGCGATGGTGTCGCAGTAACGCTGTTGTGTTAGGGGGTGTTCCCAGCATGAAAGGGGTTTGGAAGCTGCCTAAGGGCAGCTCCATGCCCCTGGAACACCGGCTTGGGGACTTGTGCCGGGAGAACACTGGCAGAAGGCCATGCCAGCATCCAAGGGCCCCGCTTCCACCGCAGTTCAGGGGGGGCAGCATAAGTGGTAGTACTCTGTCATCTATACCAGTTTACATGGCGCATGTGGCACAGATGCTGGCATAGGGGTCACACTGCCTCCAAAGAAGTTTCACACACCCCTCAGGAATGCATTGTAAATGTTTCTGTATGTTTCCACTTTTTCCACTTTTGGAAGCAACTTCTTTCACTACATCTAATGCATTGCTGGCAGCTTCACAGATCTCTCTCTCTCTCTGACAGAGAGAGAGAACAAACACAGAATACTGTGCCACCGCCCTTTGAATTTTGGCCAAATACTGCTCTACCCCACTCCAAAAACCAAGTCGCACTTTGATTACTTCATTTTTAGGAATTCCAGTATAAACAATTGACTGAAAAGTAATGACATCTTCAACTGCTGCAAAGTTTTTCTTTTACCAAAAAAAAAAAAAAAACTGCATTTCAGAATCCAGGAAAAATGTCCCTCTACTGAACCTGTAAGAAATATGTACCTTTTAAAACAAATTTGGCAGATACAGAAAGCTTTTCACTGGATTATGTGGACCCTTTTTGCCTATCTGCAGATACAGTGCCCTCATAACTTCCTTAGGTGGATAGTCATTGTTACTATTCAAAAATTGGTTTTTACCAAGGTTGCTATACTTATCCTTTAGACAGGATGGATAAAAGACTTCGGCTAACAAAAATTGAGTGTACTGTAAAATAATCTCTTTTGGGGAAATGTTCAACTTTTCTTGCCTTCCCCCCTTTTTTTAATCAGATGCTTCTGTTTCAGTCTATACTATGTGTTCAAATGCTTTGTAGAGCAAGGATATAGATGTGGGCCCCATATTTACTGGGTTCTTCAGGTAGAGATGCTCCATTGAAGCAGTCCCTGGAGTGGTGCTGCAAATGGACAAATCACATAGAGACTCCTGTTCATTTGTTATGGTAGTCCACTGTGGAGACTCATTTTGTTATGATCCTGTAAGACATGAGTTGTCAGGCTTTGAATAGTAATATAAGAGCAGTGCTAGAGGCAGGTTTGTCAAGGAGGGGAAAAGATGTGGCACAAATGAAGCAGGTGCTGAAATCTTGCCTTATTTTGCAGAGCTCTTCTGAGCAGCATCAGTATAAGACTAGTAATTAAAGGTGGGCTAGCTGACTTGATCTTCAGCAAAGTTCTCATTTTAAAATTGGACTATGTTGATTGGGAGTGGTAATGTTGAGAAAATAGAGGTACAAACTTATTTTTGCACCTTTTACTTTCTAATGGCTTGAGAACAGCCATATATTTTAATCATGGTAGCCCTTACTTCACTCATTAACATTTACAGGATTGGTTTTGTGGTATGATTCTGGATATGTCCGCTCTAGTCTCCTTATTTGTGGGGATTGTGTCCATTTTCTTTCTGCTCTGCTTTTTGCTTTTTATACCTGCATTGAACTACAGCTTGAGCTTTCCTATGCTATTTTTTCTTTGCAGCTTCAAGTGGGAAGTGCTTGCCTGTGAGTACCATTGAGAACAGCTTGTTTGTGTTGTAATATATATGTGTATATAAATGACTAATCATATATTGAGAAATTATCAGAAGTCCATTTAGAAGGAAGGAATGTAAGAAGAGGAGGTATCAAATAATGCTCCTGCAAACTAGAAAGCAGTGATTCAGGTAGGGTAAAATCTATTGTGGGTTATAGAACAGTAGCTATTTATATAAATTAGGAGCAGAACAAGAATGGTTCAAATCTCCAGCCTATGTTTAAGTAACTTTGCTGAACGTACTTGTTAGGGCCACTTTACACCTTACATGTATAGGAATATGCCTGTTTTAAGTTTACATCCCTATGGCTGCATTCACATATCATGATAAACCATGGTTGTGCAACAGATTATGGTTTGTCTGTGAGAAAGAAATAACCCATCCTTGTTTGCACATAAACCCCAGTTTGTCTGCCTCTTGCCTCTCTCCTTTCATGGAGCAAGGAGGACATCCTCATTTGTTGCAGTTGCAACAAACTATGGTTTGTAAATGCAAATATTACAACACCTCACAATTAGTTCCAACTGTGGTAACAAACCCACTACAACCCTAGCTTGAAATCACAGAAACTAATAAACTCTGGTTTGTTTGGACTTTCTGCATTCAGACATCATGACTAACTGGGGTTTGATCAAACCACAGGTTATTGTGATGTTTGAATGCAGCCAAAATGTAAAGTATAAATAATGTTTGCAAACATGTGTATCATGTGGACATATGAATCCAGACTGTTGGCCTGTCTACCCCAGTACTGTTTACTCTGACTGTCAGCAGCTTGCTGAGGTCTTTCTCAGCCCTGCTGTCATTTTGTATTGGAGGTGCCATGAGCGAACCTGTAGCCTTTTGCCTACAAACACACTCTTCCACTGAGCTACATCTCCTCCAAGCCCCGTATGGGTACACCCATCAAGAAGGCACAATGGAATCTAGCTTCCTGTTGAGTTCATACTTGGTAACAAACCTGGGTTGGCCTCTGTTGGTCCTAAGCCTCCACACATTTATTAATGAATTTCCCATTTGTAGTCTTCTGTATTTGGATGCATAATGAATTATTTCAAAAATGGATAGACCACAGTGTTTTTTTCTAGGTCAGTCTTACTTTACTGTAGCAAACCAAAAATTCAGCACTTAGACATGAGCATCTTCAAAATGCTAATGCATGCTTTGGTACGTGTTCTCCAGGTGCAAGTTATTTATTTATTTACTTTACCTTTCTCACTGAGACTCAAGGTGGATTACGAAATTTTAAAAACAATTCAATCAGCACAAATAATGCCATAGGATTAGGATTACAGAATTAGAAAACATTGTGAACAGAAAGCATTACCTTCCATGAACAATGCAGAAAGTGGATTGCAAAGGCAGAAGACACTGCAGTAAAAGCAAGTTGATACATGGGCTAATCCTTGCAATAGACTACAATTATATTCCCTTATTTTAAAAAAAACCGTTCTGAACTGTTCCATTAGACTGTGATTCAAATTCCCCTATAAAAAATGCCCTCCTGAACATTTCTGATTTGCACATATAAGAAGGGTTGCTTATCATAAATCTCCTGCTGACGCATATCTGTAAAATGATACCTCACAGAAGGGTGGTACAGTTACTTGTAAGAGGCCTGTTCCAGTTCCAAGGGGTTGAGCAATAGTGGAAAGAATCTAGTTCTTTGTTGAAATTGCTGTGAGCCTTGATATCTAGGAATTCTTTGTGCCTGAATACTATTTTGAAAATCATGGGTTAAGTCCATCCATATGAAGTAATATAATCCTATCACGATGCATGGGGGGTTCATGACCCTCTAAGAGACTGAATTTGAACATTGCAGCTTTTAATATGTACCTTAGTCAGTTTGTGGAAGGATTCCTTCTTCCTTTTAAGGGAGTTTAAAGCTATCGGTTCTGATGCTGGTCATACAACCTTTATGTGCTGGCTTCTTTGAAACATTGTCAGGTAGCTGAACCATTAGCACAGGGTTGTGCTGAAGCTGAAGAATAATAAAGGTTGGGAAATATTAGTATGCCCTCTTTTTCACATTATAATGAGAGAGGGTATGTAAATGGCTTGTTATCCCACCCTCTACAGATAGAAATCAGATGAAATTGTCATCTATGAGCTCCTCATATCTGTCTCTGCCACCAAGTCAAAGGAAAGAGGCCTTTGCTGCAGGCCTGTACAGAATGGCCTGTCTGTCACTTTTCTTCCCCATGCATTGTTTGGCTACAATGCAGCTAAGCTCGCCTGTACTCTCCTCGGCTGCATTGACTGGCAAATCTCTCTTAATATACCAGTTTTTTTTCCATTTTACATATGAACCTGATATGGTCAGCTTCTAATATTATATTTATGAGTGTGCATGTGTTTCAGTTCTTTGACAGTTGTTGGTGTTGCGTGAAGTTGTTTGTGTGTGAGAGTGAATTTTTTGTTGCATTTTTGTTTGTTTGTAGTGTGGAATTTCAGCTTTGCGTTCACTGTGTTGTGACTGTGAACATTCCATTATAACACCCTTAATATTACTTTTATCTACCATTTATGGAATGCAGCTTTCCTAGAAACTGTAGCTATTTTGTAATTACTTATTGCTTTATGGGTGTGAGTTGGTAACCTTGGAATAGAAAAATACTTTTTATTAATGTGTTCAGGCATAATTGATTCACCATCTGTGATGCACTTTAGATATTTGTCCTAATGGGAACATCTCAAAAGAAATGGAAGATTATTTGTCTATACAATGTGCTTTATTATTTTCCCTTATTTACCTAAAAAGTTTTGGCTTTGTCTATTGCTGTCCTGGGGAAATGTTCATGTGTTTCCCATACATAAATATTTAACTCCTTCCATTGTTGCAAGCTTGGGTTTTAAAAAAAACTTGATAACTAGATCTGTGAATTTGAGCTCAACCAGCTTCTACAAATTTGATCTTGCACTGGCAGAAACTGTAAGAGGGGAATTATTAAAGCAGGATGGTGAAACTTCTGGGCTTCTGGGGTGTATTGAGCATTGATACAATGACTCTAGTTCACAGCTAGAAGCATGTTTAAAGGTATCTGATAATGAAGGAGCAGGAAGGTGAGATAGTGGGCAGGAAGAGGGACAGCATGAAACTTCTGCCTTGTCCAATTGTTGTACCTCTTCAATGGGAGCAAAAACAACGACATAAAAGTACGATGACTGATCCTGGGATTATACTAATCTGGATGTACCCTTATGGATGTAACTGCAGTGTATGTATAAGGAAGGGAGATTGAGAGCAGAATATTTTAAAATTCACAGTTCCATCAGTGACATGCTGAGAGGAAAATTATTTTATGGACTACCAACTGGGAGACAGTTCTGTGAAGGGACATTCACAATATAATGTTTTATTTGACTAGTCTGAAATGTACAGTCACCACCATTAAAATAGAATGGATATTTACCACCCATCAACCAAATATAATTGTGTGACTGTGAGGTGGTTCAAGGTAACCAGGTAGATAGTCATTGTTAAGTGATCTTGTGATCATATTTATTAAGTGATCTTGTGATCATATTTATTTTTCATCATTTCTGTTTAATTATTTTACATCATCAAAAGGGGATGTTGCCTTTTTATCCCATTAAATGGGGAGTGCTACACAAGCACAATCTACCTAGCCCTGGTGTCTCTTACACTTCATCCTTCTTGAATAACCAATAATACTGCATTTCAACTGTGTGCTTTCACATTGCAAAACTCAAAGCATGAATGTGCTTCTGGTAGCTGTATATTATTTGCTCTGGAACTATTTTAGCATAGGGACAACAGTCAATCATGTGACAGCTACTGGAAGAAAGGATGGGTAGACTGGCTGCTATATCAAGAAAACCAGATAACTTTGAGAATGCTGGGGGGGGAAACAATAAGATGTATGATTGCAGAGTAGATACCTCAAATATTAATCTGCATCTATTGTGGATCTACAAAAATTTCCACCCCAATTACTCTTGGACAGAGCACATTTAGTCTCAGCCTAAGGACAGAAATGGGGAAAAGATTGAGATATTGGTTAGACTACATTGTACACTACCTCTTTGACCAGCCCACCTTTCATAATTACCAAAGTGAAGTTACTACACTGTATCCTGAATGTAGTATGGGCAGTCTGTTCAAATCACCATCTTACAACTCATCCTGTAATGTTCATCCTCAAGAAGTCCAAAGCAATAGATGCCGTAATAAACCAAAAATCTTACTTCATTATTGAAGTACTGCTTGCTCCATTATATGTTTTTTGTTTCTGTCAGAGCCTAAACTGCAATAATCTTTTCCATTTATCAAAATTGAAGGGCGCATAGGATAGTTTGCTGTTTGTTAAAATTAAGGAAGATACCTAGACCACACAAACAGCTCCTGGTACAATTCTTTTCCAGTATTCTAAGTACTATATCAAGAATGGAATGCTAGGGTCTCTTGTCTATTTTCAACTGGGAAAGCCATTAGTAAAAGCCAGTCGAAATGCATAGATTATTGTGTTTCAGACTGAAGGCCAACATGCCTTGCTTTCTTTTACTCTCTAATGATAAAAGTGAAATAGTAATGAGCGTAGCAGATATATTTGAACACTTATTTGTACTCTAGAAGCAAAGTGGCTGTTTTACCAAAGCTTCAATATCACATAAGCCTAAGCAGTTATGACACTACTGTATTATAGATAACAATATGGATGTTTTGGATATGATCAAAAGGGAACTGCTGTCCCTTCTTCTAAGTCATTTATTTGGTCCATCCATGTTATCTAGTTGCTTAGGTTTCCTCAGGAACTCCTAGAAGGAATTATTTCAAGGCTTATTTCCAAGACACAGAGGAGGTGTTCTCAGTGTTGCTGCAGCTCCATCACCATTCTGCACTCTTTGCCACATAGTGTGCCTGTATTGAGTCAACTTTTTTCCCCCGCATGTGTTTTGCTCCGTCTAGTGGTCACTTCATGATTTCATCACTTTATTACTGGCTTATTCCTGAGCACTTTAAAAGTGCCGGAAAATAAGCCAGAGCTGCAGCAATGAAATATCGAAGTGACTCCTAGAGGGAGCAAAACACATGCGACTAAGGGGGAAAGCCCTACCTGGTACATGCACACAAGAGATGAAAATGAGATGTGCAAAAAAGCCTGTAACTTCCAAGACAGTATAAAGAGCTGCTCTTCAAAAAAGGAAGTAAAATTTCTACTCTGTGTGCTTAGGTTTTTGTTGTTTTCCATTTGAGGATGTATATGTGCAATCATGTAGTTTGAATGTGTACGTCTAAGATGTATTAGACTGTCATTTGTGTGCCAAAGGAAGAATACATCATAGAGTCATATGGTTTTTCATACAGTTGGTATTTTCAAATGGTATAGCCAAATATGAATACTGTGGTGCTATCAACATGTCTTAAGTAATTGTATTGGAACTGTGAACTTTCTTTTGGGTCAGGTAAATAAAATAGTTCATTCATTGCAAATCTCTAAACTGTGTTCTTTTCTTTTCACTTACTGCTAGTATCCTTTTTAAATATCCTGGAGGCAAAACAACACCCTTCTGATTTGTGTACAAATGGTACAGGTGTAACAAAATATATTGGTAGCTTTGCCCATCATGACTAAGAGTCACCTCCCATACCCATACCCTCACCTCCCGTGCCATATCTCTTTTCAGCAGCAGTTGCTCACTCTTCATGGGCTGTAACTTTGAAGGGCTTCCTGTTCCATGGAGGGGTGTCGTTGATCCCAAACAAAAAGCTGCAGCTGGAAGGAGTCTGTAAAAGCCCCCATGTACAAATGGAGGGTTATCAGTAATGCTTTGGATTCCCCTCTTGTATTTGAAAATGTGCCAGCTTCATTACATTCAGACTTGTATCTTTTCCAATGTTATATAGAACTTGCTCAAAATCAGTGTATATGAAGAGAAAGATGAGTAAATATGATGTAAACAGTCAAGATTTAGAGCTGTATGACTTATAACCTCACTAAGGCAGGGGGGAAGGCATGTATTACAGGTCCCAAGCATTTAAGGACGAAATTTCCTTAGGGTAGAGATGATAGTATGAGGGAAACTATGTAACGTGGAGGGAAATGGTATGGAGGGTTTGGGATCTGGGTGAGTAAATTGAAAAGATCTCTAGGTTGGGGATTCGAACAGCCTGTAACTTTAGAAGAAGTGCCAATTTCAGTTGGCCTTAAAAACACTCTGTTTTGTCAAATGATACAGTGGACTGATTTTAGTAGAAAATGAGTTTGTGTTATAGAGCAACACTGTGATAGTCTTAAGATCCAGTTATTCATTTTTGTTTTTAATTTGTGTATTTGGTTTCTCCATTTTAGAGAACAGCCGGCCTAGCAATGTAGATGTATTCCATTTGCGTCTTTGAAAAACAGCTTGAAGGCCTCCGAAAATACAGCAACTTGGACTGGAACTCCATACATTTGATGGAAGCTTGTATGTTCAATTAAGCTACTGTCTCAGGGGCTTTAAAACATGGTGGGCATGCTGGCTTTTTGTATCAATAATGTGGTCTCCAGTATCTCTTAAAAAATAAAGGTGGTAGTGAAAATTCTCTTTGTGATGAATGCTCCTGCACCTACAGCCAAGCTCTCTTTGCACCTCTCAAGCCCTTATGATGCACTTACAGTACGATGAAGTCATACCTTCTTGAAAATGGAGGAAACTTTACAGTACAAATCTATACCAGTCTCAAACCTTTTTAAGTGTCATGGCCACAGCCAAGGAAGCCTAGGAGAGGTATTTCTTTGAAAGGCAAGGTATCACTGTCAGAAAACAATCAGTGCTCCTGCAGTGCTACAGTTCTCAAAGACTTTGGGAAGGAACACCATAACAGTTAAACTGGTTTCAACCCATCTTAAATGTATATCATGGGGTGCCCTGACTGTGCTGTGTTGCCTCGAAAAATTATTTTTCTGATTCTGAGAACTGCATAGGGGCTTCATCTGTCTGTGATTGCTAGTAGGTAATCTCATTTGAATATGTACCTTCCAATTTCATTTGAATAGCTACCTTCCAATTTCAATGCCATTCATACCGGGCAGTTATTTATATCCTGGAAGTTCACAGAATATGTACCAGCTGTGATTGTCACCCTTATTTTGCTTTAACCTGTAGTATTATTTACTTAGCCGACTAGCAACATTGCAGGAAGTCACACAATCTGCTGTCCAATCTTTGCATGTTTACTCAAAATTAAAAGCCCCACTGTGTTCAATGGGTCTTATGCCTAGTTACGTGTGCATAGGATTGTAGCCTTATTCTCTCTGATATGCTTCTATGGCAATTGTGAAAAGGTTCCTCGGCTTTCTTTCAAGGGTATTCAAGCATGAATGCTATGTTTTCATTATTCTATCTAACCGACAGTTCCTTGGGTATTAATCTTCGAGGTGGAATGTGGTGCTGTTTAGTTTTTTAGTGATCAATCAAAGAATTGACACAACTTAGCTAAAATGGTAAGGTTTCCAGAATCACTATCAGAGGTGCTCTAAAGCAACATAAGTTTGGCTCTGCTACATTCTTTTCATGTCTTCAGTAAATAAAAAAGAGATCACATACTCCAGAAGTGAGCAACACTCTTATTTGCTAACCTTCTCTATAAATCTATCTGGATACTGTTGGGGGTTATAGTGTTAAGTAATATGAATCATTAGTCTGAGGCGTTGAGGCAGTTCTTAAGAATTTCTTTTAATGCACGTAAGCAATTTGTCAAAAAATACTTATGGGAAATTACAGTATAATTCTACGGGTCACCCATGTTGCTAGATCTGTATTGTGCAATCTAAAAACATTGAGATTGGGGTGTTTTAGCTAAGCAGATGCTTTCGAAACATGTGCAAATAGTACCAGGGTTGCAGACTTCAGGATAGTTGCTAAGTGCCACTGCTATGTTGTTTTCTGTTGTTTGCAAAAGTTGGCGGCAGCAGTAGGACATTCTGTGTATATACAGAAAAACAGGCGCAAGTGTACGATGTCAATACTGCAATCATAATAGTCTTCAGGGGTTTTCTTCTAATTTATTTGCCTGAGTTGTCTTATCGTTATAATCACTATTAAATATTGGAACTGATTTTTCTCATGATCGTCAGTTCCCTGCTGAAATAAAAGCACCCCATGTCTACAGTTTTGCCTTACTTGGAGCACAATTGTCATCTCTGTGATGTTGAGCCAGTAACTGTCATTTTTGAAGGCTTATCTTCTTTGTTCCTACTTTGAACTCTGATCTCTAGAGTTGCCTGTGTTCTGGCACACGTAGTATGAAGGGTGAGATTGATTGGCTCAATTTGGAGGAGGGAGGAATAGAACTTCAGCTCTCACTCTTTTTTCATTCCTGAATCCTGCACAGAAATGATACAAATCTCACGTGGATTTAAATTGTTACACTGCTAGAGTTTATTTCATTACCTTGGCTTGTGTTCTGCAGAATATTTCCACTGACAAAAGGGATTTCTATTAGTGGACCTTCCTTGCCTCCTCCTGCTGCTGCAGCCCCAAACACCCCCTTCCCTGAATGTTGCTCCTGGTGCTAGGGACCCCCCATGAGCAGCATGAAAAGGAGCTGCTGATCTGCATGGAGAGGAAGGAATCAGAAAAAATTGTCTTCCCTTTCATTCATGGAAGTGGTCCGCAAGCCTAACCCCTTGATTTCTGCCAACTGAGCCCATTGAAGGAATTTTCTGGTGTTATTGCTTAAGTGTTTGTAAAATGACCATTTCAAGGCAGCACCACTATGAGGAAAAACCTTTGGAGTGCCTTTAGCATAGAATGCCTCTTAGCTTCCCATGGCAACATTCCAGTATGATGGTACTGAAAGCAAAGAACCCTGCATACAAATGAAAGATGGTTTCCATAAAGTTAAAATAGTACCTTAAAGTAAAAAATAAGTAGCAATATACTATATTGCATCTACGCACAATATGCTGCTATATATTTGCACAATTTTATGAGTTAATGTTTCTCCTGATGAGCTCTTGCTTACATCAAGAGATAATAAATAATATTGTTTAAATGTTTAGACATGTGAATGTGACTGTCCACCTGTGAACAATGTTATCATCTTAATTGACAGTAAGCATCTTCTAAATGCTGGGGATAGGCTCTGATATTTAGCCTCATTTGTCACTAAGAGCTGCTGCGATTACACTTTTTGTGCAGGGATGTTTGAATGCACCAAGTGTATATCTAAATCTAGTATTATTGTTAGTGTGTTGTTGCCTTAAATTCTCAATGCAAAATGTGTATTTTATAGGCACAGCCATTAGTAGTTAATGTTAATACTCATTAGTAGTTAATGCAATACTCTGCTGATCTTGCTTCTTTGCAATGGTACTCATGCTCAGTGCCTGGATAATAAAATAAATTATGAAATCTGTGTCTGATCATTATTTGTCAGAATACATATTGTAACTGCCTCATCCCACAATTGGTGGCTTACCCAAGCTCCGTGAAACCTCTGCAGCCAGACTCTAGTACATACATACATAATAATCTCATTTGGTCTGAGAGGAATTGTAAGTCTCCAGGTAAGTGTGATAATGAGCCTGACTCACTCAGAGCTTGGCACTATTCTGGAGTTTCTGATTGACTGTTCTTGACAAAGCAGCATCAAGGCTGGATATAAAAGGGTGAGTGGATAAGAAGTGAATGGTGGGTGGAGTAGGTTGAACTTTTAGCTCCTCCACATTGATGCACAGAGAATCTTCTTTCAAGCAAGGACCAAGGTGTATCTCCAGATAGCTGATTTCTCCCTTGTTCAACCCTACTCACCCTGGACCCTACACACTTGTGCTGACACTCTGTGAAGAGGGCGGTTTCACCCCTTTCACAGCAATCCTAATAACATGTATCACAATATTTATCATTCTAGCACATGAATGGAAAACAGCTTGAGCTATTGTTAATCTCAGTGGATCAGCAGTTTCATTTAGTAGGACAGTTACAAAATGATGTTAAAACAAAATTACATTTAACAGGAAACAGTCAAAAACTTGGTGTAAGAAGCAAACCTGACAGAAAACAGATTGTTCCCCTTTAATAAACTATGCAGTCTTTAGACAAAAAATACATGTTAATATCCAAATTCAGTCCAAATAACAAGATATTTTGTGTTTGTTTCTTGTCCATTAAAAGACATTCTTTCATTGACCACAAGGCCTAACATTGCTTCAGTGCATATTTCAAAGTGTGGTATTAACTCTTGCCTCCCACTTCTGAAGAGTTATTTGTTTAGCCATTGCCAAGGCCCATAGGATCCATTTGTTCTTTCAAGAGGTTCCAGAAAGAATGAATGTACTCTTAATACTAGTTCCAGTGAACATTCTAAGTGTAAAATTAATGTGTCTCTCAATTTCTAACCAAAATGGAGTGATAATTGGAATACCCTAACGTGTCAAATTAGTTCTTGGCTGCCTATATCTCCAACTCCTATCTGAGCCTAATAACTCCAATTTAAGAACTCTACTAGGCACCTAATAAGTTCAAATAATTTTTTTATATTAATTGTAATCTAAATTCTAAAGTCATTTGTTTACCATTATACAGTATTTCTTCCCAGATTGTTTTCGGAATTTGCATATGGCATTCTATATTCCAGTTCTGTCCTAGGTCCTCAACCACAGACTCATGATCAAGCATTTTGTCCACAACACTGCCCCTACTCCCGTCATAATATTTTGGGGAGTATTAAGGGACTACTGATGGAAAGTAAAGAACTACTGCAAGGATTTCTCTGCCTTAAAAGTGAAATTACTATATTTTGCACTTTACTAAGTGGAAACCTTTGTGCTATCTTGTGATGTTTTTTATTGATGAAATAAGTTGAGAAGCTTTTTTATTTTCACAGCTGAAAAGGGACTGTACATGTGTATGTGTGAAATATTCTCAAAAGGTGTTATCAGATCATTTGAAATGGTATGCTCAGTTTGAAAGAAAACTTGTGTTTCAACATTTTCTAATTGCTGGAATTTTTCTTCTGTTGGTTTTCAGGTAGAAAATCAATGTTTATTTGCATCTCATTCTGGCTGGGCATTTGCACAAATGTTTAGGATTACTGAAATTCAATCAAGCATGTAATTACAGTAATTTTGTTTCTCTCTGATGCATCTATATGCAGAACACATCAAAAGAAAAGATGGATTAGATTTAGATGAAGGTGGAGTGAAAGTTGGTGGAAGGAATATTAACAATGTGAGATATGCAGATGACACCACATTACTGGCAGAAAATAGGGAAGATTTGAAATGACTACTGATGAAGATTAAAGCAGAAAAGTGCCAAAGCAAGATTACAGATGAGCATCAAGAAGACAAAAGTAATGACAACTGAGGAATTACACAACTTTAAGGTTTACAATGAAGAAATTGAAATTGTTCAAGATTTTCTATTCCTTGGCTCCATCATCAACCAAAAGGGAGACTGCAACCAAGAAATCAGGAGATTGAGACTGGGGAGGGCAGCCATGAAGGAGCTAGAAAAGATTCTTAAGTGTAACGATGTGTCGTGGGCAACCAAGATCAAGATAACTCATACTATAGTATTCTCCATTACTATGTATGGGTGTGAAAGTTGGACAATGGAGAAGGCTGATTCATTTGAAATGTGGTGTTGGAGGGGAGTTGTACAGATACCATGGTCTGCCAAAAAGACAAGTGGGTTCTAGATCAAATCATGCCTGAATTCTCCCTAGAAGCTAAAGTGACTAAACTGGGGCTATCGTATTTTGGTCACATTATAAGAAAAGTAACTGGAGAAGACAATGCTAGAAAAAGTTGAAGGCAACAGGAAAAGAAGAAGATCCAACATGAGATGGATCGACTCAATAAAGGAAGCCACGGCCCTCCGTTTGCAAGACCTGAGCAAGGCTGTTAACAATAGGATGTTTTGGACATTAATTCATAGGGTCACCATGAGTCCAAAGCAACTTGACAGCACTTCACACACACACTCATAGTTTGCCTAACTGAACCTTATGTACACAGTACTTCATTGCACCACAAGCATTCATAGAAGGGGCTGACATCACACTGTAGGTCCAGTTCAAGTGAAGAGGTTTTGGAGATTTTAGACAAAACTGATATCTCATACCTGACTCAAAAAGGAACCCACAGAATGAAATTCTTGTGGGAGAACAATAGCAGTTAATCAGTGCTGTAGGGAGTTTGAAGTAAAAAAACTTTAAAGTTTCATTGGACATGAGGTGCAGCACCCTGGACAGCTCTGGATTTGACTCCTTGCTCCAATGAACGTCAAATCTAGGCTGAGATTTATTTTTTATTTATCTTTGGACTTGTATTCCACCCTCCATCCTAGCCGAAGCCGGGCTCAGGGCAGCCAACATCAGGTAAAAACAGGAACAACAATAAAATATTCAAGAAAATTCAAATCCTAAGTAAAACCACTAGATCCTGAAATTAAAACAAGTAGGCCCTTGTTATCTGCACATAGGGCTGCAACCAACCTGGGGGAAAGCAGTTGGGATCCCCTGTTAGAAAATCAGAGAGGAAAGGAAGGAGGGAGAGGAAGGGAGGTCAGCTATGATGAAAACCATCACTTCCCTCAACCATAGGCCTCGCAGAATGTTTCGGTCTTACAGGCCCTGTGAAACTCTGTGAGATCCCTCAGGGCCCTGGTCTTATTACACAGGGTGTTCTACCAGGCAGGGGCCAAGGTCAAAAAGTCCTGGCCCTGGTTATACCAGGAGAGATGGTCCCGCAGATACTATGGTCCTAGACCGTGTAAGGCTTTAAAGGTTAAAACCAGCACCTTGAACCTGATCCAGTACTCCACCTAGAGCCAGTGCAGTTGTCGGGGCACTGGCTGAATATGTGCTCTTAGCAGGATCCCACTAAGGACCCTCGCTGCTGCATTTTTAACCAGGTGGAGCTTCCGGATCAGTCTCAAGGGCAGCCCTACATAGAGCAAATTACAATAATCTAGCCTGGAGGTGACCATCACATGGATCACCGTGGATTGGTTGAGGCAGGAGAGAGAAGGCACCAGCTGCCTGGCCTGGAAGAGATGGTAAAAGGCTGCCTTGGCTGCAGCTGTGACCTGGGCCTCCATCGATAGGGAGGTATTCAGGGTCACACCCAGACTTTTGACAGGGGAGGCAGGTGTTAGTCGCACATCATCAAGAGACGGGAGCTAGTGCACCACCTCTGGGCTGCCCTGGCCCACCCACAGGACCTCCATCTTCAATGGATTTAGCTTCAGTCAGTTCAACATGGCCTCCAAGCACCTGGCCAGTGTGTCCAGGGCAATATTAGACTGTCCACCAACCGGTAAAGCTGGGTGTCATCAGCGTACTGATGGCAACCCAACCCAAAAGCTGGGAGAGGATCACACCCTGTGGCACTCTGCAGCACCAAGAAGTGCTGCGGCAATACTTTCTCCCCCAGTGCCACCCTCTGTCCCTGATGAGAAAGGAGCGCAGCCATTGGAGGGTCATGTTCCAGATCCCAACATCGGCAAGGTGGTGGTCTAAAAAAACATAATCAACCATGTCAAAGGCTGCTGAAATGTCTAATAAGACCAACAGCCTCACCATGGTTAAGAATTGTCAGAGAGCTCTGGCTAACATGTCATACTAAGAACTGTGAAAATTGGCCACTCCAAGTGGATTCTGCTCTCCTCTGTGATCTTCATGGTGGCACTAATTTCTCATTCACTCCCATGCTGTGTGTCAGACCTAGCCTTTATTTATTTGCTACATTTTACCCAAGAAGAAATTGGCTCCCAAATAGTTCACTGCGATTGAAACCCAGTACAAATAACTGAAATGCAACCAACAGAAGGGTGCTGGCAGCACAGCCTGGGATCCTTCCTCCCACCCTCCACCACCAGCTTCTTTCTTCCTCGGAGTTAATTGCTGATATTTCCAAGTGAGGTCACCCTGTGACACAGGCCCCCCTTGGGAATCTTTCAGTAGCTGTTGCAGGTCATGTGCCTTCTGTGACTACACGTGTCGAGGGTAGTAAACATTCTGCCTCATCATAAAGGCAACCATTTCTCCTTGTCTAGCTATGACTGGTAAATACTCTACCTGGAAAAAGAGCAGGTCCTGTTGTGGAAGAATGGCAAATCACATGGGTGCACTCCCAGAGTAGCCCGTTCTGGTCATCTTCCTACATACCAGCTTACGACAGTTACCCTGCTCCCCATTCGTTTGCTTGCTTTCAGGGCATTAGATTCCTGTAAGTTTTACAGCCATTGTCAGGAAAGAGCTGGCGCAAAACATGGGAAGCAAACACTTTCAACATCAGCTGGAACTGAAATTATTTATTTTGCTTTCACATATAAGCTGGACAGACAATTGGTTGTTTATTTTTCAGTGGATGAGTTAATCATTTATTCAAAATTGTTCTCCTTCTCCAGATCTCCTCACCCTAAGTCGATCTCTCTCTCTCTCTCTCTCTTTATCTCTCTCTCATCACAGATGTTTTGTATGCACAGATCTACCAATAGTGCTGGGAATCTTTACAACATTTGAGGTCCTTGCTCTCATAGGAGGCAGATAGAAAAACTGAGTTCTCCTCTTGAGGTTGGAAAAAGAATCAGCAAGGACTCTCGGCAAAGAACTCACAGGTACGTTTTCTACATTATAAGTAATTAGGGTGTCATCTTTAAAAGATTACTGTTGAGTTGGAATGTTATTTGGTCTACATATTTTTAATCTATATATTTTCTTTGTTCTGTATGGTATTGTATATTAGCTAAAGCAGAATTGTTTTTAGATAGATAGATAGATAGATAGATAGATAGATAGATAGATAGATAGATAGATCTTATCTGTCCCTCAGCTTTTCTTTGGTTTATCATTACAATCACATGGTTCAACAGGTAGAACTAGTCACCGTTCTAATATGCAGGGCTCTAAAACACACCTCATCTAATAATGTGAAACAGTGTTGGATTAGCACTGCAAAGCCAGTGTGGTGTAGCGGTTAGTGTCTGACTAGGATCTGGGAGTCTCTGAAGACACCGGGCTGCCTATTCACAGTCCGCCCGTCCAACGCACGCGGGAAGGAAACAAAAGGAAAGGAGCCTAAAAGCAGCCAGGTGGCCCGTCGCAGCTCAGAGCAGTCTTCCCCCAGAGGCAGAAAATATTCCAGGGAAAAAGGGTTATTGCGAGTACAAAAGCACCCCCAGCTAACCTCCCCCCCATACTTAGCCACATGGCCTGATAGGGATTCCCTGCTCTGTAGCTTCTGTCTCCTTTGTTCGCCTTCCAAAGAAGGAGAGTCTGCCCGACCCAGTCAATAATATCCCTTCCCTTGGCTCCACCCCTCATCGCACGTCAGGCCTGACGATGCCCAGTGCTTTGCTCTCATTCTTGCGACTGCAGCCAAAATTCACCCCACCCTCACTTCTTCGAAGGTGGGCTGGGGCAGTCTTTCTTTGGTTTATCATTACAATCACATGGTTCAACAGGTAGAACTAGTCACCATTCTAGTATACAGGGCTCTAAAATGCACCTCATCTAATAATGTGGAACAGTGTTGGATTGGCACTGCAAAGCCAGTATGGTGTAGTGGTTAGTGTCTGACTAGAATCTGGGAGTCTCAGGTTCGAATTCCCACCCTGTCGTGGAAGCTTGCTTGCTTGGTGACCTTGGGCCAATCACACACTTTCAGTCTAACCTACCTCAGGGTTGTGGTGAGGATAAAACAGAGGAGAAAGAACAATGTAATCTTCTTTGGGTCCCCATTGGGGAGAAAGACTGGGTGGAAGTGAAGTAAATAAATGAGTTTGGCTCAAGAGGGCAGTAGTCCCCAAGGATCCTTGTTTTTAGGATGCAAATAACTAATTTACCTTCCTTGTTACAGGTCTAAATCTTGGAACAGAAATTTAAATTCTGTTCAACAGAGTTTCATTGATAACATGTTGGTCTTGCACACTGTGATGCAGGATTCTCGCCACATGCTTGTTCTTCAGTTATGCCTTTTTGCTGCCCTTGCTGCTGTTGTTTACAGTGAGTAAACTGGAATTAAACCAGAATCTATATATATTTGGATGTTCCCACATCCAAAAATTAAATTTTAAGATGTTGATTCCAATCTGCCAATTTGAAAATTAGCAATAATTTATTCAATGTCTAGTTTTAGGATGTTACAAAGGAGGGGAGGCTGCATGGAAACTCAGGGTTTGTTTGTGTTTTTTTTTTAAATCTCATGCCATCCCACCCAATCTCCCCCTTCCAGGATTTGCTAAGCTCTCTGTTACTGATTTCTCTCCCCTCCTTATTTACCATAATTCCTTCTCTGAAATGCACCACAGACCACTTTTCCAACAATAGTAACAGCTTTGAGGGAGGGGAACCCTCAAGAGAAATGGAAAAGTACAAACTAAAAGAAGAGATCAGGAAGGGATGGTGGGAAACTTTCATTTTAGCAGTTTGTTTTCCAAATTGAGAGGCATGCCCCCCTTTGCTATCCCCCCCTCCCATTTAAAAGTCCTCTTAGGCAAAAGCCATTTCAAAATGAGCAAGCTGTTCTTAGCAACACAGGCTCAGAAAATGCCACACAGGAGTCCCCGTGGAGAGGATCCAGGCCAGGCCAACAGCCAGATGGGAACTGGGCAGGGGAAGGGAATGAAGCCTTCACACACACACTGCTCAATAAAGCTGCCCAGGGTGTACTACCACATACCTCATGATAGTAATAAAGCATTCTGCAACATACATAGCCAAAGCAAAGAGATTTCTCTCAAGAACTAACAGAGAGCCTGTAAATCTTTACTTCTGTGTGTGTGTGAAGTGCTGTCAAGTCGCAGCCAATTTATGGCGACCCTTTATGGGGTTTTCAAGGCAAGAGACTAACAGAGGTGGTTTACCAGTGCCTTCCTCTGCACAGCAACCCTGGTATTCCTTGGTGGTCTCCCATCCAATTACTAACCAGTGTCAACCCTGCTTAGCTTTTGAGATCTGACAAGATCAGGCTCGCCTGGGCCATCCTAAGAACTACTAAAAGGAAGTGGAAAGAAGAGACAAAAAAAGCCTGCCAAAAGCAAGGGAGTGCAAAAGTGCCCAATGCCTTCAGTGAAACAGGTTCTTTATCCTGGGCTGGATGTCCTTCTCACCTTTCCCAGGCTTTCAGTCTTGATGGGGGAGGAGCCAGCAGTAGCAACAACCAACCCCCAAGGACAGCACAGAGATGCTGTGCATGGTTTACCCTTGCCTGCATGGAAACAGATGCCCTAGAGGCAGGGAGAGAAAAAACAATCCCTGTTAACTTGTGTGCAAGTAGTTCAAATTTGGCATCCCTTACAGCCTGGCTCCCTAGATGACCACTTAATTGCCTGTATAGCCCTGTTAACCCAGGTGGACTGTTCACATTTACATAAGTATTTTTTGTTTTCTGATCTTGCATTTCTGCTGCTATTTGGGGGGGATTGAAAATCTCTGATCTGCTGCCTTTGGTATCGGAGATGTCAGACACTGAAATTGTCAATAAGAGAAGCATGAAAGAGAGCAGCATTCCATCGGCTATGTGCATTGTTAACCTGGTGAAATGATACACCAAAGCAGCACATAGCCTGTGCATGGGACAAAATTTCAAAAACCTTTGAATATTATACAATCCCTTGGCATCTGCTACTTTATTCCTCTTTGGACACTGGCCTGGTGCAATGGAGACAGTAAAGGAAAACCAGTTTGATTGTAGTCAGTTGTTTCAGCTGTATTCAGTACACTCTCAGAAACTGCAACATAATTAGAGGGGAGATGGCACAAGGCTTTCTGAATTATCAGAGTTCAATGTTACTGTGAATGTCTGTTTGCCCCAAGAAGTTTAAAATGTTCCTATCTATCCTTATCTCCAGGTGACTGTAGCCCTCCAAAACGCTTATCTTTTGCTGTGCAGAGGAGTCCAGAGGCAGAGAGCTATCTTGTTGGGACAAATGTGATTTACCATTGTATGCCAGGTTATGAACCTGTTCGTGGAAGACGTCCTGTTATTACATGCCTTGAAACTTCAGAATGGTCAGAAGTCACTCAGTTTTGTCAAGGTGAGTATCAATTCTAGGACTGTCATCAGTGGTTCTCATGAAATGTGGATTGAAATGCCTATTGCAGAGATCCAAAGTTACTGGAAGCCTTCAGAAGTTTACTTTCTCATCTCTGTGTTGTTTACAGTGCCCCCAAAACAGCGAATGTGCTTCAAAATCAGTAACTTCACTCCATTCGTTTAATATGCAAAGCTCTAGAACAAATGTGTGTGTGTGTAAAGTGCTGTTAAGTCACAGCCAACAAATAACAGGATTCCAGCCTGTCTCCTGAATCTCTGGGGGTACCAATGCCCCATCAGGATGGTGCTTCTGGAGTCCAATACATTGTCTACCTCCTGCCTGTCTTCCCGCTGGGCTGTGATAGCGAAGGTGGGCCAACAGGTCTGAGTCGTGAGTGGTGGGGTCCATCCCATTTCACACTCCATGTAGGGGCACTCCAGTGTTGCTGTCCTGAATGTGTAGTATGTGTATGTATAGTTTTTCAATGTTATAATTATTTTAGTGCTGCCTAGTTGGTCTCATTTGATAGGTTTGCCACAATATGTTTTGGCGCTGGCTTTCTGTACTGATCTGTTAAGTAGTCTGAACATCTGTTTTATAGTTGGCACTGTTTTATAGCTGGTCTAACTAAAAAAAAAAAAATTGGCCCTTTCTCCAAGGATTCAAATTTTGAGGTCTCTACTTTATTTCTAAGAAATGTAAAGCAACATGAACACCAGGCATGGCCTCATGAAACCTACCATGCTAACACTAATGTTTTGCAGATGTGCATATGACTGTCTTAGAGTGAAACAAATATTGTGTTTCTCTTTTCCCTTCTTCCTCATGATCACTACTTTAACAAAGCATTAGATCTGATATCATTATTCTGTGCATTGCCCCACTGCTGCCAGCCACATGTGGATCAGGGGTGGGACAGCACACAATGCAGTTGTTATCCTTCATATATTGTGTTAAATTGCATGTTACAAGGTGAGAGGGGACGAGGGCAGTGACAGTGTAATGTCTCATTATACTCTCAGGATGCTTCCCATCTTAGAGTGCCAAAAACAGTAGTTGAATTGGAAGTCAAATGGGGTGGGGGGAGATTTCTAGCACATGATCTATGGTGGCTGGTTTGGTTACAGAGAAAGTGTCATCCATGTGAATCCTGCTGTTCAGATTTGCACCCATGACCCATTTCCCCTATGAAAAGAATTTCTCATGTGAAAACCTTTCCCTGGAATTCACCTGCCTGTTTCTGCAAAGAAAGCATCTTGTGGCAGTTTAAAGACTAACTATTGATGTTCTTGCTTTTGAAAGTTATGACAACATGAAGTAATGGTAATCCCAATCTTTCTCCTAGGAAGACGTTGTTCTTTTCCATATATAGAAAATGGCAAAATAGCAAATATGACTGACCTCCGGCTGGGTGATCAAATAACCTTTGCCTGCAATGAGGGGTAAGTTACAGCTGTGACAACGGGGTTTTGTACAAAAATGCTCAGTGTGGTTTCAGATGTACACAGCCCTAAAATATTAACTTAAAAAACATATTAAGAGTGCATTTAACAAAACTCTTTGAGATGTCGGGTTTAGAGGGTCACCAGTTTTCTTTTCCTGAGCCTGCAATGTGCATCTTGATTGAGGTAGAAGGTATTCCAGTCATTGTAATACAAGAGTCCATGTGTCACAAGCCTTGTAATGCCTTTCTGTCCTGAAGATACCTGGAATGGCTGTAAATATCCAGTATAGTGTGGTATATACAATTTTGAACTTGGGACCAAAGAAAGCTGGCTTCAAATCCTCACTCAGCTATTGTCATGGCCCAGCCAGGACTAGGGGACACCGATGACTCCTCTGACGAAGAGTCAGCCAGCAGCCCTGGTTTCTATACACAGCCAGCACTGGAGGAGGCACAGGAAGAAGCAGCCCCTTCAGGGCCAGACCCAAACCCACTGCCAGGAACCAGTGTAGAAATTCCTCCAGGTCTGAGCCAGCTGTGGAAAGGCAGCTGCCTGTGTGCTTACTCACCCCCCTCTTCACCAGAACCTCAGGAATGGCGGAGGAAGCGAACACGTAGGTCCTTACAGGACTGGAGGCAAAGTGCTTGACTGACAGAGGGGATGCATGTTTGCAGGAGCAGGTCTGAGGTGGCTGGCAGGTGCATGGCATTACAGGCTGCCTGAGTGGTGTGCTGCTGTTTATAAGCAGCTGGAAAGGGCATAGCTGTGTGGAAGCAACATGTCTCTCTACTCCTGACCTTGCTGTGAATGGTCTGCTCTGTCTGAACCTTGGACTTGACCTTTCTGAACACTGACTGGAGAGAGAGGGGGGAAGGGGGAGAGCGCGAGCTTGCTTGCTTGCTTGCACTGCTAACAGGAGGCAGCTTCATGTGTTCAATAGATACTTTCCATGACGTTTTGTCTTACGAGCGACTCAGGTCTAGACAACAATAAAGACTTTTGTGGTGGAGTGGTTTTGTTGCTGTTGTTGTTGTTTGTTCTTCTTGTTGCTGTTGTTGTTTTAATGTTGTTTAATAGCACTCTTGTATGAGGCATTGAGTTGAATGGCAGCTTGTCTCCATCGACTGAGAAAAATAATCTTGTATTTGGGCACTCCTGTTCAGAAATTCAAGTGCCTAAGTGCCAAAGTATGTGGGCAAATAAAAAAACACACCCCAAATTATTAAATATTTTAAAGTATTTGGGCACTGTTTGTCACATGTACTAATTCATAAAACTTCTCTTGCATTTTAGATACATATTAATAGGGCAAAATGCTGCTCGTTGTATGGTGGCGGCAGGCAGAGTTGTTTGGAGTCGAGAGCCTCCACATTGCCAACGTAAGATGATCTATCTGTTAAAGCCATTAAGGTTTGTCTTGAGACCTTTCTGTGTACCTGTTGCATTGCAAACATTCTAGTGTGCTCAGGCTATAGTAATAACCCCCAGTGGCTAAAATTCTGGGGTGCTGCCTAAACCTTTAAGCAGGATATAACTCTACTGATCTCCATATATTGGGTTGGATCCAGTGATCCTTCAACAAAAGTTACTAGTCGTCACAGATCTTTCCCATGTTTCTCTCCCCACAGCAGCCGTACCCAGCCCCGAGATGTTTATTTCTTCCACCTCTTCTGTCAGTGCCCCAAAATACCCACAAAAGATAGCCACAGTTTTCCACTCCCGATTACATTCTTTTAAGAAAGGATTTGTAATCTCATGGTTACGGAATACATTTTAGGGCAATATCTTATCCGTTTGTTAACCTTTTGCCTATTTTCGGGTACTTTTCACAATTCCTAACTTTAATTTCCTGTTTGTTTCCTAAGCATAAAGTTCTTATTGTATTTCTTACTCTCTTTAAGTTATTTAGGTTTGGTGGATTTGTAGGCATAATTGGTCCAAAAAAGGAGCCAGGATGTGCTGGAAAGCTGAGCATTTTTACTTCATTCTGCCTACCTATGTTTGGTGCTGGTTTTTATTTATTTCTTTAATTGTCTTTTTTTTTTTTTTTTTTTTGTATCCCACCCTCGATCCCTGGCCAAAGCCAGGCTCAGGGCAGCTAACACTGTCAAAAGTAACATACAATACAATAAAACCATAATATACAATAAACCTTAAGAAATTTTAAACCAGTTCACATTTGTTAGTCAATTGAATAGTTAAAACAAGCTACGCTCATCGCATGAGCATAGGGCCACGGTGGGCCTGGAGGAACAGTCAGGGGCCCTAATTTGAGTTGGTAACAGCATGAAGCAGGGTCGCCAGGTCCCTCTTCTCCACCAGTGGGAGGCTTTTGGGGTGGAGCCTGAGGAGGATGGGGCTAGGGGAGGGGAAGGACTTCAATGCTATAGTGTTAAATTGCTAAAGTGGCCATTTTCTCCAGGTGAACTGATTTCTATCGGCTGGAGATCAGTTGTAATAGCAGGAGATCTCCAGCTAGTACCTGGAGGTTGGCAACCCTAGCATGAAGGGATTTAAAAAATGAGTGATATCATTTTTGTCTGGAAGCTATCCACTTAAGGGGAAGAATACATTTGTTTTAGCAACCACAGCAATGGTACATATTGTTTTGTTAAAACAGCACATTTAAACAGACACTTGGATGCTTAACTTGTGAGTTATTATTTACAAAAATAGTAAAAAAGAGCAAGAGTCCAGGAGCATCTTAAAGACAAAATTTCTGGCAGGGTATGAGCTTTCATGAGCCACAGCTTCAGAAACCAGAAGCTCACTTCTTCAGATACTTTTCTACTGCTATTGACAGACTAACACGACTACCCATCATGATCTATGTACAAAAAGTTACCTGGAAGATCCGGGAGAGAACTTACATTGTGCAACAAAATAATAAAACACGCATTTATTTCCTCGGGTCAAAGTTCTTTAGCAACAGCTGAAGTCTGACAGCCATGGATGTGTTGCTGACCCACAGTATTGCAAAATGGCTGTTAGTACTGCTGGAACTCTGACATGAAGATTCTGTCATAAAGAGCACTTGCTGCTAAACCCTACCCAGAATATACACCCATATGAACACCTTGGGCCCCTTTTTGGGCAAAAAGGTGGAGTATAAATATTTTCAATAAATCAAATAATATGAATAATGTAGCTGGCTTTAGAAAGAACAAAATTCCTTCCTCTTCTGGTTGATCTCAGGAGATATCCCAAGAAGTCTTGATTTTATTGATTCATCAACTGACTGTTATAGTCTGCTGAAAATTTTTAACATGAAAAAAATATCAGCCTGAGAACAGTGCTAATGTTTGCAATTAAAATCTAACTTCAGCGTCACTGTTGATGATCTCCCCAGGCATTCCTTGTTTGCCCCCACCTACAATTGCCAATGGAAAGCATAGTGGTTCTGATAGAGATGACTATGAATATGGCTCAGCAATAACATACAACTGTGAGAGTGGGTTCTCTCTTATTGGAGACAAGACTATTGTATGTACAGTGGAAGAAAATGGCATTAATGGAAAATGGAGTGAATCTGCACCTAGATGTGAAGGTGAATGAAACACATTTCCTTGTAATATAACTTCATATCAGAGGACCATGTAAAGTGGGGCAAAATACAAAACGACCTAAAACTACTTTATGCTGGCTCAATCCCATGTGCTTAATGTGTATTTATGTGTAAATATAATCATTGCTCAGTCCATTTTAGAAATGGCTTATATAGGTGAAAATTTAAAAAAGGAGGAAATGGCTACAACATCTTGGCTTCAGCATCTTCTGCTCTTCTGCTTGGAAGGCAGTCCTTTCAGTTCCAGTGGAACTTATATCTGCATAAATTAAGTTGAGATCATAAACTAGACCCTGATCCTCCTAATCATACAGAGCTTCATTAATTTCTGTGGACAAAACTGCCCATTGTATTTTGTGAAATAACTTAAGTGAAGCAGGTATTTCTTACTGATTAATATAAATAACATAATATTGTTGATATCTTTTATTGGATGTATGTGTTATGTGAGGCTACACAGGGTGAAAATGGCTCTTTCATTCCACTTTAATCTTGATCTGTGCAGGTAATATAGACAAAAGGTAGGAGTGGTTAGAATTTAAAATTTCCCTTTGACTAAGGAAATTTGGCTGGTTCTTACTGGCTTGCATCTTACAAAACTAGTCCCTAATTTGTTTGGCACAAAAACTTTCTTATTTAGTGTTGCTCTTCTCTTTCCAGTGGTAGAATGTAGGAGACCAGAAATCTCAAATGGAAGAATAGTATCTGCGTATCAGCCTTCATATACATATGGCAATACTGTGATGTTTGAATGCTATCATGGATATATTTTGCAAGGGGAAAATGTTATTAAATGTGAGGATGATAATACATGGCATCCTGTTCTTCCCGTATGTGTCCCAAGTAAGTATTTATTATCCATTAATGTATTTCAAACACTTTTGTTCAACTATCATGCTGAACATTATGGTTTTATTGAGACATTGGAGAGCTATTGCCAGTCAGCGTGGTGTAGTGGTTAAGAGCAGTGGTTTGGAGCGGTGGAGTCTGATCTGGAGAACCTGGTTTGATTTCCCCACTCCTCCACATGAGCGGCGGAGGCTAATCTGGTGAACCAGTTTGGTTTCCCCACTACTACATACAAAGCCAGCTGGGTTACCTTGGGCAAGTCACACTCTCTCAGCCTCACTTACCTCACAGGGTGTCTGTTGTGGGAAGGGAAGGTGACTGTAAGCCGGTTTGATTCTCCCTTAAGTGGTAGAGAAAGTCGGCATATAAAAACCAACTCTTCTTCTTCTTCTTCAAAGTATACAGTGTTGAGTTAGATAGACCAAAGGTCTGACTAGGCATGAAGCAGCTTAATACTGTATATTCTTCCTTGGCTGGCATTCTGGTGACAAATCTGAGAAGGGTCAATAATGTATCACTTTACCATAGAGATGGTCACTGCAGGACTGTAACTGTAGAATAGTGCTGTTTTCAGTGCTATGTGAAGGAGCCACCGTTGTAATTCCACTTTTACCTGATAGAGCAAGATAAATTTAACAGCAAGCTAGAAGACACTTGTGTGGAAAGGAACTCATTAGAGGGAAATGGCACAACGCTTCAGTGCCACAATGTTCAATGTGACAATTAACTTCCCGTTTCCCCCAACAAGTTTCAAATATGCATCTTTATCTCCAGGAGATTGTGATCCTCCAAAACCAAAAGCCTTTGCTATTCTAAAGCATGAGGAACAAAGACAGAGCTATCCTGTTGGGACCACTTTGACTTACTATTGTATCCCAGGTTATGAATTGTATTTAAAAACACAGGGCCTAAAATACAGGCTTCCTAAAAAGCACAAAGAATAAAGGGTTACAAATATTACAAACACATACACAGTTGATGCTAATACATAAAATGACTATTTCAGGGGAATAGCTCTAATTGATTTGATGAAACCCCACTGTGGTATTAAAATTATGAAGTTTCTAAGCTCCCATTTAAAACATTAATTTATGGACAGTCCAGTTATGAGCACAAGCATAGGCCTTGCTCTGTTGAAACATCTTCCCCAAAGAAAATTGGTTGCTGCTTGCCTAGCTGAATGTGGAGGAGGCAACATAAGCCTCACTAACAAAGATGGTTATCTGAATAGGAAGATGGGGGGGAGAGAAATAGAAGTTTTAGAAAAGTTTTTGTTATCTAGTATGTTGAATTAAGTTTTGTTGTTTGCCTTTTCTTTCTCTTTTTGTTGTGCAATTATGTGGTCATGCTACTGTGCAGTGGCCCAAAACAGTTATTCCATATCAAATATATGCTGGAGATGTCAAAGACATGTGAGCGCATTCGTTCATATCTGATGACAGTGCCCAGTTATAAAAGTTTTTTGGAATAAGGTGTTTAAATTAGTGAGAGAAATTCTACAGATAGAAATACGAAAAAATCCTAGTGTAGCTCTTTTGAACATTATGCCAGAGGGTAGTTAACAAGATGTGTTTAATAGGAAATTTATTCACTGCCACCATTATTTCATATTCAAATTGACTTCAGGCCAAATGTGTCAGGCCAGATAAGACACTCATCAAAGACCCTACTTCCTTTGCAAGCATGTTTTTTTTGTGAGGTAACAGTGTTCCTAATATTTCTTGTAGAGAGACAATGTCATTTTCCAAATATACAGAATGGCAGAATATCAGCTGGAAGTAGCCTTTTCGTTGATGATGAAGTAACCTTTGTCTGCAATAAAGGGTGAGTTGTAGGTTGCCTGTTGGAACAATTTCAGTTGGTGTTTATCTGCTCTGTATGTACAGATGTGCATGCACATGAATGTATGACTAACAGAGGTGGTTTGCCAGTGCCTTCCTCTGCACAGCAACCCTGGTATTCCTTGGTGGTCTCCCATACAAATACTAACCAGGGCCGACCCTGCTTAGCTTCTGAGATCTGATGTAGTGTGGCTTTAATCCCATCTGGGATTGTCAAAAAAAGATGCTTTATACTTTTCCAGATAACTCTGTTAACTCTGGCTCACAATGGTTTATCTTTGCTTTGGAAATGCTTGTGCCTTAATTGGACTAGGAATCTGAATGCTGAGTTATTTAAATTAGGCAACCAAATGTGGAGCATTTCTTATTTCGATTGTCACTACTGAAGATACATGAACTGTAATATGCATTTTCTATAACACTTTTTCTTATGAGTGCCTCAACCCTGGACAACTTAAAGCATCCTTGCTTTTATACTCCTAAAACTAAGGAGAAAGCTGAGTGTTGTCAGTCAGACTGAGGAGGGGAATTGCTATGACTTTGACAATTGAACTCTTGAAACTCTTGACTCTTGAAACATGAAAACTTGTGACCAAAGCTAGAACAACAACAGAAGGAATTTTTGGTGTTGGGGTTTTCTTAGTAACTTTGGCAGCAGTATTGTTTGAGGAATGGAATTAGTTCACATCTTGTCTCATTGAATTAATGTAAAAATTCTCTTTCATTTTAGACATAGATTAATAGGGCAAAACAGTGCCCGTTGTGTGTTTAACGATGGCAATGTTGTTTGGAATAGAGATCTTCCACACTGCGAACGTAAGATGATCTGTTCACTGAAGCTATTAAAGTTTGAATTTTTCTTTCTCTGCCCAAACCTACAAAGACAGCATGCATACTGATTGAGTCTGATAGTTATTACCATTACACAAGGCATGGTGATCTTCTCAGATGCTGCCAAACTAGCATCAAAGGTTCACTGGACGGGGAGGAGGAAAGGAAGAAAGAAGGAGGGAAGGGATAAAGATATTCTTCCCTCATCTTCTCTGTTGGGGCCAGCCAGCATTGCCTACCTTCTTCTGCTGAAACAGGTAAACTGAGTTGGGAGTTGTAAGGGGCTACATAGAAGATGAGAGCATCAGGGATCTCATGGTGTTCCTAATGACAACTTTAGTAGTTATCATGGGCTTTCCAGCCCATGGTTGATTACCCATGCCTTTGCTTCAGGAGTTGGGAGCAGGGGGAGATAACAGAATGTATTTTCTAGCACATTCAATTATTGTGCTTGGAAGGACACTTGGAGCGATTGAGCTTCTTGGGGATAAGAGCCTTGAAGCTGCAGGAGTTGGTTTCACTTGGCATTCTTTCTTATTCCAATTCATGTCAGAAGCCATCCCACAATGTGTGTTTACATGATTGATTCATTACATGATTGAGTGATCAGCTGACATGAAAATGATTCAGGCTGAAATGAGTTCAGCCTGACTACAACCTTAATAGCTGTGCTGGTCAATCAAACTGAAGTGTTTGTCGCTGATTGTCTCTCCAGGCATTCCCTGTTTTCCCCCTCCTGCAATTGCCAACGGTACCTTTAATGGCAGAGATGGAGACAAGTTTGTATATGGCTCGGTGGTAGTATACCAATGTGACAGAGGTTTCTCTCTCATTGGAAAAAACAGCATTTCCTGTACAATGGAAAGAAATGGCTTAACCACAAAGTGGAGCGGACCTGCACCAGAATGCAAAGGTGATGAGGGAAATCCCTGTTTGGTGCTTTCTTTGCATTAAAGTTTTTTGTCTTGTTGTGCATAAATCCTGGACAAGAAGAATCCTCCTCAATGTCATATAACAGCTAGGGTTGCCAGGTGCCCGGCGGTGGCAGGTAAAATCCCACCAATCCACCGGGCTGCCCGCCGACCAGCTGAGAGCCAGCAGGCACAGTGTTCTGGGTTTACCCAGAAGCGACGCAGATGCTCTGCCAACCTTGGCTAAAACTCTATGGAAACCGGTGGAGCTGCGGAGCCTGGCAAGCCTAATAACAGCGCAATCCCTTGAGCAGTGTGTTGCTGAGGTGCTCCCATGGATTTCAGTGGGGCTTGTACAAGAGATTCAACAGAGAAAGATACAGCAACAGGGATCATCCTCTAACAGGCCATTCCTGAGTTTTTGGCAGCCAGGGACAGCGTGGCGGAGGCACTGCTGTGGCACCTACAAAGCAGTTTCACAGCCACTGAAATCTCGAAAAAAGCCTTTTACAGGCTTTTCTCTTTTTAAATGGGGCTTTTCGCCCCATTGAGAACAACGGGGCTGCGCCTGCTAAAAAGCAGGCACAGCACCACTGCTTTCGCTGCCAGCATGCCGGGCTGAAACAGGACAGGGAGCTGCCTACATGCAGATCTCCCCCCCCCCCAGCGTGCCCTGGGACGCCTGGATGCCCCCCAGAACGTTAGATTAGATTGGACCTTTACACTGGTGGGAAGCCGGTGTCCCTGGGTGGTGCTGCCATAGCAGAACCCGGAGACCAGCATCTGGGCCTCCCTGCCATTGGTCATGCCATCTTGCATGGTGTAAGTGGCCCAGCTGCTGGCAGCCAAGCTGCTTATGCCCTTCCTGACCTCCTGAAGACTTTTGTCCTCAGAAGTCAGGAATGGGCTGTAAATGTAGCATTTCTTGAAATAGATCCTGGGGGAAGGAACTTGTTGTCATGACAATAGTTAGGCATTATTAGGTTCCGTTGAAAGCAATGCTTTTTGGGACTAATTGGTTCCATCGATTCCTTAGTCATTATTAACATTTGTTGGATTGAGGCCATTGTGCTTAGTTAACATTTGGAAGTAACTGAGCTGTTTTGTCTCCTATAGTGCAGATGTGAAAATATTGTCATCCTGTGTGTAGAGATGTATTTTCAACTTTACCCCATTTTGAGCATTTGTGTGGTATAACAATATTAAAACATTTTAAGATAGGAAAGTCACTTAATTTACAAAGTAACCAAAACAGAACCCTTAGTCACATAAGCACGCAGGCTGACAACTACTCTTGGTAAGAATTAGCAAATACACATTGCAAATTTAAAATAAATGTTGACAAAAGATCAAATGATTGGATATATTAATTTTATCCTCACATTATTTTAGAATGGGTTTAATTATCAATAGCAGCCCAAATAACCCACCTTAGCCCAAGCTCATCACCTTCGATGCTAAGTAGGGTCAGCTTCGCGCCCCCCTTCAGGAATGGGCGGTTAAGCCCAGTGTTACTTTAAAACTAACAAAATTTATTCCAGCTTGATCTCACTTCATCAGATGAATGGAGGATACATATCTGATAACCTGAGTTCTGTCTCAAAAAAAACCAAACTCATCCTGGAATAATTTTTGTTAGTCTTTCATGTGCCAATGGAATTTTGCTACAACATATGCAGCTATCCCTCTGGTTTTATTATCATGGACGGCCAAAGCTGGGTCGTTCTTACTGGTTTTTAATTTACAAAATTTATCTTCAGCTTCACTTATTTAATGCTGCTCTTCTTTTTCCAGCGGTCACCTGTAGTAGACCAGAAGTCTCAAATGGACAAATATCATCTTCATATCAGTCTTCATACACATATGGCAATACTGTGAGGTTTTTATGCAACCCTGAATATATTTTACGTGGAAGTAACATTAGTAAATGTGAGGCTGATAGTTTATGGCATCCTGCTCCCCCAACATGTGTTTTACGTAAGTATTGCATAACATCTAAATGTCCATCAGAACACTTGCATTCAACTTTAAATCAAAAACATTATATAAGACAGCTATTAGGATGCAAAAAAAATCTACACATACTTTTGGCCACACGTTCCTCCAGTTCCTTTGGAAAGACATGAGGAAAGTTTTACTTCAGCAGCTGAGTTATTAACATTACTAATGCTTTCCTCCATTTGCTGGCCCCACTTCCACTCCAGGCTTTCCTTTGGTGAATCCCCCACTTTCCCCTCCTGGCTGTTCTTCCCCCCTTTTACATTATATATCCCTCTTTGTCATTGCCTACCAGTCTCATCTATTCAGAAACATTGGTTCAGGCTTTGGCCTAGTTTAAATCGTAGAAGCTTCTCTTTCTGAGAACCCAAGGTCAAGCTGACTGTAGCTTCAAAGAGTGAGATAAAGAAGGTGGGAGGCTGACACAGGCATTCCCTGTTTTCCCCCTCCTTCAATTGCCAATGGTACCTTTAATGGCAGAGATGGAGACAAGTTTGTATATGGCTCAGAGGTAGTATACCAATGTGACAAGGGAGGGAGGGAGAAGAGAGGCTTCCCGGCTGGCGCGCGGGCCTGCGCGTGCACGATTGCCAGCCGACCCTCAGCTGGCTGGCAGGCAGAGGGGCACTTTACTGGGGGTTTGCCCGCTACCAGCGGGCACCTGGCAACCCTAGGGCTGCACCAAGGCAAAACAAAGGAAAAACAAAATGGTGCAGAAGGAAACAAGTTCTTTAATAATTTTTGAAACCTCTATGCGTTTTGCGTGTAGCTTTATCAGGGGGAATCTTCCAGATTCTTTTTAGTATGATGCATGGGGACATTACTAAAAAAGAATCTGAAAGTTTCTGTGAGGGCCCATCCCATAGGCCCCGCCTCTTGGCCCCGTGTCCTGGCCCGCTTTCATCCACGGGCACTTCCTTGGCCTCAGAACAGGAGTGGAGGAAGGACATCCCCTCCTCTATTCCCTAGGCTGGTCCCAGCTTCAGAGCCAATGCTCCCCAGCAGCCAGCCTCCTCCTCCCTGGCCTTCGCGCTCCTGCGGGCTTATATGGACCAGGCCCCCCTTGGCTCCACCCCCTCCCGAGCCTCCCATCCTGCCCTTCCGAGGCTCGAAAAGGCCTCCTTGGGCGGTGTCTGTGCCCCTCCCTCTCTCTCAGTTGAGCTGCGTCAGCTCCCTCCGCCCCGCCTCCCCCCTCTTCGGCTCTGCCCCACCTGTCTCCTCCGACGGGTGAGGCTGTCTCTTGCGCCCCGCTGCCTCTGGGTGGTGTTGCTGCGGCGCCTGGCTCCACCCTTCCCGGCCGTGACGCCGGGTCCTCCCGGGCTGCCCCTCGGCTGGGGGCTGCCTGGGTTCCTGCCCAGTAAGTGGCCTGTCGGGTAGTCCCGCCGTTGGGGCTTGCCCGAGCACAGGACAGTTTCCTCCTGACAAAGCTACACGTGGAAGGGTTGTAAAAATTATTAAAGAAGTTGTTTTCTCTCTGCACTGTTTGTTTGTTTGTTTGTTTGTTTTTGCCTTCGTTCAACCAGTCACAAGGCCAAAGGAACCGGGAGGGAGTTTGCCTACATGTTCCATCTTGTTAATGCAAGAACCCATGAGGGGGAGAAGGTGCTTGCTTAATTAGTCCCTGTAAAGCTGCAGAGTTAGGGTTGCCAGCCTCCAGGTACAAGCTGAAGATCTCCTGCTATTACAACTGTTCTCCAGCCGATAGAAATCAGTTCACCTGGAGAAAATGGCCGCTTTGGCAATTGAACTCTATAGCATTGAAGTCCCTCCCCTCTCCAAACCCTGCCCTCCTCAGGCTCCACCCCGAAAACCTCCCACCGGTGGTGAAGAGGGACCTGGCAACCCTTTGCAGAGTACATGGTCTTGTGACAGTAACCAACCTGATTGGTTAAGGTCACTAGGTCACTAGGTTAGCAACATACTTGATTTGTCCAGTTATATCACTAGCCATACATTTGATTGGCCAACTAGAACTATACCAGCATAGGTCATTTGGCATAAATGAAGATCTTGCTTTTGAGTCTTTACCCTTTGCCTGGATTACATCTGTCTTTGGGACACCTTTTGACTCTGGGTGGGCCAGGTTGGCTGGAGCCCCTGTTTTGGACTTTGAAACTCTGTTGAACTCAGTCTTGTCAGGTAAGATCTGGATTCAGAGAACCAATGCTTGTAAATGTGCTCAGGTTAGATATTTAGCATTATTATTTTAGCCTTGATGTTCACTTGCTTATATGTTCTTGGGTTTGGGGGTTTCAATCTGAAGCCAGTGCTTTAGTCTTTATTGGCTACAGCTACCAGAATAACATTTTTTGTTTTAATTCTACTTGCAACGTCTTGATCTTAGACCCAGGAAGGCTAGAGACTCAGTCTCTTGGTCTCTGGCTGGCAGGTTAGTCAAGGGGACTGGTGGTAGCACGTTACCCCTGGGGTTGTGAGGATTCATGCCTCAGCACTTTGAGTTTTTGTCTTTGACCAACCTATCATCCTCAAGTAGGGTTGCCAGCCTCCAGGTGGTGGCTGGAGATCTTCTGCTATTACAACTCATCTCCAGGCGACAGAGATCAGTTCACCTGGAGAAAATGACCTCTTTGGAAGGTGGACTCTATGGCATTATACCCCACTGAAGTCCCTCCCCTCCCCAAGCCCCACCCTCTTCAGGCTCCACCCCCAAAATCTCCAGGTAGTCCCAACCTGGAGCTAGCAACCCTATCCTCAAGGAACCTTAAATGGTCTTTGGCACTCTTCTCCAACAGCTTCTCTAAATTATGAACTCAAGGTCAAAAACAGCAAAGCGTTTATTAACTACCAGTTTGAATGTTTGTTTGTTTATTAAAACATTTATTTACTGCCTTTCCTTGTGGTTCAAGGTGGCTTATGATAGTAGTTGAAAACATTTTCAGTCTGTCACCCAAGTCAATATATCACAATATTTGGAGGCTTACCAGCACAGGTGTATCCATACATGTTAAATGTGCAGGGTTTGCTCATTGCCTTGTCTGCAAGTGGTATTTGAATCAGGGTTGTTACGAAAAATTCTTAATTTCTCGTTACCCAGTTTCTCCCTGAAATTCAACAATCTGTTTATTTTCCTCTTTTAAGAAATATGTAGTTAGTTTCTAATGAATATAATTTTGATCAAAGAGAAATTCAGACAAGAGAGGAGGGGCAGGAAGGGAAATTCTGCAGAATTTCACTCTGTAGATGCTCAAAGGCAAACAGCGTCCTTGCAAACCTTCCTGTTCTATGGTGAGTAATATAAAAAAACTGCAAGTTACAAGAGAGTGCATTGACTGCTCTACTCTCTCTTTTAAAAGAGGGAAAAAAGAATCAATGGCTATATCTAAAAATACAAATCTTTTAAAAAAGGAATTTTCTCTCTAATCTGCCCAATCAGAGTATGAAAATTTCAGTTCCGGGAAGGGGCAGAGGTCCATGCTACAAATGGAGAATATTGGGGTTAGTCCAAAGGCCAGAACCCAATAGCCCTTTGACATGTTTCACAATAACCACTGATCTCCCCCCCCCCCCCCGGCTCTTTCTTTAATGTTAGATAGCTGTGGTCCTCCAACTGGACTGAACTTTGCTGAGCTACTTGTTGCATATAAAAATAAGACCTCGTATCCTGTTGGATCAGTTGTGAAATATGAGTGCCAACCGGGCTATACTAAACAACCTAAACAGCCATCCTTTATTATATGTCTTACAAGCATGAAGTGGTCAAGTGTTCATGTGCTCTGTGAAAGTGAGTCAACATTCTTGTACTAGTTATTAGAGAGGTAGAAAGAACTGATTAATCTTTAACCAAGGATACTGCCTCGGTCCTAAATTCTCTTTGAACAGGCAACAAATTGAGTTGTACAATTTTGCCTTTGTTACATCTTTATTTTAAATGAAAGGCACAAACAATGGTTACCTTTGTACTTTAGGGCATCTTAGTATAAAAAAGGGAAGATAACATCTGTATAAAGTAACAGTTGTCTTGTTTTCTGCTAGAGCAAACATGTGGAAATCCAGGAAAACCAAAGAATGGCAGGTTGATTGAACCAAAAGATTTTCTTTTTGGCTCCACTGTAAATTTCACCTGTGATGAAGGGTAAGTGTCATGGAGACCAATGGGGTTCTGATCAGGCTCTTCTGCCTTTAACAGCTGTATAATAAACAGAAATAATCTGGGAAAGCATTTACCTGTCACTCTGAACAGGAAAAGCTTAATAAACTGATTTCTGCCTATTATGCAGACTTTTTCCGGACTCTTGTCAGAAAAAACTAGTGAACCTAATAAGGATCTAATTCTGCAGTCTATGCTCTCTCTCTCTCTCTCTCTCTCTCTCTGTATGTGTGTGTGTGTGTGTGTGTGTGTGTGTGTGTGTGTGTGTGTATATATATATATATATATATATATATATATATATATATATATATATATATATATATATATATATGGGTATTTGTCAGAAACATCCACACACAGTACAATGTATTTACTCCCTAGTGTGCACTATAGGTGAATAGGTGTGCACTATAGTATGAAAATATATTGTTCACTACTTCTTGGTTTCGTTTGGCGGCCCACATCTGAAATATTATTATTCTTTAAAATATCAGTAGAATAAAATTGGAAGTAGGTTTTGCTCCATCGCATGCAGCTTGTAAAGCCACGTCTCCAAGCCCCAAAAGAGGCCTAAGTATTATCTAGTTAGGATAGATGTAATTAGACATCGAAGACTTGGAATCCATGGACTCCTGGTTTACAAGGAATGTGGTTTCTCTAATAACCCCTCACAATACACATGCACTGTGGGTCAGAATAAGGTAAATCCATAACTGTTTCTGTCTCAATACAGGTACAGGCTAATTGGTCAGTCTTCCATACAGTGTGTGATATCTGGTCAGACAGTAGCATGGAGTGCTGAAATTCCTGTTTGTCAGTGTAAGTAGGACATATCTGTAAATCTTGGTATGGAAATATTATTTCTGTATGGTTCCTAGCCGGTGTCATTGCTCCTGTGTACTAGAAGGTGGAAAAAGAAAAGTAGATGATCAAGAACAGAAGTATGCTTTAAAGTAAAATAATTTTTAAAATCTTCTTCTTTTCGGTTACAGTTTTAATGGATTTTTCCTTCTGACCCCACAAAGGAGACTGTGTACTGTTGCTACACAACCACACAGATAATGCCATAGGTTCTTTTTTGTTAGGTTCTTTTTTTTTTTGCCCAGAAGTTATTCCCTTGGTTCAGTTCCTTTTAAAGTTTAAGCTGTGTTTCTGGTAACCAAAATTTCTGCTCTACAGCTAAAACCCACAAACAACGGAAAACAACTTCCTTACAATTCTTATGCCTATCCATATTGTCATAAAACTTGAAGGATCTTCTGGTTAAGAAATGAAGGAGATAACCATGTGATTTTTAGTTTACTATGCGTATAATGTTTATTATGGAATAATAATCAGGGGACCTGCAAGGACTTGCTTGGAGGATCTCATTTTCCTCTCTCCCATTATTTCTTCTTTCTTTTTCCTGAAGGCCCCCATATCATCTCTCCTTTTTCTGCGTCCTTCTTTCCTTCCCACCCACCAGCCAACCCACCTTTATCTGCCCTCTTGTCTTCAGCTTTCCCTCCCCTTGGCAGCCTCATCTCAAGAAAAGTTTAACCCAGTTGTGCAAGGTGCCAGTCAGGCAGGGGACAGTTTCATGGTGGGGAACAGCAAGGACTGGCAGGGAACACCTTACTTTCACCTGTATCCTCCTCCCCACACTATTTCTCTCTTCCTGGCAGCCCCTATGTCCTCACCTTTCCCTGCTTCCTTCTTTCTTTCCTTCCTTCCCACAACCAACATACTTTTTATCTTCCCCTCCATCTTCAGCTATATTTACTATTTATTTACTTCATTTATACCCCATCTTTCTCTCCAATAAGGACCCAAAGCCGCTTACAGCATTCTCTTCCATTTTATCCTCACAGCAATGGAGAATAATGATGTAAGCTGCTTTGGTCCCCACTGTGGAGAAAACCCGGATATAAAGGAAGGAAGTAAATAATAAATATAGCTGAAGATGGGAGGGGCAGATAAAAGGTGCATTGGTAGGGTTACCAACTTCCAGGTGCTAGCTGGAGATCTCCCGCTATTACAACTGATCTCCAGCTGATAGAGATCAGTTCCCCTGGAGAAAATGGCTGCTTTGGCAACTGGACTCTATGGTATCAAAGTCCATCACCTCCCTAAACCCCGCCCTCCTCAGGCTCCACCCCAAAAACCTCCCACCAGTGGTGAAGAAGGACCTGGCAATCCTATATTTTGGTTGGTGGGTGGGAAGATGAGAAGGAAGCAGGGAGACGACAATGGGACTGTTAGGAGGAAGGAAAGAGGAAATAATGTGGGAAGGGGAAACAGGGGAAAGGGAGGTCTCCCCACAAGTCCCCCACAGTGCAACTAGGACTGGGCCTGGGATTGGCAGTCAGCACCATGCAGCTGAGCAACAATTTTCCTGGCTACCAGGGGGGAGGAAAAAAGGGAAAGCTGAAGCAGGGGGCAGGGAGACAGATAAAGTTAGGTTGGCTGGTGGGTGGGTGGGGGGGAAAGAAAGAAAGAAAGAAAGAAAGAAAGAAAGAAAGAAAGAAGCAGGAAAAGGGGAGAGGCTATGGGGGCTTTAAGGGAAGGGAAAAGGGAAACAGTGGGGGGAGGGGAAGTGAAATGTCCCCCACAAGTCCTTGCATGTCAATATATTCTTGCATTTGTCCTTGCATTTGTCAATATATCTCATTCTCAAAAGTGTAAAATCTGTGGATACTTATATCCAGAAACTAAAGCTATGAACATACAAGACATTTGGCATAACAGAAGCACCTGAGCTGTTTTGCTTTTTAAGATATGGCAAGAGAAAATGCTGTACTGGTTTTCATGCTGTGTGTATATTTATTTTATTTTTTTAGCTTGCCCCTTCCTGAACATGACTGTGGTATAGCAGTACAGGTTACAGCAGTACTTTAAATGCTTTAGATTCAATGTTAGATTGAATAACTACATTAATACAAAATGGTCTAAAACTACCCCATACTAACTTAATGCAACAGGCTGAAAGTCAGAGGTTAGAATGTGCATATATATGAGTGAGAATCAGAGCATTCAGTCCAACAATCAGTGGCTAAAAATTTGTAGTTGCTAAATCATTTCAAACTGGATTTATTTAGCAATAAATTTAGCAAATTAGGCAATTTGATGTCATGTTCATTTAAACCTCAAAGAACTTATTGATCATTTCATGAAGAAATTGAAGAGCAATAGAAGACCCCCCCCCCTTCCTTCTCTGTGTGGAACACATAGTTGGCTTTGCTGTACAAGGGAATTCTTTACCATGTGGGCACATATTATCGCTTGTTTTCTGCATTGCAGATGGAACTTTACTTCCTTCCTCTGGACCCAATGTCACCTCTGTCTTCAGTAGTCAGCCGACAGCAGTGACAGTTCCTGCTTATACCACTGTTTTACCCACATTCCAAACAGAGTTAGCCTGGGAGAAGCTGTTCATAATACTACAAGAGATCAAGGACATAGTAAACATAAAAAGTAAGTTCTCTGCCTTTATGTATGAACAAGCGCCTGAGCTGCACATTCTTTTTCATTTGTACCCTCCTTTCTCCCTAATGGGGACCCAAGGCAGCTTACATCATCCTCTCCTCCATTTTGTCCTCACAATAACCCTAAGGCTGAGAGTGTGTGACTGATCCAAGGTCACCCAGTGAGCTTCCATGGCATGAGCAGGGATTTGAACCTGGGTTTCTCAGATACTGGTCTGACACTCTTAACCACTACATCACACTGGCTCTCTAATGCATCTGTCTACAGATAAACCTATAATGTTTCTACAATAGGGTGCATACATCAGCTTGCCCTTCTCTTTGCTCATCAAATGTCATTTCCTGTTATAAACAGCAAAATCATTGGAAGAACGCCTGGCTCGGTTAGAAAATAAAGTGGACAAAGTCATATATAAATTCGAGTCCTGCTGCCAACAGGCTAGAGAAGAAAGGCTGGAGGAGGAGCAAGATGAGCAGTGATGATACTATAGATGTACAAACAGTGGAACACTTTCCTGGAAGTAAGCCTCATACAATGGACCTGAGTGGAACGGCTTAGGATTGCCCTGGAAATGTATTTTGGTGATAGTAAGTAATTGTTGGGACACAGAGTTGCAGTTTCAGCACTAAGAACGTAGCTCTCGGCCTATCAAAACGGCTATCCACTTTGCAAGCCATGGAAGGAGATACAGTGCTAGATAACCATAAATAATTGCCACTTGGATGAAGCCTGATTTTTAACACAAAAAAGACCATTCAGAGCCATGTAGTATTAAATTTTACATTTTAATCCCCTTTTTAATGTTAAACCAAATCTTGACATTTAGAAATTCTTCAAATCTTGAAATTGTTTAAAAGAATGGACATTTTGTTGTTCGTGGGGCAAAGCTGAAGTACTGAGGTACAGATAGATATAGGATTGGTAAATAAGTAGAGAAAGAGGTTATAGATCTCTTATTGCTATTTTGACTGTAATAAATTAACTTTATTAAAGGATTGATTTAATAGTGTAAGCTTTAATAAATGTCAGCTTTATAAATGTCAACCCTTGAGTGATCTCTTCAACCTCACATGGTAACAAGCATGTGATGCTGCGGGGGAGTGAGTGAGTGAGCAGTTCCAAAACACCCTGGCCTACCAATAAACCATGCTGCCTTGTCTATTCTCTGCACCTCCCTCTCTTCGCTTTCCCCAAGAAGCAAAGACTGACACAAAAGCAACACAGAAAAACTTCATTTCCCAATCACTACTACCACTGAATGAAGTAAACACTCTACAAACTGTCCTGTCTTAATGTGCTGCTTTAGTGGAGTTAGATGGTATTAGATATCAAAACATAATATATAGACACACATACACCTTTCAGAAAAATCTAAAGTTTTGCCACTTTACTTGAAAGGAATATGTCAACTTTTGGCTCTTGACCTATGAACTATAAGGAACACTAGCATAATAACACCAGAGCAGTGCACTCTGCACAGAAATTCCAATTACCTCTGAGGTTAAAACATCTTCAGTATATGCTTGGTACATAGCGTTGCCACCTCCAGGTTGGGAAATACCTGGAGATTTTGAGGATGGAGTCTGAGGAGGGTGGGGTTAGCAGAGAGGAGGGACTTAAATGCCATAGAATCCAATTACCAAAACGGTCATCTTCTCCAAGGGAAAGGATCTCTGTCACCTGCAGATCAGGTGTAATAGCAGGAGATCTTCAGCCACCACCTGGAGGCTAAGAAAACAAGAAACCTATGCTGAAATAGTATAGACTAATGGAAAAAGCAGCACAAGGCTCATATATACAAATGAAAAAGCAAGACTAACTATTGGAGTAATGATTCTATTTTTTCAAGCAATTTGCGAACGCAACTCCATAGGGAAACAATAATATATTGGCGAGTTGCTGGACACACATACCAGAGAAAAAGGCTGCCAAGCAAGGCTTAAGGCAATAAATTATAACTAATAGCAGTTAACTGATAACAGCCTTTCCGGGCTTGTAATTTAGGAACTGCCGCGCAGGGCTTAAAGCAATAAATTATATGACTTGTGACAGTTAGGGCTGTCAATTCGGTTCGGTCCGAACTGAAAATCAACCGAATTTCCCCTGATTCGGTGATTTTCTGTTCGGACGGATCCGAACTCAAAACTGGCGGGCAACCGGGGGGGCCGAATTCAGCGAGTTCGGGAGTTCGCGAATAAATTCGGCAAATTCGGCCCCCCTTCAGGGGAGCCCGCTGAAAGGCGCGGGCTGCCCTTTAAACTGATCTGAGCCTCCCAGCTGGGAGGCTCAGATGAGTTTAAAGGGCAGCCCAAACCTCTCCAGCGGAGCCCGCTGAAGGGGGGCGGACTGTCATTTAAACTGATCTGAGCCTCCCGGCCGGGAGGCACAGATGAGTTTAAAGGGCAGCCCGCCCCCCTTCAGCGGAGCCCGCTGAAGGGGGGCGGGCTGCCCTTTAAACTCATCTGAGCCCCCCAGCTGGGAGGCGCAGATGAGTTTAAAAGACAGCCCGCCCCCCTTCAGCGGGCTCCGCTGGAGAGGCGCGGGCTGTCTTTTAAACTCATTTGTGCCTCCCGGCCGGGAGGCACAGATGAGTTTAAAGGGCAGCCCGCCCCCCTTCAGCGGGCTCCGCTGGAGAGGCGCGGGCTGCCCTTTAAACTGACCTGTGCCTCCCGGCCGGGAGGCGCAAATGAGTTTAAAGGGCAGCCCGCCCCCCTTCAGCGGGCTCCGCTGGAGAGGCGCGGGCTGCCCTTTAAACTGACCTGCGCCTCCCAGCTGGGAGGCTCAGATCAGTTTAAAGGGCAGCCCGAGCCTCTCCAGCGGAGCCCGCTGAAGGGGGGCGGGCTGCCCTTTAAACTGATCTGCGCCTCCCAGCTGGGAGGCTCAGATCAGTTTAAAGGGCCCCCGCGCGCCTTCAGGGAATCCCTCTGAAGGCGCGCTGGGGCCGAATTTTCCCCTGAACTCCGGATCCCCCCGAATTACCGGGGATCCGAAGCGGGGGAGTTCGGACTTCGGCACGTACCGAACCCACAAGGGTCAAATTCGGCCAAATCCGAACTGTACCGAATTTTTTTTTGACAGCCCTAGTGACAGTTAACTAAAAACAATTAGTAATAGAACTAAAGCATTTACAAAAAAAGGCAACCCCACAGGGAAACAAATATTTGCAAGAGAAAATCTGCCACGCGGGGCTTAAGATGAAAAAAAATATATGTATGTGGCTATATCAGCCACACAGGGCTTTCAGTAGGCTAAAAAGACTCTTCAATATGTCGTTTCTCTGGTTATAGCCTCACCGGGCTAAATTTATATCATGAGTACAGCACTCATAAAGATAACAGCACAGACTGTGCAGTCACATTAAGCACCAAGAAATAAGCAAAATTCTTCAAGCAGCAACCAGTGGCCAAGTACGCGCATTTTGGTCGTTGACCTTCATCAGCTTGCCCACAAAACAGGAGGTGCTGTCAGACAGGCATGCAGAAAATTCATGAGCATTTCTAAAGTACAACAAGACATGATAATGGTTTAAATGGATTGCTGACAAACTTACAAGTTTCCTAAAGCATAGTCAAAAGCATTAGATTATAAAGCTTACCAACTCCATGGAAACAAGTCTTGTGACACCAAATGGTTTCTTAGTGTGAAGATACCTAGAGACTGCTAGCTATTAGTGCATGCAGCTGCCAACTGTAAGCAGCTGTCTGGTTCCTAAATTAAAGGGACAGTGTGTCTGTTTAGAGGAAGCACGAGAGATTGAACTCAGTGTTCAAGCCACCTGGTGCTAGTGTTTTAAAAAGAAATATGAACCTTCATTCTTGTCTATTCAAATTTTTTTTGACATCTTGTGCCTGAAATGGTTTAGGATGATATTGCCACAGTACAAAGAACTTGAGATCCCGATCCGTGTGGCCCTGGCTTGTAAAGTGCTCTACAACTGGCGCGTCTTTTGTTTTGGCCCTGATCCTGGCACGGTGCTCGCTAATTCTTAATCTAATTTGTCTAATGGTACATCCTATGTACATTTTAGGATCGGCACAAGAACAAATGAGAGCATAAACGACCTGGGATGAGGCACAATTCGAGAACTGCCTCAAAGTATACGTAAATTTGCCATTGGTAGAGGTTACCTGTTTGACTGGAAGGCTGAATGGACAGGCAGCACATCCATTGCATTTAAAATGGCCATGAGCTAGAGAATGTTCCATAGGTGCATACATATCTGTCTTGATGCAATGAATTTTAAGGGCAGAGGTTCTTCTAAATCCTAAGACTGAAGAATCAGCACAGCCAGGAATGTGCTTGATGACGTGCCAGTTCATTGGATAATTCTTTTGATGTCATAAGACAAATGAGTGAAATTGAATGAGGCCACCAGTCTGGGACTTGATTGGCACTTGATTTTATTAATAAAAAAACAGCAGAATTTCTAACTGCTCAACAGTAGAGAACTCCTATCTTTTACACCTTACCTAAGGTGCACAAATCTCTCACTTTTCCTCCTGGCAGACCTATAATTAGCGCAATAGGGTTTGCTTTAGAACCCATTTCCAGATTCATTGAGTCATTTTTACATGCCTTTTCCGTAGAAACTCCATCTTATATTGCAGATACTAAACATTTCATATCCCAGATAGAAGGCTTGCAAATTCCTTCCGAAGCTGTTTTGGACACACTTGAAGTAACATCCCTCTACACAAACATTCCCTTAGAGGAAGCCAGGATTATTATAGAAGATCGCCTCTTTTCCCGTACAGTGCAGGACCCTCCAACTCATTTCCTCCTGAGTCTGGTAGACATCATCTTTGAGAAAAATTATTTCAGGTACAATCAACAATTTTATTTACAAGTGAAGGGTGTCTCTATGGGCGCGGCATGTGCCCTTCAATTGCTAATCTGTACATGGTTCAATTTGAAAAAGATCACCTCCTGCCACAGTCTTCAGGTTTTTTGCAGCACGTTTTATTTTACCGGAGATTTGTTGATGATCTTTATCTAGTGTGCAAATCTTCTGAATCCTATCAATTCATATGTTCATGGATCAACACCTTAAATCCACACCTTACCTTCTCTGGGAATTCCAGCTCCACTTCTATTCCTTTCCTGGACGCTGAGGTAGCTCGATCTGAAACTAACAAACTAACTGTCAAGCCTTATAAGAAACCTACTGATCAAGGTGGAGGACTTCACTTTCATTCTCACCAGCCGGTGCATCTACGCATGAACTTACCTTATAGCCAATTCTTGCGCCTGAAACGCAATGCCACTCAGTATGAGGACTTCATTACCGCTGCACAGTCTTTGGCACAAAACTTAAGGTCCAGGCAATATCCAGATCCAGTTCTAAATCAAGCTTTTGTGGATCGCTCCCAGTTAATCACTCCCAAATCTTCACAACCATCTTGTCCCAATCAACATACGAATCGATAGGATTCAGAAGATTTGCACACTAGATAAAGATCAACAAATCTCGTTATAAAGCCTTATACTGAATCAGACCACTGGTCTATCAAGGTCAATATTGCCTTCTCAGACTGGCAAGACTGGCAAAATGGAAGGAGGGCTTTATAACAAAATATGAATATAAACAAATAACCAGTGCTCACTTGCAGGGAGAGTGTTAGAAAAGCTAAAGGTCAGTATGAGCTTAGGCTAGTGAGAGATGCTAAACAAAACAAAAAAGGGTTATTTAGTTATGTTCAGAATAAGAAAAAGAACAAGGAAATAATAGACCCATTGCCGGGACAGGAAAGTGAAAGTGTAATAGATGATGAAGAGAGGGCAGAACCGCTCAATTCCTACTTTTCCTCAGTCTTCTCTTGCAAGGGAATCGTTGCTCAACATGGCCAAAATGAACATATGATGAGGGAAGGGAGTTGCAGCCTAGGATTGGCATGGGGTAGTACATAAATACCTAATTTCTTTAAATGAAACTAAGTCCTCAGGGCCAGATGAACTGCATCCAAGGGTACTCGCAGATGTAATTTCTGAGCATCTATCCCTTATTTTTGAGAATTCTTGGAGAACAGGTGAGGTGCCAGAAAGTTGCAGGTGGGCAAATGTTGTCCCCATCTTCAAGGGGGGAAAGGAGGATCCAGGTAACTACTGACCCATTAGCTTGACATCTATACCTGGAAAGGTTTTAGAACAAATCATCAGTCAGTCCTAGGACATTTAGAAAGGATGGCTGTAATTATTAAGAGCCAGCACGGGTTTCTCAAGAACAAGAGTCATGCCAGAGTAACCTTATCTCCTTTGTTTGAGAAAGTTAATACCTTGCTAGATCAGAGGAATGCTGTGTGATCATTGTGCCTTCTAAGAATTCAGCCTAAGTTTGTGATTTAGTTTGTGATTTTTGTCTTCTTCCATTTTTGAATTTTGTTTTTGAGGATTTTTAAAGCCCTGATTTATATATATATTGATGTCAGTGAAATACTTCAACCTAGCTCCTTCATTCCCTTGCATGCCAACGAACGTGGCTATCAGGGATATGAAAGGGGGGAAGCCCCCCCCCCCACTTGAAGGGTCTCTCCCTTCCCCTTTTGAAATGCAAGTTGCCTGGCATTCACTAACAATCTTGCCTTCTGTTTTCCCTCCCTCCTGGAAGCCATGCCACCCAGACAGGGGAACTGGGAAGAGAGGCAACCCCCCACCACTTTTGTTTTGTGTGCAGTGTTCGACTTTCTCTCCGCCTAAATAAGTTTTTTTTCTGTCTCGCTTCAAGGAGCAGCGCTCTCGCAGAGCAACCCTCCAACCACTAATGTGTCTAAGTTCCATCCCTGCTATCGGACCACCACAGTTGTTGGTGGAACTCCCTGCTGCATGCTGCCCCGTAGTCACCTCCCAGGCCGGAGACTCTTGGTCTGAAGCAATGCTACTGCAGCCCACCTGTGGGGAGGAGGGAGGACTGTCGACAAGGAGCTTGCTGCCAGATATCGCACCATTGGAAATACTATTGGGTATATATGAGTCATTCAGCCCCAGGATACTATAATGTATGTATTAATGCAAGGATGTGATTGGTTCAGATGGGACCCTGCGCTGACATTTGAAACCCAGGGCTCCCCCCTTGTGCCAACCTCCCAGGTAGGGAACACCCCCCCCCAACCAAAACATCGGACATCCAGACAGCTGCCAACTACCGCATCCACTCGTACCAAGGGAAAGGAGCAATGTTATTGCGCTGTCCTTTCTCCCAAAGGCTCATTAACAAACAGGCAGCAAACAGCTTAACCCTTTCCAGTACTTATAGCCCTACGACTTCTTGTTATTTTGTAGCCACAAATGCCTAGGTTTCCCTGCAAACAGTCATGCTTATAGCTTTAGTGTACTAATCCAGATTGCATTAGTACCTTACATCCACTACTTGTCTTTAACTGCTTCACCTTCCAAGGTTTTATATTCGTTCAATGCCTAGACTTAATGATTTAGTAATGTTTACAAACTTGCAAAGTTTTATGTATGTTAGTATTAGGATTTTTCTGAAACTGTTGACTGCCCAAGGTGGGAAGATTAAGATAATAATATAGCTCAGCCACTGCATTGATGGAATAGATTTTAGATATATATATGTAGTCTCCTATATTGGGTATAAATATAAGTGTTATGATTAGATCCCATTGTGTATATATGTATATGCAAGCTGCCATTCTTCCTCTACTTATGCTTTCACGCATCTATGAGTTTGGGGTAGATGGATGCAAAAACGGCTCAGCAAAATGACAGTCATATATCAGGCTGCACAGCTCTCCTACAAGAAGCAGTGAGGAGAACTGTGTAACCCTAGATTTGCTCTGTAGGTTTTTTTTAATTTTATTTTATTATTAGTATTGTCTATTCTTTGACTTTCCAAGGTGGGGATACCATTTGGCATCCCCTAGAGAAAAATTAGAGGGGGGGGAATGGAGCTATGTTTCCGCGGATCGGCGTGGCAGCACGACCACAGCGGAGGCACACACATTCATGTGGGATCAACTAGTTCCTCGCCTCCAAGGTGTGGGGAGGCTGCATGAATGGAGTGGCTGTAGAGCGCATGGTGTGGGTGTGCAAGCACAGGGTCCGATCCGGTTTTTGGACTGACTTCCTGCAGCAATAAAGATTGTCGAGGCTCCCAGCTCGAGCTCCTGAGCCATCTACCTTTTGGATCAAGGAACTACCCCCCTTCCCCCCCAAAAAAAGGATCATGCCCTTGGAAAGCCAATGTCTTGCTTATACCCAAAAATGTGTTCATACCTCGTCAAATGTCAGCATCTTCCCCCTGATACCTGTCAAAAACCCTGAAAACAGCAAGGTACCCATCATGCCTCAGGATTTCTAATTTGCATATGTCAAACCCCCTAGGGCAGACCATACCCCCCCAATCTGCGTTTATAGTCAAATGTGATGGTATCTTGACTATGTATTTATGTGATTATATGTGTGTTGCTGTTTAGAAGCACAGTCTATCTTTCACCAGCATAGGGGAGGTGTCTTCCCTGAGGAGATGATTCTGCCCTGACCATGTGGAGTCACTCCATTGGGAAGAGATCTCGGGGTCTTGGATCGCTTGCCTTTTGGGGGAGAGCGGATCCAGGACCAGAGTGGCACCCTTGCATGTCGGTGGGCCCACTCGGACCCGTTGGGTGGGTGTGCCTACCTGGCCAATCTAACACCGCCTTGCTTTCTTATTCGCTTTCCTCTAATTGATAGCAAATCAGGTTTTCTCCAAGTAGTTTTCCTGTCCAGATTAAAGAGTAAAAGTAGCTGTAAAAGTGCTGATTAGTTTAAGTTATTATTGTAGATTTAATAATTTATTTTTCCTGCTCCGAAATGAAAGAGACCAGCATGCTTTGCGCCTACATGCAAATCACTTTCCCTCCTCCTACGGTCTGCCTTCCCCATGGCAGATGCCGTAGAAGGACCGGAATGACAGAAAATCGCAGAAATGAAAATGAAATTGTGCATTGACGCACTCGAAGCCCTGCAAGCAAACCTGTGCCATCAGTTTGCAGAGAGAATCTTGTGGGGGGCCCGGCCCCCCCTGGACTTGGGACGCCTCCCGCCGGTAGAGGAGGAGGTCGGGGCAGAGGAGCTTCCTCGGCCTCAGACCATTCTGAGGGCGAGTCTGAACTGTACTCCCCCTCAGAAGAAGCCAGGATCACCCCGCCCAGTCGACCCAACAGGCTTCCTATGTTGCTCCTCCTCGGCCTCTGCTTCCTCCACCCTTTTATCCTTCTCCCCCCGGTGCCGCCCTCCAGCCTTCCCGGTCTCTTCCCCTGCCTCCCCTCAGCTGTCGCCCCTCAGGGCTGCCTGCCTCTCCCTTGGTCCCACCCGTCCCGGGGCTGTGCCTCCCTGCCCCTTTCCACGACGGGCGCGGCGACCCATCAGCTGTCCTGCGGGCCTCCGCCCCCTCTGCTCCTCCTTGGGGCCGCCTTCTCGCCGCCCCCCCTCTCCGCCTCCGCCGTCGCCGCCGCCCTCCGGTCCATCCGGCCTTTGGCGTGGCTCGGGGCCACCTGCGGAGGAGACCGGGGAGCTCGGTGAGTCACCGCCGGGGTCGGGCCACTCCCCCAGGGCCCTGCCTCCCCCCGCACCGCCTGCCCGTTCCGCTGCCGGCCTAACCCCCGTCGCTGCCCGCGGCGGTGCTTCGGACGCCCCCTCCTGCGGGGAGGGTGGGGGAGCCCAGCCGAGTCCGGCGACGCCCGGGGTTCCGGGGGTCGCAGGACAAATCTAATTAAGCTAGTTAACCCTCTCCCTACTCTAGCTATGAGCTCTCTGCAAGAACCAATATTTTTCCACTATTTAGCAACTTAATTGCGAGAGACCAACCGGAACCCTTTCCTTTCCTATCAACTGTAACTTCTGAGATAGACAAAGTTTTTTTCTCGGCAAACTGCAACATCTAGAGTTTTTTCTTTGTACTGTCTTCTGTGTGCTGTGTATTCATCTAGTTAATTTAATTCATCTAGTTATTATTTCCATCAATGTATTATATGTGATTCTAGCCTTAGATCTTTAGTACCAATTCACAGTGATTTACTTAGGAAAGCTAGACTTTGAATGTAGTTATGATAAACGTGTCTTTAAAGAATCTCCTGCTACACCATCATTCAGTGTAGCTGTTCACCATGAATAAACTTGCAAAGTAAACTAGTTCAGACCTTCCCTAGGAGATGCTGAATTCCATGGCTGTCATCTTTTGATCTGGCCCATTTTTTTTTAGGATAGTTAACTGGTGGCTCCACTAATCCTTTGATTTGTATATCCCCTGGGATCTCCAAGCAAGACTACAAGCAAGTCCCTGCGATCCCAAGTTCCCTTGTTCCAGTCCACGTCCTGTTGTTCCAGCCGCCAGCGTTCCCGTGATCCTGTTTATGCTGGCCCCGACACGCTGTTTTGGAGCCAGCAAGGGGGGGATTGTTGCTAGGTGGGCAGCCTGACCTCCCGCCCTGGTCATGGCAACCACACCAGAGACTCACTATACTGCCTAAGCGGCAATGCCCGTCGCTTTGGCAAGCGTTCCTTTGCTTTGTGCAAGCCAGACTGTCCAGGACAAGAGACCAGGTCGCCCCTAAACATGCCAGAGGGAAGCCATGATCCTGATTCTCCTGAAAGAGAAGCCATGGAGCTGAGGCGAGAGCACCACGTAGCCTTCTCCTGCATTTCCCCCCCTCCTAACAGTTCAATCAGCAAAACATCTGTTGCAATCTACATTACCAGCTGGAGACGATTCCCACAGCTGCCACATCATGGAAAACCGAGATTCACACCTTCATGAGACATCGCCATAAATCTTCAAGAGATAAGAATCAGATTCCAGCCAGTCCCGCGGATGTACAAATCACTGGTGTCAGGATAGCATATAATATTGCCACATCACAAGAAGTCTTTGATCCCCATTGTTTTGAGAAGGAGCCATCTGGGGTAATCTCTACCCCCCCAGAAGCCCCTCACCACCCCGCCCCCAGAGTAAAGTATAATTGAATTCCCCAAAAGTCCTTAGGGCTCTCTCTTCCTCTCTCTCTGATACTGACTGTCACTCGGCCAGAGTGAGCAGCCATGCTGGAACATACAGGGGACTCCCCCTGCCCCCTTTTTATTCCTCTCTGCCATGGAATTCGGACATCTGGATTTGGTAATGTATTACCCACCAACGACCTTAGAACCGTCTCTGTATATACCACCTTTTTCTTTCTTAGGAATTTCTGTATGTATGTATGCATCATTGAATGTTTGCTTATATAAACTCTCTTAATCCAAAAGCCATTTGCCTCCATCTTTATTCAGGGGTTACTGAAAACAACTCTGCTATACATTGGGTGTGATTCCGCTATATAAATAAATACTCTGTGATTTCCAACTGCTGCTATAATTCCCCAAGTTGAGAGCAGTTTGGGTAACAGTTCTACATAATATTCTTGTTGACAAGCTGGTAAAATGTGGTTTGAATCACAAGTATTTACTGTTCAGTATTTGAGAAGGAGAGCACATCCTTTGTACATAATCCTATGAACAGCTGAGCATCAGAGCTTGGTCATAACATTTGTTTTAACAAGGCTTTATGCTTGTCTTGAAATGGATTACAGTCATTGAGAGGGTCTGATTGTTCCTTTATGCTCAGTGGACACCTGATATGAGTTACTTCCTGGAAACTGTTAGTACATTCTCTCTCCCCCCACCCTCAAACTCTGAGAACAGGTGATTTGCATATACAAGTTTTTCCCTCTGAAACACCAAATGGGAATTAGTCTTCTTTAATCCTAATTCCAGGCTTTCAGATTTATGCAGTCACAGAGAAAAGCAGGAGTGGGCGGGGGGCATCTACTGAGCATGCCCACTCAGAGGTTCAGAGATTCCCAGGCCACTTTGAGATTTTAAGGTCCCCTGCCATAATACCAAAAAAGAAGTACCAAGTACGAAGAGAGACAAAATAAAATGGAGAGATATTAAATGAAACCAACTGACACCCACACAATGAGGGGGAAAATGAAATTCTAATAAAATTTCTCATTTTGTAGGTGTCAGTTGGTTTCATTTAATATCTCTTCACTTTTATTTTTTTTTGTCTCCCTTCATACTTCGGCACTTCTTTTTTTGGTGCTTTGTAAATGTAACTTTTCCCCCTCCCCGCCCCCAGCCATAATAAACATAAAAAATTATATACATAAAAACAGGTTGTAAAAATTGACAAAAGCACAATTTGAGGCTGGCTTTTATGCTTGAGGCTCCGGCCAAATGGTTCTCCTTCCCCTCCCTTCTGATTGGCCCTGCTGCCAAGCCATGTCACCTTTGACACACTGTAATAAGTATGGGATCTGGGAGGGTCTGTCTTGTAGATTTGGCCTAAAATGGCATGCCTTGGGTATATCAGAACTTTTTTTTAACTATAAAAGGGAGTAAACAAGAACCAAAAATAATGACTTTAAACAATCACCGTATAGCAAAGTGGATGGATCAATTAGTCTTGACAATTAAACAAGCTTACAGTGAATGTATATAAACATGATTATGCATGGTACAGACGGTATATCAGAGCCTGTGACAAATGAATGGCAGTGCTTCTCAGTGGATTATTAAAATGTTAGTGGATTATTAAAATGTTTATTCAAAATTAGGTCATGGTGACTTCTTGAAAAAAGCTGGATCAGGCAGTCCCTTGGAACTTTATTTTTTGTAGCATAGGCAGAGTTCAGTCTGTAGGCCGTTATTATCATACCTTCCACAATAGCCTCATCTTCCTGTAAAAAATCAGCCAACAGTGTTTTCATATAATTTCTCAGGTCTGTACACTCCAGTTTTTCTCTGAGGCCACGTATACGAATCCAACTTTCCTTTATCTTCATTTCCAACATTGCAGTATGATCGTAGTGCCATTCCTCGCGTTCTTGGGAAGCTTCCAGTGACAGTTCAAGAGCATCAAGCCTTTTTCTGGTTTCTTTATAATCCTTTGATTGTTTTTGAACCTTTGCATCAAGCTTATCCTGTTTTACTGTCAGAGATGAGATAGATTCTTGAAGTGTAGTAATAGCCACTGCATTTTGGTTTAGACCTTGCTTGACAGATTCCATCTCCTGCTTCATTGAGACCATTTCCTGTTTGACTTCTGCCCCGTCTTGTTTAACTGATGTCACCTCCTGAAGTGTTTTAGTCAAGAGTTCTTGTAAAGAGTTAAGAGTGGCATCAGGTTTTTTAGTCATCTTTGCTGTTAGTGTTATCTCTGTTCCAGGAGAAGAAGCTGGTGAGAGAGCTGGGCTGGTGACAGAAGCTCTTCTTTTAAGTTGTAAAGATTGTTGGATCTGAAGCTGTTTGGTCTCTTTTATTAAAACTTTAGGATGTTTTTCTATGTCCTTCTTGGCTTTGTCTTCTTTATCTCCCATGGAAAAACCTTAGGATGGCTACTGTTATAGTCCAGGGAAAGTGAGGGGGGTGAGATTTGTTATTTAAAGCATCAATACAAACAGTTCTCAATGGAGCTTCAAAAAATAAAAGTCATCTGGAGAGTCATAGCACTTGTTGTCATTCAGTTTTCCATTGCCAGCATTTCACTCACACCCTATCCTGTTGAATTGTTTCTCAGAGTTGAAATGGCACAGCTGGAATTTTAAGTGCGCAGCAACTTTGGCAAAAAGCCAAGTTCCTTTATGTAGACGTTAGCGAGTATAGAAAACAAAATCCAAAAAGTTCTCCTTGATTATGAAAGCTGATAGACACCCCCGTGAATTAGTTGTTAGAAATGATATGCATAGAAAAAAGCCTTATCTTTGCTTTCCCGTGCCGTTTTGCGCCATCCTCCCAGGCTCTTTTGATTTCAATGGCGCCAGCTCTTTTGCTTTCCCTTCCGCGCGCGCGCCGCCGTTTTGCAGCAGTGGGCGCATCAAGGTCGGGACGCGAGCCGGCAGCCCTGTCAGCTTCCCCTCTTCTTCAAGGGGAGCTGCGTGGATGTCCGGGGGGGGGGGTTTCCTCCTCCCCTCTCCGGAATCGGAAGCCACAGATAATTCTCTTGACCAGTAGGCTGACCAACTTTCAGCAGTACAATATGGGTTGTTCTTGCTCATGGGTACACAGTTACTGGCTAGTGCCTGTGACCTCATTGGTAAATAAACACTCTGTCCTCTCCCTGCACCCTTCCCGCTTTGAAACTTAGTTTTAAAATCTGTTCTTTAATTGTTTTTCAAAATGTTGTCTTGCATCTCAGTAAGGCCTTGAGGTGAAGGTGGCCAAATCTCTCCTGAGTTGATGGATGCATTCTACTGCCATTGTATCCTAATGGGTACAAAGGAAAAGTCAGCGTGCTGCAACAGTTGTCACCACTAAAGATAAACTATCCATGTTTCCATCACATCAGTCTTAGACAACTGAAAGCATACTGTGAACCCATGTGGTCCTGCTTTATTGTTTCTTGGTGTATTTTTTAATGGCAATTCCAAGGACAGAAGCAGGTATTTCTAGGCAAGCGACCATTTCATCTTGTACTGAGAAGGTCCACTGAAATCTTTGAGAACACAGCTTCTAGCATATGAAGTTTTAAAGCCTCAGTAACAAAACATTTTGTGGTAGCTTGGGTTTTCCTCAGCTTTGTCAGTAATCTTGTACAACAAATGACCTTGACAGCCAGCCTCCACCTCCTGAGAAAATATTCTGTATTTTCCCATTGGGCCATGTGCTCTAATATGTAAAACTCTGTTCCTTTTAGATACAGACCAATCGGGCAAAATGGAGCTCGGTGTGTGTTGAGAGGCGGTGCTGTTGTTTGGGATCGTGATCCACCTCATTGCCAACGTAAGACGATCTGTTCCTTAAAGTCTTTCTTGAAGTATTTCAGTGTGACTGTCATGTTGCAGAGGCCTTGGCAAAGAACCCCAGTGCCTAAAACGTCGCAGCGTTGCCCAAACCGCAGGGAGACATAACTTCAAATCTCCGTATATTGTCTCTGCCTTCTCTCCTTCACCTTCCCCTAACCTGGCATTCATTACTGATTAGGTCTGATAAACCCACCACAATAGTTGTCACCCAGCTGATAACTTGCTGTCTCTCCAAAGGCAGGAAAATGCAGTGGCATGAGAGACACTTTGTCATCTGTGCTTGGAAAATCACACAGGATGGGAAGACTGCATCCGAGGTGGTGGGAAGCAGTTAAGATTTGTGTGAGAGGAGAGGAAAACCTGAGTTGATGACTGAAGTCCTGCCAAAAGGATATTCTTCACCAGTATCCCATTTCTTCAGCCTCCTTAAATGTTTCTGTGTGTCCTATCGAGGATTAGGAAGTATTTGTAGAGCTGTACTTCACAATCTAAATACTTGTAAAAGTCATGCTAATTCTGCTCCTTTAGCATTATTAGTGGAAGAGCTCCATAAACAATAAAGCAGTACAATAAAGTACATGTTAGCTGGAATTTATTTCTAGGCTGCTCCATCTGGCATTATGTTGTTTTGCATAATCCAGTATTTTGAATGCTAGACTCACTTTTTCAACTGATGGGATGGATTCAACCACAAATAGCTTCCATATTATTACAAAGGGGATGTGAAGTCTGTGATGGATCACCCTGGTTTAATCTTTCTGCATCATTTCCATCTGTCCTTTGCTCACTTCAAAGCACTGCACTGAAGATGGGTTAGGGCAGGATGTTTGGGAGAATGAATCGGGTGGCAATTACTTCCTTTGATTACTGTATACCTGCTAAGAAGGCACCAGCCTTAAGGTAGAAAGCAGTACCTGCTAGATCTTTTTATGCAACTGTAAAATGTTTCTCCTCGCATAATTGTGAGGTCTAAAATATATACATTGCAAATAAAGTTACCAGCATTCTACCAGAACCACTTTACTCTGGACTAGGAAATTGTGCTGTCTAGTGTTAACATGGCTATGAAAACATTTTTATCATGGCATCTGTTTAAGAATAACTGCCTTTGTTAGACTGTCTTTAGAAACTGGGAGAATAATCTGCTTCCCAGACCATTTAGCTCTTCTGCTTAGAAGGCATTGGAAAGAAGTCAGCTCCTTGAGCTATTATAATGTAGTAGTTAGCATATAAGACATGGCTTTGGGAGATCAGGATTTAAATCCCTTGTCTGCTATGAAACTTGCTGGGTGACTTAGGCCATTCACGTATTTTCAGCCAAATCTATTTTAGCAGGATTGTTGAGGATGAAATGAAGTAGGGAAAACTCTACATGTTATTCTAATTTAAGCTCTTCAGAATAAGGGAGAGATAGAAATGTTGAATGGATTGGTTTATCTAGAAGAAAGTTCACTTCCAGTATGGTGTCAGAAGGTGTACCTGCTTGACTACTTCAACCAACTAGCTGTTTGTAAATGAAAACGACATCAGCCCAAATACAGTGTTGTACCTCTGCAACTACACTCCTTAAACAAAAGGTCACTGATCTCCCCAGGTATTCCTTGCCGCCCCCCTCCTACAATTGCCCATGGGACCCATAATGGGCAGGGAGAGTATATCTATGGCTCAACGGTAACATACAGATGTGACAAACCATTCTCTCTGATTGGAAGCAAGGCTCTTGTGTGTAGATCTGACCAAGACCTGAATGGAAAGTGGAGTGAACCTGCACCTGAATGTAAAGGTGATGGAAATGCATGTTTATACCTTTCTCGCTATATGTAACTGTTGGGGGGATTTGGGAATACCTGGTAACAGTTCAGTCCCCCAAGCACTGATCTGCTGAGCAAGTTCCTTTCATTTCAGTGTTGCTTGTGTGAGAGATTCAGTGGAAGTCATGGAGTAACAGTGCTAAGGGGGAAGAGTCTTTGTATTTGCCTTGCTAAAATTAGTTTGGGGGGAGCGCTTGAGCATAGGCATGATGGAGCTTAACTTTATGGTGATGGCATTGTCACACTGCTTTCACTGAAACCTGTCTTTGACAAATTTGATCCATTTATTACTATGAGACTAAATATAACTTTTAGTTAGCTGAATTGTAACCGCATGCTGAAAGAAAGCCACGATTGTAAGAATAATCAGAATGATTGATTTTAAGGGATTTTATTTCCACATAAACAAGCTTGAGATCACAGATCAGGCCTTGATCCTTAATATTGTATCTTGCAGTCACATTTTTGAACTCCCTCAGAGATTAAGTATGCCCTGAAATAAACTTAAGCCTGTGGAGTGGGTGCAGCTTACCTTTTTGACAAAGTTATGTATTAACTGTTGGTCTTTTAACTGAAAGTAGAATAGCTCTTGCATTCCATTTTCACTTTTTTTTGCAAGCAAAACGGCAAGCATATCTGCTATTTAACTGAGGGAGGTGGTTCTTGATGGCTTTCACCTGGCAGAATTGGCCCCCAGTTTCTTCTTTGGTCCACATATTTTCTTATTAATGCTGCTCTTCTCTTTCCAGAGGTGAATTGTCGTACACCTGAAGTCTCAAATGGAGTAATGCAAACTTCATATCAGCCTTCATACACATATCAGGACAAAATAGCATTTAGCTGTGTTCAAGGATACAGACTAAAGGGGAACACAGGCTTAATTACATGTGGAGCTGATAGTACATGGCAACCTCGCCTTCCAGAATGTATCCCGGGTAAATAATTCATATCTTTTGAACAGTGTTTAATTCTGACTATCATAAATGTAGTACTAAACCATGCATTTTCTCCCCTCCCCTCATTGGCCAGGTACTCCTCCAACTACTTCTACAGGAGGGTATGTAGAAGGTGGCACTTCAGCAGGTGAGCTATATCATGATTAGATTAAAGCACTGAGTTTTGGATGCATGTTTCTATCGTGGAATGAGCTGCTGAGTGTTTCATAAACTCATACATATTCTATTACCGCAATCTGCCCTTACTTGTGTTCTAGCTAATATAGAGCCAGAGATCCAAAGGCCTACTTTAGGTGTAGCCAATGGTTTGGGCTGCAAGTGAGATCTTTCCTTTGAATAGCAAACCACCATGACATATGCCAAACTGCATATGAAGCACTACTTGGTTTTGAAAGAAGTTTGCCATCTGATCAGGCAGTCTGCTTAAGAAATGGGTCTGGTGCATGGAACGTCTTGTTGTATTGTTGTCCAGATTCAAGTTACTTAAGATTATTCAAGACAGATTAATGATTTTTCAGTTACATTTACTGCACTGAAATTAAGTATTATAATTGATTTGTCACATTCCCCTGGTATGTTTTCGTGAGAAGTATGAGTTTCAGATGTTATGCATAAGGAAGCATTTTTCTTGATTCAGTAATATGCAATGTGAGCTTTTTATCTTTTGCATATTTAGCACCTTTTTGTGTGAGATCTTTGTATGTTTTCCTTCCTAGCAACTCATCCTTGTTATGCTTGAAGATGCTTCTTTTAACGCAGGCTTGCAGATTAGAGAATACGATGGCATGAACTAATTTGATCTTGGTTACTACTGACACATCCTTACACTTAATCTTTTCTAGCTCCTTCATGGCTGCCCTTCCCAGTCTCAATCTCCTTCTGATTTCTTGGCTGCAGTCTCCCTTTTGGCTGATGATGGAGCCAAGGATTAGAAAGTCTTGAACAATTTCAGTTTCCTCATTGTTAACCTTAAAGTTGAGTAATTCTCCTGTAGTCATTACTTTTGTCTTCTTTATGTTCAGCTGGAGTCCTGCTTTGGCACTTTCTCCTTTAACTTTCAGCAGTAGTCGTTTTAAGTCTTCGCTATTTTCTGCCAGTAATGTAGTATCATCGGCATATCTCAAATTGTTACTGTACCTCCCTCCAAATTTCACTCCACCTTAATCTAAATCTAATCCAGTTTTCCTAATGATATGTTCTCCATACAGATTGAAGAGATAGGAAGATAAAATACATCCTTGTCTAACACCTTTGCCAACTGGGAACATTCTGTTTCTTCATATTCTATCCTAACTGCGGCCTCTGGTCTAGAGTACAGGTTGCACATCAAAATGATCAGATGTTGTGGCACACCTATTTCCTTTAAAACCAGCCATAGCTTTTCGTGATCCACACAGTCAACAGCTTTGCTGTAATCTATGAAACACAAGCTGATTTTCTTCTGAAATTCTCTCATATGCTCCAGTAACCAACGTAAGTTTGCAATATGATCTCTAGTGCCTCTTCCTTTTCTGAAACCAGCTTGAACATCAGGCATTTCTCATTCCATATATGGTAAGTCTTTGTTGTAAGATTTTGAGCATCACTTTACTTGCATGAGAAATTAATGCGATGGTCCGATAGTTGCTGTGATCTCTGACATCTCCTTTCTTGGGAATTGAGATGTAAATTGATCGTTTCCAGTCTGTGGGCCATTGTTTTGTTTTCCATATTTGTTTGGCATATTCTTGTCAAGATTTTGATAGACTCTGTTTCTGTGGCTTGCAATAACGCTATTGATATCCCATCTGCTCCTGGTGATTTGTTTCTCCCAATTGCTCTCAGTGCAGTTCACTTCAGTTTCTAAAACTGTAGGTTCTTCTTCAAAAGATTCTTCTTGGAAGGAATCTGTTATCCTTTTGTCTCTTCTGTATAGTTCTTCAGTGTATTGTTCCCACCTTTTCTTTATTTTGTTCCTTTCAGTTAATATATTTTCATGTTGATCATTCAGCATGCCTAACCATGCTTTAAATTTACCTTTCAGTTCTTGGATCTTGTGGAACAGGTCTCTTGTTCTTCCTTTTTTGTTGCTCTCTTCTATTTCTTTACACTGGTTATTATAATAGTTCTCTTTGTCTCTGTGTGCGAGTCACTGGAACACTGCACTTAAACCTTTGATTCTGTTTCTGTCACCTTTTACTTTTGCTTCTTGTCTACCTTTAGCAATTTTAAGTTTCCTTAGTCATCTATTGAAGCTTTTCATTTCTTTTGGCTACAGGAATAGTCTTTGCACATCCTTCATTGATAATATCTCTTGTTCACCCATAGTTCTTCTGGTTCATTCATTCATTCATTCATAAACCTTTAATGGCATATAAATTGTTACAATTGATACGAACAATGGTCATAAATCTTAAAACCGATAAGATAAAATCATAGCCAGTAACATCAGATATCAGAGGTTATACGTTTTTGGACATTTAGAACTTCTACTAAAAAATTGGCGACATCCACAGTAACCTCTGGAACTGAATCATTCATTAAAAATTGACATTTAACTTTATTAGACAGGTAAAACTTGGGATGTAACCAGTTTTTTAACCATTTTCTACGAGGTGTTTCATATAGAGGGCAGTCACATAAAATATGTTCAATTGTATCCAAGGAATTTGAATTACAGGGGCAAGTCCGTTCATGAATTGGGATTTGATGGAACCTTCCATACAGTATCCTAGATGGGAAGGCATTGACCCTGGCAAGAGAGAAAGCTCTACGGAGAGTAGGTATATCCAAATTATAAAAATAATGGGGAATACTGTCTGTTTTATTCATAAGGCACAACATTGCTGAGGAGCAGACAAAAGGTTGAGTAGGATGCAACCATTGTAACTCTATATCTAAAAGACGATGTTTGATTATTTTAAAAATGTGCGCCTCTGTAAATGGAACCAAGTCATCAAGAGAGACTCCGATTGATCTTATTTTAGTCAATATCAAATTGTCCCAGGATGTATTATGAAGTTCTTTTAATAATAGAGATAAAAGAGAACCGTGCTCCGCTCTAAAATATAGTTTAAGCCAGTAACGAACAGTTAATAACCAGGCCTTGGTTTCGCACAGGTTTTGGCCTAGTTCAGAAATGATTGCGTAATAGGACACACAACGAGGGAAACCCAAAATCTGTCTAAAAAAATTGGCTTGAAGAGATTCTAAATCGCGATTAAAAGCATTTACCCAGATAGGGATACCATACAAGACCTGGGGTAAAATTTTAGAGTTAAACACCTTAATTGTGGCAGGGATGTATTGGTTGCCCTTATAAAAGAAAAAGGACTTCAATTGACTCGCAGATATTTTCCCTAATTTAGTGATTCTACTTCTGTGTACTGCCCATTTACAATTATAATTAAAAGAAATGCCCAGATATTTAAAACTCTTAACCTGTTGGATTTTGGCCTTCCCAATGCGCCAGCTGGAGGGCGACCACTTCTTAGAAAAGACTAAAACATTGGACTTAGAATAATTTATTTTGAGAAAATTTAGCTGGCAATATTTCTCAAAAGCTACTAAATAGCGTTTGAGTCCAATTTTGGTATAGGATAAAATGGCAGTATCGTCGGCATATAATAAGATAGGGATTGTTTTGCCACCTAATTTTGGCGGATGTCCATTGATAGGGTCTAAAAAACAAGCCAGGTCTGACAGAAACAAATTAAAAAGAAGGGGAGCAAGAATGCAACCTTGCTTCACACCTTTATTTAATGGAATTTTATCAGTGAGGCTGCCGTTTGAGGAAAATTTAACTTGGCTCGTTGTGGATGAGTGTAGTTTCTTTAAAAGGAATAAAAGACGCAGATCAATTCCTAAACTCAACAGCTTAGACCAGAGAATGTCTCTGTTGATCGAGTCAAATGCAGTCTTTAAGTCAATAAAGGCGACATAGAGTTTCTTACTGCCCAGTTTCATGTACTTTTCTGCAAGAGTGGCCAGGATCAGACAGTGATCCAAAGTTGATTTATTTTTGGAGAAGCCAATTTGCTCAGGGCCGATGATGGCATTGTCCTTTACCCATCTAAGGAGACGCTGCTCCAAGTGCTTCGCATACAGTTTGCCTAAGATTGATAAAAGGCTAATGGGCCGAAAATTTTCAGGTAGGGTTGGGTCACCTTTCTTATAAATAGGAATTATGATTGAATTTAACCAGGAGTTAGGGAGAATACCATATAAATCAATGGAGGTAAATAATTTGGCGAGAAGTGGGGCCCACCAATCTGAGAATTCCTTAAACAGCTCTGCAGGGAGACCGTCCGGACCTGGGGCTTTGCCGGATTTCATGCTACTTATCAGATCAATGACTTCTTCAACCTCAACCGCTGGCCATCTAGGGTAATCTGAGGGGATAATTTCATCAGGGTTGAGCCTAAGATTGGAGTGAGAATGAAATAGCTTAGTAAAATGTTCAACCCAGATTTGGGGTGGGATACTAATTTCAGGTGAAGGGTTGTTATTAGCTGAGGTTACCATTGCTTTCCAAAAAGTCTTACTATCATGGGACTTAAGGGACACAAGAAGATGTGACCATCTTTGTCGGAAGTGGGTTTTCTTTTTTTCTGTGACCAAGTTTGCATACAACTTTCTGTGTGTAAGGTAGTCGTCAAATCTATCAAAGGCAGCATTCATACTAATTTTCCTAAACAGAGATCTTAGTTGCCTTTTATGGGCTAAACATTCCTTGTCGAACCATGAAACCAGCTTGGTAGAATTGGTCTGGCAAGGTTCGGCCAATGAAAAGCAATGGACTTCGATCTGGGAGAGGGCTGATAAAGTCTCAGTATGCGAGTCAGAGTTCAGAATCGTTGATTTAAGGGCAAGCATTTCCTTAGATTGAAAAAGGGTGAAGAAAGTACGCACCCGAGAGTCAGACCACTTAATTCTTTTCAGGCCTAAAGTTGCCTGTGATACAGAGATGGGTTCTTGCAAGACAGCATTATCAGACAGGCGCATCCAGGAAATTAAAATTGGAAGGTGATCGCTTTCAGAACGAAAATCAATGTTAACAGATTTGACTAAGTCTAAAAATTTGGGGGAACAAATTCCATAGTCGATGACGCTTCTCCCTTGCCACGAGTTAAATGTGAAATACTGGGAAGCTGGAAATTGACAGAGTCCATTTAGCGTTATCATATTAAGTTCAATACAGAATTCAATTAATTTGCGACCGGCTTTATTGAAACAAGAGTCTTGAGATTGGCGAGGAAAACCGAGCTGCGGAGGTGCGGGCTCAATGTCATCTAAATCAACAAAAAGGGCCCAACTCCGATTATCGTGGCCAATCCTAGCATTAAAATCCCCTAGAAGGACAATTGGAATCGACGGAAATTTTTGGATAATTTTGGCAACAAAATTTGTAAGATTAAACCAGTTTGACTCTAAGTATTTTTCATTTTCAGTAGAGGGGAGGTAAATGTTGATTAAAATAAGAAAGGGAGAGGGATCGTAGAGTAAAACAGCTTGGGCAGCGCAATTACAGGTATCGAGTAAGACAAATCTAGAAAAAAGATTTTGCTTGATTAAAATAGCTAGGCCAGCCTTGCATCGGCCCTTTGCATTTTCTTTATATGCAGGCAAAGTTAGGGAGAAGAACCCATTTACATTAACATTTCCAGTCGTCCAAGTTTCCTGTAAGCAAATACAATCATATTGTCTAATATAGTTAATAAAATCAGAGTCTTGTACTTTACTGTTCCAGCCAGAGATATTCCAAGATAGCAATTTAACATAATTGACTGGGGCCTTTGTGACTAGTCAGTTGGATTCTTCAATGAGATCCAGCCTCTTATGGGTGTCTTTAAAAATACACCCGTTTGATTTTGAAGGACAGACAGACAAAGAAGGAGCTTGAACATGCACCAGGGGTGTTGTAATATTTAAAATCGAAGTGGGGGAAGCGGGTCTTCCATTACTTGAGGGAGCCCAAGAGTCAAGGGTCGGAAGGGTTGGTTCCGCTGGCAGGCTGTCCCCTTTAAGAGGAACAGGGGAAGGTGCGGATATAACTGTTTTGTACGACTGGAGACGCTGGACAGTACTTTCCAGTTTTCCAATAACACCCTGTTGTTCCAAGGGAGTTAGTTTTTCGAAAGAAAGCAGAAAAGAATCTTCAAGAGAGTTGCAGTCCAGCGGAGTGGCGACTTCTTTCAGTGCCTCATAGATGTTGGTTGAAGGAAGGTCCAGCTTTGGAATAAGAGGCTCTCTAAGAGGAATTTGTGCAGGTATAAAAGAATCAATCAAGGACTCCGATCTGTCAGCCTCAGGTGGAATATCACGAAGGGGGGTCTTCAGTATCTTTGGACTCCTAGGTGGGACAGAGACCTCCTTCATAGAGTTCTTTTTGAAGAGTGGTGTGATGGCTGGGTCATAAAACACTCTCGTGAGCTGAATCTTAAAATTTAATAAAAATCGTCTGGACCTCAAAAGACGTTCAGGAATAAAAGGCTTTTTAAAAGTCAGAATCAATCTTTTTCCCCTGGGGGAGCGGGGGAGATTTTCCACAGCCATCAAGTCAATATGACTGATGTCCATTCTCAGCAAAGAGGCCAGTGAAAAGAGAATGGATCTTCTGTTTTCCCACCTGGCAAAGTTTACAGGCAGATTGGCTATTGAAAGTGCAATTTTGTGGTTTAACAGTATTCTCCTAGAAGGCACAGTTACACCATTAGGTATACTCTCAGTTTGAGCAACATAGCAGTTCGTACAATGGGTTGGCACCTGCTGATAACCGCCTCCACAGTCCTTTGTAACCTTGCATGAGCCATTCCCATTTTCTCTGTTCACCATAAGCTCTTCAAGAGTATGCAGCTTATAGGATATTTTGTTTAAATGTTCATAAATTTTGCTAATTGTTTGAGCAGTTAATAGGCTGTGGTCCGCAATTAATTTCACCAATTCGGCTTTGGAAAAATTACTAATGGAATCCGCTTCAAGGGCTCTGGAGGGAGAAAGCAGTTCTTGGGGGTGAGTAGTACTGCTCGTTACGTCTAAGTCCGGCAGAGATTGAGTAGACGCCGGAAACTGCGAATGAGGAGTAGAGGGTTGTAAATTATCCTGGAGTTCTAACACCTCAAAGTTGTTAACTGAGCGTGGAATAAAATAAGCACTGTCCACCTCAAGGTTATTTGCAAAAAAGTCCTTTATCTTTAATTGCTTGTAATCTCTCAGCGGCAGAGAGTCGGGTGAGTCCTCGGTCAAACACCCTCTGTTTCTCTTTCTAGCATTTGGCATGACGTATAAATTATTATCAGCCTCCAGCACTACCGACTCTCCCATCCAGCAGACGCCAGGAGAATGATGTTTTCCCTCTTAAACATAGAGTTTTAAAAGATTAAAAAAAAAAAATTCTTATCTGAGTAGTAGAAGTGCGTGGCTTTCTCGCTGGAACCGGAACCGGAACCCAAGTTCTTCTGGTTTACATTCACTCAAACTTAGAATTGCAAATCTGTTCTTTACATGGTCTTTAAACTCTTCAGGAATGTTCCTTAGATTGTCTACATAGACATTACCAGACGACCAGTATAGAAATCAAATGGATTTACATAATTGGATGCAGAAGATGGAGAAGCTCTATTCTCTTTGCCAAAACAAGACTAGGAGCCGACTGCGGTACAGATCATGAATTGTTAACATCGAAAATCAAGATAAAGCTGGGGGGAAAAACACTAAAACATTCATAATGCCAAAATACTATTGTCTATTTGGTTGCCTGAAACATGTGTTTGAAATGAACAAATTATTATCTTCACATTCTATGAGCCGTTCTCTTGCTTCATTCTGTGCTCCTAGCCCAGGAGTCTGCAAACTGCGGCTCCTGAGCCGCATGCGGCTCTTTGGCCCATTGAGTGCGGCTCTCCAAACTTGGTTCGGAGCCCCTGCTCTCACGCCCGCTCGCGCCGGTAGCCGGGCTGCGGAGCTGGCGTGCCTGAGAGAGAGAGAGAGAGAGTGCGAGAGAGCAGGCGAGCGAGCGCGCTGTCTCTCCCCACCCCCCGCCGTGGAGAATGGCCAGGTCTCCCTTTCCCTTGCCCTCAATGGTTGGGAGGCTAAAGCCTCCCCTCTAGCCGCGCGATTGCTGGGCGGGCGGCTCGGCAGTTCCTGCCCCTCCCCACCAGCCTATCAGTTGTTGGGCAGGGCGGGCTTCCTTTGGTAGACCCGGCCTCCGGCTGAGTCCCACTGAGAGGCCATGTCTACCCACTGGCTTTCTTGGCAGTAGACCTGGACTCCGAGGAGGGGAAAAAGTCCCCCTTCAGAGGCCAAGTCTACCAATTGGCTTCTATGGGCCTCCGGAGGCCAGGTCTACTGCCAAGAAAGCCAATGGGTAGACCTGGCCTCCCAATGGGACTCAGCTGGAGGCCAGGTCTACCAATAGGCTTTTATGGCGGTAGACCAGGCCTCCAGACGAGGACTCCAAACGGGGAGGGGGAAATGGTAGGGACTTACAATTTAATTTTTATCAATAAATAAGATCACTATTAAATATGATATCAGGTTTTATTCAGTATACCTATAGTTTAATTAAGACTTAAAACTTTAATTGAAGTTTATTAATAAACAGAGTACCTACCTATATAGTTTAAGTTTAAGAACTTTGGCTCTCAAAAGAAATCTCAATTGTTGTACTGTTGATATTTGGCTCTTTTGACTAATGACTTTGCCGACCCCTGTCCTAGCCCAAAGCTGATAACAACATTTGATTCTGCTTTGTTTCCTACTTTTGTGTTCCAGTCACCCGGGACTCCCGGGAAGAGGGGCGGTGGGTTGTCAAGCCCCTCTGCGCTGTCTGCGCAGGCAGGGCAGAGGGGTTTAAAGACCCCCCGCCCCTCTTCCCGGGACTTCAGGGAAGCCCCTTGAAGCCGCGCAGGGGGTCTTTAAACAGATCTGTGTCTCCCGGCCAGGAGGTGCAGATCTGTTTAAAGACACCCCCCCGCGCGCCTTCAGGGAAGTTCCCTGAAGGCGGGGGGGGGGGAGATATGCGCCTCCCGGCCGGAAGGCACAAATTTATTTAAAGGGGCCCCCGCGCGCCTTCAGGGAAGCTCCCTGAAGGCGCGCGGGGGGGGGGGGAACAGATCTGCGCCTTCCAGCTGGAAGGCGCAGATCTGTTTAAAGGGCCCGAATTCGCCGAATTTATTCGGGAACACCCCAAACTCGCTGAATTTAGCTCCCCGTTTCCCCCCCTTTTTGAGTTCGGTTCAATCCGAACTGAAAAACCGCCGAATCGGGAGAAATTCGGCTGTTTTTCGGTTCGGGCCGAACCAAATCAACAGTCCTAGCTGGACATATAAAGGGCCCCATTACCTTCAATAGCTTAGAGCCTCATCAAACCTAAATCCGGCCCTGTGTGAATGTATCTGAAAAATTGTGGTTTAGGACTGGTAACACCTCAAAAGGCTGGGAGGGATTTCCAGAGACAGTTGTCCAGTGAGTGTTTGGAGCTTCCTATTTGCTGTCCTGTAAGGAAGCAGCAAATCCCTCTGGGGGGATCCGGGTTTGTGGACCCGCGGGAGTGGGAACGGGGGGCAAGAGGGGGTCCCAGCTGATCGGCTGCCTCGGCTGGTCGGGAGCGGCGGGGCGTTGGCGCCCCCCCCCCCGTGGGGAGGAGGTGAGCTCTACGTGGGGCGGCCGGGGGGAGGCAATGGCGGCAGCTTGCTCCCGGCCGCCCCCGCAGCTGTCTCCCCGCCCCGGGCTGGTTTGGCGGGCCTTTCAGGGCCGTCACGGGGCTGGGCTGGCTCCAATGAGATCGAAGCCGGCTGGCGTGCCAGGGGGGAATAAAACACGCCCCCGGCCTCGGCCATTCTTCCCACCACACCGCTTGTCCAGCCCTCCCTCCTCTTGGTTTCTGTGGTTGGGGTGGGTCATCTGTCACAACTGATGGTTGGCGGTTTGGGCATGGGGCCAGATCCAGATTGGGGGAAAGACGGCCTGCATGCCCCGCTTCCCACTCTGGGGACCCTAATAAGGGGTTTTGGGGGGAGGCCATGATTGGTAAAGCCTGCCTCGGGGGCTGTGGTTTGGCCTCCTCCCAAGTGGCAGTGGACCACACAGTTGGCTTCCGCCCACATGGGGACCTGGCATACTGCCATCTCAGGCTGCGCCCAGCAGACGGGTTGGGCGCAGGGTGCTATCAGCTGACAGACGGGTCAGCTGATCCCTGGATCCTGCCCTTCATGCTTGCCAATGCCTAACGCTGTAATCAATAAAGTTGTGACCTGTTTCACTCCAGCTACATGTACTAGTCATTCTTGGTAGGACCACAGGTCAGTCACCAGGGTATGGGTTTTTTCCCCCTGGGGTAACAAGCCCCCCCCGTTCCCCCCCATAGGGGGGCCGCAAAGCAAATTCTGTAAAACAAGCAAACACAGGCACCTTGACTCTGCCTTGTCACCTTGTCACCTTAGATCTGCCCAGTGCCTTCTCCTTGGGTTAGGTTTCAGAAACCTGTGTTAGGCATCCTTGTCCCCTTTTTAGTTTCTGGAAATTGTTTATCAATACAGAATGTGTTTGCTGATCAGTTTTATTATTGGTTGAATTTTCTTCTCGTTTGGGTATCGGTTGTTGCTGGGCTTAATTGCTTTGTAGTTTGGGGTGATTGAAGTTCTGGTCAGATTATGCTTATTATTTCATTAGGGTGGTTGAATATGGAATAATTAGCAAGTAGCAGAGTTCCTACCACAAATCTCTAGTAAAGATACTCTAAAAATAAAAACTAGATGCCTTTTCCCGTGTTCTAGAGTATGAAAGAACCTAAGGTGTGATATCTTTTGCACTAGAGAAGGGGGAAATTGAATGCTTTTGTCCCACTGCATTATCTACTTACTTTCACCACATCCCCATGTTGTAGTTTAGGTTGAAGCTATTGACTACCCCAAGGCTACCCCTTTTAAATTAAGCGAGCAGTGGTTAAAACTTTGAACATGAATACTCCAGCCTAAGTCCAACATTCAACCCCTCTTCCCCCATTATACTTTTGCACTGTTCTATATTGCAGCTGAATTCTTCCGCAAGGAAATGCTGTGTGGGCATCAGGGGGTAAGGCAGAGAAAACTGCAATAGGCACATGGTTGCACGCATGGTCCTACAGCAAATGATTAGAGGCAATTTTATGTCATGTTCATTTAAACCTCAAAGAACTTATTGACTGTTTCATGAAGAAATTGAAGAGCAATAGAAGACCCCCCTTCCTTCTCTGTGTGGAACACATGGTTGGCTTTGCTGTACAAGGGAATTCTTTACCATGTGGGCACATATTATCATTTGTTTTCTGCATTGCAGATGGAACTTTACTTCCTTCCTCTGGTCCCAGTGATTTACCAACATTCCAAACAGAGTTAGCTTGGGAGAAGCTGTTCATAATACTACAAGAGATCAAGGACACAGTAAACATAAACAGTAAGTTCTCTGCCTTTATGTATGAACAAGCACCTGAGCTGCACATTCTTTTTCATTTGTACCCTTCTTTCTCCCTAGTACCCTCCTTTCTCCCTAATGGGGACCTAAGGCAGCTTACATCATCCTCTCCTTCATTTTGTCCTCACAATAACCCTAAGGCTGAGAGAGTGTGCCTGATCCAAGGTCACCCAGTGAGCTTCCATGGCATGAGCAGGGATTTGAACCTGTGTTTCCCAGATACTGGTCTGACACTCTTAACCACTACATCACACTGGCTCTCTAATGCATCTATCTACAGATAAACCTATAATGTTTCTACAATAGGGTGCATACATCAACTTGCCCTTCTCTTTGCTTATTGAATGTCGTTTCCTGTTGTAAACAGCAAAGTCATTGGAAGAACGCCTGGCTTGGTTAGAAAATAAAGTGGACAAAGTCATATATGAATTCAGGTCCTGCAGCCAACGGGCCACAGAAGAAAGGCTGGAGGAGGAGCAAGTAAGCCTCATACAATGGACCTGAGCAGAACGATTTAGGATTGCCCTGTAAATGTATTTCGGTGATAGTAAGCCATTGTCGGGACACAGAGTGAAAGAGTTGTTGCAAGTTCAGCACTAAGAATGTGGCTCTTGGCCTATTTAAACGGCTATCCATTTTGCAAGCCATGGAGGGAGATATAGCGCTAGATTGCCATGAATAATTGTCACTTGGATAAAGCCTAATTTTTTAAATAAAAAAAGAACCATTCAGAGCCATGTAGTATCAAATTTTACATTTTAATCCCCTTTTTAATGTTATATCAAATCTTGACATTTAGAAATTCTTCAAATCTTAAAATTGTTTAAAAGAATGGACATTTTGTTGATCATGGGGCAAAGCTGTAGGATTGGTAAATAAGTAGAGAAAGAGGTTATAGATCTCTTATTGCTATTTTGACTGTAATAAAATAGCTCTATTAAAGGATTGTTGTAATACTGTAAGCTTTAATAAATGTCAACTTTATGATAAATGTCAACTTTATACATGTCCACTCTTGAGTGATCTCTTCAATCTCACATGGTAACAAAAGCATATGATGCTGCGGGGGAGTGAGTGAGTAAGCAGTTCCAAAACACCCTGGCCTACCAATAAACCATGCTGCCTTGTCTATTCTTTGTCGGAAAATGTGCCCTTCTTAACGGTGTCACTTGCCTCCACATTCAGAGTGAGGAACTGACCAGAGAGTCAGATAGATAGACAGGACACAGAAGGTCGTCTCTAGTTACACCTCTCCCTCATTTCCTGTCCCCTTTGACGTTTAGAGTTATATTGTCAGGGAAAACCTTCTCTCTCTCCCACTAGCCCTCATCAGGCAGGCCGCTACAGCTGAGCGCTGCCATGCTCAGGCCTTCTTATCCCACAATGGAATGAAGGCAGGTTACCTTTTTTATATCTAGAAAGCTAGCAAGATAGATTAGGATAGGGGACCCTGTTTGTCCTTTCCTATCCTTATTGTATTTCACCAATAAATGAGTTTTGTTTAAATAGAACAGAAGCCTGATGCTTCTTTTGTTTCAGACTTGCACACACAATCATGTTCAGAATCTAAGGAGTGATACTGTTGCGCTGAATGCCTTTTTGCGCACTCTGCTAAATATTGGAATATCCGACTGTTATGTATGTATATAGTTAGGCCGGTAAGCAGGGGAAAACCTAGGAGCTTGAGTCCCCGACGAAGGATCCTAAACCTGCATGCGCCATTGGTCCTAAGCCGACGCACGCCATTGGCCCTAAGCCGGCACGTGCCATTGGCGACCCAGGGGTTCGGGGGGGGGATCGGGGGGGAGTGGCCGCGGGCGGCCAGGGGGGCATAAAAGCAGGGCCAGTTCACTGTGTTCTCTAGTTCTGTTCTCGTTCTCAACAAACGTGGTTGTTGTTGGAACTCCATCTCTGACCTCGTGTGTCCTCCCCACGCAGACTTAACACCGACCATAGATATTCCAACATTCTTTGCACCTCCCTCTCTTCCCTTTCCCCAAGAAGCAAAGATTGACACAAAAGCAACACAGAAAAACTTCATTTCCCTATCGCTACCACCACTGAATGAAGTAAACACTACAAACTGACCTGCCTTAACGTGCTATTTTAGTGGAGTTAGATGGTATTAGACATCAATATAGACACAAAAAAACCTTTCACAGAAACATAAAGTTTTGCCATTTTACTTAATAGGAATATGTCAACTTTTGGCTCTTGACCTACGGACTATAAGGAACATTAGCATAACAACACCAGAGCACTGCACTCAAGACAGAAATTCCAGTTACCTCTGAGGTTAAAACATCTTCAGTATATGCTTGGTACACAGCATTGCCACCTCCAGGTTGGGAAATACCTAGAGATTTTGAGGATGGAGTCTGAGGAGGGAGGGTTAGGAGAGGGGAGGGACTTCAATGCCATAGAGTCCAATTGCCAAAGCGGTCGTCTTCTCCAGGGGAACGGATCTCTGTCGCCTGGAGATCAGGTGTAATAGCAGGAGATCTCCAGCCACCACCTGGAAGTTGGCAACCCTATTGGTTTGAAAGGTTCCTGAAGGAATCAAGTTATTATATGGAAATTATAGGAATAAACACATATTAGGTCCTACCACTGAGAGACACTGGAAGTCACTCTGATAAAGGCAGAGCTAATTTTACCAAAACAGTTCATTCCAGGGGAGCAGACGGAATTCAAGGGAATAGGAGGCCCACCATTTTCTATTCCTGTGACTAATGTTAATACCCCTTACAAAAAATTGTGTGATACCCGTCAAGGTGGAGTGTATGGTGTATACCTCCTCCCACTTTGTTAGGGAACGACATCGCCATTATGCATTATATATTTAGACTTCCAAAAGGCTTTTGACATGGTACCTTACCCAAATTCCTGAGTTTGGTCATGGGTTACGAAGATGGATCTTCTTATAGATTAAAAATGGGTTAAATGACAGGAATCAGAGAGCAGGAATAAATGGACAGTTCTCATAATGGAGAGAGGTGAGTACTACAGTCTCAAAAGAATAATCTGAGCAGCAGGGTCACATGAATACATGAAGCTGCCTTGTGCTGACTTAGACCACTGGTCCATCAACATCAGTATTGTCCATTCAGACTTGTAGCTGTGCTCCAGGGTCTCAGACTGAGGTCCTTCATATCACCTACTACCTGATCCTTTTACCTGGAAATGCCCGTAATTAAACCTGGGACCTTCCGCATGTCAAGTAGATCCTCTATCACTGTGCTGCAGATCCTCCCTAAAACAGCAGCAGCTAGAACAGAGCTTAGAAAACTATCCAGAGGGCAACCAACAAATCATAAGAACACATAAAGCTGCCTTATACTGAATCAGACCACTGGTCTATCAAGGTCAATATTGCCTTCTCAGACTAGCAAGACTGAGAAGGAAATGGAAGGAAGGGTTTATAACCAAAGATGAATATAAAAAAATAACCAGTGCTCACTTGGAAGAGTGTTAGAAAAGCTAAAGCTCAGTATGAGCTTAGGCTAGCGAGAGATGCTAAATGCAACAAAAACGGGTTCTTTTGTTATGTTCAGAATAAGAAAAAGAACAAGGACATAGTAGGCCCATTGCGGGGACTGGAAAGTGAAATTGTAACAGATGATGAAGAGAGGGCAGAACTGCTTAATTCCTACTTTTCCTTAGTCTTCTGCAAGGGAATCTGTGCTCAACATGGCAAAAACAGAGCATATGATGAGGGAAGAGGAGTTGCAGCCTAGGATCAGCAGAGGGGTAGTGCATGAATACCTAGTTTCTTTAAATTAAACTAAGTCCCAGGGCCAGATGAATTGCATCCAAGGGTACTCGCAGATGTAATTTCTGAGCATCTGTCCATTATTTTCGAGAATTCTTGTAGAACAGGAAGTGCCAGAAGATTGCAGGTGGGCAAATGTTGTCCCCATCTTCACGAAGGGGAAAAAGGAGGATCCGGGTAACTACTGATCCGTCAGCTTGACGTCTATACCTGGAAAGGTTTTAGAACAAATCATCAAACAGTCAGTCCTAGACCATTTAGATAGGATGGCTGTGATTACTAAGAGCCAGCACGGGTTTCTCAAGAACAAGTCATGTCACACTAACCTTATCTCCTTTTTTGAATGAGTTATTACCTTGCTGGATCAGTGGAATGCTGTGGGCATAGTTTATCTTGATTTCAGTAAGGCTTTTGATAAGGTTCCACATAATATTCTTGTTGACAAGCTCGTAAAATGTGGTTTGGATCCTATTAGAACATAAGAAAGGCCCTGCTGGATCAGACCAAGGCCCATCAAGTCCAGCAGTTGGCTCACACAGTGGCCAACCAGGTGCCTCTAGGAAGCCACAAACAAGACGACTGCAGCAGCACCATCCTGCCCGTGTTCTACCGCACCCAAAATAATAGGCATGCTCCTCTGATACTAGAGAGAACAGGTATGCAGCATGACCAGCATCCATTCCAACTAATAGCCATGAATACTCCTTTCCTCCATGAACATGTCCACTCCCCTCTTAAAGCCCTCCAAGCTGGCAGCCATCACCGCATCCTGGGGCAGGGAGTTCCACAATTTAACTATGCGTTGTGTGAAAAAATACTTCCTTTTATCTGTTTTGAATCTCTCACCCTCCATCTTTAGCAGATGACCCTGTGTTCTAGTATTATGGGAGAGGGAGAAAAACCTCTCCCTGTCCACTCCCTCCAAACCATTTATAATTTTATAGACCTCTATCATCTCCCCCCCTTAGCCACCTTCTTTCCAAGCTAAACAGCCCTAAGCATCCTAACCGCTCCCCATAGGACAATTACTCTAGTCCCCTAATCATTTTGGTTGCTCTTTTCTGCACCTTCTCAAGCTCTGTAATATCCTTTTTTAGGTGTTGTGACCAGAACAGTACACAGTATTCCAAATGTGGTCTTACTATAGATTTGTACAAGGGCAGTATGATATCAGCAGTTTTATTCTATATTCCTCGTCTAATTATGGCCAGCATGGAATTTGCCTTTTTTACAGCAGCCGCACACTGGGTTGACATCTTCATTGAGCTATCCACTACCACCCCAAGATCCCTATCTTGGTCTGTCGCTGCCAGCATAGATCCCATCAGTGTATATGTGAAGTTGGGATTTTTTTGCCACAATATGCATCACTTTACACTTACTCACATTGAAACTCATTTGCCATTTTAATGCCCGTTCTTCCAGTATGCAGAGATCCTTCTGGAGCTCTTCACAGCTCGATTTTGTTTTAACCACCCTAAATAATTTGGTGTCATCTGCAAACTTGGCTACTTCACTGTTTAACCCTAACTCCAGGTCATTGATGAACAGGTTGAAAAGCACCGGTCCCAACACAGATCCCTGAGGCACCCCACTGCTCACATCCTGCCATTGTGAGAACTGACCACTGATTCCTACTCTCTGCTTCCTATTTTTCAACCAGCTCTCAGTCCTCTTATCCCGTGACTATGAAGTTTGCTTAGCAGTCTTTGGTAGGGGACTTTGTCAAAAGCTTTTTGGAAATCCAAATACACAATATCTACAGGCTCATTCCTGTCCACATGCTTATTGACACTTTCAAAAAACTCTGTTAGTGAGACAGGACCTACCCTTACAGAAGCCGTTACTGTTAGTTGGATCTGTAACTGGTTGACAGATCCCACCCAAAGAGTGATTGTTAATGGTTTCTCACCCTCTAGGAGAGGAGTGACAAGTGGAATGTGTCAGAGATGTTTGGAACGTGTTGTTCAACATCTTTATAAATGATTTGGATGAAGGAATAGAGAGGATGCTTATTAAAGGTTGAAGGAGCTCGGTATGTTTAGCCTGGAGAGGAAACGACTGAGAGGTGATATGATAACCATCTTCAGGTACTTGAAGAGCTGTCACATAGAGGATGGTGCAGTTGTTTTCAGTTGCTCCAGAAGGTGGACTAGAACCAATGGGTTGAAATTAAATCAAAAGAGTTTTCAGCTAAACATTAGGAAAAACTTCCTGACAGAGCAGTTCCTCAGTGGAACAGGCTTCCTCGAGAGGTGGTTGACTCTCCTTCTTTAGCAGTCTTTGAGCAGAGGCTAGATGGCCATCGATCAGCAACACTGATTCTGTTAACTTAGGTAGATCATGAGGGAGGGCAGAAAGGGTTGCATGGGTGCTTGGCTCTCAAGGCCCTTTCTTACATGCCCAGGGTAATGCCAATTGCCACTTTGGGGTCAAGAAGCAATTTTTTCTAGGCCTGTTTGGCCAGGGATCCTGGAGGATTTTTTGTTTGTTTGTTTTGCTATCTTCTGGGCATGGAGCAAGGGTCACTGGGCATGTAGGGGGGGATGTAGTTGTAAATTTTCTACATTGTGTAGGGAGTTGGACTAGATGATCCCGGAGGTCCCTTCCAACTCTATGATTCTATCACCAGGTGCTTTTTAAAAATTGGAGATAAAAGGAAGTACTTCTTTATTCAATGAGTAATTAAATTGTGTAATTTATTGTCAGTGGATGTAGTGATAGTCACAAGCATACATTGCTTTTAAAGGAATTAGGTAGATTCACGGAGGACAGGTCTATCAATGGTTACTAGCTGTGGTGACTAAGGGTGATCTCTGTATTCCAATACAGCAAGCCCATGAATATCAGTGTTAGAGACAACATCAGGATAACATCTTGGCCTCTATGCCCTGTTGGCCACTGTTTGAAAAAAGAAGAGTTGGTTTTTGTATGCCGACTTTCTCTACCACTTAAGGAAGACTCCCCACAACAGACAACCTATGAGGTAGGTAGGGTTGAAAGAGGTGTGACTAGCCCAAGGTCACCCACCTGGCTTCATGTGTGGTAGTGGGAAAACAAATCCAGTTCACCAGATTAGCCTCCGCTACTCATGTGGAGAAGTGGGGAATCAAACCCGGTTCTCCAGATCAGAGTCCACAGCTCCAAACCACCACTCTTAACCACTACACCACGCTGGCTCAAAAATATTTTGTATGAGATTCTGATCTAGCAGGACTGCTCTTACATCCTTCAAAATGTTATCTTTGGGTAGAAGGCAAACATTCCTGAAATAGGCAGTGGCATTTAGTGTTCCTCATGGAGTGTTGTTTCATCAGTACAGCAAACTATACTTCAAGGCGCTGTTTAGCAACTGGCTGCACTGAAATGAGTGTGGAACTACTTAAGTACAACTGATTTTGCAATTGTCAACTGCTGCAACATGGCAAGTATAGATGAATTAGGAGCTCACAGAGTTGGAAGGGACCACCAGCGTCATCTAGTCCAACCCCCTGCACAATGCTGGAAATTCACAATTACCTCCCACCCCCAGTGACCCCCACTACATGCCCAGAAGATGGCCAAGATGCCCTCCTTCTCATCATCTGTTTAAGGTTATAGAATCAGCATTGCTGACAGATGGCCATCTAACCTCTGCTTAAAAACCTCCAGGGAAGGAGAGCTCACCACCTCCCGAGGAAGCCTGTTCCACTGAGGAACCACTCTGTTAGAAAATTCTTCCTAATGTCTAGACGGAAACTCTTTTGATTTAATTTCAACCCGTTGTTTCTGGTCCAACCTTCTGGGGCAACAGAAAACAACTCGGCACCCTCCTCTATGAGACAGCCCTTCAAGTACTTGAAGATGGTTATCATAGAACCTCTCAGTCTTCGCCTCTTCAGGCTAAACATACCCAGCTCCTTCAACCTTTCTTCCTATGATTTGGTCACCAGACCCCTCACCATTGCCCTCCTCTGGACACATTCCAACTTGTCTACATCTTTCTTAAATTGTGGTGCCCAAAACTGAACACAGTACTCTAGGTGAGGTCTAACCAGAGCAGAGTAAAGCAATACCAGCACTTCGCATGATCTGGACACTCTACTTCTGTTGATGCAGCCTAAAATCACATGTTACAGGAGTAGTAGCAGAAGACAGGTGATGCTGTTGATCAGGAGTGGTTGTTGCTACTAGCCTATTCACAGAGGGGATGGCGATTTGCCATGTGATTCAGCATTTCAGAGATCTCTGTAGCTGTCTTCCTCTTCAAGCTGTGTGTGACAACTTTATATGGTACAAATCACTTTGCCTTGATTGAAAGAGTTCTTCTACAAGTTAAGATGTGAAAAGAATAACATTTTAAAATATCTAGCAAATTTCAAAAGCTTTTTTCATTGTATTGTCGAAGGCTTTCACGGTTCATTGGTTCTTGTAGGTTATCCAGGCTGTGTGACCATAGTCTCAGTATTTTCTTTCCTGACGTTTCGCCAGGAGCTGTGGCAGGCATCTTCAGAGGAGTAACACTGAAGGACAGTGTCTCTCAGTGTCAAGTGTGTAGGAAGAGTAATATATAGTCAGAAAGAGGTTGGGTTTGAGCTGAGTCGTTGTATTTAGTGAAACAGATTATGTTCTGGAGAAGAGGAATCCCCTTCACTGCTGAGGTGAAACTGACAAAGGTTTAGGATATACCTGCATGGATAAACTACAGTATCCAACAGAATGGAAATCCCACACTGCACTGAGGTCCCTTTTCTTTTTCTCCACTAGATATGCAAAGGATTCAAAGAGAATATGCATTCATGACAAGATGGTAAATAATAATGTATTGAGACAGAATTTTCCCAAGTGCTCTACAACATGCACTTACATGTTAATGTGGTTGGGCCAATAGCCTCAATTCTGGATAGACCCAATGTCTGGCAGGGCCCATTCTTCTCAAAAATTGTGGCTAACTGGCAAGGCCTTCTGTGCTTGGCCAGCTGTGGGTTGAGTGAGTCTTGTCAATAGCTAAGCAGTCATGGGATGGTTCTGCCACTTCCTCAGCTTATCTGTCAGCCTGCAGTCTCTGCATGCTGCAAGACAGGCTAAGCGATAAGCAGCATTATCACACAAACTTTTTGCCACAATGCCATGGCTAATAAAGATTCTCCCCTATCTAGTTGTGCCTCCACTAATTTGTCCCTTAGCTTCCTGGAGAACCTCAGCACCATCTAATTATGTATCCCAATGCTGTTCGGCTCTAACATAAAGTTCACAAAATATTGGTAATAAGACATTTGCTTGCAAATATCACAAATGAGAATGAGCTTTAAGATCTCACCGATATTAAGTTTGGGTACATGTATATTCCATTGCTTGACTAACAGTCATCAAAGTCACTAATCCCTTCCGGGATGGATTAGTGCCATTCCATTACTTTCTCGAAAGTAAGACCCACTGAATAAAAACAGACTTTGTTTCGAGTAGTCCTGCCTAGATTTGCTCCCTGCGTCTGCGTTCTGCACATCGCACCCCGCAGGCGCTAACAAACGTGACATACCCTACAAGGTTATTCATCCTTTACTATCCGGGGGAGGGGAAGACACCCAGACTCCAAGCCAAACGATGCGCGGCGGGTTTCCGTAAAGGTGACCCGAATGGAATTTCCAACCTCACGCCCAAAATGAACACGTGATCTTTCTCCAGTTTGCATCCTCCAAAATTTGTCACCCTGGCAATGAACCCCCAGGACTCGGGGTGGGGGGTGGGGGAGAAGAAAACAGCATTCGCGTCCGCGAGAAGTGGGGAGGAAACCCAGAAAACAGGAACGATCGCTTTTTTTCTAAGCCAAGGAGAGTGATTGCGTGGTTTTTCTTTTCTTTTTTTTTTTGTTTTCTTTCCGTTTCAGCTTTTGGAGCGACTTCGGGACTCCACCCCGGGCTGCTTCAGGGCAGCCCTTGCCCTCCTCCTCCTCCTCCTCTTTCTCTCTGGGGCGCGTTTCTACGAGGCGAGCAAAGGAATCCGCCCCAGCCTCGCTTACCCCGCGGCCCCTGCCGTCCCTTTCCCGGCGTCCCCGGGGGCTGGAAGAGGGGAGGCCGGTGGGCGTGGGGCGCGCGCCGCAATGCCGGCCTCTTTGCTCTCCCGCGCGGAGCCCGAGCTCCTCGTGCTCTTTGCGCTGCTGGCTGGAATTCGGGGTAAGTCACGGCCCAGGCTTTAAGAATGAGGAAATTGCGATGGTTCAATACTTTCTGTTCCTTGGCTCCACCATCAACCAAAAGGGAGACTGCAGCCAAGAAATCAGAAGGAGGTTGAGACTGGGAAGGGCAGCCATGAAGGAGCTAGAAAAGATTCTTAAGTGCAAGGATGTGTCACTGGCCACCAAGACTAGATTAATTCATGCCATCGTATTCCCTAGTACTATGTATGGGTGTGAAAGCCGGACAGTGAAGAAAGCTGATAGGAGGAAAATAGATTCCTTTGAAATGGGGTGTTGGAAGAGAGGGTGACGGATTCCGTGGACTGCCAAAAAACAACAACAAATCAGTGGGTTAGAGATCAAATCAGGCCTGAACTGACCCTAGAAGCTAAAATGACTAAACGGAGGCTATCGTATTTTGGTCACGTCGTGAGACGACAAGAGTCACTGGAAAAGACAGTCATGCTAGGAAAAGTGGAGGGCAGCAGGAAAAGAGGAAGACCCAACAAGAGATGTATGGACTCCATAAAGGAAGCCACAGCCTTCAATTTGCAAGATCTGAGCAAGGCTGTCAAAGATAGGGCATTTTGGAGGACTTTCATTCATAGGGTCGCCATGAGTCGGAAGCGACTTGACGGCACTTAACACACACACAACAGCCCAGGCTAGCCTGATCTCGTCAGATCTCAGAAGCTAAGCAGGGTCAGCCCTGGTTAGTGTTTGGATGGGCAACCTCCATGGAACACCGGGGTTGCTGTACCGAAACAGTTATGCTGTTATTTGCCTAAATAAACTCTATGTTTAAGAGAAAACAACAGATTATTTAGAGTAAAGGATCCCTTTTTACTTCAAAGCCACCCCCACACGCTAACCATGCTGACACTCAATCAAATAAGCCCTCCTGTTCTTTGGATTCAATTAAGAAGTCTAATGTGGCAAGGTGAGATCCTTTGGTGAGAGCCTTTGGTGGCAGCAAAAATGAGTAGTAAATGCTAAGGAAGGCAAGGGGGCAGCATAATATATGCCACCTCAGAACACTACAGAGAGGTGCCATTACAGGTGTTACATATACATGGTGTCTCAGAAAAGAAGCAAAACTGTATGGGTTGTTTTTTTTAAAAGAATAAAACACACATTTACTTAAAGAGGAAGCTCAAGAGGTGGGGGGAAAGGGGAAGGTGTGTGTGTGTTCTTAAATGCAGGGGAGAACGGGATTTTTTTAAACAAGGGGAAGGGAGAGATTAAAAAAAAGCAACACAACATAGATAGGTGTGTTCATGGGTGCTGCAGGAGCCCTCAGGAGGTGAAGAAACTTTGCAGGCTTTCTTTTCGTGCACTTGCTAGTTGGCTTTGATAAAGTGAAGTCCAGAAATGGCTGCTCTGCCGTTAGTTGAAGCAGGCAGGTTATGTACACCTCATAGCAACAGCACAGGCCTGTCAGGCCATTAGTAGTTATAAAGCCCTGTTTAATTATTGGCGCAAGCTGAGGAGAGCTCCAGCAAGCCAGCTTTCCAGACACTAGTAGTTAAACGAGTCCTTTGTTAGTTCTCCAAAGTTGCAGTTTTGTAACAAAGTATAGTATAAATAAATGCAATGTGTAAACGCATTCTATGAATGCAATGTGTAAACTCCACCAGGGGTCCTTGTGCCTTCTGTTCTTGGATCTGTGCATGTTAAAATAAATTCTGTCTTCTGTTTAAGGAGTCTCTGGCTTGGGTGTGGTTGTTTCCAGATTCAACCATTGGGGTGACCCAGCGTGCCTAAAGAAATTCCAGGACAGCTGGCTTTTGTCCTGGGCTGCAGCAGCAGTGGTTGGGATGAGAGGTAGCCTGCAGGTTTGGGTGGGAAAATAAGAGTTCTTCTTTCCCTGCATATGCCAGCTGGTTTGTTTTCCTCCTGGCCTGCAGTTAAGGTTGCCAACCTCCAGGTAATAGCAGGAGATCTCCTGCTATTACAACTAATCTCCAGCCGATAGAGAGCAGCTCACCTGGAGAAAATGGCCACTTTGGCAATTGGACTCTATGGCATTAAAAGTCCCTCCTCAGGCTCTGCCCCAAAAACCTCCCACTGGTAGCAAAGAGGGACTTGGTAACCCTAGCTGCTGTGGTGGAGCTCAGGAGGAAAAGAAGCCAGCAGGAAACAGAGGGCTTTCCTTTGCTGGGATCCTGGGCTGTAGAAATGTTTGGCGAGAGAACAACTCTGCTGGCTTGTCTCTCTCTCTCTCTCTCTCCCCGCCCCTCCCCCCAGCTTGAAGAGGTTCGAAGGAGGGTAATGGTCAAGGTTGGTGGCAACTTCCTTTGTTATATAGCAGCAATCCTTATACCACTGCTGCAGCTGCCTCTGAAGCAACTTTTTTTCTCTGAGCATCCCATCTGACCTCCAGTGGCCAATCAGAAGTCCTACTTGGGAAAAGTCCTTTTGACCACGGCCACAAAATAACTTGGATCAAGGGGTACATTGCAGCCCAATATTTCATAAGAAAATATTGAATAACCAATTTCAAAAAGTGTTAAATTTTTTAATATGACCAAAACGATGTAGAACAAATCACCATAGATGAGCCACACTGTTGCCATGGGTTTCTAAATACCCCTGAAACAAATGGTTGAAGAAATCCTTTTAAACTAATAAAAATAAGTTTATTTATACAATCATATTTCTTTTCTCTAGAATTTATTGATTTATCAGATAGTGAATATGTTTTTCGTACATACCAGCTTTCCCTCTGTCTTTTGGCTTTTTCCAGCATTTGATTTCCCCCCTTTTCACACCTTAAAGTAGATAAGAAACTGATATTTTCTCCAGTATCTGTCTTTCTTTCTTGCCTTTCATGGTGCACCAGAAACTGATCTCATGTGCTGGTCGCTTCTCATGTTTTCCTCACCAGGGGCTGACGTGACTAGGAGGGGCCTGACAATTACCACAGACCGAGAAGAAAATCTATGAACTTTTTAAAGAAAGTTCAGTGATTTAAAAATGATATTTTCTGCTTCTTACAGGTGACTGTGGAATTCCTCCAAAATTAAACAATGTCGTCCCTCAGAGATATCTTCAGACAGAGAGGTTCCCTACTGACACAGTAGTAGCCTACATATGTCTACATGGTTTCTATAATGTCCATGGGAAAACAGATGTTACAACATGCCTTTCAAATTCACAGTGGTCACCCATAGAAGATTTTTGTAAAAGTAAGCCTTTTTTTGTTGTTGTACTCATTTGCGTCACATCAGCTTCTGTTTATGAAAAAATGGGACATGTTTTCTACTTGTTAGATGTATTCAAATATTGCATAAAACATTATACATTATTGTGTCCAATTAGTTTCTTTATATAAGTACATGGTAATATTGTTTTCTTGTGGCAAATCCATGGCTTGGATCCTATGAACAAGTTCTAAGTGCACTAGGTAGTTTCTGCTGTGGAGCACATCTAGCATGCATGGAACTCATTCATAGGAGTTCCTGTCTGAAAAGTGCCCATGAAATAGTACAGTGCCATAATATTGAGATATGGACAACAACCTAGAAACCATAGAACTAGAAGGGCTTTATGAATAAGTGCCAGCAAAAGGAAATAGGATCTGATGAACAGGAAACTGCACATTGTACAGTTATGCAAATGGTAGCTTTTCAGAATCCTGGAAATGGTATGGTAAAGCTATAATTTCTCACAGTACAGATGTTGTTATCCTTCAGAAATGTGGTAAGTATTGCTGCAATGGACAATTACAGCCCATTCCTGAGCCTTCGGTAGCCGGGGACAGTGACCGAGGCGCCTCCAAAGCCATTCCCTGGCCGCCAAAATGTTTTAAAAAGCCTTTCGGAGGCTTTCTGTTTTTTAAATGGGGCATTTTGCCCCATTGAGAACAGTGAGGCACGAGCAAAAAGCTGGTGCAGCAACACTGTTTTCCCTGTCGGCATCCCAGGGCAAAAGGGGACAGCTCTGCCCCCTGACATGCCCCAGGAACGCCCGCCGGGAAGCTAGTGTGGGGCTTTGCACCAGTAGGATGCCGGTAGAAGGTCCAGCTGGTGTCCCTGGGTGGCGCTGCCATGGTAGCGCTGGGAAACCAGCGGCCATACCTTTTGGTAATTGTCTTTAAATAAGGTAGATTTTGTCCCATAACCTTAATTCCAAGATATCTCACCGGGTCTTCAGCAGTTTTGCAGCCTGTTTTTATTTGATTCTCATCTTTCCCTTGTTTGTCCATATTTTCCAATAATATTTTTGTTTTAAACTTGTTTATTTTATAACCTGAGAATTTCTTGTACAGTTCAATTTGCTCCATTAAATGTTCTATTGAGGCTTTTGGATTTTTCAAAATTAGTACCACATCATCTGCATAACATTTAAGTTTGAGTTCTTCCTCCTCTACTTTCAAATCTTAAATTTTTTGGTCATTTCTTATTTCAGATGCCAGGACCTTCAATGCAATATTGAACAGTAATGGAGAAAGGGGACAACCCTGTCTTGTTCCTTTATTGATTTGAAACTCCTCTGTCAATTTTCCATTAATCAAAAGTCTTGCCGTTTGATTAGAATAAATACTGCTTATCCATCTCTGAAATTTATCCCCAGATTTTATTCGCTTTAAGAATTTTAATAAAATGTTCCAAGGGATTTTAATGCAAGAGACATTCAGATGTGGTTTGCCATTGCTTGCCTCTGCGTCACGACCCTGGTATTCCTTGAAGGTCTACCATCCAAATCTAAATACTAGCTAGAGTTGGGGCTGAGAGTGTGTAATTGGCCCATGGTCACCCAGCAAGCTTCCAATGGGTTTCCCAGATCCTAGTCTGACACCTTAACCACTACACCACGCTAGCTTTCTGTGACAACCATACTACCTGTTATAGGGTTTCCATTATGAACAGAACACTTGTCCCTCATCTAGGGTTGCCAGCTTCCAGATGGAGATCTCCTGGAATTATGACTGATGTCCAGACTACAGGGATTACTTCCCCTGGAGAAAATGGCTGCTTTGGAGGGTGATCTCCATTATACCCCATTGAGGTATCTTCCCTCCCGAAGCTCTGATCCCAAATCTCCAGGAATTTCCCAACCTGAAGCTGGCAACCTTATCCTCATCACTGGAACTGTTTTAGATCGTAAGAATGGATTACAATGTTACTGATGATAAGGATGGGGGGAGCCATAACTCAATGACAGAACACATATTTTCCCTGCAGAAGCCACACATTCAAGGCCTAATATCTCCAGGTAAAGGATGTCAGGCAATAAGTCTGGGAAGCTCACTACCACTCTCAATAGACAATACTGAACTAGATGGACCACTTGTCTGACTTATTTTAAAGCAGCTTTATATTTTTAGGATAGATGCTTATCTACATGAGCACTCAAGCAGTCTGTTAAAATGTGTGTTCTTTCAGAAGAGTATCCTTTCATTTCAACCATTTACGAACTTTCCATGTTTATCAAGCTGCTGATGCAGGAATGGGGGTACTTCTATCTATCCTAACAGTGAAAGGGGAGGTGCTTCCATTTCCCTTGTCTCAGTAACACAGGACTTGGGAATTGATTCATGTCCTCTGTTCATTCACCACTATATCTCACATGTATGTTTCCTGTCATTTTCTGAATCTGTCCTATTTGGTTGTTCTGGCAGTTTTGCAGTACTTATGGGGAACTGCTATTTTGGGTGTTTCTCAGAGTTTGTGGTTTCCTCATGAATTCTGGGAACCCAGGGCAAGGAAGGAACACTGTCTTGGAAGACACATTGGGGAATAAAATGCTCTCCCCTTTGAGGCTCACCTAGCACCTACCCTCCTTTCTTTTAGGCAGCAGGCCAAAACATTTCTTTTTCATCTAAGGTTTTTAATTAGGGCCATGGTCTTCTTAATAAGGTTTACAATTTGTTTCTAGCCTGACGGCTGTTAAGAAAATCTTTCAGAATGCTAGATGTTTTACAGCAGCCTGAATGGCCCTGACTATCCTGAGCTTGTCTGCTAAGCTGGGTTGACCATAGTTAGTACTTGGATGGGTGATCACCAAAGAAGGCTGGGGTTGCTGTGCAGAGGCAGGCGGTGGCAAACCACCTCTGCTCATCTTTTGCCTTGAAAACCCCATGGTCCTGGGGTTTCCATGAGTTGGTTGCGGCTTGATGGCACACATATGTTTTATGTTCTGGTTTTTTGGTGCGTTTTTATGTTTTGGGTGTTATTGGCTAGGTACTGTGTGGTTTGATCTAATGTTTTGATGATTTTACCTTGTTCTGTTTTGTGAGCTGCCTCAAGCAGATCTCTGAAGAGGTGGGATATAAATGTTTTAAATACATAAAACAAGGAATTGGGCTAGGGGTGGGGGTCAGGAGGGGCATGTTGGGCATACAAAGTTTGTCATGTGTTTATGCCAGGTGATTATACCCTGCTTGGAAGTGCCACCCTGCCCTCAGGCTGAGAGAAGATGTGGAGTTTCTAGCAGGTGCAGGAGTATGCCTGAATGATTACAGAATTCTCTTAGAAACATTCCATTGAACCAGTGTAATGTCATGATGCCAACCCAAGAGTTGGACACAATCAAGTCAGGCCAGAGATCATTCAACTTTAAGAGGCCTTGGCAGCTTTTAGTGTCCAAACTGGCTCTGAGATTAACAAAGGTACATAACCACCTTTCTGAAGTATGGATTGTTTAACATGCTGTGTCATAATGAAATGGGTTGAACAACAAAAAGGAAAGCTGCTTTGTATAGTCTTTCCTAACAGTTTTTTTTTGTCTGCTTTTGTTGCCAGGCAGTTGTCCTGAACCATTCATTTTTAGATATGCTCATCCAAAGCCAGAGGACTCGGGGAACACTTACTATCCACCTGGGACCAATGTGACCTATGTCTGTAGCCGAGGATACGACAGCATCCCTGGAATGAGTCCTGTTATTATTACATGTTTCCAGAATAACACTTGGTCAGAAGTCCCTGTTTTTTGTAAAGGTTAGCATACTATTTCAGCAGCTAACAGCAATGCAAGAGCTACTTTTGCCTACAATACTTTCTAGCCACAAGTCTTATGACATTAAGGTCATTGATGCATGGTCGCTTTAACCTCCTTTATTCCCCATTTCAGCCAGGATCAAGTAATCCAGGTTGGGGGAAACTGTATGCATTGACTGGAATGATCAGGGACGAAACTGTGTGCTAATGGAGGCATGAATACAAAAAAGCAGTCTCCCAAGTTCAAATCAAGTCCCACCCCTTTAAATGCTGCTCTGTAATTGGCTTACCTCACGAGAGAAGATTTCCTTAACACCAAACCCAACTGCCGCATAAAAAAGCATTTTAAAAACAAAAAACGGAGCAATCTGAAAGAAGGGGGGTGGAGAAATCCAAGCCTCGTTTTAAAATAGCCTTTCTTTTGCTCAGAAAGAGCTCCGAGGTAGCAGGAAGCACTTGAATCCCTGCCACTTTACACACTGGTTCATGATTGGCTGTGAGAGAAGCCAATTTTCTGTGCTTCCTCTGTTTGGCTATCAGCATGCTGCCTTTGAAGAGGGGGTTGGAAAAGGGTGGGCCAAAGCTCAACCCAAGAAAGTTGTACGCTCGCTCAGTGATTCCAGAATGAGCCAGGATCCATGGTTTAATTCAGGAAAGAAGAGGAATGGGAAAAGCCAGGTTCGTTTTGCGTTGAAGCAGCATTGAGCTTCCAAGGAATGAGGTAACGTGCATAACCAAAAATTTGATCCTAGCTGAAACAGGGAATAAAGGAGGGTTAAGCGACCATGCATAAAACACCTAAGAATTTCAGAAGACGTTGTTTTATGTGCAAGTTTAGAAATTGGTGCAATAGTGCTTAAATGACTGTAGTTTTTAGGAATTTGAGTGGTAGCATAGTAATATAATATGTAGTTAACAAGTACTCGAAAACATTGAACCAAAAGTTTTAATAGTGAAGAAAACATTTGTAGCCAGATATGAAAGTTTTAAAGACTATACACAAATACAACATAGAGTTAAGCATGCTGATGGCCATTAATTTCAGTTGATTTAAATGTACTGAAATCTGTATTGGATTAAATCATAGAATCATAGAGTTTGAAGGGGCTATATAGGGCATCTAGTCCCCCCCCCCCACATCTAGTCCAAGCTGACTGCTTTTTGAGCATCGATCTCCAGGATGAGACTTGAGAACCACTAGTTAAAATTTCTTCTGTGTCTTGGAACACGATATTTTCTTGCAAAGAAAATCATAGCCACAATATTTTGTTGTTGTTGTCAAGTCAAATCTGACTTATAGCAACCCATATTGGGGTTTTCAAGGCAAGAGACCTTCAGAGGAGGTTTGCCATTGCCTACCTCCACATCATGACCTTGGTATTCCATGGAGGTCTCCCATCCAAATACTTGCCAGGGTTGACCCTGCTTAGCCTCTGAGCTGTGACAGGATCAGGCTAGCCTGGGCTATCCGGGCTTGTATAAATGCAACAGGGTCATTCTGCTCCTATCACCACCAGTACCAACATCAGCTACTCACACTGTGTTGGTATCTGCTTCTAAAATTCCCTAGAGTTTTGAGTGTGATTTTTCTCACTGTGTAGTACTTCTTGAAAAGGGAGGTGGTTGCATATGCATTCTTCATACTTCTCTGATCCCAGGCCAGTGTTAAATTGTTCCTCAGTTAATGCCATACTCCAGTCTAGTATGCTAATTGTTCATCTTGTTCTCCACTAGGAAAATCATGTGGTGATCCAGGAAAACCACAAAATGGCAGAGCTGTTATTATAACTGATCTCCTGTATCGATCAAAAGTAAATTTCACCTGTGATGATGGGTATGTATTGAGTTAATTGTACTAGCTGAGATACAGAATTGTGTTATGAAATCAAAGTATCAGTGAACTTGGGGGAATAAAACAAATCCATGGTCTACTTGATTTTTTTTCAAGCTCAAAGGATTTGTCATAAGATAATAGATCCTTTGGGAAAACTTGGTGCAAGTCATTCCCTGCAGAAGATAAAGAAGGTTCATGCAGAATTCTATTTCTTGTTTTAAATTCAGTTCAGTTTCAGTCACCTTTATTGGCATGATAATAATAATAAGAGTGCATGCACGTACTCCATCTCGCTCAGTAGGGTCTCACATACAACGATATAACTAAAACATGGTTATCAAATCAAAACTCTTCAGTTTAAACGCTGTAATAATACTCTCTTCCGGACAACAGATAAGAGCCACAGCTAACACCAACTAACACCAGCTCCCTTTTATTTATTGGTACCCAGTATCTATAAGTTGACTCAGGTGGTTTTATTTATTTATTTCCTAACCCTCTTGGTTTTTTATTTTTATTTTTAATAACAATTGTCAGAAATTCTGCCACATGTTTGGAAACAACAGGTGTCGTGTCCGCTAATAAAAATGTGATGCCTTCATATGCTGGATTTTTTAAGGGCATAATGTGAGCTCGTTTTAAATTACTAACTTTTGTACTGGAAAAAAAGTTGTGAAATGTTTGCAGTTTGAGTCTCTTGCAAGAAAAAGTTCAGTGTATCGCAGTAATTAAAAGGATTGTGGTGATCCTGCTTACAACATATATGCACAAAATCATTTCTCAATTGTTATTCTTCTGCAGGGAAGGCAATGGCAAACCACCACTACTTCTCACTTGCCTTGAAAGTCCCTTGCTGGGATTGCCATAAGTTGGCAGTGATTTGATGGCACTTTACACGCACACACACACGTTCTTCTGCAGAGGAAAAGGGTTATGAGAGAAACAACCTATGTTCCCATGTATCTCCCAGCAATAGACTTCTCAGTAAAACAATGTCATCAAACATGTAGAAAGTGGTTAAAAAATAAACCTCTAATTAGTGGTATGGGGAGGAGAATTTCTTTTTCTGAAATTCACTTTTTTAGATATAGCCATTGATGCCTTGAATTCTCTTTTTTTCTCTTTAAAAGGAGGGATTTCTCTTTCATTTCTCTTTGAAGAGAAAACAATGCATTATTTTGCAACTTTAGCCCTTGCAGTTGTTTTATGTTACACACCACAGGGTGGTGCTCTGGCAGGAGGATAGGAAGGTTATGGAAGACATTGCCTGCCTCTGAGCATCTACACAGTGAAATTCTGCCATTTTTCAAAGCCCCCCATCCTGCCCCTCCTCTTTGAATTTCTGCTTGACCAAACTGGAATTAATTAGAAAATGGCTCCAAATTCCCTTTAAAAAGTACAAAGATTGTTGGATTTCAAGCAGAAATTGTATAAAGAGGAATTAAAAGAATATCTTTTAACAGCCCTACCTCTGATCTAGTTCTCTGAGTGTCCTTGTTAGATGTTTCACAAAGAAACTGCAGAGGAGACTGTAGCAAATCCCTGTTCCCCCATCAGTATCAAATATATATACTATTTAGAAAGTAAAGTTCTCCACTGCCAACTTATTTTCCTTAACCAATTATTAGTTTGAATAGTCACAAGTACCTGGGGAGCGTAAACCAAAGAGGACTCAACACAGAATTAAATGTGTGTTCACACATTGAAATTTGTATTTAATTCTATGTTAGATTGTGGCCAGGATTGTTTTGCTTTGCTTATAAAACCCAAAATTTACTATGCGATGCTCGTTACATATCAGCCATTGACAAGGCCAATGCCAGCTTTTGGGATGCCTTTGGGCAATTTTACCTAAAATGATCTCAAACAGTCCAGGAACAGTGAAGACATGGCTGCTGTTGGTGGACCAATAGGGGAACTGTAAGGTGTGTGAACTAAAAAGATATCCCAGATGGTAGGATGCACCACATGTTGGATTTGGCAAAGTCAATGCCAAATTGACCAGCCGCACATCAAGTGAGTATCACAATGGCTGCATGTGGGTGCACGGCATGCCTTATCTGGCCTGAATCTTCTGGCCTCTGATGCCAACACAGTAAAATGCAACTAACACATCAAATTTGGATCAGGCATAAAATCTACTACAGTCAGCCAGCCAGCCCCCCTGAAAATGTTAGAGCTACCTTTTAAAATGTAATAAGAGGAAGAAAAGGAAGGAGAAAGAAACCCAAGCAAAGGATTGGGAAAAATGCAAATAGTACCTGGTTCTGTTTCTCCTTTCCGTTGGTGTCAGTTGAGACAGGAGAAGATAATCATTTTACGTAGCTTGATCTCAGAGCTTTCCGGGCTTTAAAGGTAATGGATTACTTGAATTTGATTCAGAAGCAAATAAGCAGGGAATAGTTTTATCTAAATAGTTGCAAATCTACTACAGATAAATAGAGGCAACTGCACTGCAGTTCATGATGCAAGAATGATGGGTTACATCCCAAAGAGTGTTTCTGTGGAAGAATTTCTGTCCATGGGGCATGACTTTCTCCTCCTCCTGCAACCTTTTTGGGTTATGTGCACAAACCTTTACAGATCAGCTTGTTGAGCTTTTTTTTTTTGGCCATCAAATCACAGCTGACTTCTGGCGACCCCGTAGGGTTTTCAAGGCAAGAGGCATCCAGAGGTGGTATGCCATTGTCTTGCCTTCACATCACGTCTCTGGTATTCCTTGGAGGTCTCCCATCCAAATACTTGCCAGGGTCGAGGCTGAGAGTATGTGACTGGCCCAAGGTCCATACAAAAAATGGCTTAATATGGATGGAACCTCATTCATGCCTGTAGTTTTAGTGGGAGAAATCCTCAAAAACATACTATTTGAGCTAAGATTTCCTTTGGTTTATAATAGGAAAATGTGTGTTTTATAGGAACAAGCTATTAAAGGCAGAAAGATAAGTGGGACTGTTCTTTTTTCTTTAGGTACCGATTAATAGGATCCCCTTTTACCAAGTGTTTAATGAAGAATAATACTGTCAAATGGAACAAGGAGACTCCAGATTGCCAGCGTAAGTTTCTCCCTCCAGAGGCATGTGCACCATGATGTGTGGTTTCCAGAGAAAACGGCATTGAATTTTTTCCCAAAATGCCCTAAATACAGCCTGATTTGCTTTATCCTGTTTATTTTGACTTGTATTTAGTAAATAAAACTTTTTAAAAAGGAATAATTTTATTTCCCAATTTCAACGAGTAATTTAATGGAGATATTGGACTAAGGACCAAAAAAAATCAAGTGTTTTTTAAGTGTTGTGTTCAAACAAACTTCACACTTTGTGTGGAAGTTATTTTTATTGGCAGTACTTCCAAAAATTTAAAGACAATACAGTACGTGCTTAAAAATTGTTTAAATTTAAACGGGGAAAAACAGGCACTGAAAAGGGTTGAGTCACAAATAGTAGCACAAAGAATTGTGAATGATAGTTCCACATCAGACAGAGTAAATCTGATTCAGAACTACTCAAATACATTATTTTTTACTAAAGCAGGGGTCCCTAGCATGGTGCCCATGGGTGCCAGCCAACACCTTTCTTTAATTAATTTATACACCCCCTTTCTTCCCAATAGGCATGTAAGGCAGCTTACATCATTCTCCTGTCCTCCATTTTATCCTCACAACAATGCTGTCATGCAGGTTAGGCTGAGAGAGTGTGACTGGCTGAAGATCTCCCAACAAGCTTCAATGGCATGAGTAGAGATTTGAACCTGGGTCTCCCAGATACTAGTCTGACACTCTTAACCACTTCACCACACTGGCTATTGGTACCCACCAAGTGTTTTTAGAAAGTGGGTGGAGCCGGGTAGAGCTTTTGCCCAACAGGGATTTTGATTGGCCACTGAAGCTCTGATCAGCTAGGGAGGCTAAAATAAATCAAATTACATCGTTTCAATGACAACTGTCACCACAGTGTTAGTTTTATTATCTCTCACCCCTCTCTCCTAGTGTATTTTTAATTGCCCCTTTTCTCCCCTGCACTTGGGCTTCCTCTGTGTATGTGGCTTCACCTCCTGCAGCAGCCTTTTTCTGGTTGGCTCTGCCTCCCGTGGCTGCCATTTTGTAGTTGTACCCACCATTCTATGTCAGAATTCCAAAGGTGCATGCAGGCTCAAGCAGGTTGGGGACCCCTGAACTAAAGGATGGTTTTACTGATAAGGCTGTGAGCAAAGGCAGTTCATCATGCTCCATCTTCTTCACTAATATAATTAAGTACAACTTGCCAAGTATTGTATTAGCAATGACATCGATCCATTGTTGTTAACTTTTAAGAAACAATGAATTTTTAGCAGTAGAAAATCTTCTGCAGAAAAATAATACACTAGAATTTTTTTAAGTACAATTTTCTATTTTCAACACCACATCTCTGATATGAGCCACTGCGATGCCAGTCCATTCTACATTATTGGGCTAGTGTTAGAAGCCCTAGACCCCAGAGGTGAAGTGCACATTGTTCCTTCTCCCCACACCAACTGTAAACCTTTGCAAACTGAGTTAAAGCTGACATGAGGAACAAACATAGCATGGGCTCCTTCTATATGGCCCCCCACACACCTTGCATCACCCAGTGGGCTATTGCAGGGGTCCCCATGGTGTTACCCATGGTGTTACCCTACTAAGTACACTGAGTAGTAAGCCCCACTGAACAAACCTGAATAGGATTCTGAGTATGCCTGCCTAGGATTGATCTCACAGTCACTTATTGCTCACCGTAATTTTTCCTGTGAATAAAAAGCATTTGGGGTTTAAAATAACACCAGAAAAACCCAGTGATTTGGGGGTTGTTCCTCCCCCCAAGATAAGGGGTGTGGTTGGGGCAGTAGGTTTTTTTAAAACCCATACAATGTAAATATATTGTAAATATTGGAGTAGAAAATACCCTGCAAGTTTTTTAATCAAACACTGGTCTAGGGAGTTAGATTCAAGTAGCACCTTACAGACCAACAATATTTTTTTTGGGGGGGGTGGTATAAGCTTTCAAGAGTCAAAGCTCCCTTCATCAGTTTCTGATCTAGGGAAGCATTGTTGAGTGCTCTGGAGATGTACAGCCCCACCCTCATTTCACAGAAAAGTGACCCTATGATATTCTGCATCAACAAATGCCTGTACATATTCATTCTCTGTTGTGACCCCGACCTTATGGAATAGTCATCCTGATGAGGTCAGGAAGGCTCCCACCCTCCTGGCTTTTTGCAAACTATGCAAAACTGAATTATTTAAGAGGGCTTTCTATACGGAAAGTAGGGCTGCACTGTAATATGGTTCAAATAGAAGCTTGGGGTAAAGGGTTAGGGTCTTAACTGTATAGTTCATGCTATCTGTTGCTGTAAACAGATTCCTACTATATAATTTTTGCTTTCGTTCAACGTGTTATCTTAATATTTACACTGTGCTTCATCTTTGGTTATTCTCCAGATTTCTACAAGTCAAATTCTATTGCATTGTCTATTGGATGTCCCACCGAGTTGATTATATTGACTTATTTGGTGTAATCTGCCTTGAGTCCCAGAAAGAAAGGCCAACCATAAATAATGTAAATAAATAAAAATAAAGGGGGAAAAACTGTTTTAAATATTCAAAAATGGAAGGGAATTTCAACAAACGAAAATTCTACTTCATGTGAAAGTGAGTGTTTAAGGCTTTGGTATTTACAGCTGGGTCTGATTGAAACATGCTGACTTCAGCGATCAAACCCAGATTGGGGGGTGTTGTACCCCACGATACATCAGAATTTGGCTTTGGATAGCGAATACACCCCAAATAAAAGCTATTTTCACCCCACTGTCATTTAGGAAAATCATAGTCAAATAGTTGTACGTTGGTTGTCAATCAGCAGAAACTTTTGTTAATTTTGATGAAGTGCTTTGATGTCTTTCAGCAATCACTTGCTCTTCTCCTCCATACATCACTGATGGCACTCATGATGGAGGAGCAAGTACTGAGAATTTCCCCTATAACTCAACAGTAACTTACAAATGTAAAAATGGCTTTTCACTTATTGGAGAGGCTTCTATTCATTGTACAACTGAAGATAAAGTAAGAGGAATCTGGCATGGCCCTGCTCCTGAATGTAAAGGTAACTATTTATTTATTTACTCTATTTATAGCCTGCCTTTCTATCCTCCATTTTATTCTCACCACAGCCCTGTGAGGTTGGTTAGGCTGAGAGTGTGTGACTGGCCCAAGGTCACCCAGCAAACTTCCATGGCAGAGTGGGAATACAAACCTGGGCCTCCCAGGTCCTAATCCAGAACTTCAACTACTAAACCTCACTGGCTGTCTTCTGTGTCTGTTGTTCAAGAAACAATACATTTAGGCTGAAGCATGCATCATTATGTCTTAAAGTAAAATGCTCGTATCCTATGAATGAGTTTCATGTGCAATAGATAGACTCTGGTGCGGAGTGCATTTCCTTTACCACTCAAGCTTGGCAAGATTTTCAGTGGGCCCTTGTGCAAACAGAAGTGATTGCAGTAGAGTAAGTGTGGTCTGTGGCAAAAGCTATCTAGCACACAGAGAACTTGTTCATAAGATCTAAGCCCAATTGCTTTAATGCCTGCCTTCTGTCAAATGATGCTGAGAAAAACGTTTGGGAAGTTATAGGTATTAACTATGAATACCTGCTAGTTTGGCTCATGTCCTGTTCACCAGTCATGAACAGGAATTTTTTTTCAATAGTTTGTTGATCTCTTCATCATTGTTTGACAGGTTGCTTCCTAGTATTTCTTCATCATATTCCTTCGCATTCATGTTGATCCTCACACAAGTTTTATTGCCTCCCATCCTTATTGTGAAACTGCTCTTCTCAGCAAGAAATTCATTAAATAGTCAGTGAGATCATTTGTCAGTCATGTAAATCATTCATAAAAATGTTACGTTTCAATAAATTATTAAAGTGTTTTCAATGTTATACAGAGAAGACACCACTTGTAGACAACATTATACAGTATTTTTAACTTCTACAAATATGCTGATTAGTGCAGTGTAATGTGCTAAGTTATAAGTGATACATTGATGTTGCTACAGCAGGAAAAAAAAGTTTAGGTTTGATGGGAAAGTATTAAATATATTCCAGTATTTCCCAATGTCCGTTTTCCCCCCTGAAAAGAATGGGGAGGGAGTGACCAATAGATAGCCTTTTTAGACAAGTAAGGTAACTCCAAAGGCATAAAAAATATGGTAGCTGTACTTTGCCTGACGGCTAGGAAGGTTCTGCTCATGATTGCACAATTTTGAAATTACTTTTTCCCTGTAATTTGTCTTGAAGCCATGACTACGCTTACCGCACTCTCACCTTCTACCAGTCTCGAAGTAGAGAAACGTATTTCTTCAGGTGAGTTTAGAAGGGAAAGCTGCTTTAAGATTCCACAAAGTAATATAAGCTGTATCCACACATCACTGACTCTCATACTAGAGCAGTCATTCACAACCTGATTTTCCTGGTGTGCACAAGAAAATCCAGGGGCAAATGATTGTTGTAGCACAATGATAACACTGTAATGCTTTAAATAAATAGGTGACCTTAATGTAAGGTTTGATGAGCCTGTAGATTCTTGAGTGAAAATGGGCTGTGATTATGTAAACATAAATCTAACAATGGTATAGAAGAGGCCATGGCAAGAACCATGTGTATGGGTGATGCTTATCTTAACGACTAGTTTATTTTGAAAACCCTGGCTTATAATATAGCATGATACAGTTGTTACCTGAATGCCTGCCCATGTTCAAAAACTGCTTGTGCATAGAAATGAAGCACATCAGGAAGAAATCAAGGCTAGTATCCTCTATTTGGCATACTTGTTTGCCACTGTTTGTCCTGTGCCTCAAAATGTCCATCTCATAATACATTCAGAGAAATCATCTATATACTTCCAAGTTCTAAATATTAAAAACTATTTAAGTAGAAAATTTTATAAGACATTCTGATAATTCACCAGCCTAAGCGGTGCTTACTTCCCATCTGATCCGCTTTCTCATCTATAGTAGCTCATCTTTTATTGCATGGTTGGCAATTGGGCTAATTTCCATGATTTTCATAATTTCACAAAGAGTCAAAAATGTACATGCTACTCTGACGCGTCATGCTTTTTCTTGGATGGAAGTGCTTTCTGTTACATTTCAAGCGACTTTTCAGACAAAGGGAATTCTTAGAATCTGGTTAGTAATAATAATAATAATAATAATAATAATAATAATAATAAACCTTTAATGGCATATAAGAGTACTTGGATGAGACACCATCAAGGAGAGGGGAATATACTGTGCACATAGTGGCTTTCTGTTGAATTGTTCTTCTGCTGATTCATAGGAATGCCTGACAGCTTTGCTTCAGGGTCTCTATGTAGAGGCAGGCAATGGCAAACCACTTCTGAATATCTCTTGCCTTGAAAACCCTGCGGGGTTGCCATAAGTCACCTGCAATTTGATGGCACTTTATACACAAACACTGCCTTGCTATCGTGTTTTTGTTTTTAATGGCTACATTAATGTTCTGGCTATACAGTAAAGAATACACTGTCTCCAAAGACCTTTTTAACCTATTAAAAAACTTCATTAAATGATACAGGCATATGCTTACATTCACCTTATTTTATTCCTGCAGGTGAAACACCTGACTTTGCTTGGCAACTATGCATTACCACCAGGGTCATCTAGTCCAACCCCCTGCACAATGCAGGAAATTCACTACTACCTCCCCCCACACCCCCAGTGACCCCTACTCCATTCCCAGAAGATGGTCAAGATGCCCTGCCTCTCATTATCTGCCTAAGGTCATAGAATCAGCTTTGCTGACAGATTCCAGGCAAAGTTTTAAAAGCTTTGTATGGTAGACTGAGTCAGAAGGCATTTCCTTCCTGAACTTAGAACTCTATATTGATAAGGCCTCTTCATGGTATCACAAGTTTCCAGCAAGTATCAGTATGTCTTTATGTGGCAAGGGGATCCAAGGGTTGATTTAGTCACAAAGCTCTTACTTTGTCGCTTATACTATACTTGAGTTAGAGATGATTGCAGCAGATGAAGACACATTAAGATAACATTTGCATGAAATATTTGGAAGAGAAGCAAATTTAAAAAGCCCAGAATATCCAAGGGTTGCTTTTGTTTGTTTTTACTGCAGTCCCTTAATTGCCAAATTACCAAGGATATATATCTATAAAGGACTCATATTCCAGGCAAAGTGATTGTATATACTCAGATTTCTACTTCTAGCCTCTGCTTAAAAACCTCCAGGGAAGGAGAGCTTACCACTTCCCGAGGAAGCCTGTTCCACTGAGGAACCGCTGTAACTGTTAGAAAATTCTTCCTAATGTCTAGACAGAAACTCTTTTGATTTAATTTCAACTCGTTGGTTCTGGTCCGACCTTCTGGGGCAACAGAAAACAACTCGGCACCATCCTCTATATGACATCTTCACATACTTGAAGATGGTTATCATATCCCCTCTCAGTCTTCTCTTCAGGCTAAATGTACCCTGCTCCTTCAACCTTTCCTCATAGGACTTGGTCTCCAGACCCCTCCAGTTAACTGGCATACTTGATACTAGAAGAAAAAACTGAGACCAACCATATGTAGAGATTACTGATATTTGCCCCAGTTAGGCCACAGTCATTGTATAATATATCCTATCTCTTGTGAGTAACGTGATAGAAATTTATTGGACGTGAGCAGAATTGAGGCGAAGCAGCAGCTTACTCCTGCATCAGCTGGTTTACAGTCCAAATGTAGAATACCCCTATAGCACAACACTTTGATTCCATGAACTTAGAACTAATTTTGATGGCTTCTTTCTAGTGTTAAACATTACTAAACATGATACAGACTTGTACGGTAGACTGCGTCAGAAAGCATTTCTTTCCTGAAAGTAGAACTCTGTATTGATAAGGCCTCTTCATGGTATCACAAGTTTCCTGCAAGTATCAGTATTAGTTGTCTTTACACAGAACTTATTCAGCTGTTGTTTCTGTGACCAGGTAGTATCAGAGATTACCGTTAGGCAGAGTCTACCAGATGTCTTTATGTGGCAAGGGGATCCAAGGGTTGATTTAGTCACAAAGCTCTTACTTTGTCGCTTATACTATGCCTGAGTTAGTGATGATTGCCGCAGATGAAGACCCATTAAGATAACATTTGCATGAAATATTTGGAAGAGAAGCAAAAAAGCCCAGAAAAAAAGCCCAGGGTTGCTTTCGTTTGTTTTTACTGCAGCCCCTTAATTGCCAAATTATCAAAGATATATATCTATAAAGGACTCATATTCCAGGCAAAGTGATTGTATATACTCAGATTTCTACTTCTACATTTGGCAAAAGAACATTCATTCACTTTAAACGTAGGTTTATAAATTACAGATTCTTGATTAGCATTTTTTAAAAATTTCTTCTTCTGAGACAACCTCTTACAGTTTGTATCTACTGTCTACTGATCCCTCCCAAGGAAACTGTATTTAGAAGAAAAGTTAGTTTTTATACCCCGCTTTTCTCTACCTTTGAGACTCCTTCAAAGGTAGAAAAAACCCAGGGTATAAAAACCAACTCCTCTTCTTCTTGGTGCCTTGGGGCAGTTAGAAGTGCAGGTTAGCTGTCCCTAACCAAACACTTGATAAATCACCTGTACAGTTTTGTATACAGTAGTGTTGCTATGTATTTGAGTTGGCTTCTTCCCAGTCAAGTTGGCAAGGTCCCAGGAGACTTCCAGGGTAAGAGATGGTATAAACAAGTTCTTAGATTTCTAGGGGGATGTTTTAAAGGACCTATTACTACTTTTGTTTACAAAATAAGTTCAGATGGAGTTGAAAAAAGAGCAGAATCATGTTGCTCACCTTGGAAGTTTCAAGAGGGGTCTGAGGGAACCCATGACCTGCTGTGATCTTTTGCCTAGCTGGTTTTCTCCTTTAGCCAGTATTTGGCATCACACAGTGGCTCCGTTCTTACCTCACATTCCTGAAGTTCCAGGCTCAAAACCTGCAGTATACTCAAACCGTGACACGCCTTTCTTTCGAGACAGCAAAATCATCATATCTGATGCAAGCTTTCGTCTTCTCATGAACAGCTGCTTATGAAATAAAAAGTTTTGGTTTTGTACAAAGGTTTTGGTTTAGTGCTTTAAGTAGTGGAATCATCTTGTTGCAGTTTTTATGATATTTTGGATAGCACAAATCAATCTCCTAAGAGTAGTCGCAGTAAGTAAAAAGAGGTGATGTTTAACTTTGAGAGTGAAATTGCCCCCCTCCTTTTCACTGGATGAAAATGACCTTAGGACAAAAATCTTGTGCTCGCAACCACCCTTTACCCTTTTCCCCCCTCCTTTGATGCAAAGGAGGCAGGCAATGGCAAACCACCATCTTTTGGCTTGAAAAACCCTATGGGATCGCCATAAGTCAGCTGTGACTCAATGGCAAAAAAAATTGTAAAGATGATCTACAGAAGGGATCTTAAGAAAGTTTTCTTTGTACAGCTCATTGCTGCTGAGGAAATTTTTTAAACCTAGGGGCCCTGAGCCTTTTATACTCCTCAGGAATAAATCTTGTTTGATAAGTTCACCCTTTTTGGGTTTTCCACTGTATGAATTGAAACACTGGGAGGTGTGCTGAAACCCATAGCTTGTCTCACTACTCCAGGACTCAGCTATATACCTTCAACTGCCTACTTACCAGGGTTTTCTGAAACGGTCCTGGCTTTGCCTGGCTAAATCCCATGCAGTTCCTTTCAGGGAAAAGATGCCATTGAAGCTGACCTGAGTTGTTTTGCATTCCTTAAGGTCTCAGGCACTTCATCTGCCACCACCACAGCAAAGATGAAGCCAGCTGTAAATAGCCCACCATTGGGCTGTCCTGGTCATTAGGAAGAGGGAGCTGTGAACAATAGTTTCTAGATTTCATGAAAATGACAGTAAGTTATTCATCTATCACCTAGCTATGATTCATAAGCAGAGGTCACATGCAGTGATGCTGGGCTGTAAATAACAGAAGGATCTCCATGGTATCTCCATGGTAATTTTCCCTGGTGTAAAAAAAATAAATAAATTCAAGGCTCTTGAGAATGAAGACTCAGATGAGTAGGACTTCAGTAAATACATATAACTACTCAAAACTTTATACATCCTGTTGCTTTCATCCACCAAATTGTGTTTATGGCACTGACACTGAATCATGTATTCATGTATGGCTGTCCTAGAGCATTTGTAGAAAACTGCATGAAACAAATTAGGAACTTCTTGGTTTTGGTTGCAATTAAAGTAGTTAAGAATCTGGTGAAGCAAAAAAAACCTCACCTAGGAGAAAGATGAAAACCATGTACTTTTCTTTGATTTAGGGTGTTTAAATTGGCATCCTATGAAAAGATTTTTTAAGCACTATTGAAAAGCTTCCTGAACGAGGTTCCGCATCGAGTGTTCAATCATTGTTCCTAAGACTCAGTTTTTTTCTGTGAAATACATCTGAGACACCGATCTGCTACAGAGGGAAAGATTGTGGGAAGATATGCTAGGCTGGGGGAGGAATTGATCAAAACAAGAAACCACAGAAAATTAAAGAGAATAAGCTGTGTGATACAAGGTAACTTGTATTTTTGTAAAAAAGAAAAGAAAAGAAAAGAAAAAAGATGCAGGATATAATTTTTACGCAAATAAATAAATGGGGCCAATCTTTGACACCAAAAATATAGATTTTCTTTTGGAAATGTTTCTCTTAGTAAAGAATGACTGACTTTTACATGTGTAGGTTCCAAACTCTTTCCTAACTCTATAATCACATGCAAGAAAACAATTATAATTGTGATGGCAGCAAAATTGGTTATAGTAAGAAACTAGTAGGTAACACGAAACAGGTGAACAGGTATGCATTGCCAATGTACTGCTGCTGGATGTGAAAACCAGTGTGATGTAGTGGTTAGAGTGACGGATTAGGGTGTAGAAGACCCGCGTTCAAATCCCAGTCCAGCTGTGAAGTGTGCAGAGTTACTTTGAACTAGTCACACATACTCAGCCTAACATATCTCACAGTGTTATTGTGAGGATAAAACGAAGAAGGGAGAGACATATATGCTCCTCTGACCTTTTGGAGGGAGGACAAGATAAAAGTGTGCTAGATAGATAGACTAAGCACTGGTCTGGCAGTGACAAGTGTTAAATTACGATTATAATGTTTTCAGATGTTTGAAACGGTGCATTAACCGTTTCTGCACTCCCAAGCAGAAATACGGTAGGCCTCTTTCAAATTCAGCTTCTTTTTCATATGCCCTTCCTCAAAATAAGAGCATATGAGGAAGCCACTACTGATATCAGTATGGGGAAATGTTTCTTTAATTATGAGCACGTAGTTTAATATCCACTGACGAGCAATACAGAAGTGAAGTATTTTACTGCTAAAGTTAATACAGGAATGGCCTCTTAACATTTGAAAAGGCATGTGTGATTACAGCATTTGCAACAGGGGTGGGGTTTGTAAAACATGCATTTAGTTCATCACAAGCAGTATTTTTCTGTTTTTGCAGCTGTGTTGTGCTTGTCTTCTGATTTGTCATAACTTCTTCCTGATTTTAGCAGCCACCACCCATAATACCAATCAGGAGGAACTGTGATACGGACAAGGGTGTAGAGATGAGGCATCAGCACACTATGCCCATCCTTACAGCCCATTAAGGCAGAGTCATCTTATTAAATGTTCTGTTCATGAAACAGAATCACAAGTATTTACTGTTCAGTATTTGAGAAGGAAAGCACATCCTTTGTACATAATGCTATGAACAGCGTCCTGGAAGTCTGAGTGTCAGAGCCTGGCCATAACCTTTATTTGTTTTAACACGGCTTTATGCTTTAGGATTATCTTGAAATGGATTACAGTCATTGAGAGGGCCTGATTGTTCCTTTATGCTCAGTGGATATCTAATATGAGTCACTTCCTGGAAACTGTTAGTACATTCTTTCCCCCCCCCCCCATCTCTGAGAACAGGTGATTTGCATTTTTCGCTCTGAGACACCAAATGGGAATTAGTCTTCTTTAATCCTATTTCCAGCCTTTCAGGTTTATGCAGTCACAGAGAAAAGCAGAAGCGGGCGGGCGGGGGCATCTACTGAGCATGCCCACTCAGAGGTTCAGAGATTCCAAGGCCACTGAGTTTTTAAGGTCCCCAGCCATAATACTAAAAAAGAAGTACCAACTACGAAGAGAGACAAAATAAAAGTGGAGAGATATTAAATGAAACTAACTGACACCCACACAATGAGAAAAAATGAGAGTCCAGTAAATTTTCTCATGTTGTAGGTGTCAGTTGGTTTCATTTAAGATCTCTTAACTTTTATTTTATCTCCCTTCATACTTTGGCACTTCTTTTTTGGTGAGTGGCACCCCATATTATATTGGCTGTACCAATAATCTGTATACTTGGATCATGTTCACAGCCTCCTCTAGAATAACTATTTATGTACTACTCCCACTTGCATGCCATCTTTACTACAAAATACTCAAGATGACACTTATGAGCTCATCCTGTATTATCCTTACCACACCCATGTAAAGTATGTTAGTCTGATGAACCGTGACTTGCCCAAGGGCACCCGGTAAATCCAACATTCCCTACAGTAGACTACAGCACAGTGAGAATTAATGTGCTTCTTTTCTACAACTGCAAAAGAACAATAATCCCACTGCCTGACTTTATATAAAGCTTGAGATTTCCAGAATTTAAAAAAAATGGCTATATTTCTTATTTCAGAGTAAAGAAAAGAAGAGGGAGGTTTGTTCTGAGAACTGGTGCAGGACTTAAAACATGAAACCCTGGAAAAATATCTAGTACACTCAATGGAGTTCCCTGATGCGGCACCTGCTCCATGTTCCAGGAAAGGAAGCAAGGCAATTGCCCAGTAGGGTTCAAGGTTCAGATTTATTGCATGTGGCCAAAGGCTATTACAAAACTAGACTACAATCGCTATAAAATCATGTAACAATCTTTGAATACTTTTACATTTTAGTACCTAATTAAAACAAAGAAAGAAAAATAAATTATCTAAACTGCCGAAACTTATCAAAGTATTGAACATAAAACATTGTGTACAATCAAAATTATGTAACATTTAACCAACCAAAAACTGCAGCTGCCCATAACTTAAGAGTTGCATCTTTTAACACTTGCCTCGTTAGAGCTCACATTTAGGAACAGAGAATCTCATTTCTTACCACATGTAAATGGGATTTGCAGTTCACTTCTAATCAATTTTAATTCACTGGGCCAGCCTGGCCCGAATTTTCTTTGTGGCTAGAGCAAAGAGGGCAAATTCATATGAGACAGCTGGCTCCGTGTCTGCAAGGAGAAGACAGAACTTTCTCTTTCAATGTACAATGAATCAGTGATCTAACTTGGCCAATATTATCCCTAAGAATTTTTGTCTTGGAGCAAGATATAAAAGACAAACCAGCATATACTGGCATAGATCTTCCAGTTCTGAGCCTCTGCAAATACATGTACACTGGGCAACTGGTTGCCAGTAGGGTTTCTGGTTTGCATTTTGAAACGGCTGCCACCCGCTTGGAGGGTAAGCTGTGAGCCACATGCTGAGGAGAGAGACAAAGAAGGCCTTTCTCTCACTTTAGATCAGTGGTTCCCAAAGTGGGCAGTACCACCCCCTGGGGTGCGGTGGGGTTACGTAGGGGGGCATTAAGATACAGTGGGGCAGCAAGGGGGTGTTAGAGGTGGGCCCCTTCAAGTGTGTTGTTGGATAGGGTAGGGGGCGCTGGAGTTGAGTTTGTGGAACCGGGGGGGGGGGGCGAAAGGTTTTCAGGACTGGAGGAGACAGGCATCCCTACACGTTCAGAGATACTTTGATAATGTAAAGGGTTATCTTTATATATTCAACATTAACAGTAGATTTATTTTGTGTATGTGCTTCGAGTGGCACACATGGCATACAACAGTTGTGTTGCTTTTTGGGTTGATGATAAATGTGAGTCTCTCAACCATAGAGTGAGTACTGCTGAATTGATATAAAGGCAATTTGAGAGCTCGCACATTCTTACATGGCTAACAAGATCTTTAAATGTTTTAATGTAGATGGGTATATTTTGCTTTTCAAAACATTTTAAGTTAAAGTTTCTGTAAATTGTTCAATGCCTTGGCCTTAGAAAAATGTATGCATTGAATATTTTCAATAACATTTGTGGCATTATGATGACTGGGAAATGTCTATGTGGATAGGGTCCTTTTTAGTAGTTTTTATGAATGTTCCAAATCTCTCCTTCCCGGTTTCCTCATGCTATGAAAGACAAGAATATCTGCAATGCAGGAAGTGGGTGAGGCTGTGAGATAAAACTGAAAGCCTCTTGCCAAGACCTGGCTTTCATGAGTTGGTGAATTTCCCAGTAAGGAAATAGCAATTTGTCATGTCTACCAAGAATGCCTTGTAGATCAAGGGTCAGGCTTTCACTTCAGTTGTACTCCTACAAATCCAGTGCAAGAAAACCCACCGTTCATTATCCATTAAAAAGCACAACCGTTAAGAAAGTGCTTCTATATCAATTCACAGTGGGTAGCCGTGTTAGTCTGTCTGCAGTAGTAGAAAAGGGCAAGAGTCCAGTAGCACCTTAAAGACTTAACAAGAATATTTTCTGGTAGGGTATGAGCGTATCTGAAGAAGTGAGCTGAGGCTCACGAAAGCTCATACCCTACCAGAAAATATTCTTGTTAGTCTTTAAGGTGCTACTGGACTCTTGCCCTTTTCTACTTCTATATCAATGTAACCGATATTCTGAATCAAACAGCGTCTCCATGTAGAAACCATTCCTACGATCTTATTTTTAAAAAGCTGAAGAATTATTTCAAAGCAAGCTGGCACAAAGAGCGCTGGATTCCGCGGGACCGAATAAGCATCCTATTAAGCGGAGAGTGCGGCTAGGCTCGCGCCCAGCGTTCAGGGCAACTTGGCGGTTTGCTAATCCAGTCTTCTGCCAGAAACAAGCAAGCGCGCCTCCGACCATCGCAACGCGCAGGCGCGTACGCTTGGAAGCTTCGTAACCCATATGCGCATGCGTTGGCGGGAGGGCCTGCCGGCCTGCCTGCCTGCCTGCTCAGGATCCGTGTCGCAGTGGCGGTTTGCATCGTTCGTGCCTTAGGGACGGCGACAGCTGAAAACACTTTGGCTGCCGCGCCCAGCGATCAGGAAAGGGGCTGACTTCCCGCTAGGGTCTCCGCCCACTCTCGTCGAGCCGCTTGGCGGTGGGTGGGGCGGCTGCGCGCATCCTCTTGCAAACGCTCCGGCTTCTTGTCCCCCTCGGTCTTCGGCCCGATGGCGCTTCTGGCCTCCTGCCGCGGTGCGCTTCTGGCGTCTGTGTTGCTGCTGCTGCTCTCCTCCGAGGCTCGTGGTGAGTGAGTGAGTCGCAGGGAGGGCTGGGCTGGGCTGTCTTTCCGGGCGGCCTTTCTGGCGTCAGAGGGCTTGGCTGCTCCCACCCCGCAAATTAGAGTTGGGGGACCTCGTGAGGGAAAGCAACGGACGCGTCCTCTGATCCTTCGGAGAAGCGCTCGTGCGGAGGCGGCTGTGGGCTGAGACGTCCTGCCTGTGATCGGGGTGCTGGTTTTGCAGGAGGCGGGACGCCCTCAGGGCTGCGGGGCGTGTCGGTTTCCTTCCTCCCCCCCCCTGCACCCCCGTGCTGCGAGCACAAGGAGGCTGGCTCTGGGCCCTGTGCTGGGGGAACACCCGTGCGAGAGGCATGGGCTGAAGGCTAGGCCCCTTTCCTAGTCCTGCCTCCTCTCTAGGGTTTGTTAAAAGTGTATGTATCTGTGTATTCAGCATTTTCCCCGTTGTGCTTTCAGTTTCAGTCCATTTAAGGCAGTCAAAAGCTGGACATTGGTTCTTGTGGGTTATCCGGGCTGTGTGACCGTGGTCTTGGTATTTTCTTTCCTGACGTTTCGCCAGCAGCTGTGGCCAGCGTCTTCAGAGGAGTAACACTGAAGGACAGTGTCTCTCAGCGTCAAGTGTGTAGGGAGAGTAATATATAGTCCGAAAGGGGTTGGGTTTGAGCTGAATCATTGTCCTGCAAAAAGCATCAAAGGTAATGTGCTAATGAGGGTGTGGTATGTTAATATGGAACCATTGTATCCTGAAGTGATCTGTTAATGTGTGAAATCCAAAACTAATCTGCACGGCTGTTGTTCACTGTAGTCCTTGTTAGTCTGGCGGTTTTCAGGACAGGAAGCCTGTCATATTTTGGTCACGTCATGAGACGACAAGAGTCACTGGAAAAGACCATCATGCTAGGAAAAGTTGAGGGCAGCAGAAAAAGAGGAAGACCCAACAAGAGATGGATGGACTCAATAAAGAAAGCCACAGCCTTCAGTTTGCATGATCTGAGCAAGGCTGTCAAAGATAGGACATTTTGGAGGACTTTCATTCATAGGGTCGCCATGCGTCGGAAGCGACCTGACGGCACTTAACACACACACAAGGCAGTGAACGATGGCTGGCCGCTCTTGCTGTAATTTCTCAGGTTTTTCTCAACCACCACCCAAGGCTCTGGGGAAGTCTGGAAGGTTAGGTGCTTAAAATACAAGGCGTGGTCAAAGAACCCCATTCCTCATGAAGCAGAATTTAAGAAGTAAGGGGTGCTAGAAGCTGAGCTGCCAGATTTTATCTGGGGGAGGGTGAAGGAACATGCTGCTTTTTCAAGAGTAGTGGTTGTTGCTATATAGCTTCAATGATTATCTCAGATCTCGGTCTAATGCGTTTTTGTTTCTGGCCTTGTTCTCTATACGTGACCGTGCATGCTTCATAGCTACAAAAGCGGATTAAAAACGTATTTATATACTGGATGCTGATTTTGTTCACTAACTAATGGGAATGGGAGATAAGAGAAATTTAAAATGCTGAGATGTCTGTATGAAACTCTCTTAGACCTTGGAGGGTGGGAGTTCTTTTCAGGCACGCCTCACTGTCAGATTCTTATGCCATGTGATTGAAGTCAGTTTGATTATAACAATGAAATACTTTAAATGGAAAGCAAGGACTTTCTAGGTGACAAGTAGAAAATAAAAGGCCTTCGCCAGTGATAAAGAAATTAAGAAAGACTAAGGCCAGGGGTGCAAGTAAAGTAAAAATATATTTTATTGCTCAATCAAAATTCCCTGTGTATTTTGCCAGCAGGCTTCTTCAGGAGAATCTGTTAGTCTTCCAATGTTTCTTCAACAAGAGTACAAGATAGTATCCTCTTTACTTCAGGTATTTTAGATGAGCCAAAGGGTAAATGGCTGTGATCATAAACAGCGCTATTCAGTAAGTGTGTACCAAAAGTATTTAATAGAAATTTCTAAATCCCAAAATATTTCACGGTGGGGCATTCTTCACTGGGAGTTATTAAGAATAGCTATTAAGGAAAAATCTTATCATCTCCAGATATTCTCAAAAATTTCCTACAGTAGTGTATAAAAATAAAACTTGTTCCTGTTTTTGTCAGGGTTTCAAATAGATGGTTTGTAGAACAGCTGGGCAGTCATTGGCATGGTTTGAAAGAACCTACCACGATCAAATAATTGGTTTCCGAGTTCGTATGTATATGATTTTTGTTTTCTTTAAACAATAAGAATAGCAGAATAGATATAGATGTTGTCTTTCGTTCGTTAATTTTCTAAATAAATATAGAGTTTAGTTGTAGAAAACTGGAAAGGTGGCTTAGAAGTCTTCTAACAGTGCAGTCTTAAGGGAAATTATGGCCATTTCTTTCAGTAGTTTGAGAAGGGTGCAACTCTGCTTAGGAATGCACTGTGAATCAAGTTGAAACAGTGCATGAGGTGATGTTCTTCACTGGCATGTTGTCCCACCCCTGCTTCTTGAACAGGATGGTGCAAAGGCATTAAATTGCGTATTGTGTGTTTAACTGGATGCTTTGATGAAACAGGGAGAAAGAACCGAGGAGCTCTTACGAAGTCTAGTTTGGCTCTTAAGATGTTTCCAGACCGAGCAACTACTTTTTGTGTTAAGACCTGGAGATGAATTGACTAGAAGTTAAATAAGGTTTATTTTATCTTTATTGAGAAGTCTTGGCTCTGCGATGCTGGTTTGCATGATCAATTTCAGGTATGCCCAGTCTAAAGACTGGTTAATGGGTGATGGGAAAGACCTGTATCTGAGACAGTAGAGAGCCACCGCCAGTCAGAGTAGACAATATTAACCTTGGTAGACCAAGAGTCTGGCTCAAGATGGGAGAGCTTCAAAGGATAGCTATATGCTGTGTTGGTGTTTGGAAGAAGTATCAGACACCCCAGAGGCGAGTGAATACCGCAGAGTCAGCACGTATACAAAAGTGCTATTTTATTTCACAGTGTCAAAGTGCTTCACAAAGCAACCACTTCTGTCAACCCACAACCAAATACATATATATTACACTTATATACATTACTGGCATAGCCTGCCAGCCAATCAGCAGTTGGCTGCCTTATCTCCAGGACCATCTAGGTCAGTCCAGTTCAAGCCAGTTTTTCTGCTCAGTCATGAGCTGTCATGTGACATCACCAATCACCTGGCTGTCACTTAGATCTTTTCCATCTGCTTGCCAATGTGCAGTCTTACATGTCAACACTCCTAGACTGACATTGCAAGTCCCAAAGAACCTTGAAATTTTACAAATTTCTCCACCGGTAAACATTTGGTAAACATATCTGCAATATTGTCGTTTGAAGCACAATGTTCCAGCTTGATAAACCCATTGTTTACCGCTTCCCTGACATTGTTGTATCTTATAGTAATATGCTTACTCCTAGTTCTGATGCCCTGGTCTCCTGCCAACTGCTGCGCTGCTGTATTACCACAAAATACCCTCACAGGCAGATTCCATTGCAGGTTTAAATCTTCAACCAGTTGTTTCAGCCACTCTAACTGTATCTCACAGTCACTAATGGCTGAGTATTCAGCTTCACACGTACTAGTGGAGACATGGGTTTGCTTTAAAGACTTCCACATGATGAGGGCCCCATGCAGATACACCGCATACCCTGTAGTGGATTTCCCGTCCTCCCTGTCTCCCCAACTAGCGTCACTGTAGACAGTGACTGGCTCCTCCTCATCAGCTTTGAGTATTAATTTAGCTGAAGAAGTGCCGTTCAGATACCGCAGCACTCTTTGCTGCTATCCAGTCTTTTTCATAAGGACAAGCACACCTTTGACATAATAAATGCACAGCCATACAAATGTCAGGTCTAGTCCAACAAGACAAGTACAGCAATGACCCCACCAGGGACTGATATAACACCTTGTTATGTAACTCTTTGTCATCCATCTCCCGGGCATACCCTGTCATGGGGGTATCAGTGCATTTGGCTTCAGCCATTCCAAATTTATTCAGAAGTTGTTCAGTTTTCTTCCCTTGGTTCAATTCAAAACACCCCTCTGAATTTCTGGTTATTTCAACCCCCAGATAGTTTTGAATGTTCCCCAAATGCTTCATTTTGAACACACTCCCTTTTTGAACCACTGCAATTGTTCCTCTGTGTGGAACATCAGGCAAATGTCATCCATGTAAACCACGAGCACGCATTCCATGTCACCCACGCATTTAGTGAACATGCAAGGATCCGCCACACCTTGCTTAAAACCTAGTTTGATTAAGGCCTTGCTAAGGCATTGTGACCATGCCCGAGCACTTTGTTTTAAACCATAGATGGCCTTATGCAGTCTCAGCACTCCCTGCTCATCTTTGCTTGCAAACCCAGGGATTTGCTCCATATACAATTCCTCACTTAGACTTGCATTCAGGTATGCAGTCGTAAAATCAAAGTGATGCACCTGCATACTGTCCCTTGCAGCCTTGCACAGTGCAGCTTTTAACATCTCTGATTTTACGGTTGGGGCAAAAACTTCATCAAAATCCTGTCCCTCCCTCTGAGAATAACCCTTGGCCACTAGCCTGGCCTTCCTAAGGATTTTCCCATCAGGCAGATATTTGACCTTGTACAGCCATCGACACCCTATTGCTTTTCTTTGATCAGGCAGGTGAGTCAGGGAAAATACCTGGTTCTCCTGGAGAGAGTCATACTCTGACTTCATGGCTTCAAGCCAACCCTCCTTTTCTTTCCCTTCCAGCAACATCACCTCCTGATAGCTTTGCGGTTCTTTTACATGTACATCGTTTGTTTCAAAACCAAATCTTACAGGAGGAACTCCCTTGTTACTCCTGCTTGACACTCTTGGCACAGGCCTTCCACCTTGTTCACTCTCTGATGAGGCCCTACTAGGAGATCCCTCCAGTTTCACCTCATTCCCATCATGAAAGTTGTCAGACAAAGGAAGTACCTGCTGAGACACCTGATGCCCATGAATTTTATCCCAATTATTGTTCTCACAGAAATTGGCAGATCTGCTATAGTTCAGACAATTGTGCTCATTGGCAAACCTGTAGGCTTTCATGCCTGTTTGATACCCTAGGAAAGTGAGCTTTTTGGCTCTAGCGCCTCCTTTCCTTCTTTGGTTTAAAGGCACATTCACCCAGGCTTTCACCCCAAACACTCTAAGGTAGCTTAGACTAGGGTCCTTTTTGTACAGTGCCCTGTAGGGAATATCATCTATGGACCTGGTCCAGATCCTGTTAGATATATAACATGCTGCCTTCAAAGCTTCTGCCCAAAAAGTCATAGGCAGGTTTGCATCTCGCAGCATGGCATACATTTTTGTTTGCAACATCCCACCATGCCTTTCTGCAATTCCGTTCTCCTGGGGGGTTGAAACATTAGCCGCCCTGTGTTGCACACCTTGTTGCTGCAACCACTTAGCAAATGCATTTGACATATACTCCCCACCAAAATCCGTTTGAAAAGCACATAGCTCTTGACCAAGCTGCTTCTGTACCCTTCTAGCCCAGTACTTGAAGGTCTCAAATACATCAGACTTCCTTTTGATGGGAAACACCCAGGTGAATCTACTGTGGTCATCTGTTATGATTAAAGCATATCGGTTTCCTGAATGGCTCTCTCTGAAAGGACCAATGACATCACTATGACATAGCTTTAGAGCTCTTTCTGACCTATGACTGTGTCTAGCCACTGGGTAGGCATTAGACTTGACACACTTACAGACCAGTGCAGGGAATCTCACACTTCCCTCACACACCACATCTGCGTTGCGTCCATCCGCCAAGCTGACATGCTTCAGGCTGGAACTGTGTGCATTCTGTAGTAGCTCCTCACTCTGGCAAATGTTCTGAGACGCCCAAGAGTCCAGAATCCAAACGCCAGTAGAGTCATTAGTTTCTGTCCACACCAATGACGCCTTCTGGCTTCTGGCTGCGCCTGCTGATGACTGCTGCTCCCCTTGACTTCTTTTTTTGACGTCAGGGCAGTCACGTTTTAAATGATTTTTGGAACCACACAAAAAGCATTTCCTGACCTTCAAAGCCACATACTGTAAATCCAACGGCGGGTGTTTTTTCTCTGCAAACTTTTCTTTAGCAGTGAAGTAATCCGCCTTATCTTTTCCTCCCTCTGACCTGGCAGGCTTCCCAGAGTCCGACGCCATCAATCTTTGCTCGTGTTCTAGCAGTCTCCCAGACACGTACTGCCAGGTCAGCTGATCTGTGTCCAAAGATTCCAAGGCTGTGATTAACATATTGTAATCCTCTAACAGAGAGCTTAATAATATCAAGACCTTGTCTTCCTCCGGCACGGATTTCCCTCTCTGTTCCAACATTTGGAAGCACTCTGCTAAAGAGTTCATGTTCACTCTCACAGGCAGTCCAGATTTCAAAACCAGCCGGTACATGCGCCTGGTGATGGCCATTAAAGAGCCAGACGTCTTTTGTACATAAACTTGTTTGAGAGAGTCCCAAGCTGCTTTCGCTTTCAAGGCACTTGAGACATGCACCAGCTGGTCGTCCGCCACATTCAGTACTATCGTAGCCAGTGCTTTTTCATCTTTAGCCACGTCCTGAGCTGTCTCTAGGTCGGGGGGGGGGGGGTCAGAAACATAAATCCACAACGCCTCTCTCTTGAGATAGTGCTGCATTCGCAATGCCCAGACCTCATAGTTGGTGGAGGTGAGCTTGTCAACAAGTAACGCTGTAGCCGCCTGTGCCATGTCGTCAGCACCCGGCACCTCAAGCTCTGTATCACTCTCCTCCTCCGCCCCCGACAACTCACTCTCCGCAGACCGGCTTGCCTCTTCCTCTGCTCCCGACAACTCACTGCCAGCAGATCGGCTTGCCTTCTCCTCTGCTCCGTCTGAATCCACCTCAGACATTCACTCGCTCCCTCTGCAGTCCACAGTACTTGTTCCACAGATAAACCTCTGTTCAGAACCTCCAGCACCTAACGCAGTTGTTCTGTGCCCATAACTCTGTTGGTGTTTGGAAGAAGTATCAGACACCCCAGAGGCGAGTGAATACCGCAGAGTCAGCACGTATAGAAAAGTGCTATTTTATTTCACAGTGTCAAAGTGCTTCACAAAGCAACCACTTCTGTCAACCCACAACCAAATACATATATATTACACTTACATACATTACTGGCATAGCCTGCCAGCCAATCAGCAGTTGGCTGCCTTGTCTCCAGGACCATCTAGCTCAGTCCAGTTCAAGCCAGTTTTTCTGCTCAGTCATGAGCTGTCATGTGACATCACCAATCGCCTGGCTGTCACTTAGATCTTTTCCATCTGCTTGCCAATGTGCAGTCTTCCATGTCAACACTAGGCTGTTTAGGAGTACGTCAGTGAATAGACTTTCTGTGTTGGGGATTTTGTGAGCATCAGGCATTCACCACCATCAGAAAGTGGCCTACAGGTGAAATCCCAAAATATAGTTTCCTTGGATTAACATGCAGTAGAGTTCAGGAACATTTTCCACTGCTTTTTTTTTCCATGGGAAAGTTTGCATTTGTAAAGGGTCATCATCCAGGCCCCTGACCATCTTCATTGCTCTGCTCTGCACCCACTCCATTCTGTCCACATCCTTTTTGAAGTGAGGTCCGCTGAGCTGCACACAGTAGTCCAGGTGTGGCCTGACCAGTGTGTTGTACAGTGGGACTATGTACAGCGGGACTATGGATGTTATGCCTCTGTTGATACACCCCAAGACTGTAGTAGTCTTTTTGCCACTGCATCACACTGGTTGCTCATATTTAGCTTACATTCCACCCATACCCCAAGACCTTGTTCACACACACTGCTTACTAGAAGTGTATCCTCCATGTAGTATAGGTGTTTCTCATTTTTGTTACCCAGTTGTAGAAGGGATGTTGTAATCACCAGTCTGGTATGGAATTAACAGATAATGTAAGTGATGAAATGCCACAGTGACCTTTGTGGACAATAGTTCAATTATTCTGAGCCAAATGAATGGAAAACCATGTCAGTGGCATATCATGTACTGTAGTTAGGTGTGCTAAAATTAGAATGTCAGCACTTTTCAATGCACTGGGGGTTTTGGAGGGGAAATTAAATGGCATAAAGGGGTTAATAGCTATATTGCTTTTAAGTAGGTACAAAGATTAGTCCCATAAAAATCTCACATAGAGGTTTGAATTGGTTTGATTATAATGTTTAAACCTCATTTGACTTGTACTTTTTCTTCCTAATCAAATATTTCAGCTCAGGCATCTGCTATAGGGCCATACAATTAATATGAAGTACCTCTAAATTTGTTTACTAAATGAAGTCAATTAACATGCTAGATCAGATGCTTTGGTTAGGACACATTTTTTTCTGGGAAACTTTCCAGAAAATCCACATCCTTGATGGATGACAAAGAAAACAAGTCGTCTTGCAGTCAGTCTTGATCCAGCTGTATTCAGCAGATTAACTGCAAGAGTCTCCAAGAATATTATTGTAAAGATCTCAGTCCTTTTTTTTTTATGTGACTTAATGAACTCTCTAGAGATCGGTGCTACAATCAACCTTTCCTCTCCCAACATAATCAAATCTTCCTGTGTGTCTTTATTTCCAGGTGACTGTGGCCCTCCAAAATCCTTCCCCAATGCTCAGATAAAGCAAGATGTTGGGCCAAGCTCTCCTGTTGGGACCAGGTTGACTTACACTTGCTTGCCAGGTTATGAACCTACTTCTCAAATACGACCGGTAACTGAATGCCTTGAAACTTCACAATGGTCCGAGGTTTCTGTGTCTTGTCGAGGTGAGTATCTTCTGGAATGTAGATTGAAACACCTATACAAAGCCTTCTGCAATTCACTTTTTAATCTTTCTTTTACGTAGCCGTTCAAGAAGTAGTGAATATGCTACAAAATCAATAACTGTGCTAGCAGAATATGCAGAATTGCAGACTGCCCATACTAGATCAGGTCAATAATCTTCCGGGGTCAAACCAGATGTTCACATTTCCACAGCTCCTCAGTATTTTTTCAAATGTAATTATCAGGCACATGTGAATTGAATTCTGATCAGGAGCTTGATGCAAGTGGGATCCAAGCCCCCCCCCCAATTTTCTCAAACTGAAGTAGCTCCAGGGAGTTCCCCATTGGGGAAACATGTATGTACTGATAGGGGTACAGGTAAGTTACTGATTTGGGGAAACTTCAAGGGGGAGGCTTACCCCCTCCTTGTGCTGTGGTCCTGATCCATATGTCAGGAACACATGTTCCTGACATCTTTCATAAAATTCTGGAAGCTGCAGAAACACACACATCTCATTTGACCCTCAGCATATTGCAGCAGGGTTCAATCAGATTCTGCTGTTGTAGAAAGTTACAGAACCCTTGGGGATGATTACAATACTTAAGGCATGTACCCTCTTGCAGTCTCCTCAAATTATCTGCAGGACTGAATTTAGCATTTTGGAGGTCTTCCACTTTGTGTAATGCCTGGTTTCTATCCATGTTACCTGTACCACCTTCCCTAGTATCTGCCAAAAAATTCGTACGGATCTTTTACAGTGCCCTGCCAGTAGTGACAAGGATAATGTATCATACTCGGACTGGGGAGACCTGGATGCAGATTTCCACCGTAGCATGTAAACTCATTGGTTGGTCTCTGGCTAATTTCTCTCTCTGTGCCCAGTGTTCATCGGGGCACGGGGATAGGTATACCCTGCCAAAGTAATTGGGAGGGAAAGGGGCTGGATAAAAATAATTAAGTCAGAACTGGCAGGAAATTAAATGTCTTTTCATTGGTTCCAGGACATGAATGAAGCATTATACAGTTGCACTTGCCTGGGGACTGACTTGTGCCCTACAGTAATATGAATTGGATCCAAACTGAATTTTCTATCAGTGGAATGGAACTTTCTCCCCCTTCCGACTGCAGCCCACTGATCTACACAAAATGCTGCTTTTGGGGGTAGGGGATCCTGAGGAATAATATGAGGGAGGGTCTGCAGTGGGAAGGAGGAGTCAGTGGAAAATGCCAGTTTAGTCTTGAGCCAAGCCTGTATGCATGCCCTAAATACTGGGATTCTTATTCTCAGGTGTTTGCATATTTGAATTTCTTGCATGTCAAATATGTTAGACGGTAGAAGTCACTCATCAAAGACCTTGGCTTGTTTCCTATGACATGTGAAGGCTGAACTTAAGACTTCCCTACCACCACCTCTCCCTGCAGCTTGCTGAGCAACCTACATTTCTGTTTCAGAGTGGTTGGGGTCTGGAGAGCTTAATCAGTGCCACAGAAGGCAGGTTGGGGGACTGCTGTAGAAGAAGGGGATCGGTAGATACTGCTGGAATTTGCCATTGTGTCTTGAGAAATGACATACAAGATACGAGCAGTATTCTGTGTTCTCATACTGCTACTTTTTATGAAATAATAAGGTAATGTCCTAATCGTTGTCTTAGGAAGACGGTGTCCTGTTCCCAATATAGAGGATGGCAGAATAGTAGAAGACAGCGACCTTCGGCTTGGTGCTCAAATAACCTTTATCTGCAATGAAGGGTGAGCTGTAGATTGCCTGCCAGATCAGTTTAAATGAGTGTAAAACTGGATTATTTGCTCAACCTCTATGTAGAGCTTGGAAGTTTATGAAATCTCACCGCAAGATTGGTAGGAATTAAATGCAAGGTTTTGTCTCACATCCCTCTGTAAAGGTAGGAGTCTTGTATATACTGGCCAAGTTGTTATTGCAACAAAGTGTGCCTCCCAAACATGAGGGCTCCTCAAAGTAGGAAGCAGGCTCTTTGACACTTTTCTCAATCTCATTATTTCACAGAATTGGAAAGGACCACCAGGGTAATGTAGTCCAGCTCCCTGCACAATGCAGGAAATTCTCCCCTGAGGCAAGGGCATCCTGAGCTGCGGGTTGTTTTCCCTCTCCATCCGGGTAGGCAGGACTAAAAGATTCTGACTTCCTGTGATACTTGGCGGGAAAACAGCCTGAGGAAGCCAGTTTCCGTCCTGCCTATCCGGGTGGAGCAGGCGACTCCGCACAGCTCCGTGCCTTCGGCTTTACTTCTTTTAGCTAGAAGCAATTTCTTCCCTTTCAGTGTTCCACCTTACCTCTCAGAGTCCGTGAGTCCTTGGTCTTTGCCTTTGGTCCTTTGCCCTCGTGTTTTAAGTGTTAGTCTGTCTTCTCCCCCCCCCCTTGTTTCTTCCCGTCCTTATTACCTTAGCCAAGATGGCCGACGCCATTTTAGTCAGGGAAGACGACCTTCTCTCAGAGAAGGACTATCAAAGGGGGCTGGTGCAGAGCAACCCCAAGGGCTCCGGTTCTCCCAACGGCCGCCCAGGCGGACCATTAGGGAGCAAAGAGGAACTGGGAGAGACCCAGGCGCCTGATCTGGAGGCGCCTTCAGAAAAGCCTAAAAAGGCGCTCAAAATCGCGCCGCAGCTACCGGGCGCCCGGAGAAAGAGACGCGGCGTTAAAGTTGGAGCAGGGGCAAAAGCCGGGCGCAAGTCACCCACCTCTTCCCCCAAACCGGCTAAACCGCCCAACAATAATCAGGGACGTTCGGATCCGATGGCAGCTGCATCCTCTGGTAACCCTGCGCAAACAGGAACGTTCCCGCCGGGAGTTGGCAGCCCCCCCCCCCCTCCCAGGAGGTGGCGGCCGCACAATTTATTTCATGGCAAAACGCTGATGACCTTATTAATTATGCCCTCCAGCGTCAGTGGATGGCCTTTCAATCTTTTCAAACTCGCCTCCCTCCCCCTATGGGATTGGACCCTTCCCTCCCCCCCCCAATCTCCCGCCTAATCCTTCCTTTTCCAACTGCACTTCTGCTGTAAATGAGGCAAAATCAAAGGTCGATGCTTCCTCTGCTGGCAGAAGTGGGTCATGGCCTACAAAAGCAGCAATGAAGGCTAAGCCATGTGAAACCAGGGAGAATCAAATGGATCTCTCTAAGTCTCCCATTTCTTCTGTAGATTATGAGGAGGAGGAGGAATAAGAGGAGGGGGAATTTGATTCCGACGAAGACCCACCTCTACAAGTAGAACAGCATAACAGACTTTTTTCTGGGGAGGATTATCAGGCCCTTTTGGCAAAGGCTATCCTCGCCCTTGATCTCAATGAGGAATCAGATCAATCTGAAGAGCCAAAGTCTAAGTTAAAAAAAGGGGTCAAGGAATGCTTTCCAAGACCTAAACCAACAACTAATTCAGTACCCTTCCCAGAATTTTTCATTAACGCGGTCAGAGATGAATGGGAGCACCAAACTCCCAATAAACAACTCCCCACTAGTATCAAAAAGTTATACAATCTGGCCCCACATGCTATGGAAATGCTCAAGGTTCCTTTAGTGGACGCCCCAGTTTTGGACCTCCAGTCACCAGGTTTGGTCCCAGAAGACGGGGTGGGTTCCCTGAGGGATCAGTCAGACTACCTGGCGAGGAAGGCGCATGAGGCCTCAGCCATGGCCATTCAGACCAGCGCTACCACTTCCATCTTCGCTAGGGCTGCGTACTTATGGATCAAGAAAATTATACAACTCGTACCAGATGATAGCCTCAGAGTTCTTGGCGGTCTTGACAGAGTACAAACTGCCTTGACCGTGATGGCGGATGCTTCTCTAGATACCATGTCCTCAGTAGCAAGGTCAATGGCATCAGTCACCTCCATTAGAAGGGGTCTATGGCTCAGGTCCTGGCCAGCTGATTTTAAGGCCAAAACCACACTGATGGCCTATCCAGTCAAGGAAGGGAGGCTTTTCGGAGAAAAGCTGGACAGTATCCTTGTTGAAACAAAGGATAAAAAACAGGTCCTTCCCATGCAAATCAAAAAAGACCAGCGTTCTCCTCTGTATCATTCCTTTCATTCCCCCAAATTCACTCCAAGATTCAGAACAGACTTCAGGAGAGGCTCTTGGGTGTCAAGCCGGGGATCATGGAACAATACCAGATCCTTTCGCAGAGGGGGGAGATTCTCTAGACCCCAAAACTTCCAGGCCAGGTCGGATAAGGGCGACCGATTATCCAAAAAAACCCCTCAGTGACGCCAGTCACACCCACGTGGGGGGGAGGCTACAAATGTTCACAGCAAGGTGGGCCTTGTCCAACCCGGACAAATGGGTCTCCCAGATCCTATCAAATGGCTACCTCTTGGAATTCACGTCCCGACCTCGGGATCTCTTCCTAAATTCCCCAATATCACTCAAATCAGAGAAACACTCAAGAACAATAACAGCAATTCAACACTTGTTACACATCAAAGCCATAGAGCCAGTCCCCAGCTCTCAGAAGGGCCAGGGAGTATATTCCATATTTTTTACCGTGCCAAAGAAAAACGGCGACTGGAGGGCCATCCTCGACTTGAAGTATATCAACAAGAGGATGGCTTGAAAACACTTCCGCATGGAAACAGTCAAGTCAATCGTGGAATCTCTACTCCCTGGCACCTTTATGACGGCTGTGGACTTGACGGAGGCCTACCTCCATATTCCTATACATCCACTACACCGACCATTCCTCAGGTTCGCCTATGGCCCCAACCATTACCAATTCAGAGCCCTCCCCTTCGGGTTGACATCCGCCCCGAGGGTCTTCACGAAGGTGCTGGTAACCGTCATTGCCACCCTCAGACAGGAAGGAGTCCAGGTTCATCCGTACCTGGACGATATCCTGATCTGTGCTCCAACACCGAATCTCTCCCACACCCATACAGATCGCGTTATCCAGGTCCTCCAGGAGCATGGATATCTCATAAATTTCGACAAGAGTTCCTTACAACCTTCCCAAATTATGACACACCTGGGAACCAGAATCAATTCAAACACCAATTCTTTATCTCTGTCCCAGGAGAGAATAAGCAAACTGAAAACCTTTGCTACCAAACTGACCAAATCAAGGTCCGCTATGCTGATGTCCCTTGCGGCTCTACTGGGCCTGATGGTGTCGTGCATAGCGATCGTTCCATGGGCGCGCTTTCACTCACGCCCCCTTCAGTGGCTTCTACGACCCCACCAAGTAGACATAGCAAGAAAAAAGGTCAAGTCAGTGACAATTCCACACAATGTCAGACACAGTCTACTGTGGTGGACCGCTCCGTCGAACCTGAGCAAAGCCACACAGTACATTCACAAAGACCCAGTTCAAGTCTTCACAGACGCCAGTCTTTTCGGATGGGGGGCCATCCTGAAAGATCAGGTAGCCCAGGGACGCTGGACACACCAGGAATCACGGCTTCATATCAACCTGCTAGAGCTGAGAGCTGTGAAATTAGCTCTCTGGAAGTTTGCAGACACAATCAGGAACCATCATGTACTTATCAGAACGGACAACGTCGCTACAAAAGCGCACATAAACAAACGGGGGGTCCAGGTCCTCTTCCCTGCACAGGGAAGCAGTAGCAATTCTCTCTTGGGCTCAACTCAATCTTCCCTCGATCAGAGCGGAACATATCAAGGGAGACCTCAATTGCCAGGCCGACTGGTTAAGCCGGCAAAATTTAGACGAAGGAGAATGGGAGTTAGACTCAGGAACATTTCTTCAGATTACAGAAATATTTGGCACCCCCTTAGTAGATCTGTTTGCCTCCGAATCAAACCGCAAGGTACTCAGATTTTACTCCAGGTATTTTCACCCAAAAGCAGAAGGCACAGACGCCCTTCTCAGCCCGTGGCCCAAGGGACTGCTGTATGCTTTCCCTCCAATCCCCATACTACCAAAAGTCCTCCGCAAGATCCATCAATACAAAGCCAACGTGATATTAATAGCCCCATACTGGCCTCGGAGGCCATGGTTTGTAACTCTAAAGCGCATGTCCTGTCAAGACCCACGGCAAATTCCAACCAAATCCAACACTCTCAGTCAGGGACCCATCCTACATCCAGACCCTCAATGGTTCTGTTTGACCGCCTGGCACTTGAAAGGCGGTCACTATTAGAGCTGGGCTATTCCATCGAAGTGGTCAACACAATTTTAGAAGCCAGAAAGCCCTCCACCAGGCGCATTTACAACGCGTCGTGGAAGGCTTTCGTCTGCTGGGCTAGGAGAAAGAAAATGGACCCACTTCACCCTGACATTCCCGGCATCCTGGAATTTTTAGAGGAAGGGGTTAGACAGAATCTTAAGGCTTCCACCTTACGAAGACAATTGGCTGCCATTTCTACCGTCGTTCCTTTCATGGACGGACATCCCACGACACAGCATAGACACATCTCCGCCTTTATAAAAGGGGTATCCCAAATTCAACCTCCAGTCATCCACAGGTTCCCTACATGGAATCTTAATCTGGTCCTTAAGATTCTCACGGGCCCACCATTCGAACCCCTCAAAACGGTTCCGATGAGGTATCTTCGCATGAAGGTCCTCTTTCTTACAGCTATCACCTCAGCTAGGAGGGTTTCGGAACTCAGAGCTCTTTCCATTAGAAAAGGCCTATGTGTCTTCCATAAGGACAAGGTCGTCCTAACTCCTGACCCCACCTTCCGTCCTAAAGTAAACTCTCATTTCCATAGATCTCAGGAAATAAACCTCCCATCGTTCTGCCCCATCCATCTGGCACAACCGAAGCATTATGGCATACCTTAGATCTCAGGAGAGCCATCCGCACATTCATTAAGCTTACTGCAGAAATTAGGAAGTCAGACTTCCTATTCATAGGAATTTCTAACCCCAGTAAAGGACAAAGGATGTCAGCCACTGCCATCAGTAACACAATCAAGGCATGCATAGCTGAAGCTTACAAGATAGCTGGCAAACCAGTGCCTGAGGGCATCACAGCTCATTCCCTCAGGAGTATGGCAACCACTGCAGCCTTTGACAAATAGGCCCCACTGGAAGAAATTTGCCGGGCCGCAACCTGGTCCTCGGTTTCAACATTTATCAAACATTATAAAATTCACACATGGTCCTCAGCACAGGCGGCCTTTGGCCGCAGGGTCCTGCAGAATGTAGTTGAGTAATTGTAGTTTATCCCACCCTTTTTTGGGAGCTCTTATAAGTCCCGCAGCTCAGGATGCCCTTGCCTCAGGGGAGAATATAGCCTTGGATACTCACCGTGAGGGCTTATTCTCCTCTGAGGCGAAGGGCATCCTGCCCCTCCCTTATATCGATTCCTACAATATAAATTCGTATACTCCTATTATACGTTACCTCTTCAGACTCCTGCTTAGCGCAGGAATATGTTCTATCTTTCTATTTGTTCATGTTCGGTTATGTGCGGTTGCATTTTACAGTTATTGTATATAGCGAGTTCTTCCTACTGCTGTCCATGTAGCTAGTCTAGACGGTAACTGGCTTCCTCAGGCTGTTTTCCCGCCAAGTATCACAGGAAGTCAGAATCTTTTAGTCCTGCCTACCCGGATGGAGAGGGAAAACAACCCGCAGCTCAGGATGCCCTTTGCCTCAGAGGAGAATAAGCCCTCACAGTGAGTATCCAAGGCTATATTCACAGCTACCTCCCTCCCACATCCCCAGTGATATCTATAATTGAAAGCCTGACTGAGCTTTATATCCCCGTGTTTAGTACAGACCTTAGCGTGGGCCCTTTTATGACCCACTGTGTCCTTACTGCCATGCATACATGTGTGTATGCTCATTACTTTTTCAGTCGAGCCACTTCTCACACTACAGTGATGAGATGTGGAGTCCTGTGATGAGGCCAACAGTTTCTGTGGTGTGTGCTACGTGCTGTCCATTGGCACATGCTACTTAATGAGTGAATATGTTTTAGATATGGATGTGAGAACTCTCCATTTGTTTGGAAAATGTGTATGCCTTCATCACCCTCTAGCCACAAAAGGTGGGCACTAAATGGGTTATTTGGTGGTTCTTCAAGCTGCCAGATGATTTTATGTTAATGGGGGGAGGGCAACCTTTATGCTGGGTCCAGAAATCTTTGTCAGCTAGTGTGCTGGTTGCAGGCTAGTCTCATTTGCAGTCAAAAGACCATTTCTGTTAAGGGATAATGTAGGTCATCAACCCTGCTAGCATACAGTGAGTAGACATGAATCTTTATTTTACAGTTTATAGGGCTTGTATTGTGACGTCCTTTATTATTACCGCAATATAATATCTTCTCACATGTGGTCAGTCTGGTGTTGCTTTCTTTGGAAACTTTGTGAATTTTTTTATAGTGTAATTGTATTCTCAACTTTGATTTGTGACCTGTGGTCATATTTGTATTCCTCTTGAGCTGAGTGGAAAATTTGAGAGAATAAATATTGAATAAGTAATTTTCTGTGGGGGCAGAGCTGAGGGTAAGTATCTTGCTTAAGGTCATCTAGATAATCACTGTATAAAAATTGGGGATTTCCTTTGTTCACAGGTGATTCTCTTGACCAGTAGGCTGACCAACTTTCAGCAGTACAATATGGCTTGCTCATGGGTACACAGTTACTGGCTAGTGCCTGTGACCTCATTGGTAAATAAACACTCAAACACTCTGTCCTCTCCCTGCATCCTTCCCGTTTTGAAACTTAGTTTTAAAATCTGTTCTTTAATTGTTTTTCAAAATGTTGTCTTGCATCTCAGTAAGGCCTTGAGGTTAAGGGGGCCAAATCTCTCCTGAGTTGATGGATGCATTCTACTGCCATTGTATCCTAATGGGTACAAAGGAAAAGTCAGCGTGCTGCAACATTTGTCACCACGAAAGATAAACTATCCATGTTTCCATCACACTTTGTCTTAGTGTGTCAGTCTTAGACAACTGAAAGCATACTGTGAACCCATGTGGTCCTGCTTTATTGTTTCTTGGTGTGTTTTTTAATGGCAATTCCAAGGACAGAAGCAGGTATTTCCAGGCAAGCGACCATTTCATCTTGAACTGAGAAGGTTCACTGAAATCTTTGAGAACACAGCTTCTAGCATATGAAGTTTTAAAGCCTCAGTAACAAAATGTTTTGTGGTAGCTTGGGTTTTCCTCAGCTTTGTCAGTAATCAAATGACCTTGACAGCCAGCCTCCACCTCCTGAGAAAATATTCTGTATTTTCCCATTGGGCCATGTGCTCTAATATGTAAAACTCTGTTCCTTTTAGATACAGACCAATCGGGCAAAATGGAGCTCGGTGTGTGTTGAGAGGCGGTGCTGTTGTTTGGGATCGTGATCCACCTCATTGCCAACGTAAGACGATCTGTTCCTTAAAGTCTTTCTTGAAGTATTTCAGTGTGACTGTCATGTTGCAGAGGCCTTGGCAAAGAACCCCAGAGCCTAAAACGTTGCAGCGTTGCCCAAACTGCAGGGAGACATAACTTCAAATCTCCGTATATTGTCTCTGCCTTTTCTCCTTCACCTTCCCCTAACCTGGCATTCATTACTGATTAGGTCCAATGAACCCACCACAATAGTTGTCACCCAGCTGATAACTTGCTGTCTCTCCAAAGGCAGGAAAATGCAGTGGCATGAGAGACACTTTGTCATCTGTGCTTGGAAAATCACACAGGATAGGATGACTGCATCCGAGGTGGTGGGAAGCAGTTAAGATTTGTGTGAGAGGAAAACCTGAGTTGATGACTGAAGTCCTGCCAAAAGGATACTCTTCACCAGTATCCCATTTCTTCAGCCTCCTTAAATGTTTCTGTGTGTCCTATCTAGGATTAGGAAGTATTTGTAGAGGTGTACTTCACAATCTAAATACTCGTAAAAGGCATACTAATTCTGCTCCTTTATCATTATTAGCAGAAGAGCTCCATAAACAATAAAGCAGTGTTTAGTACATGTTAGCTGGAATTTATTTCTAGGCTGCTCCATCTGGCATTACGTTGTTTTGCCTAATCCAGTATTTCGAATGCTAGACTCACTTTTTCAACTGAAGGGATGGATTAAACCAGAAATCGCTTCCATATTATTACAAGGGGTTGTGAAGTTTGTGACGGATCACCCTGGTTTAATCTTTCTGCTTTCTTTCCATCTGTCCTTTGCTCACTTCAAAGCACTCCACCGAAGATGGGCTGGGGCAGGATGTTTGGGAGAATGAATCGGGTGGCAATTACTTCCTCTAATTACTGTATACCTGCTAAGAAGGCACCAGCCTTAAGGTAGAAAGCAGTACCTGCTAGATCTTTTTATGCAACTTTAAAATGTTTCTCCTCCCATAATTGTGAAGTCTAAAATACCTACATTGCAAGTAAAGTTACCAGCATTCTACCAGAACCACTTTACTCTGGACTAGGAAATTGTGTTGTCTAGTATAAACATGGCTATGAAAACATTTTAATCATATTAGCATCTGTTTAAGAATAACTGCCTTTGTTAGACCATCTTTAGAAGCTAGTGTTGGGAGGATAACCTGCTTCCCAGACTATTTCCGCTCTTGTGCTTAGAAGGCATTGGAAAGAAGTCAGCTCCTTGAGCTATTATAGTTAGCATATAAGACATGGCTTTGGGAGATCAGGATTCAAATCCCCTGTCCGCTGTGAAACTTGCTGAATGACTTGGACACTCTTGTACTCCCAGCCAAACCTCTCTTAGCAGGATTGTTGAGGATGAAATGAAGTAGGGAAAACTCTACATGTTATTCTAATTTAAGCTCTTCAGAATAAGGGAGAGACAAAAATGTTGAATGGATTGGTTTATCTAGAAGAAAGTTCACTTCTCTTCCAGTATGGTGTCAGAAGGTGTACCTGCTTGACTACTTCAACCAACTAGCTGTTTGTAAATGAAAACGACATCAGCCCAAATACAGTGTTGTACCTCTGCAACTACACTCCTTAAACAAAAGGTCACTGATCTCCCCAGGTATTCCTTGCCGCCCCCCTCCTACAATTGCCCATGGGACCCATAATGGGCAGGGAGAGTATAACTATGGCTCAACAGTAACATACAGATGTGACAAACCATTCTCTCTGATTGGAAGCAAGGCTCTTGTGTGTAGATCTGACCAAGACCTGAATGGAAAGTGGAGTGAACCTGCACCTGAATGTAAAGGTGATGGAAATGCATGTTTATATCTTTCTCGTTATATACTAAATTGTTTTTTCTGTATGTAACTGCTGGGGGGGATTTGGGAATACCTGATAACAGTGCAGTCCCCCAAGCACTGATCTGCTGAGCAAGTTCCTTTCATTTCAGTGTTGCTTGTGTGAGAGATTCAGTAGAAGTCGTGCAGTAACAGTGCTAAGGGGGAAGAGCATTGTCTTTGTATATGCCTTGCTAAAATTAGTTGGGGGGGAGCGCTTGAGCATAGGCATGATGGAGCTTAACTTTATGGTGATGGCATTGTCACACTGCTTTCATTGAAACCTGTCTTTGACAAATTTGATCCATTTATTCCTATGAGACTTAATATAACTTTTAGTTAGCTGAATTGTAACCGCATGCTGAAAGAAAGCCACGATTGTAAGAATAATCAGAATGATTGATTTTACTGGATTTTATTTCCACATAAACAAGCTTGAGATCACAGACCAGGCCTTGATCCTTAATTGTATCTTGCAGTCACATTTTTGAACTCCCTCAGGGATTAAGTATGCTTTGAAATAAACTTAAGCCTGTGGAGTGGGTGCAGCTTATTTTTTTGACAAAGTTATGTATTAGCTGTCTGTTGGTCTTTTAACTGAAAGTAGAATAGCTCTTGCATTCCATTTTCACTTTTTTTTGCAAGGAAAACAGCAAGCATATTTAAGTGAGGGAGTGGTTCTTGATGGCTTTCACCTGGCAGAATTGGCCCCCAGTTTCTTCTTTGGTCCACATATTTTCTTATTAATGCTGCTCTTCTCTTTCCAGAGGTGAATTGTCGTACACCTGAAGTCTCAAATGGAGTAATGCAAACTTCATATCAGCCTTCATACACATATCAGGACAAAATAGCATTTAGCTGTGTTCAAGGATACAGACTAAAGGGGAACACAGGCTTAATTACATGTGGAGCTGATAGTACATGGCAACCTCGCCTTCCAGAATGTATCCCGGGTAAATAATTCATATCTTTTGAACAGTGTTTAATTCTGACTATCATAAATGTAGTACTAAACCATGCATTTTCTCCCCTCCCCTCATTGGCCAGGTACTCCTCCAACTACTTCTACAGGAGGGTATGTAGAAGGTGGCACTTCAGCAGGTGAGCTATATCATGATTAGATTAAAGCACTGAGTTTTGGATGCATGTTTCTATCGTGGAATGAGCTGCTGAGTGTTTCATAAACTCATACATATTCTATTACCGCAATCTGCCCTTACTTGTGTTCTAGCTAGTATGGAGCCAGAGATCCAAAGGCCTACTTTAGGTGTAGCCAGTGGCTTGGGCTGCAAGTGAGATCTTTCCTTTGAATAGAAGACCACCATGACATATGCCAGGGGTCTCAAAACTGCGGCTCCAGAGCCGCATGCGGCTCTTTGGCCCGTTGAGTGCGGCTCTCCGAACTTGGTTCGGAGCCCCTGCTCTTGTGCCCGCTCATGCCGGCAACCGGGCTGCAGAGCCGGCGTGCCTGAGAGAGAGAGTGGGCGAGCGGGCGCATTGTCTTCCCCCCCACACACCGTGGAGAATGGCCGGGTCCCCCTTTCCCTTGCCCTCAATGGTTGGGAGGCTAAAGCCTCCCCTCCCCTCTAGCCATGCGATTGCTGGGCGGGCGGCTCGGCGGTTCCTGCCCCCCCGTCTATCAGCTGTTGGGCGGGGCGGACTTCCTTTGGTAGACCTGGCTTCCGGCTGAGTCCCATTGGGAGGCCATGTCTACCCATTGGCTTTCTTGGCGGTAGACCTGGACTCCGAGGAGGGGAAAAAGTCCCCCTTCAGAGGCCAGGTCCACCAATTGGCTTCTATGGGCCTCCGGAGGCCAGGTCTACTGACAAGAAAGCCAATGGGTAGACCTGGCCTCCCAATGGGACTCAGCCAGAGGCCAGGTCTACCAATAGGCTTTTATGGCGGTAGACCAGGACTCCAGACGAGGATTCCAGACAGGGAGGGGGAAATGGTAGGGACTTACAATTTAATTTTTATCAATAAATAAGATCATTATTAAGTATGATATCAAGTTTTATTCAGTGTACCTATAGTTTAATTAAGACTTAAAACTTTAATTAAAGTTTATTAAGTTAATAAACAGTGTACCTACCTATATAGTTTAAGAAATTTGGCTCTCAAAAGAAATCTCAATCGTTGTACTGTTGATATTTGGCTCTTTTGACTAATGAGTTTGCCGACCCCTGACATATGCCAAACTGCATAGGAAACGCTACTTGGTTTTGAAAGAAGTTTGCCATCTTACCAGGCAGTCTGCTTAAGAAATGGGTCTGGTGCATGGAACTTCTTGTTGTATTGTTGTCCAGATTCAAGTCACTTAAGGTTATTCAAGACAGATTAATGATTCTTCAGTAACATTGATTGCAGTGAACTGAAGTGCAAAAATGGATTTGTCACATTCCTCTAGTATATTTTTGTGAGAAGTATGAGTTTCAGCTGCTGTGCATAAGGAAGCATTTTTCTTGATTCAGTAATACGTAATATGAGCTTTTGATCTTTTGTATATGTAGCAGCTTTTATATGAGATCATTATGTGTTTTCCTTGCCAGCAAACTCATCCTTGTTATGTTTGAAGGTGCTTCTTTTAATGCAAATGTGCAAAGGTTTGCAGATTGGGAACTGTGCATGCAAGGGCTAATAAAATGTCAGAAGTGAGAGTCAGGGCTGAGAGGAATTTTTAAGGAAGTTGGGCCTTCCTGCCAAGCATAACTGTCTGTACCTCTCATCACTTTCAGAAGCAGAATAAAATGTGTAAAATAAGCAAATATATTCACTATAGGTCAGTTTGCATAGGTGATGCATACTTTGGTTTATCTTGGGCTGAAATTATAATTGATTGTAATTTTGTGATGGCTTTATAGACTTTCTCAACTCTGTAGTACTCTATGGGTATCATTGCTTTATTTGGTGTCAGTATTGACCCAAAAGTTGGTCAGGTTAAAAGCATCCACTGGTAAACCATAGGTTTATATAAAATATATATAGTTCAGCTCCTTAAATGTATGAAGTAAGCAAGCTTACATAACAAATGTGGTGATTCAGAAGTACTAAAGTTCCCAAATGTTGTTTCAAGGATAGTCCTCAGACAGCTGTTTGTGTGAATTTGCCATTAATAGTGCCCTGTTTAGGCTTTTCAGACACGTGCATTTTGAAAGAACACAGTGCATTATAGCCAGCATGTGAAAGTCGGTACCCATCTCTTGTTATACAGGTCCAACTGTACAATCACCAGTTGGGTCAACAGTAAATCCAATGGAAGAGACCACTAAAACTGAAATTGGTAAAACAGTTCCTATGATCTCCTATTATGTGTTTGTATGTGTCTGATACTTAAAGTTCAGCTTGTCTCCCCTAGCACACTTCTGTCATTCCATGTAATGTGGTACACGTACATATTCAAGGCCATTGTTTTAAAAGAAATACAATTATTGTTTATTTAGGGTATTTTTGTGCCACCTCTTCGAAGTCCTGCTGGAGGCTTACAATTAAAGCAATGTAACAAAAAGCCATTGAACAGAAGCAAACTATTTAAAAAGCTAGTAAGATACAACCCCTAATGAAAAGCCTGGGTAAAGATGATGTGTTTCGGCCTGGTGTCAAGAAAGTAAAGTAGGTGCTAGGTGATCCTCAGGGGAGGGTGTTCCAAAGGCTAGATGCCACTACAGAAAATGCCCTGTCTCTAGTCACCACCCACCTCACCCCTGAAGGGAGGACACATAGCAGGTCTTGAGAGGCAGATCTTAACTGGTTGGCTGGATAGTACAGGAAGAGACAGACCTTCAGGTACGCTGGCCTGAGCCATAAAGGAACCAGCACTTTGAATGGTCCCTGGAAACAGATGGGTAACCAGTGCTGATCTTTTGGCGCAGGTTACATACAATGCAATAGACTTCAGTCTTGGAAATAGATGGGTACTTCTCTTAATGCATTGTCTTGTAACTTCTGTAATCCATTTTTCACAGTATAAAAAATTATTTAATTTGTGTCCAGTTTATTGATTCATACTAAATTTAGCTCCTGGAGAGTTAAAGTTAGAGTCTATTAAGCAAACTCTCTGAGAGACTTACCTCTTGCAACACAATGAAATAGTATAGGTCAGGTGTCAGATCTTTTTCCAGCAGAACAATCAGAGAACTTGTTTGCGACAGTGATTTTATTTAAAATAAAGAATTACCTTTAGGTAAGAATTTGACAAATATAAACAAGTACAGATGAATCCTACAAATCCAGAAAAAAATAATGTGATAAAAATCAAATCTCCTGACATTTCTTAAACTTAGCTAAATGCATAATTTTTACAATTCTATAAGATGAAAGCAAGTAGGGTTTTAAGCTGATCGACACAATCTATGTAGAAACGGGAAGCCCAGCGTACAAGATATGGTCACCCAATATAAAGTCTCCCCTTACTGGAAGCCACCAGCAGAAAGCCTGATTAGACCCTTAATGTGACTTTTTTTTGTAGAGAAGCTGACAGTCAGGAAAAGAAATAAATCTCTCTTAACACATTATTGTCCTCTAACTAAAATGATTCTGAGTGAGAAAGGTGGACTATAAAGTAAAATAACTATTGCTGTGCTGGGGGGGGAAATGACCGAGTAGGCAAATTTGTTACGGCCAATGATATTTTTCAGCCCATTTAAACAAAAGTAGAGTTTATTCCAGCTTTGTGAAATAAAATATATAAGTTGATGACCATGTTAGGGACAAAGGAGGGCAATAAAAGATTGGGATTGCCTTCTCCCCCACCCCAACATGACACAGCTTGTTTCAAGGCCTATGCGAGAAGCTCATTTAGCTTTGAATCTCATCAGTATGGTGATATAGCACAGTGGTCTTCATGGGTTGAAATGGTACGCCATAGGAAATGGGTGTATGACTTTCCATATGTTTATATGGGAGCATTTGGGAAAAAACTAGGACTTATAAATACAGTAAATAAATTTCTCATCTACCTGTATTGTTGAGACTGAAGGTAGATCAGGGTTATAAGGACAGTGCAAAAAAGACCAGTATAATATGTACAATGAAACCGGGTTATACAATTAAAATGAAAAAATAATAATACATACAACCTGTAGCCTAGATTTCATAATTAAGTGAAAATTAAAGGGTAATTAGATAATGTACCTAACAGAACAATACAGTATGAAGATGGGAGTAAAAAGAGCCAACAGAAACTTTCACAGGCTGTTAATTCCAACCATTACCTTTATAAAGAGTGCTCTCCTGGACTGTTCTGTATTACCAGGCCCCTATCTCTTTCTGAAAGTGCATTCCTAAGCAGCTCTATTGTACACATTTTGTGAAACAACAGAAATGTGGGAGCTTTTCTGATGTTGTAGGGCAGGCCATTCTGCCAGGTGGGCTCCTCGTGGCTCACTCTGTCCTCCCCATCTAAACTGTAAGCTATTGGGAGCTAGAGCTACCAGAAAAGTTGCATAGTAAGAAGTGGGGAGAAAGGAGTGGGTTTGTGGAAGCCCTATGACAGTGATGGCGAACCTTTTAGAGACCGAGTGCCCAAACTGCAACCGAAAACCCACTTATTTATCACCGAGTGCCAATGCGACAATTTAACCTGAATACCACCCCCAGAGGGGGCCCAGAGGGAGAGGCTAGGGTTGCCAAGTTCCTCTTTTTCATGAGTGGGAGGTTTTTGGGGTGGCGCCTGAGGAGGGCGGGGTTTGGTGAAGGACTTCTGTGCCATAGAGTCCAATTGCCAAAGTGGCAATTTTTTCCAGGGGAACTGATCTCTATTGGTTGGAGATCACTTGTAATAGCAGGAGATCTCCAGCTAGTACCTGGAGATTAACAATAACCATGAAATACCACAATTAATTGTACATCATTAGATGATATTATTGAAAATATGCCAAAACCACAAAAGTATAACAAAATGCACGGTTGCTTCACCCCTGCCAAATCCTTGGTCAAAAAATAATAATACAGAAGAAAAACGGTGATTCCGCAACGTCCAATAAGTCAACTGAGAAATATGAATTCCAGGTGCAAAGTCCAAAGAATCACAACTAAGAAATACAAAACGTCACTTCCGGATAAGTAGGTGTTTCGCAATTATGATTTATCTCGGCTGCAGCTAAATCCACCATGGAAGGGGGCACCTGTCTGCTTCCCACCCTGACACGGATGGTCCAGTTTAAAACAATTGGAAGCCGGAGACAGTTTTCCCCACTAAAATAAATACTCTTCCTCCTTCCATATAGGACATACACCAAACTGGCCTACGGCTGAACCAGGTAAAGGGTGGTGGGGGCGAAGTACATTCTAGTTGGTTGTTGTGGTTGCAGTAAGTAAGGCAGCTTTTTTATGCCAATCTGCTTTGTGTTGATCCAGAACATCAGGCTTGTTAAGAGGTGACAGAATAAGGCAGAAAAGATTCTGCATTTTAGTCTTCTGGGCCTCATCCCTGAAGAAATCTGTGGTTCTCTTTCCTTTCCTAGTAGTTTAGAAAAAGACGAAGGCTCACAGTTGCTGATGACCTGGGACCACAGTGTGACAAATAAGATCTTCCTTAGGCTTTTCTCCTGCTGCTTAGAGTGCACAGAGGAAAGTGATTAAGTTGTTGGAGTTTTTTTTTCCTGAGGCTCAGTATTTCTCCTGTGATTCCTGCATGCCATAAAGCTAAACTTGCCATAATAATCAAAGGTAGATATGCAGCCATAGTTGGCTTGCTGTTAGTAATCAACAAATGCTTGAATTTTGTTTCACTTCTATGAAATCAGTTCTTAGGGATGCATTCTCGTATGCCCTTCAGTTCAGCAATATCTGCCACTGGAAGTGTAATTGGTCTGCCTCCAAAATGTTAGCATCTTTTTCCAAAGGAAGCATGCTCAGCTCATGCAAGCAACTTCTGCTTGTTGTTGCAGGTTATTCATTCCTGTGACTACTAAAAGATTACCTGAATGGACATAGAGCTACATTGGAAAAACTGATCTGGGAGAATGCTCCATTATTAGTTGTGGTCTGAACAGATTAATCTTGGAATATCTCTTTTATTTTACAATGGGAAATCATTTCCTTAGTTCCAAATAGAGAAACATTAACAAAAATAAATCTGTCCCTGCCGATGCCTCTCAGCATTTCATGCAAAACTGCCTAGCTTGACTATTTGATTATGGATTGTTCTAGATTGATTATGGATTGTTCTGGAGCAGATTATTTCCAGTGGTTAATTCAAACATTTGTCACATCTGTATATCTAATAGCCATTTGTATTCCCTCCTCCCCCAACCCATACAGATCAATGTATCTGCACCGTAGGGCCACTTAGGACTATGACCAGAAATTTCTGCAGATATGGAAGAACCTCCCCCCCCCATGAAAAAAATACAAGTGGTGCTTTGCTGCAGCAACCCAAAATAGATGGCCTGGGGGTGGGGATATTTCCTTTCTTTTCCCTTATTTATACTGCCCTTCGGTCAAGGAGGCTTGTAAGGTAGCTTGCCTTTTACAAGTGTTAGTACAATAAAACTGTTGTTTGAAATGTTCTACGTTTCAGTACTTAAAATGTGTGGTATGATCTGCCACTATCTTTATGCATTTCTGCCACTTTCAAATGTTTACTCTGTTTCCCCGCAGGATCCAACGTATCTGTTCCAGCTGTCGTTGGTAAGTCATTAGGGTAAAATACTTCAATATTTTACTTTGATAGAAATATGATATGGGACAAGTAAGTCTCTCTGCCTTTTGACCCTAAGATTTTCTTCTCAAGAAAACTCAATCTCGGACAATATTTCTTAGCATCTAGTAGAGCAAATCTCATGTGGAACAAAGTCAGTGTACTTTGATTGCTTGACAAATTTACAGGTTTCATATGGTTCACCCAGCTTAGTGGACACAGAATAGGTAATAGGCTGCTTTCCTATGCAGACAGTTCCCTTGTGGGCCAGCAACCTGGAAATATCTGCTACGTCTTACGAGGCAAAATATTTGATATTCAGTTTAAAACTGGAAACCAGAAAGTGGTGGTCAAGCATCCCAAGCACACTCCTCATTCCTAGCTCTGTTTTTGTTCCTGGGATATAGCTCAGGAGCAGTTTTCAGTTTTCACCAGTTACCTTTCTTGTTTAGGCTTGGATTAGATTCAAGCTTTGTTTAGGGTCTTGTCTCAAAAGCTGCTGTTGGGAAAACATTTCATTCTGTGCTGATGCATTAACAGGGAGGGTCTGTTCCTAAACAGAAAAACTGTTAATTGTTTCACCTTGTAAGTTATGATAATGTTTATCACTAGGGGTTTTTTCCTTCCCTTTAAGGAGCTGTGGTTGGTGTTATAGCTGTGGTTGCAATCATTGTTGGTGCTCTGGCATACAGAGCTCGCCTTAAAAGACAGGGGTGAGTCAGCCGAAGATTCCTTATAGCCTTTTTGTGGCTCTGTGAGCAAGCGTATGCTTCTGGGCTGCTTTGTACCTACTTTCCCATATAAATGTGCTTGCTGTCCAGAAAGGCTGTTGTGTTGCATCCTGAATAACCATACTGATCTGCAGTACAATAGACAGAAAGCAACTAAAGCACCGTTATTTGTCTAGAATGCCTAACCCTGCTGCTTTTTATCTAGTGTTTAACACTGCCATTCTGTAGTGATGGAAATTATGTGCATAATTTACACTTTGCTGTTCATTCTAATACTGGTTTGGAAATGTTCCATGTGTAGTAAAAAATCTGGTACTGAAGTCTCTAAAATCTCTAATACTATCAAAGTGGGGCACAAACATGATTTGTGCCCCAATCCACAGATGTCAGTGGCCTTTCAGACCCAACCATGAAATCAAATCATTGAGTATAGTCTTAGAACTCAGGAAAATTCTTCAGGACTGAATTGTTTTCAGGCTGCTGTGTTGGAGGCCGGGATAGATGTCTAGTCATAATTTTCAACTACAGCCTTCTAGACGGATTAAAATGGAGTGCTTCAAATCACCTTTGTTTTGTGCATCTCTTTTGCATTTTTCCTTGCTTTACTCAGTGTGTTTTTTGTGCAGAGCTGCTGTCTAGACGGATTGAAATGGAATTCTTCAAAGTACTTTCATTTTGCGCATCTCTTTGCTTTTTTCCTTGCTGTACTCAGTGTGAGTTTGTTTGCAGGGCTGCTGTTTAAAGACCATTTTCAATGTCGTGTTGTTTATGCTGCTTGGTTAAGAGCAGAGGTTTGGAGTGGTGGACTCTGATCTGGAGAACCAAGTTTGATTCCCCACTCCTCCACATCACCGGCGGAGACTAATCTGGTGAACTGGATTTGTTTCTCCACTCCTACCACAAAGCCAGCTGGATGACCTTGGGCTAGTCACACTCAGCCTCACCTAGCTCACAGGGTGTCTGTTGTGGGGAGGGAAGTTGATAGTAAGCCGGTTTGATTCTTTCTTAACTGGTAGAGAAAGTTGGCATATAAAAACCAACTTTCTTCTTCTAATATATATTCACAGAATTGGGTGAGCACTAATTAAGAAGGGCAGTCCTTAGTTTAATCCACCACATGATTTCCTAGACATTGTATACTGGATTGGATCCAGACAGCTTTTTTACTGTCTTTTGCAGTTCTCCTCCTTATCACAGTTTATGACCCACGTGGCTTTTTTAATGCAGGTCCCATGATCCCTGGCATAAACATATGGGATGGTCAAAAGGGTTCCCCCTCCCCTTTTCACCAGCAGAAAACCTGTTTGGATCCACCTCATTCAGTGCAGGGGACTTCATAACAAGATGGTTACATGTGATCTCTGTACCATTCCAGTGTTTAATTCTCTGATTAATCCTTGATATCCAGGTATGCTGATGTACTTTACGGGGTTCTGGATGTGACAGAGTTTAATGCAAAGTGTTTGCCAGGACTCCTTAACAAATTGAATATGAGCACTGTCTGCAGCCTGTTTCCCTTGGGTTTGAAATGGCATACGATTATATTAGAAGTTCCACTACGGTTAATCTTTTGGGCATTTTATTGTGTAGGATTGTCTTTATTTTGAGAGCTTTAGCTACTTTGATCTTCTTGAAGCTGGTATGTTTTGCATTTCCTATTGCTTGTGAAGCATCTTGCGTTAAATTACTTTCCAGTTCTTTCCCAAAGCCTCATGGCAAGCTGTAATGTATTCATGGAACTAAGTCTTGTGAATAACGTACTATTGTCATAACAATAGAGACAACCTTCTGAATAATGTGCAAGGACTTATTTGGACCTAATTTGTTTTACAGGTTCACTTTTGGAATAACTTCATGAGTTTGTTAAAACATGACAGGTTTCTGGCTCTTCTGGTTGTAAATGGGAAGTGTGAAAATACATAAGCAAAGCCAGGCCTAAAGCATAGAAAGCAAAGGACTGTTTTGATCAAGGCCAAACATTAGTCTCTTATACAACTTACCCATTATCCTGTTTCAGCCCACCCACCCCAACCCATGTGTTCCTTTGGCTTTCTGTAGGTGGCTGCTAGTTCTTTTGATTGTGTTGCCTGATAAAAGGAATAGTATTATACTGTGTGCATAATTTTAAGAGCAATCACACCTGCCCTGCATTTATCACTATAACTTGATTTTATTTTGCTTCATTTATACCGCACTTTTCTTCCCAGTGGAGACTAAAACAGCTTACATTGTTCATACCTCTATTTTATCCTCACCTCTATTTTATCCTCACCTCTATTTTATTCTCACAACAGCCCTTTGTGGTAGGTTATGCTGACAGTGTGTGACTGGCTCAACGTTACCCAGGAAGTTTCCATTGCACAGAGTGGGGATTCAAACCTGGGGGTCTCAGATCCTAATCTGACACTCAACATTACAATCACACTGGCTCAGTTTAGCCACATTCAGAAGCTAAATTTTATGTCTTTATGATGAGGGAAAGTTGAGGGGTAAACCCAAGAAGTTGATTTAATGAGTATTGTTCATCTTCGTTTGTAGAGTATTGTTAACTATCAATATTAGTCTTACTTAAATGATATTGCTTTAACAGCCAACTAGCCACAAGCAGCATCACACTGAAACAACCCTTTATTACGCCTTTTTAGGTTACTGCTGACAAAAAATGTTTTGTAACTAATAATGTAATCCTTTTATCATTATCAAATAATAACAGCTCAATTAGTCTCGGCGAAGAAACATATGATTTATAAAATATAAACTGCCCTAAAAATTTCTTCCTTAAATCCTTCCAAAACCAGCAGAACAAGAGAGTATGTTCCAAAGTCTCAATTTGACCATCCCTGCACTTACCTATTTTATCCAAATAAGAAATACCTGTATAACTGCCCTCAGTGACCTCTGATGGAAAGGCATTTAATCTAGCAAGCATAAGTGCCCTTCTATAATGGGACACTGTTAGATGCAAAAAGTATTGTGGATTAGAAGTAGAGAGGTTTAAGCCATGAGAGGCCACAGAGTACACACATTGTGGTCTCGCCCATATACTTCTAGAATTCAAGGATGTCACAACTGACTTGATTACTGTTTTTCATATGCATTATTTGGGTTGAAGCCCAACAACTGCATCCTATTTATGATTACCTTTTTCCAGGAAGACAGTGACGAATACTTTCTAATAAAGCTTGGTAGCCCCTCATCAACCATAATCGCCTTTCGGTGTGACAGAAATTATCTTTGCTGTGCCAAATCTTCCAGAGATTTCTGATTTAGTTCCACACTAAGCGCCACCCCAGAAACACATTTTGGCATGCCTGATATTCTACAAAGAAATTGTATTAATAGTTGGTGAATAGATTTTTCTACCACAGCATTCAGAACCCCAATACCAAATAGAATTGGGGGAATTACTTTAGCGTTAAGAGCTTTAAGTGCTCCAGGCATAAAATTCCCACCCCAAGTATTGAAGAAGTGAATTAAAGCATCACTGGATACTGTCTCTTTGTCTTTGATGTTTTTAGGTGTGATTTCCAGCTTAAAATTGCTTGAAATATAATGCCTAGATAATCATATTGTCTGATTTGGTCAATTTTCTTTCCATTAATTTGCCATTTATATTCAGGAATATTTTTTGCTTTGGAAAAGACCATGATTTTATATTTCTGAGTGTTTATGGAGAATCTCTCAGTTTGACAATATTCAGAGAAGGCCTTAAGTAATTTACAAAGGCTTACCGAGGAACAAGAGAGGAGCAATGTATCACCTGCATGTAACATTAACGGTATTTTTCTATCTGCCAAAGTAGGGGTATGTGATGAATGAGGGGCTTAAAATAACTGTCATTAAATATAGATTGGACAGAAGAGGAGCCAATAAGCATCCTTATCTAAGACCCTTGTTTGGGGGGATTTCTTGTGTTAACTGGCCTAAAGTTCCTGTTTGAACTGGGGCTGAAGAGTTTGAATATAGTTGTTGGATTAGCCATAGTAACCTTTGGTGAAATAACATCTAAGTGTCATAGAGCTAAGGTGGTGTTTTGCTGGGAACTGGGCAAACCTACTGAGGAACAAGAGGAGCAAGGTATGACCCGCATGTAGCATTAATGGTATTTTTTCGATCTGTCAAAGTAGGAGCATGCGACAAATGAGGGGCTTAAAAATAGCTATATCACAAATATTGATTGAACAGTAGAGGGACCAGTAAGCATCCTTGCCTAATACCCTTGTTTTGGGGGATTTTTTGGGTTAACTGGCCTAAAGTTCCCGTTTGAACTTGGGCTGAAGCATTAGACGATAGTTGTTGGATTAACCATAGTAACTTTTTCCCTTTTGATGATTTCTCTAGTTTATTCTAAAGTCATTCCTTAAGACTGCATCGAAAGCTTGTTTTAAGTTCACAAAAGTTGCGAAGATAGTTCTCCGTTTTACCATGATATATATTTTTCATCAGCAGTTGCAAAACCGAACTATGCTCTTCTGGGGATATAAATATTAGCCAACAGCCTTAATAGCCCATGCTAGTCTGATCTCATCAGAGCTTGGAAGCTAAGCAGGGTCGGTACTTGCATGGGAGACCACTGAGGAACACTCAGGCTGTATGCAGAGGAAGGCAATGCTAAACCACCTCTGCTTATTTCTTGCCTTGAAAACGCCATGAGATAGAACTTTATGGGTCACCACAAATCAGTTGCAACTTGAAGGCACACTTTATAAATAATAAACACATATAATAGTTCAGAACTGAGTTCCAGAGTTGTTTGGAAGCAAACTAGCGTTCTTGAAATTGGAATTAACATTTCACTTTTGCCCAATGTGGTAACTGTTTGATCAGATTACCAGCCCTAACAACTACTTGCATAGTTCTGAGTATTTATCAAGGGTTTTCCTGGCTGCCCCGTGCATTTCGAATGAAACGAGTGCTCTTATTTTGCACATTTCAGTGAACATTTAATCTTCAGGGCAGTCTTGTTTCAGAGCGACCAGTATACTTCATCCTGAGTTTGGAGCATAAGAAACTCATTCTGTTGCTTTAACTTAATGTTTTTCCTTCCTGCTGCTCAGCTGTTTGTACTGTCGTGTAAACACTACAAAGATGAAATGGTCTTAAGCTGAGTCCTGAAAGGTATCTGGGAATCTAAACTGCTCCTCTGTCAGCACACAATCATCTGAATTGGCTAATAGAGTGGGTTTCTCTTTTTTTCTCCCCAGCATGAATGTTTGTAAGAAACACTGTATGTAACTACTATCATCAAATGCAGGTTTTGTTTTGTTTTTTATGAACAGTGTCTTCACATTTGATTTCTCTTGAACTGCAAAATATTGAGTCTTTGCATCTGTGTCTTCATTCAAAGTTCTTCTTGATACTGATAACATAAGCTAAATGTGTATGCACCTTGCTAGTGCAAGTAGTATATTTCCCCAGTGCAACCCAGGTCTGGGGTGTATGGTATGTTTGTATGAATTTCCTACCCACGACCTTTGCTTCAAGAAGGCATTTCTGCAGCAAACTGAACCTAGACTACTCACATCCTAACTCTCCATCCATGCCATCATGCTGGTTTTCCTTGTTTAATAATCAAGTGTATTTTGAAGATGAAATGAATTATTGCCTGTTTAGAATACTGGCTAATTCTGATGCTTCAGAGCTTGAGACTCCATGAAGGTACAACCTGGCATTTCTATAAAAGCTTAGTTTGGAAACTTATTTAAAGGGATGATAGAATTGGTTTTTGTAGGTTATCCGGGCTGTGTAACCATGGTCTTGATATTTGGAAAGAAAATACCAAGACCACAGTTACACAGCCCGGATAACCTACAAGAACCAATGAACTCTGACCGTGAAAGCCTTCGACAATAGGATGATAGAATTGTTATCTCTGCCTGGAACCTCCCTGTCCTTGGTCAACTGGGCAAACCTAACCTCATCCCTTTCAGTGAACAATCACATTCAGCAGCTCCTTCAGCACCTGGGAGCTTCAGTATAGACATTTGTGCATGGGAAAGCTCCTGCACGCGCATCTGTGTGCATAAGGCCTGTGGAATTCTGGTTCAGGGGCAAAGAAAGGAATATATACACAAGTGTTATTCTGTGTGATCATTTTCATATTTAGATCTGGGGTACACATTGTCTATTTCTGTTATATTTGTTTAACAACTTTGCATATGTCCTGTAGCTGCTAATGTTCAATGGAGTTCTTCTGCTGTAGCTTCTGCAATTGATACTGCTTGAGAGTGACTAACATTTGTTTGAAAAAATGCTGGATATTGTGGAATGAAATAAGTGTTTGCTTTTCTCCCTGACATGGAAAAGCAAACTAAAGGAAACAATTGGTATATTTTCTTGAAGTAAAAAGTATCTATACTAATTCTCCCCCTCCTTTTTTTTTTAGGAAAACTGTCACTGGTTCTGCCTCTCCTGAGTCTTATGCTGCAGTTCCTCATAATGCAGATATTTCATTAAAAGAACGAGTGAAGCCTAGGAAAGCCTGATCTGATTGCACTGAGCTTCTGAAGTAAGACTGTACTCTACTTAGCTTGCTGCTGAAGAATAATTCCCAAGCCATTCTCCGTCCTTTTTAGTATTGGAAATTGAGTGGAAACTCTGAGGGGAAAGCCTTCGCAGTGTTGCAAGAACAAGGGGGCATATAGATCATTTAAGCCTTTTGAAGCTGTATTTTACCTAAAAAAACAACAACCCTGCACACTTGCACATGTTGCTTCTACGTAGAACTGAGATGCATTTCCACCCTTGCAGAATGCCACTAAATTTCTGATTGTTGGAGGAAGAGGGGATTGGACATATCTCTGTTCTGGGCATGTTGCACTGTCCTGAGTTAAGAACGTGAAGATGCTGAAATACAAGTGTCATGGATTTTGCTAGAAGACTGAATTTTGGATGAAAGTTTTGTCCCACATTTACCTTTCAGGAGGGGGATGCAAGTGTGGCGGTTCCAGTTCCCATCTTCCTATAGAGTTCCCCAGGATTACTTATTGCAGAATGGTCATGAATGATTTCATGATCCCTTTGCGACTTAAAAAAAGTAATGTGCCTAATATAATGTGCTTTGTTTTGCATCTCTAGTAGGCAAGCAAGAAAGGTTTGTATGATTAACCAAAAAATCTGAGTTATTTTTAGGTTCACATGAATTTCACTGGAAATGAATTGAGCACATTTTACTTCCAGTGAAATAATTGGGCCCAAAAGCTTGTTTTGGTTGCCTTGAGCCAAAGTTTCTTACATTCAGGAAATTGTTGTGTGTTTATATGTAATCTTTATTACACTGGATTGTACGCATCGTTGGAAAACAGGTTTATTTAAGGATTGTAATTGTCTCAGTATTTTTGCAAATATATATTAAAACCTTGAGTAAAAGATTTCAAGCAGCATGAGTCTTTTTTTTTTCTACTCCAAGAGCCAAGAGGAGGTGGCGAGTGATGCACTGCAGCTGTTCCCAGAAGATTCCTGCCAAGGCCAGGCTTTCATTGAATATGCAGGCAGCCCTGTGGGGATGTATGCTCACAAATCCCATTCTGATCTTCAAATCATTCACTATATCACCCTCTTGTAGGCAGTGACCCCATGCAGACATAATATTCCTGTTACCTTAACTGGTTAACAACTTGGGAGAAAGCCATAAACTTGTGCTCTTTTCTCTAGTACACATCTTCCTTCCCAGCATTAACATCTGCTCACACGTTAGCTGTGACTTGCTTTTAAAAGCAGGGTTTCAAATTAACTTGCAAACCCTGGTCATAGAAGAGTTGGTTTTGATATGTCAGCTTTCTCTACCTTTTAAAGAGAATCAAACCAGCTTACAATCTCCTTCCCTTCCTCTCCCCACAACAGACACCCTGCGAGGTAACTGGGGCTGAGAGTTCAGAGAGAACTTGTGACTAGCACAAGGTCACCCAGCTGGCCTCATGTGGAGGAGTGGGGAAACCAACCTGGTTCACCAGATTAGTCCACTGCTCCTAACCACTACACCACACTGGCTCCCTACCATGGTGTGCATCTGTGCAGACTTAACATTGTATCATGATTTGCTAGGAAGGGAAGAGGTTTATGTATTCCTACTACCTCCTTCCAGGTTCACCTTCAACCTCCAGTATTCAACCGATGTTAATAGATGAGTGCTCCAACTGCATCAGTTCCAGTGTAACATGGATGGTTTCTTTCTGCCCCATGTTTGAATTCTGCCAGTCTATAGGTATAGGTACCAATTGCATTTACCTGCAATTGGTACAAAAAGATACTGATTTGAGGGGTTTTTTACTTGTCAAGCTATTGTAATTCTGATAGTGGGGGTTTGACCCACTAATACATTAAACCCCCAACCCAACTCGCAATTAACATATCTGCACAGACAGTAGTGTAGGGATATTAAATCTTCCCACTGTTTAGTAGTGTAGAAGAAAGCGTTTATAAAGGAATGGCCATACTTCTGAAAATCCCTTGCTAAACATGTATTTAGTGCTTTCAATCTAGATCCGTGTTGGCGAACCTATGGCACGGGTGCCACTTCCGGCACGCGTAGCCCTTTCTGCCGGCACGCACGGTTCCTCCAAGCAGCTGGCCTTTCCGGCTCTGCCCCACCCCGGATGGGGGAGGCTGTAGCCCAGGGGTGGGGAACCTCCGACATCATTGGCGGTGGCCCCCGGACTCTCCCACAGAAGCTGCCGCCATTGCCGCCGCTGGAGCGTGCGTGGCCAGCCAGGCGGGTGGGAGAGCGGGGAACAGAAGCCGAGCGCTCACACTCGGCATGGCCGGCGGCTTCTCCGGCGCCCTCTGGGCCTGTGCGGGCGGAGGGGCATGGCTGGTCGGTGGGTGAGAAGGAGGCACCCTCTGCCCCACCCTGCTCACCTCTCACAAGCCTGCCGCCGCGCCCCACCGAGTGGCAAATCCAAGGCAAAACCTCCCATGCATAAATGGCCTCTTTCTTTTTCTGTCTCCCTCTGTCCTTTTCTTTCTCTCCCTTGCTCCATTTCTTTCTCCCTTTCTCTCTCTTTTTCTTTCTTTCTCTCCCTCCCTTCCTTCCCTTTCCCCCTCCCTTCCCTTCTTTCCTTCCTTCCTTCCTTCCTTCCTTCCTTCCTTCCTTCCTTCCTTCCTTCCTTCCTTCCTTCCTTCCCTCCAGCGGCTTCTCCAGCACCCTCTGGGTCTGTGCGGGCGGAGGGGCGTGCAGTCCTATTCCACCTTTGAAGTGCCCACAAGCTATCCTCCAAACACCTTTCCATTTGTCTTGATATGTAGAGAGAAAACACTAAGGAACTAGTTGCCAATCTCCAGGTACTAGCTGGAGATCTGCTATTACAGGTGATCTCCAACCAATAGAGATCAGTTCCCCTGGAAAAAATTGCCACTTTGGCAATTGGACTCTATGGCACTGAAGTCCTTCCCCAAACCCCGCCCTTCTCAGGCGCCACCCCAAAAACCTCCCACTCATGGCGAAGAGGAACTTGGCAACCCTAGCCTCTCCCTCTGGGCCCCCTCTGGGGGTGGTATTCAGGTTAAATTGCCGCATTGGCACTCGGTGATAAATAAGTGGGTTTTTGGTTGCAGTTTGGGCACTCGGTCTCTAAAAGGTTTGCCATCACTGATCTAGATGCTTGTCTCTGAAGCTGTAGAGTGCCCCAGAGTATTCAGGCTAACATGTATAATTTTAAATAAATTTTGCTACTGTCAGCTGCTTACCACCTTGGCCTGCTGAGCACCAGCTGCTCTGATTTCACTTGCAGAACTCCAGCTGTTCCAATTCGGAAAAATTCTCCACCCCCCACCCTCCGATTTGGTACCACCACTAGAGCTTTTGACCTCGGGCAGCAATATTAAGTAGTGGCGTGAGTTGACGGGCCAAGGCTAGCTTCTCTGAGTAAGGTTTCCATCATCTGCCTCCTCTGGTTCATTGTACGGCAACCGTCTCTCACAGCTGCAACTTGGTTGGGCTTAGGAACACACACAGTGTTTAATTGGGCTTCGATTTGGTTGGTGTTGGGAGGGGGACCACTGAATCTAGAGTGTGCTTGTAATTGTTCCGGTGAGCCTTTGAGATCTGGGTGATGGTTGTGCTTTCAGAGTCATGTAAATACTTACAATCTGTCCCAAAAACCTTTGAGCAGAAAAATCATAACAGCCATGTTCATTGTCAGTCCTTTGTGCAGCCCCACATGTGGGACTGCGCAGGCGCAGGCCAGCCTCTCGGTGGAAGATTTCTCTAGCCTCCTAGAAACAGAGGGGGTGCCCCTTCCCTCCTGTGCGAGCACGCCGGTTCCTTCCCACCCAAACCACCACGTGATCCGATGGGAGGGGCACCCCCTCCTCCCTCAGTTCCTTTTTCGCCCCCGTTTGGTGTAGAAGTGTTAAAAGTGACCTCCTATTCGTGAGTTTTCCTCAAAATACTTACGTGGTCTGAGGCAGTTCATCTGGCCTAGATCGGATTATTCTTACTGCCGTGATGGCAGCTAAACCTCCCTTTAAAAAGTGTTCTGGATGTGACTTGAAAATGCCCTGCTCTGACGAGCATGAACTTTGCCTCCTCTGCCTGGGAGAGGGGCATACCGTACAAAGCTGCATTATTTGTAAAAAATTCACCAGCGCAGCACAGAAGGTCAGAGCATTCCGATTAAAGGCTGCCCTGTGGGAAAAATCCTTGGAGGCTGCCGCCAAACAAACTGCATCGGCGCGCTCCACCCTGCCCCGCCCCTCAGCTGATCAATTAGGGGCGGCGTTGGTTAGTTCCTCAAAGAGCGCAGCCTCGGCCCCAGCAAAAAGCTCGGCTCCCTCTGCAAGTGCTGCTGCTTGGGCCCTGACGTTGGAGCCGGAGGACTCTGCAGCTCCTGACATGTGCTCGGTTTCAAACAGACCGACGCTCCGCCTCCTGGCTCGGTTCCAGCTCACTTAACCCCTTCTCAACCTGGCTCAGGCTCGGGTCAGATGTCTGCAGACCCGAGGCCTCCTGCCCCGAGCTCATTATCGGGGAGAAAACGAAAGAGCTCCTCTGTCCCACCGGAGCCCTCCTCCCCTAAGAAACTGAAGCACAAGGATAAATCTGATAGGAAAAAGAAAAGCTCCACTACTAAAACAACACGGGCTGTTACACCCCCCCTCCTAAAACTCCGTCAGTGGGGTTGCCTGTTCATTCAATGTTTGATCAGGATTTGCGGTATCCATCGCCTGAGGGTTTTGAATCACGCTCAGTTTCTCCTGCACCTAACCTTCACTGGCAGTGTTATCAACAACCACAGCAAATGCTTATCTCCCCTGCTGACATCCCCAGTTGGATTGAGTTCTGCAAGGCCAGAAGCCTGGATATATCTGGCCAGCCTGTTCTGCAGGCACTGCCTGCCCAGCTTGGTCCTCCTATCCTCCGGCCTGAGCCCCAGCGCTATGCTCCTCCCCTGGACCCTTATGACCCTATGGAGGGAACTTCTGAGATGAATACAGTGTCTGATGCCACTCTTGAATCATCACCTGATGAAATAGCTGGCGACCATGATAACACCCCATTTACTGAGGACTTTAGAATTAGGGCAGACCAAATGCTCAGGATTGCTGAGGATAACAAGCCAAAGGATAAAATCTTGAGCAGACTCCATGCTGGCTCTGCTGATATGGTGCTTTTTCCTGTGTTAGAGGGCCTTCAGGATATTCAGGTCCCTATTTTTTCTAAGCCTGCCTCTGCCCCTCCTACTACGAGGAGGGTAGATAACTCCTATAGGGTCAAGCCTGATTCATGCTCATTTTTAACAAACCATCCTCCTCCTTCTTCCATTGTTACCGAAGAGATGCAGTCAAAGCATAAGGTCAGCCACCAGGCCTCTCCTTCCGACAAAGAAAGTAAACGTCTCGATACCTTGGGTAGAAAGGTGTATTCCTCGGCAGCTCTCAATTTTCGAATAGCCAATTACCAGACCATTCTGGGTGGCTATCAGTTGTTTATGTGGGAGAAGATATCTTTACATCTGGATGACATTCCTGAGGAGTCCAGAAAAGCCATTCAACAAGTACAAGCTGAAGCCATGAAGGTCTCGCTACAGGAGATTGCAGCAGGTAAACATGCCGCTGACGCCTCGACACGTACCTTAGTATCAGCCATCACGATTCGAAGACACTCGTGGCTCAGGAACACTGCTCTTCCAATTGACACCAGGGCTAGAGTTGAGGATTTGCCCTTCGAAGGCGAGACTCTTTTTTCTTCCTCAACCAACGAATTCCTAAAGGAGAAGAAGACGGACCGGCAAACCGCCAGGTCATATGGAGTCCTCCCCGCTACTGCTAATAACAGGGATTGCTTCCAACCTCAGAGGAGGCAGAATTATTACCCATCTTATTACAGGCCTCCACAACAGCAGCAGCAGCAACAACAGCAGCAACCGTATCCTCGGCAACAGTACCAACCCCGAGGGAGTGGGAGGAGACCTAATACCTTCGGAGGCAATAAAAACCAAGCTGCTTCCACACCTCCCCCTCAGAAGGATATGCACCACCAAGGTCGCAAATTCTGACTCTCACAAGTCCAGGAGGAAGTCCTATTTTTCCTGGACAGATTACATCTGTACCTGCCACAGAGGCAGGCTATCTTCCAAGGTGAGTGGGTCCTAAAAATTGTTATGATGGGTTACATGTTGGAGTTTAGAAATTTGCCCCCGTTGCGCCCTCCTTCCAAAGCCATTGATAATCTAATGGAGGAGGTGGCATCTCAGTTAGAGGAGTTGCTTGCCAAAGGGGCGGTTCAGAGTGTTGCTTCCTCTTCCCAAGAGTGGGGTTTTTACTCCAGATTTTTTCTTGCAGATAAAAAGGATGGAGGCCGCAGGCTTATTTTGGATCTCAGAGATTTGAATAAATTCTTATTTGTTTCACGTTTCCGAATGGTGTCGCTTCCAAATGTTATGGAATTACTTGCCCGAGAGGCATGGTTTGTGGTTATGGACTTAAAGGATGCTTATTTCCATATTTCCATCCATTATAGCCACAGAAGGTACTTGAGGTTCAGAAAGGGTTCCAACATCTACGAGTACACTGCCCTCCCTTTTGGGTTGGCCACAGCTCCCCAAGTCTTCACTAAGACTATGGCCATGGTGATGGCTCATCTTAGGAACCTGGGTTGCACTATTTTTCCCTATCTAGACAACTAGCTGATTGTAGCTGCGTCTCCTGAGGTACTAGAAGGTCAAGTCGAACTGGTCTTATCCACCTGTAAGCGGTTGGGCCTCGCCATAAATTGGAAGAAATCCCACCTCATCCCTGCCCAGAGAGCTTCCTTTATTGGAGGGCTCTTGGACTCCCACCGGGCCCTTGGTTTGCTCCCTGTAGAGAGGGCTACCTCTATCAAGAAATTGGTTCATTCCTTTCAGAGGGTGCGTTGGCAGACCGTCAGGTCTATTCAAAGGCTGCTAGGGCTAATGGCCTCTACCACAGCAGTGGTCCTGAATGCTAGGCTCCACATGAGACCTTTGCACTTGTGGTTTCTCAGTGTTTTCCGGCCTACATTACATGCCCCCTTCCACCATTTTTCGATCCCCCAAGTGATAATTAGGTCTCTGAATTGGTGGTTGGTTGATTCTCACCTGTTCAGTGGTATTCCCTTTGGGTACTGGTCTCATGAAGTGACCTTAACCACTGATGCATCCCTACATGGATGGGGGCCCATTGTGAGGATCATACTGTTCAGGGGTTGTGGACGGGGCCACAGTCCGCCTTCCATATTAATATGTTAGAGTTAATTACTGTACGTCTGGCCCTTACCTCTTTTTCAGATGTGGTCCGTGGTCGCAGGGTACTCCTCCAGTCGGACAATATGAGTACCGTTTTTTACATTAACAAAAAGGGGGCACTGGTTCCAGGTCCCTTTGCGAAGAAGCCAATCAGAGTGTGGGATGTGGCCATTTCCAACGGAGTCACCATCAGGGCAATCCATATCGTAGTGGTGGCAAATACATGGGCAGATAGTCTCAGCAGAGATTATGGGACCAATCACAAATGGTCTATTCAGGACAAATACCTTGTGCCGATATTTACAAGGTGGGGTTACAAGGATGTGGACCTATTCGCAACCCGAGAATCCACAAAGGCGACTCATTTCTGCTCTCTGGCAGGGAATGATGACATCTCCCTGGAAGATGCATTCCAGATCAGCTGGTCCCATCGGTTCTGTTATGCGTTCCCCCTCTTCCCGCTGTTACCCAGAGTGTTGGGCAAGATTGTGGCAGACAATGCCCTTTGTATTTTTATTGCCCCCAGTTGGCCCAGACAAATCTGGTACCCGGAGTTAGTCAGACTGGCTGGTCCCAATGTCATTCCCCTCCCTCAGGCCCCGGATCTTCTGGTGTGGGCAGGTGTATGGCATCAAAACATACCCAGACTTCACCTAACAGCATGGCTGGTCGATGCGCAGGGTATACCTTAAGCAGTGAAGTTCAAGAGATCCTGTTACAAGCTAGGAAACCCTCCACCAGAGATTCCTATGCTAGGAAGTGGACGCAATTTCAGAATTGGGTCTCAGGAAAGGGTGCTCTACCGTTTAGCTGCCCTCTAACATTAATTCTTGAGTTTTTACTTATGTTAGCACATAAGGGCTTAGCGGTATCTTCGGTGAAGGTGTTTCTGGCCACGATATCCGCTTACCATGACCCTATTGAGGGGTCAACTTTTTTCTCACCCCCTATCAAAGAGGTTTATGAAGGGGCTTTAACATGTTTTCCCCCCGGTTCCGGTCTTGGTTCCCCAAAGGTCTCTCCAGTTGGTCCTCATGGAGATGACCAGACCCCCTTTCGAGCCCATGAGTACGTGCCCTGTTTCCTTTTTGTCCAGGAAAGTGACCTTTTTAGTGGCCATTACTTCAACCAGACGAGTGAGTGAATTGGCTGCTTTGAGGTCAGACCCACCTTTCCTGAAGGTTTTCCAGGAAAAGGTCGTTCTTCACCCCAGTTTGGAATTCTTACCCAAGGTTGTTTCTAAGTTTCATATGGCACAGTCGATTACGTTACCTGTGTTTTTTCCTAACCCCTCGTCCGTTGCTGAAAATACTTTACACACTCTAGATGTTAAGAGAGCTGTCCTTTATTATTTAGACAGAACTAAGCATTTTAGAATTGATAAGTCTCTGTTTATCTGTTATGCGGGTCCCAAGAAGGGAAAGTCTGCTTCTTCCCAGACGTTATCTAGGTGGGTCGTGCCTGCTATCCGATCAGCATATGAAGCTTCAGGTGAGGAATGTCCGCTGAACATCAAAGCACATTCCACAAGGGCCACAGGTGGGTGCATCGGCTGCTTTTCACAGGAAGGTTCCTCCTAGATATCTGCAAAGCAGCGGCATGGTCGGATGTTGACACCTTCGTCCGCCATTATGCACTGGACCTGCAAGCGAGAAAGGAGGCAGATGTCGGAAAGGCAGTGCTGCAGTCGCTATTCCAATAGTGCGCCTCCCACCTCCAGTATCGTGAGTAGCTCGCTAAAATCCCATGTGTGGGGCTGCACGAAGGACTGACAATGAAAACAGAGTTACCTGTAACTGATGTTCATTGAAGTCTTAGTGCAGACACACATCCCTCCCTCCATCCCCGCTGTGGCTCACTATTGTTTTTTCTTTTACTTTAGGAGTACACAGCGGCGCACAAGAACTGAGGGAGGAGGGGGTGCCCCTCCCATCGGATCACGTGGTGGTTTGGGCGGGAAGGAACCGCCGCGCTCGCACAGGAGGGGAGGGGCACCCCCTCTGTTTCTAGGAGGCTAGAGAAATCTTCCACCGAGAGGCTGGCCTGCGCCTGCGCAGTCCCATATGTGTGTCTGCACGAAGACTTCAATGAACACCAGTTACAGGTAACTCTATTTTATATCTCAGTCCAGTATCCTGTTTCACACCAGGGCCAACCAGAAAGTTTTGGAATGGCTCATGGAGGAACAAAGCATCTCCCTGTCCCCTCCCTCCCTCCCTCCAACTTATTCTGGGGTAATTTTTGCATGGGTACTTTCACTCGCATTCACCCCCATCTGTCTCAGTTGTTCCTTGGAGTTATGCATGATTGCATAACTAAGAACTAAAATTGAACAATGAATCCAGATGTGGTTGGTTCAGACAGGGCATAATATTTACTGCTTTTGTTTTCAGTTTCTTTGCTATAATTTTGTGCAGTACAGTAAAGGAACTGAAAACAAGTAACTTAATTTAGTTCTTGTTTTATACCCGAATAGACTTTATGTAGTATTGATTACCATCTGAGAATTACTCAAATGCAACCATTTATTTCTAGGAGAAAGGCCTTATCTAAAATTCTTCATTCCCCATCAACAGCTCACAATGTCTAAAAAGAAATAATGTGCTCCTATCTTGAAGTAAAACTAAAATTTACTCTCACCAACCAGAGCTTGCAGTTCTAATGAATAGTTTATAAAACATAAACTTAAACGTCTGGGAAGAGGCTAATGTGCAAGCAAGCAAAAGATGGTTATAGCTCCCTGAGTGCCACCTCATAATGTTGTCCTTGTTAAAGAGTATCTTTTACAAGAAATGCCTAATTTAGGAAGTGTAAAAGGTGAAGCTATTCTGCAGTTGTCTATCCACAAGTGTTTTGGTGTAACTGCTGTGTGCTTCCATGCAGAGAGCATTGTTTCTGATATATTAAACAGAAGGCTCTTGTTTATCACTCCCTTCTCATCTGCAGAGGGACTCAATTATTATTAAATGATCTCATGCTCTGGCACCCATATACTGTCCAATGAGCCTGTGGGCCAAACTAGATATTATGGGGTTCACAGGTCAGAACCCCACCATTTTAGAGCTGAACTCGTGCCATTTAAATATGCTAAGAGGGCCTGACTGGGCCCAGAGCATTCTAGGATTGGGCAATATTGCTTCACCCACCCGCTGTGCCTTTTCAAGTGCCCACATAGATCCCCCCAGGCATTTTTAAATGGTCTGAATTCAGCTCTAAAATGGCAGCAGTGCCTGCAAACTTGACCTGTGGACACCATAAAACTAGTTGGCCCTGAAGAAATAATTCATCTCTTTAGACATGAGCAGCCAGAGGATGAAATGTGATCAACGTATGTGTAGCTATGCGTTGTAGCAGTTTACGTCTAGGACTACTAGATAAATCATTGGGGAGGAAGTCCTTATTGGTGTACAAAACAAGAATTGTTTCCTGCTCCCAATTCTAAATTTGATGGTTATGTCTATCAATAGAGAAGCAACACTGGGAATCCAATTTGGTTGCAATTAAAGTAGTAAAGTGTTAAGAATTTGTTAAAGCAAAAAAAAAACCTCACTTAGGAGAAAGATGAAAACCATGTACTTTTCTTTGATTAAGGATGTTTAAATTGACATCCTATGAAAAGATTTAAGCACTATTGAATAGCTTCCTGAAGCGAGGTTCCACATAGGGTGTTCAATCATTGTTCCTAAGACTCAGTTTTTTTCTGTGAAATACATGAGACAACGATCTGCTACAGAGGGAAAGATTGTGGGAAAATATGCTAGGCTGGGGGAGGAATTGAAAAAACAAGAAACCACAGAAAATTAAAGAGAAAAAGCTGTGTGATACAAGGTAACTTGTATTTTTGTAAAAAAAAAAAAAAAAGATGCAGGATATAATTTTTACACAAATAAATAAATGGGGCCAATCTTTGACACCAAAAATATAGATTTTCTTTTGAAAATGTATGTTTCTCTTGGTGGTAAAGAATAAGAGTTTGTCTAGTGTGACTGACTTTTACATGTGTAGGTTCCAAACTCTTTCCTAACTCCATATTCACATGCAAGAAAACAATTATATTTGTGATGGCAGAAAAATTGGTTATAGTAAGAAACTAGTAGGTAACACGAAACAGGTGAACAGTTTTGCATTGCCAATGTACTGCTACTGGATGTGAAAACCAGTGTGATGTAGTGGTTAGAGTGACAGATTAGGATGTAGAAGACCCGTGTTCAAATCCCAGTCCAGCTATGAAGGGTGCAGAGTTACTCTGAACTAGTCACACATACTCAGCCTAACGTATCTCACAGTGTTATTGTGAGGATAAAATGAGGAAGGGAGAGACATATATGCTCCTCTGACCTTTTGGAGGGAGGGCAAGATTAAAGTGTGCCAGATAGATAGGCTAAGCACTGGTTTTGCAGTGGGAAGTGTTAAATTACGATTACAGTGTTTTCAGATGTTTGAAACGGTGCATTAACTGTTTCTGCATTCCCAAGCAGAAATAGGCCTCTTCAAATCCAGCTTCTTTTTCATATGCCCTTCCTCAAAATAAGAGCATATGAGGAAGCCACAACTGATATCAGTATGGGGAAATGTTCCGTTAATGATGAGCACATAGTTTAATATCCACTGACGAGCAATACAGAAGTGAAGTATTTTACTGCTAAAGTTAATACAGGAATGGCCTCTTAACATTTGAAAAGGCATATGTGATTACAGCATTTGCAACAGGGGTGGGGTTTGTAAAATGTGGCATTTAGTCCATCACAAGCAGTATTTTTCTGTTTTTGCAGCTGTGTTGTGCTTGTCTTCTGATTTGTCATAACTTCTTCCTAATTCTAGCAGCCACCACCCATAATACCAATCAGGAGGAACTGTGATACGGACAAGGGTGTAGAGATGAGGCATCACACACTATGCCCATCCTTACAGCCCATTAAGGCAGAGTCATCTTATTAAATGTTCTGTTCATGAAACAGAATCACAAGTATTTACTGTTCAGTATTTGAGAAGGAAAGCACATCCTTTGTACATAATGCTATGAACAGCGTCCTGGAAGTCTGAGTGTCAGAGCCTGGTCATAACCTTTATTTGTTTTAACACGGCTTTATGCTTTAGGATTGTCTTGAAATGGATTACAGTCATTGAGAGGGCCTGATTGTTCCTTTATGCTCAGTGGATATCTAATATGAGTCACTTCCTGGAAACTGTTAGTACATTCTCTCCCCCGCCCCATCTCTGAGAACAGGTGATTTGCATATACAACAGTTTTTCCCTCTGAGACACCAAATGGGAATTAGTCTTCTTTAATCCTATTTCTAGCCTTTCAGGTTTATGCAGTCACAGAGAAAAGCAGGAGTGGGCGGGGGGGGGGGGCATCTACTGAGCATGCCCACTCAGAGGTTCAGAGATTCCCAGGCCACTGAGTTTTTAAGGTCCCCAGCCATAATACTAAAAAAGAAGCACCAAGTACGAAGAGAGACAAAATAAAAGTGGAGAGATATTAAATGAAACTAACTGACACCCACACAATGAGAAAAAATGAGAGTCCAGTAAAAAGCCATGTTGGTGGTTGTGGGTTATGCTAGTGCTGCTTGCTGCCCGCTGCCCAACCCAGAAATACCACACAATCCTGGAATAGCTTCAGAATGTACCCCCTTGTCCCTTTCTCTTGTACCCTGTGATCCTGGCACTGGTTTCATTTTTATTTACTATTTAGGTACAGTAATTACACATTCATACAGTAGAAATCTTAATTCTCTGGATGGTCCAGATTAACTGGTTTCTTTAGGAAGATGGGAGTGAGTGGCACCCCATATTATATTGGCTGTACCAATAATCTGTATACTTGGATCATGTTCACAGCCTCCTCTAGAATAACTATTTATGTACTATCCCACTTGCATGCCATCTTTACTACAAAATACTCAAGATGACACTTATGAGCTCATCCTATATTATCCTTACAACACCCATGTAAAGTATGTTAGGCTGATGAACCGTGACTTGCCCAAGGGCACCCGGTAAATCCAACATTCCCTACAGCACAGTGAGAATTAACGTGCTTCTTTTCTACAACTGCAAAATAACAATAATCCCATTGCCTGACTTTATATAAAGCTTTTTGAGATTTCCAGAATTTAAAAAAATGGCTATATTTCTTATTTTAGAGTAAAGAAAAGAAGAGGGGGGTTTGTTCTGAGAACTGGTGCAGGACTTAAAACATGAAACCCTGGAAAAATATCTAGTACACTCAATGGCGTTCCCTGATGCAGCACCTGCTCCATGTTCCAGGAAAGGGAGCAAGGCAATTGCCCAGTAGGGTTCAAGGTTCAGATTTATTGCGTGTGGCCAAAGGCCATTACAAAACTGGACTACAACCACTATAAAATCATGTAACAATCTTTGAATACGTTTACATTTTAGTACCTAATTAAAACAGAAAGAAAAATAAATTATCTAAACCACCGAAACTTATCAAAGTATTGAACATAAAACATTGTGTACAATCAAAATTATGTAACATTTAACCAACCAAAAAGTGCAGCTGCCCATAACTTAAGAGTTGCATCTTTTAACACTTGCCTCGTTAGAGCTCACATTTAGGAACAGAGAATCTCATTTCTTACCACATGTAAATGGGATTTGCAGTTCACTTCTAATCAATTTTAATTCACTGGGCCAGCCTGGCCCGAATTTTCTTTGTGGCTAGAGCAAAGAGGGCAAATTCATATGAGACAGCTGGCTCCGTGTCTGCAAGGAGAAGACAGAACTTTCTCTTTCAATGTACAATGAATCAGTGATCTAACTTGGCCAATATTATCCCTAAGAATTTTTGTCTTGGAGCAAGATATAAAAGACAAACCAGCATATACTGGCATAGATCTTCCAGTTCTGAGCCTCTGCAAATACATGTACACTGGGCAACTGGTTGCCAGTAGGGTTTCTGGTTTGCATTTTGAAACGGCTGCCACCCGCTTGGAGGGTAAGCTGTGAGCCACATGCTGAGGAGAGAGACAAAGAAGGCCTTTCTCTCACTTTAGATCAGTGGTTCCCAAAGTGGGCAGTACCACCCCCTGGGGTGCGGTGGGGTTACGTAGGGGGGCATTAAGATACAGTGGGGCAGCAAGGGGGTGTTAGAGGTGGGCCCCTTCAAGTGTGTTGTTGGATAGGGTAGGGGGCGCTGGAGTTGAGTTTGTGGAACCGGGGGGGGGGGGGCGAAAGGTTTTCAGGACTGGAGGAGACAGGCATCCCTACACGTTCAGAGATACTTTGATAATGTAAAGGGTTATCTTTATATATTCAACATTAACAGTAGATTTATTTTGTGTATGTGCTTCGAGTGGCACACATGGCATACAACAGTTGTGTTGCTTTTTGGGTTGATGATAAATGTGAGTCTCTCAACCATAGAGTGAGTACTGCTGAATTGATATAAAGGCAATTTGAGAGCTCGCACATTCTTACATGGCTAACAAGATCTTTAAATGTTTTAATGTAGATGGGTATATTTTGCTTTTCAAAACATTTTAAGTTAAAGTTTCTGTAAATTGTTCAATGCCTTGGCCTTAGAAAAATGTATGCATTGAATATTTTCAATAACATTTGTGGCATTATGATGACTGGGAAATGTCTATGTGGATAGGGTCCTTTTTAGTAGTTTTTATGAATGTTCCAAATCTCTCCTTCCCGGTTTCCTCATGCTATGAAAGACAAGAATATCTGCAATGCAGGAAGTGGGTGAGGCTGTGAGATAAAACTGAAAGCCTCTTGCCAAGACCTGGCTTTCATGAGTTGGTGAATTTCCCAGTAAGGAAATAGCAATTTGTCATGTCTACCAAGAATGCCTTGTAGATCAAGGGTCAGGCTTTCACTTCAGTTGTACTCCTACAAATCCAGTGCAAGAAAACCCACCGTTCATTATCCATTAAAAAGCACAACCGTTAAGAAAGTGCTTCTATATCAATTCACAGTGGGTAGCCGTGTTAGTCTGTCTGCAGTAGTAGAAAAGGGCAAGAGTCCAGTAGCACCTTAAAGACTTAACAAGAATATTTTCTGGTAGGGTATGAGCGTATCTGAAGAAGTGAGCTGAGGCTCACGAAAGCTCATACCCTACCAGAAAATATTCTTGTTAGTCTTTAAGGTGCTACTGGACTCTTGCCCTTTTCTACTTCTATATCAATGTAACCGATATTCTGAATCAAACAGCGTCTCCATGTAGAAACCATTCCTACGATCTTATTTTTAAAAAGCTGAAGAATTATTTCAAAGCAAGCTGGCACAAAGAGCGCTGGATTCCGCGGGACCGAATAAGCATCCTATTAAGCGGAGAGTGCGGCTAGGCTCGCGCCCAGCGTTCAGGGCAACTTGGCGGTTTGCTAATCCAGTCTTCTGCCAGAAACAAGCAAGCGCGCCTCCGACCATCGCAACGCGCAGGCGCGTACGCTTGGAAGCTTCGTAACCCATATGCGCATGCGTTGGCGGGAGGGCCTGCCGGCCTGCCTGCCTGCCTGCTCAGGATCCGTGTCGCAGTGGCGGTTTGCATCGTTCGTGCCTTAGGGACGGCGACAGCTGAAAACACTTTGGCTGCCGCGCCCAGCGATCAGGAAAGGGGCTGACTTCCCGCTAGGGTCTCCGCCCACTCTCGTCGAGCCGCTTGGCGGTGGGTGGGGCGGCTGCGCGCATCCTCTTGCAAACGCTCCGGCTTCTTGTCCCCCTCGGTCTTCGGCCCGATGGCGCTTCTGGCCTCCTGCCGCGGTGCGCTTCTGGCGTCTGTGTTGCTGCTGCTGCTCTCCTCCGAGGCTCGTGGTGAGTGAGTGAGTCGCAGGGAGGGCTGGGCTGGGCTGTCTTTCCGGGCGGCCTTTCTGGCGTCAGAGGGCTTGGCTGCTCCCACCCCGCAAATTAGAGTTGGGGGACCTCGTGAGGGAAAGCAACGGACGCGTCCTCTGATCCTTCGGAGAAGCGCTCGTGCGGAGGCGGCTGTGGGCTGAGACGTCCTGCCTGTGATCGGGGTGCTGGTTTTGCAGGAGGCGGGACGCCCTCAGGGCTGCGGGGCGTGTCGGTTTCCTTCCTCCCCCCCCCTGCACCCCCGTGCTGCGAGCACAAGGAGGCTGGCTCTGGGCCCTGTGCTGGGGGAACACCCGTGCGAGAGGCATGGGCTGAAGGCTAGGCCCCTTTCCTAGTCCTGCCTCCTCTCTAGGGTTTGTTAAAAGTGTATGTATCTGTGTATTCAGCATTTTCCCCGTTGTGCTTTCAGTTTCAGTCCATTTAAGGCAGTCAAAAGCTGGACATTGGTTCTTGTGGGTTATCCGGGCTGTGTGACCGTGGTCTTGGTATTTTCTTTCCTGACGTTTCGCCAGCAGCTGTGGCCAGCGTCTTCAGAGGAGTAACACTGAAGGACAGTGTCTCTCAGCGTCAAGTGTGTAGGGAGAGTAATATATAGTCCGAAAGGGGTTGGGTTTGAGCTGAATCATTGTCCTGCAAAAAGCATCAAAGGTAATGTGCTAATGAGGGTGTGGTATGTTAATATGGAACCATTGTATCCTGAAGTGATCTGTTAATGTGTGAAATCCAAAACTAATCTGCACGGCTGTTGTTCACTGTAGTCCTTGTTAGTCTGGCGGTTTTCAGGACAGGAAGCCTGTCATATTTTGGTCACGTCATGAGACGACAAGAGTCACTGGAAAAGACCATCATGCTAGGAAAAGTTGAGGGCAGCAGAAAAAGAGGAAGACCCAACAAGAGATGGATGGACTCAATAAAGAAAGCCACAGCCTTCAGTTTGCATGATCTGAGCAAGGCTGTCAAAGATAGGACATTTTGGAGGACTTTCATTCATAGGGTCGCCATGCGTCGGAAGCGACCTGACGGCACTTAACACACACACAAGGCAGTGAACGATGGCTGGCCGCTCTTGCTGTAATTTCTCAGGTTTTTCTCAACCACCACCCAAGGCTCTGGGGAAGTCTGGAAGGTTAGGTGCTTAAAATACAAGGCGTGGTCAAAGAACCCCATTCCTCATGAAGCAGAATTTAAGAAGTAAGGGGTGCTAGAAGCTGAGCTGCCAGATTTTATCTGGGGGAGGGTGAAGGAACATGCTGCTTTTTCAAGAGTAGTGGTTGTTGCTATGTAGCTTCCGTCTTTAAGTTTTCTTCTGTATTTTGACAGCGCTGATAGGCTTTCTTCAACTAATTTTTTGCTACTATACACCTTGAGTCAAGCCAAGGCTTATTAAAATTTCCTGGTCTCACCTATCTGTAAAGGGATGGAAGAGTATAGGTCTTAATTTGTCCACCAATTTTTCATAATCTGCTATGGGATTTCATAATCTGCTATGTGTGACCATCTGGGGTGGGACAATCAGAAGCTTTGGGATCCAAAGCTTCTGATTGTCCCACCCCAGATGGTCACACATCCCTAATTAGGCAGTCCTTCAGCCTCTGCAAGTTTTGAGGACCATCTTGCTCGACAACCAAAATGAGCCGTGGGAGAGATTTGTATGGAGAATCGAGTCACAAGATTCAGGTCCTCTATACCTAGACAAATCTGCAAGAATATGGGGAAATGATCACCCTCTAGATAGGGCAGGACTTTAAAATTTCCTACCTGGGGAAACAGGCTTTACATACCAGCACATAATCAATTGAGCTAGCCCTGGTCCCTGCCATAAAGGTATATTCACCTGGAATGTCCTCCCCAGTTGAGCCATTCAAAATATGTAACCCAATCTATAGGTGCACGGGCTAGACAATATGATCCTTCCGTGCACTCCCCCCCTCCCTCCTGTTTTGCACACGAACCACTAGCTCTGGTTAGAGATCTGCACTTCTGAAACCCTTTTCTCCCGCCCCTGACTGGCACCCGGAACCTCCCGAGGCAACTCCTAACATGGTACAGGGGGAACAACATTTTGAAATTTCCAAGGTCCTGGACTCCAGGCTCCGGAGGGGCCAGTTGGAGTACCTGGTACACTGGAAACATTTGAATTCGAGCCATGATGAGTGGGTTGCGGCTGGACACGTAAACGCTCCGTCTTTAATCGCTGAGTTCCACCGGAACTGCCCCGACAAGCCTGGGGACCCGGGGAAGGGGCCTTTGGAGAGGCGGAATGTCAGATAGGATTTCTGGCAACACGGGCTAGACAATATGATCCTTCCGTGCACTCCTCCCCTCCCTCCTGTTTTGCACACGAACCACTAGCTCTGGTCAGAGATCTGTACTTGTATGGAGATCCGCCCGTGTAAATCTTCCATCAGATACCGGGTCTCGCTCACAATGCCAGGAACTCCACCAGCCCCACCTCTGATTGCCCTTAAGTACCCGGTACTTGACCCACTGAAGTTGTTACCAGGAGAAAGAAATCTATTCTTTCCCTTGTATTGCTGTAACCATTGTGTCCGTTCTATAAATGTAGCAAATTCCCAATGATCTGCATTCTAACCTCTTCGTCTTGCTGAAACCACTGACTTCCAGAATAAAATCTTTGAATCACTGCTCTGTCTGGATTCGAGCTTCTATTGCCTGAGACGCCGTGGGTTTACTGAAACACTGACATTAGGCGAATTTGAATAAGCAAGCCCCTGCGAAATTTATATACTGATCTTTAGAGATCCTGTGGTGGTATAGATATTCATGACCCTCATCAGAAGCACTGAGGGTCATCTTATATTTGGTAGCTAGACAGGTGTCATTAGGGCCTAAGCGTGCATTTAAATCACCTACCAGCATGAGTGAGGCCTGTGGATGGTCGAAAATTAATTCTCTTACATAATGTTCCAAAAGCCGCCAGTTTTCCTCAATCTCTACTTTTGTACTTACAGGTGGTAAATATTTATCAGGACCAGGCTTCCCTTCTCCCAGGTTACAGTAATTGCCATAGCTAACTGTTTTAGAGAGGGTTTCATTATACATTTCTCTCTCAGGGTGGTTGAAATGAGAATAGCTAGGCCACCTTTTAGCGTTCCTGGGCCCTTCCCCGGTATTGTGTTAATTTTAAAAACATTAAACCCATCCAGGACCAGATCTTTATCTGACCATGTTTCCTGCATGGCAATAATATCATAATTGCGTCTGAAGAAAGGAATGTCCAGATATTGAGACAGGCAGCGAGTCCATCTTGCCACGTTCCACGAAAGAATCTCAATATCATTGGGGGATCTCTTCTGTAGTCAATCTGCCTGCTGGATCTCTTCAAGGACTCCATCTGGATCAAGAAAGACACATCCATTTGGTACCTTAATGGGAACGATGGGGTCAGGGAGTTGATAGTTTCTTGGTTCATTTGTACGTCTAGGTATGCCTAAAAAGTATGCTGGTGGCTCCTGGGACGTGCCAACTTTGCTTTGGTGCATATCAGAACTTCCATCGTTCCATTTAAATGTTCTTGCTCTCTCACCCTTGCTTATCTTCCTGTTTTCATCCACCTGTGCTGGATATGTGATCGAAGTCAGGCCCTTATCCCCCACTGGCGTCCGTTGTTCTGGGTCCTCACAAGTTTGTGTTTGTCCTAACTTCCCTGAAGTTTGCTCTTTACAAATTCTAGTCTTTCAAGTATGCATGATTGTTCATTTGTAGGGAGGAGATCAAATTGCATCAACAGTTCCTCTTCTAGAGTATTTTCTAGGTGACAGTGCACTGGAGTATCAGGGGCAACATTGGGTTGTGCATTTCCACTGTCCCCTTGCCAAGATTGTATCGGCATACATTTGTCCGTACTTTGCAGGTCAGTGGTATCATTCCATCTAATTAGATCTGTTTGTGAGTTGACCGCCATTGGGGCGTCCCTCTTCTCTTCTCTTGACATGTGCACATTTTTCAATGGCTGAGGGCCCAGGGAGGTTGCAGTCATATTAGAAAAAACTCTAGTTGGAAAGACCCCTTTTTTCTCAAGCGCTGCTTTTGACCCCTGTATGAGTCGCGGAATATCTGAAGAGGCGAAGGTCAAAAGGACCCTTTGTGACTGATTTATGAAATTTAACGGCCTCACAGCCTTCAGGTCAATCTGATGTCTATCTAACTTAAGCAACTCACTCAGGTGTCCTTTGGCCAGATGGACCTCCTTCCAATTTGGTATGTAGCCTCTAAATGTACGGATTGTCAAGTTAATCTTATCCTTCTGGAGTACCAGCTTTGAGGGAAGATTCCCCCCAGTCTCTTCCCTACCCTTTGCACATTCCCACTTCCTATCCAGTTCTGGGCTACTCCGCTTTTCTCTTTGAGGCTCTGACTTCAAAGTTGATTGTATAGTTCGGGGGACCTTGTTTTGAGTTACTGCCACAGTAACTGGCTGGGGCTGTTCTTACTTTAGGCTTAGGTGTGGGTGGTGGGGGCCATGACTGCTGCCCCTGGATCCTCAGCTGCTGCACTTCTAGGGTGAACCATTCCACCTGGAGGCAGATCCCTTCCAGCTTATTAAAGATACACTCCACCGTCTTTGCAACCAATTCTGTCCTCCTGTTCTCCTCCCACAAAATCTGATTTAGATCATAAGGGGTCTGTTGAGAGACCGTCTGCCCTCCCTCCATATTACACTCATTCTCAGGAGTGAAATTTTCTTTCTCGCTTTCATTTGTAGTCTCAGTTACACTTTCGTTTTCAATCCTCGTAGAAAAGAAATCATCTAATTTGGCTTGCTTAGAGGACGTGTGAGAAGCTGTCATGCCCTTTCAGAAGCTTTCCTCGCCCCACTCTTTTATCCTGTTGTGCTCTTTCATTGTTGTTGGTCGTTACTACGTTCTCTGTTCTCTCCAAGGGTACGCCGGTCTCCTGAAGTTGATCACTTTGAATTAAAGAGCTTGAGGGGGCAGGGACATCTTAAGCAAGGCTAGCAAATCTATTTCTTTGTAAAGGTTCTTCTCTCTGAAGTTGTTCCTTTAACCATCTTGGAGTTCTTTAAATTTCATTTGCTTTCGAGGCAGAGAAACATTTGTCTTCTGAGAGGTATGACCACGTTTTTTCCCCATTATAAAATGTTGAGTCTGTAGTAAGCAAGGCTCTCAGTAAAACCAAATGTTTTCAAAACAAAGCTGCCTGTAGTATCACTTAATTACAGCACATCGTAGCTAAGTTCTTTTATGCTCAGGGTTTCTGGTCTCAAGGTTACTCACCTTTCTGAAGATAATTCAGAGCTAATTTGCAGCTTGAGTTATAGCTTGTCGGCAGAGTAAGTTGTCTATCTGCCTTTAGGTAGACTTAAAACACACTTAAAATATCAAAAGTTAAAACAGTCTTTTATAATGCAGTTTTAAAATGGATAAAGATAAAAAATACCTGTCAGGCTGCTATCTCGGTTTCAGTATTGTTTCTGTGTCGGTACTGTACTGTCTAGCCTCAAGGCCGACCACACATACCAAGGCCTGGGAATACTGCTCCTGGGAAAGTTGACTCTGTCTGTGTATGCTGATGTTGTATAATCTCCCGCCATTTACTGCCTTATATTATCGTTCGGCTAGTAAGACTCTCATAGCTGCCATAGTTCCCTGTATGCACTGTATTGCCTTTTTGACCAGTAAAAGCCATCTGCTTGGATTCTATATGACTCTGTGGTGATTTCTGGTTCGAAGGGTCAGGAGCTTACATTATGGCAGCTATCTATCATCTTCTTTATTGTACTACTAGTCAGGCTGGAGCCCAGGGGGGTTCGCCTGCCGCTTGGATGGGAGCTGAGAAGCTCTCCGAGTGACCTACTATCCTGGATTCCTCTCGGAAGGATCCCACCCTGTTACAGGACATAGTCGCTGAACTCTTCAGAACTACCCTAGAGGTTTGCCGCTTGAGGGGACTGGTACAGGAGCAGTGGCAATCTCTTAAAGGGACTCTCTGGATGTTGACGTCGGAGGATACTGATACTCGTTTAGATCTTCAGGACTTGGATCAATTACTGGACGATGCCCGGTTGGCAACTGAGGATTTACAAGTACTAACTGGACTTTTGGATAATCTTATTTCTCGAGAGACTCTTTCCTCTAGTTCTACCATGGCAGGAGCCCCGCCGGAGGGTTTTTCCCTGATCTCGGATGCGGCCAGCTGTCAGGCTGAAGCCAAGCGAGTCGCTATTCGCACCGCTCTTCTCCTTGTGGAATGTACAAAGGACACCCCGGTCGCCACCTTGGCTCAAGCTTTGACCTCGACTTTTGGAGCCGATGCACCTGCACTGGCGGTTCGAATACAACCCGACCCCATACTCTCACTCCTGGAAACAGAACTTTTACCGCGCATTACGGCGGAGGCTGCCCTAAGACTTGAGAACGCCAAAGTTCTTGTGGATAAGGATGCCGCCGAAGCGGCTAAGGTCGCAAGAGAGAGAGAAGCTGCTGACGCAGCCAAGGCGGCAGCAGCAAGGATTAGGGATCGGGCGAGAATGGATACGCGCCCCAAGGGCACTGTACAAGGGCTATCAGGTCTGTCTTTTTCCCCGGCGTTTGTCCCGTCGCGCGCGACCCAACGCGCACGCCGTTTGGCTGACCGACGTCTAGACTCAGGAGAGTCTGAAGACGAGGATCTTTATGGAGATAGCTCTCAATGGGCCACGAGCTTCTGGACCAGTAAACCTCATCTCACTGGTGGCCCAAGTGAGGAGGTTCACCTCTTACGAGCCCAGAATCGGGAGCTCTCCGACCGTGTTGATCAACTCCAAGAACTAATGGAACGTATGCTTCAGGATAACAGGCAATTACAACAAACCCTGATAGCCCAAGCACAGCCTGTTCCGATACCGGGTCAGGGGGTGCCCATCCAGCCACCCCAACCACCCGCTAATGTGCCTGCTCCACCCTTGCCTCCCGGAGCTCCCGTTGTTCCTCTGCCCGGACCACCCGTGCAACCGGGCCAACCTGCGCCTGGCCCTTGGAAGCAACTTAAATTGAGGACTACGTACGACGGATCTCTCGAGACTTTGCCTTGTTTCTTGCATCAAGTGGACAGTTATATGCGAGAACAAGGACAACTTTTCCCCACGGAAGATAGCCGGGTGCGTTATGTAGCTTCCCTTCTGACAGGTAAAGCAGCTGACTGGATGGTCCTCCAGTTTGACACCCGCTCTCGAGCTATTCGTTCCCTCAACAACTTCATGACTGCTCTAAGAAGGAGGTTTGAAGACCCCTTCCTGGGGGAAAGAGCCAAAACGGAACTCTTACAACTAAAACAAGGCTCTGCTACAGTTCGAGAATTTGCCGATGAATTTCAACGACTGGCAAGCAAAATTGTAGGCTGGCCCGAAACCACTCTAATTCATCATTTCAGGGAAGCCTTGCACCCTGACGTTCTGAACTGGTCATACATGCAAGGCGATCCCGATACCCTTGAAGACTGGATTCTATTGGCCGAGGAAGTGGAAAGCCGCCGACGCTTTATTTCCCTAGTCCGTCAAAAGCACAAAGAAAAAGGCACCCAAAAGCCGCAATCCAAGGCACCACCGCCCGTCCCACGAAATCCTCCACGTCCGCCCCAGGAACGTGAAGTCCGATTTCAGAGAGGTGCCTGTCTTACTTGCGGAGAAATGGGCCACTTTGCAGCTGTTTGCCCGCACCGCCATGAATTATTTCGTCCCAGCACGACGACCCGCGCCAGAGGTCGTCCACCACGCAGAGGCACCGCGGCCACCCGCAGCGCAGCTCCGGGAAGACCCACACCCTCTGCACTCCATGCCAGAGACCCAGCCTCCCTGCCTACTACCAACGACCCCGCCGGGTCTCGGATTACAAGTGCCCCATTGGGGGACAACTTTCCCTCTTCGGATGAGGAAAATCCTTGGAATTCTCTAGCCTTAAACCTGGAATCTCCCCTCGACTTGTCAAAAAACGGCTCCGGTCTGTGGTGAATGGAGCGTCTCCACAGACCTCTCAGGATCCTCCTGTTAAACCGAATGCTCCTACCAAAATCAAAGAAGTGGACTCCACCGTCTACGTGGATGCAGTTTTACAACACATTAACGGTGGCCCACAACTACCCGTCAAAGCACTAATCGACTCCGGTTGCTGTCGCACTCTCATAAGCGAAGCCACTTTTGCTGCACTCAGAGCCGAATCTAAGGCTTTACCCGCCCCCGTCCAATTTGCCCAAATGGACGGGAGCCATTTCCAGGGGGGTCCAGTTGATCACCGCACCATAGGGGTAGCAATGGGAATTGGCTCCCACTGGGAGCAAATAGACTTCACTATAGCCCCTATCCGTTTTGAAGTGGTCTTGGGTATTAACTGGATTAAAGGACATAGTCCCAGTATTAACTGGGAAACAAACACTATCTCCTTCGCCAGCCCCATGTGCAATCAGCACCGGCAGAACTTTGCACTGTTATATCCGCCCGTACCAGCATTGGCCTCCGATGTCCCAGCACTTCCAGTCCTACCTAATGTATATTGAGACTTTGCGGATGTCTTCGACCTTAAAGAATGTGATACCTTACCCCCCCACCGGGCCTCAGACTGTACAATTGAGGTGGTCAAGGACTGCACATTAACCAAAAGTAAGATTTACCCTATGAGAGCTTCCGAGCGCACTGTTCTCCGGGACTTCCTTGACAAAAACCTCGCCAGAGGGTTCATTCGCCCATCGAATGCCCCGAACTCGGCCCCCGCGTTTTTTGTCCGGAAAAAAGAGGGCGACCTTCGTTTATGCATTGACTTCAGAAAACTCAATGCGGTTACCCAAACCAACGCCTATCCTATCCCATTAATATCTGATATTTTGGGACAGTTACAGGAGGGCCGGGTATTCTCCAAGTTAGACTTGGTGGAAGCCTACTACCGAGTCCGCATCCGCGAAGGAGATGAGCACCTCACTGCCTTCTCTAGCTGTTTCGGTATGTATGAATTCCTCGTGATGCCGTTCGGATTGAAAGGGGCCCCGGGGGTCTTTATGCAACTCATCAACGAAATCCTTCATGACATGCTGTATCGCGGGGTGGTGGTTTACTTAGACGACATTCTTATTTATTCAAAAACCATGGAAGAGCATGTAACTCTAGTCCGAGAAGTTCTGCAGCGCCTGCGCGACCACCAACTCTTTGCAAAACTGGCTAAATGCGAGTTTCATCAAAGCCAGCTCACATTTTTAGGATACATAATCTCCCACCAAGGTCTTCGCATGGACCCTGTCAAAGTCCAAGCCGTTCTCGATTGGACTCCTCCCACCAACCGCAAGCAAGTGCAACAGTTTTTGGGATTTGCAAACTTTTATCGAGGATTCATTCCTAACTTCGCCCAAGTGGCCCTACCCATTACTGATCTACTAAAAACCAAAGGGAAAGCAAACACAGCTACCTTACCCTCCGCAAAAATCCTGTGGACTGATCAATGCCAAGCCGCGTTTGTGGCTCTCAAACGCCTCTTCACATCCGAACCCGTACTACAGCACCCGGACCCAAACCAAATGTTTATTGTGCAAGTCGATGCCTCCGATGTAGCTATGGGAGGGGCCCTCCTCCAGAAAGGTCCGGATGGCCTCCTTCACCCGTGCGCTTACTTTTCGAGAAAATTTGCGCACGCACAATTGAACTGGCCCATTTGGGAAAAAGAGGCAGCGGCCGTTCACCATGCCCTGACTCTATGGAGACAATTCTTAGAGGGGTCCAATATCCCCTTCGAGGTTTGGACCGATCACAAGAATCTAGCTGCCCTCACGGGGTCCCATAAACTATCAGCAAAACAACAACGTTGGGCTGAATTCTTCGCTCAGTTTCGTTTCGTCCTAAAGCATGTTCCTGGGAAACAAAACGTTCTCGCAGATGCCCTCTCCCGGTTGCCACAATACCCGGTAAAGCTCGAGAGACCAACTGACTCTCTGTTCACCCCTACGCAAAGGGGAGCCCTTCCTGTACTGGCCGTGCAAACTCGATCTCAGCAACAGCATCCCAGACCCAGTTCTCCAGCACCTCCAACCCGAGCGGCTACCCAACCGCCCTCGCAACAACAACGAACCGACGATTCCACTCCTCCAACCCCACCGGCTGCCCTACCGCCTACAATCTGCGCACCACCGCACGTAAGCACTACCCCCATAACTGGTCCTAAGACTACTATAGCCGGGGGGGGTTCCCGCCAAGGTTCCCATCTCCGAATCCTTTTTAAATACCCTTCGGAACCACTGCCTCTCTGAACGCTCCACTCACACCCTACCCCCTGGGGTAATAGAACAGGGAGGCTCATGGTACAGAGACTCTAAATTGTATGTACCCAAGGCACTTCGAAAAGACGTCTTACACTTAGCTCATGGAGTAAAAACAGCTGGACACTTTGGATTCCTAAAAACTCTCCACCTCTTGCGCAGACAATTTTGGTGGGGGGGAATGCGTTCCGACGTTGACTCTTTTATTCGCAGATCCTGACGTTGCTTCCTGGGCACACACCCTCCGTACCACTTGGCCTTGGCTCGTTAGCAATCTCGACCGAGCCAAGCGCAAATACAAAGCACAAGCTGATAAACATCGTTCCCCCGGGGGCGAACTGCGAGTGGGTAAATTGGTCTATCTTTCCACCAAAAACTTACGTTCCACCCGTCCGTGCCTTAAACTCAATGCTAAATTCATTGGCCCTTTCCCGATCACACGGGTCATAAATCCTGTCACGGTGGAATTAGCTCTCCCGAAGACCCTGAGGCGTGTGCATCCCGTTTTCCACATTAGCCTCCTGAAACCCCATACGGCCTCTCCACAATGGCATCCCGATCCGCCCCCCGAACAGCCCATTATGGTGGGGGGGGGAAGAGCACTTCGAAGTCTCCAAAATCCTTGACTCTCGTGTTCACCATGGCAACCTACAGTATTTGGTCCGTTGGAAACACTTCCCCCCTGCCTACGACGAATGGGTTCGCGCACGAGATGTCTCCGCCCCCAAACTAATCGATGCCTTTCACACTGCCTACCCGGACAGACCATCCCCCTTGCAGACTGGGAGGGGGCCTTAAGGGGAGCAGGATGTCAGGCTGCTATCTCGGTTTCAGTATTGTTTCTGTGTCGGTACTGTACTGTCTAGCCTCAAGGCCGACCACACATACCAAGGCCTGGGAATACTGCTCCTGGGAAAGTTGACTCTGTCTGTGTATGCTGATGTTGTATAATCTCCCGCCATTTACTGCCTTATATTATCGTTCGGCTAGTAAGACTCTCATAGCTGCCATAGTTCCCTGTATGCACTGTATTGCCTTTTTGACCAGTAAAAGCCATCTGCTTGGATTCTATATGACTCTGTGGTGATTTCTGGTTCGAAGGGTCAGGAGCTTACAATACCAAAATAATGCTGGAGGAGCAGGCAGCAGCTGCTGAGTCAACGCCTACCGGAACCCTGCCCCAAGACCTTGTTCACACACACTGCTAACCAGAAGTGTATCCCCCATGCAGTATAGGTGTTTCTCCTTTTTGTTACCCAGTTGTAGAAGGGATGTTGTAATCACTAGTCTGGTATGGAACTAACAGATCATGTAAGTGATGAGATGCCACAGTGACCTTTGTGGACAATAGTTCAATTATTCTGAGCCAAATGAATGGAAAACCATGTCAGTGGCATATCATGTACTGTAGTTAGATGTGCTAAAATTAGAATGTCAGCACTTTTCAATGCACTGGGGTTTTTTTGGGGGGGAATTAAGTGGCGTAAAGGGGTTAATAGCTGTATTGCTTTTAAGTAGGTGCAAAGATTAGTCCCATAAAAATCTCACACAGAGCTTTGAATTGGTTTGAATATAATGTTTAAACCTCATTTAACTCGTACTTTTTCTTCCTAATCAAATATTTCAGTTCAGCCATCTGCTATAGGGCCATACAGTTACTATGAAGTACCTCTAAATTTGTTTACTAAATGAAGTCAATTAACATGCTAGATCAGATGCTTTGGTTAGGACACCTTTTTTTCTGAGAAATTTTCCAGAAAATCCACATCTTTGATGGATGTCAAAGAAAACAAGTCTTCTTGCAGTCAGTCTTGATCCAGCTGTATTCAGCAGATTAACTGCAAGAGTCTCCAAGAATATTATTGTAAAGATCTGAGTCCATTTTTGTCTGATGTGGCTTAATGAACTCTCTAGAATTTGGTGCTACAATCAACCTTTCTTCTCCCAAAATAATCAAATCTTCCTGTGTGTCTTTATTTCCAGGTGACTGTGGCCCTCCAAAATCCTTCCCCAATGCTCAGATAAAGCAAGATGTTGGGCCAAGCTCTCCTGTTGGGACCAGGTTGATTTACACTTGCTTGCCAGGTTATGAACCTACTTCTCAAATACGACTGGTAACTGAATGCCTTGAAACTTCACAATGGTCCAAGGTTTCTGTGTCTTGTCGAGGTGAGTATCTTCTAGAATGTAGATTGAAACACCTATACAAATCCTTCTGCAATTTACTTTTTAATCTTTCTTTTACGTAGCAGTTCAAGAAGTAGCAAATATGCTACAAAATCAATAACTGTGCTAGCTGAATATGCAGAATTGCAGATTGCCCATACTAGATCAGACCAATAGTCTTCGGGGTCAAACCAGATGTTCACATTTCCACAGCTCCTCAGTATTTTTTCAAATGTAATTATCAGTCACATGTGAATTGAATTCTGATCAGGAGCTTGATGCAAGTGGGATTCAAGGCCCCCCCCCCAATTTTCCCAAACTGAAGTAGCTCCGGGGAGTAGCCATTTACCCCATTGGGGAAACATGTATGTACTGATAAGGGTACAGGTAAGTTACTGATTTGGGGAAACTTCAAGGGAGAGGCTTACCCCCTTCCTCTCCTTGTGCTGTGGTCCTGATCCATATTGGGCTACACATGTTCCTGTCATCTTTCATAAAATACTGGAAGCTGCAGAAACACACGCATCTCATTTGACCCTCAGCATATTGCAGCAGGGTTCAATCAGATTCTGCTTGTGTAGAAAGTTACAGAACCCTTGGGGATGATTACAATACTTAAGGCATGTACCCTCTTGCAGTCTCCTCAAATTATCTGCAGGACTGAATTTAGCTTTTTGGAGGTCTTCCACTTTGTGTAACGCCTGGTTTCTGTCCATGTTACCTGTACCACCTTCCCTAGTATCTGCCAAAAGATTCGTAAGAATCTTTTACAGTGCCCTGGCAGTAGTGACAAGGATAATGTATCATACTCAGTCTGGGGAGACCTGGATGCAGATTTCCACTGTGGCATGTAAAGTCATTGGTTGGTCTCTGGCTAATTTCTCTCTCTGGGCCCAGTGTTCATCGGGGCAGGGGAATAGGTACACCCTGCCAAAGTAATTGGGAGGGAAAGGGGCTGGATAAAAATAATTAAGTCAGAACTCGCAGGAAATGAGATGTCCCTTTCCATTGGTTCAAGGACATGAACGAATCATTATACAGTGGCACTTGCCTGGGGACTGACTTGTGCCCTACAGTAATATGAATTGGATCCAAACTGAATTTTCTATCAGTGGAATGGAACTTTCTCCCCCTTCCGACTGCAGCCCACTGATCTACACAAAATGCTGCTTTTGGGGGTAGGGGATCCTGAGGAATAATATGAGGGAGGGTTTGCAGTGGGAAGGAGGAGTCAGTGGAAAATGCCAGTTTAGTCTTGAGCCAAGCCAGTATGTATGCCCTAAATACTGAGATTCTTCTCGGGTGTTTGCATATTTGAATTTCTTGCATGTCAAATATATTAGACGGTAGAAGTCACTCATCAAAGGCCTTGGCTTGTATCCTGTGACATCTGCAAGCTGAACTTGAGACTTCCATGCCACCGTCTCTCCCTGCAGCTTGCTGAGCAACCTACATTTCTGTTCCAGGATGGTTGGGGTCTGGAGAGCTTAATCAGTGCCACAGAGGGCAGGTTGGGGGACTTCTGTAGAAGAAGGGGATCGGTAGATACTGCTGGAATTTGCCATTGTGTCTTGAGAAATGGCATACAAGATACAAGCTGTATTCTGTGTTCTCGTACTGCTACTTTTTATGAAATAATAAGGTAATGTCCTAATCGTTGTCTTAGGAAAACGGTGTCCTATTCCCGATATAGAGGATGGCAGTATAGTAGAAGACAGCGACCTTCGGCTCGGTGCTCAAATAACCTTTATATGCAATAAAGGGTGAGCTGTAGATTGCCTGCCAGATCAGTTTAAATGAGTGTAAGACTGGATTATTTGCTCAGCCTCTATGTAGAGCTTGGAAGCTTATGAAGTCTCACCGCAAGACTGGTAGGAATTAAATGCAAGGTTTTGTCTCACATCCCTCTGTAAAGGTAGGAGTCTTGTATATACTGGCCAAGTTATTATTGCAACAAAGTGTGCCTCCCAAACATGAGGGCTCCTCAAAGTAGGAAGCAGGCTCTTTGACACTTTTCTCAATCTCATTATTTCATAGAATTGGAAAGGACCACCAGGGTAATGTAGTCCAACTCTCTGCACAATGCAGGAAATTCAGAACTACTTCCCTCCCACATCCCCAGTGATATCTTTAATTGAAAGCCTGACTGAGCTTTATATCCCTGTGTTTAGTACAGACCTCAGTGTGGGCCCTTTTATGACCCACTGTATCCTTACTGCCATGCATACATGTGTGTGTATGCTCATTACTTTTTCAGTCAAGACACTTCTCACACAGCAGGGATGAGATGTGGAGTCATGTGATGAGACCAACAGTTTCTGTGGTGTGTGCTTTGGGCTGTCCATTGGCACATGCTACTTAATGAGTTAATATGTATTAGCTATGGATGTGAGAACTCACCATTTGTTTGGAAAATGTGTATGCCTTCATCACCCTCTAGCCACAAAAGATGGGCACTAAATGGGTTATTTGGTGGTTCTTCAGGCTGCCAGATGATTTTATGTTAATGGGGGAAGGGATACCATTATGCTGGGTCCAGAAATCTTTGTCAGCTAGTGTGCTGGTTGCAGGCTAGTCTCATTTGCAGTCAAAAGACCATTTCTGTTAGGGGATAATGTAGGGCATCAACCCTGCTAGCATATAGTGAGTAGACATGAATCTTTATTTTACACTTTATAGGGCTTGTATTGTGACGTCCTTTATTATTAACGCAATATATTATCTTCTGACACATGGTCAGTCTGGTGTTGCTTTCTTTGGAAGCTTCGTGAATTTTTTTATAGTGTAACTGTATTCTCAACTCTGATTTGTGGCCTGTGGTCATATTTGTATTCTTCTTGAGCTGAGTAGAAAATATGAGAGAATAAATATTAAATAAGTAATTTTCTGTGGGGGCAGAGCTGAGGGTAAGTATCTTGCTTAAGGTCATCTAGATAAAAATTGGGGATTTCCCTTGTTCACAGATGATTCTGTTGACCAGTAGGCTGACCAACTTTCAGCAGTACAATATGGGTTGTTCTTGCTCATGGGTACACAGTTACTGGCTAGTGCCTGTGACCTCATTGGTAAATAAACACTCTGTCCTCTCCCTGCATCCTTCCCGTTTTGAAACTTAGTTTTAAAATCTGTTCTTTAATTGTTTTTCAAAATGTTGTCTTGCATCTCAGTAAGGCCTTGAGGTGAAGGGGGCCAAATCTCTCCTGAGTCCATGGACACATTCTATTGCCACGGTATCCTAATGGGTACAAAGGAAAAGTCAGCGTGCTGCAACAGTTGTCACCACGAAAGATAAACTATCCATGTTTCCATCACACTTTGTCTTAGTGTGTCAGTCTTAGACAACTGAAAGCATACTGTGAACCCATGTCGTCCTGCTTTATTGTTTCTTGTTGTGTTTTTTAATGGCAATTCCAAGGACAGAAGCAGGTATTTCCAGGCAAGCAACCATTTCATCTCGAACTGAGAAGGTCCGTTGAAAGCTTTGAGAATACAGCTTCTAGCATATGAAGGTTTAAAGCCTCAGTAGCAAAATGTTTTGTGGTAGCTTGGGTTTTCCTCATCTTTGTCAGTAATCTTGTATGACCAATGACCTCGACAGCCAGCCTCCACCTCCTGAGAAAATATTCTGTATTTTCCCATTGGGCCATGTGCTCTAATATGTAAAACTCTTTTCCTTTTAGATACAGACCAATCGGGCAAAATGGAGCTCGGTGTGTGTTGAGAGGTGGCGGCGTTGGTTGGGATCGTAATCCACCGCATTGCCAACGTAAGATCTGTTCATTAAAGTCTTTCTTGAAGTATTTCAGTGTGACTGTCATGTTGCAGAGGCCTTGGCAAAGAACCCCAGTGCCTAAAACATTGCAGGGGTGCCCAATGCTCGGGGAGACATCACTTCAAATCTCCGTATATTGTCTCTGTCTTCTCTCCTTCGCCTTTCCCTAACCTGACATTCATTGCTGATTAGGTCTGATGAACCCACCACAATAGTTGTCACCCAGCTGATAACTTGCTGTCTCTCCAAAGGCAGGAAAATGCAGTGGCATGAGAGACACTTTGTCATCTGTGCTTGGAAAATCACACAGGATGGGAAGACTGCATCCGAGGTGGTGGGAAGCAGTTAAGATTTGTGTGAGAGGAGAGGAAAACCTGAGTTGATGACTGAAGTCCTGCCAAAAGGATACTCTTCACCAGTATCCTATTTCTTCAGCCTCCTTAAATGTTTCTGTGTGTCCTATCTAGGATTAGGAAGTATTTGTAGAGGTGTACTTCACAATCTAAATACTTGTAAGAGGCATGCTAATTCTGCTCCTTTATCATTATTAGCAGAAGAGCTCCATAAACAATAAAACAGTGTTTAGTACGTGTTAGCTGGAATTTATTTCTAGGCTGCTCCATCTGGCATTACGTTGTTTTGCCTAATCCAGTATTTCGAATGGTAGACTCACTTTTTCAACTGAAGGGATGGATTAAACCAGAAATAGCTTCCATATTATTACAAAGGGGTTTGAGGTTTGTGACAGATCACCCTGGTTTAATCTTTCTGCATCCTTTCCATCTGTCCTTTGCTCACTTCAAAGCACTGCACTGAAGATGGGTTAGGGCAGGATGTTTGGGAGAATGAATCGGGTGGCAATTACTTCCTTTGATTACTGTATACCTGCTAAGAAGGCACCAGCCTTAAGGTAGAAAGCAGTACCTGCTAGATCTTTTTATGCAACTTTAAAATGTTTCTCCTCGCATAATTGTGAGGTCTAAAATATATACATTGCAAGTAAAGTTACCAGCATTCTACCAGAACCACTTTACTCTGGACTAGGAAATTGTGCTGTCTAGTATAAACATGGCTATGAAAACATTTTTATCATATTAGCATCTGTTTAAGAATAACTGCCTTTGTTAGACCATCTTTAGAAGCTATTGTTGGGAGGATAACCTGCTTCCCAGACTATTTCTGCTCTTGTGCTTAGAAGGCATTGGAAAGAAGTCAGCTCCTTGAGCTATTATAATGTAGTAGTTAGCATATAAGACATGGCTTTGGGAGATCTGGATTCAAATCCCCTGTCTGCTGTGAAACTTGCTGAATGACTTGCCACTCGTGTACTCCCAGCCAAACCAACTTAGCAGGATTGTTGAGGATGAAATGAAATAGGGAAAACGACATGTTGTTCTAATTTAAGCTCTTCAGAATAAGGGAGTGATAGAAATATTGAATAGATTGGTTTATCTAGAAGAAAGTTCACTTCTCTTCCAGTATGGTGTCAGAAGTTGTACCTGCTTGACTACTTAAACCAACTAGCTGTTTGTAAATGAAAACGACATCAGCCCAAATACAGTGTTGTACTTCTGCAACTACACTCCTTAAACAAAAGGTCACTGATCTCCCCAGGTATTCCTTGCTACCCCCCTCCTACAATTGCCCATGGGACCCATGATGGGCAGGAAGACTATGCATATAGCTCAGTGGTAACATACAGATGTGCCAAACCATTCTCTCTGATTGGAAGCAAGACTCTTGTGTGTGTATCTGACCGAGACCTGAATGGAAAGTGGAGTAAACCTGCACCTGAATGTAAAGGTGATGGAGATGCATGTTTATACCTTTCTCGCTATACACTAATTGTTTTTCCTGTACGTAACTGCTGGGGGGGATTTGGGAATACCTGATAACAGTGCAGTCCCCCAAGCACTGATCTGCTGAGCAAGTTCCTTTCATTTCAGTGTTGCTTGTGTGAGAGATTCAGTAGAAGTCGTGCAGTAACAGTGCTAAGGGGGAAGAGCATTGTCTTTGTATATGCCTTGCTAAAATTAGTTGGTGGGGGGGAGCGCTTGAGCATAGGCATGATGGAGCTTAACTTTATGGTGATGGCATTGTCACACTGCTTTCAGTGAAACCTGTCTTTGACAAATTTGATCCATTTATTCCTATGAGACTTAATATAACTTTTAGTTAGCTGAATTGGAACCGCATGCTGAAAGAAAGCCACGATTGTAAGAATAATCAGAATGATTGATTTTACTGGATTTTATTTCCACATAAACAAGCTTGAGATCACAGACCAGGCCTTGATCCTTAATATTGTATCTTGCAGTCACATTTTTGAACTCCCTCAGGGATGCAGCTTACCTTTTTGACAAAGTTATGTATTAGCTGTCTGTTGGTCTTTTAACTGAAAGTAGAATAGCTCTTGCATTCCATTTTCACTTTTTTTTTTGCAAGGAAAATGGCAAGCATATATGCTATTTAAGTGAGGGAGGTGGTTCTTGATGGCTTTCACCTGGCAGAATTGGCCCCCAGTTTCTTCTTTGGTCCACATATTTTCTTACTTAATGCTGCTCTTCTCTTTCCAGAGGTGAATTGTCGTACACCTGAAGTCTCAAATGGAGTAATGCAAACTTCATATCAGCCTTCATACACATATCAGGACAAAATAGCATTTGGCTGTGTTCAAGGATACAGACTAAAGGGGAACACAGGCTTAATTACATGTGGAGCTGATAGTACATGGCAACCTCGCCTTCCAGAATGTATCCCGGGTAAATAATTTATATCTTTTGAACAGTGTTTAATTCTGAGTATCATAAATGTAGTAGTAAACCATCCATTTTCTCCCCTCCCCTCATTGGCCAGGTACTCCTCCAACTACTTCTACAGGAGATGTAGAAGGTGGCACTTCAACAGGTGAGCTATATCATGATTAGATTAAAGCACTGAGTTTTGGATGCATGTTTCTATCTTGGAATGAGCTGCTGAGTGTTTCATAAACTCATACATATTCTATTACCGCAATCTGCCCTTACTTGTGTTCTAGCTAGTATGGAGCCAGAGATCCAAAGGCCTACTTTAGGTGTAGCCAATGGCTTGGGCTGCAAGTGAGATCTTTCCTTTTAATAGCAGACCACCATGACATATGCCAAACTGCATATGAAACGCTACTTGGTTTTGAAAGAAGTTTGCCATCTTACCAGGCAGTCTGCTTAAGAAACGGGTCTGGTGCATGGAACATCTTGTATTGTCCAGATTCAAGTCACTTAAGATTATTCAAGACAGATTAATAATTCTTCAGTAACATTAATTGCAGTGAAATGAAGTGCAAAAACGGATTTGTCACATTTTCCTAGTATATTTTTGTGAGTATAGGTTTCAGCTGCTATGCATAAGGAAGCATTTTTCTTGATTCAGTAATACGTAATATGATCTTTTGATCTTTTGTATATGTAGCACCTTTAATATGAGATCATTGCGTGTTTTCCTTGCCAGCAAACTCATCCTTGTTATGTTTGAAGATGTTTCTTTTAATGTAAAGGTTTGCAGATTGGGAAATGTGCATGCAAGGGCTAGTAAAATGTCAGAAGTGAGAGTCAGGCCTGAGAGGAATTTTCAAGGAAGTCGGGCCTTCCTGCCAAGCATAACTGTCTGTACCTCCCATCACTTTCAGAAGCAGAATAAAATGTGTAAAATAAGCAAATATATTCACTAATATATTCACTATAGGTCAGTTTGCATAGGTGATGCTTACTTTGGTTTATTTTAGGCTGAAATTATAATTGATTGTAATTTTGTGATGGCTTTATAGACTTTCTCAACTCTGTAGTACTGTATAAGTATCTTTGCTTCATTTGGTGTCAGTATTGACCCAAAAGCTGGTCAGGTTAAAAGCATCCATTGGTAAACCAAAGGTTTATATCAAAATATATAGTGCAGCTGCTTAAATGTATGAAGTAAGCAAGCTTACATAACAAATGTGGTGATTCAAAAGTACTAAAGTTCCCACATGTTGTTTCAAGGATAGTCCTCAGACAGCTGTTTGTGTGAATTTGCCATTAATAGTGCCCTGTTTAGGCTTTTCAGACACGTGCATTTTGAAAGAACGCAATGCATTACAGCCAGCATGTGAAAGTCGGTACCCATCTCTTGTTATACAAGACCAACTGTACGATCACCAGTTGGGTCAACAGTAAACCCAATGGAAGAGACCACTAAAACTGAAATTGGTAAAACAGTTCCTATGATCTCCTATTATGTTTTTGTATGTGTCTGGTACTTAAAGTTCAGCTCCCCTAGCACACTTCTGTCATTCCATGTAATGTGGTACACGTACATATTCAAGGCCATTCTTTTAAGAGAAATAGGATTGTTTATTTAGGGCATTTTTGTGCCACCTCTTCAGAATCTTGCTGGAGGCTTATAATTAAAACAATGTAACAAAAAGCCATTGAACAGAAGCAAACTATTTAAAAAGCTAGTAAGATACAACCCCTAATGAAAAGCCTGGGTAAAGAAGATGTGTTTCGGCCTGGTGTCAAGAAAGTAAAGTAGGTGCTAGGTGATCCTCGGGGGAGGGTGTTCCAAAGGCTAGGTGCCACTACAGAAAATGCCCTGTCTCTAGTCACCACCCACCTCACCCCTGAAGGGAGGACACATAGCAGGTCTTGAGAGGCAGATCTTAACTGGTTGGCTGGATAGTACAGGAAGAGACAGACCTTCAGGTACGCTGGCCTGAGCCACAAAGGAACCAGCACTTTGAATGGTCCCTGGAAACGGATGGGTAACCAGTGCTGATCTTTCGGCGCAGGTTACATACAATTTAATAGACTTCAGTCTTAGAAATAGATGGGTATTATCTTGCTCTTAGTAACTTCTGTAATCCATTTTTCACAGTGTGAAAAAATATTTAATTTGTGTCCAGTTTATTGATTCATACTAAATTTAGCTCCTGGAGAGTTAAAGTTAGAGTCTATTAAGCAAACTCTCTGAGAGACTTACCTCTTGCAGCACAATGAAATAGTATAGGTCAGGTGTCAGATCTTTTTCCACAGAACAATCAGAAAACTTGTTTGCGACAGTGATTTTATTTAAAATAAAGAATTACCTTTAGGTAAGAATTTGACAAATATAAACAAATACAGATGAATCCTACAAATCCAGTAAAAATTAATGTGATAAAAATCAAATCTCCTGACATTTCTTAAACTTAGCTAAATGCATAATTTTTACAATTCTGTAAGATGAAGGCAAGTAGGGTTTTAAGCTGATCGACACAATCTATGTAGAAATGGGTAGCCCAGCGTACAGGATATGGTCACCCAATATAAAGTCTCCTTTGACTGGAAGCCACCAGCAGAAAGCCTGATTAGACCCTTAATGTGACTTTTTTTTGTAGAGAAGCTGACAGGAAAAGAAATCTCTCTTAACACATTATTGTCCTCTAAATAAAATGATTCTGCGTGAGAAAGGTGGACTATAAAGTAAAATAACTATTGCTGTGCTGGGGGGAAAAATGACAGAGTAGGCAAATTTGTTACTGCCAATGATAAATATTTTTCAGCCCATTTAAACAGAAGGGGAGTTTATTCCAGCTTTGTGAAATAAAATATATAAGTTGATGACCATGTTAGGGACAAAGGAGGACAATAAAAGATTGGGGCTGCCTTCTCCCCACCCCAACATGGCAGTGTTTCAAGGCCTATGTGAGAAGCTTCCTGCTCATTTAGCTTTGAATCTCATCAGTATGGTGATATAGCACAGTTGTCCTCATGGGTTGAAATGGTACGCCATAGGAAATGAGTGTATGACTTTCTTTCCATATGTTTATATGGGAGCATTTGGGAAAAACTAGGACTTAGATAACAAATTTACTGCATTTATATCTGTATTGTTGAGACTGAAGGTAGATCAGGGTTATAAGGACAGTGCAAAAAAGCCCAGTATAATATGTACAATGAAACTGGGGTATATAATTAAAATGAAATAAAAATAATACAACCTGTAGCCTAGATTTCATAATTAAGTAAAAATTAAAGGGTAATTAGATAATGTACCCAACAGAATAATACAGTATGAAGATGGGAGTAAAAAGAGCCAACAGACTTTCATTAGCCGTTAATTCCAACCATTACCTTTATAAAGAGTGTTCTCCTGGACAGTTCTGTATTACCAGGCCCCTATTCTCTTTCTGAAAGTGCATTCCTTAGCAACTCAATTGTACACATTTTGTGAAACAATAGAAATGTGGGAGCTTTTCTGATGTTGTAGGGCAGGCCATTCTGCCAGGTGGGCTCCTCGTGGCTCACTCTCCTCCCCATCTAAACTGTAAGCTATTGGGAGCTAGAGCTGCCAGAAAAGATGCATAGTAAGAAGTAGGGAGAAAGGAGTGGGTTTGTGGAAGCCCTATGACAGTGGTCGGCAAACTCATTAGTCAACAGAGCCAAATATCAACAGTACAACGATTGAGATTTCTTTTGAGAGCCAAAATGCCTTTTAACAACCATTTTGCCGCTTGGATTTGCCGCTCTCTAGATGCACATTTTCCTCATCTGCATTCTCAAAACTCTGCAGGGGGGCTTATTGTTGAGTTTTGAGAATCTGGATGGGGAAAATGTGCATCTGAGTGGCAAATCCAAGGCAAAACCTCCCATTCATAAATGGCCAATAACCCCCCACGCAGAGTTTTGAGAATCTGGGTCTTTTGCCTCACCTACCTGCCCGGTCCCTTTAACCGGAGATGCCGGGGGGTTGAACCTGGGACCTTCTGCGCGCCAAGCAGAGGCTCTGCCGCTGAGCCATGGCCCCTCCCCATGGCCCTCCAGGGTCTCAGGGGGTGGTCTTTCCCATCACCTGCTTGCCCGGTCCCTTTAACTGGAACAGCTATGGGTTGAAGCTGGTGCCTCCCGCTGCCTGGTCAAACGCGTCCCGCTGGAGCACTACCCAGGCCGGCGGGCTGCCGCGTGAACTCCGCTGAAACTTGGAGCTGGGCTGGGCGCACGGACCCCCCTTGCCCCCCGGGGCTCTTGGCGCTGCTCCAGCGCCGCCCAGCCCCTACTTCCTGCGCCGCTTGGCTAAATTTAGACGGGGGGCGCCGCCAAGGGGCCTGGCCAGCGCCCATTCCAGCCTGGCCGGCGGCCGTGCACTCTGGCGCATCCCCGCCGGCACTGCCCTCCTGTTCTCAGCCCAGCGGTTCCGGGGCTCACCGGGCTTGCTGTAGTAGGAGAAGAGTTGGTGAGTAGGAGTTGAGCGGCTCTAGAGTGAGCAATATGAAGAGGCATTTACTGGAGCTTTTGTCTGGATATATCACACGGGGCCTAAATATTAAAAAAAAATGTTCGGCCCTTTCAACTTCTAGTGCTTGTGGGTAGCCCAAACCCTTGATGACTGCTTGATCTAATACAGGGGTGTCCAAACTTTTTTCAAAGAGGGCCAGATTCGATGAAGTGAACATGCGGGAGGGCCGACCATTTTGCCTGACATCCTTTGAACTATTAAAATTAAATGCAAATTAACTATTTTATGCAAAGTTTGTTGCAAACGGCATATTTTTCATTTCGTCACATGGATGACAAATCTAAACAGGTGTTAAATCACTCTGCCTTTCATATCTGAAGGCCAGATGGGAAAAAAATCCAGGAAGCTGAAATATATGTCAGGAACATTGTAAAGTACATTACATATTATTGGTAATAAAGGTTGTCTGTCAACTTTTAAGTTCAAAAAATATGAACAGGAACATAACACCAGGTATACATGTTGTGTCTAAATATATTTATACCTGATTTAGACCAACTGCCAATATCACTTCTGGGGTAGACTCTGTCCTGGCCGCAGCAGGAGCCCTGGTCGGTCTTGGCAGATCTGCAACTGGGCAATTACTGGAACCCACCTCTCGACGCTTGCAGGCCTTGCCTAGCCCTCGTTTCTGGCACTGGAGATTGTAGTAGACAGTAACCGCATGTGTGTGTGTGTGTACAGTTTCCCATGCAACCGGAAGGACTGGCGTTTGTAATACTGTGCAGCCTCCCCCTGTTGGGTCAGCCTCTGGCCAGCTGCTCTCCCTTTGGAGCACCAAGAGGATGGGCTCCGCGCCGGGCTCCCGGAACGCGTGGGCTGTGGCAGGGAGGGGCCTCCCAGCCACCAGCTGGCTGGCAGCCTCCGCCGGGCTCCCGGGGCACGTGGGCTCTGTACCAGGCTCCCAGGGCACTTGCGCTCCGCGGCGCCTGAGTGCAGTGAAATTCCGGGCGGAGGGAGGAGGAAAAGCGAGAGAGAGAAAGCGGAGGGAGGTTTGATGAGAGAAAGAGCGAGCGGGGGGTGCACGCGGCTCGGACGGCCTCCTTCCCCCCCTCTGCCTCCTCATGAGGAGCAGCCGCTTAAAAACAACAACAATAAATTAAAAATAAACTCTCCCCTCAGAAACACCTTCTACGTTTCAGTACTTGAAATGCCACTATCTTTATGCTTTTTTGCCACTTTCAAATGTTTACTCTCTGTTTCCCCACAGGATCCAACGTATCTGTTCCAGTTGTCGTTGGTAAGTCATTAGGGTAAAATACTTCAATATTTTACTTTGATAGAAATATGATATGGGACAAGTAAGTCTCTCTGCCTTTTGACCCTAAGATTTCCTGCTCAAGAAAACTCAATCTCGGACAATATTTCTTAGCATGTAGTAGAGCAAATCTCATGTGGAACAAAGTCAGTGTACTTTGATTGCTTGACAAATTTACAGGTTTCATATGGTTCACCCAGCTTAGTGGACACAGAATAGGTAATAGGCTGCTTTCCTATGCAGCACAGTTCCCTTGTGGGCCAGCAACCTGGAAATATCTGCTACATCTTACGAGGCAAAATATTTGATATTCAGTTTAAAACTGGAAACCAGAAAGTGGTGGTCAAGCATCCCAAGCACACTCCTCATTCCTAGCTCTGTTTTTGTTCCTGGGATATAGCTCAGGAGCAAGTGGAACCTTTTGTTTTTCTTTTCAGTTTTCACCAGTTACCTTTCTTGTTTAGGCTTGGATTAGATTCAAGCTTTGTTTAGGGTCTTGACTCAAAAGCTGCTGTTGGGAAAACATTTCATTCTGTGCTGATGCATTAACAGGGAGGGTCTGTTCCTAAACAGAAAAACTGTTAATTGTTTCACCTTGTAAGTTATGATAATGTTTATCACTAGGGGTTTTTTCCTTCCCTTTAAGGAGCTGTGGTTGGTGTTATAGCTGTGGTTGCGATCATTGTTGGTGCTCTGGCATACAGAGCTCGCCTTAAAAGACAGGGGTGAGTCAGCCAAAGATTCCTTATAGCCTTTTTGTGGCTCTGTGAGCAAGCATATGCTTCTGGGCTGCTTTGTACCTACTTTCCCATATAATTGTGCTTGCTGTCCAGAAAGGCAGTGTTGCATCCTGAACAACCATACTGATCTGCAGTACAATAGACAGAAAGCAACTAAAGCACCGTTATTTGTCTAGAATGCCTAACCCTGCTGCTTTTTATCTAGTGCTTAACACTGCCATTCTGTAATGATGGAAATTGTTCATCATTTACACTTTGCTGTTCATTGCAATACTGCCCCGTGAACGCACCAGCAACTTGCCTCGCTATTTATACGTGTCGAGTACACAAGCATCCAAAACAAAATAAAGTTTCTGTTCCCACTGCGCCGCCTTTCTCTTTTTTTAAATAAAGTTCGCATGATTTCTGTTCCCACTGCGCCGCATTGTGACGCTTAAAGGGCTAAAGACCTTCCTGGGACAAGCCCCACTGTGAGCAACAAAGGGAGGTGGGGAAAGGAAGGAAGGGGACCGGCCGCCCAGGGGAAACTGCAGCGGGGCGTGCCCCGATCCCAGCCTAGGTGCCTTTGCTCGCGAGGAAGCCCCAGCCGGGATCGCCTCCCTCCCGTCCCTCCCCCGTTTGCACGCCTGCGATCCCTTCCCCTTCCCCTCCCCCGCCGGCCCTCAATGTCTGGCCCCTTCCCGCTGATGCTCGCAGGTGCTATCCCTTTCCTTCCTAGTTCAGCTCCGCCCAGCTCCGCATCGTTCTCCCGCCAGCCTCTTTCTCCCCAGTCGCCAAAACGGTCCCTCCTCCTCCAGCCCCCCCAGCCCCCCTCCTTGCAAGACGTTCCTGCAACGACCTGTTGCATGTTCGCATTTCTAAGCTCCGCGTGAGGAAAACGCTTCATTTTAATAATTCGCCGTATAAGCGGGTCCTTTTAATGCGGAGAAATTCTCCTGTGAAGACATCTCTGAAATCCTTCGCTTGAGATGAAGTGCGAACATGCAAGGAAACCCCGCATAAATTGGAGCGGCAAACGTCCAGTGCGGACATGGCCCTGATACTGGTTTGGAAATGTTCCATGTGTAGTAAAAAATCTGGTACTGAAGTCTCTAAAATCTCTAATACTATCAAAGTGGGGCACAAACATGAATTGTGCCCCAGTCCACAGATGTCAGTGGCCTTTCAGACCCAACCATGAAATCAATTCCTTGAGTATAGTCTTAGAACTCAGGAAAATTCTTCAGGACTGAATTGTTTTCAGGCTGCTGTGTTGGAGGCCGGGATAGATGTCTAGTCATAATTTTCAACTACAGCCTTCTAGACGGATTAAAATGGAGTTCTTCAAAGCACCTTTGTTTTGTGCATCTCTTTTGCATTTTTCCTTGCTTTACTCAGTGTGTTTTTTGTGCAGAGCTGCTGTCTAGAGACAGATTGAAATGGAATTCTTCAAAGAACTTTCATTTTGCTCATCTCTTTGCTTTTTTCCTTGCTTTACTCAATGTGAGATTGTTTGCAGAGCTGCTGTTTAAAGACCATTTTCAATGTCGTGTTGTTTATGTTGCTGGTTAAGAGCAGAGGTTTGGAGTGGTGGACTCTGATCTGGAGAACCAAGTTTGATTCCCGACTCCTCCACATCACCGGCGGAGACTAATCTGGTGAACTGGATTTGTTTCCCCACTCCTACACACAAAGCCAGCTGGATGACCTTGGGCTAGTCACACTCAGCCTCACCTAACTCACAGGGTGTCTGTTGTGGGGAGGGGGAGGGAAGCTGATAGTAAGCCGGTTTGATTCTTTCTTAACTGGTAGGGAAAGTCGGCATATAAAAACCAACTCTTCTTCTTTTAATATATATTCACAGAATTGGGTGAGCACTAATTAAGAGGGGCAGTCCTTAGTTTAATCCACCACATGATTTCCTAGACTTTGTATACTGGATTGGATCCAGACAGCTTTTTTACTGTCTTTTGCAGTTCTCCTCCTTATCACAGTTTATGACCCACGTGGCTTTTTTAATGCAGATCCCATGATCCCTGGCATAAACGTATGGGGTGGTCAAAAGGGTTCCCCTTCCCCTTTTCACCAGCAGAAAACCTGTTTGGATCCACCTCATTCAGTGCAGGGGACTTCATAACAAGGTGGTTACATGTGATCTCTGTACCATTCCAGTGTTTAATTCTCTGATTAATCCTTGATATCCAGGTATGCTGATGTACTTTACAGGGTTGTGGATGTGACAGAGTTTAATGCAAAGTGTTTGCCAGGACTCCTTAGCAAATTGAATATGAGCACTGTCTTCAGCCTGTTTCCCTTGGGATTGAAATCGCATAAGATTATGTTAGAAGTACCACTAAGGTTAATCTTTTGGGCATTTTATTGTGTAGGATTGTCTTTATTTTGAGAGCTTTAGCTACTTTGATCTTCTTGAAGCTGGTATGTTTTGCATTTCCTATTGCTTGTGAAGCATCTTGCGTTAAATTACTTTCCAGTTCTTTCCCAAAGCCTCATGGCAAGCTGTAATGTATTCATGGAACTACCGTATATACCCGTGTATAAGCCGACCTGCGTATAAGACAAGGTGCCTAATTTCTCCCCAAAAATGTGGAAAAATTAGGCACCCGCGTATAAGCCGAGGGTCGGCTTATAACCCCTCCCCCCCGCAGGCTTTCCTGGCGGCGGAAAGTGGCGCGGGCCTGGCGACGCGGCCTCCCTGCGGCCGCAGGGGGCCTCTGGAGGCCGCTCCCGGCTGGGAAAAGTCAGCGGGGGCGACTGAGCGGCCTCCCTGCGGCCACAGGGGGCCTCTGGAGGCCGCTCCCGGCCGGGAAAAGGCGGCGGGGGCGGCTGAGTTCTCCGTTTTACCATGATATATATTTTTCATCAGCAGTCGCAAAACCGAACTATGCTCTTCTGGGGATATAAATATTAGCCAACAGCCTTAATAGCCCATGCTAGCCTGATCTCATCAGAGCTTGGAAGCTAAGCAGGGTCGGTACTTGCAAGGGAAACTACTGAGGAACACTCAGGCTATTATGCAGAGGAAAGCAATGCCAAACCACCTCTGCTTATCTCTTGCCTTGAAAACGCCATGAGAGAGAACTTTATGGGTCACCACAAATCAGTTGCAACTTGAAGGCACACTTTATAAATAATAAACACATATAATAGTTCAGAACTGAGTTCCAGAGTTGTTTGGAATAGGGCTGTCAATTCGGTTCGGCCCGAACTGAAAATCAGCCGAATTTCCCTTGATTCGGCGGTTTTTAGTTCGGGAGGAACCGAACTCAAAACTGGCGGGAGTTCGCGAATAAATTCGGCCAATTCGGGGCCGTCAGTAAGCAGCATAACCTTCAGTAAGCAGCATTCTCCTCCCCCGGCCAATCGGTGGCCAAGCTGGGTCTTTTTCTGGCCAATCAGTCAGGATTGAGTACTGGAGGAATCAGCTGATGTGCGGCCGGCCGGGGAAAGAGAGAGAGAGAGGGAAATCCTCATGTGTGTGTGAGGGGGTGCTTGTGCACATTCGCTCCTTTCGTGGCTGCAGGGGGCACATTTTTTGGGGTACAGACCCCAAACTTTCAGGGGATATTCAGACAGGTTTTCTTAAGAGACCACCCAAGTTTTGTAAACATTGGGTCAGGGGGTCCCGAGATATGGGCTCCCCCCCTTTTTCTTTCCATGGCTGCAGAGGGCGCATTTTTGGGTGTGCCGACCCCAAACTTTCAGCGGAGCATCAGACAAGGCTTCTTAAGATACCCCCCAAGTTTTGTAAACATTGGGTCGGGGTTCCGAGATATGGGCTCCACCCCTTTTTCCTCTCCCCCCTTTTCCATTTTCGTGGCTGCAGGGGGTGCTTTTTTGGGGGTTCAGCCCCCAAACTTTTATCATAGCTTCAGAGAATCCCTCTTAAGAGACCACCCAAGTTTTGTAAAGATGGGTTCAGTGGGGGCTGAAATATTGGCTCCCCCCCTTTTCTCTTTCCGTGGCTGCAGGGGGCGCATTTTTGGGTGTGCCGACCCCAGACTTTCAGCGGAGCTTCAGTCAAGGCTTTTTAAGAGACCACCCAAGTTTTGTAAACATTGGGTCAGGGCCCCCCGAGATATGGGCTTTCCCCTTTTCCCTTTTGGGATGAATGGATCACCCTCGAGAGATGCATACGTATGGATCTTATATTGGATACAAATGGAATCATATTGGATTACCCAGCCTCCCAGCCCCTCCTGCTGGAACAGAAGACAGCCACAGTAAGACCCCTTTGGGGGCTTTAATCTATAATTTTTCTTTTCTGTGTGTGTGTGGGGGGGAAAGCAGAGTCTGTGTGTGTGTGTGGGGAGGGAGCAGTTTCTGTGGGTGGGGGGGGAGCCAAAGGGGGCTTTTGCCGGTTCTGCCTGGGGTGTGTGTTCCCCCTCCAGTCTCTCTCTCCCTGGTTTGAGAGGGGGCTTCATTTTTATTCTTCAGGTTTTTCCTCATTCATAAGATCAGTTAGGTTATTTTGATGCTTTCTCAAAACTGGTTTTCAAATGGTGACTTAAAGAATGCATCTGCCTGGTCCCAAGTCCAGTGCAAAAGGAGAAATTCCACCCCCTCCTGCTCATTATGCATAGCTAGCTGCCTCTGTCCCTTTCCATGGTTTGCAAACTCCCAGGTGTCAGGTGTTGCTTTGCACTGTTGCAAAGGTGTTGCATTGCGTGCTTGTGTTGCTTTGCAGTTGTATTGTCTGGGAATCTAAACTGCTCCTCTGTCAGCACACAATCATCTGAATTGGCTAATAGAGTGGGTTTCTTTTTTTCTCCCCGGCATGAATGTTTGTAACAAACACTGTATGTAACTGCTATCGTCAAATGCATGTTTTGTTTTTTATGAACAGTGTCTTCACATTTAATTTCTCTTGAAATGCAAAACATTTAATTTCTCTTGAACTGCAAAATACACACAACCTTTGCTTCAAGAAAGCATTTCTGCAGCAAATAGAACCTAGACTACTCGCATCCTAACTCTCCATCCATGCCATCATGCTGGTTTTCCTTGTTTAATAATCAAGTGTATTTTGAAGATCAAATGAATAATTGCCTTTTTAGAACACTGGCTAATTCTGATGCTTCAGAGCTCGAGACTTCATGAAGGTACGACCTGGCATTTCTATAAAAGCTTAGTTTGGAAACTTATTTAAAGGGATGATAGAATTGTTATCTCTGCCTGGAACCTCCCTGTCCTTGGTCAACTGGGCAAACGTAACCTCATCCCTTTCAGTGAACAATCACGTTCAGCAGCTCCTTCAGCACCTGGGAGCTTCAGTACAGACATTTGTGCATGGGAAAGCTCCTGCATGCACATCTGTGTGCATAAGGCCTGTGGAATTCTGATTCAGGGGCAAAGAAAGGAATATATACACAAGTGTTATTCTTTGTGATCATTTCCATATTTAGTTCTGGGATACACGTTGTATATTTCTGTTATATTTGTTTAACAACTTTGCATATGTCCTGTAGCTAATGTTCAGTGGAGTTCTGCTGCTGTAGTTTCTGCAATTGATACTGCTTGAGAGTGACTAACATTTGTTTGAAAAAATGCTGGATATTGTGGAATGAAATAAGTGTTTGCTTTTCTCCCTGACATGGAAAAGCAAACTAAAGGAAACAATTTGTATATTTTCTTGAAGTAAAAATTATCTATACTAATTCCCCCCCCCCCGCTTTTTTTCTTTTTAGGAAAACTGTCACTGGTTCTGCCTCTCCTGAGTCTTACGCTGCAGTTCCACATAATGCAGATATTTCATTAAAAGAACAAGTGACGCCTAGGAAAACCTGATCTGATTGCACTGAGCTTCTGAAGTAAGACTGTGCTCCACTTAGCTTGCTGCTGAAGAATGATTCCCAAGCCATTCTCCGTTCTTTTTAGTATTGGAAATTGAGTGGAAACTCTGAGGGGAAAGCCTTCGCAGTGTTGCAAGAACAAGTGGCATATAGATCATTTAAGCCTTTTGAAGCGGTATTTTACCTAAAAAAACAACAACCCTGCACACTTGCACATGTTGCTTCTACGTAGAACTGAGATGCATTTCCACCCTTGCAGAATGCCACTAAATTTCTGATTGTTGGAGGAAGAGGGGATTGGACATATCTCTGTTCTGGGCATGTTGCACTGTCCTGTGTTAAGAACGTGAAGATGCTGAAATACAAGTGTCATGGATTTTGCTAGAAGACTGAATTTTGGATGAAAGTTTTGTCCCACATTTACCTTTTAGAAGGGATGCAAGTGTGGCAGTTCCAGTTCCCATCTTCCTATAGAGTTCCCCAGGATTACTTATTGCAGAACTGTCATGAATGATCTCATGATCCCTTTGCGACTTAAAAGTAATGTGCCTAATATGTGCTTTGTTTTGCATCTCTAGTAGGCGAGCAAGAGATGTTTGTATGATTAACCAAAAAAACAGTTATTTTTAGGTTCACATGAATTTCACTGGAAATGAATTGAGCACATTTTACTTCCAGTGAAATAATTGGGCCCAAAAGTGTGTTTTGGACGGTTGCCTTGAGCCAAAGTTTCTTACATTCAGGAAATTGTTGTGTGTTTATATGTAATCTTTATTACACTGGATTGTACACATCGTTGGTAAAATGAAGGAAGACAGGTTTATTTAAGGATTATAATTGTCTCAGTATTTTTGCAACTATATATTAAAACCTTGAGTAAAAGATTTCAAGCAGCATGAGTCTTTTTTTTTTCTACGCCAAGAGGAGGTGGCGAGTGATGCACTGCAGCTGTTCCCAGAAGATTCCTGCCAAGGCCAGGCTTTCATTGTATGTGCGGGCAGCCCTGTGGGGATGTATGCTCACAAATCCCATTCTGATCTTCAAATCATTCACTATATCACCCTCTTGTAGGCAGTGACCCCATGCAGACATAATATTCCTGTTATCTTAACTGGTTAACAACTTGGGAGAAAGTCATAAACTTGTGCTCTTTTCTCTAGTACACATCTTCCTTCCCAGCATTAACATCTGCTCACACGTTAGCTGTGACTTGCTTTTAAAAGCAGGGTTTCAAATTAACTTGCAAACCCTGGTCATAGAAGAAGAGTTGGTTTTGATATGTCAGCTTTCTCTACCTATTAAGGAGAGTCAAACCAGCTTACAATCTCCTTCCCTTCCTCTTCCCACAACAGACACCCTGCGAGGTAACTGGGGCTGAGAGAGTTCAGAGAGAACTTGTGACTAGGCCAAGGTCACCCAGCTGGCCTCATGTGGAGGAGTGGGGAAACCAACCTGGTTCACCAGATTAGTCCACTGCTCCTAACCACTACACCACACTGGCTTCCTACCATGGTGTGCATCTCTGCAGACTTAACATTGTATCATGATTTGCTAGGAAGGGAAGAGGTTTATGTACTCCTACTACCTCCTTCCAGGTTCACCTTCAACCTCCTCCACTATTCAACCGATGTTAATAGGAGGTGGGAGGCAAGATGGCATCTCGTTAGGAGCTCCGGTACACTCTCTCCGCAAGTGAAAACTTTTATCTTCTCTTTTTACAACTTTTAACTATCTGAGGGTGTTTTAACTATCAGTCTGAAACCTGAAATAATCTCAGGGTCTTTTTAGAATTGTTTTAAAGATAAATCAGTAACACTGTGGCTGGAAAAATCTCTAAAGGCTTGAAGGAGACTACGTTTACAAGAAAACGCCGACGTTCCTCCTCCGAAACAACTGGCTTAAAAGTTGGCAAACAACAAAAAATAGGTACGTCCTTGACAACAATGCCTCTGAAACGCAACCTGGTGTAATTAGACTTGTTAACAGATTTGCTGCTTTAGAATCGGAAACCCCATTACTCCCGGGTGATGAAGAGGGAGTTTTGCAAGAGGGGGATACTCCTCTTGATCTAAACCCACGTCAACACTGCTGCCAGCAATTACCTGCATTACTCCTGGATATATGCTCTAAGGAAGCAATTTTAACCTCTCAATCCATGGCTATGTTATTAGCTAAAGTCAAGGACATAGAAGCCGAAGTAAGCTCCATGAGGGAAGCTATTGACCGTTTTGTAAGCCTTAACAAGCCTAACATGCGTAATGATAAGGCAGACTTTGAACTTCCTCAACCAAACAAACTGACTGTAGCTGACTTGCCAAATATGAAAGAGGATTTTTGGGTGCATTCTCCACCAGCTTCTCTGAAATTTCAACGGAACCATTTGGCTATCTTTTTTAATTCTCAGACTGATTACTATAGATGGAGCAATTTTAATGCCATTACCCTTTCATTGAGCCAATTGCTTAACTGCAATATCTCAACTATACCCCTACGCTCCTATTTTAGACTCCCCAGAGTGGAAATTTATAACAGACTGGTTCTGCAATTTAAAAATGGAGATATCCCTTCTAGGATGCTACACCTCCAAAAAATTTTATATAGGAAATACGGAATTCGGGTGACCAGAGTTTTTAAGAACTGTGTGCAAGCTCCCCTGTGCCTCAAGTTAAGGGGAAAAGATTTTCTATTTAAACCAACAAAGGATGCTTCAGGAGTAGTCTCTCTCAGTAATATTAGAACAGAACAGAAACAGACAAGGGATGGAGTCAACCCTATCAAACCTGGCAATTCGAATGTAATTCCATCTGATCATCCTCTAAATGGTGAAGGTCCTTCTTCTCTGCAATCATCATCTCTGGACGGAATTTCCAGGACCTTTAAATTGCCAGGGAATCTGGCAACCAAGTGTCAGGATGGAGCTCATTATGAGATGGATTTGGACTTAAGGTCACACAGAGTTACTTTTCAGACACCATGTTTCCCGTCGCATAATAAATCTCTGGCTACTGAAATTTTGGAAGCCGAACATGCTACTGCTCAGCAGACTACTTTAACAACTTTACCCTTGAACCTCCACTTAGAAGGGTCCCCTAAGGAGATGGAAACTAATATCCCTCTGTCTTATCCTCTACCCACGTTACCTTCAATGCAGTCTCCCTTTACTACTTCGACTGTTAATCTGGTCTCACCCTCCCAACAAAATATTCAAACAGATGCTGAGGTGGAAGAATTGCCTTCTCAGGCATCCCAAGCCAGAGAAAATCTGGAGAACTTAACTGAAGACTCCTTTTTACTCTCATTTGGGGATCTCTCTGCCCAGGAACAGCAAGACGTAATTGAGAGATTGGAATGTACAAAAAACCGTTTATTGACACTAAAAATGAAAAAGTCTGTGGAGTTTTTTTCACGGGGGTTTGAAGCGCCTTCGAATCTACTTAAAATCGGTCCTAATTTCAAATTCTTCACCTGGATCCCGGCTTTTTTGGGAAAGAGGGGAAAAAGTCGCGTAAAACGCGAGTTTACCTAAACCACTTAAAAGCCGTTCTTTTTTTGGAGCGCGCATTAACTCCCTCGGATACCCATGAAGAAATGTTTGCGCCGCTTGTGCTGCCCCTCCCCGTGATGTGTACTTTCCCCTCCCACAAAACCAGTGATTGGTTGGGGGAATGTCCTGCACGCTAATGAGAACGCCCTTGAGTTGCGCCTACTGCCGTGGCCACCAGGTGTCGCTCTCTTCACCGATGCTAGCCGTTACTATGGTTTCGACGTTAACCATAGTGCAAAAATCAATTGTGTCTCGAGGACAGGTCATATGCGACCCTTTCCCTCTGAAAGACCCTGCTTTGTGTCTGTACACCCATTTCCTATCCACATCTGCCATACCATCAGGTAGCTATGCCGGGCAGCCAAAGAAATTCAGGGGCGCGTGGTGTTTCATGGAGGGAGCGCGAGACGCTCGATCTGTTGAATCGCAGGACCTTTTTGGGGACACGCTCGCAACCATTAATGCAGAAGATATTCGTGCCTCCTCTCCAGTAAGCCATGGTGAGTAACCCCCTGTGCGCGTATGTCTTCTGCGTTTCTGTCTGATGCTCCCTTGACGGTTCTCCGCTCTCCTTTTCAAAGACTCCTCGCAGGTGGCTTCCCGTGCATCCCCCCCCTCCGGAGACAGCCAGCCTCAGGACCCAGACGAAACTACTGTTTCCTTGGAAAGGGGAGCAAGTGATCCCACACAAGGTAATGTACTCTTTTTTTGGGCGCTCACCGGTGTTTTTATTATCCCTGGTTAACCTTCCCTTTACTATATTACTGCACAAGTACCGACACAGCGACATGTTTTGTTTCTGTGGTATATTCCGGAGAACAGGGTTGCTACACATTCCTACCCAAGTGGAGGAGGGGGGGTGACCTCAAAGTGGTGCTGTGACTGCAAGGATGCGGCTGATTTATTCCTCTGAAACATTGGAGGCTTATAAAAGCATGGTCTGCTTCAGAAGCGGCACACTCTGGTGTGGAGGGGGAACGATGTTTGTTTCTTTGCACCCCCATTGGGAGAGACAGGCGGGGTAGAAATGAAGGAGAATGGATGTAAATTAAAAACATCTGTCTCCCCTGCTCCCACGCATGTTAGTCAGCTGAGGTCTAAGGCCCCTGGAACTAGTGCTGTCTGTAAAATGGGCACTTGTAAAATGGCAGAGGTTTTTGGGAGACTGCTGACAGATTGTGGTGGCTGTTTGGCCCACTCTTGCCTGGTACTGATTTGGCAAAGGAGGATGAAACTGATTCGGGTTGTTAAACTTCAGCAAGAGAGGCAGCATGGTGCAGTGGTTAAGAGCAGTGGTTTGGAGCGTTGGACTCTAATCTGGAGAACTGGGTTTGCTTCCCCACTCCTCCACATGAGCGGGGGAGGCTAATCTGGTGAACTGGATTTGTTTGCCCGGCCCTACACATGAAGCCAGCTGGGTGACCTTGGGCTAGTCTCTCTGCCCCACCTCCCTCACAGGGTGTCTGTTGTGGGGAAGGGAAGGGAAGGTGATTGTAAGCTGCTTTGATTCTCCCTTAAGTGGTTCAGAAAGTTGGCATATTCAAACCAACCCCTCTTCTTCTCCAGGATGAGTCAGCAGCAACTCCCAGAGCCTCTTGAGCCCAAGCTTGATAGTGTTGAATCTAGGGTAGTTTAGTGAATTGCTCTTAATTCCCGTTTACCCAGTTTCTCCCTGAAACCCAAAGATTCTCCATCCCCCCCCTTTTAAAGAATTGAAGTCAGTTTGTTATCAGTTCCATTTTGATCGAAGAGAAGTTTGAAGAGACAATGGACAGGAAGGGGTGTTATGCTGAATTTCACTCTGCAGATGCTCAGAGGCAGCAACATCTTCTCAAGGCTTTCTGTCCTGTTAGAACACCACATAAAAAAAAACCCAGCAAGGACTGAAAGATACAATAAGCTGCCCTGACTGAGCACATTACTGTGCTCAGCACATTACTGAGCCCAAGCTTTATAGTGTTGAATCTAGTAAGAGAAATTCTCTTAATTCCTCTTTACCCAGTTTCTCCCTGAAACCCAACGATCCTCCCTCCCCCCCTCAGAGGTAGCAACATCTTCTCAAAGCTTTCTGTCCTGTTAGAACACCACATTAAAAAAAAAACCAGCAAGGGCGGAAAGATAAAAAAACTGCCCTGACTTCTCCTCAAAGAGAAATCCCTCTTAAAAGAGGGAAAAGGAAAAAAAGAGGAATCGATGGCTAAAATTGTTGTGGGGTGCAGGGTGATCGCGATAAAGGAAAACGGAACCATGCCTAAGTTTATAAGTTTTGCCAAAGGGTCTATGCTGCTCATGTGACCTTCTCTTTCTCTCTGAACCGCTGTCTGCAGGGAATCTTGGAGCGCTGATACCCAATACGCAGCGGACCACTCAATCACCAACAATGAGGAAGATTAAATGTGTGGTGAGGAAGCGAGAAATTATGAACCTGTAGTGCAGATGAGGGGTGGAAGCTCAACTGAGCATTATTAATCGAATTCTAAAATATCAATGCTTGCCTTCCATTGCCCAATCGTGTTTGTTTGGTGGGTTTTTTTTCCCATTGTATCTATGAATAAATTTTGATCTTTTACTTGGAAAATTAATATTCCTGTTTTACTAAGTGCAGATGTCTTCAGCTAAGTTACTCAAGCGAAATTTGTGACTCTCATGCAAGCTGCAATTAAGGATCCAGCTCAGCCTGTTTGTTTACCTGCATATAACTGGCGCATTTTTATTCTGGGGACGACTTCATTCTATTTCATTCTATTTTTCCATTAGCAAGGGTGTGCAAATCGCTTCTCCCACCAAGCATTCTAAAATGACTGCAGTGATAGCTGGCTCCTTTGTTTACCACATTAACATACCAGCATCAAAGGATGTTCTTAGAATTGGTGTCGCCAATGCAGTTCGATGTAAATGTGGGGGGTGGCCGCCTTTTGAACGATCTCATCCGGTAGCAGGTTAGCACCAGCCAAAGGGCATCCTGCAATCCTCTGCTGTTCCCATTTTAACCCTTGCTTGGAATCTAACCCTTGCTTAGAGTCTCAATGAAGCCCACAGACATTCCTGATTATGGCATCTGCCTAACTGTGAGAGCCATCAGCACTTATGTTGGGGGCGTTGGTGTGTTCCATTGGGGTGGCGCGGGAGGAGTGGTGGGGATTCAGATTTGAAGTAAAGCTTGTTTCCCTGCCATTGTTTTCCTTCAGACAACCGAGAAGGATGTTTCCATTTTTATATAGATGGGATTTTTTAGTTAGAACGCATTGACCATCTGGTATCGCAATCAGTTACACATGTAGTTCTGCCGACAGTCATAAAATAAACCCGGTAAAAGGGGAATCTTGACCCAATAAACGCTAAAGCCATCCAACCTTCAGAGGGCGGTTAAATGAGTACCCAGCTTGCTGGGGGTCTAGGGAAGATGACTGGGGAGAGCACTCGGAAACCACCTCGTTAATCAAGTCTACCTTGTTACTGTCCGGGTGTGAAGTCACCCCATGGGTAAGGAATGGCTCGGTTCTTGCACAGGGGGCCTTTACACCTTTACTTTCTTTTCCAGCCACCAACATTTGGGGAGGGGTGAGGCTATGTTCAAAATTAGACACTGAGCTGAAGTCTTAGGTTTGGGAACAGATCATGATAATCCAGAGGCAATCCAAATCATTTCATAAACACTCGCTTACGACACAGATAACAAACAGGGTTGCTTTTCGCCAGAGCAGGGGCTCGATTCCTTTGCCCTGCAAAACAAAGACGGTTCCCCTTATGTCCAGGATCAAACTTAATCAAATTCCAGTACAAACACTTCCAAAGCAACATATGCTTGAGTGTGCGGTGTCTAACTTTTGTACTAGGTAAGATTGAAAAGTGTTCTCTTTTATAAAAATGAGATGATTCTATGATTCTAAGTCACTTCGCTCTCTCCATGTTTCTGGGGGGATCCAGGAAAAGTGGGAGGAACACGGGGAGAAAGTGTCAGGATACAAGCACATCATCTGGTAAAACTTGAACAGGATTTCAGCCAATCAATAAGACATTACAATTCCACAAACCCAAAAAGAAGATGGTTTCTGTCTGGACATTAAAAAGTATTATGTCACAATTGGACCGGGTCCTCAGTGGAATGGGCTTCCTTTGGAGTTGGCGAGCTTACCTTCCCTGGAGGTTTTTAAGGATAGCACAGATGGCCATCTGTCAGCAATGCTGATTCTACAACATTAAACTGATGGTGAGATGGAGGGGCATCTTGGTCATTTTCTGGAAATGTGGTGGGTTTTAATGTGGGTCAAGATAGTTTTGAGTTTCCTGCATTGACAAGAGTGTTGGGCAACCTTGGTGGTCCAAATGAATTTTTCTCACTTCGCCCTTTCCCTGCTTCTGGTGTCATCCAGGAAAAGTGGGAGGAACACGGGGAATAAGTGCCTTAAGTTCTGATAGTGGCGAGCGACTGGATTTTAGCGACTCAAAATGAATTTTTACTGCTACATAGACAAACAGAGAAAAATTGGAGATATTCCTGGCACACAAGGCAGCGTGCGAAATTACAAGGGTAGGGGGGGTATATTGCAACCCAATGAAGGGAAAAGGGGGAGGAAAAAACATTAATAAAGAAAAGGGCTGATGCACAAATGGGTGGAAGCACTTCATAAGGGGTATTTACAGTAGTGTGTTCTACTGTCTCAGGTAAACAGAGTATTGGAGGCAAAAATTGCTTCCTGTATGGGCACCTGTCCTGGGGGCACCCCACTTGGGAGCCGCTGGCACAAGAACCGAACTTTGGACCAGGACCCAGCATGCACCATCTCGAAGGGCACGGTCCCCTGAATGTGGGGGTGTATGATATGTGGTGGTCCAATCCATATTTTGGGGTGCAGAGCTCCAGTTCCTTATTCAAAACCTCTTTGCAATACAGGTTTCTGGGGGGGGGACCCAAAAAGAAGCCAATGGCACCAGAACCGGTGTTTGGACCGGGTACCGCTGTATGTCTTCTTGGAGGGGACAGTCTCTGGAGTGTGGGGATGTGTCATTTGGGTTGGTCCAAAGATTATTTTGGGGTGCAGGGTCTGTATGGGCATCTGTCCTGGGGGCACCCCACTTGGGAGCCGCTGGCACAAGAACCGGACTTTGGACCAGGACCCAGCATATGCCATCTGGAAGGGCACAGTCCCCTGAATGTGGGGGTGTATGATATGTGGTGGTCCAATCCATATCTTGGGGTGCATAGCTTTTGAAATGTCCTCAAAATCATTCAGGAACTAGGAAATGTGAATAAGGAACTGGGAATAGGGAACGAACTGGGAATAAGGAACCAACTTCAGCCTCCTTTCTTCCACCATAATTCAGTTTGATAATTTGTTTCTGTGAATGCTTGTTATTGGTATAAATGTGCACCGGTATTCATAGCACCTACAAAATTTGGGCAACAAATCTAGCAAAGAAAAGTGGAGGAGGGGCAACATGGGGGAAGTAGCAGAAATATTTACACTCACGTTACATTTCCATAGGGGGTTGGGACCATGGGATTGTAGCAAAAGGTTTATTTAAAAGTGCATCATTGAATCACAGAGTCGTGGAATCATAGAATTGGAAGGTTAACCCTAGGGTTATATTGGAAGGTTAGCCCTAGGGTTATCTAGCTCAACCCCTTGCACAATTCACCAAGTGCACAACCACACCCCGCACCAATTCCTAGTTTCCTCTACTGCATGCCCAGATGATGGCCAATATGCCCTCGCACATTATGAGCCTGAGGGCAAAGAAAAAGCAATGCTAACAGATGGCCATCTAGCCTCTGCTTAAACACCACCAGGGAAGGAGAGCTTACCACCTCCCAAGGAACCCTATGCCACCGAGGAATCACCCCATTAGAAAATTGTCCCTACTGTCTAGGCTGTTACGCTTTTGATTTAAATTAAACTCGTTCCACCTACTGGGCCAACAGAAAACAACTCAGAACCATCCTCTAAATGGCAGGCATTAAGGTACTTGAAGGTAGTTGAGGATGGGATGGGAATCGAGGAAATGCATAATGCAGGTGAATCCCTGAAGTGTTACCTGGAGGTTGGCAACCACTTAAATCTGTTATTGGAGGGCTGCTTTCTTTTTCCCACAGCTTCAGCACTAACCTCTTTTTTCCTATTTGTGAATCACGCACCAACTTGCATGCTGCAGAGACTAAGCAAATCTGCCATCAAGTACACAGCCTCAATTCATTTTTGGAAACTACAACTCTTATCATGTTTGCAAATATGAGATTCTGCTGCCAGGGACAGAAATAGGTGGGGGGTTAATCCGCCAATGATTCCTTATCTGCTCACAATCTTTCTCTCGGTCAAATATCTCTCCCACACATTTAGTCTCAAAGTTGGCAGCAAACGACCCCTTCTTAACGCTTCTTTAAATCTTGATTTAGAAAATGGCTTAGTGCGTGCTGGAGACAAACGTTTTTGTAGATGAATTTGATCAAATCTGTGGAAATATGGGGATTACAGCTCCAGGACAGGAAATAACTGGAGACTAGTGGGTATGGGGTAAACTGAAGAAGGCGGAGTCTGTCGAGAGGAGAGAGTTTAGTGGTGTCACAAGAGCACCAGAAAGGCCCTGCTGGTGCAGGAAACATTGTAGGCGCCCCCTTCACCCTAGGCGCATGGAAGCCGCTCACCAAGGTCTGTCTTGTCAGTGATGCGCGAGGGAACTTCAGCGTCATGTTATCACTATTGAAAACTGAAGAATTGCCCATGCATGCCCTCGGTTCATTCATTACCCTTAATGCTTTATGGTCTTCACCACAGCAAACACCAGTGGAACAGAAAATGAAGCCTAACAAAACTTATCCCAGCATAAGCTTTCACAGGTCAAGACTGACTTCATCACAGGCAGTCTACAGATGGTGGAGGTATGACTGAGCCCAGTATTATGGCGGAAGGATTGTATCCTTAGGTGTTTTGTAAGATTTTTGCTTTCCAGCCAAGTGGTTCATAGAAGGTTTTTATGACCATTAATAGGGTTGCCAGGTCCCTCTTCACCATCGGAGGGTGCTTTTGGGGGCGGAGTTGAATGAGGATGGGGTTTGGAGAGGGGAGGGACTTCAGTGACGTAGAGTCCGATTGCCAAAGCTGCATTTTTTTCGAGGTTAACTGATCGCTATCGGCAGGAGATCAGTTGTGATGGCGGGAGATCTCCAGCCAGTACCTGGAGGTTGTCAACCCTGACCATTAATGATTTTAAATACACATATTTATTATTTTCGGTGTTGATGTGGGGGCATAGTGTTTGTGTGTGAAATCCTAGCTCAGTGATTACCGAGGTGGGCAGTACCACCCCCTGGGGAGGGATTACCAAAGGGGGCACTAAGAGACAAGGGGGCAGCAATAAGGGGGTGGGCCCCTTCAATTGTACTGTTGGATAGAGTAGGGGGCACTGGGGTTGAGTTTGCGGAACCAAGGGAGCGGTGGATCTAAAGGCTTGTGAACCACTGATCTAGCTGATCAGGTCTGCTTCAGTTACACTTTTCCCTCATGGAATTCCTCACACAGGTTGCCTCAACACTTATCAGCTGTGCCCACGAAACCAGCAATCCAAGGGATGAAGTGTTTTCTGACTCACACAAGCGTGTGTGTGTGTGTGTGTGTGTGTGTGGTAAGCGCCCTCCAGTAGGTCTCAACTCATGGGGACCCAATGAATGAAAGTCCACCGATTTGTCCTACCTTGGATAGCCTTGCTCTGGTCAGTGAAACTGAAGGCTATGGCTGCCTTAATAGAGTAAATCCCTCTCTAGCTGCGTCTTCCTCTTTTCCTGCAGCCTTACATTTTTACTAGCTTGGCAGTATTTTCCATTGAATCTTGAAGTATCTCGACCTGACCCAAGTACGATGGATGTAGAGTGGCCATTTATTCCTCTTGGAATATTTACGGCTTGATTTGATCTATTGCCCAAATTTTTTTTCCCAGTCCACGGGATCCATAACACTCTCCTAAAACAACACATTTCAAAGGAATCTATTTTCTCCCCATAAGCTTTCCTCACTGTCCAGGTATCACACCCATACACACGAAAGCTTCAACCAGATGAAATGTTAATAGTCTTTAGCTAACCCACCACAAATCTGTTTTGCAATTTCCTTTGTTCTTGTGACAACAAAGGAAACCAGGCTACCCTATTGAACTAGCCCGGAGGTGCCATGGCCCATCTCTTAAGCAGGAGGAAGCTCCATTATAATATTGCCCTATAGGCAGAAACCGTCTTGAGCCAGCTCAGGGCACAACAGGCTTAAAAGGCACAGGTTTTTCACTACCTTTGAAAAGGTCGCATGCATTCCAGCCTCGCTCATGGGCCAATTTTCTTTGGGATGTGCTGGGGAATATGGAGAGCAACAGGGACCAAACAAGCTAACTGAAAAGCACATCTGCTGTTTCAACAGATGGGTAGTTTGTTAGTCTACAGCAGCGAAATCACTTAGTCTTTAAGGTGCCACTGGATTCTCCACTTAGTCTTTAAGTTGCCAATGGAATTCTGTTTTGTCTATCTCTTCTTACATCAGTTGTTGATAAAAGGGATGGGCTTCGTGACAGGCTGATAACCCCCCCCCCCCGCCCACCGTGATAAGCTTTCAAATGGCTTCCTGGAGGCACCTGGTTGGCCACTGTGTGAACAGACTGCTGGACTGGATGGGCCTTGGTCTGACCCAGCAGGGCTTTTCTTATGTTCCTTATGTTCTTTTGCACATCACAAGGTGCCTGTTGTGAGGGGGGAAGGGAAGGCGATTGTAAGCCGCTGATATTCCTTACAGTACAGAAAAGCGGAGTATAAAAACCAACTCCTGTGTCGCTGTCAGAGCTCGGAGGAGGGGCATTGCCCGTCATTTGTGCACTGTGCGTGCCCATGAGACCACTCAAAGTATGGTCCCGAGAACGAGTGGGATTTCCATCATGTCCGCTCGCATCTTGTCCGCTCAGGGCCGCACACAGCTCTGTGTACTTTGTCAGGCATTCCTGGGCAGACCGGCGCACATAACCAAGGTTCTCTAGGGCTAACGCAAACCAACTTAATTCGCGAAGAGCAAATTGACTAGGCGTGCGATCTATCTTGAAGGAGAGTTGCTTTACCTCCATGAAACAGAGGAGGTGGCGCAATTCTTCCCTGCTCCACCTTCTGGAAGCCATTTTGTCTCTGATAAATTAGAACTCGCGCATGCGCTATGAACAACCAGTGCTATTGCGTTCTTTATTAGAACGCGCCTGCGTGTGATTGAGCCGCACGGTAGCGAAAGCATGTAACCCCCCCCCCCAGTCTTGAGGCCGCAAAAAAAGGGGGAAGAAATAGTCGTGCCAACTTTCCATCGAACAGCGACACCCGGTGGAATGATGAGAAATTGCAGGCTTCATTCACAGAGTGGGCTGGGAAAGGCGGGCCAGAAAATAGATTGACGCATGACAGAAGGAAGAGTCCGTGAGGAAAAAAGCGCATGTTTTCCAATGAAGAATACTGAATGATGCGGGAGATTAGAAAAGCCGGGCTCCCATGAAAAATATATATAAACCGGCACCACGCTGGCTCAGGACAGAAACCGGTGCCATGAAAAAAACCCGTTAGTCCTTTTACTACATCGGATCTTCATTTCACCCAGGAAACAGATTTGACAGACATTGATGACCCTTATACTGCTTCTCTGCAAAAATTGACAAATATATCTCCATCTTCCCCATTGGATGCAACTGAGCCTACTATCTTCTTGGAATCGTTAGGAATGCCCATTGGTACTCTAATCCCTCCTCAATCAAATGGCTGTATTTTTAATGACCCTCTGAAAAAGCTTGATCTGATAGAAGAAAAGGATTGACTATCTCCAGATTGTAATAACAGAGCTTTTAATTTGTTATCATGGAATATTGCTGGGTGGAATAACAAAAGACAGGATACTGATTTTATTAATTTTCTTAAAGGGTTTGATGGTATATTCCTACAGGAAACTTGGGAAGCTACTGACTTGAGTATAAATGGTTTCCAAACTTTTCTCCTCCCAGCCTATAAAGTGTCCTCAATGGGTCGCCCAAAATGCGGCCTAGCCAGTTTGATCAGGAACAATAGCTTCTTTAAGCAAACCTTTTTGGGAAATTGTGATTGTTTTGCTCAAGCAATATTACTCTCCTCTCCTACTCTGAGCCTTATTATGATTAATACCTATCTGCCACCCTCTAATAATATTAAGGACTTGGACACTATGTGGTCCAACCTCTCTAAATTTACTTTTAAAATAGCTCAAAATCATCCGTTGGCTCAAATTGTTTTATTGGGAGATTTAAATGCTCGAATTGGGTCAAACCAGCAGGAATGGTCCTCCTCTATGGGTTTTGATGGGGAAGACTTGTTACCTCCCCAATTAAGTTTGCCTCATTACTCTACTGATAAAATTTATAATAAGGCTGGAGTTAGACTGATAGAGTTCTGTGTGACTCATAGCTTAATAACCCTAAATGGACTACCACAATTCCCTTCATCAACAAACTCCACCTTTATATCTACAAGAGGCTGTAGTGTGATTGATTATGGTTTATGCTCTTTGAACTTGTTGCCTCTTGTCAAGTCAGTGAATATTGAAACCCGTACTGAAAGTGATCATCTCCCCCTTTCATTTCTATTAAACTTGCCAATAAAGACCTTCAATTTTTTAAATCCCTCCCCTGATGAGAATAAGGTTTTAATCCTGACAAGGATTAAATGGTCAGAATCTACAGAAATTGAATTGTTCAATATCCTCCAATCTGACTTATTGTCCAAACTAAAGATGTTCATAATTGGCTCTTCCTCTCATGAGGAGGTGCTAATAGCCTTTTCTCAAGTTATAGAGCAATGTAGCTCTATAGCCAAACCGATACGTAAAACTACTTTTGAAACATCGACCTGGTTTGATCATGAATGTTTAACTCAAAAAAGGAATTTGCGATCGATTTTTGGGAAATCTAGGAAAGGAGGCCAAACAATCGATATGGAGCAATATTTATCATCAAAAAAAGCTTATCAGGAATTAGTGGTTGATAAAAAGAAAGCCTATTATCAAAAAAGATGGGACCAGCTCTTTTTATCTCTGAAATCAAGTGACAGTAAAATCTTTTGGAGAACAATTTCTTGTCTATTAAACAACAAACCCTCTCCTGACTCAGGTATTATGCCTCAAGTATGGGTTGATTATTTTTCTAACGTCTTTGGCCATGCTGTGGTCCCTCCATCTGATAATGAGGAAATTATTCCCGCAAATATCCCTCCATGGCATGCAGTAAGTAGGGAAGAAATTATGACCCTAATTTCTAAACTAAAAAGCGGTCGAGCACAAGGTCCTGATGGGCTCCCTGTCGAACTTTTTAAGAAATATGCTGACTGGTGGGCTCCACTACTAGCCAGTCTTTTTACATCAATTGATCATTATGGTATCCTTCCTGATTCATGGCTGAACTCAATATTAATGCCAATCTATAAAAAGGGAGACCCCAATCTACTGGGAAATTATCGTCCTATTAGCTTGCTATCAGTACTGGGCAAGTTATATGCTAGACACCTTGAGACCCGCCTTTTGGAGTGGTCTCAATCTAAATCCATTATTGGCCCAGAGCAAATAGGATTCACTAAGAACAAATCATCTTTAGATCACTGTATCGTTTTATCCTTTCTTGTGAAAAAATACATGAAGATAGGTGGGGGGAAATTGTTTGCAGCTTTCATAGACCTAAAAAGTGTTTTTGACTCTATTCCTAGAGAGAAACTGTGGGACAAATTGTCAAATCTAGGAATTGACCCCAGGCTGCTAATACTTTTAAAGAAATTACACTTAAATACCACCTGCCAAGTTAAATACTCACCTAATGGTGGACTGACTAAGAAAATCTTAATTCAAAGAGGTGTTAAACAAGGGTGTGTTTTAGCTCCCCTACTTTTTAATATTTTTCTTTCTGATCTAGTGCAGTCATTGGGTTCAGTTAATGGTCATCCACCTAAATTAGGGTCCCAGTCTTTACCTCTACTTCTTTATGCGGACGACACCGTCATTCTTTCTTTCACTAAAGTAGGCCTCCAACGATATCTAGATGCTTTTAATAATTATTGCCATTTTAATTTACTTTCTATTAACTCCTCCAAATCAAAAGTAGTGGTATTTTCCAAAAAATGGTCCTCATACAAATGGCACATTGGGAAGGATTCAATTGAACAAGTTAAAAGCTATAAGTATTTGGGAATAACTATAATCTCAGTTGGTCTATACATCGACAAAATACTATTAAAGCCACCAGGATTTCCTTAAATCAACTCAAGCAGTTTTTCTACGCGAAGGGGAATCAGTGTGTTCTGCAGTGATCAAAATCCTGAATTTGAAAATATTCCCCCAACTTCTGTTTGGAGTTCCCTTATGGCTTGGAACTCTTAATCAAGAAGTGGAGAACATCCAAGCCATATTTCTTAGACAAATATTGGGGATACCTAAATGTGTCTCATATTTCACAATTTGTCGTGAAACTGGGCAAAACTTGATTGCCACCAAAGCCTGGATTCAAACAATAAGATATTGGCTCAAATTATATTTTCAAACTGAGCCAGGTTCCCTTTTATATTTCTTGAAAAGTGAACCTCATTATTTCTCATGGGACATATTGATTAGATCTAGACTCTGCCAAATTGGAATTGATTTAGATAATCTTGCTCTGGCCAATGAATCTTACATCTTTAAAAGAATCAAGCAACGTCTCCTTGATGTGGAATTGCAGAATTTTAACCCAGCTCTTCCCCCCATCTGCTCTCCGGCGGCCCTAGGCCTTAATAATGGATCAGGTAAAATGGCTAGGTATCTAGATAACCTAGAGATACCTTCTCAACGCTGCGCTTTTCTATTCGCTAGGGTTAATGCATTCCCATCTAGGATGCTCTTAGGCCGATACCTCCAGATCCCTAGACATGAACGCCTATGCACATGCGGTTTAAACTTGTTAGATACAATTGACCACATCCTTTTAGATTGCCCCTTCTATGTGACTCTGCGGGATAAACTGCTATCTACTTTGCTCCAGTACAAGTCATACAGGAGTAATGAAGTGAAATGCAAATTTCTTTTGAGTGACCATGATCCTAAAATTACGGCTACTGTGGCTGAATTTCTTACAGGAGTTCTTAAAGAACAAGAAAAGTTTTATTAACCCGACTTGTAACTTATATGTATTGCCCTTTGGAGGTATATTGTTGTTTTTTTCTATTTCTGTATTTTGGTATGCCAATAAAGGTTAATGAAATGAAACCGATGTTAATAGATAAGTGTTCCAACTGCATCAGATCCAGTGTAACATGGATGGTTTCTTTCTGCCCCATGTTTGAATTCTGCCAGTCTATAGGTATAGGTACCAATTGCATTTACCTGCAATTGGTACAAAAAGATACTGATTTGAGGGGTTTTTTACTTGTCAAGCTATTGTCATTCTGATAGTGGGTGTTTGACCCACTAATACATTAAACCCCCAACCCAACTCGCATTTAACATATCTGCACAGACAGTAGTGTAGGGATATTAAACTTTCCCACTATTTAGTAGTGTAGAAGAAAGTGTTTATAAAGGAATGGCCATACTTGTGCAAATCCCTTGCTAAACATGTATTTAGTGCTTTTAATCTAGATGCTTGTCTCTGAAGCCATAGAGTGCCCCAGAGTATTCAGGCTAACATGTATAAATTTAAATAAATTTGCCACTGTCAGCTGCTTACCACCTTGGCCTGCTAAGCACCAGCTGCTCTGATTTCACCTGCAAAACTCCAGCTGTTCCAATTCGGAAAAATTCTCCACTCCCCACCCCAAGATTTGGTACCACCACTAGAGCTTTTGACCTCGGGCAGCAATGTTAAGTAATGGCCTGAGTTGACGGGCCAGGGCTAGCTTCTTTGAGTAAGGTTTCCATCATCTGCCTCCTCTAGTTCTTTGTACGGCAACTGTCTGTCACAGCTGCAACTTGGCTGGGCTTAGGAACACATACAGTGTTTAGTTGGGCTTTGATTTGGTTGGTGTGGGGAGGGGGTGTTTGACAAGAATGACCACTGAACCTAGAGTGTGTTTATAATTGTTCCAGTGAGCCTTTGAGATCTGGGTGATGGTTGTGCTTTCAGAGTTTGTAAGTTGCTTTGAATCCCACAAAAGAAGAATGTCATGTAAATACTTAAAATAAATCTGTCCCAAAAACCTGTGAGCAGAAAAATCATAACAGCCATGTTATATCTCTGTCCGCTATCCTGTTTCACACCAGGGCCAACCAGAATGTCTTAGAATGGGTCATGGAGGAACAAAGCATCTCCCTGTCCCCTCCCTCCCTCCAACTTATTCTGGGGTCATTTATGCATGGGTACTTTCACTCACGGTCACCCCCATCTGTCTCAGTTGTTCCTTGGAGTTATGCATGATTGCATAACTGACTGCTTTTGTTTTCAATTTCTTTGCTATAGTTTTGTGCAGTACAGTAAAGGAACTGAAAACAAGTAACTTAATTTAGTTCTTGTTTTATACCCGAATAGACTTTATGTAGTATTGATTACCATCTGAGAATTACTCAAATGCAACCATTTATTGCTAGGAGAAAGGCCTTATCTAAAATTCTTCATTCCCCATCAACAGCTCACAATGTCTAAAAAGAAATAATGTGCTCCTGTCTTTAAGTAAAACTAAAATTTATTCTCACCAATCAGAGCTTGCAGTTCTAATTCATAGTTTATAAAACATAAACTTAAAAGTCTGGGAAGAGGCTAATGTGCAAGCAAGCAAAAGATGGTTATAGCTCCCAGAGTGCCACCTCGTAATGTTGTCCTTGTTAATGAGCATCTTTTACAGGAAATGCCTAATTTAGTAAGTGTAAAAGGCGAAGTTATTCTGCAGTTGTCTACCCACAAGTGTTTTGGTGTAACTGCTGTGTGCTTCATGCAGAGAGCATTGTTTCTGAGAAATTAAACAGAAGGCTCTTTTTTATCAGTCCCTTCTCATCTGCAGAGGGACTCAATTATTATTAAATAATCTCATGCTCTGGCACCCATATGCTGTCCAATGAGCCTGTGGGCCAAACTAGATGATATGGGGTTCACAGGTCAGAACCCCACCATTTTAGAGCTGAACTTGTGCCATTTAAAAATGCTAGGAGGGCCTGACTGGGCCCAGAGCATGCTAGGATTGGGCAATATTGCTTCACCCACCCGCTGTGCCTTTTCAAGTGCCCACATAGATCCCCCCAGGCATTTTTAAATGGTCCGAATTCAGCTCTAAAATGGCAGCGGTGCCTGCAAACCTGACCCGTGGACACCATAAAACTAGTTGGCCCTGAAGAAATAATTCATCTCTTTAGACGTGAGCAGCCAGAGGATGAAATGTGATCAACGTATGTGTAGCTATGCGTTGTAGCAGTTTACGTCTAGGACTACTAGATAAATCATTGGGCAGGAAGTCCTTATTGGTGTACAAAACAAGAATTGTTTCCCACTCCTATTTCTAAATTTGATGGTTATGTCTATCAATAGAGAAGCAACATTGGGGATCCCATGGGAAATGTTACCACGCCCCCACAAACATACATTCAGATGATTCTCTATAATAATGCTTCAAAGTACCAAGGTTATTGTTAGGAAGCATTTTGGGAGTTTCTAAGGCCAATTCTCTTTGGACTTTTTCTCAGAAAGCCCCTGTTTTGCTTGCTTGACTTCTTCCTCTTCTGCACTGGCCATATATTTCCGCCAGATCGTGCAGCGTTGCACTTATTGTTACAGCCAGAGCAAGAACTGTGATGTCTGCTTCCATTTTCAGCCTGTTGTGGGGCTCAACAGCACTCCTGGTTGTTGTTGCTGGAGACCAAGGTAAGCAATTCAGAGGGAGCTCTTGCAGTTCTTCAGCTTCTGCAACCTGACCTCTTACTTTAACTTTCTCTCTCTCTCCCCCCCCCACATTGTTCTGTTCTGCTTTTTTAACCTTCTTTCCATAGAAAGCGGTTAAAGTTAATATTGAGTGCAGTACACTTGGACCTCTTGTGGTGTTCTCAGCTGAGTTCCAGTACTAGAGCAGAGTTCAACTGAGAGTAAAGTGCTTGGGGCGTGAGGCTGTGGGAAGGTGAGCAGCTACCACAGGCACAAGAGAGTCTTGGTTTAGCTCTGTTCTTTAAGTACTGGACTTTCTTCTGCTTCTTTATATGTGGCAGATCTGGTCTTAAACAAACGAGCTTAATTTCTCCTCCTGGGTTCATTCAGGTGCAGACTTCTGTATTTTGTTTATTGATTCTAACCATGCCAAAGCTTGAAAAACCTACTCCCTACCCCCCAAAAGAAGTGCAAAAGAACAAACTGCTACATTTCTGCCTTTCCAAATATAGCTATAACTTTAATAACCAAATCAGGAGGGGTTGCAATCCTTTGTTTAAAAGCCTTGTCAGTTTTTTTAAAAAACCATGTTCCTATGGAGGTATGAAAGGAGATGGGTAAACTCTCTGTGTTGATCAAAAATAGCAAATCCACACTGTTCGTGCTAACCTGAGGTCACACTGGGAATTTCCCCTGTAAATTAAATGACTAGTCCAATGGATCCCTTCCACTAATTGAGAAATCTTCAGTTGATGGAAAGTGTCCTTCCTCTAATGGAAGAAGCCTTCTTCCAACAGACCATCCCTAAAGTTTGAAGGCCAAACTAGATACAATGGAGTATCTGATCAGTTTGTTTATACTTACGTTTCCCCTAATCATGCATTGGGTGGGAGTTAGAGCAAAAGGCACATGAGGGTGTGTGGAGGTGAACTCTCCCTGAGTCCACCACTAACACCCCCGCCCCCATGTCTTCCCCTCTCACATCCTCATTTCCGTTGCTGATGCTCAGCTGAGGAGCAAGGTGCCTGAGAAGCATAATGGAGGGAGACAAATCACGGGTGGTTTTAGAACCCCTTTCCCATTGTTCTAGAATAGGAGTCCTATCCCAGGCCATACCAGCTTGGGGCAGAGCTGGGTTTAAGCAGATGAGTCTGCCATCATCACATCTTCTTACTCAAAAGGAAGCCAAGGGTTGCCCCCAGGTGGGGCATGAAGTTAATTAAATTATGACTGATCTCCAGAGAACAGAGATCAGTTCTCCTGGCGGCTTTGGAGGGTGGACTGTATGGCATTTATACCCCAACTAAGGTGCCTCTCCAGGCTCCACAACCAAATCTCCAGGAATTTCCCAACACTGAGTTGGCAACCCTAAGTAAGTCTCACTGTATTCAGCCAGACTTAATCATACAGGATCTTCATTTAAGTGTGTTCTCACACAATGCATAACCAACTTTTGGAATAAATTGTCACACCTTGTGATGGTGATGAGTTTGAATGGCTTAAAAGGACAATAGAAACTCAGGAAAGAGAAACCTTTCAATACCCATTACCCACTATAGTTACCAGTAGAACTTCCATGTTGCTTCTGATAACAAGATGCCAGTAGTCATATATTGCCCCGTCCCTCTGCAGATCCCCAAGAGGCTGTTCCTGAAGGTCCACTCACCTGCAGAAACAACATTTTGGGGGGTCAGTGGGCTGCAGCAGAAGAAGTGGATTGCTGTTTCCCACATTTAAGAAAAGGGCACTGCATTTTTCTTAATAGTGTGGTTGGATACAGGCATCTGGTAATCCTTACAACAATCCTGTAAAGTAGATCAGTATTACTATCTCCAGGGTATAAACAACAGCCTGAGAAGCAGCAGCTTGCCTAACCTAAGGCGACCTGTGAGTAGGGCTGTCAATTCGGTTCGGTCCGAACTGAAAATCAACCGAATTTCCCCTGATTCGGTGATTTTCTGTTCGGACGGATCCGAACTCAAAACTGGCGGGCAACCGGGGGGACCGAATTCAGCGAGTTCGGGAGTTCGCGAATAAATTCGGCAAATTCGGCCCCCCTTCAGGGGAGCCCGCTGAAAGGCGCGGGCTGCCCTTTAAACTGATCTGAGCCTCCCGGCCGGGAGGCACAGATGAGTTTAAAGGGCAGCCCGCCCCCCTTCAGCGGGCTCCGCTGGAGAGGCGCGGGCTGTCATTTAAACTCATCTGTGCCTCCCGGCCGGGAGGCTCAGATGAGTTTAAAGGGCAGCCCGCCCCCCTTCAGCGGGCTCCGCTGGAGAGGTGCGGGCTGTCATTTAAACTCATCTGTGCCTCCCGGCCGGGAGGCGCAGATGAGTTTAAAGGGCAGCCCGCCCCCCTGACCGCCCGATCAGTTTAAAGGGCCCCCGCGCGCCTTCAGGGAATCCCTCTGAAGGCGCGCTGGGGCCGAATTTCCCCCCGAACTCCGGATCCCCCCGAATTACCGGGGATCCGAAGCGGGGGAGTTCGGACTTCGGCACGTACCGAACCCACAAGGGTCAAATTCGGCCGAATCCGAACTGTACCAAATTTTTTTTTTTTTGACAGCCCTACCTGTGAGTTCAAAGCAGGGGTGAGAGTAGTTCTGGGGAAATTCTGATTTTTTTATTTCTACTCACCTTTCCAATTGTGCACTGAACTCTTTAGTTGTTGATTTGCTAGCAGAGTTGCCAACTGACGAGAGGAAAAAGCCTGACTCAATAAGAGGGTGATCTGCAGAAAGCGAGAAAAGCCTTTTTACGAAGCGGAAATCGGCCTTAATGTCTGCAGAGTTAAGACATAGGAGCAGAGCTGGCCCAAAAGTTAGCAGTTCTGTTTGTGAAAGGTAACTTGAGAAGGAGCTCAAAGTTTAGTTCAAACATTAATCTTCTGCTTTAGGAGGAAGAAATCTCTCTTCTCCTACCCTGGGAGGGAGGGAAAGCTGGCAAGCAGGCAACTGACCCCCCCCCCACTTCCTCCTCCGCTGCCTGCTTCTTCCCCTGCCACTTTCCCCTGTCCAGCTTCTTCCCCTACCAGCTCCTCTGGCCAGGTGCCATGCCCACCCAGTTGGCAGGGCAGCAGCGGCTCCTTTCCTGCCTCAGGCCACACAGCAGCTCACCTTGCCTGACCTACATTCCCCCACCCAGCCTCTCTACCTGGACATCTGCCCAGCCTTCTCCTTACATGCTCCCACAAGGGATGGAGGAAGAACAGCTTCTTCTTTGCTGCTGACTCCCTCTCCCATCTGGCTTCTTCCACTGCAGGCTCCTCCACCACTGCTGCTGGGCTCCGTGCCCACCCAGCTCACCGGAAAGTGGCATCCCCTTGCCTGCCTGGGCCTGCAGGGATTTGCCCTGTCACCTGGCCTGCCTTCACCCAGCCAGCCCCATTCCATAATGGATGAAGGGATGGGGCTGGCAGACCCCACCCCCCACATTGCTCATAAAGTGACAGTGGCTGGGCTTCTTCCTAATCTGCTCAGGTGCAGCAGCTCAGGATGTGCCTGGGTTTGTGAGCAGTGCACCTGGGTCCACATCCACCACCGGTGGTATCTTGTCTTATGGTGCACCCATGTCTGAGTGTCTGCCCCAGCTGGAGTCCCTGTGCGTCTGCCCCATGGGCTTTGTGCATGCCTTAGGATTGCTAGGTCCCTCTTTGCCACTGGAGGGAGGTTTTTGGGGCAGAGACTGAGGAGGGCGGGGTTTGGGGTGGGGAGGGACTTCAATGCCACAGAGTCCAATTGCCAAAGCGGCCATTTTCTCCAGGTGAACTGATCTCTATTGGCTGGAGATCAGTTATAATCCCAGGAGACCTCCAGCTAGTACCTGGAGGTTGGCAACCCTAGCATGCCTGCCCCAACCTACCTCTTTCTCTCTTGCTGAATGGGGCAGGCTGGCATACAAGGATCAGGTATTGGGAGAGCCATGAAAAAAGTGCTGGTACTCCATACTGGTGAGTACTGTCACCAAAAAAAGCCCTGGCTATCTCTATCGCTGTCCAAGCAACCAAGGGGCTATCTGCCTGATAACTAAGGGGGATGAAGTACCAGACTTGATGGCAGTTTGGTCTGATCCAGAAGAATTATTTTAAAACACCAAGAAAAAGCAGTCCAAGTCTTACACAGAGAAGTGCATCAAATCCTTTTCAACTAAGCAATGAACACACAGCACTGCCATAAACTTATCATAGCAACAGGGAAGCCCCAGGGAAGTAGCTGCAGATCACCCAACTTCCCACTTGAATTTGATTCCTGTAAATAAACAGTTCTCAAAAGCCCCATTGGACAGCAAACTTTCCACAAGAAAGAAAACACAGATCACCAATAATAAATCACCCTTACTTTGTATGAGGAACTATATACAGGAAACATGGCTTACTAATTAACTGTGAAATATGTCCTGTTCAATACAATTGTCTTACTGTGTGCCAAAGAACACATTATAAGTAGGGTTGCCAACCTCCAGGTACTAGATCGAGATCTCCTGCTATTACAACTGATCTCCAGCTGATAGCGATCAGTTCCCCTGGAGAAAATGGCCGTTTTGGCAATTGGACTCTATGGCATTGAAGTCCCTGCCCTCTTCAGGCTCTACCCCAAAAACCTCCTGCCAGTGCCAAAGAGGGACCTGGCAACCCTAATTATAAGCTTTAGACAAGAGGTACCTTATGTATAATTGGACTATGGATCAAGATGGTGTGGTTTAGTTCTTCAGGTTCTATTGCATTTACTTTTTAATTAGGGTGCTTTGTTCTCCTTGGCCCTTTTCAAGGAATAAATCTGATCACCATCATTCTCCTCTTTCTTCATGGAAACTTCCACAGCATACAGATGGAATTGGCTTGATATAATGGCAAGTCCAATGCAGCCTCCATTTCATGATCATTATGACTGCATGTGAATTGTTCCATAGGGGTAGCTGTGTTTGACTATTGTGGCAACACAAAAAAGCAGTGGCACCTTCAAGATTAACATTTATTCAAGTATGAGCTTTTGTGAGTCATGCAAGCTAATATTGGAATAAATGTTCTTAGTCTTTATGGAGCCTCTGGACTTCTTGAATGATTGCCAAGTACATTTAAGAGATTCAATATAGGGTCATAATGTTTTCATTGTACTTGGTATAACTAATATTGATACTATAATGTACCATTTACTGCTACTACTGTAGCTTGTTGATAGCACTAATGGGACTTGATATCTTCTGTATCCAAGACCCATATCACAGCTGGAAGATCAGGCAATCATTCCAAAGGTCAAAACCCAAAGATTGCTTGTTATACAGCTTCGCAATGACCATTGACCTTATTTTTCCTTTCTCTTTCTTTCTTATTAGGTAGCTGTGGCCCCCCAACTCGATTATACTTTGCTGAGCTAATGGATGAGTATAAAGATAAGACTTCCTTTCCTGTTGGGTCGATTGTGAAATACAAGTGTCGACCAGGCTATTTTAGTTTTAAGACATCTCTTAAATCTCTTAAATGCCTTGAAAGCTTAGAGTGGTCACAAGCTCCGAAATTCTGTAAAGGTAAGTTTCTTAGAAGCTATTATACAAGGAAAAAGAATGGGCCGGATCCTTATCCAAGAATACTGTATAATGCCCAAAATTTCTTTGGTCTATCAAGTTATGCATTTCTGCCCTTGTGGTGGTATTTATTTAAAATGTAACACAAGCAGCGACACAGAATTGATTCTGCCAGTAAAGGCAACTTGACATAAAAATCAGAAAATAACATTTGTCTTGTTTTCTGTCAGAAAAATCATGTGGAAATCCAGGAGAACCAGCTAATGGCAGGTTGATCGTACCAAAAGATCTTCACTTTGGTTCCACTGTAAATTTCATTTGTGATGAAGGGTAAGTGCCATGCAAACCAGTAAGACTGCCATTTTTGTTCTGGTCACGCCCCTCTATTTTTAATAGCAGCATGATAGACAGAAATCAGTAAGCGAAACTTTTCCTTTCACTAAATCTCTAATCGGGAAGAGCTTCATCAACTGATTTTGAGTTGTTATCCAAATCTTAAAGACTAAGAATCTTGTCAAGAAAAAGAATAGTCTTCTGGACAATCTATTCTTCCAGCGTTATCCTATGGGCATTTATTCTGAAGGAAATCATTTTGCTCAAAAGCAAGTGTAAAGAAGGTCACACTATAACGTGAAACTATACAAATGCCCACTAACATAGATAGCTCTAAGAGGGGATTAGACAAATTCACAGAGGAGAGCTCCATCAATGGGTTCTAGTCATGATGTGACTAAAGGGAACCTGCATGCCTGGAGGCAGCAAAGCTCTGAAAACCAATGCTAGGAGGCAATCTCAATTAGATGCTATCCCATTTGGCCATTTGTGGCAACTGTTTAGCTAGTGTGTTTAACAGGATGATGGATTAGATGGACCACTAATCGTATTCAGCAGGGCACCTCTTAGATTAGTCTGCAAGCTGCTTATTCCTTTCCTTCAGTTGTCCGTGTATGAAGCTTATTCTTACTTAACGTATTAGTGGAATTTGCTCCATCGCACATACTTTTAAAGCCGTGTCTTCCAACCCCTAAAGAGCCCTAGATTTCAGCCAACTGAGATGGATATCATTAGGCTCCAGGTACTTGATATCATAAGATATCTGTGGACTTCAGGCTGAGAAGATTGCTTGTTGTGGATCGGAACATACATTCAGATTCTACGCACCTAAATTCTGTACATTTCTGTTTCTGTTTCAACACAGGCACAGGCTAATTGGACGGTCTTCCATACGGTGTATGATATTTGCCCAAAAAGTAGATTGGAGTGGTGAAATTCCTTTGTGTCAGCGTAAGCCTTTAAATCTATGTATCTGTGGGAAATGTCATGCTTCTAGGTACCACTTTCACTAGTGTATGTTTGCATGCTTTTAGGTTAATTTAGTGTATGTTTGCATGCTGATTCTTATCCCATGGAGTGGTCCCTTATTTAGTATTAACAGAAATACTAATAGAAAAGAAGAGATATGTCAAAACTGTAAAAAGCACTATTAATACATTATAAGGCTGGTATAGTCAAATGAAGTACTCTTAATATTCTGACATATATAATACAGTATGTTCCTGTGATCTTACAATGTGTTCCTTATTTTGGAACTGTTCAAGAGGTAATGTTAACTAAGAATGTCCTTTTCCTGCTCCTCTGGTGAAGAAGGTGCCCCCCCAAAGGTGTTTCTAAGTTTTCCCTCAGAAGAGCATTGTTCCTATAATCAAGATTCAAACATAATTTTAGTTCCCCAAGAAAATTACACAATGAATCTGTTGAAGATAGGAAAATAAATACATATTTGTTCTGGTCGAGTGGCATGATAATAAATATAGAATGGGATTACATTTACCTGTAGTCTGTGGTAATATAAGGAAATAAATCAGTGCCTTCATGAAACTCAGGCTGCAGTAGTAAGAACACTTCACTTGGAGTAGGCCCCGCTGACTAAAATGGGAGTTACTTCTGAGCAGACCAATTTAGGCTTGCTCCCAAAGAATCTTAAACAGGGCACAATTCATCACTTATGTTCTTGGGTATACTTTCCAACCACATTTAATTAAATTGGGTTCTGTGCAGATGTTCTTAATGTAGTGTGCAATGATTATCTACAATGGTGTAAAACAATTTTAATGAAAATAGGACAGATTAAAATTGAGTTCATTTAAGAATTCAACAAAGAAGCATTGTTTCATTGTTTACTGAATGTCCCATCCTGCAGATTGTATTCATTTACTCTGTTGTAATCCCCCTTGAGTCCAAGTGAGAAATGCAGACTATAAATAACCCAAATAAATAAATAAATAAAAGTTGTTGGGAATTTTATGACTTTATATTATTACTTTACATGTTGTTATTTTTTATGGCTTTTAGCTTCTGTTGGCTCAAGAAATTACATATTACATAGAAAATAGTTTTTATAAAAACAGAACGAATTGCTTAAATCACTGTCTTTAAATCTATTTCCTGTCTCTTTCTCTAGGTATTCCTTGTTACCCACCTCCAGATATTCCCCACGGCAAGCACGATGGGGGATATGATCGGGACTATCACTACGGGGATGCTGTAACTTATACCTGCGACAGAGACTACCCCCTTGTTGGAAAGCGCTTTATTCACTGCACAACTAAGGATGGGGTAAATGGAGTGTGGAGCGGCCATCCAGCTTGTGGAGGTGTGTTTCTTTTGTTGCTTGTGTACAAAAGTTAACTTGTGTTAACTTTTAAGCAAGCACGAATCACTTTGGGATGCATTTGAACAGATGTTGCCCAACAAAATAAACATTAGCTATCCATATCCCTAGAATAGCACAACCTAACCTATCAGTGAGTAATAAAAATACCAAGATGCAGGCCTAATCCTGTTTTACTTCTTTATAGTTATTAAAGTATGTATTTTTTCCAGTGACTCCTTGTCCAGCTCCTCAGATTGAGAATGGAAGCATAGTGGATGGTCATTCTGGCACATACACCCATAAGCACAAGGTTACTTTGGACTGTGGTGCTGGCCACATACTAACTGGCTCAAGAGAGATCTCTTGCCAAGCAGATGGCACTTGGGACCCTCCTGTACCTCTCTGTGAACAGGGCAAGTATGAATAGGGAACTTTTGTATATAGGAGTTTCTTCATTGCAGAGTTTCTTTTCAGACTCATCTTCCTCTTGATTCATTGATACGTTGTGAGATAAACAATCCTGTTCTCTACTGTGTGCTCAGAAACTTGTTTGAAGGTTTTAAAGGCCCATGTATTTATGTAATACAAATCACAAATCCCCCCCAATTCCCCCTTTTTCTGTTTATATTTTTATGGGGGGGGTGCTGACTGGTTACTTTTGCTGCAGTTTTATATTGCATCAAGAGCGCCAAGTGAGACAGATATTTAATAGTTTCATTTTATGGGGCAAATTTGTATTTAAGAATGTTTTAATATGATGAAGATATGTTTTTTAAATATGTTGTGCACCGCCCTGAGCCCGGCTTTGCTGGGGAGGGTGGGATATAAATTTAATAAAATAAAAATAAATAAATAATAGCTGTATAAGCCACAGTGCTATAGGCGATGCCAGAACAGATCAATCACTTCTCTTTTAGAGAAAGTGATCAATCCAAAGCCATTTCCAAGTTTCTGCCCAAGAAGAGATTTGAACACATATTTCCAGGGATAAATCCTACATCCTTCACAATTAGAACATGCCTCAGTGCAATGAAATTCACTGCCCATGAGAGCGAGCAAGACAAAGCAAAGGTGGGACAAGAAGATCCATTAACTTTTTTGTTGTTGTTGCTTTGAGCAGAGAATACATTTCTTAGGCAAATACTACTAAGGTCTGAAAGCACTTGATGAAGAAAGGTATGTTCTAGGTGAGCAAGGTAATAGAAAGCAAAATTCTGTTCATTTATTATTATTATTGTGGCTCAAAAAAAGAGATAGTGAAAATGATCATAATAATACAAATCATACCAAAATAACTCAATCTTATTTCAGCAATCTGGAGACATGGTAAAATTTTAAAAAGATTACAACCGGAGATTTCAGAGTTTTCTATGCCAATGCATTCAGCTTTGATGGAACTATAGATAATTTTAGAATGGGGACAGAAAGACTATTTTGTAAACAAGAAGAAAAGTTATGAGAAAATGGGAATTGTGGGAAGATGAATAGTTCTACAGTTTAGTTCTGTCAGATTTTTAAAGCAAGAAGTTTTCTGGAACATATGCTTGCAACCTGTCCCATTGTTAGGAAGAGTTCTTGCCTACCAACTGTGAATTGCAAGGCAAATGGTTAAACATCATAATGAACTTCAAATCCATTAAAGATATCAATATTTTAAAGTGGAATTAGGATTTAAGAAAGACTTTTGTAGTGTTTCTATGATTAACACATTTTATTTAAACCCAATTATGGAGGAAGCAATCTGTTTAATTGCAGGAACATTGAACAAGGTGTACAAGTTTATCAGTGGTTTCATTTGCAAATGTCTTTTGCTTTTGGTAGAAGTGTGACATACAGCCCATTCCTGAGAGCTGCCATGATCGGGAACAGCATGGCCGTGCTGCCTCCAATGAGGTTTCACAGCTGCTCTGGGAGGAAAAAAGGGCTATATTTTTTTTAAATATGGAAAATGGGTGGGGGGAGCCCCATAGAGAACAGCAATGCTACACCAACAAAAAGGTGGTGTAGCACTGTCGTAGCTTTAGGGGGTGTTCCCAGGAAGAAAGGTGTTAGGAAGCTGCCTAATGGCAGCTCCACCCCTGAACAATCGGGAACGCCTCCCAGGACATCAGCACAAGGACTTGCACCTGGAAGAGGCTGGCAGGAGGCTGAGTTGGTGTCCAAAGGCCACGCTGCTGCTGCTGCCGTCCAGAAGGGACGGCATAAGTGCCCCAACACCAACGTAAGTGCCAGTTTAGACAGTGCAAGTGGTATGGACACCTAGGGGTCACGCTACCTCCTATGCCCATTCAGCCCCGAACCTCAGGAATGGGCTGATAGTTTTAAAAATGGTTGGAGAATATTTGTGTATATTTTAACTGCTGGTACAGTGGAATCCAAAACAGAGCTATATCCTTCTAAGCCCACTGGCTTCAACAGACTTAACTCTGTTTAGGATTGCCCTGATAGTGTTGCCTATGTAAGACTTTGGGTTATTTGACTGTCAATGCCATCCTGAGCAGAGCTACATCCTTCTGAATTTATTTAAATCAATGAGTTTAGAAGCTTGTGAGTCTCTTTAGGAGGGCACTGTCAATCTGTTCCAGCAAGATATTGACCTTTTGCCTTGAATTGATAGAATCTTAGAGTTGCAAAGGGCCGTACATGGTCAATGCAGGATCAGCCTAAGACAACCCTGACAAGTGTTCATCCAAGTGTTGCTTGATGGCTGCCAGTGAGGGGGAGTTGATCACCTCCGTAGGCAGCTGATTCCACTGCTGAATCACTGTAAAAATCTCTACCTTTCTACCCATAATTTAAACCCATTTCTCAGATGCTGCTATATTATGGGGCATTGGAAATGTCTACAACAGTGGCTGGTGAAGATTTATAATATGAAGATAGTGGGAAAGCATTCAGCCATGATACAAACAAGAAAAAGAAAAGGGATTGATGGAGGAAAAAATGTCCCCAGATATTATCAGTATTTTTATCGTGTTTCTATGATAATTGTATCCTCAAATACTGATAGAAAAAGTCATTCCAAGGTTTTGTGTAACATGTTTTTCACTAACATAGTAAGAGGGTTTAAAAATGCTTTAATGCTGAGTAGCTTGTTGCAGGTTTCTTCCTTTTTAATTAGGACTTGCATGAGAAGAGAAAATTACTCTAGTCCCTGATAATCTTTGTGTTGCATTTGGTTGTTACCACTGGTAGGACATCAGGCCTTGGAAGATGCAATCTGAGAAGGCATGGAACAGATTACTGAGTTTCTTTTTACACAAACATATTCTCCCTCTCTTATTAGCTATCCAGTGCTCCATACCTCAAAGGATCACCAATGGGAAATACAACAGTCAGTCATCAGAAGTTTTCACTGAAGGGGCATTTGTAGAATACAGTTGTGAACCTGGGTACAAACTTATTGGAGAGGCCAGATTGTATTGTACAAAGTCTGGGTCTTGGAGCTTCCCAGCACCTTACTGTGAAGGTGAGTTTCTTTTAGTCTTTTCTTTTTAAACTGTATTTAAACTATTAAATCTAAGAATATCTCCAGGGGTGACAACAATCAGGTAGGACTTATCGCATTCATAGAAATTAAAGAGAAGTGCTGCTCACTCATGGCTCATTTATATCTACCAGTACACTTATGTGAGTGGTGGTCATGGCTGATTTAAGATATGATGAACTAGTTCAGTGGAACCATTGGGTTCAAGCAAAGGGCTGGGTTCAAGCATTCACAGTATTCTGCCTTTTGCTTGAAGCTGTCACTCAGACATCCTGAGACTGCATTTACATGTTGTGCTACTTCCCACTCATACAGCTTCATGCTACAAAACAAATGCATTTAATGAAAACAGGAAAAGATACAACACAATCTGGACCAGATGCTGATGTTCTCCAGTTTCACACTATTAAGACCCCATTCCAAAAGTCTTCTTGTGCAGGGAAGATCCTAGAAGCCAGGGTCTTAGAAGACAGGGTCTTTTAGTTCCTGGAGGCCAATGTCCTTGATGCTATGCCTAGAAGGTTGGAGCAATACTCTTAGCAAAGGGGAAAAGATGGAGTGCATTGAAGAAAGTGAAATACGTTGCTTCCAGCTGATTTCAAAAGATGTGGGTTGCTGGCAGACAGCAGATCTCCTCAGCAATGCCTCATCAACCTCATCAAATGACCTTTATTGGCATATTCTCAGAAATATAGCATAGACTGTACACAAGAATTCTCATTCCATACATTTCCCATATAGATATTATTTAAGCTTTGATCCTAGACTTGACAACTTCCGTCAAAAATTCTGCCACCTTTAAAGTGACCTCAGGGATAGAGTCGTTCATTAAAAACCGGCATATGGCAGTTTCGTGGCTAGATTTCTATTTATCCATCAAGGGTAAAATTGTTTTCTTACGAGGGCCATCATGCAGAAGACAATTTATAATTATATGCTGAAGTGTATCATGTTAACTCAAACCGCATAAACATATTCTTTTTTCAAAGGGGATATTTTTAAACCTGCCCTTTAATACCTCCGAGGGGAGGGCATTAAGTCTGGCGAGCATAAAAGCCCTCCGTTCGAGGGGATTCTCAAGTGTATCAAAGTACTGTTGTTTCCCATATCTAACCTGTAGACCTAATTTAAGAGGGGAGCATGTTGGTGGAATAGATGGACATATCATTTGTTGTTCTTGGTCTAAAATTCTTTGTTTGATAATATTGAATGCTAGTTTTTTGTGTAACATTGACAGATCCTCTAAGGAAATGCCAGTCTGGCCAAGTTTAGCTAGAATAGTGGAGAACCAACTAGCTTTGTAGGTGTCTTTTAGCAAACGGAACATAAGAGTTCCTTGATTTGCCCTAAAGTGAATTTTAAACCAGTATTTAAAGGTTGAAATCCAAACTCTGGTTTCGACTAAATTCTGGCCTGTTTCTAAGCATAAGGTCACATATGGGACACATTTCGGTACTTCTAGGATTTGCCTCAAAAATTTTGCTTGAATACCCTCCACAGACTTATTTAGTGCTCCTCAGCAATGCTTTGGGGGCCTTTCCTCTTTCCCCTTGTGTGATTACAGCAAATGTTTTCAATAGGAAGAGGGCTCCACATCAGAGTGTATGTTCTCAGCCTCTTTCAACAGATAAGTTTCCAGCCTTGTATTAGGCTATAGTAACCCAGCTAAAGCTATAATTGCTAACAGTGCAGCGTTATCAGTTACACAGAAATAGCTATAAACACAAATGCTTCATTCCTGTTAAGTAGGCAAATTAGAGAGCATTGCCGGTACAGGGTCAGGCTCCGCTTTGCCTGCTCTGCCATTTGTTACCACAAGGTGGTTACACATATTTTATATTTGCACATCCACATACCGCAAAACTTTTGATCATCCATTATGCTAAAAAGTGTGACTGAATTGAGCTTCTGTTCCATAAACATTGTTACACATGGAAACAAACAGCGAATAGAATATAATGTGTCTCTTGTACATTTCTCACATCGCAATATGCAGAAAAGGTATTGTTACACAATAGGTCAAAAAATTAATACCTTTGTCCAAGTTACTTTTTCACAAATAGACTTCATCTTGCAGAATCAGGGCATCCCGAAAGTTGCTTCTCACAGACTTTTTCCCGAGTTATTTTTTTATTGTTATTTAATTTATATCCTAGTCTCTCACTGACAAGTCAGGCTCGAGGCAGTTTATATCAATATAATCAACATATATAATCAATTAAAACACAATAATACATATGATACATATAACTTCCTATTAAAACTAATAAAATCAGCAATTTATGCATTATCAATTGATCCAAATGTCAGTAAAATCATATATAAATCCTCAGTCTGGAGAGGGAAAGGCGGGTGGGCAAGATGGAACCAGGCTTAGTTGTACTCGAAGCCAGAACAGGGAGGCTAGTTTGATGGAAGCCATTACTGTCCTCAACTACAGGCCTGGCGGAACATCTCCGTCTTGCAGGCCCTGTAGAATTGAGCTAAGTCCCACAGGACCTTGGTTTCATTCGACAGAGAGTTTCACCAGTTATATGGAACTATCTATCCTTGTTCTGATTACCTGTTCTTTATCAAGAATATTTTTTGGAGGTTCCACATTTATAATGAAAAACTGACAGGTTTCACGTAAGGACTGGTGATTTAAAAGCATAAATGCTCCATGCCCAGAAGATGGCAACAAAAACCTCCAGGATCCCTGGCCAATCTGGCCTGGTGGAAAATTGCTTCCTGACTCCAAAGAGGCAATCAGCAGTTCCCTGGGCATGTAAGAAAGGTCCATGAGAGCTGAGCACTTCCTGCCTTCCCTCTCATGATCTGCCTAAATTCACAGAACCAGCACTGCTGTCAGATGACCATCCAGCCTCTGCTTAAAAACCTCCAAAGAAGGAGAGCCAACCACCTCTCAAGGAAGCCTGTTCCACTGACAAACCGCTCTAACTGTCAGGAGGTTCTTCCTAATGTTTAGCCGAAAATCAGCATTTCCTTGTGCATGTAAGAAAGGGCCATGAGAGCTGAGCACTGATTCATCCCTTCCTGCCTTCCCTCTCATGATCTGCCTAAATTCACAGAATCAGCATTGCTGTCAAGAATGTTTTTGGGGATTTCACTTTTATAATGAAAAACTGACAGGTTTCACTTTAAGGACTGGTGACTTACAAGCATAAATGCTTTTTCAGTTTGAACATTCAGCTAATTTCACTTCCAGAGCGGTCATGTGCCATGCTACTTGTTTTCCAAGTGACCAAGTACTCTGAAAGAATTCTGAATTTATGGCCTTATATGTATCTTCCTTTAAAGTATGTAAAATCCACCAGCTGAAGAAGGTGTTGGGGACTGCTGCCGATATGCCCCTTAACCTGCAGTCCCCTGCTTTGCCCCTCTCTGGTTTCTCTTCAAATCTTATAATTTTGAGTCCCTTTGTGTCCTTTAGTAGGTCATGAACATATGAAGCTGCCTTATACTAGCTTTGTACACCCAATCCTTCCATGCGTTGACTGAATATATGGAGAGGAAGAACGGGCATGAGCATGCTGGTCCCCACCTCCGTGTGATTGCCAGATGGAACACATAGCACCTATGTGTAGAGGCAGTGTTAGGGTTGCCAGGTGCCCACTGGTGGCAGGCAAACCCCCGGTAATGTGCCCCTCTGCCCGCTGACCAGCTGAGGGCCGGTGGGCAATCGTGCACGCGTGTGCCACCTCGCGAGGAGCCTTAGACCACTCAAACCCTTAGTTTTTAGTGGTCTATGGCTCCTTGCAAGGCAGCACTTCCGGTTGTAAACCAGAAGTGCTGCATCGGCGTGCACACGCGTGCTCACAGAAACCTCCTTCCAAAGGTGAGTGGGGACCTGGCAACCCTTGGCAGTGTCCACATAGATACTTCCTCCCTGTGATCAGCAGGGTTTGGAAAGCAGCTTCCCTGATCATGGGGTGGAGCCTGAAGAGGGTGGGTTTGGGGAGGGAAGGGACCTCAGTGCCACAGAGTCCAATTGCCAAAGGGGCCATTTTCTCCAGGTGAACTGACATCTATTGGCTGGAGATCAGTTGTAATAGCAGGAGATCACCAGCTAGTACTTGGAGGTTGGCAACCCTATGGTGAGGCTAGGGTGGGGCCTGCATGCTTGTGCCTGCTTTCCCCCTCTGCATGTTCAGTCAATGTGTAGAAGGGTCTTGAGTACTATTTATTAATCACTTTGTTTTGCATTTGGCCTTAAATATACAAACCACAGAACAGATTTAAAGTGAGGTCAATATTCAAGCTCCCCCTTTCTGCAGTGAATCATAGAATCATAGAGTTGGAAGGGACCACTAGGATCATCTAGTCCAACTCCCTGCACAATGCAGGAAATTAACAACTAACTCCCCCCACATCCCCAGTGACCCCAACCCTCCCCCCACCATGCAGGATCCCACAAGTGAATATTATTGCTCCAGGCAAATCCTTATGTGAGATGTGCTTTAGATCTTGCAGACTTCCCTGGAACCCCATAACCATGTACCTCTAAGGAAGGTTAAACCCATCTAAGCCCATTGAAATTAATGAGCTTAGAAGGGTGTAACTCTGCTTAGGACTGTATTGGAAGTGTAGGGCAAAGTACAAACACTGCATATGTTGTCTTGCAGGGACTTCCCAAGCATCTATTTCACTCTAGCTGGTGAGCTACATGTCTACAGTGCTGTTAATAGAAAAAAAGTTACTATTCTTGTCTTTCCTGGAGGCTCAGGTTTGGCCTTTATATTAAGGTACTGTAAAAGGAAACAGTGCTACAGTTCCCCGCATCTAACTCCTATATATGCTGTAGAATTTGATGGTGGCTTTATATTTGCATTTGTAGTGATGGGCTGTGTAGGCCTGGAAATTCAGAATGGAAGAATAACAAGTTCTAAAGTTCTCTTCAAACCCGGAGAGATCATTACCTTTGAATGTGACCCTGACTTCGACCTGCTAGGCAACCAGGTGATTCAGTGCCAGTCTGACAGTACATGGGATTCACCTGTACCCACCTGTGTCAACGGTATGCACTCTTTGATTATTTATGTCACTTATATCTTGTCTTTCTCCCCAATGGAGACCCAAAGTAGCTTATATGAATTATTCTCGCTTCCTCCATTTTACCCTCACAATGACCCTGTGAAGTAGGTTCAACTGAGAGTAGATGATTGGCCAAAGGTCATCCGGCAAGCTTCTATGGCAGTACTAGTAAGATTTCATCCTCTTACTATGAACAGGAGTGCTGGTTAATTTAAACAGTTTCAAATGCACACGGATGAATATAAAAGTCTCATGTAAGTTCACATGCACTCATCATCATCATTTATTTATTACGGTCAAAGACCAGTTTATACAAAAAGAGATATCATAATAATTAAAACAGAATGTCTGATATTTGGTAAAATAGTCTATTTAACATAAAAATCATTTTAGCAGCTTCTTCTGCCTTATTGCACATGCCCTAGCACAGAATCTCGCAACCTGATAGGTAATATCTTTAACAGAATCTTCTAATAATAGAGTGGTATAGCGAACTCTGTCTCTATCTGGGAAGCTAGACAAAATTGGATCAATGAGCATTTTGCGTATGTCTTGATAAAATGGGGAGTGTAATACACATGCACTCATTAAAAAAGGAAAGAAATCTCTCCTGAAATAACAAGATAATGGAGGCTGTAATCTATTAAGGCATCCCACAGTGGTCTTTTATGCATGACTGTTTCACTCACCATCACCCCTCTGGCGACTTTAGATCTTTGTGTTGATTATGCATGCCATTTCTGACCATCAGAGGTCGCCTCGCTCTCCCCCTGTGTTTCCCCGCATTTTCCCAAGTTTTCAGAGACTTGTTTTATCTCGAATTTGACAATGCAGGGGGAACGCAGGGGGAGAGCAAGGCAACCTCTGACAGTCAGAAACAGCTTATAGGTTTTTAACTGCTGGACTGAATCTTGAAATAACAGTTGAATGGAATGATGTGACTGGTGCATACAGGAGGGGCAAAATAAGATTTATAACGCACAGGCATGATCTTCGGTTTCCGTTATGTGCTAAGTAGTGAGTATAAATTTAACCATGAGTTTAACCCAGAATACCTTTATTTGTAGTTGCCCTCAACTATGACTTTCCAACTGTGATACAAAGTATATATTGATATTGGAAAAACACACTTTTTTTCCTTCCAAACCAGCTAAATTCAGTAGATGACTGTAACGTTTTCCCTGTCTCTAATTCACAATTACCCATATATGACAAGGGATTTGGGGTGCACTGACAAGCATATCTGGGACCCTAGCAGCAACCAGGAATCAGCCGAGTTGACCAAGGGAATGTTAGTGATATATACACATCAGCCTGGTTGTGCCTCTCTTTGGAGGCTCAACCATTTATTGCACAGCATCTGGCACATGGAGCCCATCTGCCCTTCACTGCAAAAGCAAGTTTATTGTTGGCAGTGATTGTTTTGCATAGCATACCGCGCAACCTAGCCATCCACACACCCTTCCCCCAATGAATAAAATGTTCATTGCATTACAATGTATATCTAGCTCTTTAGGGAAAATTTAATATGCAGCTGCTGTAATTTCTCCCAAACAGATTTTGCAGTTTGTATCATAGAATCATAGAGTTGGAAGGGACCTCCAGGGTCATGTAGTCCAACCCCCTGCACAATGCAGGAATTTCACAACTACCTCCTCCCACCCCCCACACAACCCTAGTGACTTCTGCTCCATGCCCAGAAGATGACAACAAAAACCTCCAGGATCCCTGGCCAATCTGGCCTGGAGGAAAACCACGGGAGGTCACCATCTCTGATCCTTTGTCTCACCTGCTCATGCTAAGAGCCTCTGGTGAACATTTGACCTTTAATCAGATGACCTTAATCTGGGCCAACATAATCCTGTTGGCAGAGTGATTTGTGCAACAGAGATACACAAAACTGATCAAAGTGTAGGGAAAGCTTTACTCAGGAATTCACATACTTGATAGTAAAGAGGAGAGACAGAGAGAGGTTCCTAGCTACATCCCTTGCTGAAAGAGAAAGAGTGTTGTGGAACTTTCGAGAAGAAGCAGGATATTGCCCGAAGAGTAGCAATCTGGAGACAGACGTAACCTCACTATCCTACATGACTGTCCTCTTGAGGCTCTCTCCAGGGTTGTCTTCTTCTCCTTTTGTACACCAGACATTGCTTATTCCAACAAACACTGCCTCCACGCACCTGTTCATAGTTTCCACAGCCTCCCTGAGGTCTGCTGGTAGCATGAGATAGAGCTGAGAGTCATCTGCATGTTGGTGGCAACTCATCCCAAACCTCCAGATGACCTCTTCCAGTAGCTTTACATAAATGTTGAAAACCTTGGGGAACCCCATAGGCCAAAGGCCAAGGGGCAGAGCAGCAGTCCTCCAGCACCACATTCTGAAACCTATTTTCAAGGTAGAACCAGAATTACTGTGGGACAGTGCCTCCCAGTTCCAAAAGGCAAACCAGAAGGACACGATGATTAATGGTATTGAAAGCTGCGTAGGTCCAGGAGAACTGACAGGGTCGCACTCCCCCTGGGAGTGGATACACCATTGCCCACTTCAAGCCAAGAGCAACAGCCCTGTCTCTCAGGGAGGCATTTACTGTCTCCTGGACCCAGTTTGCCAGCCCCTCCCCCGGCAGGAGGGCCAAGAGTTGTACTAGCAGGTGGTAGGTCTCGAACTTCCAAGAATCCTGTCCACATCCTCAGACTGCACAAGCTGTAAAGTATCCCACAAAACTGGACAAATCAGTACCCTGGGACCATCCGATACTGTTGCTACTAATGTAGAGTGCAAGTCAGAATGGATGCGAGAGATTTTATCCACAAAGTATTTAGCAAAGAAATAATTTTGATAAGTCGGTTCACACCTGATCCCAGTTTCAGGACATATGCATGTTTAAATATTTATACCCTACTTTTCTCCCCACTGGGGACCTAGAGCAAGTTACAAGAGCAAGTTATCATTATTTCCTCCTCTATTTTATCTTCGCAACAGCCCTATGAGGTTGGTTAAGCTAAGAGAGATTTGCAAAATGTTTCTGAAGTTATCTGTACCTGTTTCAGTTTAGTCTGAATAACACAATAGATCTGTTTGTGTCTTCATTCAAATGCCTCATGCATCCTTCCATCAGCAATCAAGCCCCCTCAAAACAAGGGCCTTATCCACATTCTCAAGAATCCTTACATTCCTGGCCATATTGCTTGATATTTAAGTGTTGCCTTGACAAATTTAATAGTTTAGAAGTGTTGTCCAAATACTGTGCCCCACATTTTCATGCACAATGAAAAAAGACTACCTTGAGTGCACAACTCTCAGGCAGCCATTCAAAAAACTAGGGGCAACGTGGACAGCAAAAATTCACAGGCTCTCCTCAGAGTTATGGATGAAAAACTTTTGCATTTCTGCTGCCTCTTTGTCTTATTACTCAAGATAACTGGTTGCTACATGTGGCAGGGAAGGCCAAGTATAAGGCACACCTCTCCATCTGAATGGAAGTATTGTGTCATGGAATAGGCTGAGGGGGGAAGCATTTGTTGCGCCTGACAATAAGTAATCAATTTCTGTCTCTTTTCTCCACCCCCCCTACAGTTCTTCCAAACCATAGCCAGAGTACAGAGACAAAATCAGATCATCCAGCTGTACAAAATAATCAGGATTCATCCTGCTTGTCTGCCCTGGACCATTACTTCACAGCCCTTACCAGAAGTATTCAGAGAATAGAGATGCTGCTAGGAATAAACCCTGTTTATGCAGAGTTCTTGTCTACTCAGATGCATGCTAGCAAGGAGAGCAAAGGCCGGAGAGGATGAAGTGGCTGGAAGCTAAAGTCTAACCCTTAATGCTTTGCCTAGAACCTGCCAACTTCTGTTTCAAAAGTAGCTGCCAAACCCAGCTTGTGCAGAACTTTGCTTTCCACGCTAGCCCATCCGCACCAGACTAAATGAGAAGGGCACTCCAAATCCCCTCATACTGCAAATACCCCTCCCACTCTGATTATTGTTCACAGTTTTCAACAGTGTCAGGCTTCCAAGCATACTCTATTGAGGAATATATCCTTGTAAGAATTGTTTTTCTTTTCCAGAGTGCAACTAAAACCAGAAAACAACCTTACAGGTATAGGTGTTGACAATAGCAAGAGATGTACACAAAAATACAGTAGCTTAGCCACACAATGATCAAAACAAAGTGCAAAGTATGTGGCTGTAGGGCCGAAGCAATTAATGTCATTTGAATAATTTACTGGCACCAAGGTTATATATAACTGGTTACAGAGAAATCAAAAGTCCTCTTTAGTTCTGTGAACCTTCTTTGAGATAAATGTCTTACATAAATAAATTCTTGTCAAGTAACTAAAAGTCCTTTTTCCATTCAGTAATTGTTCTCTTCTCTGTGCTGTAATCCTCCTCAAAGATAAGTCCTTGGTAATGACCAATAAACATTGTTATCTTTCGATGGGTTCTTCCCGCTTTGAAGAAATCTTCATCAGAATATTTCTATACAACAAAATTTAAATATATTGCCAAATAACAACAACTTGTCCAGTAATCATCATTCAATATATAATAACAATAAAGAGAGTACCAACCTCAATTGCCTTAGTCAAATGCCTCCATGCATAACCAACATTCAAATAATTTAGTCATAAAAGACCTACCAATCTGAAAACTGTTGTATACATTGTAAATCAACACCACTAATAGTACATACCAATCAGCTGTATCCTTCTAGCATTACAGATAAGTTAATGACCTCTTAAAGAAATAGCAAGAGACGGCCATAGTAAGGTTAAGCCCATGGGTGCGGGAGGGAAGAAATTCTGTTAGCAGAGCTGGTATGGGAAGGCAGAATGGCCACACCTGATCAATAAAATGCATGATTTTTTAAGTGCCTGCAGTTAGGTGAGCTTGCTGGCTACTAACACATTCCCCACCTATGGCTAACCCTTCACCGCCCTATTCCAGGGGTAGAATTCTAGCTATTGGCTCCCTCACCTGGGACAATCTAAAAGCCTCTTCCAAGCTGCACAGTGATAGCCAAGAGTGAAAAAGATGGCCGGAAGGTTGCCCTTTTGGAATGTTTATAGCAAAACATTGGTCTGCATGGAGCATTGGGGCTTATCGGTGAGGACAGTCTTTCTGCAGGAGCTTACACTGCAGGAGGCATAAACATCAAGACTGCAATGGTGGCTGATAGGGTACACCTTTGCTGCCCTAGAGGTAGCCTTGAAATTCGGACTTTGCAAACTTCTCAGAACATGGCACAGTTGTTCATGGAAGACATGGCTACCTCCATGCATTAGTAATCCTTGGTGAGGCAAAACAACTTCTGGTGATCCATGAGCAACCCTGAAGAATGGGGCAATCAGCATTTTATGGCTTCCTTCTGCATGTCTCAGGAGACCTAGTACATAGTTGAGGAGATGAGTAACATCCTGCATCGCCAGGCAACAGTGATGTCACATGTAGTCTCAGTCCTGAAAAGATTGGCTAACACCATGTACAAGCCAGTATTCAGTATCTTGTACCTGGAGCTGAGCAGTTTGTCAAGCATACCTTCTTTGACGGCAAAATTTTCAGCAATGTGGCATGTGGCCTCAATTAACTTTTATTGTGGTTATCAAACTTGGTGGTGAAGGGGAATTGATGGCAGGGCTCATGTAGTTGGAGTTTCTAGGCTGTCTAGCCTTGACTGATTATACTTATGTTGAGATTTTATCACCTGAACAGTGTCGTGGCAAGGAGTACTACTACATCATGGTGTTTCAGACTTTATTAGTGTGCAAGGGGCTGTTCTTGGATGTACATTGGCATGTCTTGTAGGAACCACAATGTAGCCATCATCTGTACATCCCTAGTGGCTAACAAGATGCATTAAGGAACCTTCTCTTACAATTGTGCACTGATTATCAGTGGAGACCAGGCCTACATTATTTAGACATGGACTGCTGTTAGAAAAAACCTACAATTGTTATCACAGCCAGTCCTGGTGTTTAAAGCTGCCCTGACAGTCACTGTACATGCTATTGGCTATGGAGGAAGACTTGGTAGAAGACATGCTCACTGTGTGCTACATCCTGCACAATATATGCAAGGCCAGAGAGGCCATGCTTCTGAAAGGGTATCCTGAACCTCTATTGCTACATGAATCCAAAGTTAATGAGCAGGAAGGTTTCCCACAGGTGCCTGGGAAACCTTCCTATTCCACATGTGTGCTCAAGCAGGTACTTCACAAGAGCTGATCCACAAAGCCATCAGGCAGTTTATTTGTGACTTGGGTTGCCAACCTCCAGGTACTAACTGGAGATCTCCTGCTATTACAACTGATCTCCAGCCGATAGAGAGCAGTTCACCTGAAGAAAATGGCCACTATGGCATTGAAGTCCCTCTCCTCCCCAAACCCTGCCCTCCACAGGTGCTGCCCAAAAAACCTCCCGCCAGTGGTGAAGAGGGACCTAGCAACCCTATCTGTGACCATTGCTAGACCCCTCAAAGTCTACACCTGTCATACGTCTGTGTTCTACATCCAAGCCTCCCTTCCCTTTTATATCCAGGTAGTGCATGTTGGTGTTCTCAATTATTCCTGCCTATAATCTGCTTGTTTTGTTTAGTAAAAATAAACCATTGCCACATACACTTATGGATTCTAAAGTGTTTGTAAACACTCAGTAAAAAGATCTTGTGAACATGTTACACCTGGTACAAAAGGAAAATTCAGCAAAGGGAATTATTAAAGCAGAGGATGAAAGTAACAACAAGGATCCCAATGGAAAGATATGTCTGTAATACCACCCACTTTAAGGATATGGTGTGCAGTGCAGTACTGGTTGCCTCAGCTTGATATGGCTATCATAGGAAAGTAACAGAGAGGAGCAAATAACATAATTAGGGTCTGGAATATTTTCCCTGCAAAGAAAGCTAAGAGCCTGGCACAAATTTGATTAGAAAAGTGATAACCCAAGAGGGAATATAGTAGAGACTAATGATGATACAAGGGTCATCTGCTGCTGCTAGGACAGTTCAATTTAGAGCACTGGTTCCCAACCAGGGGTCCATGGACCCCCAGGCGTCCGCGAGAACTAAATTAAGGTCCGCGAAACAAAGTTATAAACCCATAATAAATTAATGTTTTCAATTAAAAGTTCTCTATTATAAAAATATATTCAAATATTATTCTAAGTTTAATGTTTAACTAACAGTTATGATTAATTTTCAAATTCTCGGAATTTTTATTTTGAACCTTGGGGTCCCTGCACCGAACAAAAAAGTCCTAGTGGTCCCTGGTCAAAAAAAGGTTGGGAACCACTGGTTTAGAGGAAGCAGCAGCCAATGCCTAGGAGCAGCCAAGCATTCTTGGCTCAGACAGTAGCAACATCCAGTGGGGTCTTGCAGCAGCAGTGTGATTCCAGTACACTTAGCCAGAGCAGTAGCAGTGCATGGGGCTGCTGTGGGAGTAGAAGCCCAACAGTACTCCAGATCCAGCAGCTCCGCAAAAGACCACTGTCCATTTTCTCAGTTCACTCCAACAAAGTGCTCTGGCTGATTATCCCAGCAGTGAATAGACCACAGGAAAGGAAGCAGCACCAGCAACCAAGTGGAATGTGTGTGGAAGAGAAAACAGGTTGTGATAAGTGTGTGCTTTTGTGAGATAAAAGAGAGAGTGGCCATATCTGTGTACATGAGAATCAGAAAAAAATGAAGTGGTGGGTGTAGGAGAGAACACCAAATTAATGAGTATTTTCTATACATCAAATTACTGGCCATAAGTTTTTTGTTAATTAATCTGCAGTGTACTAACTGGGGCAGTTAGCTCACTTCTTTGAGTTCTCTGTCCTGCATGGGTTTTGCCTTCTCTACCATGAATTTGTGAATTGTTCTTTGTGCTAGAGACTAGACATTGTGTTTAATTTCTGTAACATAGGTAAATTCTTTCTAGACTGTCTTCTGAATGCATAATTCCTAAATAATATGCTGCATGAATACATTTTACGCATGATTTTATGTGTGGCCTTCAGCTGAGCTTGTGCGCTTTTATTTCCTGCATTGTGCTTGAAATGGCCAATTACTGCTATTGGTTGATGCTCAGCACCAAGGAGCGTCTCTTCCCCAACACACCAGAATGCACGAGGCAATGAGGGTCTGGCTTGGTAACGGCCCTTCATCCTTGGATAACAGTTCAAGAACATGGAGATCAGTCCAAAGGTCAGAACCACAAGATTGCATTTTGAAGAGTTTCATAACCACCTTATTTTCCCTCTCTCTTTCTTCATCATTAGGAAGCTGTGGCCCTCCAACGAGCTTAAAACTTGCAGAGCTAGCTAATGAATATAAAAACAAGAATTCCTTTCCTGTCGGTTCAGCTGTGAAATATATGTGCCGACCAGGCTATGCTGGACTTAGAACCTCTGTTACGTGCCTTAGTAATCTGACGTGGTCAAACATTGATGAATTCTGCAGAAGTGAGTTTTTAAAAAAAATATATATTATTTTATTAGTTATATGACAGAGAAAGAATGGAGCAGTCCTTTATCCAAGATAACCCCATAATGTCTACATTATCTTTGGTGAAACAATAGTGCAATTCTGCCCTCATGCAGCTACTTTTAAAAAATATAATACAAGTAGTAATCACACTGTAGCTTTTGCAACTTGACACAACATCAGAGGGTAACATTTGCCTTCTTTTTTTCTTAGAGAAATCATGTGGAAATCCAGGAGAGCCAGAGAATGGCAGATTGATTGTACCAGAAGATCTTCTCTTTGGTTCCACTGTAAATTTCACCTGTGACGAAGGGTAAGTGCCAGACCAACAAAGCTGCCAGTTTTATTCCTGAGTGTGCTCCTCTGCCTCTAATAGATGCAAAATAAGAAGAACGATTTTGGAAAGCTTTCATCATTATAAAACCTACTGATAAAAGCTTTTGTGGCTGACTTTAGCTGGTTATTCACAATCTTAGCAAGGCACAGGGGAAACTATCCTTGTAGTCTCATTCTATGGATGTTTATTGATATCTGACCATTCTTCTCAAAGGGACCCAAAGCAGCTCACTACAAATAAAATACAACATAAATAAATAAACCAGTCAAAAATAGATCTTGGGCTGGTCATAGGGTTGCCAGGTCCCTCTTCGCCACCGGTGGAAGGTTTTTGGGGCAGAGCCTGAGGAAGACAGGGTTTGGGGAGGGGAGGGACTTCAATAGGGTTGCCAAGTGCCAGGTGGTGGTGGGCAAACCCCCACCAATCCACCTGGCTGCCCGCCAACCAGATGAAGGTCAGTGGGCAATGTGTGCACTTGCTCCTACCCATGGCACCACGTCACTTCTGGTTTACACCCGGAAGCGCTGCATCACAAGGGGCCGTTTACCACGGGTGGAGCCTGAGGAGGGTGGGGTTTGGGGAGGGGAGGAACTTCAATGCCATAGAGTCCAATTGCCAAAGTGGCCATTTTCTCCAGGGGAACTGATCTCTATCGGCTGGAGATCAGTTGTAATAGCAGGAGATCTCCAGCTAGTACCTGGAGGTTGGCAACCCTACCTGGTCAGGAGTCCATAACTCTTTCTTCCGGTGGGAATGGGCTGCAAAGTTCTAAGAGCCCGATGGATCTTGCCCCTCGGCTTGTACCCAAGGACTCATGCATCCAGCCATGCCCAAGCTTTATAGTTCCTGCAGGAAGAGGAAGACAGCTTAGTTCAGATGGAATTCAGCTTCTGCTTGCTTGCTGCCAGTAAGATATCACACAGAGTACAGTTATTTGATTTATTCTGAAATGAGTATGAACACATTTGCACTGAAGTGTGAAACCATACAGTGAGCTGCTTATTTCTGCCCTTTCAGTGGTCCATATTTAAAGTTTATTCTTTCTTACTATATAAGTGAAATAATTAATGGAAATAAATCCTTGTTCCTTGGTTTGTGGTTTATAAAGCCACATCTACAAGCCTGAAAGAGGCCTGGCTCTCAGCCAACTGAATGGATGCAATTAAGCTCAACGGAGCTTAAGAATTCTTATCATAAGAATTTGGCAGGATCCTAGTTGAGAGAGAATATCCTTTCCTGTGATAGTAACTCAAAATACAGTCTAGTTGCTTACTTTAGATCACCAAGCTCCTACATTCTATGTTTTGCAGTAGAAGCAAAGCGCCAAGGTAACTATCTGTAACGTCTTCTGTCTCAACACAGGCACAGGCTAATTGGTCAGTCTTTCATACGATGTGTGTTATCCGGCCAAAAAGTAATATGGAGTGGTAAAATTCCATTTTGTCAACGTAAGTAGGATATATCTTTAAATCAATGTATGCAAATATGATTCCTATATGGCTTCTTGCTGGTGCAATTACCATTTATAATGAAATTAGCAAAAATGAAAATGGTAGGCAAAGGTAAATATACTGACATAATTCGAGCAGCATTACAGACTTACAAGGAGTGGCAAAGTTGGGAGCAGTAGTTTACTTTAGTACTCCTGAAGATAACAAACTCTTTTGGTTTTACCTTTGGCAACAGAAGTTGCAATTAAATTAGAATAGTTTCCATTAAAGCAGAACAAATCACTCAAATAACTGTCTTTAAAATATTCTTTCTGACATTTTCTATAGGTATACGATGTTATCCACCACCAGATATCCCCCATGGCAAGTACAAGTACAACAGTAAATCCAATCAAGACTATTACTATGGGGATGCTTTAAGTTACACCTGTGAAAAAGGCTACCCCCGTGTTGGAGAGGACTTTATTCACTGCACTACAACTAAGGATGGGAAAAATGGAATGTGGAGTGGCCAAGCAATCTGTGGAGGTGTGTTTTTCGTGAGCTCTTGCATAGAAAACGTGTGCAACTTGTGCTACGTCTCTCAAGCATGACAACCTGGAAACAGCTTAGGAAGCATTTGAATGAATGTTGCCCAGCAAAACAAACGTTAGAGATTTATATCCCTAAAGTGTCCAAACTCATCCAACATATCCCAACCCATCCACCAGTAATAAAGGCACAGATAGATAGAGCACAGGCCTAATCCTGTTTTACTTCCTTACTGAAGTATATCTTATTTTCAGTGACTCCTTGTCCAGCTCCTCAAGTTGAGAATGGAGGCATAGTGGCTGGTGATTCTGGCACTTACACCTATAAGCACAAGGTTACTTTGGGCTGCCGTGCTGGCCACGTACTAACTGGCTCGAGAGAGATCTATTGCCAAGCAGATGGCACTTGGGACCCTCCTGTACCTCTCTGTGAATGGGGCAAGTATGAATAGGGAACTTCCGTATATAGGAGATGCTCCACCTGAAATCAGAGCTCTCTTTCAGATGACTGATGAACATGATGAGAAATAATCCTGTTTCTGACTGTACATTGACAAGTTTGAAGGTTATTAAATGGGCAATACATTTTATAGCATAGGTATGTAAAAAGGAATAGGGTCACCAGAAGTCGGCGGCTACTTCATGGCACTTCACACACACACACACACACACACACGTAAAAAGGAAACATACCTATTTGTGCCAAGCTATGCATTTTGCTGTGGACTCATGTTTGGCACTCCACACAAGTAATTCAATTGCAAAAGGCATTTTTGGATGACCCTAATCTGAAATTCCAATCCCCAGGCGATAAGGGCCAAAATACATATTACATTTGACATGTATCAAGACACAGGTACCCTACTCAACTTACAGTCAAACATTAGTGTGAGGACTAACCTAACTAACATATCTTTTAGAAGTCTTCAACGCCTTGTGCAGCTTCAAACACTACAAGGGGTAAAACAGGGCTTCAGGCTTCCCTCCCTCACTGTTTTCACCAGTGGAAACAGCTACTGGGAAGGGGACCTGTTTGTCCCTTCCTCTGACTCCTTGCACCCATTCCCAGCAGTTTAAGTGCTTTGTGGAATGCAGGTCACATGCACTGTGTTCACAAAGCACATTTGGCCCTGATTAAGAAATACTGTGCAGCCCTTTGTAGAAGAAGATGGGCACTGTTGTTTGTTTCAACTTGTAGAGGGTTCTAACATTTTACAGAAATAAGCAAGCATCCCTGCAGAAAATTTTCCGATATGAAATATTAATTCTTTCTATGCTGGTAAAAAGCCAGTGTGAAAAATTGGGCTAGTACCAGGGTTCAAATTCTCACTCAGCTATGAACTAGTCAGTGACTGCTTCAGACATAATAATAAACTGCAATTAATTTCTATTCAGGCATGATACAATTTGTTGCCATGCTTATATCCACCTTTCATTCCTATCTCTTCCTCTAGTATGCACAGTTTGATTGAACACCTCTTGGCTTCATCAAAGTTTGCATGGAATACATCTAGGCCCCTGCAATTGAAAGTCATGGAGAACTGGAACCTGAGAGAGCTGGGAAATGTTCGATCAAGCTCTGCTACTAAAGGAGGTCGGAGGAACACAGGGAAAGCACACCTATAAACTGTGTTCATGCCTAACTGGAATTTAATTGCAGCTTGTTGTGACATCTGAATGTAGTCACTATGTTTCAGTTTAGCCTACCTTTCAGAGTTATGATGAAGGCAAAATCGTGTATGCTACCTCGAATTCACTGGAGGAAGGATGTGATCAAATTTTAATGTGAGGCATCTGCTATTGTGTATGTTCTCTTAACTGGTTCTTCTTCCTTTCTCCCTTTCGTTAGTATCACAGTGCCCTATCCCTCCAAATATAGCCAATGGAAACCACAATGCAACTGCTGGGGAAATTTTTACCTCTCACATGTCTGTCACTTACTTTTGTGATCTTGGCTATTCACTTGTTGGGAAAGCATCTATTTCCTGTACGCCTTCTGGGGACTGGAGCCTTCCTCGGCCTCACTGTGAAGGTATTTAATGTTGTCCTGTCTATTAGTGAGCAGTAAGAGAGGAGAATATTACCTTTTTGTCATACATACTGGGCAATTCAATTGTAACCCTGATGCATTGCTGACACTGGCATGGCACCAGCATATCTAGCCGGTATTCTGTGCCCTCACCACAGAGAAAAGAAATGGAGGCTGGGGAAACCAACTCTGCTGGGCTACTGCATTGGAATCCATAGCAACCTTGCCTAGTAGGAGATGATATATCTGTGTGTCCCCATACATGGAAGCAGCCCCAATATGTCGGTACACTTCCCTGATGTTTCCCTGTTCTCATTCACACACACACACACAACACAATAAGGGTGGGGGGGGGGAGAAAACCACATCAAGGAAGATTGTGGAATGCCCAGTAAAAGCCCTGTAACTACCATACTCCTGGGAGCTCTGTAGATGGGGGCTTGAATCTTCTCCTGCAAAACTCAATTCCTTTCTGCCAGACAGACATACAGAGAAGGAAGAGTAAACAACAATGTTATCCAAACATCTCTACAAATTGTTTGGCAAATAAAACCTACACAGCCAGCACGTTGCCCAGCGATTATGTTCGGGAGGTGGATATGTTGCCTTTTTGCAAGGCACATGAGATACATATACTAGGACAGCAACTCTGCACATTCATGCGAGGCATTTCTGTCATCTCCCCAACAGCTCAGGGGGAAAACCACTCCTGTGAGAAACAGGAGGGAGGGAGCATTTGAAATCCCACTAAGGGGGAAACTGGGAATAAGGCAGAACTTAAGCTTCTGGCTGGCAACAAACTAATCATCAGCAAAATACAAGAAAGAAGCAGGACTAGAAACCACACTGCAGACTTTTCCTCTAAACACACACCCAGCCGGGCACACAGGAAAAGGACACATCTTCGGGCATTTGGAATCCTGCACTGTCCCTGGTGTAGGAGCAGACAGCAGTTGGTGCAAGCTGTCTGCATGTTGTAGCATGACCTACAGATCTGAGAAAGTGTCCCCACATAGGTGCTCTTTCAGCTCCTACTCCATGCAAGGCAAAAGTGGTCATTATTGGCAGTAGCAATGCTTGCAAGTGGCTGGTACCTACACAGAAATGTCTTTATGATCCTTGTTTCCCCCCACCTGCATACTGGCAGGACATCCAATGATATGTTATGATACCATCACATCTGTTTTCTACCGTGCCTACTTATCTGTGCCTGATGTGTGGGACACACTGCTAGCAACTGCTGAGGGAAGAAGAGTTGATCTTCTTCCCTTGAGCCAATTTGCATGACCAACCATTGAGGATTATTTTCCAGGGTCACCATGAGTCAGAATTGACTTGATGGCACTTAACACACACAGTGTGCAGAGCCTTGATCTGGATAGCCTAGGCTAGCCTTAACTTGTGATCTTGGAAACAAAGCGAAATCATCCTGCTTAGTACTTGAATGGGAGACCACCAAGGAAGTCCAGGGTTGCTATGCAGAGGCAGGCAACGGTAAACCCCTCTGAACATCTCTTGCCTTGAAAACTCTATGGGGTTGCCATAAATCAGCTGTGACTTGACAGCAACCCCCCCCCAAAAAAAAACAACCCACAGTGTTCACAACTACCAATAAACATGTGAGGATCGAGTTTGGGGCTTGCTGAGACTAGCCAGCTCCGCACCTTTCACTCATTCAGTGTACATGTTTTGGTTATATGAACAGACTTCTACTTTGATAGGTCAGATTAAATTCACATACACTGAAGTAGTTGTCTAGCATTCCGCTGGGTGTCCAAAATCACAGTTAATTGTCTGTTTCATGGGCTTCAGAACACTGGTTGCAGTCTTCAATATTAACACAAAATCAGAATTCTTATTGCTAATATACATCTTTTAAGACCCCTGTATGAACCTGTTGTAAATTCTGATGATACATTACAAAATCCAAAGCAATCCATAGTAGAAGTAAATAATGTCCTGCAGGGATTTAGCCAGATATCAGGGAATAAAGTAAATAATGATGTCAGTCTTGTTGGGACTGTGCATAGAGCAAGAAACTAAATCAGAAATCTCACAGCTTATACCTGGGTTAAAAATGAAGGTCTTACCCCGTATTCTTTTCCTGTTTATGGCACTGCCATTGTTAATCAATCAGCGTTTGCTATTTAAGATGCAATTGCTATTCAGTAAATTCATACAGAAGGATAAAAATCCAAGAATTCAATTTAAAATCATACAAATGTCCTAGCAAGAAGGGGGTCTCGCAGCTTCCTGTATTGAAAAATACTATTATGCTTCCAAATTAGCAGCAATCTCTGATTGGCTGAGGAAGGATGAAGTCAAACAGGTCTGGGGGATGGAACAATTAGGGATTGACATGCCACTATTAATATGGATATGGAGAGAGAGAAATCCCATCATGACAGTGGAAATAGTGATAGTCAAGAATGCTCTGGTGCAAGCCTGGGGAAAAGACCGGAAATTCTTTGATGTAAAATATTCAATTTGCATGCTGATTCTGTTTAGGGAGAAAATTGCATTCAGTCTTTGATCAATGAGTATTTATACAGGAGATATTTCAATTCCTTGTTACTAGATCACCTTCTCCCCCTCTTTCTTGTAGTTCAGTGCTCCACACCTCAAAGGATCACCAATGGAAAACACAACAGTCAGGATTCAGACGTTTTTACTAAGGGGGCATCTGTAGAATACAGTTGTGAACCTGGCTACCACCTTATAGGGGAGGCAACAATTAATTGTACAGAGTTTGGGTCTTGGAGCTCCCATCCACCTTACTGTGAAGGTGAGTTTCTCTCAATCTTTCTACATTTCAAACTATGTAAATCTAAGAATATTTGTAGGAGAGCCAACCATCAGGTTGTATAGAAATTTTATATGATTGAGAGAAGATCATATTCATGGCTCATGTGTAACTAACTATATATTTCTGTGGGTGATCATGGAATTTCTGTTGCAAGTGTTATATCCCTTGGGATTCTCTTGAAGTATTGGCTTGGTCCATTGTTCAGTAGTTTGTCCTACCCCTTGCTTTTAATATTTGTATGCGGGTTTCAACTGCCTGCAGGTACTACTGGAGCACAAAACTCTGCAATTGGTACCATCTGAATTTTGGCTTCTGAATTTTTGGTTTTTGATTTGTTAATTATGAATATGATTTAGGCATTATAATTGTTTTGGGGGCTTTTAACTGATTTAATAATTTTAGTGTTATTTATTGCTCTTTTTTGTATTTTATCTGTATTTGTTGATTATGATGTGAGCTGCTGTTAGCCAAAATGCTTGGTTATGAATATTTATATGGGGGAATTAGCGAATCAGTAACCGGCAATGGGCATAACTCCAGGATCTAAGCCTTTGTCTACCAGAGTCCATTCCGTGGTTCAAAGAATAAGGCAGAAGCAATGGAGTTAAAATTAAAAGGTGTTTACTTGATTATATGTTCACACACAAACAAAACAGATTTTTACAAAACATACACACAGAGCCTAGGCTGCCTGTTTCATGGGATGGGATAGGAGCCCTTTCAGTGGCTATTCGGGCTGGCCGTCACGTCTGGAAAGGTGGTGTCACACATCTGTTGGGGTTGCCATGACCTGTCCGGGAGACTGGCAACCCATTTGCTTACACCACCCTAAGTCCGGCTTTGCTGGGGAGGGTGGGATATAAGTGCAAAAAAAAAAATAAAAAAAAAAATACAAAACCTGTGAGAAAGATAAGATGTGAGAAAGATAAGATGTGTGTTTTCCCCTTGTTCTTGTATTTCTTGAGAAGTCTTACCCTGTGCTCAACTGTCACCTAGTGTCATGGGGAGATGCTGTTTCATTCACTGATGGCTTCCTTTCCATAATTTTATGAAGGCATCCTCACTGATAAGATAAGCATCTGCACCAATGCATCTGTTATGTTGACAGGAGTTTCATTATGTAATGGTGCTCATCAGTAGAGATTTCATTATGTAATACTGCTTATCAGTAGAGATCTAAGTGTTGGGTTCACATGCCTTCCATCATGAGTGCTGCAATTGTTCACTGGAGAGAGGGATAATCCATCAGTCAAAAAGGTAATCTACATAATAGCATCCGCAGCCATCAGGAGAGCAAACAGTTGCACATAATCCTTAAACAATTTGTAGACTACTATTACTACTACTACTAGAAAACATTTGCAATCGTTCCCCTAATTATTCAGTGCTCTTCACAGACAATCCTCTTTCAGTTACAGTTTTGGTTCCCCTACCTTGCTTCCCAGGAGAGCTTGGTCTGGTGTAATCTTCTCAGTACACATGGTCACCAGTTTGTGTGAATAGGGCAGTATGCCTGTTTTCCAGTTTCAGTGCATGTGATCAGAAACCCATATTTTTTGATGGTAGGCGTTTAAATGTACCAAAGCTGTAAAATATATGCCTTTCACTATTCAAACAAAATTGTGCATGCATATATCAAGATGATTATGCCTAGTATGCTCTTCTGGTGAGAGAGGAGCATCAAAATGGTAGAGACCAAAAAAGGCTATAATAACACCTAATAATTCTTGCTGAGTAAATAGTACAGATGGATGGTTGAGGGCACAAGACAGGAACTTGACTAAGGCCATTTGCAGAATTGTAGCTAAACTGTGATTTGAACAAGTTAATTCTCTTAACCATTCTGTCAGAAAAAGTGTTATGGCATGTTAGAGATTTAATTGGCTTGTTGCGACATAAGCAATATAGGCAACAGACTGGATGTGCACAAAAAGCATGCAAGCATTAGATGACCCCTACCGGATCACAGCAGGGTCATCTTTTGTGGATTTCCTTATTCCCTTCCATATTAGTTATCTGCCCAATCCAAATTAAAATTGCAAAAACACTTTCTTGTTCTTCCAATGGATTCTTGTTGCAGTTTAAATTAAAAAAATTGATTGTGAATATTTTCTTACCATGCGATGTTTCGCTAAACAAATGCGTGCAACAACTGTGAATTATGGATGCTCAGGCTAAATCTTGTCTCATTTTCACTGCAGCTGAACTCTACCCCCTTTTTCCTTTCTTGCTTTTTAGTAGTACAGTGCCCCTCACCTCCAAAAGTCCTGCATGGGAAGTATGGTGCCCTGGCATCAACAACATTTACTAATGGAAAATCTATAAAATACAGTTGTGAACCTGGTTATGTCCTTATTGGAGAGGCAATTGTTTATTGTACTGCATCTGGTACATGGAGTCCCCCTGTCCCACAATGTGAAGGTAAGGATGTTCCCCTTCCCCCATTGGTTTTTCCATTTTGGACCTAGATTTGAAATTACCAAAGTAATTTACTGTGAGAACATGTGTTCATATGGGGTTCTCCCTTCTGCACTGTAATGTTGCAGAAGTACAAAGCATTAAGTGAAGGCTCCTTCAAATATTGTCGAAGGCTCCTTCAAATGTTGCAGATTTCCCACATTAGAAGCACACAATTAGGAAGATGTCTCCTATAGAAAGCACCTTTGAGTAGAAAAGTAAAATATTCATCAGATGACATCTCTTAAAAGAGAGGAAGCACAAATTGAAGCTGGTGAAGGACAGTCTGTGGAGGGACTACAACGCTCACATTGGCTGCTGAAGATTATAGCAAGATAATCATTCAGTGGGCTTGATGTATCAAGGAAAACTCACATTTTAAACAATGCATTAAGACTGTGTTCTGAATATATAACGCTACCAGATACTGACTTGAGTCAGAAAACAGGTCAGTCAAGTAGGGATGCTTGAATACCTGCTGGTTTGGCTCATTTTCTGTTCGCCAGTTACAAACAGACATGTAGCCCCCTCCCTCTGTGCACGCATCACATCTGCGGTGCTTATGCTAGGTCTAATATTGGATTTACATTTACAGTCAAGGGATGTGAGGGTCCAGAAATTAAGAATGGAAGAAAATCCAGCACTAAACGGCTCTTTAAACCAATGGAGAAAATCACATTTGAGTGTGACCATGGTTACATCTTAAAAGGCAACACTACAATTCAGTGCCAATCTGACAGCACGTGGGATTTCCCTGTTCCTCTCTGTGTCAGAGGTATGTAAGACTTTGGCTGGATTTCTTCTGCATATACCCTCCCTCCTCCTCGGTGTGAAGGTGCGTCTCTTTCTTTCCTCCGTCCCTCCCCTAACCATCAGCAGTCAGGCATACAAAAATCTATTTAAATTACTTCCCAGCCTGTTCCTTAATGATTCAATTATTCTTTCCAGCAACTTTATGAGGTACATTATGCTGAGAGTTAAAACTTGATTTGCTTGCAGAAGGAACCAGATTCAATTTCTAGCATATCTAGTTAAAAGGATCAGATGGAAGTTGCTGCAAAGGTCCTTGGCTTGAGACCCTGGATAGCTGCTACAGGGCTGAGTAGACAGTACTGACCTTGATAGACCGATGATCTGATTCGGTATAAGCCAGGTCCATGTCTTCAATAATTGGTAGCTGGTTGTATATTCGTAGAGGTTACCCTTGGGAGGAGAATCACTAGCCGCAAGCCTGCGCACACGCCCAAGGAGATTGTTAGGTCTAAATGCAAAAGCTGGACATATTCTGAGGACAACTCAGAAACTGAGTGCCAAGCTGATAGCACACGGATTCCTTCTACTCCTGTCTATGAAATAGTTAGATGTACTAATTATTTACAGAAGCAATCCCTGATTGTTTTGGGACCAGAAAAAGCTAATATGTGGCTAGCCTTGCTCATGGTTGTATGGTATCTTCCAGTCGGACTATCACTCTGTCAAACAATAAACTGTCTGACCCTCACATGGATAATGAAAGCAGGATAATTGGCCTAACCAAAGTTAAGGTACATGTCCTTTCCTATTCAGGATACACCCCATATTTGTAGTAATAGATGCCTCTGTAATGAATCACAAGGGGGGGGGGAAAACCCTTAAAAACTGATCTTCTAAGAACTGATACTGTTCCAGAAGAGAAACAAGACCAGTGCAGAGTCAGGCTTCTTCCACAAAGATGTTGTGTTCCAACTTTCTTATTGCAGTGATGTTTTCAGGACTATCCATGCGATGTTGCCCTCTGCCCTGTTTCTGTGTTTTCCCCTATTTTACTGCATTTATTTATTCATTCATAACCTTTATTGGCATAGATACACACCAGAAGGTGTGTATTTTAGCAGGACCTGCTAACATTAGTGCCTTTTTCCTTACGTCATTTTCCATGGCTGCCATTTCATCCTACCATCAAAATGTTTTCTTTTTACTTTTAATAATAATTGACAAATAGCAAATAGCCACAAAGTAATCATGGTATAACACTATATTGTGATGATGTACTAGTTCATTTTTTAAAACAAAGTCAAGTCCCTAGCCCTTTTCATTGTGGAGTTGTAAGGTGAACAGAGCAGGGTACAGAGGCAATGAATTATTACCATGTGGAAGGTGCCACAATAATTGTTTTCTGGGGTCATCTTAACATGGGGATAAATCCAAAGGGTTTTGGATGGAACAGAAATGTCGTGTACCAAGGAACCACGTGCACAACAACACTGTGTGGTAGCAAAGAGGCAATATTTACACAGGATTTCAGAGGTTTGTGTTGGGCCCTGTAATTTGTCAAAAGCTTGTTTTGAGAGAAGTATGACACATACTTTTGCTTTAGTATTGCAGTGTACTCCTCCTCCATCTATTTCCAATGGTGAGCACGATGGCCACGGACTGGCAAACTTTCCTGTTGGCACACATGTAAATTATACTTGTAACCCTGGCTACTTTCTGGTCGGTGAGGCTTCCAGTCACTGCACATCTTCTGGAGGATGGAGTCAGCCTGTTCCTCAGTGTGAAGGTATCTTATTTTCCTGCCTGACTTGGCTTGCTGGGCCTAAGTAAATTGAGCAGTAGCTGTTACTCCTCAGTTGACATTTTGTATTATTCCTTTTCAGTTATGAGATGCCCATTGCCCCCAAGGATTTCCCATGGAAGCTATTTTGGAGAAAACGTCACGTATCAGATGTCTGTTATCTATGTTTGTGATGCAGGCTATTCCCTTGTTGGAGATCCTATGGTTATTTGTACTTCCCAAGGCTCAGACTCTGCAAACTGGAGCGAACCTCCAAAATGCAAAGGTTCTTGCTGTCCCTTAATCCCTAACAGGTTCACCTATGGTATAGTGGCACCAATTGGCCTGTGTGGATGCACAGCCCCATAGCCATGAAGAGATGCACCGGAAGGTGCTTTCATCCAGCACAGGGGTCCAGGATGCCACATCAGATTGATCGGATGCACATGCAAATGGTCATCCAACAGGAGCATACTAACTGATGTGCATAGGAAGAAGGCTGATCTTTGGAACTGCTCATGCATGACAGTATCTAATGTAGATTTGTAGGTGCAGAGAACATATTTGTAGTATGATTGTCTGAATGCAGGCCTTTGCTTTAATTAGGGCTAGTTAGGGTCCCTCAAGACAGGATGTGAAGTTGCTTTCTTACCCACAGTTAGTCTTATCTGGTTTCCTATGATGTCTGAATGCAGACATGCTGGATTATTTATTGAAATATTTGCTCCCTAGGATGTCTTGCACCTCAAAAGATTGCTAATGGGAAACCTGACACTGAGGTTCTAGAAGATTTTGCCTATGGATCCTCTGTGACTTACCACTGTGATCCTGGCTACTTTCTCACTGGTGCAGCAACAATATACTGTCTGTCTTCTGGAATGTGGGACCCATCTGTCCCTCATTGTGAAGGTGAAGCCATTTTGAATTGTTTTCCTGTAATGCACTTGGTCATTTCTTTTGAGTCAAAAAGCATTTCTTTTATATATATATATATATAGGTACAAATCAGAGCTCACAGTAAAACACGCTGTAACTGTAATAATTCCAGCCCTCGTTTTTAATTGTCAGCTCTTGGACTATTCCATTCTAACCACCACATCAGGGGCAGAGAACAAAACATACATTACTCTATGTTTCTCCATCGAACTTCGTCAGCAATGATACAAGGGGCACCCAACTGCTTTGAGGGCCTTTCGGAAGCCTCATTACAGAGAGTAATGGTTCTCAACCTTTTCCATTTTATATTCCCAGCAATCATTCTCTCCAAGACTCTGAGACCTACCATGATAGAAACAAAACAAAACAAAAACCCAACTTCCTTGGAGAATTTTTTTTTACATATTAACAAGTATTCTGTTACTGCTGCTAGCATACCAAAAGGTCACAGCTGAATAACCTGTAGCAAGTAGGGTTGGCAGGAGATAGCATGTCGCACTTGTAAGTGGACATGCAGATAATCCCATTGGTGGTACACACAGCACTGGCTGAGAACCACTGACATCGAGTATGGGTTGGATCAACAGGGTAAGTCGAATGAATGAAAAACCTTTAATGGCATAAGTAATATTACAATTGTTACAGAAGGTACATAAAATATGCAGTCATTAAGATACAAACATAGGCCAGTAAATTCCAAAAATAGAAATTACACTGACATCGAGTATGGGTTGGATCAACAGGTTAAGTTCTCAGGGTAAGTTCTCAAAAGGATCTTTGCCACCTTCTCCTCCCCACTGCAGCTCCCTACATCCCCCTACAAGGAGATGGAAGCTATAGCCCCCTCCTTCTGTGAACATATCACATCTGTGGTCCTTGTGCTGGGTCTAATATTGGATTTATATTTACAGTCCAGGGATGTGAGGGTCCAGAAATTAAGAATGGAAGAAAATCCAGCTCTAATCTGCTCTTTAAACCAACTGAGAAAATCACATTTGAGTGTGACCATGGTTACATCTTAAAAGGCGACGCTACAATTGAGTGCAAATCTGACAGCACGTGGGATTTCCCTGTGCCTCTCTGTGTGAGAGGTATGTAAGACTTCAGTTGGATGTCTTCTGCTTTTTATGAGAATGTGTTTCTTTGGGACAGGGGCAGGTTCATGATCTGAGCCGAAAAAACTTCCAGACTTAGTTGCACCTGCATGGAAAGGAAGTGTTAGGGATTCAGTGAAGTTATGACTTCATTAACAATGTAGTGCACCATATCAAACTGCCTCTCTCCCAGATTAGTCAACTGCCGTCTTTAACTGCCAAAAAAATTAATTAAAAATCAAGTGATTCAGAATGGAAGAACAACAACATCTAAGCTTTCAGTCAGACCAAGACTGACCATTGAGACTGAATGGGATCCTGGATACATTCTAGAAGGGAATCATGAAATTCCGTGCCAGTATGATGGCATGTGGGAACCTCCTGTGCCCATGTGTGCCAGTGATATGTACCAATATGAGGTCTTACAGGAGTCCTTAGTAGTCACTTCAGCTTAGTGTGTTAATACAATTTAATTATGCCTCAATGTTATTAAACGCATTGTACTGCCATAATGTCCTCCCTCTCTCTGCAGGTAACATAACTGCTAAAATTCCACTGACTCTTCGTTCGCCCTTTGTGTCACAGTGTCCTTTCCCACCCCATATTGATAATGGATATCACATTGGTGAGGCTGCCTCTGTTTTTCCAGCTGGAACAACTGTCAACTATAGCTGTATTTCAGGCTATATCCTCATTGGACAGGAATCTATCTCTTGCACAGAGTCTGGTGCGTGGAACCTCCCTCCTCCTCGGTGTGAAGGTGCGTCTCTTTCTTTCCTCCATCCCTCCCCTAACCATCAGCAGTCAGGCATATACAAAGGTCTATTTAAATTACTTCCCAACCTGTTCCTTAATGGTTCAATGATTCTTTCCAGCAACTTTATGAGGTACATTATGCTGAGAGGTAGGACTTGATTTGATTGCAGAAGGAACCGGATTAAATTTCTAGCATGTCTAGTTAAAAAGATCAGATGGAAGTTGATGCAAAGGTCTTTGGCTTGAGACCCTGGATAGCTGCTACAGGGCTGAGTAGACAGTACTGACCTTGATAGACCAATGGTCTGATTCTGTATAAGGCAGGTTCGTGTCTTCAATAATTGGTAGCTGGTTGTATAATCGTAGAGGTTACTGGTGGGAGGAGAATCATTAGCCCCAACCCTGCGCACACGCCCAAGGAGATTGTTAGGTCTAAATGCAAAAGCTGGACATATTCTGAGGAGCATCTCAGAACTGAGTGCCAAGCTGATGACACACGGCCTCCTTCTACTCCTGTCTATGAAATGGTTAGATGTACTAATTATTTACAGAAGCAATCCCTGATTGTTGTGGGACCAGAAAAAGCTAATATGTAACTAGCCTTTCTCATGGTCGTATAATATCTTCCAGTCGGACTATCACTCTGTCAAACAATAAACTGTCTGACCCTCACGTAACGAAAGAAGCAAAATTTGTCTGACCAAATTTAAGGTACATGACCTTTCCTATTCGGGAGTCACCCCATATTTGAGGAAATACCGTAGATACCTCTTTAATGAATCACAAGGGGGGAGAACCCTTAAAAACTGATCTTCTAAGGACTGATACTGTTCCAGAAGAGAAACAACACCAGTGCGGAGTCAGGCTTCTTCCACACAGATGTTGTGTTCCAACTGGACTTCCTTATTGCAGTGATGCTTTCAGGAGCATCCATACGATGTTGCCCTCTGCCCTGTTTCTGTGTTTTCCCCTACTTGGCTGCATTCTTTCCCAAACCTGATTTGATACAGTCTTTTGGGAAAGATCACAGCCTTTGGATGCTATGACGACCGGAAGGTGTGTACTTTAGCAGGTCCTGCCAACATTAGTGCCTTTTTCTTAATGTCATTTTCCATGGCTGCCATTTCATCCTACCATCAAAGTGTTTTCTTTTTACTTTTAATAATAATTGACAAATAGCAAATAGCCACAAAGTAATCATGGTATAACACTATATTGTGATGATGTACCAGTTCATTTTTTAAAATAAAGTCAAATCCCTAATCCTTTTCATTTTGGAGTTGTAAAGGGAACGGAGCAGGGTACAGTGGCAATGAATTATCACCATGTGGATGGTGCCACAACAATTGTTTCCTGGGGTCAGCTTAACGTGGGGTTTTGGATGGAACAGAAATGTCATGTAGCAAGGAATCACATACAGAACTACACTGTGTGCTAACAAAGAGGCAATGTTTAAACAAGATTTCAGAGGTTTGTGTTGGGCCCTGTAATTTGTCAAAAGCTTGTTTGGGGAGAAGTATTACACATATTTTTTTTTAGTATTGCAGTGTACTCCTCCTCCATCTATTTCCAATGGTGAGCACGATGGTCATGGACTGGCAAACATTCCTGCTGGCACATGTGTAAATTATACTTGTAACCCTGGCTACTTGCTGGTTGGTGAGGCTTCCAGTCACTGCACATCTTCTGGAGGATGGAGTCAGCCTGTTCCTCAGTGTAAAGGTATCTTATTTTCCTGCCTGACTTGGTTTGTTGGGCCTAAGTAAATTGAGCAGTAGCTGTTACTCCTCAGTTGACATTTTGTATTATTCCTTTTCAGTTATGAGATGCCCATTGCCCCCAAGGATTTCCCATGGAAGCTATTTTGGAGAAAACTTCATGTATCAGATGTCTGTTATCTATGTTTGTGATGCAGGCTATTCCCTTGTTGGAGATCCTATGGTTATTTGTACTTCCCAAGGCTCGGACTCTGCAAACTGGAGTGAACCTCCAAAATGCAAAGGTTCTCTTTTTATTCTTGCTAACAGGTTCACCTATGGTATAGTGGCACTGATGGGCCTGTATGGATGCACAGCCCCATAGCCGTGAAGAGATGTACCATAAGGTGCTGTCATTCAGCCCAGGCGTCCAGGATGCCACATCAAATTGATCGGGTGCACATGCTAATGGTCATCCAACAGGAGCATACTAACTGATGTGTTTAGAAGGAAGGCTGATCTTTGGAACTGTTCGGTTTGCTGATGCATGACAGAGTCTAGTGTAGATTTGTAAGTGCAGAGAACACATTTTTAGTATGATAGTCTGAATGCGGGCCTTTGCGTTTATTAGGGCTAGTTAGAATTCCTGAAGCCAGGATGTGAAGTTGATTTCTTAACCACAGTTAGTCTTATCTGGTTTCCTATGATGTCTGAACGCAGGGTTTGTTCTCTGGTTATGGCCTCTCAGACTACTGAGGAAAGACAAAAATAGCAGCGCATGTCAAGAAAACAGAGGTTTGAGAGACAGTTTGTGAGCTGAATGCTGGTTTCAAAACTAATCATTGTTGTATGTGGTGTCTGAACCAAGCCTTTAACTTTTCCAACACTGAAAAACAATGAATAAGCTTTATTAAGAATTCAGACTTGTTGATCATATAAAGCACAACAGGAGCTGAAGGTTTTTGTGCTGAAAATTTCAGTCTCTAAAAGAATGTTATTCTGTGACATTATAATCTCTTTCCAGTTTCAGCTCCCCTGATCTGCAAGGTTCACTTTGGTGCAGGGTTTCACAGTCAAAAGATGCAGTCCTAATATATTTAATTATTATTGAACCGAGAGGTTAAGTGGGATATAAATATTTTAATAAAGAAAGGGGTACATCTAAATGGAAATGAGCTCTCCTAAAATTGATATAATTAATTAATGGAAATGTAAGAGGTTCAGGGTCTGATTTTGGGTTAATCATTTCATATTGAAATATTTGCTCCCTAGGATGTCTTGCACCTCAAAAGATTGCTAATGGGAAACCTGACACTGAGGTTCTAGAAGATTTTGCCTATGGATCCTCCGTGACTTACCACTGTGAGCCTGGCTACTTTCTCACTGGGGCAGCAACACTATACTGTCTGTCTTCTGGAATGTGGGACCCATCTGTCCCTCATTGTGAAGGTGAAGCCATTTTGATTCCCCCCCTTTTAATGCACTCTGTGTTCCTCCATCAGCAATAATACAAGGGGTACCCAACTACTTTGAGGGCCTTTTGGAAGCCTCATTACAGAGAATAATGGTTCTCAACCATTTTGCATCTTATGTTCCCAGCAATCATTCTCTCCAAGACTCTGGGACCCACCATGCTAGAAACCCCTCCCCTCTTTTTCTGAGAAATGTGTTTACATGTTTACAGGCATTCTGTTATTACTTCTAGCATACTAAAAGGTCACAGATAAATAATCTGTAGCAGGTAGGGCTGCGGGGAGAAAGGATGTCACACTTGCAGGCACAGATGGGGACTGAGAGAGTGTGAATTCTTAATAATAGTTATTAAAATCCTGCATCTCACCTAAACTCCTTCAGAGTCCCACTGCTGGCACACGTACCACTGGTTGAGAGCAACTCACATAGAGAATGGGTTGGATGAGAAAACAACAATGCCTGCTCTAATCCTCCTCTTTCACATGTGCAACCATACGCCCTTGCTTTGGATGAGGAAGGGGCATATGCTATTCACTTTCCCCCTGCATCAAAGCTGCTCTATACCTCTTCCAGGAAAGTACAGATGTAACTATATTTTTCTCCTGCAGTGAAAGTTACTAGATGTGGTGGACTGTAGATGTGCTCAAAAATGCTTCAATTTTGCACAAGGTGCCATTTTGTGACTGGTTCCAGTGGCTGAGGTTCCATTGTAGCTCCCAAGCTTATTGAAAATTAAGTAACTCTGTGAAATATGAACTGTGCAATCCTAAGGGAGGGGCGGAGCTGCTTAGGAGCCAGCGTGACACCACCGCTGGCATCTGTGCCTCTTGAGCCGTGCAAACTGGCATGGGTGTTGGCACAGGGCAACTTATGCTGGCCCTGGAGAGCAGCACAGCAGCGCAGGCCTTGTGTGCTGGCGCTGCCTCCCCGGTGGCATTTTTCTGGCATGAGTGCTCTCGCTGGTGTCCAGGGGGACTTCCCGGGGCATTCCTGGGGTGGAGCTGCCTTTAGGCAGCTTCCAAAGCCCTTTTGCCCTGGGAACGCACCATTTTGCAGGTGTAGAATTACACCTGCAAAATAGGTGTCAAAGCCCCGTGAAACCCCATAGGGGAGTTTCACGGGTTTTTTTAGAAATTAATTTTTAATTCTTTTTTTCTGGCTGGGAGCTCCTACGGAGGTTGTGCAATTATGCTGTCCCTGGCCACTATCTACCCCCTCCCCCAGGAATGGGCTGCCCTTGCTTGGAAGACAGAAAGCAAAAAAATCTATTGAAAGTTATATCAGCAGAGGCACTGCTACCTTAACTAGCAGAAAATTCCACCGAAGATAATTATCACTAAAGGAAAGTTGGAATTTTAAACTTTAGATTAAAATTTTGAATTAAGAAAATTATTCTGCTGCAACACATCCACTGTTCCATCTCTCAGACGTTATAAAATATAATATTGGTTTTATGTTTTTATTTACAGTCCAGGGCTGTGTTTGCCCAGAAATTCAGAATGGAAGAAAAAGAACATCGGAGCTGCTCTTTAAACCCAGGGAGACAGTCACATTTGACTGTGCCCCTGGTTACATTCTGAAAGGAAATAATACAATTGAATGTCAATCTGACAGCACATGGGATTTTCCTGTGCCTCTCTGTGTCAGGGGTACGTACCTCTGTGTTGGATCTCATCCCCCTTTTTATGAGAATTACTACTATATAGATTTGATTGGGACTGAAACCATTTTAGGATCTGAACGGAAAAGCCTCCTACCTTCCATGTGCATATGAGGAAAAGAAGGGTTAGGGTGTTCCCTCCTAAAAATATACCACTTTGCTTTTGTAGTTATACTTACTGTAAGGCTGTAATCCTTGTAATTGCATACTGTCTCCTCAAACTCCATGTGCTGGATGCTACAGTCTGAATCTTGAACAGAAATACATAAATGGGACTTAAGAGATCAGGAGCACTCAATGCATGCATCCAAGACCCTTGCTGAATACATGTGATAAAATGCAGTATTGTGAGTTTATGATGGTCAAGCATATTTTGATCATTTCCAGATTAATTTTATTTGTTTGTTTGTTTAGTGATGCAATGCCATAGACCCCCACAAGTCGAAAATGGGTTTCACAGCAACCAGGAATTTAGTAGTGTTTAGTGATGGAATGTCTGTGAAATATACATATGAGCATGGGTACACTCGCAGAGTGATAAGCTGCCATACTGCGGTCAAAGCTCTGCTCATGACCTGAGTTCCATCCCAATGGAAATCGGTTTCAGGTAGCCAGCTCAGGGTGACTCAGCCTTCCATCCTTCTGAGGTTGGTAAAATGAGTACCCAGCTTGTTGGGAGGGGGGTAAAGGGTAGCTGACTGGGGAAGGCAATGGCAAACCACCCCATAAATATAGTCTGCCTAGTAAACATCATGATGTGATGTCACCACATGGGTCACTAATGACCCAGTGCTTGCACAGGGAACTACCTTTACCTCTAACCATTTATTGCACATGGAATCTCCCTGTCCCTCACTGTGAAGGTGAGTTTCTTGTCAGTGGTGACTTATTTAACAATGAGAATGTAAAACTGCCTCCCTCTGAGATTAGTCAACTGCCATCCTAAGTGGAAAAATATTGAAGAAATTAATTAAAATCAGTGTGCATATGCAGCAGCTGAAGAACCCAAATAGGATGTTTGAGATCACTGGTAGCAGCATGTAAAAAGTTTTCATGGGTAATATTAGAGCACAGCACAGGCACCTAGGCTCCTGGGCAGTATGACTCAGAAAAAAGGTGAGTGGTAGAGAGAGGATATTTTATCCTAGTATTTGTAGGTGGCCTATGATTGGCTAGGTGCCTGGCTTTTTTCTCCCATCTATATGAACTGGGAATGGAGTCAGAAGCTGAAATGATAAATCACCATACATATGCCATCTTTTAGACAAGATAGCTTTGGATAACTTGATCAAATGAACCAAGCCATAAATTATAATTTAAAAAGTGTAATTTGTCCAGTTTGTCTCAATTTGTTTCCTTACAATAAAGCACAATGTATGTATTCACTTTTGCGATCACATGTAATCAACTCTTTTTTTTCTGGCTGTACTCACTGTTACCTGAGGGGGGAGTTTCCAGAGAGGGGGACATTGGTGGACATCAGTACAACGTTATATATGAGTACCAGCATCTTTTTAAAAAATAAAAAGCATTGCATTAAGAGGGCATTTGTAATTTGCACTGTAGTAAACATATTATGAATTATTGTTATTAAACTGAAGCAACAACTTTGTCTCATTCTGTCTAGATACTTCTTGACCAATGAGTAATTAAACTGTGGAATTCATGGCCAGGGGACATAGTGATGGCCACAAGCATAGATAGCTTTAAGAGGAGTTAGACTGATTCATGAGGAGAGATCCATGATAACTATAGGGTACCTCTATGTACAGAGGCAGCAACAGGGGAAGGCCTCAGGCTCTATGTCTTGTTTATTTTGCCCTTCAAAGCAACTGGTTGGCCACTGTGAGAGACAGCATTTGGACTAGGTAGACCACTAGTCTGCTCCAGCAGGTTCTAGATATGTCCTCATCATGACCCCTGTATTGATAAACCCTTCATCAATTTTGATTTTCAGCAATTGGCTGCATCCTCCCACAGATTCCTGGTGGCAAAAAGACAAAAGTAAACAACCTGATTCAGTCTGGGGATAATGTGACTGTGGAATGTGAAGATGGATATGTCTTGGAAGGTAGCCCATATGTTCAGTGTCAGCATGATTTCTCATGGGATCCTCCTGTACCGGTCTGTAAACCAGGTGAGCAAATGGCAAAGGATAGTCTTTGGAGATGAGGAAGAATTTCCATTTGATAGAGGGATTTGTACAGGAAGCTTCTGAGAGTACAAGCAGGTGGATTTCATCCCCTCTAACTCCTGGGTTAATTTTTCCCACTTAGTATATGACTGACTAGCCTTTGGCATGGGTGTCACATTCACTAGGGGGTTAAAGCATGTCTGAACAGAAACGAGAAAGTCTGCAGACATGGTAAGTAAAGAAATCTTAGTTACTTTTTTGTACTGCGCTGCTGCTGTTTTCATAGCACATTTCTCATATAGGTATCTAGGGTTGCCTGAGGGTCAGCAAGGTTATTCCAGGAGTCCAAGAGTCCACTGCAAAGACAGTGTGGACCTTCTCATGCCTATTGAGCTAACTGTGAGGGTCTGGTATTCTATAGTGTTCTTTCCCCACTTTGTTCTTTGCCTATCTCTTTGAACTCGTAAAAGCAGTTCACACCTCCCTGCAATCCGGCGCCTCTGCTGTCTTTCCCAGGTGCCCTCCCCTGCCGCGCTTCCTGTAAGCACTCCCTCGGGCCGAGTCCGGCCTTGAAGATCTGATAGTCTAGCAGTCTCGCTGGGACCCGTTTGATGTTTTGTATTGCACCAATCTATCTTGTAACTTCCCACAACACCAGTGTGAACCCCAGTGCCCTGGAGTAGATATATTTTGTAACCTGGCTATGCCAGTTCACTTGCAACTTTGAATCCGTGTCGGTCTCATCTGTCTGAAGCCTTCAATAAATCTGTTGTTTCTGCTTACAAGCCTGAGCAGTGATTTTGCGAAGTTAGCCCAGGGAGTGGAAACTCTCACATTAAGTTGCAAGTCACTGCCTTTTCGCTCTGCATCTGTACCTCAAGGGACAGTAATGCCAGGCGACGAGGATCCCTCATCTCCCCCGGGTTCACCGGATAAACCCGAGGTTCCGGAGAAACCGGACCCGAAGGAGGAGGGTGCCAGACGGAAGGTACCCGACGGCCCACACCCGGGACCGGGCACGAGGCCTAAGAACACCTTCAATTCCTGGCTGGACTCTCCTAAGGGCTGGTCGCTTTCCCGGACCGAGGCGAAGCATCGCCGCCTGGGTTTGTCCGGTACGGGACTCGTGGATGACCCCGCACGAAGGGAGGTACTGATGGACGAGGAACGGAGGCAATGGCAGGAGGAACGCCAAACCATGCTGGAGTGAATGGATGCCATGCAAGCCGTGATGGGGGAGATGGCAGCCGCCATGGACGCGCTTAAGGTACAGCCTCCCCCCGGCAACCCTCCGGATGGAACGCCGTCGACTCCCCCCGCTCCTTCCAACGCTCCGGCCCGCCGTGACCTGAAGATCACGTATGATGGGTCGGGGGATCAGTTAACCTTTTTTATGGTCCAAGTGGATATTTTTATGCGGGAGCAGGCCCGGACTTTCTCCTCGGAAGAGTCCCAGGTTCAGTATGTGGCCTCCCTCCTACAAGGCAAAGCGGCCGCGTGGATGGTGTTACAGTACGAGCTCCGCTCCCCTGTGCTGCGGAACCTGGATGAATTTATGGTCGCACTCCGCAACAGGTTCGAGGACCCGAACCTGGGGGAGCGGGCCAAGGCAACTCTGATGCAACTGCGCCAAGGGACTAAGTCGGTGGCGCAGTATGCGAGTGAATTCCAATCTCTGTCCAGCAGAATTCTGGACTGGAGCGAGGCTACCCGGGTACAGTGCTTCAGAGAGGGACTAAACCCGGACCTGCAACATTGGGCCTTCATGCAAGGCAACCCCCCGGACGTCGAGGGCTGGGTGCGCCACGCCGCCGACATCGAAAATCGGAAACAGCTCCTGACCCTGTCCAGACAACGCACCGGTCGCGACTTTAAGCCGAAGGGGGACAAGCCTGGCGGTCTCAAGGATTCCCGAACCCCGGGGGGGCCCTCAACGGCCGAACGCCGCAAGCGCTTTGAAGCCGGGGTGTGTTTAGTTTGCGGAGGCAAGGGCCATTTCGCCTCGCAATGCCCGTCCCGTTCCGGACGCCCGGCTACCCCTCGCCCAACCCCGACCGAATCAGAGAAGACCCCGGCGGAGGGCCAACCTCGACGCCGCAGCCGCGCTCCCGGACGCCGGAGCGCACCCACCGCGCTGCACGCGAGCGCCCAAGAGGAAACCTCCATCTCCTCTGGTCCATCGGGACCTCGGATTACAAATGCAGCTTTTGACTCGGCCGAGTCACGGATTACCGTTACCACGTCTCCTTCATCCAGTGAGGAGGAAGAGTGGGAGATGCCGGCAAAAAACGCCGTCGGTCTGCTGTAAGGGGGGCTCCTCAGCAGACCGCTCCAGTTGTTGTGCAAGGAGCTCCACCGATGGTAAGCGCCCAAGAGGACAATGTGTATATTCGGGCACACCTCTCACTGCCCAAGGGGGGCCCGGTTTTAGAATTTCCCGCTTTGGTAGACTCCGGGTGCGCCCGCACCTTGATTAGCGAGGAAGCCGCCAAAAAGTTAGGCGTTCGACGCAAACAGCTCCCCGGTCCCCTCCGCTTCTCCCAGATGGACGGTACTGACTTTAAGAAGGGACCTGTTACTCACCGCACCACTGCGGTGATTATGGCCGTGGGGGAACATTGGGAACGCTTATACTTTACCATTGCCCCCATTGTTGCCCCCATAGTCTTAGGGATGAACTGGTTACAGGGTCATAATCCCTCGATTGACTGGGTCAAGCGGACCCTCACGTTCCCTGAGGACCCTTGCGGGGCACACGACAAGGACCGAGTGCTTTGCGCCCCGGCCGCCGCATTGGTGGGGTCCCCTTCCCCAATCGCCCCTCCGCCCCGCCTACCCGCGGAATATTCCCAGTTCGCGGACGTATTCGATGTGAGGGAGTGTGACGAATTGCCCCCACACCGGGACACGGACTGTGCAATTGAGATTGTGGGGGAAGGCAAGTTGTCCAAGAGGAAGGTGTACCCCATGAGTCCCAACGAAAAGACGGTGCTGCGGGAATATCTGGACACCAACTTGGCTAGGGGCTTCATTCGCCCCTCCAAAGCCCCGTACTCCGCCCCCGCCTTCTTCGTTAAGAAAAAAACGGGGGACTTAAGACTGTGCATTGACTTTCGCAGACTGAACGCAGTTACCCAGTCTAACGCTTACCCCCTCCCTCTTATTCCAGACCTTCTTGCGCAATTGAAGGAAGGCCGAATCTTCACCAAATTGGATTTGGTGGAAGCCTACCACCGCATCCGCATTAAGGAGGGGGATGAATCCAAGACGGCCTTTTCCAGCTGTTTTGGAATGTTTGAATACCTGGTCATGCCGTTCGGGCTTTCAGGGGCTTCGAGTGTTTTTATGCAATTAATCAATGAAGTTTTACATGATTTGTTGTTTCGGGGGGTGGTGGTATTTCTGGATGACATTCTCATTTATTCTGAAACCATGGAGGAACACGTTAGATTGGTTCGCGAAGTCCTCCAACGCTTGCGGGAACACAAGCTGTATGCCAAAGTGTCCAAATGCGAGTTTCACCAGCCCTCCATCACCTTCCTGGGTTATGTCATTTCCCACCAGGGCTTGGAAATGGACCCCGATAAGGTTCAAGCCGTGCGGGATTGGGAACCCCCCACCACTCGCCGCCACCTACAACAGTTTTTAGGGTTTGCCAATTTCTACCGCAACTTCATCCCCAATTTCGCGCAGGTGGCCCTTCCCCTCACTTCCCTCTTGCGCACCAAGGGGAAGGGAGCGAACGCCGCCCTGCCCTCGGCCCGGTTGCAGTGGTCCCCTCCCTGTCAGCAGGCGTTTGATGAGCTTAAGTTGTTCTTTTCGTCAGAGCCGGTTTTGGCCCACCCGGACTGCGCTAAGCCGTTTGGGGTCCAGGTGGATGCCTCGGATGTGGCCATGGGGGGGGGGCTCTACTGCAAAGGGACGAGGAGGGGAGGTTACGACCATGCGCCTACTTCTCCAAAAAATTCTCCCAATCGGAAATCAATTGGGCTATTTGGGAAAAAGAGGCGGCAGCGGTGAAGCATGCCCTCACCATCTGGAGGCATTTCTTGGAGGGGGCCGAATTTCCGTTTGAGGTGTGTACCGACCACAAGAATTTGGAGGCCCTCAAGGGGGCTAGGAAACTCAACGCTAAACAGGTCCGGTGGGCCCAGTTTTTCGCCAAATTCCGCTTCACCCTCAAACATGTCCCCGGAAAAAAAAATGCCCTGGCGGATGCTCTGTCCCGTCTTCCCCAATACCGCAATGATTTTGACCGTCCCATGGACTCCCTTTTCACCCCAGAACAACGAGGGGAAGTCCCGGGACTCGCCGTCACTACCCGGTCCCAAACCCGCCTGCCAGGGAGTCCCATGCTCAAAGGTATCCCGGAAGCCTTTCAGCAAAGACTCCGGGACGCATCCCTGCAGGAAGTGGAGCAGCAGTCTCTTCCTGCAGGCATGGAGCAAAGGGACTCCTGGTGGGTGCAAGGAGGAAAACTCTATGTCCCAACTTCTCTCCGCAAGGAAGTTCTGGGACTAGTCCACGGGGCCAAACTGGCGGGTCATTTTGGTTTTGTAAAAACACTGCATCTGGTGAGAAGACAATTTTGGTGGCCCGGTATGAGAGCCGATGTAGAATTGTACGTGCGCAGCTGCCCCACCTGCGCTACGGCCAAGAAGAGAATGGGAAAGCCCCCTGGACTTTTAAAACCCCTGGAAAATCCCACCCGACCCTGGGAGGTGATCGCCATGGATTTTATCACCGACCTACCTCCCAGCCGGGGTAAAACGGTCCTATGGGTGATCACGGACCTTTTCTCCAAACAGGTCCACTTCGTTCCCTGCGCCGGACTCCCCTCGGCCCAGGGGTTGGCTAAGTTGTTTGTCACTCATGTCCTCAGACTACACTCGGTCCCTAGGAAGGTCCTCTCCGACCGGGGGGTCCAATTCGTCGCCAAATTCTGGCAGGCCTTTCTAAAACTGATGGGGGTGGAAGAACAGGGTCTCTCCTCGGCTTACCACCCCCAGACCGATGGTCAAACGGAAAGAGTAAATGCAGTAGTCGAATGTTACCTCCGTTGTTATGTCAATTACCATCAAGACGATTGGGTGGATCTGCTACCGTTTGCTGAATACGCCTATAACAATGCCCCCCACTCCTCCACAGGTTTCAGTCCTTTCCGTGTAGTATACGGAACGGAATTCGGTCCTTTTGGTTCTGCCCCCGTCACCCCCGAGCTCGAAACGACCCCAGAAGTCCAAGAGTGGGTACAAGTAGTCCAGTCTACCTGGCCCTGGTTGCTCAAAAACCTCGAGCGTGCCAAACGCAAGTACAAGGAGCAGGCCGACAAACATCGATCCCCGGGCTGGGAGCTCAAGGTGGGGGGGCAGGTCTATCTCTCCACCAAGAACCTGCGCTCCCTCCGACCCTGCAAAAAGCTCAACGATCGATACGTGGGACCTTTCCTCATTACCCGGGTGATCAATGAAGTCACCGTGGAACTCGAACTCCCCAAGACCCTTAAGGGTGTCCATCCCGTCTTTCATATAAGCCTCCTCAAACCGTACGTAGCTGCCCCCCAGTTCCACCCCCCACCGAAGCCCGAGGTTCCTACGGTGGTGGGAGGGAATACCCATCTCGAAGTATCTAAGGTGTTGGATTCCAAATGGAAGAAGGGGAAATTGTTCTATTTTGTCCGATGGAAACATCTGGGACCTGCACACGATGAATGGGTGGCAGCCCCCCACATGGCGGCCCCCCGTCTGGTACAAGAATTCCACGACACTTATCCCGATAAGCCCCATCCTCCCAACCTTGCGGGAGGGGGGCCTTAAGGGGGGCAGAATGTGAGGGTCTGGTATTCTATAGTGTTCTTTCCCCACTTTGTTCTTTGCCTATCTCTTTGAACTCGTAAAAGCAGTTCACACCTCCCTGCAACCCGGCGCCTCTGCTGTCTTTCCCAGGTGCCCTCCCCTGCCGCGCTTCCTGTAAGCACTCCCTCGGGCCGAGTCCGGCCTTGAAGATCTGATAGTCCTAGCAGTCTCGCTGGGACCCGTTTGATGTTTTGTATTGCACCAATCTATCTTGTAACTTCCCACAACACCAGTGTGAACCCCAGTGCCCTGGAGTAGATATATTTTGTAAGCTGGCTATGCCAATTCATTTGCAACTTTGAATCCGTGTCGGTCTCATCTGTCTGAAGCCTTCAATAAATCTGTTGTTTCTGCTTACAAGCCTGAGCAGTGATTTTGCGAAGTTAGCCCAGGGAGTGGGAACTCTCACACTAACTGAAAAAGAGATCTGAATTTTCTAGGATTGCAGACGGGCACTCTCCAGGAGCAGGACAGAAAGAAACAATGTGGTATAGTGATTAGAGAGTGTCAGACTAGGATCTGGGAGTCTCTGGTTCAAATCCCCACTCTGCCATGAAAGCTTGCTGAGTGTCCTTGGGCCAGTCACACCCACACTTAGTCTAATCTATCTCAGAGGGTTGCTGTGAGGATTAAACGAGGAGATGAGAATTAAGTAAGCTGCTTTGGGTCTCCGTTGGGGAGAAAAGTGGAGTATAAATGAAGTAAATAAATAAATAAATAAATAAATAAATCTGCTCCTCTCTTTTAAAGGGCAGGAGCTGACAGAGCCTCTGCTGCCCACAGACACTTAACTTCTAGATCATTTCAGAGCACTAATCAGAAAATGCTCCATTGGTTGCTGGCTTCTAAGAGCTCACCCCTAGGAGCTTTTATTGGCTGAGTGGCTCCAGTAAGGTACAGTCCTAACATATAGTTATTTCAGGTATAAAACTGATTTGGTTTTCTCTCTGTTTTCCAGTGTAAAGGATTTCACTATATGAGAGACCACTTTATGCCCATAGCCAATGGAGTGGAACTGGGGTCAGAGCCTTGTGCATTTAGGCTCTCTGGAATCAGCTGCCCTCTGAGACCCTCTTATATGCTGTGTATAAAGACATTTACTTAACCTTGTTTTTAACAGTGTAGCTGATAATAGTTTTATAGGGCATGTGCGACCTGCCACACTATTTGAGAGGATAGTGTGGCAGGATGGTGTGGAGGGCTTGGGGGTTTATGAACATTTTAAATGTTGCTCACATTTGAAGATGTTCTAAAAAAGAAATACGGTAGTTTCTGATTGCTTAAAGACAGATACTGATGTCAGTATTAAATTTCTCAAAATGCAGTAAATTGATTAATCAGATTTTAACCTTTACCGTTGACAGTGTTTAGGAAACTTTTTATCAAATATGTGCCTGTGATTTCCCCCCCCCCCCAATTTCAAAAACAACTCATTTATTTTATTTTCCACTTTAGGTTTCTATCTCTCGGCTTCAATAAGCTTGGGTAAGTAATTTCAGGTAAACCTACTGGAACCCTGTAGAATATAAGATGATACAGTGCTATATACATTGATAAGTATGTTTGCCAACTTCCAGGTGGGGCCTGGAGCTCTCTGAGAATTACAACTGAGCTCTAGCTGATAGACATCAGTTCCCCTGGAGAAAATAGCCACTTTGGAGGGTGGACTCCATGGCAATATACCCTGCTGAGGTCCCTCCTCTCCCCAAACACCGCCTTCACCCCCCAAATCACCACATATTTCCCAACCTGGAGTTGGTAACACTAAGGCAGATACCCTTATATTTTATTTGAGTCTAGGGTTGCCAACCTCCAGGTGCTAGCTGGAGATGTCCTGCTATTACAACTGATCTCCAGCTGATAGAGATCAGTTCACCTGGATAAAATGGCCACTTTGACAATTGGACTCTGTGGCATTGAAGCCCCTCCCCTCCCTCTGCCCCAAAAACCTCCCGCCGGTAGCGAAGAGGGACATGGCAACCCTATCAGAGTCTCAGTGAGAAAGGTGGCCCATAAGTAAAATCAATAAATATGTATGATTAAGCTAATTTCATAGGAGCTGATCTTCTGCTCCATAGTTTGCAATGTGCTGTACCCAACAAATTGTAAGTGGAGTGAAGCTCATGGAATGAGAATTTCACATCTTCAACTACAGCCCATCACCTCCCCGCAAAAAAAACTCTGCTCCTGTGGGCTGGGAGACTCCCATACAGAGTATAAGTGGCTAAGTGGGAATCTGCAGGTAGAGAGGCAAACTGGTGAAAATTGTTTCGCCATTTGAGTTTCCACGGTCTCAATTGGATATATAAATATTTGGATCCTCATTTCAAGTTCAGCAGATCCAAACGTGTAAAACAAAATATTCATAGGAAGCTTGTTCTTTGACACCAGTGTTCTGGTTTTATTTGTTTGTTGTTATGCATTAACTATTGTTAGCCACCTCTAGCAAAAATAAAGGAAGGATAGACATTTGTCAGTTACATAAATACCCCCAATCAGTCCCTTGCCTCTTGGAATTGAGCGATGCCAGTTTACCCCAGTTTTTCTTTTAACATTCCTCCTTCCCCCAGTATGACACTCGCCCAGGTCAAGGCCATGTTTCCCTTTCTGCGCCCTAACCTTCCCTGCAGAGGTGGACCTGCGAGGCCTCAGATTGGAAAGGGGTGGGGTAGCACCACCTTGTTCCTCTGCCTTTTTGTGCCCTCTGCTCTTCCACACTGCCTGAACAGGGATATTTCATCCTCCCTGGCCTGCTGCAGATTCTCCTTAAATAGGCCACCCTTCTAATCCCCTCCCCTGGCTCACTCCTTCCCGCTACACCCTCATCCAACCAGAAGTGCCCTGAAACTCTATCTCAGCTGCAGCTGCCCCTCAGGTTGTTCCCTTTCCCAGGCAAAGCTTGATGACGTGACTCGCCCCAACTAGCTGCCAAACTATTACTTAACTTAGTCTGTAGCCCAACCCTGCCTGTTCTGGGTGCTTCCTGGCCTGGCTGCTGCTGTTTTGGGTTTGTTTCAGCCAAGGTGAGTTGCCCCTGCAAGTCAATGTCACATTGCTGGACACCTAGCAATGGCTCTGCTCCTCATGGGAAGGCAGAGAACAGGATCCAAGAATGATGAGTAGTTTCACTCACAGGTTGCATCTTTTCTATTCCGTTTTCTAAAGTTTTTCAGAGCCAAACTAAATGCGACAGAAAACTCATGGCTGCCTTGAGTTCTCCATTGTCATTTTAAAGACATTTAAAATGCTGAGGGCCCAATTTTGATAGGGCCCCTGGCATGGCATTCTTTCCCTTCTCTCCTGCATGTTTTCAAGAGCCACCTACTCTACTACCTTATAGGCTGAGGACTGAGGGAGTCTTATAAATATCATGAGATGCAGTGCATCACACTGTAGCTTGAGATGGAAATTTGAGGATGTCATGGAGAAATGACAGTCTCCTTAATTTGGGATCCAATCCTAAATCATTCTTGGTTGTTTTTGATTTGATGATTAAGTTATGAAGCAGCACATGGAGATGGGATGGTTCCCCTCCCCATACATCACTGAAGTGTGGTGTCCCCCCTTTATATATCAGCCTCAAAGATAAATATCTCTGATATTATTTAATAGGAATGTCACCTGTGCAAGGAGCTAAAAATGGGATTATACCTTCACAACACCCAATGAAGTAGGTCAGGTTAAGAGAGAGTAATTTGCTCATGACCACTCATCTGCAACATCAACAGTCCCAAAGTTCTAAGTTCTAGCACGTATACTACATTGGCTCCCAAATAAGATAGCGTTGTCTTTCCCCTCTTTCCTGATTGGTGAGAAGTTCCATGCGCTATGCCAGTGTGTTAAGTTTCTTATGAAGGAGAGTGCACTGAAGATTTACGGTGTAATCCTATGTAAAATTACTCCAGTCCAAGCCCATTGAAATCAATTAGTTCAGATTAGAATAAATCTGCATAGTGTTACACTGTTAAGGTGCCTTGATAATATTTAATTTACTTAGAAATACACAGGCATGTCAGCAGATAGCATTGACTTTGTCAGGTTTCCCGAAGAACAATTGTGACAATCAGTTTCAGTGCTGCGCCCATTTATCCAACTGCCACTAGAAAAAATCTCTCTGCAAAACCTCTTGTTTTCAGCTGTTTCTCTACCTCCTTCTCTTGGTGCCACCATCTGCAAGCTCTGATGGGCATTTCATTCACAAACAGGTCCTCAGCAATCTCTCACCTATTAACTCCCATTAATGTGATGTCAGCTGTCCATATGAACCAAAAAACCAAGAACATAATCCATGTAGGAACTTTTATTAAACCAATGACACCTAACAGTGTGCATGCTTTTCAGTTCACCAGAACTCTTAATTCACCAGAATATTACAAAGACATAGGCAGCAAGCAGTCACAATAATATGTAGAGATATAAGATCTAAATCTATCACAAATTAATCTGTCTTGGACATTGGATCAATAATGAAGCCTATATAGTTATAAGAGCAGACCCGGGAATTCAGTTATTTTTGACAAAACATAGGTGGTCACCATTTGTTTAGTATTTTTTAAATGTTTTGTTAGGAATGTGTCATATTTGTTTAAAATCTGCTGACAAAAGAAATTGTGCACTGATGTAAATTATGCCACTTTTAACCCAATAACAAACAGATTTTAATTAATTAATTAATCCCAAAGAAAGTAGATCTTACTACCTGGTAGGTGAGTTTAGAATATTAGCCCTTTGTTGAAACCCTAAGAATTAGGCTTGCCAACCTCCTGGTACTAGCTGGAGATCCCCTGCTATTGCAACTAATCTCCAGCCGATAGAGATCAGTTCACCTGGAGAAAATGGCTGCGTTGGCAATTGGGCTCCATGGCATTGAAGTCCCTCCCCTCCCCAAACCCCGTTCTCCTCAGGCCCCGTCCCAAAAACCTCCTGCTGGTGGCGAAGAGGGACCTGGCAACCCTACTAAGAATTCCTCCTTGGCTTTTTGACAGGATCTCTGGTTGGTTTCCTGCTGCTTTTGGCTATTTCTGGTATTATCTGGATGGCTGTTTCTAAGCGGAACAAAGCGTAAGGCACTTTGTCTATATTATTTGCACAGTTGAGTAACGTTAAAAATAAACCCTATAAGTTGTTTAACATACAGAGCAACTTAAAAGATTAGCAGAAATTGTCTTTACTCCTATTCAAAGGCACATAGTGTATTTAGATTGCATCACAGCCCCAATTTCAGTTCAGCTGCTACAGTCTTTTAGACTGTTTCTGCATGAAACATTGTTCTGTATTTTCTCTGTGGCCACCCTACTTCTAGTTGAAGCGCTATCACAAGTCTGCTTCCTGATAAGTTATTTTCCTCTGTTCTATCTCCAGTTTTTCTAAGTCATGTAAGGCTTCTCCTTACACACTATCTGGTGAAGGATCATGTTTTAGTTCCAACAGCACGCTTGTCAATGCGCAGATGGTGAAACGTTGCCACCCTTTTTTTTTTGTCATGTGCTATATCGATACAGCAGGATAATGAGAAGTGGTTTTTCCAGGACAAGAGTTCTGCCTCTTCTGGGCCTGTGGCTGCATCATTTACCCTCCACACCCTCAAGACAAGCAAACCCTCTTAATGGAGAAGATCAGAGGGAAGAGTGGTGCTTAATCCCTTCTCTGCTTGCCTATTCTCTCCTCCGACTGCTTCCTTTTGAGCTAGTTTTCATCCTCCTGTGGTGCCAAAATACCATTATTTTACAATATACAGTTCTTAGAATCCTGAACCCTTCTCTCTGGTTGATTGTTAACATTGGTTTTCTCCCCATCCATTCAGCCGATACGCCCCTGCAAACCGCAAAGAAATATCTGACAGTTCAAACGGTAGAATATAATGTCCCTCTATTCTATGACACTGAAAACATTTTCGCAGTAATAGGTAAGAATCTGTTTCATTTTGTTCAACTTCAAATTTTGTTCGTTGTGTGGTAGAAACTGTCTATAAGTACTTCAAAATAGTGGGTACAACTTATCACTGTAGCTAATAATAAAGTGAGGGGCTCATGCCAATCACAAAAGCAACAAACCCAGGTTTATTTACCTGTAACAGGGCTGAAGGTCCTACATGGAGTACAACTTTACTGCTTACACTCCTGGACCAAGGTTGTTGAGCTTACCGAAGACTTATTGACAAACATCATTACAAAGGTAACCCTGCTTTAGGAAGGGGCTATGGCTCAGTGATCATTTGCAAGATCTGAGCAAGGCTGTCAAAGATAGGACATTTTGGAGAACTTTCATTCATAGGGTCGCCATGAGTCGGAAGCGACTTGACGGCACTTAACACACACACACATGGCTCAGTGGTAGAGTATCTGCATGGCATGCAGTAGGTCCCAGGTTTAGTCCCCAGCATCTCCAATAAGGATCAAGTCATAGGTGATGTGAAAAACCTCTGCCTGCGACCATGGAGAGCCACTGCCAGTCTGAGTATACAGTGCTGACTTGGATGGATCAGTAGTCTGATTCAGTACAAAGCAGCTTCATGTGTTTTTGTGTTCCAGTAAAGTGACTTAACAGAGGCAGCTGAAGGGAGTCCCTGACTGGGTAGAGGAGTACAATCACCAAAATGGCTTGACAGTGTTTCTTGTATGTCCATTTGTAGGTCAGCCACAGAACACACCCACAATATCTTGGCATCTCACCAACAAAATGCAGCACCATCCCTCTCAGCACCAGCTCTGGAAGCCTCCAGTTGTTGAACTCTAGTTCCATGGAAGCTACTCTACAATACAGAGCTAGACAAGATCAGCAGTTTCTTTTCCTCCTCAAAGCAGGACAGTAGCCATCAGTTCTCAAACAAAACTGGGACACCCTCTTTATTCACTGTTGCAGCAATATAACACTTTGGTTGCTTCCATGTTTGGGAGAGTCTGTTTTGCTCTCATTGCACTGAAAATGCAACATAGCCTCCACATGGAGATGTCTCCCCATGCTCATAATTTCATCTTCTAATCTTCAGTGGGGGTTTTTCAAAGTTTTTGTTTTAATTGGTAGTGGGTATAATGCTATAGGCCATTACAGCAATATACATACTACTGATAAACCCCAGCAAAAATCCAACCAATTGAGGGAGGATGGAGAGGAAAAAGGTGCCAGATGTGGGCAGGGAAGTGCAGAAAGATGCACCTTTCCATTCACACTCTCCCCAAACCTGCTTTGAGTATGATCTCTAAGGAAAGATCCAAAGCAAGTTGGGAAAACTGCAGAGCAGAGCTACGGAAAACCCAGAAGGTGAGCGATTGCACAACTGAGGACCTGAAGTGGCTTACAAAAAGTAGAAAAATATAATTTAAACAAAGAAAGGAAAATAAATACAAAGATCCTGGGCTGCTGTTGAGTCCACAGGGCTGATCAGTCAGGGCCACAAGCTGTGAGCTATGGGTTAAGGATCATGAGCTATCTGGCCTGCACTAAAGAATCACTCCTCTGGCCTGTACTAAATGCCTCAGCAAAGTAAAAAAAAAGATGTCCCAAAATTTTTTGCCCTTTCCTGAGAGGCATTCTTAAAGAGGCCTGACCTGATACACATACAGAAAAATTGTGTGATGTAGCCATTAGAGCATTGGACCACGTTTGAGGAAACCCAGTTTAAATCTTCATAGCCATGAAGCTTACTGGATGACTTTGGAACAGTCACTCTCTCAGTCTGACCTCCTTCACAGGGCTATTGTGAGGATTAAATAGAGAAGGGGAGAACTTGAGCCCCTTGGAGAAAGGATAGGACAAAAAGGCAAAAAAAGGCAGGGGCTTCTACCTCCTTGGTGGTCTCTCCAGGTGTGCTGAAAAAACTGACCATTAGCCAAAAAGAGGAAAAACAGCCCCCCAACTGCCTAATAAGGACTGAATATGCTCCAGGAGGCAAAGAATTCTGAGAGCAGTTAAAGGGAAGAAGAAAGGGATGAAAAATTAACATACACATTTGCGTATGGGGATATCCTAGTCAATTTCCCCTCTCAATATTCCTGACAGGTTCCCTCGCTAGTAATTTTGGAATGGACATGAGCTTGAGCAGAAATAGATTTTTAACCTTATTCTCAAATAATCTTTGTGGTGGGTACCAATTTCTGAACATATAAAAAGACTTCTGTCTTGATCCAGAGAAATATACACTCATAGTATTTCTTTCTATATGAAACAGGAATGGATTCATATTTTTTTACATTCATTTTTTTCCTGCAGGCAAAACAAACACATCTCATTCGTAATTGACCTGTTTTGCTTTTTATCCCCAGGCAACTTGCATTGGCAGTAAGCAGCCGGTTGTAATCTACAGATGCTGAAAAGCTATGTTCATTGTGACTATTGTTTCAAAAAGTGGTATTGATTTTCCACAACATAAAATGCTGGATTTAGATAGCTCATTTCCCTATGGACTTCAGGGGAGCTACAAACGTTGGATCTGTTTGTCACAACAAAAACACTTGTTATCACCAACTCAGAGATGTATTGGTAGTTCTGCTAATTGCACAAAAGTATTGCCTGTTTTGCTATTGTTGAGCTCTACTTGGAACCTTTTAAAGTCCTTACTTTTAGAAGGTTAAAAATTATATTTTGGAATGAGACTATGAATTCCAAATTATTTATTCCATTTCCCTACCCTTTAAAACTACAGAAGAGAAAATTTATTTTATTTTTATTTACGTTACTTACAGACTGCCTTTCACTGACTCAGGGCGGATTACAACAGAGTGAGTCAATACAATCGATAGGATGGGACATTCAATGAACAGTGAAATAAGTATTAGGGCTGTAGAACCAGCAGTCTAAGAACACACACCTTAAATGATGCAAAAATTACATAGTAGGGCCTTCGTTTCAGCAAGCTATACACAGTAGCATAGACCATAGTCCCTAATAATTTATCCAAGTAACTTTGTGAAACATTTAGTACTGTACGACTCTTATTGCCTGTGTAGAAAAGCCCTCTTGGATTCAGTTTTGCATAGTTTGCAGAAAGCCAGGAGAGCGGGAGCTTTCTTGACCTCCTCAGGCAGGCCATTCCATAAGGTGGGAGCCAGAATGGAGAAGGCGCATGAAGTAAACGTTTTCTTTTTAAATCTGAAATATATAATATCCCTTTCAACGGACTCTTGGATGTTTCCCCCCCTCAACTGTTGTCTTGCCGACTGTGACAGGCCTTTTAACAACTGAGGGGATACACATAGCCTCTTATGATGTTTTGTGATCTAGGTTTGTTTTAAATTATAAACCTCCCCCTCAGTTATCAGGTGTTCTAAAGGTAGCAAGTGTATAGGCTTTGGGTTCGCTGCCATGAGGTAAATTTTGTGGTGTACAAGGAGATTATTGAGATCACTGAGGCAGGATTAGTATATAAACAACTAAAAAGATTTATTTATTTACAGGTTGGTTTAAAGCAGTGGTTCCCAACCTTTTTTTGACCAGGGACCACTAGGAATTTTTTTTCGGTGCAGGGACCCCAAGGTTCAAAATAAAAATGCCGGGAATTTGAAAATAAACTTTAATCATAACTGTTAGTTAAACATTAAACTTAGAATATTATTTGAATATATATTTTTATAATAAGAGAACTTTTAATTGAAAATATTAATTTATTATGGGTTTATAACTTTGTTTTGCGGACCTTAATTTAGTTCTCGCGGACCCCTGGGGGTCCATGGACCCCTGGTTGGGAACCAGTGGTTTAAAGGAACAAATCAGCAACACGGGCCTCCAGGTAGACAAAGGAGAAACATGGCAAAAAAAATTAAACTGTTTATGGATTCAGAGAGTAGTTAAGACTTTTCTGTAATGCTTTCAGGCATAAACAGGCTTTTGCTGATCAGCCACTAGGTTCGATCCTCTTACACACCAGCCTGTCCCAAGAGTCAGACTAAACTGTACAAGGTCTGCTCATCCCCAGAGTCAGGCCTAATAATTGGGTAAAATTTCCTAAGGCAAAATACGATAACTATTTATGAAGAATGGGATGTGTGCAATCTTGGGTGGATTCTAGAACACAATGCAACTTTGGTCCCTTAATAGGAATGTGCATTTTTTAAAAACTAAGCAACTAAGTTGCATAGATGTTTGACTGGTCTCCTTTACTGGTTGCCCTGTGACAGTTCATATTCAGGGTTACAGATGCTATTATTAGTAAGGACATGCTGCACTGATAATATTTCCTTTGTATTAAGACCTCATGATTTGTTTCCTGGCACAATTCAGCATGCTGGCTGCAACCTATAAAGCCCTAAACAGTCTGAGAACAGGACATCAAAGAGATGTTTGTCTCCAAATAAAGCTACTCATCTACTGAAATCTTCCTCAGACAATTCTCTGGTCATTTTGCCAGTGGCATTATTATGGTAGTGGTGACCAAGGATACCAAGGTGGCACCACACCTTTGGAGTACCCTCCCCCATCAGGCTCACCTAGCATTTACGTATGAGGGAAATCTTATACAATTGGGAATAGGTTGAGTTGGCACTCATGTTTCTGCTTTTCTTGTAATTATGTGCTGATTTTGTTACATTTCAATGTAATATTTTAGTGTAATTATTGTTTTAATTGTATTGTTTTCTTGTGAACTACTTTTTTATTTATTCCAACAAAGAAGACTTGCCAAACACATAAAAGGAATTGTGTGGTACAGTAAAAGTTAAAACAAAATCTCAAATTACATTCAAGCACCAAATCTATTTCTCTAAAAAGATATATTACATCTTGAACTTAAAGGACACTAACTTGTAAATCCATTTAACAGTGGAATAATGAATATCCAACATTTGAAAGTTGTTGAGGTTTTCAAATTCTGTTTCCACTAACAGAAAAAGTTATGGAAAGGTTTGTGATATTTTTTACATAGGAAAAACCAGAAATAGGTGTCCTACCCAATCACAGCAAGTGATTCCTCTAATATACCTTAGTACTAACCATATGAGTAAAGTCAAATAATTCTTTCAGATTGTGAGTGATTACGGTCAAGAACACCTGCAGGTGAATAGTTCATATTTATTTATTTAAAGCATTTCTATGCTGCTGTTTGATGCAACTCATGGTCCCCAACAGGATGAATATTACAGTATTTCAAATATTTAAAACAGCATTTGAAATTCAAATAAAGCACCATTTTATATTGTAGTAGTTAAGTGTGGCCCAATCTGAGTATAGTTAAATTAGCAGATCAGGGCCACACTGATAGAAAGCAGATTTTTCTCTAAACCTGAAACACCCCAGGTTTGCAAAAAAAATAATAATCTAAAAATCAAGGGGGGATGGATGAGGGTGTAAATTCCCCCTCCCCTAAGCAGAGCAGCATTATCTACTTATATGCAGACAACGCTTCTCTGTAGGAGTGGTGAGGAGGAGCTGCCCACTCCAGCATCCTCACCTCACTCTCAACAGCAGCCGAGGAAAAACTCTGGGAAGGTGTAACCACTGAGTCTCATTAGGGGTTAGTCTGACCAGCTAGCCCAGCTAGTGCGGATGGCTTTAACAAGCTATGAAGTGGTCAGCCCGCCATTCTCCTAAGACACCCACCCACAGACACCAGACTGGTTTGTAAAAATGGCCTTTATTTGATGGTTCAGCATACAGAAAGAGTCACCCTCAGGATTGAAGTGGCCAATCACTGTGAGTAGGTTTTTAGATTTTGTGATTCACTAAAAACCACATTACCTTATTTAACCAGCCACTGTGAGGATACAACGTAATTTTGAATTGAAAAACAATTTTTATTGTAAATACTTCAGAAAATAGTAAAATGAAAAGATATATGCACAATATAATACAAGTTACAACAAAAGAATATAGATCTGAATAGAATACAGTTACAAAATAGTTACCAACTCAGTAACCAACTCAAAAATGATAATGCCAGGGATCAATGCCCACACAAACAGCATGCAAGCATGTCTGGGGGAGAATGTCCCTTACAAATTGTTAGCAACAAGTCTGGGGGATAAAGTCCCAATTTCTCTCAATTTTCAAGCCCTTTTTATACAATTTTGGAGGCTCATATATTTCCCCCAGGTTACTTGCTGTCCTTTTCACACAGTGTGCAATTATCTTACAGAAATTAATGCCACAAGAGGTACTGATAGGCAGACTCTGAGATCGTGAAAATGTGACTAGAAAATACACAGAGCATGGATCCACCAATGGAGGCAAGTCGTGATAGCGAATTGGGAGCTTCCATGTGCAGGGGCAGCGTCCCTATTAACAGAAGATGGGGTCGCCCCAACAGGCTTACAGGCCTCCTGGGGAACGTCGCTGGCTTCGTTTGGTCATTGGTCTACACCAGAGGGGTGGCTGTTGGGATCTGACCTCTCAGGCGCTGGCACAGTTATTCCTCTTGGGATGGGCTTGGGAAAGCGTGGCAAAAGAAGCCGTCTTCTGGACCTTGACGGCAAGCAGAGTGGCTGAAGCACATGCTTTGGGGGGCTCATGCCATCTCAGCCAGGGCATCTAACGGAGGCGTGACTGCGTTGCAACCAGAGAAGCAAGGGCTCCGTTCCCCAAAGCGTGCACGCCTGAACCAACCGCTGACTCGCCGTGGCCGGTCTCCTTCCCCGGCGGTCTCCCCGCCCACGACTCGCCAGGGCCGGGCCTGCTCAGCTCTCCAGGCCTCCGAGCGCCGCAAGATTCTTCCCCCATTGTCCTTGGCTGCTCTGCTGTTGAACGACCCGCTCCGACCGTTCGCGGGGAAGCCGCAGTCCGGAAGCGCGTCCTGCCTGCCTCCCCGCGCCATTGGCAGCGCAGCGCAGCGCAGCACAGCCTCGCCCCAAGAGGCGCCCCGCGTGCCACAGGGCTCCGTCGGCCGCATGCGCAGTGGGAGCGTCGCTCCGCTGGCTGGCTGGCGGGCGGGCGGGCATGCAACCGCCGCCGCCGCGGGGGCCTTGCTGGCCTCGACGCTTCTTGGGGCGGCTGGCGTTGGTGGCGCTGCTGCAAGGTTCGCTGGGTGGGTAGGAGGCGAGGCCGGGTCCCGCCCCTCTGCGCCCGTTGGCTGGCTGGCTGGCTGGCTGGCTGGCTGGCCGGCCGGCCCCGCGGGGCTCGTCTCCCCGCTCGCTTTCCCGCGCAGCCTCCTGGCTGCCTTTGCCCTCCCGTCCCCTCCCCTCTGCTCCAAGCGCGGAGGCCTCTCGCCTGAGGGCCTGGGAACCAAGCGCGGAAGGCCCGGGCGCGCGGCTCGCGTGGGTTGCCCTCCCCTCCCCTCCCCTCCCCTCCCCTCCCCTCCGGTCGACGACGGCCTTGTTGACGAGGCCGCAGCCCGAAGTGTCCCAAGCGCAGCCGCGCACCGGTGGCCACAACGGCGTGAAGCTGGGAGGGGTTGCTTTCCGTCCCTCTGCTGAAAAGCCCCAGGACAGACACGGCCTATTCATGTGTTCCGCCCCGGTCGGATGCCGATGCCGTCTCTTTAGGGCGCTGTCCGGCGGGGTCTCTGTCTTGGTCGGTTGCGGCTGGTTTCAACCCCATCAGCATATCCTTCGTTGGGCTTCGTGGACCCCGTGCGTGTCCCTGTATCCATATTGTCCATATCCGCTCACCTAATTTGGGACCGCCTCATAACCTTGCACGGGCCCTTCACTATCCTGAATAATTTGTTTGTTTGGTTCTTGTAGGTTATCCGGGCTATGTGACCGTGGTCTTGGTATTTTCTTTCCTGACATAAATATAATAAAAGCATTAAAAATTAAAAACAAACAAATTATTGTCGAAGGCTTTCACGGTCAGAGTTCATTGGTTCTTGTGGGTTATCCGGGCTGTGTAACCGTGGTCTTGGTATTTTCTTTCCCAACGTTTCGCCAGCAGCTGTGGCCGGCATCTTCAGAGGAGTAACACTGAAGGACAGTGTCTCTCAGTGACAAGTGTGTAGGAAGAGTAATATATAGTCAGAAAGGGGTTGGGTTTGAGCTGAGTCATTGTCCTGCAAAAAGTATCAAAGGTAATGTGCTAATCATTGTCCTGTATCAAGATAATGTGCTAATGAGGGTGTGGTATGTTAATATGGAACCATTGTATCCTGAAGTGATCTGTTAATGTGTGAAATCCAAAGCTAATCTGGATCTCTCAGAGCGTGCACACAGCGGGGCTTTGAAGGCTTCAGCCTACCTTTCCACGCTGCAAGCCTGACTGGTACCAATAGGGCTTGCAGCGAGGAAAGGGAGGCAGGAGCCTTCCTCCTAGCCCTGCTGTGCACACGCTCCACAGAGCAGGACTAGGAAACTGGAAGTGGAGTTCAGTAATCCCTCCACCCAGCCCTGGCCATAAGAACCTCTCAGATGTTGGGCGGGAAGCGCGCGGGGGGTGTGTGTGTGCGGAGGTTAAACTGCTCTGCGCTGCCTGGGCAGGCAGCGCAGAGCAGTTTAAACCACCACCGTCCCCCTTCCTGGGAAGGGGGGCGGTGGGGAAAGAGAAGGAAAAAGGAGGAGAAAGAAGAAGAAATTTTTTTTTTAAGACCCAGCGGGGCTTTTGTCTTCTTTTTCCTCCTTTAAAAACTAGGTGCGTCTTATCGAAAGGTGCATCCTATGGAGCGAAAAATATGGTATATTACTCTTCCTACACACTTGACACTGAGAGACACTGTCCTTCAGTGTTACTCCTCTGAAGATGCCGGCCACAGCTGCTGGCGAAACGTCAGGAAAGAAAATACCAAGACCACGGTTACACAGCCCGGATAACCTACAAGAACCAATGAACTCTGACCGTGAAAGCCTTCGACAATAATTTGTTTTTAATTTTTAATGCTTTTATTGTATTTATGTAGGCTGGAAAAGAGGAAATTCACTTCCGCCTGCAATAGACAGTGTTCTCTTTGGTAAATATACATTCATAAAACAAGTTAAGAAAGGCACCACAATTTAAGAAAGTTGCAGACAAGCTGGAACCTGTCCAGAGGAGGGCAACAAAGATGGTGAGGGGTCTGGAGACCAAGTCCTATGAGGAAAGGTTGAAGGAGTTGGGTATGTTTAGCCTGAAGAGGAGAAGACTGAGAGGGGATATGATAACCGTGTTCAAGTACTTGAAGGGCTGTCATATAGAGGAGGGTGCCGAGTTGTTTTCTGTTGCCCAAGAAGGTTGGACCAGAACCAATGGGTTGAAATTAAATCAAAAGAATTTCCATCTAGACATTAGGAAGAATTTGCTAACAGTTAGAGCGGTTCCTCAGTGGAACAGGCTTCCTTGGGAGGTGGTAAGCTCTCCTTCCCTGGAGGTTTTTAAGAAGAGGCTAGATGGCCATCTGTCAGCAATGCTGATTCTGTGACCTTAGGCAGATGATGAGAGGGAGGGCATCTTGGCCATCTTCTGGTCACTAGGGATGTGGACGGGGGAAGTAGTTGTGAATTTCCTGCATTGTGCAGGGGGTTAGACTTGATGGCCCTGGTAGTCCCTTCCAACTCTATGATTCTATGCTTATTACAGTTAATTCAATATTCTAATTTATATCCTAATCTTATTCAGTTAAATGATTATAAAAAATCAAATAAATGAATCAAGTATATTCTTAAGCATGAAAGACAGCCACTAACGTAAAAAGGAATAGCGCTATAAATGTACTGTGGTTACCATTTCTCTGAGAATTGCTCATTATTTAAGTGAATCAAATGTAATCATAAGTATGAATAAAGCTAAGTCTAAATATTTAGAGACATATAAGTATGCATGGTAACCATTTCTCATGAAATTGCTCTGCAGATTGCGTATCCACAAGTTAATGAGAGAGGACTCCCCTTTACAGAAGCCATGCTGATTTTTCTTAATAGGGCTGATTTTTATGTGTGCTCAATAAATTTATATTTAATAGCCATTTCCATCAATTTACACATAACAGGTGTTGAATGAGCTGATCTGTAATTTCCTGGACCAATTTTGGATCCTTGTTACATTCTACATTCAGAGTTATATGGGCTACCTTCCCTGTGGAAGAGAAGCCAGTTTTAGGAACATTTCATATTTTTGTTAAATCACTGGTTTTGTATTTGAGTTTAAGAAATTGCTCTGCAATCTCCCTGTTTTCCTTTATTAGTCCTTTTCACTATTTTGCCATCTAAGGGGCCCTGACACCTCCTGGCTGGTTTCTTGCTTATGATGTGTTTAAAGAAATTCATAATGTTTCTCCTAGGAGTATGCTTTTTATATTCTCTTTTTGCTGACTTAATTGTCAGCTTGCGTTTCTTGTTTGTACTTTGCTTTGGTTTTCATCCTGAACAAATTTCATTGTAGGAAAAATGTGTACTCTAGCGTATGTGACAAACGAATGTCTGCTTTGACATAGTTTTATGTGGTGGAATCTGTAACAAGATATGGCTTCCTATCATCCTTATATACCATTAAATAGGAAAAATGTAAGATCTGTAACAAATCATGGGTGTATCTTTTGATCTCTACATGGAAGTTATTATGTGTGAAGTGGCCGTTAATGTATTTCACTTATATTATGTTTGGCTTTTACTTGCTCTCCAGAGATAGGAAGAGCAGCCTCATTTTGTCAGTTTTTACATTGTTGTCTTGCTGCCTATATGCTAAAAATGGAGTGTCAAAAATATACTGTGTGGTTCAGGAGCCTACATGCCCCTGCCCTCAGCTGCTTCCTTCTCCAAATATAGTGATAGCTGAAAAGTTATGTGTGGTAGTCTTTTTAAAACTATGGTGGCATTCAAACAGGAGCTTCTTTTGTACTAGGCTTTTAAAAAGTATGATAATGATTTGTTTCAGTAGAATCTACATAGTAGAATCTAATATAATCTAAATAACATTTCTGAAGAGTTTAAAGACCATGTAGAGAACAGATCTGCATTACTAAGTTCAGTTGAACGTCAACTGGAAGAACTGTGGGTTGAAACCATAGATATTATCAAAGAAGAATGCACGAAAAGTATTCCGGTTGCCCAAAGATGAAAAGCCTTGATAGATGATTGATGAAACTCTTTAAATTGCCAGAGATAGATGAGAAGCAAAAGTACAAGGCAACAAAAATAGAATCAAAATTCTGAATGCAGTGCTATAGAAACTTGCACATGGAGACTAACAGAACTGTTATAATAACCAGTGTAAATAATAGAAGAGAAGAACAAAAAAGAACAAGAGATCTGTTCCACAAGATCCAATAAATCAAAGGCAAATTCAAACCTTGGCTAACGATGCTGAAAGATCAACATGGAAATACACTAACTAAGCAGGACAGAATTTAAAAAGATAGGGAACATGTACTAAAGAACTATACAGAAGAGATGAAAAGATGACAAAGCACCTTTGGATGAAGAATCTACAATTTTTGAAAGTGAAAGGTAAACGTAAAGTAATTGGGAGAAACAGATCACCAGGATATCACCAGAGTTATTTCAGGCTACAGAAACTCAGTCCATCAAAATCTTGACAAGAATATTCTAACAAATATGCCAACTTCGCATATACACTGATGGGATCTGTGCTGGCAGCAACAGACCAAGAAAGGGATCTTGGGGTGGTAGTGGATGGCTCAATTAAGATGTCAACCCAGTGTGTGGCTGTTGTAAAAAAGGCAAATTCCATGCTGGCCATAATTAGATGAGTAATTGAGAATAAACTGCTGATATCATACTGGCCTTGTACAAATCTATGGTGAGACCACACTTGGAATACTGTGTACAGTTCTGGTCACCACACTAAAAAAGGATATTACAGAGCTTGAGAAGGTGCAAAAAAGAGCAACCAAAATGATTAGAGGACTAGAGCAACTGCCCTATGAAGAGCAGTTAAAACGCTTAGGGTTGTTTAGCTTGGAAAGAAGGCTGCTGAGGGGAGACATGATAGATGGCTATAAAATTATGCATGGTTTGGAAGTTTTTCTCCCTCTCCCATAATACTAGAACACGGGGTCATCTGCTGAAGCTGGAGAGTGAGAGATTCAAAACAGATAAAAGGAAGTATTTTTTCACACAACGCATAGTTAAATTGTGGAACTCCCTGCCCCAAAATGTGGTGATGGCTGCCAACTTGGAAGGCTTTAAGAGGGGATTAGACATGTTCATGGAGGAAAGGGGTATTCATGGCTACTCGTTTAAATGGATACTAGTCATGCTGCATACCTATTCTCTTCAGTATCAGAGGAGCATGCCTATTATCTTAGGTGCTGTGGAACACAGGCAGGATGGTGCTGCTGCAGTCGTCTTGTTTGGGGGGCTTCCTAGAGGTACCTGGTTGGCTACTGCATGGCTTTTCTTATGTTCTAGTTTAAGTTTTCTTTTTCTTTTTTTGCAGGGAACTGCCCTTTGCCACCAACTCCAGCAGGTGCTAAAAGAAAAGATTTTGGAACGTTGAACTATTTGCCCACTGGAACGCTAGTACAATATGAATGCGATCAAGGATATAAACGCATTCCTGGCACTAGCAATGCTATTCGCTGTGTTAATAGGCGATGGACACTACCTGAAGGATTTTGTATAGGTAATCCCTCTCTCTTTTTGCTTTTGACAAACTGAATAATTTTGGACTGATAGGGTCAGCACCAGGTACAAATCAAATAAAATATATTTCTGGTCAGCCGACATTAATAATGTGGTGATTAAAAGAAATTTTAGTTTTTTAAAACCCTTCCTTGTAGGTGAAGATGCATGGCACTTTGAAATTCACTCATGCTTCCAGAAGTATGGAAGTTGTAATACTGCCAGGTAGGTCAGCTTGGTAGTGTAAACCATCAGCATGATGCACCGAGGCTATGAAAAGTAAAAACAGATTGCTTATCTGTAACTGTTGTTTTTTGAGTGATCATCTCTGAATGTACGATTTTGGAAGGGCAGCTTTAGGATACTACTCCAGAGGTTTATTCACCATTTCATTCAGCCTCTCTGCAGTTTCTCACCTTGGGAAGATGCCCTGTGGATCCACATACCTCAACATTTAAAATATCCACTTTCACAATATCCATAATTTCCCCTTCATTCTTCCCCATGTATCTGAGTTGTAGTGGTTAAGAGCGGTGGTTTGGAGCAGTGGACTGGAGAACCGGGTTTGATACCCCACTCCTCCACATGAGCGGCAGAGGCTAATGTGTTGAACTGGATTTGTTTCCCAACTCCTGCATATGAAGCCAGCTGGGTGACCTTGGGCTAGTCACACTCTCTCAGTCTCACCTATCTCACAGGGTGTCTCTTGTGGGAGAGGAAGGGAAGGTGATTGTAAGCCAGTTTGATTCTTCCTTAAGTGGTAGAGAAAGTCGGCATATAAAAACCAACTCTTCTTCTTATCTCTGGGACAACTACTGAGCGCAGTCTCCAGAACAGATTGATCGTTTTCAAAATGGTAAAGTTGGTTTTACTATTGCTACTGGCAGTTCTACTTGATCACCTTATCTAGGGCCCAAGTCCTTATACCTCTCTGCTACTTTTATCCAAACAATGATCATCATGATTTAGATCTCAGACCGCACACCTGTTTCCATTCATCTCAAGGGCTCCAGAAACAGATTATCAGAGTTTCCCATCAATGGCTAAGGATGCTTCCATACCTCCTCTTGTCAACTTGCCTTTCTGCTGTTGACTGTCTTGAAGCACCAGTTTGCACCAGTGTCTGTTCAGACCAAGCTCTTCAGAGTGGAACCCATTCAGATGAATGTAGGAAAACCTTCCCTTGCTGTCACTGAATGGGAATGGCAACAGAAAAAACCTGCATATATACAGCAGGCTTGTAGCACACTACCTCTTGACTAAATACCCCTGCATCTATCAAGGTGCAAAAAGAATGTAGCAAAACTTGAACTAGGTACCCTGTCTGGACACTGTTCTGGGGATTGCCTAGGAACCTCCACAAGTGGAGGAATCATAGTGTTGTCCTAAATTCCTTGTACTCCTAGTACTCACCCTTCAGACCCTAGTTATTTCCCATATCCAATGGACTTTGATTTACCTGGGGAGGGAGTCAACTTCATGAATTATTCTGGTCCAAATACTGGTATCCCCATGAATGTAAAAATCTGCGCCGCCGGTCTGGTTGAAATAGTTGACAGTTCCTCAGTGGCATCTGCTGCAGTACAGAATGGACCATTATTTCTAGAAGTCTGCATAGAGGATCACCAGGAGGACATTCAGTTTGGTCTCAGCCATTACCACTCATTTTACAGTGATACTGTGCCTGTTGAGGCAAATATATCAGTACCAATATATCCTTTAGGCCTATTGGGAGATCCAGTTTTTGTGTGTATGTGTATTGTTGTTTTTTTTCCCTTCAAAGCTTTTTAAGAAGTTGCCATTAAAATATCTGGGCCGGGTGGCTTGTCCTTCTTGACTTAACAATACGCTAAGTATCTTCTGGGTTTGTTTGAGCATTAAAAATGTCTTTGTTTAAAAAAATTTTTTTAAATTTTGTTTTTTCCCCACTTCTAACTATCAAGTTGATTCTATTTTTTTAAGTCCTTAAATGTTTTGCTACTTCCAGTAATGTTATGATCTTGTCCTACAGATTTCAGTTTGTCTGTAATTTTCTATATGCTTCTTATTTCTCTTTCTTTTTCCTGGCAGCTATTGCCAGTAAGGTTCCTCTAATAAAGGCTTTACTTGCCTCCCATATTGTTGCTGCAGACTCCTATGTATTATTAATTCTAAAAGATTTCATCAAATCTTTCTTACATTTCTGGTTTTTCTCATCTTATAATAATAATGCATCATTTAATGAGCTCTTAGATGGTGAATTTAGTCCATTCAAATTTACTGAAAGTATTTTAATTCAGTAATTTTCTCCCTTCTTTTCCTCTCCCCCCCCCCTCCGGTATTGCTCCTGCTGGTGCACTAGATTTAAGTTTTGGGTTTTGACTACTTTCTTCTTCCCTGACTTTCTTTTTCTCCGTTATTGTTTCTTCTCCTTCCTCCTATGTATTTCCGGCTTCTCCAATTTGGAACTATGAGTTCTTTCTCCTTCTGTTAGTTCTTGTATGAGTCGTTCAGCCTCTGCCAGTCTCTGGGAAGTTACCAGCTCCCACCTCTTGATGGCATGCAGATAACACCTGTACCTGCTGTCAGGAGTCTGGGTGTGATCCTTGATGCCTCCTTGTCAATGGAGGCTCAAGTCATAGCCATGGTCAAGGCAGCTTTTTTCCATCTCTGCCAGGCCCAGGAGTTGGTGCCTTACTTCTTCTGCCCTACCTAGCCATGATGTTCCATGTGACGGTCACCTGTAACTTGCTCTATTTAGGGCTGCACTTGAGACTGATCCAGAGACTCCAGCTGGTTCAAAATGCTGCGGCGAGGCTCCTTACAGGGACTTCACTGTGGGAACATACACAGCCAGTGCTTCGCCAACTGCACTGACTCCAGCTGGAGTATTGGATCAGGATCATGGTACTAGTTTTGACCTTTAAAGCCTTACTCAGTCTGGGACCTTCATACCTTCAGGACCTCCTCTCCTGGTACAACCCCCCCAAAGGACATTACTTTCTGCAGATAACAACTTGTTGGTGGTCCCTGGTCCTAGATGTATGCGGCTGTCCTCGGTGAGAGCCGGGCCTTCTCAGCCCTGGCTCCAGGCTGGTGGAACTCCCTTTCCAGTAACATCAGGGTCCTTCGGGACCTTAAAGGTCTTTTATGCATGGGCTGGATCTCCCTGCATGGACCTGGGTTCATTGCACATTAAAGTAACCTGGGCTGGGGAAAACTGTATGCATTGGCTTCAATGATCGGGGATGAAACTGTGTGCTGATTGAACGATGAATACAGAAAAACAGTCTCCTAAGGTCAAATCAAGTCCCACCCCTTGGAATGCTGCTCTGTAATTGGCTTACCATGAGAGAAGATTTCTTTCCCCCCAAACCCAACTGCAGCATAAAAAAGTATTTTAAAAGCAAAAAAAGGAGCTACCTGAAAGAAGGGGGGGGGAATCCAAGCCTCATTTTTTAAAAGACTTTCTTTTGTTCAGAAAGAACTCCGAGGTAGCAGGAAGCCTTTGAATCCCTGCCTCTTTACACACTGCTTCATGATTGACTGTGAGAGAAGTCAATCTTCTGTGTTTCCCCCAATGCAGTATGCTCGCTCTGTGACTCCAGAATGAGCCAGGATCAACAATTCGGGCCAGAAGAGGAATGGGAAAAGCTGGGTTTCTTTTGTGTCGAAACAGTGTTGAGCTTCGAAGGAATGAGATAGCGTGCATACTGAAAAATTCGATCCTGGCTGAAACAGGGAATAAAGGAGATTAAAGAGACCATACATAAATGACTTAAGAGTTCTGCAAGGCCTGTGAGACAGTTATTCCACCAGGCCTATAATTGGGGGCAGCCGTGGGTGTCATCTGTGCTGGCCTCCCTCTTCCCTCCCCTTCTTTTCAGTTTTGTCCGGTTATGAACTATAGGGGGCTCTATCTGACTTCTGTACGCTAAGCAGCTATTATGTTCTAATTGAGCATCATCTATTATTTTAATAGTGTAATGTAAGATTGTTTCATCTTGTTTTAATGATATTGGAGGTTTATTGGTTTTAATGTATATGTACTATGGTTTTATATTTGCGATTTTACTGTTGTTACGCGCCCTGAGCCCAGCTTTGGCTGGGTAGGATGGGATAGAAATTTAAATAAATAAATAGATAGTGTATACATTTTCTTATCTTTTTTTCCCTCGCAGCGAGCTGTCTTTCGCCACCAGAAATACATGGTGCTAGACTACAAAAGGAATATCAAGGCATAGAACGTTTTTCTCCTGGGTTTCAGGTAAAATATGACTGCATTCCAGGATATCAACTTATTCCTTTCAGAGACAATACTCTTCAATGTAGCAATCACTCTCGGTGGACAATATCTGATCCCTTTTGTGAAGGTAAAACTCTTCATTTGCTTTTGATAAATAATTTATGGTCCTCTTGGATGAACAATGAGCTATAAATTGAATTAATAAAGAAAAGATTTCTGTTCTGTCTACCTTAAAATGTGGAGAGTAAAAGAAATTTACAAATTACAAATCCTTCTACTTAGGAGGAGAGCTATGGTTCATTTCAAGCATAGAAATAGGAAGCTAAGCAATGGCTTCAGGGAGATGAGCTTGCTACTCTATACAGTGGCGGCAAAGATGTAAAAACAGATTACTTGTCTGTCACTGTTGTTCTCCCAGTAGGCATCTGAACAACCACCCAGCCAACTCATCTTTCCCACTGTGGTAAATAACACTTGGCCCAGGCTATCCTGATCTCATCAGATCTCAGAAGCAAAGCAGGGTCAACCCTGGTTAGTACTTGGATGAGAGACCATGAAGGAATACCAGGGTTGCTATGGCACAGAGGAAGGCAATGGCAAATCACCTCTGTTAAGTCTCTTGCCTTGAAAACCCTACTGGGTTGACATAAGTTGGTGGCAACTTGGTGGCACTTTACACACAAATAACACTTAGTCCTATTTATTTCTGTAAAAGTTTATAACTTTATAAGGTGAATGTTGAATTCAAAAGATTTAATAACCAGGTTTTTAAAAAATTCCTTCCATATTCCAGTCTGCAAATGTAGCAGGATTTGAATTTATAAGTCAATAGATGTAGCTCAGAAAACAATGGACTTGTTCCTTGCTTGGGGAAGTGGTGTGGGTGCCTGAATCTTTTGTGTGGCTGGGGAGGGGTTTTATAGTCTTTATAGAGAATCTCCACACACACACTTAGAAAGAGATCAGAGCATATTGGTAAGACAGATATGTGAAACATCTAGGCAATAATGTGAGAAAATGGTAGAGGAAGGTAAATATATTAGTAGACCCTGTTCAAGAAATCTGGAACATTTAAGAGTAGTCCCACCTCTTAATTACTATCATATGAGGTAAGTTTTAGACCTAGCGAGAGAGGATTGTATTCATCGCTTATTTGTTTGCACTGATATTGTTAATGAATTATTGCTCAACTGTATGCTTTACGTTTTGTGATCAATTACTGCTTATTCAAGTAAATTTATTTATTTTTATTTTTCTGAAACTGATGTTATGTATTTGGACTCTGCACTCATGTATAAAAGTCAGACTCTGCACTCATTTATAAAAGTCAAACTTGTCTCAGTCTTACCAAATTACCAAGACAAATCAGGGAAATACCTGCTTAGATCTCAATAACAAGTTAAGTGAATTTCCTAAGCTTTCCCCCCTATTACCACAGTGGTTTGAGGTAGGATGATGATTCTTTATTTGGGGAAGAGTCTCTTTAACAGCCCATTCCTGAACTGTGTGGGCGAAAGTAATTTCGAGGCGCACAAGGGCCAGCAACTGGCATGGATGCCGGCGTCGGGACGCCAGCCTCCCAGCGCTGTTGTGGCAGCGAAGCCCTGGGAGGTCAGTTTGGGCTCCCGCTGGCGTCCTGATGGCACACATCTGTGTGCCGGCGTCCTGGGGGGGGGGGCGTTCCAGGGGCAGAGCCGCCTTTAGGTGTCCTCCTAACCCACTTTCAGGCTGGAAACGCCCTCCTTGCCCTTACTTGCCCTAAAAAGGTGTCGTAGCCCCGTGGAATGCTGTGGAGCAGTTCCATGGGGCTTGCAAGTAAGGGCAGCTTTCTGCCTTCAAGGGGGGGAGGGCTGAATTCTCCTTTGGAGGTGGCGTGGCTGTGCTGCCTCCAGCCACCAGTGCAGCCCCTTCCCTCAGGAATTGGCTGTAAAAGATAGAAATAGAAAGTCTTATGTTACAGATTACTAGGTAAGTTTACCTGTATCTCTCAAACCATCAATGGCAGCAAAAAGGAAGCCTAGAAGTGTTGTAGGGAGTTGAATAAACCTGGAGTGGTGAACATCTCATTGAGGACTAGCAACTGGAGATGTGGGTCAGTTGAGTAAATTCCACTTCTCCCTAAGGGATTCATTTTACCACATCATCAACAGGTGCTTTTAACTTGTTGTTGTGTATTCTTATTTTTGGAAGCATCTGAGTGGGAAGAAACAACCCACCCACCCCGGCATGCAGAGTCAAATACTAAATACCCAATTCAATTTGCAGGACCCCCTCAGTACAACCGGCCTTCAATACTCTCCGATCAGCCTTGTCCCAGGCCCCAGTCTTTCTTTCTCATTGCTCTCCTAATAATCTGTTAAAATCGGTTCTAATGGAGTCTGATAATTAAAATGCTCATTCATTAATCAACGGGTTGATTATGCTCTGGACAAAATATGCAACTTAGTAAATAGTGTTATTGTATGATGTCCTCCACTGGGAGGAGGTGTCGGCAGAATGCACTGCTCAGGAATGACCTGCAAATTTTGGATTATTTTTTTCTAGATTATCCCTTTTAAATTTACTAATCTTTTCTTTTATTCATCCCCAGAAATAGTTACATTTTGTAAGCTTAGCCTGGTTTTTTGTTGTTTATAAAATAGCTATTGCTTGTGTTACTATTTTTTGTGATGTGGAAAACAGAAAAGACATTTCTAATGTGAAATGTCTGTTAACAGTGAAAGGAAGCTTATCTCATGATTGTATCCCTCTGAACTCCTGGATGGTTATGTTGCCTTCTTCTTTTATTTCAGCGGGCTGCCCTTCACCACCACTTCTGAGGAATGCTGTACTACAACCACAGTTTCAAGGGAAAGACTACTTTTATCGTGGAGACGTAGTAAGATATGACTGCATAGCAGGATATGCACCTGGTCCTGGCTCTAATAATTCCATTATCTGTTTTAAACCCTTCCGGTGGTCAAAGCCTGAAATCGTTTGTAAAGGTAAACACTCTCATTTTATTTTTTATAATTATAATTATAATTTTATAATTATTCAATGAACAGTGAGATATCAGTTGAATAGCTAAATAAAATACATTTCTCATCTGCCTGCCTCAATGATGTTGCAATTAAAAAACTTTTGTTTAGCAGAACAGTTATATCATTTAGAAATTTACCAATGCGTCCAAAAGTCTGGCGACTGTAAGTTAAGCCATGACTCTAGGTAGGTTAGCTTGCGAGTCTTACACCCTGTCAGGGTTTTGCACAGAGAAGTAAAAACAAGTTGCTTATTTGTGTCCTGCACACAACTCTTTATTTTTGGAAGGGTCTGAGTGGGATGCCCTTAGGCATGCACAGTTGATACTGTGTCTCATTGGGGAGGGTTTTAGTGACCAAAAAGCTAGTGCTAGAAGCTGTTTCGGCCTTGGAACGCCCCCCTTTTTTTGAGGGTTGCACGGATAATAAAGGATCCTTCTGATAGGAAGGCAGAACTAGCGTGCAAAAAATCGCACGAGGCCTCAGCCCTGGCAATTAGCGTTTCCATCACGTCAGCCTTAATTTCTAGAGCAGCCATAGTTTGGACTAGGAAGTTAGGCCGGCTCATCCCTGAAGAAAACAAGAATGCCTTAGAAGGGGTAGCTAGAATCTTAAGGGCCATATCTATTTGGAGCCATGGTGAAGAAAAATTAATGGACTTTCTAAACCATCTTAATAATATCCATCCAAACATTCAGTTTACCATGGAAAAGGAAATTGAGGGTAAACTCCCATTTCTTGATACCCTTGTCATCCATAAAACAAACTTTCAGTTAGGTCACAAGGTCTACCGGAAACCAACTCACACAGATCGCTACTTACACAAAAACTCCAACCACCACCCCCGACAGAAAAGAGGAATAATCAAAACATTAATGGACCGTGCAAGACGGATCTGTGAACCACAGTTTCTCAAGGAAGAAACTAATCATGTAAATCACGCACTGCTAGTAAACGGCTATTCCAGAAATGAAATCAGAAGGGCCAGTAAACCACACAAAAATCAGAAAACTCAGGAAAAGCAGTCTCCCATAGGAAAGGTATTCTTGCCATTTATTAAAGGAGTCACTGATAGGATGGAGAAACTTTTGAAAAAACATAAACTACAAACAGTGTTTAAACCCACCAAGAAAATGCAACAGATGCTACGATCAGCAAAAGACAAAAAAGACCCCCTCACCTCTGCAGGAGTATTATCGTATACCTTGCAGCTGTGGACAAGTTTACATCAGGACAACAAAACGCAGCATACAAACAAGGATAAAAGAACACGAAAGATACTGCAGACTTGGCCAACCTGAGAAATCAGCAGTGGCTGAACATGGACTGACACAAACAGGACACAGGGTCTTATTCCAAGACACTGAAAGACTGGACAATTCTACCAACTATTTTGTCAGATTGCACAGAGAAGCCATTGAAATTCATAAACATCAGCACAACTTTAACAAAAAAGAAGAGAGTTTAAGAATGAATAAGGCTTGGCTTCCTGTCCTGGAAACCTCAGGACTAACAAAAACTACAGTCAACAATAGCCATGCAGATTAGCTTTGGATTTCACACATTAACAGATCACTTCAGGATACAATGGTTCCATATCAACATACCACACCCTCATTAGCACATTATCTTGATACTTACAGGACAATGATTAGCACATTACCTTTGATATTTTTTGCAGGACAATGATTCAGCTCAAACCCAACCCCTTTCTGACTATATATTACTCTTCCTACACACTTGACACTGAGAGACACTGTCCTTCAGTGTTACTCCTCTGAAGATGCCTGCCACAGCTGCTGGCGAAACATCAGGAAAGAAAATACCAAGACCACGGTTACACAGCCCAGATTACCTACAAGAACCAATGAACTCTGACCGTGAAAGCCTTCGACAATATTTTGCCCATATCTTTCTTAGCAGATTCTACCCTAGACTCCATGTGCTTTGTGGCCAGGGCCAGGGCCTCTGCCTCAGCTGCCAGAAGAGCCATATGGCTGCGCCCCTGGCAAGTTGAACACAGATCCAAGTCTGTCCTTATGGGCTTCCCATACCAAGGCAAGAAGCTCTTCGGAGATAATTTAGACCCCATCTTAGTAGAGACCAAGGATAAGAAGAAGGCTCTCCCCAAGAGCCTGCGCAAGGACTAAAGCAGGGGTGTCAAACATAAGGCCTGTGGGCCGGATTCGGCCCTTTGAGGGCTCTTACCCGCATCACGAGCCAGCCGAGGCAGCGACCCCCCCATCCCAGTCCTGAGGTGTCAATGATCAAAGACTGTTAAATAAAAGAAAATATTGTTTTAAGCATGTTAGTATTTTAAGTAAAAAATAAAGTAACCCCCCCCACAATTAATTGGCTTTGCCTGTATCTTCTATAAAGTTTATATCTCTGGTACTTGGGATTAAATTTTATGGTACACATGGCCCGGCCCGGCCAAGTGACTTTTATGTCATATACGGCCCTCATAACAAATGAGTTTGACACCCCTGCTCTAAAGGATTCTCCTCCAATGCGCCCTTTCACTCCTACCACACACTGCACCTCTATAGACCAGAGCAAAGAAGAAATCAGCGGAGCCCCAATTGCGGCTCCTTTCGACGAGGGGGACTATTCTCCAGATCTTCCTAATTCTCTAATTTCCAGAACGACAGGGGAGACAAAAACTCGTACCTTACCAAGCAGTGACGCCATCCCCCAGCCTGTGGGAGGCAGGCTCACCCTGTTCCATCACTAGTGGGCCGCCTCATGTCCAGACCCCTGGGTGCTACAGATTGTTTCACAGGGCTATCACATTGAATTATTTTTTTATTATTAATAATTTTTTATTGTTTTCTTCATTTCATTAACATATATAAAAACATCAATTATTTAAAATCAAACAAGGTAATAAAAATAGTTATAACAATTAAAATATAAAATGACTTTCCCCACACCCTCTTTCATCCTAACTTAAAATATATATAGTTTTGCTAACAGCACTAATCCCTATCCTGTTAATTAATATATACTTAACTTATCTCATCTAATTGTTAATTCAGTATCTTAATATAATCATAATTCAAAATTATATAAGGGGTTAAATCAAAGAGTATCCTTTAAATGGTCCCACTAAAAATTGCTTCTCACAATAAAGTTTCCACGCCTCCCATTCCCCCCAAAATTGTACATTATCAGTCTGATTTATCAAAGCCATAAGTTTTGCCATTTCTGTCAATTCTAGCATCTTATTTATCCAGTCCTTTTTTGTCGGCATCTCGTCAGTCTTCCATTTAGCTGCATATATCAAACGTGCAGCGGTGGTGGCATATATCAAAAAGGTTCGATAGGTAAAAATTGTATCCGGTATCATACTTAATAGCATCATTTCAGGTGTTTTAGAAATATTTTGTTATAAAATCCCTCTTAGTTCTTGATATATCATCTCCCAAAATTCCTTGGCTTTTTCACAAGTCCACCAAATATGATGAAAGGATCCTACTTCTTTGTTACATTTCCAACAGTTTGGTGACATAGAGGGAAAAGATTTTGCTAATTTCTTTGGTGTTAAATACCATTTATACATCATTTTATATACATTCTCTCTTAATAACTGCGAAGATAAAAGTTTCAAATCTTTTGTCCATAACCTTTCCCATTTTGGCAACATTATATCGTGACCCAACATTTGTGCCCAACTGATCATGGTAGGTTTTATCTGTTCTTGTTCAGAGTACAATTCTAATAACAGCTTATACATCTTAGATATAAGATGGTCATTTGTGTCCAGTAGAAGTTTCTGTAAAGTTGATTTAGTTTTAGAAAATCCTGTTTTCAAATCTTGTAAATAAACCGAGTTTATTTGGTGATACTGGAACCACAATAATACACATCTTTAACTTCTTCATACTCTTTAAGTAAACATTTTGTACCTTCCCATCTCAGAAGATCCTGATAAATTACAAATTGAGCAGGTCTTAACGGACGTAAAGTTAGCATTTCTTGTGATGAAACCCATAGTGGAGTTCTTACTTCTAATAAATGTTTGTACCTAATCCATATCCTATAGAGGGATGATTTGACCATATGTTGCTGAAATAATGCATGAGATTTAACTTTATTATACCACAAATAACCGTGCCAACCACTTCTATTGTCGTAACCCTCTAAGTCCAATAAAAGTATATTTTTTATATCCATCCAGTCTCTCAGCCATACTAAAGCAGCCGCTTCAGCATATAATTTAAGCTTAGGAAGTGCAAGTCCACCTCTCTCTTTTAAGTCAGTCAAGTATTTATATGCTATCCTTGGTTTCTTTCCTTGCCAGATAAAATTTATTAAGTCTTTTTTCCAGGTATCAAAGTATTTTACTTGGGATACAATCGGAAGATTCTGAAACAAAAATAATAGTCTTGGTAATACATTCATTTGTATTGTCGAGATGCGGCCTAATAGGGATAAATTCTTGTTTGTCCAAATCATCATATCCTTCTTTATTTCTTCCCACAATTTAATATAGTTATTTGTAATCAGATCCGCATTTTTTATAGAAATCCAGATTCCCAAGTACTTCACTTTATTCGCTTTTTGCCAGCCTGTTGTAGCAATAAATTGTTGTTGCTCTAAACCAGAAACATTCTTAAAAATTGTTTGAGTTTTTTCTTGATTTATAGTAAAGTTTCAGGTTTTAAAATTAGAGTCCAATGTCTCTTTCAATTTAATTGCAGATTGATTTGGATCATCCAGAATCAATAGCAAGTCATCAGCAAATGCCCTCATTTTAAACTCTTGTTTATTTATTTTTAAGCCTTTTACATCCTTTGATTCACAAATCTTACAGCATAAGGACTCCAGCACTAAAATAAAAAGTAAAGGAGAAAGAGGGCATCCTTGTCTTGTCCCTTTTTGTATATTGCATTCTCCTGACATTGATTCATTTACCAATATCTTCACTTGCTGTTTAGTATATATAGCATCTATACCTTTTCTAAATTTTTCTCCAAAATTCATTACTTCCAATGTCTTTTCCATGTAATCCCAAAACACCATATCAAATGCCTTTTCTGCATTTAGGAAGACAAAACCTGCTTTATGTTGTATATTCTGTTCGTAGTACTCTAAGGCATCTAAAAGTATCCTTACATTATTTTTAATTTGTCTTTCTGGAACAAAACCAGCTTGGTCGTCATGTATCAAATCTTTAATCAACTTTTTAATTCTGGATGATAAAACCAAAGCATAAATTTTGTAATCCACATTGAGTAACGAGATAGGTCTATAGTTAGTTACTTTTTCAGGGTCTCTTCCAGACTTATGAATTAATGAAATAAAAGCGTGTGACCATGTTTCTGGTATTTCTCCCATTTCCATTATTGAGTTAGAGAGCATCAAAAAAGGTTTCATCAAATAAGATTTAAAAGTGTGATAAAACAAAGCAGTTATTCCATCTGGTCCTGGAGTTTTATCTATTTTTTGTTTATTGAAAGCTTCTAATTCCTTTAATGAGATTGGTTCATCCATAAGTCTATGTTGGGCAAATGATAATTTTTTAATATTTGTAGAGTGTAAATTTTTTTCCATCTTTTTAATTGATATTTCTTCTTTTTGATATAACTTAGTATAGAAAGATACAAATTCTTTTTGAATCTCTGTTGTGGTATAAATAGGTCCATGTCCTGTTTGTAATTTAGCTATAATTAGTTTCTGAAAGGAATCTCGAAGCTGAGTTGCCAAGAATTTACCAGGTTTATTTGCCTGTTCAAAATATCTTTGTTTTGCAAATTTCAAGTTTTTATTCATTTCTTCTGAAACCACCATATTCAATTGGTGTTTAAGAGCATTTATTTTCCCCAAAATAATATTTTTTTCTTCTTGTAATTCCAGAATCAAATCTTGTTCAAGTTTTTGTAAGTCCCAAAGTATAGTATTAGTCAACTGTAACTGTTGTTTCCTCCATGCTGCATTTTTCTGGATCATAAATCCCCTAAGCACTGCTTTAAAGGCATCCCAAACTGTATTTAAGGTGGTTTCTCCATTCATATTGATTTCAAAATAATCCTTAATCAGAGTGATTAATTCTTCCACCAGTTTCTGGTCTTTCAAAAGTTTATAATTCAGCTTCCATCTAAAAGCTTGTTGGTTATTCCACTCAAAGGAAATCGGATTGTGATCAGAGAAAGTTCTTGGTACAATATGTATTTTATGCAATTGTGTAAAAATAGATTTACTTGCCCAAATCATGTCTATCCTAGAATGTGAATCATGTCTAGCTGAATAAAAAGTAAATTCCTTAGCTGTCGTGTTCATTGTTCTCCAGATATCTTGTAAATCCAGTTCAGCCATCATTTGAAAGGTCTTTGGAAGGGTTCCTTCTTTTTCACTCTTGGCTTGGGTTTTCTTGTCCAAAAAGGGGAAAACTATTCCATTAAAGTCTCCCATCAATAAAATCTCCTCTTGAGCATACTGAAGTAAAATCTCATGCAGTTGCTCATAAAATTTGGCTTTCCCCTCATTAGGTGCATAAATTCCTACCACCAGTGTTTTTTGATCCATAATTTTTGTCCTAATTATCATTATACGGCCTTCTTCATCTTTATATACCAGTTCAGGGCTCAAACTAGCATGTGCTACTTTAGTTTTGGTTTTTGAGGACGCAATAAACGCTTGACCCAGTGTATATCTTTGTTTTTGTAAAAGTTTGAAGATCCTTTCTCTTTTTACTTTTTCATTTAGTCCATTAACATTCCATGAAATTACTTTAGCCATGATGATTCTCTAGTGTGATATAATAGTCTTATAATCTAGTTCCTCCAGCTGCTCCCTTCAATGAAAGATCCTCTTCTTCTTCCTCCTCATCCGGTTGGTCAGAGGGAACATCAGCAAAGTCTCTTTTGTACTTTCTCAGGAACTTTCCAACATCTTGTAGTGAAGTGATGGTTGTTCTGACTCCTTTATACAAAAAGGTAAACCCTTTTGGTAATATCCATCTTATATTTTATTCCATTTTTCCGTAGTGTTGCAGTGAAATCTTTGTAGACATTTCTTTTTGCCATTAAATGTCTAGGTAAGTATTATCAAAGTGGTATCCCCTACCTTCATTTGTGTGTCATAGTGAAGCTTCATGATTTCAACCTTCATCCTGATGTCATAAAAGGTAATCATCACATCTCTTGGTTTAGTTTTCTTTAATCTCGCCGGTAGGGGAATCCTGTAGATTCTATTCACTGCATGGTCTAATGTCTGTTCATCAATTTGAGTTAGCTCTGCCAAGGTTCTTATCAAAGCCTCTCTGGAGTCACCCATATCTTCATGAAGATTACACAAACGTAAATTAGATTCTCTGGTTTTCATATCCTTCGTGGCCAATTGGTCTTTCACTGTGTCTTCTTGAACTAAGATTGCGTCTATTTGTCTATCATGACTGTCCACTTTCTTCTTAACATCCTTCTGATCTTCCATCACTTTCTTTAATGATCCATCTAGTGTCTTCACATCTGTTGTAATTGTGTTAACCTGGGTTTTCACTTCTTTCAAATCTTCAGTTACCTCATTCATTTTCTGAGTCATTGTGACAGGGTATTCATCATTGTGGTCATTTGTTCCATCTGTTTTGACAGCTGTTCATGCTGTTTTGCAAAAGATTCATTTTGCTTTGCAAACATATCCTGAATTTTTTTCTCTATATTTGCTTCTTGCAAGGGTTCCTTAGATTTAGATATTGCAATATTGTAGATATTTAGATATTGCGATATTGTATGGAGTCACCCAGATCTTTGACGAGTTGAAGACATTTAAGTTTGATGCCCTATTTTGATGATTTTGGCAGGTCTTAAAAAATCAATTTTCCAGGGTGTGGGTAGATTAGCAGTTCATGCTAAGCAGAATCGCTGAAATATTTTTCCAAAAAGCTTCAAAAATCAAGTAGAAATCAACTTTTAAAATTTAAAGTACCAACGAGTTTGTACGGACGCTCTAGGTCGGCATGAAGCAGGAAGTAGGAAGTCAGCTGGAAACAATGTAGCCACAGACTGTCGTCCCCTTTTTGTAGTTTTCAATGGCAAACCTTATATTCGGTGCACCTATGGACGTCAGATCTGGTCCTGCGTGTCTCGATACTTCCCTTCTCCCCGTTGTCTAGCAGCTCGCTCATGATGGTAGTCCTACAGGTCTTCCTGCCCCAGAATTTTAAAGATGCAACAGGAGGACCAGAAAGGTAAGGTGACCAAGGGGAGGGAGGGTTTATTTCTCCTTTCCCCTCAAATGTCACAAAGTCCCATTGGTACTCGTTCTGTCTGTCAAAAGCGCAGTTGTTTAGTCTACCCTCAGATCAGATTGATAGAGTCCTTGCCGCTTTATCTAGCGTTTTATCTTCGCAAAAATAATCTTGCATGAAGGGGGGGGAGCATGCGGAGTTCCCAGTTATTGCTGCCAACCAGGTCTTCTATCTATTCCCAGTAAGATCAGAAGTATTCTTGTTACTCACATAGATATCCGAGGGTGAGGTCTTCTATCATTTAATAGTTCATTAGTTGGTTATAGGTAGTGGAGGTCCAAGCCTAATGCCAAAGAAACGCTGGCGGCGGTGCCTTCTCCCCTCGATGCCTAGCGAGACAAACATCCACACCTCCGGGGGACTTAAGTCCCCCTCAAATCGAATTCTTCAGGCCTCCGTCAGATCGTATGGTCATCTCTCCTGTGCCACCAACAAAGACAAGCAAATGAGGACCTCAGCAGCCATCCAGCACCTACTGGACATCAAAGCAATCGAACAGGTGCAACCATTGGAACACTTGTTAGGAATTTGCTCCATCTTCTTCACAGTGCCCAAAAGAGACGGCGGATGGCATGCCTTTCTAGATCTCAAGCACAAGTGTTTGAGATTTCTCACAAGTGTTTCAGAATGGAAACTCTGAAATCCATCACGGAGGCTCTGAGACCAGGAGATTACTTCACCTACATCGACTTGATGGAAGCCTACCTCCATATCCTCATATACCCGCTTCATCGCTCAGGAATGCACTGCAAATTTTGGATTATTTTTTTCTAGATTATAACTTTTAAATTTTCTTGTATTAATCTCCAGAAACTTTTCTTTTATTCATCTCCAGAAAGTGTTACGTTTTGTAAACTTAGCCTGGTTTTTGTTTGTTTGTTTATAAAATAGTTTTTGCTTGTGTTACTATTTGTTGTGATGAGGAAAACAGAAAAGACATTACTAATGTGAAAAGTCTGTTAACAGTGAAAGGAAGCTTATCTCATGATTGTATCCCTCTGAACTCCTGGATGGTTATGTTGCCATCCTCTTTGTTTTTAAGCGGGTTGCAGTACACCACCACTTCTGAGGAATGCTACACTACAACCGCAGTTTCAAAGGAAAAACTACTTTAGTCCTGGGGAAGTAGTAAGATATGACTGCATAGCAGGATATCTACCTGTTCCTGGCTCTAAGAATTCCATTACTTGTACGAGAGCCTTCCGGTGGTCAAATCCTGAAATCATTTGTAAAGGTAAACACTCTCATTTTATTTCTTATAATTATTTGTGGACCTGTTCAATGAACAGTGAGATATCAGTTGAATAGATAAATAAAATACATTTCTCATCTGCCTGCCTCAATGATGTTGTGATTAAAAATACTTCTTTTTAGCAGAACAGTTATATCATTTAAAAATTCACCAATGCGTCCAAAAGTCTGGCGACTGTAAGTTAAGCCATGACTCTAGGTAGGTTAGCTTGCAAGTCTTACACCCTGTCAGGGTTTTGCACAAAGAAGTAAAAACAAGTTGCTTATTTGTGTCCTGCACACAACTCTTATTTTTGGAAGGATCAGAGTGGGATGCCCTTAGGCTTGCACAGTTGATAATGTGTCTCATTGGGGAGGAGTTTAGTGCTAGACGTTTCTGAATGCCCAGTTGACCGCTCGAAGACCAGCAGTTACAGATTGTCTGTTTTTCTTTCCCATATTTTAGCCTCACCACACCCTAGTGAAGTGGATTGGGCTGAGCTAGTGTGATTGGGCCAAAGTGAAGCCTCATGATAAGGTGTTGATTTGGAGCTGGGTCTCCCAGATCCTAGTCCAGAACTCTAACCATTACCCCACACTGGGTTTCTTCTGCTCTGTTTTCCTCCTTACTTTTAACTAACAATTCCCCATTTAATTATCTTTTTATATAGTTTCCTTTTTTTGGTAGACTTCTCACCTTCCCTCATAACCATAATTGATGCTCCTGCTTCCATGCCAACTGCCCTTTTCTAAGCTGAATGACATTTTGGGGGGATTTCCCCCCTCCTTATGGAATGTTGATGCTCTCAGGTTGCTCGATGAGTTTTAATGAAATCCCTTTACTAATGTCAGGCCTGTGTCTCAGTTGGTTTCGTTTTCCCACTGACCAGCTCTCAAGGACTGTTATGCATACCTAAACTCTTTTGAAGCTGTGGGAATCACAGCGCTGTTTGTGTTTTGTAATCTCTTGCTTCTTTCATGCTTTTATATTACCAAGTGCAACCCAGCAAGCTCCATTGCTGTCACCTTTTCTTTGTGCTCTGTTAACCTATATGACCGGTAAAAACCAACTTCTTTGGACCTGACTGTCTCTGATGTGGTTTTTGGTTCAGATTGGGCCAAGGGCTTACATTGTGACAGCAGTCTCTTCATAAATTCTACGACCTGCCTAGCGGGATCCTGGAGGACTTGGATCACTGGGCCCTGCTGCTGGGGTCGTCGACTTGCCCTGACGACCCTACCCTCCTACGGGATGTGTTATTGGAAGCAATACGGACTGATGCGGAAATCAACCGCCTAGTGGAACTTATTCGAGGCCAGTGGCAATCACTAGCCGCGGCACAACCTTGGAACTTTGAGGACTCAGATCAGGACGCCTACCACGACCTTTTGATCCTGGACGGGCTTCTGGATGAAGTACATGCTGCCCAGGACGATCTGGTCACCTTAACTTGCTTGTTGGCAAGGTTAACTTTGCAGGAAGCTCAACAGTGACCTTTGGCAGCGTCCCCAATCTGCCCTGCCGTATCCCGAGCCATGGCGGGATCGGCGCTGGAAGGTGTTTCACTGGTGCCAAATGCGACTGAATTTCAAGCAGAGGCACAACAGACTGCTGTCCAAACGGCGTTACTATTTGTGGGACTACCTACCGATACCACGGTAGCCGATCTAACACAGTTGTTGACCCCAACTTTCGGGGCTGGGGCACCCGCGCTAGCGGTCCAGGTCCAACCGCTGCTGGGCGGGGAATCAGGACTGCTCCTCGCCCTTTTGGAGCAGGAGCTCCTGCCAATCGTTACCACGACTGCTGCCTTGAAGCTCGAAGCCGCCCAGGCTCTCGCGGACCAAAAGGCAACAGAAGCTGCGGCCAAAGCTCAGGCCGAATGGGAAAGAGAACAGCAGTTGGCTGCCGAACGGGCGCGAGCGGATGTACGCCCCAAAGACACCGTGTGGACCGGCCCCTCGTTGGGCCCAACGTTTTCTCCGGCCTTTGCTTTGACCCGCACTACCCAACGTGCGCGTCACCTCGCAGAACGTCTTCAGGGCTCTGACAACTCTGACAAGGAGGACTTGTATGGGGACGGCTCCCATTGGGCCACTGGTCTGCGGACCAGTTGAGCACGTTGTACGGGTGGTCCTGAGGACGAAGTGCACCTCTTGCGAACCCAAAACCGGGAGTTAAACGATCGTGTAGACTGCCAAGACCAAATGGAATGCTTGTTCCAGGAAAATGAGTGTTGCAGCAGGCACTGACGGCTCCGGCCCAACCGATCCCAGCGCAACCCGTTCTCCCTGACCCAGGGGCACCAGCTCAGCCACCAGCTCAGCCACCAGCTCAACCACCAGCCCCTGGAGCCCCGTTTTTACCAATTCCCGGGGCACCCATGCAACCAGGACAGCCCATGCCCGGCCAATGGAAGCAGCTTCGGCTGAAAACGACCTATGATGGTTCGCTCGAAACTCTGCCCTGTTTTGTGTATGAAGTGGACAGTTACATGAGAGAACAAGGGCGATACTTTCCCACGGAGGAGAGCTGAGTTTGTTTCGTAGCCTCCTTATTGACAGGGAAAGCAGCCGACTGGATGGTCCTCCAATTTGACACTAGGTCCCGATCCATCCGCTCCCTCAACAATTTTATGTTTGCCTTGCGGAGACGGTTTGAGGACCCCTTTATGGGGGAACGGGCCAAAGCAGAACTGTTACAACTCCGACAGGGCTCCTCTCCAGTCCGGGAATTTGCAGATGAATTCCAGAGACTTGCCAGTAAAATTGTGGACTGGCCAGAGGCCACCCTTATTCATTATTTCAGGGAAGCCTTACACCCTGACATTCTGAACTGGTCGTATATGTGGGGTGATCCCGAGACCCTGGAGGATTGGATTTTGCTAGCTGAGGTGGTCGAGAGCCGCCGACGTTTCATTTCCCTGTTCCGACAACGGAACAAAGAAAAAAGCACCCAAAACCCCCCATCGAAAGCGTCGCTTTCCAGCCTGCGAAAACCTACGCGGCCACCTCTGGATCGCGAAATACGATTCCAGAGGGGGGCTTGCCTCGTTTGCGGGGAATTGGGCCACTTTGCAGCGGCTTGTCCTAAGCGCCCGGAGACCACTCGCCCCAGCATGCCACCCCGAGCTCGGGGGAGACCTCAACGCAGAGACACCGCGGCCACCTGCAGCACAGCACCAGGACGACCCACACCCTCTGCACTTCACGTTGAGGAATCGGCTAACCTTCCTGCACCAAACAACCCCTCAGGGTCCCGGATTACAAGTGCCCCAATGGGGGACAATTCTTCTTCTGACGAGGATTATCAATGGAATTCTCCAGCTTTAAACCTGGAAACCCCTCTTGACCTGTCAAAAAACGGATACGGTCTGTGGTGAGTGTAGCGTCTCCACAGACCCCTGCAGAATCTCCTGCTAAACCCAAAGCTCCCATCAAGGTGAGTGAAGTGGAAACCACTGTTTATGTGGACGCAGTGTTGCAACACTATAAAGGGGGTCCCCAATTGCCTGTCAAGGCACTTATAGACTTGCTGCGGCCGCACTTTAATTAGCGAGGCCACATTTGCAGCCCTCAAAGTTAAGTCCGAGGCTCTGCCAGCTCTTGTCCAATTCGCCCAGATGGATGGGAGCCATTTCAAGGGGGGACCAGTCGATCATCACACTCAGGGAGTGGCGATGGGTATCGGGTCCCATTGGGACTTTACCATAGCCCTCATCCGGTTCGAAGTTGTTCTAGGGATTAATTGGCTCAAAGGTCATAGTCCCTATATAGACTGGGAAGCTGACACTATTACCTTTGCCAACCCCAAGTGCGAACAGCACTGGCTCGAAATCGTGGTGGTGCCTCCACCCGCTCCAGCTTTAACCTCCGATGCCTCATCGCCGACACCTTTGCCCGAAGTATACCAAGACTTTGCGGATGTTTTTGATATTAAAGAATGCGATGCTTTGCCCCCCCACCGTACCACAGACTGTGCGATTGAGGTGGTAAAAGACTGCACACTGACTAAGAGCAAGATTTACCCCATGAGCGTTTCCGAACACGCTGTGTTACGTGACTTTTTAGATAAAAATCTTGCTCGAGGGTTCATTCGGCAATCGAACGCCCCCATCTCAGCCCCTGCGTTCTTTGTCCGGAAGAAGGAGGGTGACCTACGTTTATGCATTGACTTCCAAAAGTTTAACGCAGTTACCCAAGATTTCAGACATTTTGGGACAATTACAAGAGGGTCGCATTTTCTCCAAATTGGACTTGGTGGAAGCTTATTATCGGGTCCGTATCCGTGAGAGGGACGAACCCCTCACCGCCTTCTCTAGCTGTTTTGGAATGTATGAATTTCTTGTGATGCCCTTTGGGTTAAAAGGGCCCCCGGGGGTCTTCATGCAACTCATTAACGAAATCCTCCATGATTTACTTTACCGTGGCGTGGTAGTTTATCTGGATGACATCCTCATTTATTCGAAAACCATGGAAGAGCATGTTGCTCTAGTCAAAGAAGTTTTGCAACGCCTGCATAAACACCAGCTCTATGCAAAGCTGTCTAAATGCGAATTCCACCAGGAGAAAGTGACTTTCTTGGGGTACATAATCTCTCATCGAGGCCTTAGCATGGACCCTGCTAAAGTCCAATCGGTACTTGACTGAACTCCTCCCTCCACCCACAAACAAGTGCAACAGTTCCTGGGCTTTGCTAATTTCTACCGTGGTTTCATTCCCAACTTTGCTCAAGTGGCGTTGCCAATCACTGACCTCCTAAAAACAAAGGGTAAAGGGGTGTCTGCTACGTTGCCCACTGCCAAAATACTTTGGACTGATCAATGTCAATCTGCCTTTGTAACCCTCAAGCGGCTTTTCACTTCTGAACCTGTACTACGGCATCCGGACCCAAACCAAATGTTTATTGTACAGGTCGATGCGTCCGATGTAGCCATGGGGGGGGGGCTCTTCTCCAGAGAGGACCGGACGGTCTCCTTCACCCCTGTGCTTACTTCTCGAAAACGTTTGCGCATGCCCAACTGAACTGGCCCATTTGGGAGAAGGAGGCATCAACCGTCCATCATGCCCTTACTCTGTGGAGGCAATTTCTGGAGGGGTCTAGGGTCCCCTTTGAAGTCTGGACTGATCACAAAAATCTAGCTGCCCTCACGGGGACCCATAAACTGTCCGCAAAACAACAGCGTTGGGCGGACTTCTTTGCTCAATTCCGTTTTGTTCTTAAACATGTGCCCGGGAAACAAAACGTGCTTGCTGATGCCCTATCCAGGTTGCCTCAATACCCAGTAAAAATTGATCGACCGACAGACTCTTTATTCACCCCGGCACACAGAGGAGCTCTGCCCGTACTAGCCGTGCAGACCCGGTCCCAAACTCGGCCCCAGCCTGGAAACCACACAGTGGCCGACAGAGTATCCAACACTAACCAGCCGGCTCCCTCGCCGGCCCCCCTTGCGCCACCTGTACCCGGCGTCCTGCAGCAACCAGTCTCCCCCCCCTTGATCGCCAACAGCTCCTGATCCACCCTCTTCTGCGGGGGGAGGGGGAGTGATTCTCTCCAACTCCTTCCTTCGTGCTCAATGCTTAGCCGAACGCACTGCCCAGACCCTACCCCAAGGTTTGCTTGAACAAGGTGGTTGTTGGTACAAAGACTCAAAATTATACGTGCCTAAAATACTTCGAAGAGAGGTCCTGCAGTTAGCCCATGGAGCTAAGACTGCAGGGCACTTTGGCTTCCTGAAATCCCTTCACTTGTTGCACAGACAGTTTTGGTGGGGGGGATGTGTTCTGATGTAGACTCCTTCATTCGCAGCTGTCCTATTTGTGCCACGGTCAAATGGTCTCAAGGCAAGCCCCCGGGATGGCTACAACCGCTGGAAATCCCCAGCAGACCCTGGGAGGTGATTGCCATGGATTTCATGACGGATCTCCCACTTAGTGGGGGCAAAACTGTATTGTGGGTTGTTACTGACTTATTTTCCAAACAGGTACATTTGGTTCCGTGTGCGGGTATTCCCTCCGCCCCCAAGTTGGCCCGCCTCTTTGTGTCACATGTTTTTCGTCTACGTTCCTTCCCGCACAAGATAATCTGCGACCGCGGAAGTAGTTACGTGGCTAAATTTTGGAAAGCTTTTCTCAATTTGGTGGGGGTGGAGCAAGGTCTATCTAGTGCTTATCATCCCCAGACGGATGGGCAAACTGAACGTGTCAATGCTGTACTAGAATGTTATTTACGTTGTTATGTCAATTACCACCAAGATGATTGGGTTGAACTGTTGCCTTTTGCAGAATATGCTTACAATAATGCTGTACATCAATCCACAGGATTCAGCTCTTTCTATGCTGTGTATGGTCAGGACTTCGGTCCTATTGCCCCTGTAGAGGTGACCAAGGGGGAGGGGGATCCTGACGTAGCCTCTTGGGCACATGCTCTCTGCACCACATGGCCCTGGCTGGTGAAAAACCTAGACAGAACCAAGCGCAAATATAAAGCTCAAGCAGATAAGCATCGCTCCCCCATCAAGGACTTTCAAATTGGTGACTTGGTATATCTTTCCACCAAAAATCTGCGATCCACTCGCCCTTGCCACAAACTCAGTGCCAAGTACATAGGGCCATATCCCATTGCCCGGATCATTAACCCTGTCACTGTGGAACTAACTCTCCCTAAAACCTTAAGACGTATCCACCCAGTCTTCCATGTCAGTCTCCTCAAGCCTCATGTCGCATCCTCGGACTGGCACCCGGAACCGCCCCCCGAGCAACCCGTGATGGTGGGGGGGGGGGGGAGGAACATTTTGAAGTGTCAAAGATCCTGGATTCACTTATACGGCATGGGTCCCTGCAATACCTAATTCGCTGGAAGCACTTCCCCCCTGCCTATGACGAGTGGGTGCGTGCACGGGATGTATCCGCCCCACACTTAGTGAACGCCTTTCACACCGCCTACCCTGACAAGCCGTCCCCCTTGCAAGATAGGAGGGGGCCTTAAGGGGGGCAGAATGTCAGGCCTGTGTCTCAGTTGGTTTCGTTTTCCCGCTGACCAGCTCTCAAGGACTGTTATACATACCTAAACTCTTTTGAAGCTGTGGGAACCACAGCGCTGTTTGTGTTTTGTAATCTCTTGCTTCTTTCATGCTTTTATATTACCAAGTGCAAGCCAGCAAGCTCCATTGTTGTAACCTTTTCTTTGTGCTCTGTTAACTTATGTGACCAGTAAAAACCAACTTCTTTGGACCTGACTGTCTCTGATGTGGTTTTTGGTACAGATTGGGCCAAGGGCTTACAACTAAGGAGAGACCTGCATGCCCTGCCACTGCTTCATTAAGGAGGCTTGCCATAACAACACTTCTCTCCCTTTTGCTGCCTTGTCAGAGAATGTTTCGATGGTTATCACATTTGATGGTGCACCCTATTTCTATAATGATCAAAAATATGTATAAAGTAAAGCAAAAGGAATACTCCTCTCTTTTCTTACTCTTAACCTCATTCCATGAAATTTGAAGCTGTTCAGAGAAAAGGGAAACAAAATACAGTCTCACCTCCAGCAGATAAAGAGGACAGAAAGCTTAGCAGCAGCGGACAAAAATTCAGCAGCACTCTCTTGTTATCTCCAAGCACCCCCATGCCCCACTGAGAGCTATGCCTGCATACACAACATCCTTGGGCAAAGGACACTCAGAAGCTTGCAATACATCCATCTTTTTACATCCAACCAGAAAAAATCTCAGTCAAGGTATATATCATCTCAGGCACTAACAAGAGGAAGTAGCTTGGTTTCCATGAGAATTCTAGAGCAGGGCTTCTTTAACTTTTTCCACTCGTGACTCCTTTTCACCCGAGAAATTTTTACGGGACCCCTGGTATATAGGTATATAAAATTGGTATACAGATCAAACATTTACTGATAATAGATCATAAAGAAATTTATTTTAAAACAATTCTTTGGTATACATATGATTGGTATACATAAAATTTTACCATTTATTAAAGATGAAAGCATTTAATTAGCAGCTGGTAACACAAGATCTATCATAGGGCTTTTCGTTTTTGCAATTAAATAAAGTTTCATAAGATGTAAGCAAATACTTTTCGTTGACAGTAACGCATTTCTCAAAATATCATTTCTCTTTATTAGAAGATTTTAAAAGTCGTTCAAAATACTCCTTTGGTTTATTGCAGTATGCTGTATGCTTGGTATTAAGATGTCGTTTTAGTTTGGCTGGTTTCATGCTCTCCGCAGCTAAAACTTCATTACAAATTAAGGAAAGAGGTTTTTCCACACCATCATCATTATCAAAAGTAAATCCATATTGCAAAAATGATTCAACATATTTTCTTTTTCTTGTCAATTGAGGTGTACTACAAACTGGTAGCAAAGACTCTGCCACGTTGTCATCAGCACTTTTACGTTTTTCTGTCTAAATTTAGCCACTTATCCATAACCAAAATATATTTTAATCCTAAAATATAAATAAATATTGCCAATAATTTCTCAAATACTAACTTTAGTTTAAGTAATTACTTTTGTTTGTGTTTAATTAAAAAAAATTGATGTTCGCACTTACATACACATACAGCGGTGATGGTGGAGAAAATATTATTAAAGGGATTTTTCCTTTACTTGCTTACGTTTATGTAAAGGAAGTAGATAACAGCAATTATTAAAATCAACCATTCTAACACTGTACAATCCAAAGATATACTAATTTGATACATGCTGAGGAATGACAGTAGGAAAATATTAAATGTCTTTATTTTCCATAATTAAGCTATTGTTTCTGTAAGAGCAGAAAACTTTGTTTGTACAGTAAAAACACTGCAATTCATAACATACAATAGTCTTGAATCTGAGCCGAGGTGTTTCTGGCAACTGGTGGCATTTTGTGGGGAAAGAGCCCGGCTTGACCCGCCTTCCAGGAAAGCAGCCAGCAAAGGTTGTCAAGGGGGTTGGGGCTTTCCTTGCTTTTGTTGGTTAATTTGGTTTTATTTTAAAGACTGGGTTGTTTGCTTTTATTTATGCCCCGTTTTTAAAATTCTCCACACCTACCTGTGGACAAGATGCACGGAGATCCAGGCACGTGTGAGCAAGGCACTTTACCCAGGTGATTTCTGCATGGGAGAGTCCCGACTTGAGCACTTGCAGGGAGCCAGCCTCACCAAATAGCAAGGCGGTCGTGGGCCAGATGTGTGCCTGGCAGGCGGGGAAAGGAGCACACTGTTCGCTGCCCCCAGACTAAATGAGCGGGGAGGGAGTACGAAGAGACCCCGGCTTCCCCACAGGCAGCCACTGTGCCTGGGCCGCTGTTGGGCTCAAGCGAGAAACACTAAAGCCAAAGGGGAAAGTCTGGGCTAAATGCCCGGGCCAGCCAAGGCTGCTGCCTGTCCCCTGGCCTCCTCAGCACGGGCATTGCTCCTTCTGAGCCCGCCGAGGAAATCCTGGGTGCACTGGCGGCGAGCCCGCCCAGCCCAGCCCACGACCTATCCAGCAGCTGAGTGCAGCGGCTGGAGAGGGCCAAGAGCCAGGCCGAGGCCGTGCTCCCAGGGCCTCCCCACGACACTGCCCGACCCCGGGGAGCTGCTCCTGCCCTCTTACCTTGGAAGCAGTGGCCGAAGAAGCTGTTGTGGAGCAACCACCGGTAGAAGTAGACCAGGTCGTGCGGCTGCAGGCCGAAGAAGGGGTGCGGCGAGTTTTGGAGTTTTGGCGAGACGGCCAGCTGGGGGGTGGTGGACGGCCAGCAGCAGGTGGCTCACTGCCTCCGGGAAGAACAGCTCCGGGCTGCTGTAAAGGGAGCTTCCAGTGGGGTGACTTTTTCATGACCCCCACATTCAATTACGCAACCCCATATGGGGTCTCGACCCACAGTGTAAGAAGCACTGCTTTAGACTTTCCCTCGTCGAAGTGTCAGTCACCCCTTTTTCTGAAAGCAAGATACCTGATGTATAGGAATCCTCCATGATTCCAGTATCCCCATTACCTTCTTCCTTAGAATTTAGACCAGGGGTCCCCAAGGACCATGGTGTCCACTGGCACCCGCCAAGTGTTTATAGGAAGTGGATACGGCCAGGTAGGGCTTTTGCCTAGCAAGGCTTCTGATTGGTTGTGCAGATTTTTAAAAAATGTTGCTTTGACAGCAGCTGCCACCACAGCACAAGGATCTACACTGTTACTGAGGTTAAGTTGTGGCAATCATTTTGTGGCGTACTGACTCCTATGGCAACCATTTTGTGGCAGCCATTTTGTTGCTGCACCCACCATACCATGTGTGGCGGAATGGGCCTGCTCAGATTCTCAGGCCCTATTCCACCCACCCGTGCCCTCTCCCTGGGATTCTCAACCCCTCCTTTCTTATGTTCTTAAAACAAGAATGATGTCCATGCAATTCCTTTTATTAGGGCCAACCAAATTGACCCAAAATATGGCACAAGCTTTTGAGCTCACCAGAACTCTTCCTCAGATTCGATATTGAAAAGTTTAAAAAGATAGAAGGGTAGATTTTTCAAGCCATGATGTTAAGGTCTGATCTGGAGTTTATGTACCGCTTAGCTGTGCTGTGCTTGTCTGTATCGTAAGCTCGCTGTTGCTTTGAGGTAGTTGTGTGGTGGGAGGTCTGTTTTACTTCCAGTGAGTTATTTAAATATATGCCAGTATTTTCATCACCATAATGTTATGCCATTGATGGGGGTGGGGGTGATGGACAGCTTCATTACAAGGGTTGCCCCAGTTGTAGAGCCCCTTGATTGATAGGGAGTTTGAAGTCTGAGAATGGCAGTTGGAGAGTTTTGGCAGTTGAGACTTGACAGTTGACTGTGAGAGAAGTTAACAGACAGAGTTTGGAGACAGCGGTGTAAGCTGCAAGCTGTCTGGTGGAGGAGTCTCTTCTGAAGTGAAAGGGAGCACATTTGGGTTTTGGATCAGGAAGGATCCATAACCAGTTATCTAGGGACAGAGCAATCCCTAAGAGGTTAATGGGAAGTGGCTTCGGTGAAAGGAGTGATCCCAGACCAGTTTAAAGCAGAAACTAGGAAAGTAGGTTAATATTCCTAACTCCTCCACTTAAAGAACAATTTTGTAAAAGAAGCTTAAGTTTAAGAAACAAACCAGGGACTGCCAAGATAAATCACTCTCAGTAGAAAAAAAAAGTTTAAACACTTGTGTGTGAACCACCTTCATACATGTGGAATTACAATATATCACTTGAACATAACCATCTCAAATTCCTCAGTTCTGTTATGCCATGACAAACCACCTTCCTGTTATGAAACTTTGCTGACCTGGCTTTTAAATCTCCCAAAAGAGAAATAAAACTATATTTAAATTGTATTTCAAAAAGCCTCTTGAGAGTAATATATTTATGAGTTTATAGAAAATAAGGGCTCCATCATAATTAGTGGCAACAGTGATCTAACAAGTTCTAAGTCTCAACAGAGATAATGAGGGTTGGTGTGTGTAAGAACAAAATTTTAAAAATTATTAAAACAAGAGGGAGGTGTGTTTTACTTCCAGCAAATTATTTATATTTATGCCAGCTATTTCGTTAGCATAATATTATGCCAATCCTGGGGTGAGATACAGGTTAGTGAGGCTTAGAAAACAGTCTAAGATCTTGCCTGCTCCTCATATGTCTGTGGTGTGGCCCATCTGTTCACAGGCACTTGAATTACACCGGTGGGGTGTCAGTCAGTGTATCTGCAGATATTCCACGGTATTGTCAAGCCGAGTTAAGCATACCTTGGAGTTACACTGACAGAAGACTTGTTTGTCCTGAGGTCTTCAGGGCTGAGGTTTGGGATTACACCCTGAATTATTTTGTGGTTTGAGTTATTAGTTATTGTTCCTCCATCAAGGGCAAACAGGTGCTTGGGATGTATGCATCTGAGGTAAGATAAGCAAATTGGGGTACAAATAACAGCCTTCTCTCTCTTTATGTGTTTCATTTGGAGAAATGGTATGGGAGGAGAAGGTTAAATATTCCCTACTCCAACATCTCAGCCACATTCCAGATCAGTGCCCCATGTTACTGCTATAAGCAAATAATTGATTTCACAGCATTTCTCTATTTTGACCCTTAGATGTCTGGCCTTTAGTTGGTTATGTTAAAGTTGTAACAAGTGAGCTTATTTATCTGCAACAAAAGGGGCTAGAGACTTAAACTTATTTTAATGAAACCTGATAATTCAGAAAACGACATAACTGAGCACTGTAAAGTTATATGAGGCCAGAAAGGCGCTGTATAAATTTTGAAAAATAAATAAATTAGTAACTTATTAGTGAGCTCCATGGAGGAAGCGTAGAATAAAAATGTACTAGATTGATTATTTGCAGACATTTTCATTGATCCAGATAAATGACTTAGGAGGAGACACATCTTTAGTAAGAGTTGAAAAGAATGTACTGGATGCTAAAAAGTATAATTGTAAACAACATATGCAATGTTCTTGACTGTTTAAAATTTATATATATTTAAAAATATATTCTTTTCCCCTTTCAGTGGTGGAGTGTGATGATGCTATAATTGAACATGGAGTTAAATTAACTGGATTTAAAGACAAACATATGTATGGTGACAGTATTGCATTCGAGTGTAACATTGGATACTTCATGATTGGAAGTTACTTGATTCAGTGTGGAAATAACAGCATATGGAAGCCTGAAGTACCATCTTGTGACAAGAGTGAGAATGAAAGCACTAATAGTTTACAATTCCGTTTTACTTTTCAACAGTAATAAGTTGATCAAAATTTACCATCCCTCACAAGTAACACCTTCTTAGATAAAATAACTCTTTATAAAGAGTGAAGAAGGGAAAATGCAAAGCCGCAAATTGAAATCTAAATATTGAGATTTCTTTTTGTCCTTCTACTGTAATGATCAGTGTGATCATAGAGCCAGAATGCAGAATGAGAGGCAGCATAATAACAGATAATAAAAAGTTATACATCATTCTTCTTCTCTTATCCAACAGTAGACTGATAGGCTTTGCTGTCACTGCTTGACAGTCTGGTGATGGCAGCCCAGCCAGCTTTGTTAATGAATCCATCAGCAACTTCTCACTTCCTCACTGTCGCGAGAATTTTCAGTATTGATCATTAGTTTATATTAAAAATATTAGTAATCTATATTAAAAGAGTTTGGGTTGAAATTGACCACATACATTATCACCTATAGACCTGACTTTTAGCTGACATCAGCTCTAATTAGGCTCTTGACCCTAAAGGGCACAGGAGCTAGTCACCCAAAGCACATTGCGTGCTCCAAATCAAGGCCGTTCAAGCAGGCGGCAAATTGTCTGCCCACTCTAGGAGATTGTTTTGGGAACATGGATGGACAAAACAATCAGATATCAAAACTGACATTGAATTATTATGGAACAAGATATTTCTAAACAATTTAGTCATGATTTGCAGAAAACTCATTTCCTAAGAATGTGACAGGGAGGGGTCATATGGGACCCCCTCTCCTCTCTATAAAGGAACAACCCAAAACCCCAGTTTTTTGTCCTTCCACTGAGAGACCACAGACCCTTTGAATGGTTGCCATCTCTGTCTCTCTCTCTGGAAGTGACCCAGGGGCCTCTGTTTCTGTTGTCTGTCAATATGTTTACGTTTGTTAAGTACTGTCATATATGTTAAATATTGCTTTCTCCTTTGCTTCATATTCTTATAAGTTCAATAAAACTGTTTACTACTTATATTGCTTGAATGCTTCTCTGTATGAAAGGTTCTTTTATATCCAAATCTCTCTGGGTTGATTTTGGTAAGTGAAGCAGGCAGAGAGGGCCATGCACAACGAACTAGAAGGTGGGGGACACAAAAATTCCCCCGACACTCCCCTTTCTCCTTCTCCATGGCAGATCAGAGACTCAAACACTAGTTCAGAATCCAAGGTACTGAGGTTCTTCCAGAGAAATCTAGTCCTCCATGTATTTGGCAACTTCATATTAGGGCTGGGAAACTGCAGAAATTACGAGCCTGCAGATAGTTTGGCTAGCCCAGCTCCCCACAAAGTTCTTTGTTATTCTTTTGTGTTTGAAAGAAGGGGAGGGGACTTTGCTTATTGTCTTGGGGGCTTGTCTTACTTGCCAGAGATGTTCATTCAAGCGACTATTTACAATTCTGCCCAAATTTATTATGGTACAGAACACAAGCATCAAAAGGTGTTGAGGAAGCAACTTTATTTTCTCTGATTACCATGAAAAGTTTATATGCCATCAATAAAGTGCCTATGGTACCCTCCTTTCATAGATGTTTTATAAAGCTAGATAGAGGTCATTAAAGTCATGCCTTTTATATAAACCATTGTCTGTATTTCCTATTTTTATTATGTATGTGCTTTTTTTGTCTCTGTGTTTTGTTACAGTTAATGCCAAATTCTGTGGTGCCCCTTTAGTCCCAAGTGGGAGTGTGTATCCATTACAACCTCAATATGAACTTGGAACACGTGTTGTTATAGAGTGCAAGCCACAGCATACTTTTCCTGATGGAACCATGGAGATGAGTACAGTATGTCAAGGCTACAACTTGTGGAAGCCTCCTGCACAGCCTTGTATGTGTAGGTATAAGTTCAGCTCTGAAATATTCATCTAAGTCTACTCTCCGCATGTCAATAGATCAAATAACAACACAAAGACTAGATTTAGTTGAATCTAGGGTGCCTAAAGCAGAAGACAGAACCAATGGCATGGAAGCTACCCCCAACTGTTCAGGGGCCAATTTGTGGGTCAATATATTCAAACAGCTAAGATTTCCTACTTCACAGGTCATAGGAGAAAGGCATGCTTCACTGGTCCTACTACATATATCCCTATTCTATGATTATGCAAAACAGGTAGCAGAAATGAGGAGTGCTTTCATTGTGGGGACCCGCAAAGAACTTGAGAGCAGGGGGCATCCCATCCCCCCTGCCTTTGCTTCCTCCCCCTTCTCCCTCTTCTCTATCGCTTTCCTCTCTGTCTCTCTGTACAGGAAACCTATGAGACTCATGGGAGTGGACATGTTCATGGAGGAGAAGGGTATTCATGGCTACTACTTAAAATCGATACTAGTCATGATGCATACCTATTCTCTCCAGGATCAGAAGATACTACTTATGACGCATACCTATTCTCTCCAGGATCAGAGGAGCATGCCGAATATATTAGGTGATGTGGAACACAGGCAGGATGGTGCTGCTGCAGTTGTTGTGTTTGTGGGCTTCCTAGAGGCACCTGGTTGGCCACTGTGTGAACAGATTGCTGGACTTGATGGGCCTTGCTCTGATCCAGCATGGCTTTTCTTATGTTCCTATTGGTAGTGGTGGGTGTCCCATGCCATTTTTTTAATCTTGATTCTCCACACACCCCCAGGAGGTGTTTCCCTTTTAGCAGCCCACTTATCTTGATTCCCCTGCTCCCTACCCACCCCTTTTTCAACCCCTCCTCAGTCTCTTGTTTTTCCTTCCTCCCCCATCGCTGCCTCCATCTGAGCAGGTCCTTCTGCAGGTGCCAACCTGCAAAGTGGCAAAATCAACAACTGGCCATACACGTGCCTTCTCTGTTGTGGTCCCCACCTTATGGACTGGCCTGCCTGAGGAGGTTAGGAAGGCTCCCACTCTCCTGGGTCGCAGTGGGCACCATGTTGGGGACCCTGCAGAAAGCCTTTCATTTTAGGAAGTAAAAAATCAGGACATTTTTATCTACTTTTAGGTTGGGCCATTCAAACTATGTTATATCCCAAGATTTACTTAATGTTACAATGCAAAAGGTTGCAAATGAAGTTGCCGTTTTTCTCAAAGTGATAATAGTTGGTTACATTCAAGTAGAAAAGCTTTTGGGGAAGTAATCTTGTTTGTTGGTTTACTATTACTTAAAAAAATTCCATTTTGCTTGTAGTTAGAACTTCACCAGACACTTCTGTATTGACCATCTATCATGGAAGAATAGTACAAGGGAAGAAAGAATTATATAAACCTGGAGATAATGTTACCATTAAATGTCACCCTGGCTATTCGCTGAAAGGGCCACCTGTGGTTCGATACATTGGTGGGGAAAAATGGAGCCCCACAATTCCATATTGTTCTTTAAGTACGTATAAGGTTTCTGAATGTGTTGCTGTGACTTTTAACAGACAGGAAGAACTCTTCAGTGTTTTACTGGCCTTATTTTTTAAAATATTATATACAAGTGGAAGTCCCTAAGGAATTGCAAGAAGGGGAAAGAGTTTGGAAATTCCAACCCACCTCTCAAGATCTCTCCCTCCAGGATGCTTTAAAGTATTAGGGGCATGAGCAGGCTTATTTCCCCTATCCATACACATATTTATTCATTTAACTTATACTCATCTTTAACCAACTTTCTTTAAAATGAGCATATTTGATACTCGTGTTATTTTCTTTTAGTTAATTGACAAAATCTTTCCCACCTTGCATACCTGGGGCATCTTCTGTGTATGCATAAAGCTTGCCCTTATTGGCCTCATTTTGCATTTTTTAATACTGCCATGGGGTCCAAACACTTCCTATTAGATGAAGAACCATGGGAGGATCTACCTTCCTAATTTTTCCATCTGTGCAGCTGAAGCTCTCTTACCGTAGGATAACACCCCCCCCCAATTTGCAATTGCTTACTTCTAAGTAAACAGTAACAAGATCAGGATTCAATGCTGTCTGGCAGCTTGTTTAGCCTCCACATAAAACTGAAGGGAAGAAGTGGGCTGAAGATCTACTCCCAATGCTGCAGGGAGCAACATTTGCTGCTTTAAATCTTACCGTGTGAGGAGTGCTGGTTACCCTGGATCCATAATTGGCTCTGCTTGCATCTCCTGCTGCATCTTCTTTGCTTCATGTCCAGGTTAGAGGGATGAGGGCAGTCATGTTCTTTCATGAGCTGCTTCCCCTTAGAAATGTCAGCAAATAAGCATCACTGGAAAAGCTGCCCCCTCCCTTCTGTCATGAATTCTCCCGTCTCACATTTCTGGCTAATCCATGCCTGGTATTTGTATACAGGACAGTGTGGATGAGCCCTACTGGATAGATGCTGTGTGCCTCATCTTGATGGCAAAAGTGAGAGTCTTTTGCTTGTGGCCCCAGCATGGGGTGGGCGGAGAAGACAATGGGCTGTGTGACTGGTATGGTTAGTTACAGGGATTTCTAGGGGGTTGCCACTGTGGATATGCTAGCAACTATCCAATCTGTTTTCATCTGTGCAGCCTAATGTCCCCTATTAGCATGCTACGGTATCCACATTGAGAGGCATCATGGTGTAGTGGTTAAGAGTGGCAGTCTCTAATCTGGAGAACCGGGTTCAGTTCCCCACTCCTCCTCATGAAGCCTGTAGTGTGAGCTTGGGCCAGTCACAGTTCTCTCAGAACTCTCTCAGCCCACGCAGAGACATGCAATGGCAAACCACCTGTGATCGTCTCAGGCCCTGACAGATTCTAGACATGAATCTGCCAGAAGTGAAGATTGCATCTTCACGGCAGGAGTAATGTCTGCAAGGAAAGCCGAGCCTTCTTTGCATACCCCTCACGCTCCCCCCCCACCTGTTTTCTGGGGTTAGGAAAAGATCATTATTTTACAAGCATCTTCCCAGCATGTATGTGTATGGTTTTAGACTGTATGTCAAGTAAAAAAGTCAAAATTATTTTTTCAACATATATTAAGAAATTGTAAGTAAAATTTCAAATGGTTGGCTCAAATTGAGGCAACATCCTTCAGAAGAGTACTGTTGAGGAGCAAAACTGCAGTGATACAGCTAATAGTTTATTTCTGATGTAGATACCAATATTCATGAGTAGCCTGCCTGTTTATAAACAGTAAAAGAAGATTGTTTTCTGAGATACTTACTTAACAGAATACTTTCCCCCTCTTCTAGGTTTTTTCTTCATACTACTTATTACTGGTATGTAATTTCTTGAGAATGACTGAGAAAAAAACAAGATGCATTCATAAATTTTCACACACAAGCTGAATGTTTATTTAACCTCACATTTTTTTACAAAAGCAAACCACTAGGATCATAATAATCTTGGCACTACTCGTTGCAAAATTAAGTACTACTAGCTTTTTACTTTTTTTTCAGTTTGCGATTTAAGCACCTACTTAATAACTTCTGAAACTGATGAGACTTTAACATTGCTTTCATTGGCTGAATCATGCTCTTAAGGGATATATTTTGTCAGGAGCTTTTTCGTTTTTCTTATATATTGTGTAACTCTATCAAGTCTTAAAAGCTTTGTAAAAATTATGATGCATAAGACAATTATTGTATCCATATGAAAGCCAATTTTATCACATTTGCTCACTCGTGTCACACCATGGGTATGACAGAAGTGAACCTCTCCTCTCTCACTACCAGTACATCCCTGCATCAACAGACGTGTTGACACAGAGAACACTGTTATTGACCGCCTGTTGGCTATAGTCTGTCTTCCAAGGAAAATCTTTATTCAACATGCCATTGAGTGCTAGAAGAGCTTTGCTGTACAGCCACCTTAAATAAATGCATCCAAGCGAAAACACTGCCACCACTGGAACGATCTTGAATACTTTTTTACCCCCTCAGTGAAGGAAAGAGTGGGTGGGGACTGAGGGGGAAAAGGTATGGATTGTAATGGATTCAGAAGTGCAAGTAAATGTTATTTTTATTTTAGGATTGATGGATTTAGGGTAATTGGCATAGTACTATTATTTATTTAGCAGTCACTCTGAAGAGTTTGCCATGGGTGCTATTTCAAATGGCTCCCCACAGAAAAAACAGGGAGTGGATTCCCTGATTAAAAATCTCATCACCCTCAATAATACCGAAGTGAGTTAGCAACTGCACCAAACAGCAGTTCACTGCATTTAATTGTAATGTGGCAGAACATTCTGAAGAACTTTGACCAAACTGATGTTTTTAATCAAGTGTCAGTTTTCTTGAATTCAATTTTTTTTAAAAAATTGGATAATGTGTTTCTTTCCTTTTAAGCACTCGTATTCTTTATATTGCTGGTGTTAGCCAAAGGAGTTAATCAGACATATTTATAAAAAAGGTAAGAGCTCTTTTATTACCAAACTCCCACTTTCTGTGTTGCATTTCTCAAGACTCATTTATGTATTAACTACAGAGAGATAATTTCTGAGTTAAAAAAGAAGAGTCCACTAGTATCACTTGCAGTGTTTTGCAACTGCAAGTACACTGATTATGTAACTCAGGTGTCCAAAATATGGCCTCATGGGCCCTTTTCCTGTGCCCAATAGGAGATAATAAAGCCCAGCCTCTTAAGCAGCTCTGAGGTAGGTCTTTCAGCGGGCACTGAATAGCCCTGCAGGAGGAGCAGGGCTGCAGCTGCTCTGGAGGCAGTGCTGGAACTGCCAGCTCCGCCTCTTGTGCAGGCTTCCAGCTTCATAGGGCTTTTGGCGTGCATGAGGCAGCTGATGGAGCAGCTCCCAGGCATGCCAAAAGCCCTATGATGCAGGGATGGAACCCTCTTTAAGAGGACTGCAAGAGGCAGCAGGTGCAAGGAGAGAACAAGCAGACCAGCAGACAAGAAAAAGGGAATCCCATTTATGCTGGACAAATTCTGTACCAATGGATAGAGGTATACCAGAACACCCTAGATTGTGCACCTTTAGTCTTGTTGGGATAGTTTTTAAAAGCATTGCCATACTAAATATTGAGGCAATGGTTCTTCTAAAACGGGATAGACCCTACTCCCGTGCTGGTCCACCAAATTATTTCTTTCAATGTTGCCTTCTCACCAAAAGGTTTGGATGTTTCTACTGTAACTAGTACATGGCAGTCAGTCTATCTGGAATACCACGTGAGTGTTCTTTCGCCATGAACAAAACGATTAAATATCTACAAACTGTCATGGAACTTAAGTGTTTATATCTTAAAGGAACTTCGAAAAGCATTTTAGTCTGTCAGAAATACTTGCGGTAGTGCTGCTCATAAATAAGGCCCAAATTTAGGAAACATTGATTTTGATTAACATTCGCATTTGTTCTTTTCTTAAACAGCGAATCTACTCAATGGATATGAACCAGAAGACAGTCTTTTGCCTTCTCTATACATAATCTGATAAGAAGTCAAGAATAAGGTGGGGTGGAGCGGTCCCCAAATTCCAGCATCTGTCTCCAGCAACAGCCAACTCTCTAACAGGACATGATTAGGGATGTGGGAAAAATCTGATAGGGATATGAGAAATAAGTTATAAAACTAAGCTGGATTCTTTAATATCAGAATTAAAGCTGGTTGTATTAGGAAATCTACCACGTAGTAGCTTCCATTGGTTTCAGTGAGAAACATTTTTCTCACTAACTGCCGTGTACCCAACTGGAATGAAGTTCTCAGAGGTTGTACCCAGCTTTCTTGGTCCCAAACCTGTCCCCCCCAAGACCCATGTCTTTTGCACCCTGAGATTCTGTGGCCTTCCAAAGTCAGAGGCATAGATGAATACATCCATTGGATATCAAGGCAGGCTGTATTTCTCCAGGTGTTTTCAAGAGAAAGTAGATTGACTATTTGAACACTCCCGGGGAACATTCATCAAGGATCTTTTGTTTGACCTTCCAAAGATTCTCAAACCCATAGCCCTCAACAATCACCCAGGTTTTTCGGGCAATAGCCAAATCTCTCAGAATCTCCCTCACAATTAAACACCTCTAGTAATGCCTTCATAAGTCCAAGAAAGGCCATCATCCCATCCCTGGCAATTACCAATGGAAGTAAGTCATGCCTGCCACCCATCCTAAATCAATGATCAGCAAGTGGGCACAGCTCCTTGATCCCATTACATCACCCTAGTACTCTTTCCTGGTGTCCCTTTACAATAGAAGGTTTGAACTGTCCTATGACAGTTTGAGACCCTTGCAACAATAGGGTCTCAGATCCTAAACTTGCACCAATGGTGCAACCAAAATCCTGCACTTCCAGCCATTCCAGATCCTAATTATGTGTCAAATTCAGCCAAATACTTTTGTATTTGTGCTCAAGTAAATTCAGGTGCATAAGAAGATCATGTGAAGTAGCTGGCTCTGCTCATGAGCCTTCGTCCACTGCTGAAATCACAGGATCCCCTCTTCCCTAAATCTGTAGAACATTTTGGTTGCAGACCTTACTGCACCACCATGAACAACAACAAAAAAAAAACCTGGCTTCAATTCAATAAGAATATATTGTTTTCTTTTTCCCATTCTGCTTCCCTTCCTGAATGTAACCCTCCATATCTTCCCATCCTTTCCCCAGCTTCTCCATTCCTTGTCCTCCCATCAGCCAGCCTTCCCATAGTATTTCCCACTTGGCTAGGAATTCCTACTTCCTGTCTAAAATCCTTCTCCATTTATCCCAACACACCTTTTAGTCATTTTTTGAAAACCCCTCACTCATCTCTTTTCTTCATGGTACCTCTGGAAGAGTCACACGAGAGGAGCACAGTTTGGACTAAAAGTGACTTCAGTTGGGTATGGCCAACGGCGCCTGCCAAGTATTTTTAGAAAGTGGTTGGGGCCAGGTGGGGCTTTCCTCCAGCAGGGCTTCTGATTGGCCACTGGATATTTCGTTGACTGCAGGTTTAAAAAAATTGCTTCGGCACTAGCTGTCACAATAGCACAAGAATCTTCAGTGTGTAAGCTGAAGGAAAGCTGTATGCAAGACAATATTTTAAAACATACTCATTTTCAAAGGCATCCTGTTAAACAGAGCTTCTGCCTGAAATGTTGAAGAATTATTATTCGAGTTAGCATGACTTCATTCCCTGGCATTGTGGGGTTGGCTCCACCTGTTATGGCAGCCATTTTGTGGTTGCATCCACCATCCTGAATCTGAACTCTGAAGGTGCCCACAGGATCAGAAATGTTGGGTACCCCTGGCTTAAAATAATGCAACTGAACACTAGGATTGCACTGAAGTGAATGGTTTTTATTGGATTGTCACATGTAAATGGCTGTGCCCAGGTAAATCCAGGTGCATAAGAAGATAATGTCAAGTTCTCAATTTTTGTAGCTGGTTCTGTTGCCATTGACCAGTTCAGTCTTGCTGTCTTGTACTACTGACTTGTTCCCCTTCTTTCTATTCTGTACCTTAGACAAGGCAATAAAGTTACTCACTGCTTACGTATCTGCCTCCCTTCCATCTTTTCTTCCCTGGGAGATTTCTGTACAACAGAATCAATCCCTCTTGTTGATGGAACTTGTGTTCTAGTACTTCACATGTAGAGATTCTCTTCATGTGACAGCACTGACACAGAGAAACATTTGGGTAGCAACATCTAATGAGCCATCCCTCTCAAATGGCAGTCAGATGCATAGCAACTGATCAACCTAGAGGGGCCTTTATCCACGTAGCTTCTGTTATTAATATGATATGGTTTTATAACTATTGAATTAGCTACCTATTATTCTTGTGTTAAAGAATAATGTATCATGAAAAATGTTTAAATTCAAGACTTTAGCTCCCATAGTACTGGAAATAAGCTCCACTGTACTCAGTTATGTTGCTTGCTTCCTGGAGAAAGTCTCCCTGTCTTCAGGTATAAATATGTTACCATACAGGACCGGAGTCATATGAAATATTCACTATGTGAAACAAATATTAAAATCAATGCTAACCTTGGGTGATTACAGACTATTGCAGTGGTTCTTAGCTGGTAATCCAGTGTGCCCCCTACACACAAACCAGTGCCCAACATGATTGCATACCCCTCATGCTGCCCCCCAATAGTTAAAATAGCGAATCAGTACCCTAGAGAAGGCACTGCATTTATATAAGTATTTGTACGATATACATGTACCATGCATGGATCTCAGGTATACATTCAGTAAGACCTTTGAGCCTAAAAGCCACAGTTAACTCAACTTTGGGTTCAATCCACTTTGCTGTGTACCACTTTTTTACGGGCTTGGGGAAGAAATCTGGAAGTTTTTCCTCAGTGCAGGATAAGCTATATAAAACAACTCACCCCACTGTCAGAATCCATTGCAAGTAGGGGAAACTGTCCTATCCCCCTTACTTGCCTCCCACCATCCCAAAATAGGATCACCTCCTGGAAGGTTGTAGGGCTCCCTTTAAGAAGCATGGAACTGTTGATGTAGTGGGGGAAGCCCACGTTTTCATGTTAGGGTTTAATTTCTCTGGGCCTGAATGTGTTGCTTTTAATTCACAGCTGATTTAAATTGTGCAAAGAAACTGAATTTATTTTTTCAGTTAATACTACCTTACTGCAGCTGCCAGAACATTTGGACCATCCAATAGATACTATTTTCATTGATAAGACTTATGCAAGGTTGGGAGCACAGAAACGATCACAGGGGAACCCCACGCTAGTTCCAGGTTTTTGTGGGCCCTGGGCAAGAGAGTACAACTCCTGGCTCAAGACCTGGTGAGAGATGTGGATGTTGTTGCACCAACTGGGAATATTCACCACAGTGCTATTAAGTTCAGCATTCTGAACTTAAAATTACCCCTCTAGAGTCCAAAAAATTAACAACTGATTTCAATAGAGGGAACTTTTACAAAAATGAGGGGGCTGGTTAGGAGGAGGCTGAAAGGGAAACAAGAGAATCAAATCCTTAGGGGATGCTTGGAAGCTATTTAAAGCCACAGTAACTGAAGCTCAGATAGAGTGAGTGCATTACCCAGGTTAGGAAAGATACTGCCAAGTCTCAAAGGATACTTGCATGGTTAACGACCCACCTCAAGGAAGCCATGAAAGGAAGCTTGTTAAAGTCTGCTCCAGTGAAGTGAACAGAAGAGAGCACGGTCTGGCAAAAGTAATATACGTTAATTAGGCTTGTGAAAAGAGAATTTGAGCGTACTGCCAAATGCATCACGATAAGAAGAATTTCTTTAAATATATCCAGAGCAGAAAACTAGACAGAGAAGTAGTCTGTGCCACAGGTTATGAGCTATGGGTTAAGGGTGGTGAACCCTCTGGCCTGCACCAAAGATTCATGCCTCTGGCCATGCCTGTACTAAACGCCTCAGCAAAGTAGAAACAAAGATGTCTCCAAATTCTTTGCCTCTCTGAGAGGTCTGATCTGATACACACACAAAAGACTGTGTGGTGTAGTCATTAGAGCATTGAACCACATTTGAGGAGACCCAGTTTGACTCTTCATAGTCATGAAGTTCACTGGATAACTTTGGACCAGTCACTCCCTCAGTCTGACCTCTCGGTATGTTCTTCGTTTTCATATGCCAATAAAGGCTTGTGTTGTGAATAGAGGCAAGTCGTGATAGCGAATTGGGAGCTTCCATGTGCAGGGGCAGCGTCGCTATTAACAGAAGATGGGGTCGCCCCAACAGGCTTACAGGCCTCCCGGGGAACGTCGCTGGCTTCGTTTGGTCATTGGTCTACACCAGAGGGGTGGCTGTTGGGATCTGACCTCTCAGGCGCTGGCACAGTTATTCCTCTTGGGATGGGCTTGGGAAAGCGTGGCAAAAGAAGCCGTCTTCTGGACCTTGACGGCAAGCAGAGTGGCTGAAGCACATGCTTTGGGGGGCTCATGCCATCTCAGCCAGGGCATCTAACGGAGGCGTGACTGCGTTGCAACCAGAGAAGCAAGGGCTCCGTTCCCCAAAGCGTGCACGCCTGAACCAACCGCTGACTCGCCGTGGCCGGTCTCCTTCCCCGGCGGTCTCCCCGCCCACGACTCGCCAGGGCCGGGCCTGCTCAGCTCTCCAGGCCTCCGAGCGCCGCAAGATTCTTCCCCCATTGTCCTTGGCTGCTCTGCTGTTGAACGACCCGCTCCGACCGTTCGCGGGGAAGCCGCAGTCCGGAAGCGCGTCCTGCCTGCCTCCACGCGCCATTGGCAGCGCAGCGCAGCGCAGCGCAGCACAGCCTCGCCCCAAGAGGCGCCCCGCCGGCCGGCTCCAGAGCCCCGCGTGCCACAGGGCTCCGTCGGCCGCATGCGCAGTGGGAGCGTCGCTCCGCTGGCTGGCTGGCGGGCGGGCGGGCATGCAACCGCCGCCGCCGCCGCCGCCGCCGCGGGGGCCTTGCTGGCCTCGACGCTTCTTGGGGCGGCTGGCGTTGGTGGCGCTGCTGCAAGGTTCGCTGGGTGGGTAGGAGGCGAGGCCGGGTCCCGCCCCTCTGCGCCCGTTGGCTGGCTGGCTGGCTGGCTGGCTGGCTGGCCGGCCGGCCCCGCGGGGCTCGTCTCCCCGCTCGCTTTCCCGCGCAGCCTCCTGGCTGCCTTTGCCCTCCCGTCCCCTCCCCTCTGCTCCAAGCGCGGAGGCCTCTCGCCTGAGGGCCTGGGAACCAAGCGCGGAAGGCCCGGGCGCGCGGCTCGCGTGGGTTGCCCTCCCCTCCCCTCCCCTCCCCTCCGGTCGACGACGGCCTTGTTGACGAGGCCGCAGCCCGAAGTGTCCCAAGCGCAGCCGCGCACCGGTGGCCACAACGGCGTGAAGCTGGGAGGGGTTGCTTTCCGTCCCTCTGCTGAAAAGCCCCAGGACAGACACGGCCTATTCATGTGTTCCGCCCCGGTCGGATGCCGATGCCGTCTCTTTAGGGCGCTGTCCGGCGGGGTCTCTGTCTTGGTCGGTTGCGGCTGGTTTCAACCCCATCAGCATATCCTTCGTTGGGCTTCGTGGACCCCGTGCGTGTCCCTGTATCCATATTGTCCATATCCGCTCACCTAATTTGGGACCGCCTCATAACCTTGCACGGGCCCTTCACTATCCTGAATAATTTGTTGTTATTATTTTTAATGCTTTTATTGTATTTATGTAGGCTGGAAAAGGGGGAAAGGGAAAATTCACTTCCGTCTGCAGTAGACAGTGTTCTCTTGGGTCGATATTATCCATTCATTATACATTATACATATTATGTGTATGTTATTATTATGCGTACATGATATTATACATACATGAAAGTAAAAAAGAGAAAGTGCCAAAGCAGGACTACAGCTGAACATCAAGAAAACAAAAGTAATGACTACAGGAGAATTACACAACTTTAAGGTTGACAATGAGCAAATTGAAATGGTTCAAGACTTTCTATTCCTTGGCTCCACCATCAACCAAAAGGGAATACACTAACTGAGCAGGACAAAATTTAAAAAGATAGGGGAAATATACTAAAGAACTATACAGAAGAGATGAAAAGATGACAGAGCATCCTTTGATGAAGAATCTACAATTTTAGGAAGTGAAAGGTAAACTCAAAGTAATTGGGAGAAACAGATCACCAGGATATCACCAGAGTTATTCCAGGCTACAGAAACTCAGTCCATCAAAATCTTGACAAGGATCTTCTAACAAATATTTTAACAAAAATGTCTCACAGATTGAAAACTCTCAATCTACATTCCAATTTTGAAAAAAGAAGATGCAAAAGATTGCAGCAACTATCAGACCTTTGCATTAATTTCCCATGCCAGTAAAGTGATGCTCAGCATCTTACATCAAAGATTCTTACCATAAATTGAATGAGAAATGTCCAGTGTTCAAGCTGGATTCAGCAAAGGAAGGGACATTAGAAATCATCTTGCAAATGTATGTTGGTTACTGGAGCATATGAGATAATTTCAGAAGAAAATCAATTTATGTTTCATAGATTACAGTAAAGCTTTTGGGTGTGTGGATTATAAAAAGCTATGGATGGTTTTAAAAGAAATGGATGTGCCACAGCAGCTGATTATTTTGATATGCAACCGGTCCTCTGGACAAGAGGCTATTGTTAGGAAAGCATATGGACAAACAGAATGATTTCCAATTGGTAAAGGTGTTAGACATGGATGTATTTTACTCTCTGTCTTTTATTTAACAGCTCCGTCTACCCCAGCAGCGATGATGTGCCATACATGCCCTAGTGGATAGGGCGATATCTCCCTCTCAGTTCTTCACCAACCCCTGCAGCAGTTTCCTCTTGAGGAGCTTTCTCTTTTAGTATTTGTAATCCATTTCTTAATTTCCCCCTACTGTTTAAAAATAGAGGTAATAAAGAAGAGAGATATAACTGGGGCTGTGCACTTAGGATGCAGCAGAAACTTTCAAATATTGTTCTGTCTGTGGGGAAAAGTTACCATAGACATACGAACACAGCATCTGCCTCCTGTGATTAGGAGAGAAGCATAAGGTGTTCACACCTGTTGATGCCTGTTCACCTGTTAGTGAACTTTACTAAAAAAGCAAGGCATAATCAGAATTCCTGCTTAAAAACTTTACTATGGGAAAAGGTGCTCTTGTCAGATTATGTGGCTTTGTCTCAGTCTTTGATAACAACCACATTGGCTCCATCTTCCACAGCTGCCATCATTGCAACAACCAGAGACAACTGCACCTCTTATCCACAAAGGCAGTGCTCCCATTCTAAGGCTCCCTCATCTGATCTGCAAAAACAGGGCTCTCGGTAGTTAAAAAAATGTCATATGATTTGCCAAACCAGTGCTCAGTGCAAGCTAAACACCATTTGCCTTTGGATTCACCACCAAACCTAAAAGGAAAAGGAAGGATAAGTAAAAATGTTCAGTTTTTACTCCATCTCTTTGCACTTTGGTAATGCCTCCAGATCAGCTGTCCCCACTGAATAAAGTGATTCTTACTGCACTCTTAGAAACATTACAGAAGGACTGTGATGTACGTACTTCACATGTATTAGATTCTCCTGAGATTCAGTTTATGGAATCTATCTTCAAAGGACAAATTAAAGATACTTTTAGAGGTATCCAAGGTCCAAGCTGCACATCAACCTCTTTTGGATATTCATGAGACATGGGGTTGCCTCAGAGAGTGCCCCAGTCTCAAGAGAAGAATGAGATGCCCATCAGTACCAAGAATTTTCTTGATCCTGAGAACTTTCCCTAGATTCAGAGGTAGGGAACTATTTACAACTATGGCTAGAGTGACTACTGTAGAAAGGGATGAACACATTCCTTCTCTCAGAGCCGGTTCCACTCCTTATGCGGAACTGTCTGTTTAGGACTGGGATTATCATTCAGCTAACAGGGATACATGCAGAGTTTATAGTCCATGTTACTCCCCTTGGTACTAGATGCCATCACATCATAGTGAATTTTAACACATACACCCCTCCCCCAAGGAAAGCATTTCCTTTAAAAACAGACACATGGAAACGAAAAGTCTCTTTGCCTGTTCCAAAACAACACATTAACCACTAAATCACGGGAGGGGAGGCAACATGGTATAGCCTAATCTGATCAGATCTCAGCAGCTAAGCAGGGTCAGTACTTGGAAGGGAGACCACCAAAGAAGACTCTGAGGAGGGAATGCCCTGGCAACCACCTCCGTTTCTCACCTTCAAAGCTCCTTGCTGGGGTCTCAGTCGGCACTTTCCACACACGATTACTCTCTTTTGTAACCAGTAACCACTGGATAACAGTCCTCTGATTGAAGAGAAGTCAAGTGCTTAGTCAAAAATCACTCAAGTTATCTTTTAAGATTTTTATTTTAAAACATTGGCCAATGTATGAACAAACTGCTGGATCTGATGGGCCTTGATCTGATTCTGCATGGCTTTTCTTATGTTCTTTTCTAAATATTTTTCTTTTTTTGCAGGGTACTGCCCTTTGCCACTAAATCCAACAGGTACTAAAAGAAAAGATTTTGGAACGTTGAACAACTTTCCCATTGGGAAGGTAATACAGTATGAATGTGATAGAGGATATAAACGTGTTCCTGGCACTAACAATTCTATTCGCTGTGATGTTAATTCGCAGTGGACACAACCTGAAGAGTTTTGTAAAGGTAATCCCTCTCTTTGCTTTTGACAAACTGAATAAAACTGAATAAAAACTGATAGGGTCAACACCGGGTACAACCCCAAAGGACATTACTTTCTGCATATAACAACTTGTTAGTGGTCCCTGGCCCTAGAAGTATGCGGTTGTCCTCGATGAGGGCCAGGGCCTTCTCAGCCCTGGCTCCAGCCTGGTGGAACTCCCTTTCCAGTAACATCAGGGTCCTGTGGGACCTTAAAAGTCTTTTATGCATGGGCTGGATCTCCCTGCTTGGACCTGGGTTCATTGCACATTAAAGTAACCCGGGTTGGGGGAAACTGTATGCATTGGCTTGAATGGTCAGAAACGAAACTGTGTGCTAATGGAACCATGAATACAGAAAAACAGTCACCCAAGCTCAAATCAAGTCCCACCCCTTTAAATGCTGCTCTGTAATTGGCTTACCGTGAGAGAAGATCTCCTTCCCCCCAAACCCAACTGCAGCATAAAAAGCATTTTAAGAACAAAAAACGGAGCTACCTGAAAGAAGGGGGGGGGGGAGAAATCCAAGCCTCGTTTTTTAAAAGCCTTTCTTTTGTTCAGAAAGAGCTCTGAGGTAGCAGGAAGCACTTGAATACCTGCCTCTTTACACACTGCTTCATGATTGGCTGTGAGAGAAGTCAGTCTTCTGTGATCCCCCCCCCCCCCCGATGCAGTATGCATGCTCTGTGACTCTGGAATGATCCAGGAACAACGGTTCAATACAGTCCAGAAGAGGAATGGGAAAAGCCGGGTTTGTTTTGTGTCAAAGCAGCATTGAACCATAGGGGGATCTGTCTGACTGCTGAGCGCTGAGCAGCTATTATGTTCTAATTATTCTAATTGAGTATGATCTATTATTTTAATAGTGTAATGTAAGATTATTTCATCTTGTTTTAATGATATTGGATGTTTATTGGTCTTAATGTATATATAAGGTAAAGGTAAAGATCCCCTGTGCAAGCACCGGGTCATTCCTGACCCATGGGGTGAGGTCACATCCCGATGTTTAGTAGGCAGACTTAGTTTATGGGGTGGTTTGCCAGTGCCTTCTCCAGTCATCTTCCCTTTGTTTTTCTGTTTGTGATTTTATTGTTGTTAGGCGCCCTGAGTCTGGCTTTGGCTGGGGAGGGTGGGATAGAAATTTAAATAAATAAATAGATGGTGTCTATGTTTTCTTCTTTTTTTTGCAGCGAGCTGTCCTTTGCCACCAGAATTGTATGGTGCTAGACTACAAGAGGAATATAAACTCTTAGAGTATTTTCCTCCTGGGTTTCGAGTAAAATATGACTGCATGCCAGGATTTCAACATATTCCTTTCATAGACAATGTTCTTCAATGTAGCAATCAATTTCGGTGGACATTACTTAATCCGTTTTGTGAAGGTAAAACTCTTCTTTTGCTTTTGATAAATAATTTATAGTCCTCTTGGATGAACAATGAGCTATAAATTGAATTAATAAAGAAAAGATTTCTGTTCTGTCTACCTTAAGAATGTGGAGAGTAAAAGAAAGTCCAGAATTACAAACCCTTCTACTTAGGAGGAGAGCGATGCTTCATTTCAAGCATAGAAATACGAAGTTAAGCAATGGCTTCAGGGATATGAGCTTGCTACTCTATATAGCGGCCGCAAAGATGTAAAAACAGATTACTTGTCTGTCACTGTTGTTCTTCCAGTAGGCATCTGAACAACCACCCAGCCAACTCACCTTTCCCACTATGGTAAATAACACTTGGCCCAAGCTATCCTGATCTCATCAGATCTCGGAAGCGAAGCAGGGTCAACCCTGGTTAGTACTTGGATGAGAGACAATGAAGGAATACCAGGGTTGCTGTGGCACAGAGGAAGGCAATGGCAAATCACCTCTGTTAGTCTCTTGCCTTGAAAACCCTACTGGGTTGACATAAGTTGGTGGCGACTTGGTGACACTTTATACACAAATAACAGTCGTATTTATTTCTGTAGAAGTTTATAACTTTATAAGGTGAATGTTGAATTCAAAAGATTGAATAAGCAGGTTTTTTAAAAAAATTCCTTCCATATTCCAGCCTGCAAATGTAGCAGGGTTTGAATTCATAAGTCAATAGATGTAGCTCAATAAACAATGGACTTGTTCCTTGCTTGGGGAAGTGGTGTGGATGCCTTAATCTTTTGTGTAGCTGGGCAGGGGTTTTATAGTTTTATAGAGAATCTGTTTTTCACACACACACTTAGAAAGAGATCAGAGCATAGTGGTAAGACAGGTATGTGAAACATCTAGACGATAATGCTAGATGATGGTAGAGGGAGGTAAATATATGAATAGAGCCTGTTCAGGAAACCTGGAACATTTAAGAGGAGTCAAACCTCTTAATTACTCTCGTATGAGGTAAGTTTTAGACCTAGGGAGAGAGGAAGATCAGGAAGATCAGGAATTAGGAGATGGCGGTTAAACGACCAAATATTACGGAGAAAACAGATACTTGAACAATGCAAACGTGATGTAAAAGAGTTCTTCGCCTTAAATAAGACCCCAGGTATGTCTGACTTTGTTGTATGGGATGGCAGTAAAGCGTTTATTCGAGGAAAAATGATAGCTTTAAATGCAAAAATCAGAAAAGACAAACTGAAGAAACTTAAAGATCTCCTAGAACAACTAAGAATACTGGAAAAAAGAATTCAAATTAAACCAGACAAAACCACTCTCCGTGACATCAAGTTGACAAAACATCAGATTGAAGTGCTAGAGACAGAAGAAATCAAAATAAAAGTCAAATAGGCCAAACAAAGATTTTTTGAAAGAGCAAACAAACCCGGCCGATTTCTAGCCAACCAACTCCGACACCAAGAGAAGGAAAGAAAGATAACCAGAGCAAAGGCTAATGGCATAACCTACAACAAACAGGAAATCGAAAAAAATATTTGTTGATTACTACAAGCAACTATATGCAAAGGACGATTTGCAAGAACGGGCTATCAAGCTATTTATCAGATGCAAAATTACCCAAGTTATTACCAGACGAGCAAAAGAGTCTCACTCAGAAGCTGACAACACAAGAAATTGTTGATGCCATAAATAATCTGAAACCAGATAAAGCACCAGGTCTGGACGGGATTACACCACAATTTTACAAGCTTTTTGAACAACAACTAACGCCTGTCTTACTATCCTTGTACAATGAGGTAATTGAACATGGAAAGATTCCACCATCCTGGCAAGAAGCACACATATCTTTGATACCAAAGGAAGGCACTGATCCTTATCTCCCTCAGGCATACAGACCAATCTCTTTGCTGAACATTGATTATAAATTGTTTGTCTCCATAATTACCAAAAGACTTCAAAAACATATCAGCAAATTGGTGCATCCAGCTCAAACCGGGTTTATTCCAAAGAGACGTATGAGAGATAACGTACGATTGGTCCTCAGCGCAATCAAACATATTAAGTCAAAATTATTAAAGACTGCTATGATTTTCTTAGAAAATTGGCAAAAACAAATCAACTGTTTCGTGTGGAATGCGAAAAAGCCAAGAATCAGATTTAAAGTTTTGGAAGACGAAAAGAAAAGAGGTGGATTAGCATTACCCAATTTTAAACTATATTATCATGCTGCCTGCCTAACTTGGATTACAGAATGGATACAATATCCCAAAAATAGACAGGTCATCTTATAACGAGCGGATTTTGGGCAAGGATTTAATAAAGTTTTGTGGGACTCCTCAACAACAATTCAAATGGATAAAGCATCAGAAGATTGTGACATCAAGATGGCGATTCTAAAAGTTTGGAAAAGGTATAAAAGAAGAATCAGTCCCTCTCCACCATCCATAATGTCTCTGATCAAAGCCTACCATGATAACATCAAACTGAAAACGGCTGTTCACTTTACTTACAACGATATGATAGAGCCTACAGGAAAAATTAAAAGTTTAACTAAACTTCAAGAAAAATTCCAAAAGTTAAACTGGCTGACCTACCTTCAACTGAGGTCCAATCTACAAAAAGACTGTTTATATCCGCGACCATTTCGAGAATTGACAGAATTTGAATTGACAATAACCAAGAATGATACTCACTTATTAGGAAAAATCTACAAACTCCTCTTGAAATATGATACAGAAGAAGAACAAGTGAAAATTAATACGATCAAGTGGATGCAAAACTTCGGTGAAATGATCACAATGGAATCATGGGAAAAATTATGTACGTCTGAATTGAAATATACCGTGTGCCAAGAAGTGAAAGAAAATTGGTATAAAACATTCTCCAGATGGTACATGACCCAAAATATGGTTTCACAGATGACTTCCCCTGGAAAGAAAGGCGCCTGCTGGAAATGTCAAGATACAGATGGTTCCTACTTTCATGTTTGGTGGACATGTCCTAAACTACAAACGTTCTGGAAGAAGATCCATCGAGAACTACAGACAATAACAAAAACGAAGATAACACTAGACCCTAAATACTATTTGCTTAGTATGGTCCCATCAAATCTGCCTTTGAGACTTCATGATGTTTTTAAGTATGCTACAACGGCAGCCAGAATGGTTCTGGCACGAACCTGGAAGCAAACGCAAATACCTGAAATAGAAGACTGGAAAGAAAAAATGCTAGACTACGCCAGTATGGCCAAAATGGCTTTTATACTGAACCCTAATCATAATGAACTTATAGAACAATTTGACGAAAAGTGGGAATCATTTTACACTTATATGACCTCTAGTTAATCAAATGAATGACACATACTGAATAGTACTAGAATGAGTAACAGGCAATATTTTATCTAATATGTTTCAACTATTCACTAAGTAATTTCTGGGCTTTCAAACAGTATAATATACTTCTAATGTGTAACAGCTAGATAGTTTGAATGATTTTTATATTTTTACAATCACATTTTTAGATATACTATATTGCATTTGATCAGTATTCAGGCTTGATATGTTATTCGACTCAGTTTATTTTTTAACTGAAATTGCTATATTGTTTTTGTATATCAAACGGTTTTACCCTTCCCTTTTTTCCCTTTTGTATCCCTTTAATTATAAAAAAATAAACCTTAAAAAAAAAGAAAATGAAAAAGTGTTGCTCTTACCTATACTGTTGTTTGTTGAATGATCTTCTGTGCAGGCACACATCCCTCCCTCCTTCCCCGCTGTGGGCTGTCACTGTAAAAGCGTGTATACCCCCCGCGGCGGCGAACGGGGAACTGAGGGAAGAGTGCTCCCCGCCCCCCGTCACATGGCTGCTGGGCGGGAAAAGCCATTAAGGCTTGGTCGCGGACGAGGGAGGGGAGCGCTCCTAGGGAGCTAACTCTTCTGGAAACTTTGAAATCTTTTCCGAGGCAGCCACCCCCCACCCCAGTCCTGAGGTGTCAATGATCAAAGACTGTTAAATAAAAGAAAATACCGTGTTATTGTTTTAAGCATGTTAGTATTGTAAGTAAAAAATAAAGTAAAAAACCCCCCCACAATTAATTGACTTTGCCTGTATCTTCTATAAACTTTATATCTCTGGTACCTGGGATTAAATTTTATGGTACACATAGCCCGGCCCGACCAAGTGACTTTTATGTCATATACAGCCCTCATAACAAATAAGTTTGACACCCCTGCTCTAAAGGATTCTCCTCCAACGCGCCCTTTCACTCCTACCACACACTGCACTGCTATAGACCAGAGCAAAGAAGAAATCTGGAGCTCCAATCGTGGCTCCTTTCGATGAGGGGGACGATTCTCCAGATCTTCCCAATTCTCTAATTTCCAGAATGACAAGGGAGACAAAAACTCCCACCTTACCAAGCAGTGATGCCATCCCCCAGCCTGAAAGAGGCAGACTCACCCTTTTCTATCACTAGTGGGCCGCCTCATGTCCAGACCCCTGGGTGCTACAGATTGTCTCACAGGGCTATCAAATCAAATTCTTCAGGCCTCCGTCAGATCATATGGTCATCTCTCCTGTGCCCACCAACTAAGACAAGCAAATGAGGACCTCAGCAGCCATCCAGCACCTACTGGACATCAAAGCAATCGAACAGATGCAACCGTTGGAACATTTGTTAGGAATTTACTCCATCTTCTTCACAGTGCCCAAAAGAGACGGCGGATGGCGTGCCATTCTAGATCTCAAGCACCTAAACAGGCACGTTTCTCACAAGTGTTTCAGAGTGGAAACTCTGAAATCCATCACGGAGGCTTTTAGACCAGGAGATTACTTCACCTCCATTGACTTGATGGAAGCCTACCTCCATATCCTCATATATCCGCTTCATCGCTCAGGAAAGCTCTGCAAATTTTGGATTATTTTTTTCTAGATTATCACTTTTAAATTTTCTAATATTTTCTTGTATTAATCTCCAGAATCTTTTCTTTTATTCATCTCCAGAAAGTGTTACGTTTTGTAAACTTAGCCTGGTTTTTGTTTGTTTGTTTATAAAATAGTTATTACTTGTGTTACTATTTGTTGTGATGAGGAAAACAGAAAAGACATTACTAATGTGAAAAGTCTGTTAACAGTGAAAGGAAGCTTATCTCATGATTGTATCCCTCTGAACTCCTGGATGGTTATGTTGCCATCCTCTTTTTTTTCAGCGGGCTGCGGTACACCACCACTTGTGAGGAATGCTACACTACAACCGCAGTTTCAAAGGAAAAACTTCTTTAGGCCTGGGGAAGTAGTAAAATATGACTGCAAAGCAGGATATCTATTTGTTCCTGGCTCCAAGAATTCCATTACTTGTACATTAGCCTACCGGTGGACAAAGCTTGAAATAGTTTGTAAAGGTAAACACTCTCATTTTATTTTTTATAATTATTTGTGGACCTGTTCAATAAACAGTGAGATATCAGTTGAATAGATAAATAAAATACATTTCTCATCTGCCTGCCTCGATGATGTTGCGATTAAAAATACTTCTGTTTAGCAGAAGAGTCATATCATTTGAAATTCACCAATGCGTCCAAAAGTCTGGCGATTGTAAGTTAAGCCATGACTCTAGGTAAGTTAGCTTGCGAGTCTTACACCCTGTCAGGGTTTTGCACAGAGAAGTAAAAACAAATTGCTTATTTGTGTCCTGCACACAACTCTTATTTTTGGAAGGATCTGAGTGGGATGTCCTTAGGCATGCAACTGTGTCTCATTGGGGAGGAGTTTAGTGACCAAAAAGCTAGTGCTAGAAGTTTCTGAATGCCCAGTTGACCGCTCGAAGACCAGCAGTTACAGATTGCCTGTTTTTCTCTCCCATATTTTAGCCTCACCACACCCTAGTGAAGTGGATTGGGCTGAGCTAGTGTGATTGGGCCAAAGTGAAGCCTCATCACAAGGTGTGGATTTGGAGCTGGGTCTCCCAGATCCTAGTCTAGAACGCTAACCATTACCCCACACTGGGTTTCTTCTGCTCTGTTTTCCTCCTTACTTTTAACTAACGATTCCCCATTTAATTATCTTTTTACATAGTTTCCTTTTTTTGGTAGACTTCTCACCTTCCCTCACAACCATAATTGACGCTCCTCCTTCCATGCCAAGTGCCCTTTTCAAAGCTGAATGACATTTTTGAGGAGTTTCCCCCCCTCCTTATGGAATGTTGATGCTCTCAGGTTGCTCAATGAGTTTTAATAAAATCCCTTTACTAAGGAGAGACCTGCATGCCCTGCCACTGCTTCATTAAGGAGGCTTGCCATAACAACACTACTCTCCCTTTTGCTGCCTTGTCAGAGAATGTTTCCATGGTTATCACATTTGATGGTCCAAGTACCAAATGTCTTGATATCAAGTAGACTCATATGCTTGGTCTCTAAGGCACCACTCGCTCTGCTTATGTTTAACTCTTCAGACACTGCAGCTTCAATTCCTCCTTATCCAAGCCAGAAACTTGAAGATTCAAAATTCAAGTATCACTATTGCACTTTTTCAGAACTAAATAAACAGAAGATTAATCTTGCGCTTGTAGAAGTGCAGGATGCAGTAGATGATTCTCATCCACAGCCATCTATTCCCCTACCGCTTATAGTGTTGGAAACACCTGTTGCGTTTCTGATGGTTTAGAATACAATTTCTTTATTTTTTTTCTAAACTATTAAACAGATATTTCAGCAAATACAAATAAACAATAAACATCAGAATAGATAAAAAACATTTGCCAAGATTGTTACATTCAATCTTAGGTTAACTTCCCCTGCACCCTCCTCCATCTCAAAATATATTTGTATAGTCTTTTGCATAAAATTTCTAATCCTAATATTTATTTCCATTATTTATCTATCCCTTACTATAACAAAAAAGAAAACAAAAAGAAACAAGAAAAAAGGGTTAATAATTAATTCTATCTTATAATAAAATCAAAAAAGACAATAATAATAAAAGAATTAGTAAAACAAAGTAGCATTAATTACTTCCATTAAGAAATTTAATTTATTTTAAATTCTCCCTTCCTCCCAAACACTAATTCAATGAAATATTACTAGTAAATTTATTATCAAATACAATCCATATCCATAAGGCCTGTCCTTTTAACCAATTCCATTTGTTAATCTTCACCACATAAGACACCGAAGCCAGTTAAGCTAGTCCCTTTATCCGGGTTTTCCAACGTCTCCTTCTTTTCATCATTTTCATTAAACACCGAAGATGATCCTTGAAAGTTGTTAGCAAGCTCTCTTCCACAAATAAGTAGTCTTCAAGGCGTATCTTAGTTGCAGTGTTTTCCACATCCAGTTCTAAGAGGAAGATCCCAACAGGTCGAGTTTTCCTGTCCAAGTAGGTATTGAACCATTCATCAAGCAAATTGAAGAAATCACTTACATTCAGTTCCATTGGTATCAGCAAAGCTATTGGAGTTTGGTCTGTTGTGTGTTCTTTCTCTTGTTCCTCAGCTAGAGAGCTCTCTAGCATTGCAGTATTTGGGAATACATCTTCAGAATCTTCTATAAATTCACTCCTGTTTTGGGTTGCTGGCAGGGTGGAGATATTAAATTTGGTCATCATCTGCTCCAGCAGTGCTGACATCTGCTTTTGTTGATTTATCAGTTGTTCGTAGAACCTTGCAGTTGTCTCATTTTGTAGATTGAACATATCCTGAATTAACTTTTCCATGGCAGTTTCTTGCCAGAATGCCCTTCTTAACAGTGATTTTGGCATGTCCAAGATCAAAGATTTTAATGAGTGTGGGTAGATTAATAAGCTTTGTTAAACATAGTCACTAAGAATTTTTTCCCCAAAAGTCCTTAATTTGAAGTAGAAATTGAGGTTTGAAAATTTTCTGAAAAAACCAACAAGTTTTTTTGCAGACGCTCTAGATCGGCAGTAGACAGGAAGTAGGAAGTTGACAGGAAACAGTATAGCCATGGACTTTCGGACGTCCCCTGTTTTGTAGTTTTTCAAAGAAGCGCCTTTAGATGATGCTCTGAGGGGACGCCTTTCAGTCCTGTACGCTTCTTTCACTTCCCTTCTCGCCTCAATTGGCAAACATGGTTCTGCAGATCACGGCAATTCCTAGATGTCTTCCGGTTCTTGAAAACGAAACTTAAGGACATGGATGGAGGACCTTCCCCAGCCAGGAAAAGGTAGCGTAGCCAAGAAAAGGGAGGGTTTTAATTCTCCTTTCCCCTCAAACGTCACAGAAGCTGATTGGTCCCTTTCACATCAGTCAGGAAGTTCGATTGTTTTGTCTACCCACAGATCAATTTGATAAAGTCCTTGCCACTTTATCGGATGATTTATCTTAACAAAAAAGGCTTTATATGATGGAGGGGAGGCATGCGGAGTTCCCAGTAGTTGCTTTCAGCCCGGTTAATTTTCTGTTCCCGGTAAGATCAAAAGAATTCTTGTACTCACTTAGACTTGGGAGAATGAGGTATTTTTCCTTTAAATGTTTCTTAAGATGGTACTGGGTGCTGGAGGTCTCGGCCGGTAGCCAAAGAAAACGCTCGCAGTGATGCCTTCTCCCCTCAGTGCCAAAGCAGGACTGCGTCCACACCTCCGGGGGATTTAAAAAAGCTCCCTCGGAGAGTATGGGAGTCACACTGCTATCTTCTGGCTGCAGAGGAATTCCTGCATCCCAGTCCACTTTTTAGGACCGGGTTGGTGTGCTAAAAGCACTCCAATTTAGAGTGTATCTTGGATTCTCCTAGGAGCTCTCCTAGAAGACTAGCGCCGGGACCAGCTCAGTCACCGGAAGTTTCACGTTTGTGATGGTTTAGAAGCCACTTCCAGCCATCTGCTACCACAATGGCTGCTGTATCAGACACCCCTATGCAATCTCAGTCCCGTTTGTTACAAATGTTTCCAGAGGGGAAAATTGGGCCATCAACATTGGTATCTTCTAAGATTGCTTCAGATTCTTCTCCTGACCCCTCAGTAGGCGACCAGAAGCTTACCTTCCCTATTAGGGACCCCAGTCTCTCGGTAGAGCAGCTTTGTCCATATGGTGATGTCTCTAGGTCTTGTTTTCCAAATTAGAGATTCCTGTGCCAGTGCCCAAAAGTGCTACCATATTTTTTGCTCCATAAGACGCACCTGACCATAAGACGCACCTAGTTTTTAAAGGAGGAAAACAAGAAAAAAATATTCTGAATCAAATGGTGTACTAAACTATTTAGAGAAAGCTTATCCTAGATTCCCCCCTCCCCAAGTCTCGAAGTCGTCCCACAGAGCTCTTGTTAATTTCTGTTGCTGCAACCGACTTCCCCTCTGGGTTTTTTAAACTGGAAAGAAGTCAGTGAGTTGGGGGTCCAATCCGATCTTTAGGTAAAGTTTGCACATTTCGGTGTAACCCCAATTGCACGCAACAGGACTTGCTTCCCAGCAAGCATCTTCGATAGAGTCGGGGGTTGTAAACGGGGTGGCCATGGCTCCCCACAGAGTTTTCCTGCGCCCCTGTGCAAAGTCCGCCAAGCCCATCCATTGCATTTCCAACACTATTTGTGCACGGGAGGTTTTGCCTTGGATTTGCCGCTCTCTACGTTGCACGTTTGCCCCCTGTCAAAATTCTCAAAACTCTGCATGGGGGCTGCCGGGTTTTGAGAATTTAGATGGGGGGGGGAACGTGCATCGAAAGAGTGGCAAATCCAAAGCGAAACCTCCCTGTGCATAAATGGCTGGGGCAAGAGTTTCGGAGCTCCTCCGTGCACGCAGCCTTGGCCTGCAAACCATGCCCGCTGAGCTCTCCCTCCCCGCCCTGGCCTTGTCCCTAACCCCCGTGGAGGCGGTGAGCGGCTTCGCCTGGCAGGGGCAAAGCCAGAGTCCAGGGCACTCCGCGGCCATCTGCGGCGACGGGCAGTGTCGGTGGGGAGCCTGGCGTCAAGGCTGTCCATCGGGGCAGCGGCAGAAGCTGCTCTGGAGGTGCCGGGCCCGGGTCGGTGGCTGTGGAAGATGAGACAGACTAAGGGGTTGAGGGCGCAGTTGGCTGCCGCCAGGATGCCGCCCAGCGTTGCCGGCGGGGAAGGCGAATGCCAAGGCGAGCTCAAGGACAAAGCGCAGGAAGCCGCAGAGCGTGAAGAGGGCCGTCAGCGCCAGGGTCAGCTGCAGGGCGCGGGCCTGCTTGCGGGGTAGGCGGCAGGGCGCGCTGGGCGACTGCGAAGCACAGCTGGCCACCGGCAGGAGCCGCAGGAGGAGCGGCGGCAGCGAGGCTGGGGAACTCCGCACGGCAAGAGGCGGCAGAGCCCTTGGCCAGGGAGGAGGAGGAAGGCCTCTCTAGCTCCACAAGGCCTGGCCGTCGGCTCCTGCTGCTCCCCAGCTGCTGGCGGTGTCCCAGCCGGCTCCCGGGGCGGCCCGGCTCTACACCCTGCTGCTGCTGCACTGGGCTGAGCTGGCTGGCGGCTTCCTAGCCGGCTGCCAGGCCGGCCCGGCTCCATGCCCCACTGCCGCTGTGCTGGGCGGCTGGGAGGGGCCTCTCGCCCCCCAGCTGGCTGGCGGCATCCCAGCCGGCTCACGGAGCGGCCTGGCTCCGCACCCCGCTGCTGCTGCGCTGGGCGGCTGGGCGGGGCCTCCTGCCCCCCAGCTGGCCGGCGGCTTTAAAGCAGGCTCCCAGGGTGCGTGGGCTCCGCACCCGGCTTCCGCTGCACTGGGCGGCTGCTGGGAGGGGCCTCCCGTCCCCCTGCTGGATGGCGGCTTCCTAGCCGGCTCCCGGGGTGCGCCGGCTCTGCCCTGGGCTGCCGTGGCCGGGGGTGGGCCGTGGCTCCCAGGGCCTCTCGGCAGCTTTGCCCTTCTCCCCGGGGGCCAGATTCACACACATTCGCTCCATAAGTCACAGACATTTCCCCTCGCTTTTGAGGAGGAAAAAAGTGCGTCTTATGGAGCGAAAAATACGTTACTCATGCTCCCTGTGTTTTTCTAGCTAGTGGATATTGGAGTTAAACCATCTTCTGTGCACCCTGTTTCTATAATGTTCAAAAATATGTATAATGCAAAACAAAATGGAATACTCCTCTCTTTTCTTACCCTTAACCTCATTCCATGAAATTTGAAGCTATTCAGAGAAAAGGGAAACAAAATACACTCACCTCCAGCAGATAAAGAGGACAGAAACCTTAGCAGCAGTGGACAAAAATTCAGCAGCACTCTCTTGTTATCTCCAAGCACCCCCCATGCCCCACTGAGAGCTATGCCTGCATACACAACATCCTTGGGCAAAGGACACTCAGAAGCTTGCAATACATCCATCTTTTTACATCCGACCAGAAAAAATCTCAGTCAAGGTATATATCATCTCAGGCACTACCAAGAGGAAGTAGCTTGGTTTCCATGAGAATTCTAGAGCAGGGCTTCTTTAACTTTTTCCACTCGTGATTCCTTTTCGCCCGAGAAATTTTTACGGGACCCCGGGTATATAGGTATATAAAATTGATATACAGATCAAACATTTACTGATAATAAATCATAAAGAAATTTATTTTAAAACAATTCTTTGGTATACATATGATTGGTATACATATAATTTTACCATTTATTAAAGATGAAAGCATTTTAATAGCAGCAGGTAACACAAGATCTTCTATCATAGGGCTTTTAGTTTTTGCAATTAAATAAGGTTTTGTAAGATGTAAGTAAATACTTTTCGTTGACAGTAACGCATTTCTCAAAATATCATTTCTCTTTATTAGAAGATTTAAAAGTCGTTCAAAATATTTATTTGGTTTATTGCAGTATGCTGCATGCTTGGTATTAAGATGTCATTTTAGTTTGGCTGGTTTCATGCTCTCCGCAGCTATAACTTCATTACAAATTAAGGAAAGAGGTTTTTCCACACCATCATAATTATCAGAAGTAAATCCACATTGCAAAAATGATTCAACATATTTTCTTTTTCTTGTCAATTGAGGTGTACTACAAACTGGTAGCAAAGACTCTGCCACGTTGTCATCAGCACTTTTACATTTTTCTGTCTAAATTTAGCCACTTATCCATAACCAAAATATATTTTAATCCTAAAATATAAATAAATATTGCCAATAATTTCTCAAATACTAACTTTAGTTTAAGAAATTACTTTTGTTTGTGCTTAATTAAAAAAAATTGATGTTCACTCTTACATACACATACAGCGGTGATGGTGGAGAAAATATTATTAAAGGGATTTTTTCCTTTACTTGCTTACATTTCTGTAAAGGAAGAAGATAACAGCAATTTTTAAAATCAAACATTCTAACACTATACAATCCAAAGATATAATAATTTGATACTTACATGCTGAGGAATGACAGTAGGAAAATATTAAAAGTCTTTATTTTCCATAATTAAACTATTATGTTTTTGTAAAAGCAGAAAACTTTGTTTGTACAGTAAAAATACTGCAATTCATGACATACAATAGTTTTGAATCTGAGCCGAGGTGTTTCTGGCAACTGGAGGCATTTTGTGGGGAAAGAGCCCGGCTTGACCCGCCTTCCAGGAAAGCAGCCAGCAAAGGTTGTCAAGGGGGTTGGGGCTTTCCTTGCTTTTGTTGGTTAATTTGGTTTCATTTTAAAGGACTGGGTTGTTTGCTTTTATTTATGCCCCATTTTTAAAATTCTCCACATTTCTTAGCTGGAATGTTGCTGGATGGTCAGCTAAACTTACTGATCCTGATATACAGTTATTTCTCTCGACCTTTGATATCATCCTTGTTCAGGAAACTTGGGCCACAAATGAGATCTTTCTCCCAGGCTTTACCTCTTTTACCCAAAAAGCTGTCAAAGGCTCTGTGGGCCGCCCTCGTGCAGGACTAGCATGCTTTATCTCCACTTCTTTAAGCATAAGCTCAATTGACCTTCTTTTGGCTGAAGAGTTGGTGCTAGCAGTTAGAGTAAACCTGACTTTTTCTTCACTTATTTTATTTTCTGTTTACATTCCTCCTGGTAGATCAAGTAATACTGCACGAAACTGGGCCCGTCTGGGAGAACTATTTGATGACATCAAAAACAACCACCCAACTACTCCAGTTCTCATGGCTGGTGATTTTAACGCACGAATAGGGCCGGATGATAATACTCTCTTCCAAAATCTTATAGGGAATTTTGATGAATCTTTCCTGAGCTCCCTGTGGTATACTAGAACTTCCAGGGACTCGGTAATCAATTCTTCCGGCTTAAGCCTGGCCCAATTCGCTATACAGAGGAACCTAATAATAGTAAATGGGCGATCGCAGATCGACCCTAATGGAGATTTCACTTTTTTAAACCAAAATGGTGCCAGTGTTATCGATTATTTTCTGGTTTCATTAGATCTCTTACCTCTAATCAGTAATATGGAAGTCTGCGATTACATGGGCAGTGACCATCTCCCTATCTCTCTTTCAATCAACCAATTATCTGTTCCACATTTAATACTGTCCTACCATCAAATATTGCACCAATCCCAAAAAGCCCTAGCTCGTGTTTACTGGAGCCCTGAGCTTGATTCCTTGGTGCGTGGTAAAATGCAGCTTTTGGAGGTGACTTCGTTGAAAGCTGCCCTCCTTGAGCAAGAGTCTGCAGCTACTGTCTTAATTTTTTTTCCCAGACTAATAGATTTATTTAAACCTTTATTTACTAAAGAAATCACTTCAAGCTTGCACGCTGTATACAAACGAAATTCTTGGTTTAACCGCGAGTGTAGACTACTCAAACGAGCAATAACCAGGAAACATAGAGAATTCAGAAGGAACAATACTATTTCAGTATTGAAGGAATTGTTAACTATTAAAAAGAACTACAAGGACTTGGTAAACTGGAGGAAAAAAGAGGCCCTATATAAAAATTGGAGGAGCTTGATTACAGCTATAAACAACAATGATAATTCAACTTTCTGGCGGACTGTGAATTCTTTAAGTAATGGCTATGCCAGAGTCCCCGCATGTATCCCGTCTTCGGTCTGGGTAGCTTACTTCAAGAGCCTCTTCTCCTACTCTGTGGAAAACCAGGGTCTTATACCTGTAGCACCTTCTATTTTGTTGAATTCCTGGCCAGATGTGTCTCCTAAGGAAATTAAACCGCTCATTGATCGCCTACACTCAGGTAAAGCCCCAGGTTCTGATCTAATTCCCTACGAACTTTTTAAAGTCAACAGCAAATGGTGGGCCAACATTCTTGCTCCTGTATTCACACAAATTAATGCCTCAGGAGCTATTCCAAAATCTTGGAGACATACCATTATCGTCCCAATCTTTAAAAAGGGTCAGCGCTCTGACCCAAGCTGTTATCGTCCAATCAGCCTTTTGTCTTGCTTAGGCAAATTGTATTCCTCCTACTTATTAAAGAGGCTGTTGGACTGGGTTGAGAGTAATGACATCCTTGGCTGGGAACAGATTGGCTTTAGAAGGGGTTGGTCTGTCAGGGACCACTGTTTAGTGCTCTCCCATCTAGCTGAGAAATATTCCCCCCCCCAGAAATGGCACCCTTTATGCGGGTTTTATGGATCTTAAGGGAGCTTTTGATACCATCCCGAGGGAGAGGCTATGGTTGAAACTATCACATTCTACTATGGATAGGAGGTTACTATGGCTTATTCAGCAATTTCATACCGACCTCACAGCTCAGGTTCGCTGTGGCAACCAAGGAGAACTAACCGAGCCCTTTGAGCTGGTCAAGGGAGTTAGACAAGGTTGCCTCCTTGCTCCTCTCTTGTTTAATCTATACCTGAATGATATGGCAACCAATTTCTCAGAGTTTTGCCACCCCCCAAAGCTTACAAGTCATCCCATCCCGATTCTACTCTATGCTGACGATGCAGTTCTCTTGTCCCGCACAAGAATTAGTTTGAAAAGATCTTTGCAAACTTTTTCTGAGTACTGCTCTAGGGAAGGTCTTAAAATAAACCATCATAAATCTAAGATTATGATCTTCACTAAGAGGAGAAAAATGCCTCTTTTTTGCTGGGTATTGGATGGCTTTGAGGTTGACCAAGTCAACGAGTTTGTTTACCTTGGCATTCTGTTTTCCCATAACCTAAATTGGAATGCCCATCAAAAGCAGTGTCCAACAAAATTAAACCTGGGGTTGGTGCTATTGTCAATTTTATTTCACACCAAAGGTGGCAAATATATTCCAGGGGCTGTTCAGGTTTTTAACCTGAAAATTACCCCAGTTATCCTCTTTGGTATTGCCATCTGGATTACAGTCATCAATGAATCTATAGATCGTCCACTGCTTCAGTTCTTACGAAAACTCCTAAATGCCCCTCGATGTGTTGCTGGCGTTACTCTTCGTTCCGAGTTTGGCCAAATGTCACTTGAAGCTAGGGCGTGGTTGGCCGCCTTTAAACTACACCTTAAACTGTGCTTTAGCACTGAAGGGTTCCAAGCTTCTCTGAAGCATGACCCTTTTAAATCCTCATGGCAAAAAATCTTAGATGAGAAACTGGCGTTGTTGGGCTTCTCGCAGGATATGTTATCAGATCTTGGGAAAACTGAAGCTTTTGCCAAAATTAAAAAGCGCATTAAAGAGCTCGATTATAACAGCACTACTTTTCGTGCTCGTCGTGTCTGTTCATCCCAGTTCTTCGGAATACCCCCTCTATGTGGTCTGCCTGCCTATACATATTATCTAACAACTCCTTGTCTCTGTAGAGCTTTTTGCTTGGCTAGATTGAATGCTAACCCTTCTATGGTAATCCAGGGCAGAATTCTGAATATACCATACTCAGACAGGATTTGCCCTTGCTCTTCTGGCTCTGTTCACTCATTAGCCCATGCCCTTTTGGAATGCCGCTTTTACGAGGAACTTCGATCGCACTATATTCCCCCCCTTTTAATATACAAATCCAATGCCTCTGTGACTGACATAATGCCTTTTTTACTAAGTGATAGGGACCCCAAGGCTACATTGTCAGTGGCAAGATTTGTTTCAGTCCTTATATCCCTCCAACACTAGGTATATCCTGCTCAAGATCAATTGATCAAGGAGCTTCTAAGGGATAAAAAGAAAGGAAAATTCTCCACACCTACCTGTGGGCAAGATGCATGGAGAACCAGGCACATGTAAGCAAGGCACTTTACCTGGGTGATTTCTGCATGGGAGAGTCTTGAGCACTTGCAGGGAGCCAGTCTCACCAAATAGCAAGGCGGCCGTGGGCCAGATGGGTGCCTGGCTGGCGGGGAAAGGAGCACACCGTTTGCGGCCCCCAGACTAAATGAGCGGGGAGGATGTATGAAGAAACCTCAGCTTCCCCACAGGCAGCCACTGTGCCTGGGCCGCTGTCGGGCTCAAGCGAGAAACGCCAAAGGGATAAGTCGGGGCTAAATGCCTAAGCCAGCCAAGGCTGCTGCCTGTCCCCGGGCCTCCTCAGCACGGGCATTGCTCCTTCTGAGCCCGCCGAGGAAATCCTGGGTGCGCTGGCGGTGAGCCGGCCCAGCCCAGCCCACAACCTATCCAGCTGCTGAGCGCAGGGGCTGGAGAGGGCCAAGAGCCAGGCTCAGGCCGCGCTCCCAGGGCCTCCCCACGCCACTGCCCAACCCCGGGGAGCTGCTCCTGCCCCTCTTACCTTGGAAGCAGTGGCCGAAGAAGCTGTTGCGGAGCAACCACCGGTAGAAGTAGAGCAGGTCTCGTGGCTGCAGGCCAAAGAAGTGGTGTGGCGAGTTTCAGAGGTGCGAGATGGCCAGCTGGGTGGATGGTGCTGGGTGGACGGCCAGCAGCAGGTGGCTCACTGCCTCCGGGAAGAGCAGCTCCGGGCTGCTGTAAAGGGAGCTCCCGGTGGCGGTGACTTTTTCACAACCCCCACATTCAATTACGCGACCCCATATGGGGTCTCGACCCACAGTTTAAGAAGCTCTGCTTTAGACTTTCCCTCGTCTGAGGTGTCAGTCACTTCTTTCTATTTCTGAAAGCAAGATACCTGATGTACAGGAATCCTCCATGGTTCCAGTATCCCCATTACCTTCTTCCTTAGAATTTAGACCAGGGGTCCCCAAGGGCCATGGTGTCCACTGGCACCCGCCAAGTGTTTATAGGAAGTGGATACGGCCAGGTAGGGCTTTTGCCTAGCAAGGCTTCTGATTGGTTGTGCAGATTTTTAAAAAATGTTGCTTTGACAGCAGCTGCCACCACAGCACAAGGATCTACACTGTGTTACTGAGGTTAAGTTGTGGCAATCATTTTGTGGCGTACTGACTCCTATGGCAACCATTTTGTGGCAGCCATTTTGTTGCTGCACCCACCATACCATGTGTGGCGGAATGGGCCTGCTCAGATTCTCAGGCCCTATTCCACCCACCCGTGCCCTCTCCCTGGGATTCTCAACCCCTCCTTTCTTATGTTCTTAAAACAAGAATGATGTCCATGCAATTCCTTTTATTAGGGCCAACCAAATTGACCCAAAATATGGCACAAGCTTTTGAGCTCACCAGAACTCTTCCTCAGATTCGATATTGAAAAGTTTAAAAAGATAGAAGGGTAGATTTTTCAAGCCATGATGTTAAGGTCTGATCTGGAGTTTATGTACCGCTTAGCTGTGCTGTGCTTGTCTGTATCGTAAGCTCGCTGTTGCTTTGAGGTAGTTGTTTGGTGGGAGGAGGTCTGTTTTACTTCCAGTGAGTTATTTAAATATATGCCAGTATTTTCATCACCATAATGTTATGCCATTGATGGGGGTGGGGGTGATGGACAGCTTCATTACAAGGATTGCCCCAGTTGTAGAGCCCCTTGATTGATAGGGAGTTTGAAGTCTGAGAATGGCAGTTGGAGAGTTTTGGCAGTTGAGACTTGACAGTTGACTGTGAGAGAAGTTAACAGACAGAGTTTGGAGACAGCGGTGTAAGCTGCAAGCTGTCTGGTGGAGGAGTCTCTTCTGAAGTGAAAGGGAGCACATTTGGGTTTTGGATCAGGAAGGATCCATAACCAGTTATCTAGGGACAGAGCAATCCCTAAGAGGTTAATGGGAAGTGGCTTCGGTGAAAGGAGTGATCCCAGACCAGTTTTAAGCGGAAACTAGGGAAGTAGGTTAATGTTCCTAACTCCTCCACTTAAAGAACAATTTTGTAAAAGAAGCTTAAGTTTAAGAAACAAACCAGGGACTGCCAAGATAAATCACTCTCAGTAGAAAAAAAAAGTTTAAACACTTGTGTGCGAACCACCTTGATACATGTGGAATTACAATATATCACTTGAACATAACCATCTCAAGTTCCTCAGTTCTGTTATGCCGTGACAAACCACCTTCTTGTTATGAAGCTTTGCTGACCTGGCTTTTAAATTCCCCAAAAGAGAAATAAAACTATATTTAAATTGTATTTCAAAAAGCCTCTTGAGTGCCGTATATTTATGACTTTTTATAGAAAATAAGGGCTCCATCATAATTAGTGGCAACAGTGATCTAACAAATTTTAAGTCTCAGCAGAGATAATGAGGGTTGGTGTGTGTAAGAACAAAATTTTAAAAATTATTAAAACAAGAGGGAGGTGTGTTTTACTTCCAGCAAATTATTTATATTTATGCCAGCTATTTCGTTAGCATAATGTTATGCCATTGCTGGAGGTGCGATACAGGTTGGAGAGGCTTAGAAAACAGTCTAAGACCTTGCCTGCTCCTCATATGTCGTGGTGTGGCCCATCTGTTCACAGGCACTTGAATTACACCGGTGGGGTGTCAGTCAGTGTATCTGCAGATATTCCACTGTATTGTCAAGCCGAGTTAAGCATACCTTGGAGTTACACTGACAGAAGACTTGTTTGTCCTGAGTGCTTCAGGGCTGAGGTTTGGGATTACACCCTGAATTATTTTGTGGTTTGAGTTATTAGTTATTGTTCCTCCATCAAGGGCAAACATCTGCTTGGGATGTATGCATCTGAGGTAAGATAAGCAAATTGAGGTACACATAACAGCCTTCTCTCTCTTTATGTGTTTCATTTGGAGAAATGGTATGGGAGGAGAAGGTTAAATATTCCCTACTCCAACATCTCAGCCACATTCCAGATCAGTGCCCCATGTTACTGCTATAAGCAAATAATTGATTTCACAGCATTTCTCTATTTTGACCCTTAGATGTCTGGCCTTTAGTTGGTTATGTTAAAGTTGTAACAAGTGAGCTTATTTATCTGCAACAAAAGGGGCTAGAGACAAACTTATTTTAATGAAACCTGATAATTCAGAAAACGACATAACTGAGCACTGTAACGTTATATGAGGCCAGAAAGGCGCTGTATAAATTTTGAAAAATAAATAAATTAGTAACTTATTAGTGAGCTCCATGGAGGAAGCGTAGAATAAAAATGTACTAGATTGATTATTTGCACACTTATTTTCATTGATCCAGATAAATTACTTAGGAGGAGACACATCTTTAGTAAGAGTTGAAAAGAATGTACTGGATGCTAAAAAGTATAATTGTAAACAACATATGCAATGCTCTTGACTGTTTAAAATTTATATATATTTAAAATATATTCTTTTCCCCTTTCAGTGGTGGAGTGTGATGATGCTATAATTGAACATGGAGTTAAATTAACTGGATTTAAAGACAAACATATGTATGGTGACAGTATTGCATTCGAGTGTAACATTGGATACTTCATGATTGGAAGTTACTTGATTCAGTGTGGAAATAACAGCATATGGAAGCCTGAAGTACCATCTTGTGACAAGAGTGAGAATGAAAGCACTAATAATTTACAATTCTGTTTTATTTTTCAACAGTAATAAGTTGATCAAAATTTACCATCCCTCACAAGTAACACCTTCTTAGATAAAATAACTCTTTATAAAGAGTGAAGAAGGGAAAATGCAAAGCGGCACACTGAAGTCTAAATATTGAGATTTCTTTTTGTCCTTCTACTGTAATGATCGGTGTGATCATAGAGCCAGAATGCAGAATGAGAGGCAGCATAATAATAAAAAGTTATACATCATTCTTCTTCTCTTGTCCGACAGTAGACTGATAGGCTTTGCTGTCACTGCTTGACAGTCTGGTGATGGGAGCCCAGCCAGCTTTGTGAATAAATCCATCAGCAACTTCTCACTTCCTCCCCTTTCTCTTTCTCCATGGCCGATCAGAGACTCAAACACTAGTTCAGAATCCAAGGTACTGAGGTTCTTCCTGAGAAATCTAGTTTTCCATGTACTTGGCAACGTCATATTAGGCACCCTGGGAAACCGCAGAAATTATGAGCCTGCAAATAGTTTGGCTAGCCCAGCTCCCCACAAAGTTCTTTGTTATTCTTTTGTATTTGAAAGAAGGGGACGACTTTGCTAATTGTCTTGGGGGCTTGTCTTACTTGCCAGACATGTTCATTCAAGCAACTATTTACAATCCTGCCCAAATTTATTATGGTACAGAACACAAGCATCAAAAGGTGTTGAGGAAGCAGCTTTATTTTCTGTTTACAATGAAAAGTTTATATGCCATCAATAAAGTGCCTATGGTAATAAAGTGCCTCCTTTCATAGATGTTTTATAAAGCTAGATACAGGTCATTAAAGTCATGTCTTTTATATAAACCATTGTCTGTATTTCCTATTTTTATTATGTGCTTTTTTTGTCTGTTTTGTTACAGTTAATGCCAAATTCTGTGGTGCCCCTTTAGTCCCAAGTGGGAGTGTGTATCCATTACAACCTCAATATGAACTTGGAACACGTGTTGTTATAGAGTGCAAGCCACAGTATTCTGTTCCTGATGGAACCATGGAGATGAGTACAGTATGTCAAGGCTACAACTTGTGGAAGCCTCCTGCACAGCCTTGTATGTGTAGGTATAAGTTCAGCTCTGAAATATTCATCTATTATTTCTAGTGCCATAGCTGAGTCAGATGCTATTTACACATTGTCTAAACGTTGTCTAAATGTTAATGTGCATTTTCATGAAGCGATTATTTGGGTATAGTCAATTATTCAGTAATTTGCTTCCCACCACTTTCCTGCTTGTAGCCCTCCCCTCTCCCTGCAACCTTGGCTGCGCTATTTTTGGTGAAATGAATACAGAACTGGCTATACAACTTTTTCCACTTGTGACATTGTTAATTGCACATTACTAAACGATGTCCTCAAAGTATAGCCACTTACAGCTTTCTTTTTGAACACCAAAAAGCACCTGGGGTACAAAAAACTGCAAAACTATAATGATTTTCATCTTTGGGATACTTTTTAGATGCCAGTTCATTAAAAGGGGTTTAAAAATACCCTAGGTGTTTTCCCCCAGGAAACACTGCTCCAGCGAAGCTTTCTAAAGTTCTGAGGAGAGTTACAGCTTGTCTTGGTACCATGATGTTCCCCTCTAATAACCTGGAGAACATTTAACTCACCACAGAGAGAGATGTTCTTAGGAGAGCAAAATATTTTTGTTTTATTTCAAAATTACTCAAGGTCAGCATAAAAATAAACTTAATTTTTTTCTTGTAGAGAATATCCAGCATGAAAGCTACTGAGATGGCATTCTAAACTTTCAAACTGTCCCCTGCTAATTTGCAGGAAGTTTGTAAGTAGAATGCTTAGAAACTACTTTTTGGCAGTGCTTCGGCCATGTGTGTTGTTGTTGTGAGGGGTGGGGGATGACGAGTACTTGTTGGCATTTAAGGGTCATTAGAAGCTATGAACACTTTATAAGTACAGTTTGCAACAACTGAAACGTCTCAATGTTCAAACAGTTCAATTTATTCAGTAATTAGGGGTTGTATTGACTAATGGGAGATTGTCATTATAAATGAAGGGGTCATTTCTTTTTCTTTTTTAAATTGTTTCTTTTTATACAAATTTCAAATATATATTTCTTATTCTACATACATTGTTTGTATAACGTACTTTTCTCATTCCCTTCCATCCCTCCCATCCCCCTCCCTAGCCCCACTCCTTCTTCTTATAATTTTTAGTCTCTTAACCCCAGCCACGGGCACAAAGTCTGGATCTTCCACCGAATGTCTTCCTTCCGTTGATATCCACTCTAAGCAGGTCTTCCATCTACTCGTGATTTCCCTGCTCTTGTCTTCCCATGAAGTCTTCTGGCGCATCATCTCGACGATATCCGACTGTATAAATTCAAACAAATAGTTGTGCCAGATTTCTATAGTACGTTTACTTTTATCCTTCCAACCCAGAGCTATTACTGCTTTGCTTTCTAATAACATAGCCTTGAGTATGGCCTGATCCCTCTTGTTTACCCCCGAGTTCCCTGTTGTGCTCATTGACATTAGCTTAAAATCTATGGTTAAGGATACTTTACATGTTCTCCTTATAATTTCTAGTATTTGTGTCCAAAAGTCCCTAACCTCTGGGCATTCCCACCACATGTGGGAGAACCATCCCTTAGATTGTCTACAGCGCCAACACATGGGGCTTAGTCCTGGAAACATATTCGCTAATTGCGCTGGTGTTTTGTACCATTTTGTAAAAAATTTATGTTCCAATTCATTGAATTTAATCACTTTTATTTCCTCTAGTTCTTTCATAATTTTACCTGCTGTGTTTTCTGATATCTGACCTTCCTTACTCCAATTTTTTTGTAAATATGATATTGTCTTGTCTTTATTTGATATCATTTTCCTGTAGATTTTTCCTGCCAATCCTTGTTTTGATTTTTGCATTTCTTTATATATTTCTTCCATTGGTTCCTCTGACCATATTTCCCCTTTTTCGTTAATCATTTTCACCCTTCTATAAAGGCCTGTTGTTTTTAGCCAATGTTGCTTGCCTATCTCTTCTACTATCTCCTGTAAAGGTTTTAGGGTTCCTCCTCTATACATATCTCCCAATCTATAATATCCTTTTGACCTTAGGGTTTCCCACCATTTACTTTCTCTCATTTCAGTATGCATAGTCTCTAGCGGAGCCCATCTCGAAGTCCTTCCTAGCCATAAAGGTTGCCATTTATTCCATACCTCTAGTGCTGTACGTCTGGGTCCTATAGTTAATTTTAAATCTTTACTTAAGACTTTTGAAAAAATGCCAAATCTTCCTATGTCACTGTTAATCTTATTTTCAAATCTAACCCATTTCTGGTCACTTTCTTCTCCTATCTCTAATAATGACTTTAATTGAAAGGCAGCGTAGTAGCTATTCAAATCCGGGGTACCCCAACCCAATTCTGATCTAAGGCTATATAGCCACCTTTTTTGAATTCTACATGTTTTGCTATCGAATATCCACCCTCTTATCATTCTATTCCAGTGTTCTATTTTTTTTGTACTAATTCCTAGTGGTATCGTCTGAAATAAATACGTTAATTTAGGCACCCAGAACATTTTAGTACTTCTAATTCTAGAGGAAATTCCTAAAGTTTTTTTTCTCCGTCTTTTCATATCCTTCTCTATCTTTCTCCATACATTGTTATAATTGACCTCTGCTATTCTATTAATATTCTTTTGTAATATTATACCTAAGTATTTAAACTTTTTAGCTCCCATTCCTATATTTGTAATTTTATTAATCTCTTTTTTTTCATCCCTGTTCACATTGACATATATAATTTCTGATTTAGCCATATTGACTTTTAATCCTGAACACCTTTCAAAGTCTTCTAATATAATCTTTATTTCTTTTATTCCTTCTTTAGGGTTTGTCATAATAACCATAATATCATCAGCAAATAAATTAATTTTCATTTCTTCTTCCTTAATCTTATAGCCTTCTATCCTTGCGCTATTTCTTATCCTTTCTGCTAGTTGTTCTATCGCTATAATAAATAAGAGCGGCGAAAGCGGGCAGCCCTGACGAACTCCTCTCTGGATCTGAAAGGCTTGCGAGTGATCATTGTTAACCTTAACCAATGCTGTTCCATCCCTATATAACTCCCAAATTGCATTTAAATAATTACTTCCTATTCCGTATTTGCACAAAACCTGCCACAGGTATTCTTGGGACAGAGTGTCAAAGGCTTTGAATACATTCAGTTTTAGGAGGCCCAATTTTTTTTGTTGGCCATGTTGCAGGACGTTAATTATATTTCTAATAGAGTGTGCTATATTCCTGTCTTTTACAAATCCATACTGGTCCTCTTTTATTATATTTGGGATAACCCTCTTTAGTCTATTTGCCAGTATTTTTGCGAATATCTTATAGTCTTGGTTGAGAAGGCTTATCGGTCTGTATGATCCTACCTCTTCTGGGTCTTTCTGTGGTTTAAAATCACTATTATTTCTGCTCGTCTCCATGAGTCTGGAGCTTTCTTGCCCTTCAAGACTTCATTAAACACCGCCTGAAGTCCTGGAGCTAGTATTTCTGTCATTTCCTTGTAGAATTCACTTGTAAACCGATCAAGACCTGGTGATTTGCCTTTTTTTAATTCTTTAATTACATCTCTTATCTCTAGAAATGTGATATCCTCTTCCAATGTAACTTTCTCTGTCTCCTTCAATATTAAGTTAGTGTCTTCTTCAAAACCTACTGTGTCCCTTTTCTTATATAAATTTTTATAAAAGGACTCAAACACCTCTTTAATTACTTTAGGGTTTGGGAATGATTGGTTATTAACTTTTATGCTTTTGACCCTTTGTTTTTCCTTTCTATTTTTCAAATAATTAGCCAGTCTTTTTGCTGAGTTTATGCTATTTCTTTGGAATTCGTTCCTCACCATAACATCCCTTTTCCATATTGTTGCCAAATCTAAAGCCTCTATCTGTTTTTTAAGTTCCGTAATTTGTCTCTGTATATTAGGGTTATATCTGTTTGTTTGTTTACTCTGTAATCTTTCCAATTCCTGAATTTTAAGTTGTCTTTCTGAGTACCACTCTCTTTTTATAATTCTTTCTTTTTTTATGCAGTATCCCCTTATCACCGCCTTTGCAGCATCCCATAAGATATTAGTAGTGACCGACCCTCTGTTTTCCTCAAAATACAGCTTTGTCTGCTCTTTCATATATTGTCCATCCTCTTCCTTAACCATTATTAGATTATTGTACCTCCAATGACTTTTTTTTTGTTCTTGGTTTATCGCTATTTCAATACTTATTGGGGCATGGTCAGATATCAAAATTGGATGAGTTATAATTCCTTTTATGTTCATATTGCTGCTCTTTCCTAAGATTAGGTAATCTATGCTTGATGCTGTTTTATGTCTACTAGATATGTGAGTGGGTTTGGGTTGTAAGCCCACAAATTCATGCGCTTCTTTCAGACCCCATTCTCCCAAATTTATTGTTTTATTGGTTCTTGTAGGTTATCCAGGCTGTGTAACTGTGGTCTTGGTATTTTCTTTCCTGACGTTTCGCCAGCAGCTGTGGCAGGCATCTTCAGAGGAGTAACACTGAAGGACAGAGACACTGAAGGAGTAACACTGAAGGACAGAGACACTGTCCTTCAGTGTTACTTCTCTGAAGATGCCTGCCACAGCTGCTGGCGAAACGTCAGGAAAGAAAATACCAAGATCACGGTTACACAGCCCGGATAACCTACAAGAACCAATGAACTCTGACCTTGAAAGCCTTCGACAATATTATTGTTTTATCTTTTGTAATATTGATGTTAAGATCTCCTCCTATAATGATTTCGCCTTCTGAAAATTTGTTTGGTTTTTAAAAAAAATTCTACATAAAAACTTCTTTTGTCCTTTGTTTGGGGCGTAAATATTTACTATTGTATACCGTTTACCTTCCAATTTAAATTTAACTAATAAGTATCTACCGTCTCTATCTACTATTTTTTCCACTTCCTCCACTTTATATTTCTTGTGAATCAAGACTGCTACCCCTTTTATCTTAGAATCACTTCTAGCTTCTGCTAATGACACCCAGGCCATATCTTTTAAAAGCGGCTTCTTATCATTTTTTTTCTTATGTGTTTCCTGGAGACATAATACATCAATCTTTTGGTCTCTTGCGAGTTTAGATATCCTGTATCTCTTAAGATCCAAAGTTAACCCATTGACATTCAGTGTAAGTAATCTTATTAACCTATCCATATTCCTTATTACTTTGAGTCTTAAGGCTCCGTGGCTGAGGATTTTTTATATAGTTTGCTGACCCACCCCTTCCCTTTCCCTTCCCACCCTGTGGTAGAGAAGCCAACTGGGGATAAAAAGGCATCCCCTCTCTCCACTTCTTGGAGTGCACGCATCTCCTCCCTCTCCTGAATTCTCTTATATATTACACATTAGCTCAATTAACATTTGTATACTTCCCTTTTAGGTAGTATCACTTTGTGGGTCTGTCCTAGGGCGTTTTTCAGCTCTTCCTGATCCTCCTTCCTCAGGGTCCTCTTCAGATTCTGCTTCTTCTTCCATTTCTTGCTCACTCGTATCTTCTGTATCTATTCCCAACCATTTTAGTAGTTCTATAGCTTCTGAGGTATTTCGTGCCATAAGCCTCTTTCCATCTTGGAAAATAATTATTGAGGATGGATAGCCCCATGTAAATTTTACATTATTTGCATGCAATTTTTGGGCATAGGGCCACATTGAATTCTTTTTCTTGAGAGTTTCTTGACAAAAGTCTGGTCTCACCCACACTCTTCTTCCTCTGAAGCTCAGGTCCTTCTCTTTTCCCCCCCAGTTCTTTATATACTTGTTGTTGGAGCTTTTCTCTTGTGAATTTGATTATAACATCACGGGGGGCTCCACCCTTCCCTCTTTTTTGCAAGCGGTATGCTCGTTCTATTTCGTCTGGTTGAAGTTTGACTTCATTCTCAGCAAGCCATTCCTTAAGAGTCCCTTCTAAATTCCTGACAGAAACCTCTTCAGAAATCCCTGCCATAATTAAATTAGCCCTTCTGTTGCAGTCAGAGAGTTCTGTAATTTGCTGGTTTAATTGGCCAATCTTTTTCTCGTTTTCTGTTGCAAGTTATTTTGCAGAAGTAGCTATTTGCTTAATCCCTATTAATTCTTTTCCTTCGTTAGCTATGTCTTTTTTAATAGACTTCATTTCTTCGCTCATTTTATTTTGAAATGCTGTCACTATATTGTGAAGAGCAGATATTTGTTCTGATAAATCCTTAATATTCTTAGCCATCTTTAGAAGCTGATAAGGGGAGTATGAGTAGCACTGCCTAGCACTGTTGCCTCAGAAACATGGGCGGGCAGGGGGTGGGGGGTTGGGTTGTGGGATGCCTGCCTTCTAACCAAGCCAAACCTTCTTACCCCAACAGGCATGAGAAGGGGGGCATATCTTGCCCATATTAAAATCAATCTAATGATATCCCTTTGGTTTAATATACTATGAAACTGTTCTACTCAGAATCCTATTTGTGTCTATTCCGTGAGGCTTGCTCCCAGGAAAGTGTTATGCAAGTCTACTCTCCGCATGTCAGTAGATCAAATAACAACACAAAGACTAGATTCAGTTGACTCTAGGGTGTCTAAAGCAGAAGACAGAAACAATGGCATGGAAGCTACCCCCAACTGTTCAGGGGCCAATTTGTGGGTCAATATATTCAAACAGCTAAGATTTCCTACTTCACAGGACAAAGGAGAAAGGCATGCTTCACTGGTCCTGCTACATATCTCCCTATTCTATGATTATGCAAAACAGGTAGCAGAAATGAGGAGTGCTTTCATTGTGAGGACCCGCAAATAACTTGAGAGCAGGGGGCATCCTATCCTCCCTGCCTTTGCTTCCTCCCCCTTCTCCCTCTCTTCTCCATCACTTTCCCCTCTGTCTCTCTTTGTACAGGAAACCTATGAGACTCATGGGGGTGGACATGTTCATGGAGGAGAAGTGTATTCATGGCTACTACTTAAAATGGATACTAGTCATGATGCATACCTATTATCTCCAGGATCAGAAGATACTACTCATGACGCATACCGTATATACTCTGTTATAAGCCAACCTGAGTATAAGCTGACCCCCCCCCAAATTTGAGGCCAGAAAAGGGAATTTCTTATTGACCCGCGTATAAGCCGAGGGTCAATAAGAAATTCCCTTTACCGGCAATGCTGTGCTCTAAAATGGCAGCCGCCATTTTAGAGCGCAGGGATGATCTCGCCCCTGCCCCAGGTCGCCCTCCCGCCGACCTCCCGGGCCCTCCCGACCCACCCCGACACCAGTACCATCCAGGAGGGTAGGGGGAAGAGCCCCTGAACCCCCTACTCACCGGGAGATGCAGCGAATTGGCGGCGGTGGCGCCATGGCCTTCCTGCACCTGCAGGAGCCCCCCCCAGGCCGCTGCCAGCCGCAGGGAGAGGCGCGGCAGAGGCACAGCCTTCTGCAGTCCCAGGAAGGCCGCTGCCGGCCACAGGGCGCGGCCCGGGCGCGGCGGCTGCGGCGCGGCCTGGAGGGGCCTCTTACCGGCCCAGGAAGGCCGCTGCCGGCCGCAGGGAGCGGCCTGGGTGCGGTAGCAGCGGCGGCGCTGCCTGGAGGGGCCTCTTCCTGGCCCAGGAGGGCTGCTGCCGGCCGCAGGGAGCAGCGTGGGTGCGGCGGTGGCGGCGCGGCCTGCAGGCCCAGGAACGCCGCTGCTGGCCGCAGGAAGCGGCCCGGGCGCAGCGGCGGCGGCCTGGCATGGAGGGGCCTCTTGCTGGCCCAGGAAGGTTGCTGCCGGCCGCAGGGAGCTGCCTGGGCGCGGCAGTGGTGGCGGCGCGGCCTGGAGGGGCCTCTTGCCAGCCCAGGAAGGCTGCTGCCGGCCGGGGAAAGGTGCGCGGGCCCGGCGGCGGTGGCGGCGGTGACGGCGGTAAGTTCCCCCTCCCCCCTCTACCGTATTGACCCGCGTATAAGCCGAGGACGGCTTTTTCAGCCCTTTATGGGGGCTGAAAAACTCGGCTGATACGCGAGTATATACGGTACCTATTCTCTTCAGGATCAGAGGAGCATGTCGAATATATTTGGTGATGTGGAACACAGGCAGGACGGTGCTGCTGCAGTTGTCGTGTTTGTGGGCTTCCTAGAGGCACCTGGTTGGCCACTGTGTGAACAGATTGCTGGACTTGATGGGCCGTGGTCTGATCCAGCATGGCTTTTCTTATGTTCCTATGGGTGGTGGTGGGTGTCCCATGCCATTTTTTTAATCTTGATTCTCCACCCACCCCCAGGAGACTTCTCCCTTTTAGCAGCCCACTTATCTTGATTCCCCTGCTCCCTACCCACCCCTTTTTCAATCCCTCCTCAGTCTCTTGTTTTTTCTCCCTCCCCCATCGTTGCCTCCATCTGAGCAGGTCCTTCTGCAGGTGCCAACCTACAAAGTGGCAAAATCAACAAATGCCAGTACACGTGCCTTCTCTGTTGTGGTCCCCACCTTATGGACTGGCCTGCCTGAGAAGGTTAGGAAGGCTCCCACTCTCCTGGGTGGCAGTGGGCACCATGTTGGCGACCCTTCAGAAAGCCTTTCATTTTAGGAAGTAAAAATCAGGACATTTTTATCTACGTTTAGGTTGGGCCATTCAAATTCCCTATGTTATATCCCAAGATTTACTTAATGTTACAATGCAAAAGGTTGCAAATGAAGTTGCCGTTTTTCTCAAAGTGATAATAGCTGGTTACATTCAAGTAGAAAAGCTTTTGGGGAATTTATCTTCTTTCTTTGTTGGTTTACTATTACTTAAAAAAAACCAATCCATTTTGCTTGTAGTTAGAACTTCACCAGACACTTCTGTATTGACCATCTATCATGGAAGAATAGTCCATGGGAAGAAAGAATTATATAAACCTGGAGATAATGTTACCATTAAATGTCACCCTGGCTATTCGCTGAAAGGGCCATCTGTGGTTCGATACATTGGCGGGAAAAAATGGAGCCCTACAATTCCATATTGTTCTTTAAGTACGTATAAGGTTTCTGAATATGTTGCTGTGACTTTTAACAGACAGGAAGAACTCTTCAGTGTTTTACTGGCCTTATTTTTTTTAATATTATATACAAGTGGAAGTCCATAAGGAATTGCAAGAAGGGGAAAGAATTTGGAAATTCCAACCCACCTCTCAAGATCTCTCCCTCCAGGATGCTTTAAAGTATTAGGAGCATGAGCAGGCTTATTTCCCCTATCCATACACATATTTATTCATTTAAATAATACTCATCTTTAACCAACTTTCTTTAAAATGAGCATGTTTGATACTCCTCATGTTATTTTCTTTTAGTTAATCGACAATCTCCCCGCCCCCTGCATACCTGGGGCAACTTTTGTGTATGCATAAAGCTTGTCCTTGGTGGCCCCTTTTTGCATTTTTTAATACTGCCATGGAGTCCAAACACTTCGTATTAGATGAAGAACCATGGGAGGATCTGCCTTCCTAATTTTTCCATCTGTGCAGTTGAAGCTCTCTTACCGTAGGATAAGCCCCCCCCCCCAATTTGCAATTGCTTACCTCTAAGTAAACAGTAACAAGATCAGGATTTAATGCTGTCTGGTAGCTTGTTTAGCCTCCACATAAAACTTAAGGGAAGAAGTGGGCTGAATATCTACTCTTAATGCTGCAGGGAGCAACATTTGCTGCTTTAAATCTTACCGTGTGAGGAGTGCTGGTTACTCTGGATTCATAATTGGCTCTGCTTGCATCTCCTGCTGCATCTTCTTTGCTTCAAGTCCAGGTTAGAGGGATGAGGGCAGTCGTGTTCTTTCATGAGCTGCTTCCCCTTAGAAATGTCAGCAAATAAACATCACTGGAAAAGCTGCCCCCTCCCTTCTGTCATGAATTCTCCCGTCTCACATTTCTGGCTAATCCATGCCTGGTATTTGTATACAGGACAGTGTGGATGAGCCCTACTGGATATATGCTGTGTGCCTTATCTTGATGGCAAAAGTAAGAGTCTTTTGCTTGTGGCCCCAGCATGGGGTGGGCAGAGAAGACAATGGGCTGTGTGACTGGTATGGTTAGCTACAGGGGTTTCTAGGGGGTTGCCACTGTGGATATGCTAGCAACTATCCAATCTGTTTTCATCTGTGCAGCCTAATGTCCCCCATTAGCATGCTACAGTATCCACATTGAGAGGCAGCATGGTGTAGTGGTTAAGAGTGGCAGTCTCTAATCTGGAGAACCGGGTTCAATTCCCCACTCCTCCTCATGAAGCCTGTAGTGTGACCTTCGGCCAGTCACAGTTCTCTCAGAACTCTCTCAGCCCACGCAGAGACATGCAATGGCAAACCACCTCTGATCGTCTCAGGCACTGACAGATTGTAGACATGAATCTGCCAGAAGAAAAGATTGCATCTTCATAGCAGGAGTAATGTCTGCAAGGGAAAGCTGAGCCTTCTCTGCATACCCCTCACACTTTCCCCCCCCCTCACCTGTTTTCTAGGGTTAGGAAAAGATCATTATTTTACTATTTTAAAAGCATCTTCCCAGCATGTATGTGTAAGGTTTTAGACTGTATGTCGAGTAAAAAAGTCAAAACTATTTTTTCAACATATATTAAGAAATTGTAAGTAAAATTTCAAATGGTTGCTCAAATTGAGGCAACATTCTTCAGAATAGTACTGTTGAGGAGCAAAACTTGTTCATTAGCTACAGTGATACAGCTAATAGTTTATTTCTGATATAGATACCAGTATTCATGAGTAGCCTGCCTCTTTATAAATAATAAAAGAACATTGTTTTCTGAGAAACTTACTTAACAGAATACTTTCCCTCTCTTCTAGGTTTTTTCTTCATACTACTTATAACTGGTATGTACTTTTTTGAGAATGACTGAGAAAAAACAAGATGCATTCATAAATTTTCACACACAAGCTGAATGTTTATTTAACTTCACATTTTTTTACAAAAGCAAACTGCACTAGGATCATAATAATCTTGGCACTATTAGTTGCAAAATTAAGTAATACTAGCTTTTTACCTTTTTTTTCAGTTTGCGATTTAAGCACCTACTTAATCACTTTTAAAACCAATGAGACTTTAACATTGCTTTCAGTGGCTGAATCATGCCCTTAAGGGATATATTTTGTCAGGAGCTTTTTCGTTTTTCTTATATATTGTGTAACTCTTTCGAGTCTCAAAAGCTTTGTAAAAATTATGATGCATAAGACAATTATTGTATCCATATGAAAGCCAATTCCATCAGTTCTGCTCACTCACATCGCACCATGGGCGTCAAGCACGACAGAAGTGAACCTCTCCTTTCTCACTACCAGTACATCCCTGCATCAACACACTTGTTGACACAGAGAACCCTCTGTTATTGACCGCCTGTGTTGGCTATAGTCTGTCTTCCAAGGAAAGTCTTTATTCAACATGCCATTAAGTGCTAGAAGAGCTTTGCTGTACAGCCACCTTAATTAAATGCATCCAAGCGAAACACTGCCACCACTGGAACAGTATTGAATACTTTTTTACCCCCTCAGCGAAGGAAAGAGTGGGTGGGAACTGAGGGGGGAAAGGTATGGACTGTAATGGATTCAGAAGTGCAAATAAATGTTATTTTTATTTTAGGATTGATGGATTTAGGGTAATTGGCATAGTGCTATTATTTATTTAGCAGTCACTCTGAAGAGTTTGCCATGGGTGCTATTTCAAATGGCTCCCCACAGAAAAAAATGGGGTGGATTCCTGATTAAAAATCTCATCACCCTCAATAATACCGAAGTGAGTTAGAGACCGCACCAAACAGCAGTTCACTGCATTTAATTGTAATGTGGCAGAACATTCTAAAGAACTTTGACCGAACTGATGTTTTTAATCATGTGTCAGTTTTCTTGACTTGAAAGATTTTTTTAAAATTTGGATAATGTGTTTCTTTCCTTTTAAGCACTCGTATTCTTTATATTGCTGGTGTTAGCCAAAAGATTTAATCAGATATATATACAAGAAAGGTAAGAGCTCTTTTATTACCATACTTCCACTTTCTGTGTTGCATTTCTCAAGACTCATTTATGTATTAACCACAGAGAGATAATTTCCGAGTTAAAAAAGAAGAGTGCACTAGTATCATTTGCAGTGTTTTGCAACTGCAAGTACACTGATTATGTAACTCAGGTGTCCAAAGTATGGCCTCATGGGCCCTTTTCCTGTGCCCAATAGAAGATAATAACGCCCAGCCTCTTAAGCAGCTCTGAGGTAGGTTTTTCAGCGGGCACTGAATAGCCCTGCAGGAGGAGCAGTGCTGCAGCTCTCCGTAGGCAGTCCTGGAACTGCCAGCTCAGCCTCCTGTGCAGGCTTCCAGCTTCATAGGGCTTTTGGCGTGCATGAGGCAGCTGATGGAGCAGCTCCCAGGCATGCCAAAAGCCCTATGATGCAGGGATGAAACCCTCTTTAAGAGGACTGCAAGAGGCAGCAGGTGCAAGGAGAGAACGAGCAGGCCAGCAGACAAGAAAAAGGGAATCTCATTTATGCTGGACAAATTCTGTACCACTGGATACAGGTATAGCAGAACACCCTAGATTGTGCACTTTTAGACTTGTTGGGGTAGTTTTTAAAAGCATTGCCATACTAAATATTGAGGCAATGGTTCTTCTAAAACGGGATAGACCTTTCTCCTGTGCAGGTCCACCAAATGATTTCTTTCAGTGTTGCCTTCTCACCAAAAGGTTTGGATGTTTCTACTGTAACTAGTACATGGCAGCCAGTCTATCTGGAATACCATGTGAGTGTTCTTTCGCCATGAACAAAATGATTAAATATCTACAAACTGTCATGGAACTTAAGTGTTTATATCTTAAAGGACCTTCGAAAAGCATTTTAGTCTGTCAGAAATACTTCAGATAGTGCTGCTCATAAATAGGGTCCAAATTTAGGAAACATTGATTTTGATTAACATTGGCATTTGTTCTTTTCTTAAACAGCGAATCTACTCCATGGACATGAACCAGAAGACAGTCTTTTGCATTCTCTATGTACATAATCTGATAAGAAGTCAAGAATAAGAGGGGGTGGAAGGGTCCCCTGATTCCAGCATCTGTCTCCAGCAACAGCCATCTCGCTAACAGGACATGATTAGGGATGTGGGAAAAATCTGATAGGGATATGAGAAATAAGTTATAAAACTAAGCTGGATTCTTTAATATCAGAATTAAACCTGGTTGTAATATTGTCGAAGGCTTTCACGGTCAGTGTTCATTGGTTCTTGTAGGTTATGCGGGCTGTGTAACCGTGGTCTTGGTGTTTTCTTTCCCGACGTTTCGCCAGCAGCTGTGGCAGGCATCTTCAGAGGAGTAACACTGAAGGACAGTGTCTCTGTGCTTCAGTGTTACTCCTCTGAAGATGCCTGCCACAGCTGCTGGCGAAACGTCAGGAAAGAAAAATACCAAGACCACTGTTACACAGCCCGGATAACCTACAAGAACCAAAAAACCTGGTTGTATTAGGAAATCTACCACGTAGTAGCTTCCATTGGTTTCAGTGAGAAACATTTTTCTGACTCATTGCCACGTACCCAACTGGAATGAAGTTCTCGGAGGTTGTATTCAACCTTCTTGGCCCCATAGCTGTCCCCCCCAAGACCCATGTCTTTTGCACCCTGAGATTCTCTGGCCTTCCAAAGTCAGAGGCATAGATGAATATATCCATTGGATATCAAGGCAGGCTGTATTTCTCCAGGTGTTTTCAAGAGAAAGTAGATTGACTGAACACTCCCGGGGAACAATCATCAAGGATCTTTTGTTTGACTCTCGAAAGATTCTCAAACCCATAGCCCTGAACAATGACCCAGGTTTGTCGGGCAATAACCAAAGCTCTCAGAATCTCCCTCACAATTAAACACCCCTAGTAATGTCATCATAAGCCCAAGAAAGGCCATCATCCCATCCCTGGCAATCACCAATGGAAGTAAGTCATGCCTGCCACCCATCCTAAATCAAAGATCTGCAAGTGGACACAGCTCCTTGATCCCATTACATCACCCTAGTACTCTTTCCTGGTGTCCCTTTACAATAGAAGGTTAGAACTGTCCTATGACAGTTTGAGACCCTTGCAACAATAGGGTCTCAGATCTGAAAGTTGCACCAATCACGGTGCAACCAAAATCCTGCACAGCCATCCCAGATCCTAATTATGTGTCAAATTCAGCCAATAGCAACACTTTTGTATTTGTGCTCAGGTAAATTCAGGTGCATAAGAAGGTCATGTGAAGTAGCTGGCTCTGCTCATGAGCCTTCGTCCACTGCTGAAATCACAGGATCCCCTCTTCCCCAAATCTGTAGAACATTTTGGTTGCAGACCTTACTGCACCACCATGAACAAAAAAAATACTGGCTTCGATTCAATAAGTATATTTTTCTTTTTTCCATTCTGCTTCCCTTCCTGAATGTAACCCTCCATGTCTTCCCACCCTTTCCCCAGCTTCTCCATTCCTTGTCCTTTCATCAGCCATCAAATCCTTAGAGGATGCTAGGAAGCTATTTAAAGCCACAGTAACTGAAGCTCAGATAGAGTGAGTTCATTACCCAGGTTAGGAAAGATACTGCCAAGTCTGAAAGGATACCTGCATGGTTAACGACCCACCTCAAGGAAGCCATGAAAGGAAGCTTCTTAAAGTCTGTTCCAGTAAAGTGAACAGAAGAGAGCACAGGGTCTGGCAAAAGAAGTATACGTTAATAATTAGGCTTGTGAAAAGAGAATTTGAGGAGCGTACTGCCAAATGCATCACGATAAGAAGAATTTCTTTATATATATCCAGAGCAGAAAACTAGCCAGAGAAGAAGTCAGTGCCACAGGTTGTGAGCTATGGGTTAAGGGTCATGAACCCTGTGGCCTGCACCAAAGATTCATGCCTCTGGCCATGCCTGTACTAAACGCCTCAGCAAAGTAGAAACGAAGATGTCCCCAAATCGTTTGCCTCTCCGAGAGGTCTGATATGATACACACACAAAAGACTGTGTGGTGTAGTCATTAGAGCATTGAACCACATTTGAGGAGACCCAGTTTAAATCTTCATAGTCATGAAGCTCACTGGATGACTTTGGACCAGTCACTCCCTCAGTCTGACCTCTTTCACAGGGCTATTGTGAGGATAAAATAGAGGGGAGAACTTGAGCTCCTTGGAGAAAGGATGGGATAAAAAGGTAACATCCTTGATGATCTCTCCAAGTGTGCTGAAAAAACTGACCATTAGCCAAAAAGAGGAAGAACATCCGCCCCCCAACTGCCTAACGAGAACTGAAAATGCTCTGAGGGCAGTTAAAGGGAGAAAGGGGGGGATGAAAAAATACCAATTTCTGAACATCTAAAAAGACTTGTCTTGATCCAGAGCAATATACTCTTTCTACATGAAATAGGAATGGATTCTTATTTTTTTACATTGATTTTTTTCTGCAGGTAAATCAAACACATTCATTTATTATTGACCTGTGTTTTGCTTTTAATCACAGGCAACTTGCACTGGAAGTAAGCAGCTCATTTTCCTATGGATTTCAGGGGAGTAACAAATGTTGGATCAACTTGTCACAACAAAAACACTTGTTATCACCAAACCAGAGATAGAATCATAAGGTTGGAAGGGTCATCTAGTCCAACCCCCTACACAATGCAGGAAATTACCTCCCCCTACACCCCCAGTGACCCCCACTACATGCCCAGAAGATGGCCAAGATGCCCTCCATCTCATGATCTGCCTAAGGTCATAGAATCAGCATTGCTGACACATCGCCATCTAACCTCTTCTTAAAAACCTTCAGGGAAAGAGAGCTTACCACCTCTCGAGGAAGCCTGTTCCACTGAGGAATCGTTCTGTTAGAAAATTCTTGGAAACTCTTGATTTAATTTCAACCTGTTGTTTCTGGTCCGACCTTCTGGGGCAACAGAAAACAACTCGGCACCCTCCTCTATGTGACAGACCTTCAAGTACTTGAAGATGGTTATCATATCCCCTCTCAGTCTTCTCCTCTTCAGGCTAAACATACCCAGCTCCTTCAACCTTTCCTCATAGGATTTGGTCTCCAGACCCCTCACCATCTTTGTTGCCCTCCTCTGGACACGTTCCAGCTTGTCTACATCTTTCTCAAATTGCGGTGCCCAATTTAAGATATATTGGTAGTTCTGCCCATTGCACAAAAGTATTGCCTCTTCTGCTATTGTTGAGCTCTACTTGGAAACTTTTCAAGTCCTTCCTTTTAAATGGTTAAAAATTATATTCTGGAATGAGACTATGAATTACAAATTAATTATTCCATTTTTCTACCCTTTAAAACTAGAGGAGAGCAAATTTATTTTTATTTACGTTATAGTCTGCCTTTCTCACACAGACTCAAGGAAGATTACAACAGAGTGAGTCAGTACAATCGAAAGGATGAAACATTCAATGAACAGTGAAATAAGAATTAAGTTGTTGAACCAACCAGAAGTCTAAGAACAAATACATTAAATGATGCAGAAATTACATAGTAGGATCTTCGTTTCAGCAACCTATACAATGTACTATAGACCATAGTCCCTAATAATTTATCCAAGTAACTTTGTGAAACATTGAGTCCATGTGGCACTTATTGCCTGTATAGAAAAGCCCTCTTGAATTCAGTTTTGCATAGTTTGCGGAAAGTCAGGAGAGCGGGAGCTTTCTTGACCTCCTCAGGCAGGTCATTCCATAAGGTGGGGGCCAGAATGGAGAAGGTGCATGAAGTAAAGGTTTTCTTTTTAAATTTGAAATATATAATATCCCTTTCAACAGACTCTTGGATGTTTCCCCCCTTCAACTGTTGTCTTGCCGACTGTGACAGGCTTTTTACCAACTGAGGGGATACACATAGCCTCCTATGATTTTAGGAGCCCCGTGGTGCAGAGTGTTAAGCTGCAGTACTGCAGTCCAAAGCTCTGCTCACGACCTGAGTTCGATCCCGACGGAAGTCGGTTTCAGGTAGCCGGCTCAAGGTTGACTCAGCCTTCCATCCTTCCGAGGTCGGTGAAATGAGTACCCAGCTTGCTGGGGGTAAAGGGAAGATGACTGGGGAAGGCACTGGCAAACCACCCCATAAAACATAGTCTGCCTAGGAAACGTCGGGATGTGACGTCACCCCATGGGTCAGGAATGACCCGGTGCTTGCACAGGGGACCTTTACCTTTACTTTTACCTATGATTTTTGGGATCTAGGTTTGTTTTAAATTATAAACCTCCCCCTCAGTTATCAGGTGTTCTAAAGGTAGCAAGTGTATAGGCTTTGGGTTCGCTGTCATGAGGTAAACTTTGTGGTGCACAGCCTTAGTATATAAACACTCAAGAAGATTTATTTATTTACAGATTGGTTTAAGGGAACAAATCAGCAGCACAGGTCGCCAGGTAGACAAAGGAGAAGCCTGGCAAAAAAATTAAACTGGTTATGGATTCAGAGAGTAGTTAAGACTTTTCTATAATGCTTTCAGGCATCAACAGGCTTTTGCTCACCAGCTACTAGGTTGGATCCTCTCACACACTCAGGATTCTACCCGCACCAGCCTGCCCTTTCTCAAGAGTCAGACTAAACTGTACAATGTCTGCTCATCCCCAGAGACAGGCCTAACATTTGGGTAAAATTTCCTAGGGCAAAATACAATAACTATTTGAACTATTTATGAAGAATGGGGCTGGTCAAAGGGGGTGGGCTATCTTGGGTGGATTTCAGAAGGCACTGAAACTTTGGTCCCTTTTTAGGGGTGTGCACTTTTGAAAACAAAGCAAGTAAGTTGCATAGATGTTTGACTGGTCTCCTTTACTGGTTGCCCCATGATAGTTCATATTCAGGGTTAAAGGTGCTAATATTATTGACAAGGACATGCTGCAATGATAATATTTCCTTTGTATTAAGATCTCATTGGTTCTTGTAGGTTATCCGGGTTAGGGTTAGATCTCATTATTTGTTCCCAGCATAATTCAGCATGCTGGCTGCAACCTATAAAGCCCTAAACAGTCTGAGAACAGGGCATCAAAGAGATGTTTGTCTCCAAATAAAGCTACTCATGTATTGAAATCTTCCTCAGACAATTCTCTGGTCATTTTGCCAGCGGCATTACTGTGGTAGTGGTGACCAAGGATACCAAGGTGGCACCATACCTTTGGATTACCCTCCCCCATCAGGCTCACCCAGCAGTTATATATGAGGAAAATCTTTTTATTTAATTGGGAATAGGTTGAGTCGATACTCATGTTTCTGCTTTTCTTGTAATTATGTGCTGATTTTGTTACATTTTAATGCAATATTTTAGTGTAATTATTGTTTTAATTGTATTATGTTTTCCTGTGAACTACGTTTTTATTTAGTCCAACAAAGACTTGCCAAACACATAAAAGGAATTGTATGGCACAGTAAAAGTTAAAACAAAATCTCAAATTACATTCAAGCACCAAATCTATTTCTTTAAAAAGCTATCTTACATCTTGAACTTAAAGGACACTAACTTGTAAATCCATTTAACTGTGGAATAATGAATATCCAACATTTGAAAGTTGTTTAGGTATTCAAATTCTGTTTCCACTAACAGAAAAAGTTATGGAAAGGTTTGTGGTATATTTTACATAGGAATAACTACAAATACAGGTCTACCCAATCACAGCAAGTGATTTATATACCATAGTTCTAACTGTATGGGTAAAGTCAAATAATGCTTTCAGATTGTGAGTGATTACAGTCAAGAACACCAGCAGGTGAATAGTTCATATTTATTTATTTAAAGCATTTCTATGCTGTTCTTTGATCCAATTCATGGTCTCCAACGGGGTGAACATTAAAACATTTCAAGTTTTAAAAATATTTTATATTGTAGTAGTCAAGTGTGGCCCAATCTGAGTAGAGTTAAATTAGCAGATCAGGGCCACACTGACAGAAAGGAGATTTTTCTCTAAACCTGAAAACACTCCAGGTTTGCATAAAAATCGGGGGGGGGGGATGGAAGAGGGTGTAAATCCCCCAAAACAGAGCAGCATTATCTGCGAATATGCAGACAACTCTTCTCTGTATGAGTGGTGAAGGGAAGCCGCCCACTTCAGGGTCATCAGCCACCCTCACAAAACATTCACCTTGGCTCCTCCTCATTGAGAATGCGGGTAGGTGAGGAGGCTCCTTCTCACACACTCACCTGCCTCCGGGGCCTCACCTCACTCTCAGCAGCCGAGGACAAATTTTGGGAAAGTGTAACCACCGAGTCTCGTTTGGGGTTAGTCTGACCAGCTTGCCCACCTAGTGCAGAGGGCTTTAGCAAGCTATGAAGTGGTCAGCCCTCCATTCTCCAAAAACACTCCCCCACAGACTCCAGGTTGGTTTGTAACAATGAGCTTTATTCAAGGGTTCAGCATGCAGGAAGGGTCGCCTTCAGAGTAGTTCCAGCATTCCCTTGACCAGCCTAGGCTCCCTCGCTTGCCCCCCACCAACAATACCACCTCACTGGCTGCTGTGCTCTCTCCATGTGTCTTACTCTGAAGCAAGTGGGCACAGCACTGCAGAAGGATTAGCTGCAGGTGAAAGAGATGATGGGCAAGAAAGTTCATATATTTTCCCCAAGTTACTTCTGTCATTTTTACAGTGTGGAATTATCTTACAGAAATTAGTGCCACAAGAGGTACTGATAGGCAGACTTTGAAATACTGAAAATGTGATTAGAAAATACATGCAGGATAGGTCCACCAATAGTTGCTAGTCTTAATGGCTGATTTGGGATGGTTTTATCAAATTTTATTTGTACACGGATTTATTCTAATGTATGTTCTTCGTTTTCATATGCCAATAAAGGCTTGTGTTGTGAATAGAGGCAAGTCGTGATAGCGAATTGGGAGCTTCCATGTGCAGGGGCAGCGTCCCTATTAACAGAAGATGGGGTCGCCCCAACAGGCTTACAGGCCTCCTGGGGAACGTCGCTGGCTTCGTTTGGTCATTGGTCTACACCAGAGGGGTGGCTGTTGGGATCTGACCTCTCAGGCGCTGGCACAGTTATTCCTCTTGGGATGGGCTTGGGAAAGCGTGGCAAAAGAAGCCGTCTTCTGGACCTTGACGGCAAGCAGAGTGGCTGAAGCACATGCTTTGGGGGGCTCATGCCATCTCAGCCAGGGCATCTAACGGAGGCGTGACTGCGTTGCAACCAGAGAAGCAAGGGCTCCGTTCCCCAAAGCGTGCACGCCTGAACCAACCGCTGACTCGCCGTGGCCGGTCTCCTTCCCCGGCGGTCTCCCCGCCCACGACTCGCCAGGGCCGGGCCTGCTCAGCTCTCCAGGCCTCCGAGCGCCGCAAGATTCTTCCCCCATTGTCCTTGGCTGCTCTGCTGTTGAACGACCCGCTCCGACCGTTCGCGGGGAAGCCGCAGTCCGGAAGCGCGTCCTGCCTGCCTCCACGCGCCATTGGCAGCGCAGCGCAGCGCAGCGCAGCACAGCCTCGCCCCAAGAGGCGCCCCGCCGGCCGGCTCCAGAGCCCCGCGTGCCACAGGGCTCCGTCGGCCGCATGCGCAGTGGGAGCGTCGCTCCGCTGGCTGGCTGGCGGGCGGGCGGGCATGCAACCGCCGCCGCCGCCGCCGCCGCCGCGGGGGCCTTGCTGGCCTCGACGCTTCTTGGGGCGGCTGGCGTTGGTGGCGCTGCTGCAAGGTTCGCTGGGTGGGTAGGAGGCGAGGCCGGGTCCCGCCCCTCTGCGCCCGTTGGCTGGCTGGCTGGCTGGCTGGCTGGCTGGCCGGCCGGCCCCGCGGGGCTCGTCTCCCCGCTCGCTTTCCCGCGCAGCCTCCTGGCTGCCTTTGCCCTCCCGTCCCCTCCCCTCTGCTCCAAGCGCGGAGGCCTCTCGCCTGAGGGCCTGGGAACCAAGCGCGGAAGGCCCGGGCGCGCGGCTCGCGTGGGTTGCCCTCCCCTCCCCTCCCCTCCCCTCCGGTCGACGACGGCCTTGTTGACGAGGCCGCAGCCCGAAGTGTCCCAAGCGCAGCCGCGCACCGGTGGCCACAACGGCGTGAAGCTGGGAGGGGTTGCTTTCCGTCCCTCTGCTGAAAAGCCCCAGGACAGACACGGCCTATTCATGTGTTCCGCCCCGGTCGGATGCCGATGCCGTCTCTTTAGGGCGCTGTCCGGCGGGGTCTCTGTCTTGGTCGGTTGCGGCTGGTTTCAACCCCATCAGCATATCCTTCGTTGGGCTTCGTGGACCCCGTGCGTGTCCCTGTATCCATATTGTCCATATCCGCTCACCTAATTTGGGACCGCCTCATAACCTTGCACGGGCCCTTCACTATCCTGAATAATTTGTTGTTATTATTTTTAATGCTTTTATTGTATTTATGTAGGCTGGAAAAGGGGGAAAGGGAAAATTCACTTCCGTCTGCAGTAGACAGTGTTCTCTTGGGTCGATATTATCCATTCATTATACATTATACATATTATGTGTATGTTATTATTATGCGTACATGATATTATACATACATGAAAGTAAAAAAGAGAAAGTGCCAAAGCAGGACTACAGCTGAACATCAAGAAAACAAAAGTAATGACTACAGGAGAATTACACAACTTTAAGGTTGACAATGAGCAAATTGAAATGGTTCAAGACTTTCTATTCCTTGGCTCCACCATCAACCAAAAGGGAGACTGCAGCCAAGAAATCAGAAGGAGATTGAGACTGGAAAGGGCAGCCATGAAGGAGCTAGAAAAGATTCTGAAGTGTAAGGATGTGTCACTGGCCACCAAGACTAGATTAATTCATGCCATCGTATTCCCTATTACTATGTATGGGTGTGAAAGCTGGACACTGAAGAAAGCTGATAGGAGGAAAATAGATTCCTTTGAAATGTGGTGTTGGAGGAGAGTGTTACGGAAATTGTGGACTGCCCAAAAAAAGCAAATCAGTGGGTTATTGACTCAATAAAGGAAGCCACAGCCTTCAATTTGCAAGATCTGAGCAAGGCTGTCAAAGATAGGACATTTTGGAGGACTTTCATTCATAGGGTCGCCATGAGTCCTTTATTGTATTTATGTAGGCTAGAAAAGGGGGAAAGGGAAAATTCACTTCCGTCTGCAGTAGACAGTGTTCTCTTGGGTCGATATTATCCATTCATAAAACAAGTTAAGGAAGGCACCACAGTTTAAGAAAGATGCAGACAAGCTGGAACTTGTCCAGAGGAGGGCAACAAAGATGGTGAGGGGTCTGGAGACCAAGTCCTATGAGGAAAGATTGAAGGAGCTGGGTATGTTTAGCCTGAAGAGGAGAAGACTGAGAGAAGATATGATAACCATGTTCAAGTACTTGAAGGGCTGCCATATAGAGGAGGGTGCCGAGCTGTTTTCTGTTGCCCCAGAAGGTCAGACCGGAACCAACGGGCTGAAATTAAATCAAAAGAGTTTCCGTCTAGACCAGTGATGGCGAACCTTTTAGAGACCAAGTGCCCAAACTGCAACCCCAAACCCACTTATTTATCACCGAGTGCCAATGCGGCAATTTAACCTGAATACTGAGGTTTTCGTTTAGAAAAAACAACTCATACGTTAACATCTTTTGCCTTAAAAGAAAAACACAATAACAGAGCTTTCAGTGATACAAACAACTTTTTATCGAAAGACATGCTTTTGAACAATTAATGTGATTTTTGGCTCATACTTTGTAAATTTGAGAGCAACACATGCAGCACTCGGGTAATCTGTTAGTTGTTTCTGGTGTCAGATTTGATATAATTTAAAGCTGAAAACAGCTGCTCACAAGCATAAGATGATCCAAACAAAGTGAGGAAAGCAATCCCAAGTGCTTTCATTGACTTAAAATTATTTGGCAGAGAATTCCACACTTTTAAGGAATTCTGAGTGGCAAATCCAAGGCAAAACCTCCCATTAATAAATGGCCAATAACCCCCCATGCAGAGTTTTGAGAATCTGGATGGGGAAAATGTGCATCTGAGTGGCAAATCCAAGGCAAAATCTCCCATTCACAAAGGGCCAATAACCCCCCCCCCCATGCAGATTTTTTAGAATCTGGATGGGGAAAATGTGCATCTGAGTGGCAAATCCAAGGCAAAATCTCCCATTCACAAATGGCCAATAAACCCCCCCCCCATGCAGAGGTTTGAGAATCTGGATGGGGAAAATGTGCATCTGAGTGGCAAACCCAAGGCAAAACCTCCCATTCATAAATGGCCAATAACCTCCATGCAGAGTTTTGAGAATCTGGATGGGGAAAATGTGCATCTGAGTGGCAAATCCAAGGCAAAATCTCCCATTCACAAATGGCCAATAACCCCCCCCCCATGCAGAGTTTTGAGAATCTGGATGGGGAAAATGTGCATCTGAGTGGCAAATCCAAGGCAAACCTCTCAGTCACAAATGGCCAATTACCCCCCCCCCCATGCAGAGTTTTCAGAATCTGGATGGCAAATCCAAGGCAAAACCTCCCATTCACAAATGGCCAATTACCCCCCATGCAGAGGTTTGAGAATCTGGATGGGAAAATGTGCAAGAGGCCAGCTTACCCCAGCAACGGGGTGTATGGGGGGGGGAAGAGAGAGAGAGACACACACACACACCCTGAGGAAAGGTTGAGTTGTCCACAGGCTTGCATGAAAACCCGCAAGGTGAACTTTTGCAACTCGCCCCCAACGATGCAGACACAAATACACACAAAAAAGCCTCCCGTGTTGCAGAGAAAGAGGCGCCTTTGCATCACACCCCGGGTAAGGGGGGACAAGCTCGCGCGCTTCCCACACCAGCAGCAAAAGCCGTGCGGGTGCAAAGGGCGGCAAGTTTGCAAAAGTGGGTGGGGGGGGGCTTTCCCACTCTGTTCCTCCGGTCTGGCCCCCCTGGCTCCCCTCCGCCGCCTGCAGCAAAATGCAAACCCCGGGATGGATGAGGAGGTGGAAATCAGCTCTGGAGCTCTGCCGTCGCCCTCCTGCATACGGTATGCATTGGCCTGGGGTGTGCGGAGCGGGACTGGTGCCGAGCGGAGAAGCACGCTCGGTAGCAGCTCCCGACTCGGGGGCTCCGAGGGGAGGGGAGGGAAAGGGGGGAGTGATTCCCAACTCGCAGCCTACCGGGGGGGGAGAGAAAGCCCTCTTCCCTCAGCCTCCAAGGGGCCAGGGCCACTCACAGCAGGCAGAGGGCGAAGGCGCCGGCCACGCTCTTGCGCACCAGGAAGCTGCCGTCACGGGCCAGCAGCTACCCGGCCAGCCGCACCGCTACGCCTGCCGCCTCGCCTCCGCCCCCGCCCCGTGACAAAGTTAGCTGCGGTGCGGCGGAAACTTGTGTCGGGGCCGCGAGGAGGGGCGGAGGAGGGGGCAGACACGACGGCTCCGCGCGTTCCCACAGAGACGGCTCGGCGTGCCGCTTATGGCACGCGTGCCATAGGTTCGCCAACACGGGTCTAGACATTAGGAAGAATTTTCTAACAGAGCGGTTCCTCAGTGGAACAGGCTTCCTCGGGAGGTGGTAAGCTCTCCTTCCCTGGAGGTTTTTAAGAAGAGGCTAGATGGCCATCTGTCAGCAATGCTGATTCTGTGACCTTAGGCAGATGATGAGAGGGAGGGCATCTTGCCCATCTTCTGGTCACTAGGGGTGCGGAGGGGGGAGGTAGTTGTGAATTTCCTGCATTGTGCAGGGGGTTGGACTTGATGGCCCTGGTGGTCCCTTCCAACTCTATGATTCTATGATTCTAAGTTTTATTCTTATTACAGTTAATTCGATATGCTAATTTCTATCCTAATCTTATTCAGTTAAAAGATTATTTAAAAAATTGAATAAATGAATCAAGTATATTCTTAAGCATGAAAGACAGCCACTAACGTAAAAAGGAATAGCGCTATAAATGTACCGTGGTTACCGTTTCTCTAAGAATTACTCATTATTTAAGTCAGGGATGGGGAACCTCAGGCCCGGGGGCCGCATACGGCCCCCGAGGACATTTTTTGTGGCCCTCAGGAGCTCCGGGGCCCTGCCGCGGAGGCGCGGTGCAGGGCAGCCCTCCCTGAGGGTGTTCCTGGGGCCACGGCTTGCAGGGGCGCTGCGGCGCCCTTTGGACCTCCTCTCGCCAACTGACAGCTGTTAGTCGGCGAGAGGAGGGGGAGGGACGCTTCCCCCAAGGCTGCCCCATATCTGCAGCGTGCAGGAACGCCGGGGCACTCTGTAAGCCCCTCTCGCTGCCTGTCGGCTGTTGAGTAGCGAGGGGGGGGAGAGGCCCGCAGCTCCCGGCGGCAGAGCATGAGCGCAGGAGCCGATTGGGCTTCGGAGGGCCTTTTGTGGACTCTGTGGGGGGGAGGGCATGGAGCCTTGGGCCAGGTCGCATGGGGCCGGCGGGTGTGTGTGTGTGTGGGAAGGCTTTTCTCTTTCTGTCTCTTTCTTTGTCTATCTCCCTCCATCCTTTTTTCTCCCCCTCTTTCCATTTCTTTCTCCCTTTCTCCCTTTTCCTCTTTCTCTGTTTTCCTTTCTTTCTTCCTCCCTTGCCAATCGACCATGGGCTGGGCCCCCTGGTGCCTCGTTTGCTCGGGCCCACCACTGGCTTCCCTCCCGCCCGGGAGGGGGGAGGACCGGGGGAGCGGGGGTGCCCTCCAGGCCTTCTCTGTGTGGTCTCCCCTGGGGTTGCCAACCTCCAAGTGGTGGCTGGAGACCTGGCAACCCTAGCCTCTCCCCTCCACTGGGAGATCTACACCTGGTATGGCCCCCGAATGATGTTATAAATGTGCAAATGGCCCTTGGCAGGAAAAAGGTTCCCCACCCCTGATTTAAGTGAATCAAATGTAATCGTAAGTATGAATAAAGCTAAGTCTAAATATTTAGAGACATGTAAGTATGCCATGGTAACCATTTCTCATGAGATTACTCTGCACATTGCGTATCCACATTTTAAAAAAAAAAACAACCTGTAAAGTTAAAGAGACAGGACTCCCCTTTACAGAAGCCGTGCTGATTTTTCTTAATAGGGCTGATTTGTATGTGTGCTCAATTTATATTTAATAGCCATTTCCATCAGTTTACACATAACAGGTGTTGAATGAGCTGATCTGTAATTTCCTTTACCGATTTTGGATCCTTGTTACATTCTACATTCAGAGATGTGGAAGAGAAGCCAGTTTTAGGAACATTTCATATTTTTGTTAAATATGGTTTTGTATTTGAGTTTAAGAAATTGCTCTGCAATCTCCCTGTTTTCCTTTATTAGTCCTTTTCACTATTTTGTCATCTAAGGGGCCCTGACACCTCTTGTCTGGTTTCTTGCTTATGATGTATTTAAAGAAATTAATAATGTTTCTTCTAGGAGTATGCTTTTTATATTCTCTTTTTGCTGACTTGATTGTCAGCTTGCGTTTCTTGTTTGTACTTTGCTTTGGTTTTCATCCTGAACAAATTTCATTGTAGGAAAAATGTGTGCTCTAGCGTATGTGACAAACGAATGTCTGCTTTGACATAGTTTTATGTGGTAGAATCTATAACAAGATATGGCTTCCTATCATCCTTATATACCGTTAAATAGGAAAAAAGTAAGACCTGTAACAAATCATGGGTGTATCTTTTGATCTCTACATGGAAGTTATTATGTGTGAAGTGGCCATTGTTTTTCACTTATATTATGTTTGGCTTTTACTTGCTCTCCAGAGATAGGGAAGAGCAGCCTCACTTTGTCAGTTTTTACATTGTTGTCTTGCTGCCTATATGCTAAAAATGGAATGTCAAAAATATACTGTGCGGTTCAGGAGCCCACATGCTCCTGCCCTCAGCTGCTTCCTTCTCCATATATATTGATAGCTGAAACGTTATATGTTGTTAGTCTTTTTAAAGACTATATTTGCATTCCAACCAGAGCTTCTCTTGTACTAGGCTTTTTAAAAGTATGATAATGATTTATTTCAGTAGAATCTACATAGTAGAATCTAATATCATCTAAATAACATTCCTGAAGAGTTTAAAGTCCATGTAGAGAACAGATCTGCATTACTAAGTTCAGTTGAACATCAACTGGAAGAACTGTGGGTTGAAACCATAGATATTATCAAAGACGAATGCACAAAAACTATTCCTGTTGCCAAAAAAATGAAAAGCCTTGATAGATGATTGATGAAACTCTTAAAATTGCCAAAGATAGATGAGAAGCAAAAGTACAAAGCAACAAAAATAGAATCCAAATTCTAAATGCAGTGCTATAAGGACTTGCACGTGGAGACAAACACAACTGTTATAATAACCAGTGTAAAGAAATAGAAGATAAGAACAAAAAAGGAAGAACAAGAGATCTGTTCCACAAGATCCAAGAAATTAAAGGCAAATTCAAACCTTGGCTAACGATGCTGAAAGAGCAACATGGGAATACACTAACTGAGCAGAACAAAATTTAAAAAGATAGTGAAAATGTGCTAAGGAACTATACAGAAGAGATGAAAAGATGACAGAGCATCCTTTGATGAAGAATCTACAATTTTAGGAAGTGAAAGGTAAACTCAAAGTAATTGGGAGAAACATCACCAGGATATCACCAGAGTTATTCAGGCTACAGAAACAGTCCATCAAAATCTTGACAAGGATATTCTAACAAATATTTTAACAAAAATGTCTCACAGATTGAAAACTCTCAATCTACATTCCAATTTTGAAAAAATGAGATGCAAAAGATTGCAGCAACTATCAGACCTTTGCATTAATTTCCCATGCCAGTAAAATGATGCTCAGCATCTTACATCAAAGATTCTTACCATATATTGGATGAGAAATGTCCAGTGTTCAAGCTGGATTCAGCAAAGGAAGGGACATTAGAAATCATCTTGCAAATGTACTCACATATAAGCCGACCCGCGTATAAGCTGAGGTGCCTAATTTCACCCCAAAAATGAGGAAAAATTAGGCACCCGCGTATAAGCCGAGGGTCGGCTTATACAACCCCCAGGTCGCCCTCCCTAGAGACCCACCCCGACCCCAGCGCCACCCTAGGGGGGGAAGGGGAAGAGCCCCTGAACCCCCTACTTACCAGGAGAGGCGGCGATCAGCTGGCGGCGGCGGGCCTTCCCCGGCATGCAGGAGCCTTCTGTGGCCGCTCCTGGCCCGGGGGAAGGCCCGCTGGAGGCGGCAGCGGCGGCGCCCCCCCCCCAGCACGCAGGAGGCTTCTGAGGCCGCTCCTGGCTCGGGGGAAGCCGCGCTGAAGGCGGTGGTGGCGGGCCCTCCCCGGCGCGCAGGAGCTTTCTGAGGCCGCTCCTGGCCCGGGGAAGGCCCGCTGAAGGCGGCGGTGGCGCCCCCCCCCCCCAGCGCGCAGGAGGCTTCTCTGGCCGCTCCTGGCACAGGGGAAGCCGCGCTGAAGGCGGCGTTGGCGGGCCCTCCCCGGCGCGCAGGAGGCTTCTCTGGCCGCTCCTGGCATGGGGGAATCCGCGCTGAAGGCGGCGGCGGTGGCGCCCCCCCCCCAGCGCGCAGGAGGCTTCTGAGGCTGCTCCTGGCCCGGGGAAGCCACGCTGGAGGCCGCGCCCGCGCCCCCTCCAGCTCGCAGGAGGCTTCTGAGGCTGCTCCTGGCCCGGGGAAAGCCGCACTGAAGGTGGCGGCGGTGGTGGCGGGCCCTCCCCGGCGCACAGGAGCCTTCTGAGGCCGCTCCTGGCCCGGGGGAAGGCCCGCTGAAGGCGGCGATGGCGGCGGCGGCCCCCTCCCCAGCGCGCAGGAGGCTTCTCTGGCCGCTCATGGCACGGGGGAAGGCCCGCTGAAGGCTGCGGCGGCAGTGGCGGGCCCTCCCCGGCGCGCAGTAGCCTTCTGAGGCCGCTCCTGGCCCGGGGGAAGGCCCGCTGACAACGGCGGTGGTGCCCCCCCCAGCGTGCAGGAGGCTTCTCTGGCCACTCCTGGCACGGGGGAAGGCCCGCTGAAGGCGGCGGCCGTGGCAGCAGTAAGTTCCCCCCCTCCCTCCACCTACCGTATTGACCAGCGTATAGTCCGAGTTGGGATTTTTCAGCCCTTTTTTTGGGCTGAAAAACTCGCCCTATACGCGTGTATATACTGTATGTGGGTTACTGGAGCATACGAGATAATTTCAGAAGAAAATCAATTTATGTTTCATAGATTACAGTAATGTTTTTGGGTGTGTGGATTATAAAAAGCTATGGATGGTTTTAAAAGAAATGGATATGCCACAGCAGCTAATTATTTTGACATGCAACCGGTCCTCTGGACAAAAGGCTCTTGCTAGAAAAGCATATGGACAAACAGAATCATTTCCAATTGGTAAAGGTGTTAGACATGGATGTATTTTACTCCCTGTCTTCAATCTATAAGTGGAATATCTCATAAGGAAAACTGTATTAGATTTAGATGCAGGTGGAGTGAAAATCAGTGGAAGGAAGATTAACAGCTTGAGATATGCAGCACATTACTGGCAGAAAATATTAAAGACTTGAAACAACTACTGCTGAAGGTTAAACCAGAAAGTGCCAAAGCAGGATTACAGTTGAACATCAAGACAAAAGTCATGACTACTGGGGAATTACACAACTTTAAGGTTGACAATGAGGAAAGTGAAATTGTTCAACATTTTCTATTCCTTGGCTCAGTACTTAACCAAAAGGGAGACTGCAACCAAGAAATCATAAAGTTGAAACTGGGAAGGGCAGCCATGAAGGAGAGCTAGAAAAGATTCGTAAGTGTACGAATGTGTTGCTAGCGACCAAGATCAAGTTAATTAATGCCATAGTATTCCCCATTACTATGTTTGGGTGTGAAAGTTGGACAATGAAGAAAGCTGAGTGGAAGAAAGTAGATTTCTTTGAATGTGATGGCTAGAGGAGAGTTTTATAGATACTGTGGACTGGCAAAAAAAAGACAAATCAGTGGGGTGTAGATCAAATCAAGCCTGAAGTCTCCCTAGAAGCTAAAATGACTACACTGAGGCTATCATACTTTGGTCATATTATGAGAACACAAGAGTCACTGGTAAAGACAATAATGCTAGGAAAAGATGAAGACCCAACATGAGAGTTGCAGTGTGATTTACATTGTTGTCTCTGCATCACAGTGATGAGAGTTTGATGTGCAGAAGTCTTCTTGAGAACCTTCTGAAGCCAAATTTTTAGGCCTCAGCGCCATCTACCCCAGCAGCGATGATGTGCCATACATGCCCTAGTGGATAGGGCGATATCTCCCTCTCAGTTCTTCACCAACCCCTGCAGCAGTTTCCTCTTGAGGAGCTTTCTCTTTTAATATTTGTAATCCATTTCTTAATTTCCCCCTACTATTTAAAAATAGAGGTAATAAAGAAGAGAGATATAACTGGGGTTGTGCACTTAGGATGCAGCAGAAACTTTCAAATATTGTTCTGTCTGTGGGGAAAAGTTACCATCGACATATGAACACAGTGACTGCCTCCTGTGATTAGGAGAGAAGCATACGGTGTTGATACCTGTTGATGCTGTCTGAACTTTACTAAAAAAGCAAGGCATAATGAGAATTCCTGCTTAAAAACTTTACTATGGGAAAAGGTGCTCTTGTCAGATTATGTGGCTTTGTCTCAGACTTTGATACCAACCACATTGGCTCCATCTTCCACAGTTGCCATCATTGCAACATCCAGAGACAACTGCACCTCTTATCCACAAAGGCAGTGCTCCCATTCTAAGGCTCCCTCATCTAATCTGCAAAAACAGGGCTCTCGGTAGTTAAAAAAATGTCGTATGATTTGCCAAACCAGTGCTCAGTGCAAGCTAAACACCATTTGCCTTTGGATTCACCACCAAACCTAAAAGGAAAAAGAAGGATAAGTAAAAATGTTCAGTTTTTACTCCATCTCTTTGCACTTTGGTAATGCCTCCAGATCAGCTGTCCCCACTGAGTAAAGTGATTCTTACTGCACTGTTAGAAACATTCCAGAAGGACTGTGATGTACGTACTTCACATATATTAGATTCTCCTGAGATTCAGATGATGGAATCTATCTCTAAAGGACAAATTAAAGATACTTTTAGAGCTATCCAAGGTCCAAGCTTCACATCATCCCTCTTTTGGATATTCATGGGACATGGGGTTGCCTCAGAGAGTGCCCCAATCTCAAGAGAAGAATGAGGTGCCCATCAGTACCAAGAATTTTCTTGATCCTGAGAACTTTCCCTAGATTCAGAGGCAGGGAACCATTTACAACTATGGCTAGAGTGATTACTGTAGAGAGGGATGAACACATTCCTTCTCTCAGAGCCGGTTCCACTCCTTACGCGGAACTGTCTGTTTAGGACTGGGATTATCACTCAGCTAAAAGGGATACATGCAGAGTTTATAGTCCATGTTACTCCCCTTGGTACTAGATGCCATCACATCATAGTGAATTTTAACACACACACACACCCGCCTCAAGGAAAGCATTTCCTTTAAAAACAGACACATGGAAACTAAAAGTCTCTTTGCCTGTTCCAAAGCAACACATTAAACACTAAATCACAGGGGAGGGGAGGCAACATGGTATAGCCTAATCTCATCAGATCTCAGCAGCTAAGCAGGGTCAGTACTTGGAAGGGAGACCACCAAAGAAGACTCTGAGGATGGAAGGCCCTGGCAACCACCTCCGCTTCTCACCTTGAAAGCGCCTTGCTGGAGTCTTCTTGCTGGGGTCTCGGACGGCACTTTCCACACACGATTACTCTCTTCTGTAACCAGTAACCACTGGATAACAGTCCTCTGATTGAAGAGAAGTCAAGTTCTTAGTCAAAAATCACTCAAGTTATCTTTTAAGATTTTTATTTTAAAACATTGGCCAATGTATGAACAAACTGCTGGATCTGATGGGACTTGATCTCATTCTGCATGGCTTTTCTTATGTTCTTTTCTAAATATTCTTCTTTTTCTTTTTTTTGCAGGGTACTGCCCTTTGCCACTAAATCCAACAGGTACTAAAAGAAAAGATTTGGGACCATTGAGGAACTTTCCCATTGGGATGGTAATACGCTATGAATGTGATATAGGATATAAACGCGTTCCTGGCACTAACAATTCTATTCGCTGTGATGTTAATTCGCAGTGGACACAACCTGAAGAGTTTTGTAAAGGTAATCCCTCTCTCTTTTTGCTTTTGTCAAACTGAATAATTTTTGGACTGATAGGGTCAACACCGGGTACACCCCCCAAAGGATATTACTTTCTGCATATAATAACTTGTTAGTGGTCCCTGGCCCTAGAAGTATGCGGCTGTCCTCAATGAGACTGTCCTTCTCAGCCCTGGCTCCAGCCTGGTGGAACTCCCTTTTCAGTAACATCAGGGTCCTGTGGGACCTTAAAGGTCTTTTATGCATGGGCTGGATCTCCCTGCTTGGACCTGGGTTCATTGCACATTAAAATAACCCGGGTTAGGGGAAACTGTATGCATTGGCTTGAATGGTCAGAAACGAAACTGTGTGCTAATCGAAGCATGAATACAGAAAAACAGTCTCCCAAGCTCAAATCAAGTCCCACCCCTTTAAATGCTGCTCTGTAATTGGCTTACCGTGAGAGAAGATCTCCTTCCCCCCAAACCCAACTGCAGCATAAAAAGCATTTTAAGAACAAAAAAACAGAGCTACCTGAAAGAAGGGAGGGGGGGAGAAATCCAAGCCTCGTTTTTTAAAAGCCTTTCTTTTGTTCAGAAAGAGCTCCGAGGTAGCAGGAAGCACTTGAATACCCGCCTCTTTACACACTGCTTCATGATTGGCTGTGAGAGAAGTCTCTTCTGTCCCCACCCCAATGCAGTATGCACGCTCTGTGACTGGAATGAGCCAGGAACAATGGTTTAATACGGGCCAGAAGAGGAATGGAAAAAGCCGGGTTTGTTTTGCGTCAAAGCAGCATTGAGCTTCGAAGGAATGAGATAGCGTGCGTACTGAAAAATTTGATCCTGGCTGAAACAGGGAATAAAGGAGGTTAAAGCAACCATGCATAAATGACCCATGAGTTCCTCAAGGCCTGTGAGACAGAGTTATTCCACCAGGCCTGTAATTGAGGGCAGCCGTGGGTTTCATCTGTGCTGGCCTCCCTCCCCCTTCTTTTCAATTTTGTCCGGTTATGAACCATAGGGGGATCTGTCTGACTGCTGAGCGCTGAGCAGCTATTATGTTCTAATTGAGCATCATCTATTATATTAATAGTGTAATATAAGATTATTTCATCTTGTTTTAATGATATTGGATGTTTATTGGTCTTAATGTATATGTAAGGTAAAGGTAAAGGTCCCCTGTGCAAGCACCAGATCATTCCTGACCATGGGGTGAGGTCACATCCCGATGTTTACTAGGCAGACTTAGTTTATGGGGTGGTTTGCCAGTGCCGTCTCCAGTCATCTTCCCTTTGTTTTTCTATTTGCGATTTTATTGTTGTTATGCGCCCTGAGTCCGGCTTTGGCTGGGGAGGGTGGGATAGAAATTTAAATAAATAAATAGATGGTGTCTACGTTTTCTTCTTTTTTTGCAGAGAGCTGTCCTTTGCCACCACAATTGTATGGTGCTAGACTACAAAGCGAATATCAACTCTTAGAGTATTTTCCTCCTGGGTTTCGAGTAAAATATGACTGCTTGCCCGGATTTCAAATTATTCCTTTCAGAGACAATTCTCTTCAATGTAGCAATCAATTTCGGTGGACATTATCTAATCTGTTTTGTAAAGGTAAAACTCTTCATTTGCTTTTGATAAATAATTTATGGTCCTCTTGGATGAACGATAAGCTATAAATTGAATTAATAAAGAAAATATTTCTGTTCTGCCTACATCAAGAATGTGGAGAGTAAAAGAAAGTCTAGAATTACAAACCCTTCTACTTAGGAGGAGAGCGATGCTTCATTTCAAGCATAGAAATAGGATGTTAAGGAATGGCTTCAGGGAGATGAGCTTGCTACTCTATACAGCGGCGGCAAAGATGTAAAAACAGATTACTTGTCTGCCACTGTTGTTCTTCCAGTAGGCATCTGAACAACCACCCAGCCAACTCACCTTTCCCACTGTGGTAAATAACACTTGGCCCAGGCTATCCTGATCTCATCAGATCTCAGAAGCGAAGCAGGGTCAACCCTGGTTAGTACTTGGATGAGAGACCATGAAGGAATACCAGGGTTGCTGTGGCACAGAGGAAGGCAATGACAAATCACTTCTGTTAGTCTCTTGCCTTGAAAAGCCTACTGGGTTGACATAAGTTGGTGGCGACTTGGTGGCACTTTACACACAAATAACACTTCATCCTATTCATTTCTGTAAAAGTTTATAACTTTATAAGGTGAATGTTGAATTCAAAAGATTGAATAACCAGGGTTTTTTTTTAATTCCTTCCATATTCCAGTCTGCAAATGTAGCAGGGTTTGAATTCATAAGTCAATAGATGTAGCTCAAAAAACAATAGACTTGTTCCTTGCTTGGGGAAGTGGTGTGGGTGCCTAAATCTTTTGTGTAGCTGGGGAGGAGTTTTATAGTCTTTATAGAGAATCTGTTTTTCACACACACACTTAGAAAGAGATCAGAGCATATTGGTAAGACAGATATGTGAAACATCTAGACGATAATGCTAGAAGATGGCAGAGGAAAGTAAATATATGAATAGAGCCTGTTCAGGAAATCTGGAACATTTAAGAGGAGTCCTACCTCTTAATTACTATCGTATGAGGTAAGTTTTAGACCCAGTGAGAGAGGATTGTATTCATTGCTTATTTTGTTTGCACTGATAATGTTAGTGAATTATTGCTCAACTGTATGCTTTACATTTTGTGATCAATTACTGCTTATTCAAGTAAATTGAATTTTTTTTCTTTTTCTGAAACTGATGTTACGTATTTGGACTCCGCACTCATGTATAAAAGTCAGACTTGTCTCAGTTTTACCAAATTACCAAGACAAAGTAGGGAGATACATGCTTAGATCTGAATAACAAGTTAAGTGAATTTCCCAAGCTTTCCCCCCTATTACCACAGTGGTTTGAGGTAGGATGATAATTCTTTATTTGGGGAAGAGTTTCTTTAACAGCCCATTCCTGAACTGTGCGATCCTGAGACTTTTCCCTAGATTCAGAGACAGGGAACCGTTTACAACTATGGCTAGAGTGATTACTGTAGAGAGGGATGAACACATTCCTTCTTCCAGAGCCAGTTCCGCTCCTTATGCTGAACTATCTGTTTAGGACTGGGATTATCACTCAGCTAAAAGGGTTACATGCAGAGTTTATAGTCCATGTTACTCCCCTTGGTACTAGATGCCATCACATCATAATGCATTTTAACATATACACACACACACCCTTACACCCTTGAGGGAAGCATTTCCTTTAAAACAGACACATGGAAACCAAAAGTCTCTTTGCCTGTTCCAAAGCAACACATTAACCACTAAATCACAGGGGAGGGGAGGCAACATGGTATAGCCTAATCTCATCAGATCTCAGCAGCTACGCAGGATCAGTACTTGGAAGGGAGACCGCCAAAGAAGACTCTGAGGAAGAAGGCCCTGGCAACTGCCTCGGCTTCTCACTTACCTTGAAAGCTCCTTGCTGGGGTCTCCATAAGTCGGCTGTGACTTGACGACACTTTCTACACACGATTACTCTCTTCTGTAACCAGTAACCACTGGATAACAGTCCTCTGAAGAAAAGTCAAGTTCTTAGTCAAAAATCACTCATGTTATCTTTTAAATTTGTTATTTAAAATCAATCTTGAAAGAATCAATATGAAAGAATAACTATGATTAAAATTCTTGTATTTACAGTTGAAATCTGAAACAGAAAGACATACATAACATTGCATACTGTATTCTAAGATTAAAAAATAAAATACAATTTCTGAGAGTCTCACCAAAGCCCTTTCAGAAAGATAAGATGCATGCAGCCCACATCTGAGAGATTTTAGGTGTGGCTATCTTGTATAGGGACAATTACGTGAAACTTACACTACTGTATCAAACCAATTAAATTCATCTTCTCTGAATGATGTGAGTAATTCTGAGGTTAAAAGTAACTTTCCCTTAAAAATGTTGCAAACCACTTATCTGTTTGTTGTTCACATTGTGAGGTTTGATCCTGGATGTTCCTGTAAATGATTCACCATTATCTTTCCCCAAATAGAGCAACTGGAATTTAACTGAAATAGTAGAAGTAAATTATCAAGCCTGCTTTGTTCAGTCATATAGCATTAACAATCTAATTCTGTGACAATAGTACTACACTTTATAAGGGATCCTACTCTCTGGATCAAAAGTCAGTTGGAACAACATCAGATGCAGCAACTATCAGCCCAGAAAAGTACAATCCATTGTTTAGATTCTACTTGCATATATAGTTGAAAGCGGAGTTTCAGCCCTACTGATATCACTGTCAATCTCACTATACCATTGGTACCAATAGTGCCGTCAGGACTCGTTGAATTTGCTTGAGTGAAATGTGTCCATCCTGTTGATGCCAGTAACTTCTGTACAGTCATCATTAGGGAACAAGGAAGACTATCGGAATCAAACTCATCTGGAAAAAAACCCAGTCCCCATCCCAGCAGAAGGGATAAAAATGCATACAGAACTGGTAATGAGAATGGCCCGTGCTCTCAGTTAGACGCTAAGCAGCCACTGCCCGTGATCTCAGATTCAGTCTCTGAGCTAGTAATCACCAGTACACATGCCCCGGTAACATTACTTGTTCTGCCAGGTTTATTGCAAGTTACTAAAGAAGAGTTGGACAAATGTACCTTGGCCCTCCCCACAGCACATAGGTTGGAAGGCATGTACAAAGTATAGCAGGAAATATTGTCGATGGCTTTCACTGTCAGAGTTCATCAGTTCTTGTAGGTTCGTTTTCATGGCTTCTGTGCAGTCCCACATGGGACTGCACTTGCGCAGGCCAGCCACAGAGAAGATTTCAAAGCTTCCAGAAGAGTTAGCTCCCTAGGAGCGCTCCCCTCCCCTCGTCCCCAACCAAGCCTTAATGGCTTTTCCCGCCCATGACGGGGGTGGGGTGGGGAGCACTCTTCCCTCAGTTCTCGTTTTGCCGCCGCAGAGAGAACACACAAATACAAGACTTACCGTGATTCTTTTCTTCATCGATCTTTCTGGTCGAAGTGGATCCTTCACAGTCAGTTACTTTATCGTTATACTAAAGGGCAGAGAGACAAGGAGTTAATTATGGCTCTTTTAAAAAAATGTAAAATCTGTGGCATAAAGATGGCTATCGCGGACGAGCATGCAGATTGCCTGCTCTGTTTAGGTGAAGGGCATATCATTGCCTTCTGCAGGGCCTGTGCCCATTTCACCCGCAAATGCCTCAAAGATAGAGCAAAAAAACTCAAGGCAGCCCTGTATGAGGTCTCTTTTCGTCCTGTGAAGGCGGGAGATAAGACTACCCCTGACGACACCCAACCGTCTCTCTCCTCCAACACGAAGAGGGGGTCACAAGATCCCTTAAAAACTCAGAGGGCTGCTTCTGAACCCCCCTCTAAGAAACACAAGAAAAAGTCCAGAAGGTCGTCTTCCTCCCCGAGGGCTCTTGGGGAGTCTTCGACTGGGTAGGCGGAGGAGCGGTCTACACAGTCGGCACCAACTCCGCTTCGTCGTCGTTCCCTGTCACCACTGCCCCCAGATCCGTACCTTGGCCCTCCCCACAGCACATAGGTTATAAGGCATGTACAAAGTATAGCAGGAAATATTGTCGAAGGCTTTCACTGTCAGAGTTCATCAGTTCTTGTAGGTTATCTGGGCTGTGTGACCGTGGTCTTGGTATTTTCTTTCCTGACGTTTCACCAGCAGCTGTGGCAGGCATCTTCAGAGGAGTAACACTGAAGGACTGTGTGTCTCAGTGTCAAAGTGTGTTGGAAGAGTAATATATATAGTCAGAAGAGGGTTGGGTTTGAGCTGAGTCATTGTCCTGCAAAAGTATCAAAGGTAATGTGCTAATCATTGTCCTGTAAGTATCAAGGTAATGTGCTAATTGGGGTGTGGTTTGTTAATGTGGAACCATTGTATCCTGAAGTGATCTGTTAACGTGGAATCCAAAGCTAATCTGCATGGCTATTGTGGACTAGTCTTTGTTAGTCTGGAGTTTTTCAGGATGGGAAGCCAAGCCTTATTCATTCTTAAACTCTCTTCTTTTCTGTTAAAGTTGTGCTGATGTTTATGAATTTCGATGGCTTCTCTGTGCAATCTGACAAAATAGTTGGTAGAATTGTCCAGTATTTCAGTATCTTGGAATAAGACCCTGTGTCCTGTTTGGGTCAGTCCATGTTCAGCCACTGCTGATTCCTTAGGTTGGCCAAGTCTGTAGTATCTTTCATGTTATTTTATTCTTGTTTGTACGCTGCATTGTATGGTCCCGAAGTAAACTTGTCCACAACTGCAAGGTATACGATATACTCCTGCAGAGGTGAGGGGGTCTCTTTTGTCTTTTGCTGATCGTAGCATCTGTTGTATTTTCTTGGTGGGTTTAAACACTGTTTGTAGGTTATGTTTTTTCAAAAGTTTCTCCATCTTATCAGTGATTCCTTTAATAAATGGCAAGGATACCTTTCCTATGGGAGACTGTTTTTTCTGAGTTTTCTGATTTTTATTTGGTTTAATGGCCCTTCTGATTTCATTTCTGGAATAGCCGTTTGCTAGCAGTGTGAGATTTAGATGATTAATTTCTTTTTTGAGAAACTGTGGTTCACAGATCAGTCTTGCATGGTCCATTAATGTTTTGATTATTCCTCTTTTCTGTCGGGGGGGGGGTTGGAGTTTTTGTGTAAATAGTGATCTGTGTGAGTTGGTTTCTGGTAGACCTTGTGACCTAATTGAAAGTTTGTTTTACAGATGACAAAGGTATCAAGAAATGGGAATTTATGGTCTGTGGGAACATGGGTTATAAATATCTGTTATAGCTTGACAAAACAACAGATCAGTGCTTCTTGCAGTATTGCTGATTGCAGCTTGAAGTGTTGGTTGGTATGGTATTACAATGCCATGCCAGGCTATGATCTATGTCATTTGCATCAGAAGTGAGATCACGTATTCAGAACCTGTCTTTTGGCATGGCAGCCCTGTTCAGCGATGTCTGAACAGGAGAATTTTCACATGATCTTCTAAGAAAGGCTTTCAAAACTGCAGATGACCTTGCAGCTTACTGAATCCACTCTGTCCTCCAAGAGGAACCTTATAAGAGGCAGCTTATAATACATAATTAAAACATTACGCCTTGAAACAGGCTTCACACGAGTTGAGGCCAGAGTATTGATGGCCTTAATTAACACCTGGCTTAGGCTATCCTGCCAATCACGAGACTTCCTGCTGGGGCAGCTGGGCTGAGCGCCATGTTTCCTGGACTCTCCAGGAAAAATCCAAGAAATGTTCAAATTGGGGTGCTAAACAGCACCTCAACCCTAAACAGTGGACTTGGGAAGCAGGAATTCCCTGCAGCCACTTATGCGGTTTGACCTCCAGAACTCTCCGAGGGAGGCTTTCAAGCCCCTCGGAAGTTTTGATGCCGGTCCCACGGGCAAGAGGGAAAGTCATCGCCGGAACATTTCATGGGTAATCAAGGTTCAGTCCTCCCCCTTCAATCACCATCTAAGAAAATTATCATCACCGTAACTTTATCATCCAACATCTAAGTAAGTTGCAAGAATTCTTTTGTCTTTACCTTGAAATTGAAGCTCTGGAAGATCGTAATAATCATCAATGCAATCTGCATCTCTCTGTCCAGAATATAAGTGACTTTGTTTGTTTAAAAAGAGTATAGTTGAACGGCAGGAGCCTTATCTACTCGATCTCTACTTTGGCATAACAAACGGGACGGTTGACAGACACTCTAGCTACCAATTAGAAGCCGAGGTGTTAAAAGGGGTGGGAGCAAATGGGTTAAATTCCTCTGGAGATGACATCTTTCCGATTCATCAAAGAAAACCATCGAGACTGAAAGGGAAAGATCATACAGGAAATCAAATCGCAGGGCTTGAAGGGCGTCTTTATTGTGCAACAGTCAACATATTCCTACTACTGGAAAACAAGACGACCGAAGGTCCGCGATTTAAATAATGCCCAGCTCACCCCCTTTTTTTACAATCGAGCAGAGTGTCAATAAAACTTGAATGCCCTTTACAACAACACTAATTGTTTTACCTCGGAGAGAAGAATTTGCAGCTATTTATTCCCGGGACCTGTATAATTGATGAATAGAACCACTACAAGGTTTTGGACCCTGCCAACATATTTAAAACAGCATTTTTTGGTATTGGTGAATTGTCAGAACTATTTTCAGAAATAAACATGGGAAAGGCCGACGAGAAAATACAGGAAATGTTAACAAAACACATGGATGCCTTTACTAAACAATATGAGCAACAATCTCAACGTCTGGCTCAGTTAACCAACATATTGACTAGTCTAACTCAAACTACCAACCAGACTAGTCAGAAATTGGACATTTTGGCTATCCTGCCAATCACAAGGCCTTACTCCCTTAATTACAAAGGATGACTTTCAATCGTCATGAAAACGAGTGGTGACAGATAAAATGTCAACATTAGGCTTTACACCGCAGGTACTTGTCAGCGAGGGCATGCAATCGAACCCTGGATAGCGAGCTCCGTGAATTTCTTTTCACCTCTCCTTCCCGTGAGAAAGTCTTCCAGGGAGGAAGAGAGGTGCAATAGCCAGAGGCTCTATAAATCCCCATTTCAAAGTGATTTCCCGATTGTAATCCTGCTCTGATCTCAAGGTGTGAATTCTCTCTCTTGGTGTTGAGGAACCTCTAATGTTTTGCATTTCAAAGCTTTTACTTGTAAACATTTCTAGCTTGTGTACTCTATAAAACTGCCCTCCAAATGATTTTGCGCCATTGTAACGTTATGCCTTCTTAGACTACTGTACTCTCCCTTTTAAATAAATCCTCTTTTAATTCTGAAAACATCTGGAGTAAAGTTGATGAGTCTTGAAAGGCAACGGAGTCCCAGAGTCTGACAGTACGTTACAATCCCAACCTTTTTTTGTTTTCGTGTTAGAAGTAGTGTTAGGATGTCTGCACCACCCTCGGTGCCGCTCAACGCGGGAGAGGAGCTTTGGCAGACTCCCATCGATATTGAGGTTGGCCGGGGAGAAGCGACCCCAGAGCAGCGCCCACCCGGGCCTCGCGATGTCCCTGGGAGGCTGACGTGGACCCCCCGACTCTCGGGAGCCGGACAGCGGCAGAGGGCAGCGTCAGAACCAGGAGGCGACTTATACCGAGGACCGCTGGCCGCTTAGTATGGAGAGGGGGAAGGGGGGAAGGAACCCACGCTCGCTCACACCCCTACCCTCACCACAGAGGAGGCCACTCTGATACGCGGACAGAACCAGATGCTCGTCCTACAGAACCGGGACCTAAAAACCCAGCTAGACACCTTCAGCGGGACCTGGCAGCTGTTCTAGGGGCAGTGAGGGGGCTCGGACAGCCCGCGCAACAACCCCAAGCGGACTCGCGGCCCACTACAGGACCGCTCGTTGTTGGGGAGGCTCTCACGCCCAGACGCCCTACGTCCAGTGACCTGAAGGTGTCTTTTGACGGGTCCAGCTCGCAGTTGTCCCACTTCTTACTCCAAATCTCCGGCTTCATGAAGGACCAGGGGGAGACCTTTGCCTCGGAAGAAGCTCGGGTCAGGTATGTGATCAGCCTGCTGGAGAAGGAGGCGGTGGAGTGGGCTGTGACGGCGGCAGAAACTATGCCTAGGGATTTGGCATCCCTGGATGAATTCTTGTCTGCTCTACGACGCTGCTTTGAGGATCCCCACAGGGGAGAGAAGGCAAAGGTTGCCATGCGTCATTTGAAGCAGGGGACCCGCTCAGTGAGTGAATATGCACAGGACTTTTTATCTTTGTCGTGCAAGATACGGGAGTGGAGCGAAGCCACCAACGTCCAGGACTTCCGCGAAGGGTTACGGTGGGAAGTGCTGGATGGCTGTTTGACTTTGGGAGACCCAGAGTCGGTGGAGGAGTAGATAAGTTTAGCGGCCCTGGTGGAGAATCGCAAGCTCACCCTCCAGTTCTCCAAAGATCGTCCTTCAAAGACGACCCCTATCCCTCCCGCGAGAGGGGACAACGCAGCAGGCTCCCGGCGAGAGGGAAGACATCAAGGGGTCTACAGTCTCGACAGGGCACATCGGTGTAGGGAAGGAGCTTGCCTACAGTGCGGGAAGATGGGCCATTTTGCAGCGAAATGTACCAGCACGCCGACAGAAGGGACGAGCAACAGGGTGACCCAAGAGCGGGAGGCGACACCACCTTGGAACCTGGAGCACAGGAGAGCGGAGGGGGCGACTGGAATATCTCGTGCATTGGAAACATTTAAATTCCAGTCACGATGAGTGGGTGTCCGCTGTTCACATACAAGTTCCCACCCTTGTAGCGGACTTCCATCGCCACTACCCTGCCAAACCGGGAAACCCGAGGGGGGGGCCTTTGGGGAGGCGGAGTGTCAGCGAGGGCATGCAATCAAACCCTGGATAGCGAGCTCCGTGAATTTCTTTTCACCTCTCCTTCCCGAGAAAGTCTTCCAGGGAGGAAGAGAGGTGCAATAGCCAGAGGCTCTATAAATCCCCATTTCAAAGTGACTTCCCGATTGTAATCCTGCTCTGATCTCAAGGTGTGAATTCTCTCTCTTGGTGTTGAGGAACCTCTAATGTTTTGCATTTCAAAGCTTTTACTTGTAAACATTTCTAGCTTGTGTACTCTATAAAACTGCCCTCCAAATGATTTTGCGCCATTGTAACGTTATGCCTTCTTAGACTACTGTACTCTCCCTTTTAAATAAATCCTCTTTTAACTCTCTGCAAACGTCTGGAGTAAAGTTGATGATTCTTGAAAGGCAACGGAGTCCCAGAGTCTGACAGTACTAACTGACATGGGCTATGATCAGGCCAAGGCAACAATTAAACAGCGTATAATTGACATAGAGCGTCAAACAGATCTAGCCAAAACACCAAACTTCATTATTAGCGAATCCTGCAGGTACCTTACTACTCCTATGGAATATCTAACCAAACTTGAAATTCCAAAACATCGAAGAGCTTTCACCTTGGCCAGATGCCAAGCCCTCCCCTCAGCCATCCAGGAATGCCGCTACAGGAAGATGCCATATGAGGAAAGAAAATGCCCCTGTGGTTCTGGATACATAGAAACTTTTGAACATGTTCTTCTCCACTGTCACTATTATATAGCTATCAGAGAAAGGTTCATCTCGCCATTAATTCATATATTTCCCAGCCATATGGGACAGTTCTCTGTAAACTCCGACAATGTATTCAGTGGCTAGATTCTGTGCCGCTGCAATTGACTTACGAAGGAGGAGGGTCTGTGCTACTCAGCAGTCCTGAAAATGAAGGGATACAGTTTTAATTATATGTGCTCCCCTTTCTCACCAAATGGTTTATCTATACCAACAAATGAACCAGCATGTTTTACTCAGATGTGTATTTTAGACTTACGTAAATTGGCACCTTACCTGTTTTACCTGTGCTGGTCATTGACCGTAATAAAGAATTGTCTTGTCTTGTCTAATTAAAACATTATATAATAATAAAAACCCAACCCCCAGTTTAATAAAATCTAGTGAAACCTAATAAAATTGCACATTCCTCCAGGGGTAGAGGCAAATCATACTGCCCTTCTATTCGTTTCACAAAGGCCATTGGACATCACTCTCACTTTACAGCTCCTTAAGACAACTGGATACCAGCCTCACTTTACAGCTCCTTCATTCTGATCTGGTTATAACCAGTCTGGTCCTGTGCTTACCATGCCAGAGACAACCTTCCTGGCACCCCTTCCTCCAATGCTATCAATGTGACTATTGGCCTTTTCCCTGGCGGAGGCCTGCTATTTCTTGGGTATTTCTGACTGATGACTGCAAGAACTTGTCGCTTTCCCCTGTCCTTGCTATCATCACCAGACCTCCTTTATGGCTGAGCTCACCTCCCTGCACCTCCCATGCAACCTTTGCCTGCCCCACCCCCCCAGTGGCCAAGAGTATAACCAGTATCCTGCTCCAGCCCCTGAGGTCTCCATCGGGTTGTTTCTCCCTTCCCCATGCCTGTGCCACACTGTTGGTGGCTTGGGTGCTGGGAACTCCATGCCACCAGCCAGCGGAGTGTCAATGTGGGTTTCCTCAGCAGCTGTTTGTCAGGAAGGCAGAAGCATGCCCCACTGCTGCCGCACCTGCCCTTACCCCCACTGGAGCTGGCATCAGCCTTTGTGAGATAGCATATTTGGCCCTAAGTGGGGATGGGCAGTGTTTGGCTGGGCTTCACAGACAGTCAGTAAAATGCAGTAAAGGGTTTGGAACATTCAGTCCATTTAAAGCGCCTTTAAACAGAGCAGCCTTGCAGATTTTCCATGGATGGCACTTCCCTCACCTCCTTGGAGCCCGTACCATAAAGCAGGTCAGACAAATTACAGGCACTCATCAATACCAGGCAGCCATGTGGTCATGATGGAACAGCCAGAAGGTAGCAGTCTGAAGACCAGCTAGCACTTTAGAGACCAACAAACTTTACTAGAAAGGCCCAAACAAAAAAACAACAACAGAATACCAGCAGTGGCCACATATTGCTCTCAGCTCAAACTGGTTCGGTGCATCATTAATGATCTAAAACGTATACCAGACAGCGATACTTCTCTCACACAAGCATTGGAAGGCGAACCTTTTCTTACCCACTGACAGCCTCCTAACTTTAAACAACTTCTCATACACAAGATTTGAGTCCAGTAGCACCTTAGAGACCAAGAAGATTTTTCTATAGGCTTTTGAAAGTCAAAGCCTCCTTTGTCAGATACTAGTTGGAATGGAGATCTCTGAGTCCTTATATCCCAGTCAGAAGGTGGGAGGGGGTGATGCAAAGAAGGGGCTCAGGATGCAAAGGGGCAATGTACATTGTGATCAGCTTGATCAGAGCAGAGAAGAAATGTTTAGGCACAGAAAATTAGCATCTGTAGTGAGGTAAGAATCCGATGCCCCGATTCAGTGCTGGGGGGGGATCCTTTGTTCTGAATTTGTGAATGAACTCAACTTCAGCAATCTTGCATTGTATAATCTCCTCTTGAAGCTTCTCTGTTTGAGGACTGTCACTCTTACAGCCCCTTCCTGACCTGAAAGGGCAAAAGTCCTTAGGAGGCCAGAAATACTTCATCCTCTATCTGAACTATAAGTGAAATCTCCTTTACTATCAAACTTTTGGTTCCTGTTAATAACCGTAAGACCAAACTGCACAGCAAATGTTATCAAACATTGGCCGCCAAAATTAACTTGGTCATCTTTAGCTTTCTTTTGGCCAAATATTAGATTGGTAATTGAAGGATCCCAACGCTAAAAGGATGATTTTGTTAGACATTCACTGGTGTTTCCTATACGGGCATTCGTATCTCCACAGACAATCCAGGGAATATCCAGGCAGGTCGAGCGTATTTGAAGATTCAACTCGGTCAATTTCAGCCACTGGGCAGCTGTTTCTGAATTTGAGGGCTGGGGAAATATATAAACATTTATAACTATTAATTTTAATGAATGTATTGAGAGTAAACTTGCTTGAGCCACCGTTTCATCTGTAATCAGTAGACTGACTTTCAATCGATTATTTTCAACAAGCAAACTAGTCAACCCCCACTAGGCCAGCCCTTAGAACCTTTCTTGTGTGTGTCTACTGAGTAAGAAGAAAATCCTTTTAGTGAAATATTTTTAAGGGCCCAGGTTTCTTTGGCCAAAATAATATCAAAATTATTCAAAAAGGGGTGCACAGAGGGAACAGATTGTCTCCCAGCCCATCCAGCTATATTCCAAGAAATTAGACACAGGTTATGTCTCAAACCTGAGCTTCTAAAAAATTAGAGGCTTGACCAGGTACAGCACTATTTGAAAGGTCTAGGTGAGAGGAGTTTGGTGGAACAAAAGACATAGGTATTTTAGTAAGCTCCATAGAGTTGTTTAAAGTTAAGTGGTCCACTGAAGGAAGACTAGTCGAGGACAATGAATGTAAAGGTTTTCAGGTTTTCTACAGCAGCCAGTTCTTCCGTTTTAGGGGACTTATTGATAGAGATATCAGAAGGCTTACTGCTAGATATTGTTAACTGATCTTTTGGCTGGGCTGACATACAATCATTCTCACTTTGTGAAAGATTCCTAACTGCCCATTCCTGACCTTTTGGCAGCCAGAGATGGCATGGCTGCGGCACCTCCAAAGCCATTTCCCTGCTGCCAAAAGGCTTTAAAAAGCCTTTTGGCAGCTTTTTATTTTTTAAATGGGGCATTTTGCCCCACTGAGAACAGCGAGGCTGCACCTGCAGAAAAGCAGGCACAGCGACTCTGTTCTCCCATCCGGTGTGCCAGGCTGAAAGGGGACAGAAAGCTGCCTACTGGCTCAGCCGGCGAGGGAGATCCGGCTGGATGTGAGGGTGACCTGGCTGCGACATCTGTCACCCCATTGATCACCAGGGTTGATTCAGCTGATCTGGCTGGCTGAGCCGGTGCCCCTGGGTGGCGCTGCCATTGCAACACTGGGAGACCGGCATCCAGGCCTCCCCACTGACATTGGGGCCACTCTGTGCAGCATAAGTGGCAGAGGCGCTGATGCAGCCCCTTCCTGGCCTCTAAAGGACTTTGTCCTTGAGGCCCAGAAATGGGCTGTAACTGACTCAAGGGTTTCCGCATCAAGAAAATCGTTTCCTCAAGACTCTGGAGAATTTGTTTTGTGAATTAGATTAATTGAAGGTTTAGGTTTACGGTTTTATTGTTTACTTCCCTTATGGAATTAGAATCCTGAGAATAGGAGACCTTCCTACTTACTAATGAGTTAACAGTTAAGTCTTTAAACATCCTCTGTATCCAAATATTATGAAGCTTGAAATTTCTCCTGTTTGCCCATATCGTAGATGGGATTTTCTTAGAATGAAAAGTTGTCCCGATATATAAGAAAGGTTCACCTAATTCTCCGGACAACTATAGACCAATTAGCTTGCTATCAATACCAGGAAAGCTGTATGCAGACCATCTATAATCAAAACTTTGTAGCTGGAGTTGCAACCTGTTAATATCAGGTCCTGAACAAATTGGCTTTAAAAAAGGTTCATCTACATTACATCTTGCATACATGCTTTCCTTTCTTGCTGACAAATATTCATCATATGCTAAGGGAAAATTATTTACTTCTTTTATGGATCTGAAAGCTGTATTTTATAATACATCCCACACAAGGCTTTGAAACAAACTAAATCAGTTGGGAATTCCCAAGCAACTATTACAGTTGTCGAAGGCTTTCACGGTCAGAGTTCATTGGTTCTTGTAGGTTATCCGGGCTGTGTAAAGAAAATTCCAAGACCACGGTTACACAGCCCGGATAACCTACAAGAACTATTACAGTTGATTGTTTCTTTACACTCTTCATCTTCCATGAGAGTAAGATGTCCCATAACCGGTCATTTCTCAAATCTGGGTCCAGTCACAAAAGGAGTAAGACAGGGATGTGTTCTGGCCCCAGATCTATTTAACCTCTGTTTATATGACTTACCTAACAAATTGCAAGCTAACCACTTCCATGCTCCTAGTCTGGCTATTCACCCAATACCAATTCTACTTTATGCAGATGATACAGCCCTTTTCCTACTGGAGGGTGGGATTAAGACGTCTTCTCTAAACATTTGCCTCATACTGCCATAACAATCTGCTTACAATTAACTATACTTACAATCAAAAATTATGTGTTTTCAGAAATGTCCGCAATGACGCAAAGTAAACTACTGGGTTTTGGATAGGCATAAGATCAAGCAAATGTCGAACTTCAGTTACTTAGGCTTTCACTTTGCCTCTTCCAATAAGTGGAAATGTCATTACTTTCATCTTCTTGAGACTACTAAAGTACATTTAGCTATAATTATGAGATTTTTTAATCATTCAGGAGGGCAATTTATTCCTTTTGCTCTAGAAGTCTATAAGGCAGAAAATAGATCTTTTTTGCTCTGTGGAGCACCAATCTGGTTTTCTGAACTTTCCTCTAAAATTGAATCTTTACAATCAAAATTCTTATGTGCCATCTTTCAAGCGCCTAATTGTATTTCAAACTCCAACTTATATTTAGAGGCTGGCCTTGGTTCCATCTCCCTGTTAGCATGGAAAGCTGTAGTGAAATTCAGATTTTTCCTATTAGATCAGGATTTTCTTCCTGATCTTTTAAAATGGAGTGAGCTTGTTGTGGTTCTCAATATATTTAATATTATAAGTATAGCTTATTGACAAACTGCAGCATTGACCTAAAATCCAAGTTAAAATTTAAGATTTCAAATGTAAGCCTGCATTGAGGCAGACATTTGAGAAAAACAAGTTGTTTGTGAGACAGGATGTTAGACCACAAAAACCACAGCACAAGGTCAGATACCATGTTCCCAGATATTGTATAGTCATTTGAAGTCTGGAATTAGCTAAAACAAGTTGTCAAGGTTTGATAATGCCAAGTAGTAGAAAACAAGTTTATCTGTTTCCGTGGTTTTCCCTAGCTTTCAAGTCTATTATGATAATGACTTATTTTGTCTTTGTGGTTTCAAGATAAATGTGAATAACAAGTTTATTTGTCTTTTGTGGTTAATAAGCCTTGAAGATGAAAGTGTGAGAAAGGAAATATGTTTGGATTATTCCTTTTACATCTGGTTGACTGATATGAGATCAAAGGTTGGGAAAGGTATTTGATTAGGGAAGTTTTGTCATATTGATACAAGTGATGTCTTTTGATGTCTGGGAATATTGGAAGATTCTCGTAACAATTTCTACTGATTTCCAAAGTAATTTTCATTGGTTCTCATAGCAAATGACCTCTAAAAAGGATATATAATGTGGCTTGAAATGGTGAAAAGTAGGAGATCCTCGCCCATTGATGCCTATATGCTGTTAGGTAGTGGGAAGGGCTCCCCAACATGACTCTTTAAAGGTATGGATTTCTGAATTTTATTTCTGTGTACCTGTATCCAGATCTATACTATTTTTGCTAGAATATGTTAATTTTTTCATGCAAACAACTCTCAGGTATTTTTGTGATTTTATATTTTTCTTTTTCATTTTTTACTGAAGTAACTATAATAAAAAGGATTTTTTTTAATTCAAAGTTTGTATCATTGCTTGGGGTGACTTGGTGAAATAAGATAAAGTATTTTTCAGTGAAATACAAGATCTAAAAACCTTAGTCACTTATCACAGCAAATGACTACTTCAAGCTTGACCCCTTTGTGTCTTCTTGGACAAAGATAGTAGATGAAAGACTTTCAAGCTTACAGATTTCCTACCAAAGTTTTCACTCACTTTCCTCTAGTAATGAACCAGATACAGATTTAGAACGTAGGGACCATCGTGAATTATGTGGTGTAGCCAAAAGGAAACGTGCTCCTTCTTCCTGGGGACAGATTACCCCATCTTTTCCAGTGCTTCCAGACTATCCTAACTATTCCAACCTTTGGAAGACTTTTTTTCTTGGCCAGACATAATGCCTTACCTCTCAACAAATTCTTTGGCAGATTCTTAGTCCAATCAACCAGAAAGGCAAAGACAGAAACACCCATTTTTTATTCAGTTGTGATTTATATTCTTCTTTAAGATACTCTTTTATCACTCCATGGATTTCATACTTTCCTATTTATTCTCATGATTACAATTTACTTTATCTGCTGTCTGTTAAAGATAAGTCTATTACTCTATCTGTTGTTAATTACTTAGCAGCTGCCTTGAAGGTACGCCGAAAGTTATAACCAAGTTACACCTAAATGCTCATCTGCATACCGGTGCTCTTTTTGCACTGGAACTGGAACATACGTTTGTCCCTCATGCCAATTTTGGAATGTGCCTTTATTACAAGACATGATTCCAGATTTTGAATGAATCTTTTCTAGATTAACCCTTTTATAAGAGCAAGCACGTTATAATCTTACCATCCATTCACCTTCACAAATTGCTAGGGTTTGTTTACTTAGCATGTTCATTAATATAACAGAGATTGCATAAATTACTATTTGTTATTATGTGGAAAACAAATAAGATGTTACCGAGTACACAGTATGTCAACAGTGAAAGATGCTTATTTCGTCTCTATGTCATTCAGAACTCCTGAACGTTGTCATCTGCTGAAGCTGAAGGGTGAGAGATTAAAAACAGATGAAAGGAAGTATTCTCCTCTGAGGCTCCGGCGTCTTGAGCTGTGGGTTATTTTCTTCCATCTTCAGGGTAGGCAGGACTAATATTTTTTCTAACTTCCTGTCTACCCTTGGCGGGAAATAGCCTGCAAAACCTCAGTTCCATCCTGCCTCTAGGGGTAGCAGGTTGCAGAGAAGAAAGCTCTGTGCTCCTGTGCTAGGGCTTAGGATTTCTGTCTTACGCTTGTGTCCCGTAAGTCTCTTACCTTGTGTCCTTCTCTCCATCCTCCGTTTACCGTTCCCAGTCGCTAGTCCCGTGTGTACTGTGTACTGTAGTTAATTATTGTCTTTCCCCGGAGTCCCCTCCGGAGGTTTTTTCAAAATGGCGGACGCCATCTTAGAAAGGGAGGATGACCTCCTCTCCGAACAGGATTACCACCGGGGGCTGGTCGCATCTGCCCCGAAGGAGCCCCTTCCCCCAACGACCATGATTGCGGTTCATTAGGGGGAAAGCAAAAGGAGGGCTCTCCGCAGAGCAAGGGAAAGGTGCCGGCCGCGCCAAAAGCAAAAAAGGCACGAAAAACCACGGCACAGCTCCTGACCACAAAAAAGCGAAAGCGCACCTCAAAATCCAGCGTGGGGGCGAGAGCCGGGAAGAAACTACCCACCTTCTCACCAAAGGTCCACAGCATGCCGCTGGCAGCCCCCACGGTACCACCCATGGAGGCCAGCACGTCTCTCCCGTCGGGAGCTGGTAACTACCCCCCCTTTGTCGGCAGCAGGCGGGAGGCTTTTAACACAGGAGGAGGCTGATGGCTGGGTAAACCTGGCCCTCCAGTGGCAATGGCAGGCCTTTCAGATGAGAATTCCACCTTTTCCCTGGGAGGGCCCTGCCGCCCCACTCCTCACTTCTCAGCCCATTCCAAAACCTTTGAAGAGAGAGAAAGGTCCCCGATAATACCGGAACCTTTGACTTCTGGCCACTGGCCCACTAAGGCTGCATTAAAAGTGAACACTGGGGAGACCCTTCCCAATGAGTCCCATGAGTCCACCATGGATTCTGAGGACGAAAGATAGGAAGGCGAGTTCGACTCAGAAGATGAGTCACCTCCTCCTAAGGAATCTCAGAACCAGCTATGTAATGGGGAAGATTACCAAGGCCTTCTAGCTAAAGGTATTCTGGCCCTCGACCTGAATGAAGAGGATAGTGAACTCACTGATGTTCCTACTCCCAAGCTTAAGCAAGGGGTGGCAGAATGCTTTCCTAGGAGGCACTCTCGCAACCACCTGGTCCCTTTTCCAGAGTTTTTCTTCAGGGCAGTTCAGGAGGAATGGGACAACCCAGCCTCTAACAGACAAATGCCACCTAACGTTAAAACATTGTATAATCTAGCTCCCCATGCCATGTCTTTACTAAAAATACCACTAGTGGATGCCCCAGTAGTGGATATACAGACCCCAGGCCTCATCCCTGAAGATGGGAAGGGATCACTGAGAGATCAATTAGATCAAAAATGTGAAGCATTGACCAGAAAGGCCCATGAGTCTTCATCGCTAGCCATTCAAGGTAGCGCAACCACGTCCATATTCGCCAGGGCTTCTTACTTGTGGATAAAGAAGCTTATCCAGTTGATACCACCAGAGAATCGTAGAGTAGTAGGAGGCCTTGACAGAGTCCTGAATGCCGTCACCTAATGGCGGATGCTTCATTGGACACGATGTCCCTGGTTGCACGATCCATGGCCTCGGTTTCATCCATAAGAAGGGCTTTATGGTGAGAGCATGGCCTGCGGATTTTAGGGCAAAAACCACATTGATGTCCTACCTTATTCAGGAGGGCAGACTTTTTGGTGAAAAACTGGACAAAATTCTTATCGAAACTAAGGATAAGAAACAAGCTCTGCCCAAACAGATGAAAAAGGAGTCACCACCTCCTTCATACCCATCCTTTTGGACCTCAAGGGCCCCATTCAGATACCAATCAGAGTACAGAAGGGGATCATGGAATTCCTCCCGGCCCTTTCGGAGGGGAGGGGTGGTAGATTCCAAAGGTCAACAAACCAACAGCCCCGCCCCGATAAAGGGGACAAATTTCCCAAGAATAATCCCCAATGACAACTGCACACTAGAAGTGGGAGGAAGGCTTCAATACTTCCAGGAAAAATGGGCCTCCTCAAATCAGGACCAATGGGTACAAAAAAATCATATCACAGGGATACCTCCTGGAATTCACATCACAACCAAGAGACCGATTCATTCGATCCCCCATCCCCTTCAAACAGGAAAAACAGGCCAGGACACTCAGTGCAATCCAGCACTTTTTAACAATCAAAGCCATAGAGCCAGTTCCCAAATTAGAAAGACACCAGGGGATTTATTCAATATTCTTTACAGTCCCCAAAAAGAACCATCCTCAACTGAAGGGCCATCCTCAACTTAAAATACCTAAACAGGCGGATGGCCCGCAAACACTTTCGCATGGAAATCGTCAAATCCATTGTGGAATCTCTACATCCGAATACATTCATGACGGCAGTAGATTTGACGGAGCCATACCTCCATGTGCCCATCCATCCCTCACACAGGCATTTTCTTTGCTTCACATATGGCCACTCACATTTCCAATTCAGGGCTCTCCCCTTCGGTCTAACATCGGTACCGAGGGTGTTCACAAAAATTCTGGTGTCAGTCATTGCCTTACTCAGACAAGAATGTGTCCAGGTACACCCGTACCTGGACGACATATTGATTTGTGCAAAATCCAAACAACAATCCAATCAGCACACAACATGGGTAATCCAAGTCCTCCAGGACCACGGCTACCTAATCAACTTCAGCAAAGGCAATCTCAGACCTTCCCAGTCCATGATCCACCTGGGGGTCAGGATAAACTCAAAACACAACTCGCTATCCCTTCCCTCAGAGCGCATACAAAAAAATTATAGGCTTAGCATCAACCATAGCCAAATCACGAACATCCAAACTCATGACATTAGCGAGGCTGTTAGGAGGACTCATGATTGCATGCATAGCCGTGGTCCCTTGGGCCTGTTTCCGGTCCAGACCACTTCAGTGGCAGCTCTGACCTTTTCAAAAGGATATAGCGAGGAAGAAGGACAGGGTTGTTATGCTCTCCCTCAAAACCAGGAAGAGTTTGCGCTGGTGATCTCTTCAGTCAAACCTTACCAAACCCACTCACTACATTCACCAGGAACCAGTAAAAACCTTTACAGACGCCAGTCTGGAAAGGTGGGGAGCCTCCCTCAACTCACACACGACACAGGGTTGCTGGTCAACACAAGAAGCCTCTCTACACATCAATCTGTTAGAGTTGAGAGCTGTAAAACTTGCTCTGCAAGTTATTGCTCCGCTACTCCGAAATTCCCACATCCTCGTGAGAACGGACAACATTTCGACCAAGGCTCACATAAACAAGCAGGGAGGGTCCAGATCATCAACCCTCCACCGCGAGTCAGAGCAGATTTTCCTGTGGGCCCAAGCCAACCTCAAATCTATCTGGGCAGAGCACATCAAAGGGATCCTCAACATCCAAGCGGACCAGCTAAGCTGCCACTTCGTAGACGAAGGGGAATAGTCCTTGGATCAGGAAGTCTTTCGGCAAATTACCATCAAATTTGGCGATCCCTTAGTAGACTTGTTCGCCTCCACCGAAAACTTCAAAGTGCCAAGGTTCTTCTCAAGATATCACCATCACACGGCGGAAGGCATAGACGCCCTTCTGAGCCTTTGGCTACGGGGACTGCTATATGCCTTTCCCCCTCTGCCCATTATGCCAAAAGTCCTTCGAAAGATCCAGACCGAGCGGGCCAATGTCCTCTTAATAGCCCCATTTTGGCCACGAAGACCCTGGTTCGCGACCATTCGCCAAATGTCATGCCAGGACCCATGGAGAATTCCGTCTCAATGGGGCACTCTCCGCCAGGGTCACCTAGTTCACGCAGACCCCCAATGGTTCTGCTTGACCGTCTGGCACTTGGGAGGAGATCTTTACTAGATAGGGGTTACTCTACAAAAGTAGTGGACACCATACTAGAGGCCCGTAGACCCGCTACCAAACGCATTTACAATACCTCATGGAAGGCTTTTGTGCGCTGGGCAAGAAGAAAAAAGGTTGACCCACTAAAGCCGGGAGTGCAACAACTACTGGAGTTTCTCCAGGAGGGGGTGCATCTAAAACTTTCAGCCTCCACATTACGCAGACAGGTCGCAGCAATCATTAGTCATTCCCTCAATAGAAGGGGTCCCATAAGCGAGACACCAACACGTTAACGCCTTTTTGAAAGGGGTCAAACAAAGTCAGCCTCCCGTCACACATCGCTTCCCATGATGGAATCTCACCTTAGTGCTCAAGGCTCTTACAAAACCACCGTTCAAGCCACTTCGCTCGGTCTCCTTAAAATACCTTCGCATGAAGGTCCTTTTCCTGATTGCAATTACATCGGCCAGACGGGTTTCCGAATTAAGGGCTCTGTCTATACGTAAGGGGCTTTGTGTGTTTCACAAAGACAAAGTTGTCCTTACATCTGATCCCACATTCACTCCAAAGGTGAATTCACAGGTCACAAGAAATCAATCTCCCATCCTTCTGTCCAAGGCCATCCTGCCCCAAGGAGCATTCCTGGCATTCCTTAGATCTACACAGAGCCATACGTATTTTTATTAACAGAACAGAGGAAATTAGAAAAACAGACTACATGTTTATTGGGATTACCAACCCCAACAAAGGGGAAAGAATGTCTACCACAACGATTAGCACTACTCTTAAACTTTGAATCTCGGAGGCCCACAAGGCCTCGGGAGTTCCTGTCCCTGAGGGTATCACCGCTCAATCGCTATGTAGTGCGGCCACCACAGCGGCATTCAATAGGCAGGCTCCGGTAGAGGAAATCTGCCGGGCTGCGACCTGGGCATCAGTGTCTACCTTTATAAAGCACTAACGAATAAATACTTGGTTGTCTGCCCAAGCTGCCTTTGGTCGCAGAGTGTTGCAACTAGTAGCAGAAGAAGGTTCATAACCCACCCATTAGGGGAGCTCTTATAGGTCCCACAGCTCAAGACTCCGGAGCCTCAGAGGAGAATGGAGCCTTAATTACTTACCATGACAGCTCCTTCTCTTCTGAGACGAAGGCGTCTTGCCCACCTGGGACAAGGCCTAAAAATATGAACCTTCCCTTCTCACGTTTGAGGTGTTTTAAATTACAAATTATAGAACTCGCTCACTTTTCCCCAGGTACATCAATAGGTTTGTCCTTAGGAACGTTGTTATATCAAAGTTGATGAAACAAATCCTTTGGTTTTAAAATTTTCCGCTGTTGATGTTGTCTATGTTATATCTTTTGTGTTTTTTATCAACAAGTTTTCACTCCTGTCATAATAGCTAGGCAAGACTGTAACTGAGGTTTTGCAGGCTATTTCCCGCCAAGGGTAGACAGGAAGTTAGAAAAAATATTAGTCCTGCCTACCCTGAAGATGGAAGGAAATAACCCGCAGCTCAAGATGCCTTCGCCTCAGAAGAGAAGGAGCCGTCACGGTAAGTAATCAAGGCTCCATTTCTTCACAGAATGCATAGTTGAATTGTGGGACTCTGTGCCCCAGGATGTGGTGATGGCTGCCAACTTGGAAGGCTTTAAGAGGGGAGCGGACATGTTCATGGAGTACAGGGCTAACCATGGCTACTAGTCAAAATGGCTACTAGTCATGATGCATACCTATTCTCTCCAGGATCAGAGAGAATACAATACACCTATTGTATTAGGTGCTGTGGAACATAGGCAAGATAATGGTGCTACAGTCGTCCTGCTTGTGGGCTTCCTGGAAGCACCTGGTTGGCCAATGTGTGAACAGACTGCTGGATCTGATGGGCTTTGGTCTGATTCTGCACGGCTTTTCTTATGTTCTTATCTAAGATTTCTTCTTTTTCTTTTTTTGCAGGGTACTGCCCTTTGCCACCAACTCCAGAACATGCTAAAAGAAAAGATTTTGGACCATTGACGAAATTTCCCATTGGGATGGTAATACAATATGACTGTGATAGAGGACATAAACGTGTTCCTCACATTAGCAATTCCATTCGCTGTGATGTTAATTCACAGTGGACACAACCTAAAGAGTTTTGTAAAGGTAATCCTTTCTTTTTGCTTTTGACAAACTGAATAATTTTTGGGCTGATAGGGTCAACACCAGGTGCAAATCAAATAAAATATGTTTCTGGTATGCCTATATTAATAATGTTGTGATTAATAGAAATTTTAGGTTTTTTTAAAACCCTTCCTTGTAGGTGGAGATGCATGGCACTTTGAAATTCACTCATACTTCCAGAAGTATGGAAATTGTAATACTGCACGGTAGGCCATCAGTATGATGCACCGAGGCTATGAAAAGTAAAAACAGATTGCTTATCTGTAACTGTTGTTTTTCGAGTGATGATCTCTGAATGTATGATGTTATGGTTCTCCATGTTTCTCCAGCATAATTTCTAGACCCTAGCTTCTCTCCAGATGGTTGGATCCATTTTGGAAGGGCAGCTTCAGGATACTACTCCAGAGGTTTATTCACCATTCCCGCTCTGAGGGAAGGCCATCTTACAGCTTGGGCTATTTTTGCCTATTGCTAGGGGAGGCAGGACTAATTTTCTATTTCCTGTCTCCTGGGCGGGAATAGCCCGAGCTTCCACTTATTCTCCTGCGCTGCTGGGGAGACCACGTAGTCAGCAGAGCTCTGCTTTCCTGCACCTTTAGGCTAGCCCAGGATACATTTTCTGTTTCCTATTCTATTCTATTTTCCTCTTGTGTTATTTCTGTTCTCATACCTATATATATAAAAAAAGATTTTTTCTTTCCTGTCCTTCTGGAGTCCTTCTCCCTTTATGGCATGCAAGCTCAGGCTGCACTAGAGTCTGCCGCCTTAAACGGTCGAGAGGAGGTCAGCTATTTGTCGGAGGCTGATTATGATTGAGCCCTGCGATTGCACACAGCCACAACAAACGAAACGCCCTCCGTTTGCCGCCTTGGCGTTCTTTCGGAGAGGCAAGAGGTGCCTGTTGCGCAGCCCAATGATCGGGCTCTCCACAAGAAAGCCTTCAAGAAGAGACAAAATGGCGGGCGCCCAAAAAAAGGCGCCAAAAAGCCGTGGCCCCGAAGAGCGATTCTGGCACCGTGGCAGCGGTCTGTATCAGTCTCCCCACCTCCGTGGGCATGGAGGGAAGATCGCAGACCTGTAGCTCCTGTCCCTGCTTGAAGACAGCCACAGGTAAGGTGACTCTTTCCCCGGGCGAGCCAGCGGGAGAGAGAACAGTAACCGTAGATCGCGTGGTGGCCATGATAGCTCAGGCTCTTGCTGCCCAAAAGCAACCCATCCCGCCTGATTTCCCCTCCCTTTGATAGCTCCCCGAGGCATTTCAGTGGGAGAGATGTGTGCTGCAGCCATGCAGAGGGCATGAGTCCCTGGCTAGCTAAAACAGCTATGAAAAGTAATTACACTCAACCTTCCCTTAATGCTCTACATGATCATGCCTCAGTGTATTCATCTGAGGGCAGTATCAGAGAAGAGGGAGAGTGTAACTCCAACATGGAAATTACGATGGTTGAGGGAAACATTCCTCGTTTATTTTCTATGAAGGACTATCAGCCCCTCCTTTCCAAAGCCCTCTCTGCTCTTGAGCTCAATGATGAGACTGAAACCGTGGAGGAATCCAAAGCCCAGGTTTGGCCAAAGGGCACTAAGTCCTACTTTCCCAGAGTAAACCAACAAATCAAAAGGGTTCCCTTGCCAGAATATTTTCAGCAGGTGATCAGAACTGAGTGGGATAAACCCACCATTAATAGACAGTTCCCTGCAGCTACAAAAAAGCTGTACCACATGTCATCGTCAGCCATGGAGCTTTTTAAGTTACCAGTAGTTGGTGTTCCTGTAGCAGCTCTGCAGTCACCGGAACTTCCAGCAGATGTTGGGATGGGCTGCATAAAGGACCCATTAGATCGGAAGATGGATTTTCTATCCAGAAAGGTCCATGAGGCTGCTACCTTGACACTGCAGGCTAACACCACTGCAACTATCATTGCAAGGGCATCACATGCCTGGGCAAAAAAGTTATCCAGCTGCTCCTGGGGGCAGATCAGAGAGTGACAGAGGGAGTGGACAGAGTCCTTAAGGCCTCTGCTTTTCTAGCTGATGCCTCCCTGGATGCTCTTTTCTTCTCAGCTAGATCACTTGCTGCTAATGCAGCCATTCGCAGGGCTCTTTGGCTAAGAGCCTGGCCCTTTGACATTAAGCGAAAACACCCCTGCTTGCATACTCTCTGCAGGGTGGCAAACTATTCGGAGAAAGGCTAGATAATATGTTAACAGAGACAAAAGATTAGAAACGCATCATGCCCAAGCCTCAGAGAAAGGAATACAAATCTTTCCAGCAGTCCTTTCGACCCAATCATGCCTTGCCAAGATTTAGACAGGATCAAAGACATTCGTTTTGGTCGGGCAACCGTCAGTCCTTTCGATGCCCAGGCAGATTCTCATGTCCCTTCCAAAACCAACAATTTCGGGGGGACAAAGGGGATAAATTTCCTAAGTCAGGCAAGCAGCAGTGACGCCACGACTGCACCGGTGGGTGGAAGGTTGCAGCTCTTCCTCCCACGATGGAGACTCTCCCAGCCAGATGCCTGGGTGCTGCAAGTTACCAAAGGGTACCAAATAGAATTAAAAACCACTCCAAAAGATCGTTTTGTCCCATCACCAGCAGTCCATTACACTGCCAAACATGCAAGGACCATGGATGCCATTGCCCCCTTGCTACAAATTGGAGCTATAGAGAGGGTGCCCTCAGCGGAACTCTGAGTGGGTATCTATTCGATCTTCTTCGCAGTCCCCAAGAAGAATAGGGACTGGAGGGCCATCCTAGACCTGAAGTACCTGAACAGGTTCGTGCAGACCAGGCACTTCAGAATGGAAACCCTCTCCTCCATCATAAAGGCGATGCAGCACGGTGCATACATGACATCCATAGACTTGCAAGAGGCATACCTACATGTCCCGATCCATCCTACCCATTGGAAATATCTGAGATTTGCCTACATGGGCCTTCATTTTCAGTTCAGGGCCCTCCCGATTGGCCTGGGGTCAGCCCCCAGGGTGTTCTCAAAGGTACTAGTGACCTGGCCTCGTTGCTGCTGGCCTCCCTGCCACCGCTGCTGTCGTACCCTGGGCTGGGCTCAGTGCTGCTGCTGGCGGAACCCTTCGAGGGGGGTGGCAGGGAAAAACCCAAACCCAAAAGCCCCCCCCCCCCGTGCGCATCAGCAGGGCTGAAGGTTTTCTGTTTCGTCCGCACGCACACGGCTGGCTTCTTCCTCTCTCCCCCCTCCCTATCACCGCCCAACAGCTGACAGGCAGTGGGGAGGCCAGCAGCCATGAGGCCGGGCCTCCTCCTTCTCCAGGCTTCTGCAGCAGCTCCTCCTCGCCACCTTCCTCCTCCTCATCCCCCTCAGGCGGCTCCCAAAAGTCCAGCTCCAGGCCGCCGCCGCCATCATCCTCCTCAGGCACCTCTCCCCGGCTGTTTTCGCCTGCCTCCTCCGGGCGCTTGCGGAGGGCCAGGCGGCCCCTCAACAGCCTCTCGTCTGCCAGAGAAGGGCCTGTCATCTCCCTCCCTCTGTTCTTTCTCCCCCTCCCCCTCTCTCTCCCCCTCCCTTTCTTTCTTCCTTCCTTTCTCCCTTTCATCCTTTCTTCCCAGTTTCTTCCTTCTCTTTCCTTCCTTCCTTCCTTCCTTCCTTCCTCCCTTCCTCCCTCCCTCTCTCTTTCTCTCTCTCTCTCTCGTCCTTCTTGACTTTTTTATGGCAGAATTTGAAGCGTGTCAGTGCGTTTCAGTGCCTGTGCTCTTAGAATTGACCCCTTCCTGAGAAGAAGTATGTTATTTTATTCAGTTAGACTCTTAATAAGCAGGACTCAACTGCTTTCTTACAAGAAGTAAGCTTTTTATTGAATAGCCTCAAAAATATGTAAAATATGTATATGTATGTACAGTCTTAATATGATATAGTATGTATGTATGTAGATGGTTACAAAGTCTTAAAATGTTACAAGAGTTCAGACCTTATGAGTCTTAAGCATGTTCATGTTACAAGCAATCTTAAACTCTATTTTATACCTTTATGTGAGAGTTTCAAGCCTTAAAATAATATTTCATTCAGAAAATATAACAGTTTCAGAAATCTGTAAAATGGTTAGTTCAGTAAAATAAGATTTGATTTAGTTAAAAGTATCTTAATTCAAAGTATCTAGAATATCATAAGAATAAGTAGGCATACTTTACCCAATCATGTCATCTATGATGCTCTCCAGTCCATAAGGACTAGAGAGATCTGAGAGTCCCAAGTACATGCTCAGAATGGGTAGACCTCTAAGGCCCTTTATTCTCAACCCATGTAAGGACTTAATAGATCTTAGTGAAAACTAAGAATGGATCTCAGTGCCTCCATACAAAGGATGGAGAGATCTATAAGAAGGGAGCTAGGGAGCTCTTAGAACCTCCATGTCTATGCAAAGACTTGGAAGGATCTAAGCTCCTCCAGTTCTTAAGGACTGAAAAGCTCTAAGGACTGAAAAGCTCTACGCAAGGATCAAGGTCTGAGAGCTTACATCCCATGCAAGGAATGGAGAGATTCATGAGCATCCAACCTATGCAAAGGTTGAAGATCTGGAAGCTCTAAGAACCCCTGACTTTAGGCTAGAAAGCTCCTTCTTTTTTATGTTTTCAAGATCAGTTTTTTCCAACTATCTGATCTTTGAGATGCACTCTGAGGTTGCGCACAACTGCTGTATTCCTTTGACCGTAAATTTCCTGGATATTACCATATAAGGAGTTCCTCTTCCAGCAGCACATATACTAAACAGTCAGTTTGTGTCTTTGTTATACCTCTATAATGATTAGTTTTTACCAGCATTCTCATCTCCTAAAGAACACTATAAAAATGAATATATTTTCAACATAATACTTCAGCTCTTTCATATTTAAACTTAAAAACCCAATATAACATTATACAACACCATTAGACAGCTGTTTTAGACAGCTGTTGCTGACTAGTCATTGTGAGGTAACAGTTTGAAAAGTACAACTGTAATAATCCAAAAGAATAGAAATCCAAAAGTGTAGAAATCCAAAAACGCAATCATAAGGAGTCTCTTGGCCAAACATGTCTAGGCTTGTCCAGCTTAAAGGGAATCAAACCTCTAAATGGCTTCACCATGAACTTTAAATAGGAAAATTCTACAAACTCATCTGTTCCATATGTTCCTATTGGCTTCTATATGGCCTATTGGTACAGGGCTGTAACAAATTAATTTCTTTCTTACGTTTCTGTTTTACTTCATCTTAGAATAATAATGTATCATTTAATGGGATCTTAGATAGTGAATATATTCCATTCAAATTTACTGGAAGTATATTAATTCAGTAATTTTGTTCCCCCTTCTTTTCCTCCCCCCCTCCCGGTATTGCTCCTGCTGCCGCACTAGATTTAAGTACTGCACCTTCAAGTTTTGGATTTTGACGACTTTCTTCTTCCCTGTCTTTCTTTTTCTCAGTTATTGTTGTTTCTTCTTCCTTTTATGTATTTTCCAGCTTCTCCAATTTAGAACTATGAGTTCTTTCTTCTTCTGTTAGTTCTTGTATGAGTCATTCAGCCTGTTCTGTCATTGTTATGTTCTTTTTGCCTTTTCTAGAGCAAATGGAATTTTCCACCGGTATCTTACTTGTCTTTCTTGTAACATTCATATCAGTCTTCTTTATTGTCCTTAAGGATAAATCTTGAAATATCTGTATCTCTTTCCCCTCAATTTTAAGTGGCTTCTTTCTATGCTGAGATAGAATTATAGAATCATATAATCATAGAGTTGGAAGAATCATATAATCATAGAGTTGGAAGGGACCACCAGGACATCTAGTTCAACCCCCTGCACAATGCAGGAAACTCACAACTACCTCCTTTGTCTTTGTATGGATAAAGGTGACTACCGTATATACTCGCGTATATGCCGAGTTTTTCAGCCCAAAAAAAGGGCTGAAAAAGCCGGCCTCGGCTTATATGCGGGTCAATACGGTAGAGGGGGGAGGGAGGAGGGAGGGGGAACTTACCATTGCCGCTGCCATCGCTGCCGGGTGCGCCCGGCTCCCCTTGGCCAGGAGCGCCCTGGAAGGGCCTCCTGCAGCCGAGGGAAGGCTGCACCTCCGCCGCCGCCGGGCGCACCCAGCTCCCCCCGGCCAGGAGCACCCTGGAAGGGCCTCCTGCAGCCGAGGGAAGGCTGCACCTCCGCCGCCGCCGGGAGCGCCCGGCTCCCCCCGGCCAGGAGCGCCCTGGAGGGGCCTCCTGCAGCCGAGGGAAGGCTGCACCTCCGCCGCCGCCGGGTGCGCCCAGCTCCCCCCGGCCAGGAGCGCCCTGGAAGGGCCTCGTGCAGCCGAGGGAAGGCTGCACCTCCGCTGCCGCCGGGCACACCCGGCTCCCCTTGGCCAGGGGCACCTGTCGCCTTCGCCGGGCCTGGAGCGGCCTAGGAGCGGCCTGCGGGGGCTCCTGGGCCACAGGGGGCCCCCCGCCACCGCCGCCTGCCTGCACACCTGGAAAAGGTAAGCCTGTGGGGGGGGAGGGGTTATAAGCCGACCCTCGGCTTATATGCGGGTGCCTAATTTTTCCCCATTTGGGGAGAAATTAGGCACCTCGGCTTATACGCGGGTCGGCTTATAAATGGGTATATACGGTAATATATCTCAAGGTACCTTGTGCTGTGACGCATATTTAGAGGTAATTGTAAAGCTCCGACCTCTTTTTTTATAATATTTTTATTGACAGAAAAAGAAAACGTTTTTTAAAAAATAAAGAAATTACAGAAAAAATGGAAAGAAAAAGGATTTTAAACCAAGTTAAAACAAGTTAAGAGAAAAACAACAACAACAAAATGTAATAGAATTAAAAGTAAAAGTCCCCTTCCCTCCCTCGTGTTTTGTGCCCCCCCCATTGTGATTTCCGGAGAAGTACCCCTTAACTTTATATCATCCAGTATATATTTGGTTTCCCTTTGTTACAATATTTTATTTACAACTCTTTCACAATCTTCATAAAATCAATCTTTGTCGTGTTAGCCCAGTGTACAAAGGCCTAATGTCAATCTCTTTTAAACTCTTCTACATGGTTTCCATGTAGACTATTAGTTAATTTGGCCATTTGTACAAAATATAATACTTTATCTCTCCAATCCTTCAAACGAAGCCTAGTTTCTCCCTTCCAAGTTTTAGCTATTGTTATTCTTGCAGTCGCAAAATTATAATGACAGATCATCTTATCTGGTTTCTCCATTTCTTTTGGTAATAGGCCTATTAGGCAGGATTCCGGTTTCCGTTTTATGGTCCCGTAAATCAAATTGTTTGTTTCTCTTATTACCTTTTCCCAAATTTTTTTAACTAAATCGCAGGTCTACCAGATGTGGAAAAATGTGCCTTTATGTTCTTTATATCTCCAACATTTATCAGAAATAGATTTATCTATTTTGGCCAATATTTCTGGGGTTATATACTATCTGTAATACATCTTATACATATTCACTCTTATACTACTAGCAACTGTAAATTTAATTTTTCCCCCAAAGTTTTTCCCAATCTTCCAGATAAATAGTATGTCTTATATCTACTGCCAATGCTATCATAACCTTTTTGACTCTTTCTTGTTCTAGATTGTATTCTAATATCAGTTGGTACATTTTGGAAATCATACCTTTATTTTCTGATTCTAATATTACCTCCAAAGTTGACTTCTTATCTATAAACCCTAACCTTTGATCTTTTTGAAATATATCATTTAATTGGCAATATTTAAACCAATCTGAAATACCTAATTCTTCCTTACTTTTTAATTTCCATTGACCATTTTCATACTGTATATATTCTCTATAAGTCTTGCAATGAGGGTCCATATTAGGACCTCTTCTTGAAAAAGCCTCCAGGGGTCTAAGCCATCCTGGAGTTTTAAATTCAAAACCTCTCTTGTATCTTTTCCAAACTTGTAAAAAACCCACTCTTATAACATGATACTTAAAATCTTTATTCACCCTATCTTTATCATATCATAAATACGCATGCCAGCTGAATCTCATATTATATCCTTCTAAATCTAATAATCTGGGGTTTTCTAATATAATCCATTGCCTTTTTTTTATATATATAAATTTTATTAGGTTTTATACTATAAATTTTCCATTGCAATAAACAACATCTATAACAATATAAAATTTCAATTCTAACTTGAAGTTGTTATAATTCCATAACATATAATAATAAAAAAAAGAAAATGGAAAATCTGTGACTTCCCCTTCACCTCTATCTGCCTCTTAATAAAAAGTTCATCCCGTCGTAGTTAATCTAATCTTAATACTCTATCAATATCATTTAACAAAAAGAAAACCATAATCTGTTGGTAACTATAATTATACTTATTCATTATAAAAAAAACATAAAAATCCTCTGGATCAGATTAGAAAATATTCTTCCATTTTTCCCAATTTTAGCTCATATTCACAATAATGAATCCACGCCTCCCATTCCCCCAAAAACCGAGCCTCACTTTCTTCATTTAAAATAGCTGTGAGTTTTGCCATTTCTGCCACTTCAAACATTTTAACAATCCAGTCTTTTTTCTCGGGAAATTCAATCCCTTTTCATTTCGCTGCATAAAGCAGTCTCGCAGCTGTTGTGGCATAAATCAAAAAGGTTCTTTGTGTTAATAAATCGTCTGGAATCATACTCAATAACATCATTTCTGGTGTTTTGGGTATATTTTTTTGTAAGATTAGTCTCAATTCATTGTAGATCATGTCCCAAAAGTCTTTAGCTTTATCACAGGTCCACCACATATGATAAAAGGAACCGATTTCTTTGTTACATTTCCAACAGATAGGGGACATTGTTTTGTAGATCTTTGCAATCTTCTTAGGTGTTAAATACCATCTGTACATCATTTTATAAATGTTTTCTCGCACTGACTGTGCTTTTATTCCTTTTAGGTCTTTAGACCATAGTCGTTCCCATTTATTTAAAGCAATATCATGTCCCACATTTTGAGCCCAATCGATCATAGTTGGTTTAATCGTGTCCTGCTCACAATATATTGTTAAAAGGAGATTATACATTTTAGAAATCAGTTTTGTATTATTATCTAATAGAGTCCTTTGAAAAGAAGATTTTTCTTTAGCAAATCCTTTTTTAACATCTTGTACAAAAACTGATTTAATTTGATAGTATTGGAGCCATTGTAAATCATCCTTAAGAAGTTGGAAATCTTTTAGTGAGCATTTCTTTCCATCCCATTTAATTAGATCTTGATAGGTGATAAATTTGTCTGGTCTAAGTGGGCGCAATGTTAACATTTCTTGAGGCGATATCCACATTGGTGTTTCTGGTTCCAAAATATGTTTATATCTCATCCAAATACGAAATAAAGAGGACCTGATTATATGATTACGGAATGTTGCTTGTAATTTAATTTTATCATACCACAAATAGCCATGCCATCCACTTAAGTTATTATAACCTTCCAAGTCTAGTAAACGTGTATTTGACAAATCCATCCAGTCTTTTATCCATACTAAAGCTACCGCTTCAGCGTAAAGTTGAAGGTTAGGTAATGCTAAACCTCCTCTAGTTTTTAGATCCACTAAATATTTGTAAGCAGTCCTTGGTTTTTTCCCTTGCCAGATGAAATTTGAAATGTCTTTCCTCCAGGTATCAAAGTATTTAGTGTGTGATATTATTGGCAAATTTTGGAATAAAAAAAGCATCCTTGGTAAAACGTTCATTTGGATCGTTGAAATACGTCCCATTAATGACAGTTTTTTATTTGACCATATAATCATATCAGTTTTAATCTTACCCCATAACTTGAGGTAATTGTTAGTTATCAGATCTTTATTCTTTGCAGTAATCCAAATTCCCAGGTATTGAACTTTGTTGGCTTTCTCCCAACCAGTATATGATATAAATTCCTGTTGCTGTATTTCCGGTAAATTTTTAAATATTATCTTTGTTTTTTCTTGATTCACTTTAAAGCCTGATATTTTCCCAAAGTCGTCCAAAGTCTCCCGAAGTATATTCATTGACTGTGTTGGATTCTCCAAAATTAACAGGAGGTCATCCGCGAATGCTCTCAACTTGAATTCATGTTTTTTAATTCTTAATCCGCGGATGTCCTCCATACTTCTTAGTTTCACACATAACGGTTCCAACACCAACAAAAATAAAAGTGGAGACAAGGGACATCCCTGTCTAGTTCCTTTCGTAATTTGGCAATTATCTGACATTGATTCATTAACCAGAATTTTCGCCTGTTGGGAGGTATAGATAGCCGATATACCTTTCTGAAAACGATCTCCAAAATTCAATTTATCCAGAGTCTGTTTTAAAAAATTCCAAGAGACCATATCAAAGGCTTTTTCTGCATCCAAAAATACAAAGGCCGCAGTTTGTTGGATATTCTGATCATAATATTCCAATGAGTCTAGTAAAATTCTTACATTGTCTTTTATTTGCCTACCTGGTATAAAGCCTGCTTGGTCTTCATGTATAAGATCCTTAATAAATTGTTTTATCCTACATGCCAAAACCGAAGCAAAAATTTTGTAATCCACATTTAACAGCGATATAGGTCTATAATTAGATGTTTTTTCTGGATCCCTTCCTTCTTTAGGTATCAATGATATAAATGCATGTGACCAAGTCTCCGGGGATATTCCCTCGTCCAAAATTGCATTATAAAGTAGACCAAAAAAGCCAACTAGATTGTCACTAAATATTCTATAAAATAGTGCAGTAATTCCATCTGGTCCAGGTGTTTTGTCCGTTTTTTGTCTCAGTATTGCTTCTTGTATTTCTTCTCTTGTAACTGGAGCTTCAATACATTCTCTCTGGGTCGTTGATAAAGCTTTCATCTGTATTGAATTTAAGAATTTATCTATTTTCTGCTTTGGAGTATTTTCTTTCTGATATAACTTGGAATAAAATGAAACAAATTCTTTTTGAATTTCTGAAGTTGAATAGACTGGTCCTTTAACAGTTTGGATTTTTGTTATAATCTTCTTTTGAAATGAGTCCTTCAATTGTGTTGCTAAAAATTTTCCTGGTTTATTTGCATATTCAAAATACTTTTGTTTAGCAAGTTTCAAATTTTTATTCATTTCCTCCATTATTACCAAATTTAATTGGTGTTTAGATGCAGAAATCTTTATTTGAATTTCTCTTTTCTCCTCTTCCTGTGTTACCATTACCAATTTCTGCTCCAAATTTTGTAAATTCCAAAGTATATTGTTTGTAAATTGTAGTTGAGTCTTCTTCCAAGCCGAGTGTTTCTGTATCATAAAACCTCTCAAAACAGCTTTAAATGCATCCCAAACTGTATTCAGAGAAGTTTCCCCATTAAGATTTATTTCAAAAAAGTCTTTCATTAAAACCTGTAATTCCTTTTGTATCTTGTTGTCTTTTAGAAGTTTATCATTCATTCGCCATCTAAATGCTTGTTTATTGTTCCAATCAAAAGTAACAGGATTGTGATCAGAAAAAGTTCTAGGTAAGATATGGATTTTACGTAACTGAGTGAAAATTGATTTACTGGCCCATATCATATCAATTCTGGAGTGTGAATCATGTCTCGCTGAATAAAAAGTGTATTCTTTAGCCGTTGTGTTCATTGTTCTCCAAACGTCTTGTAATTCTAATTCTGAAGCCATGGTGAAGAAAGTTTTGGGTAAGCATCCATCATTGACGTCTTTTGCTTTTGATTTTTTATCCAAAGATGGGAGAATAATTCCATTGAAGTCGCCCATCAATAAAATTTGATCTTTTGCGTGTTGGGCTATCAAATCGTGTAGTTTTTCATAGAAGGATTTTTCCCTTCATTGGGTGCATAGATTCCAACCACTATTGTCCTTTGTCCCAATATTTTAGTTCTGATAATTACAATTCTTCCTTCATTATCTTTATATACTAGTTCTGGGCAAAGACTAGGGTGGGCATAAATCACCACTCCCTTTGTTTTAGTTTTAGCTGAGGCGATAAATGCTTGTCCAAGAATCTGTTTCTCCAAATATTTTTTATGCTTTGAAGCTATATGAGTCTCTTGTAGACAAATCAGGGAGTATTTATATTTCTGTAAATATTTGAAAATTCTAGCCCTTTTAGTTTTCTCATTCAGTCCATTTACATTCCAAGAAATTGCTTTTGCCATGATGTAGTATTTTTTAGCAAAATAAAAAGTCTATAATTCGGTACCTCCTTCTGCACCCTGTGCCTCTTCTTCTTCCTCTTCTTCTTCCTCCTTCTCCCCAGGTAATTCTTTAAGGTCCATTTTATATTTTCTCAGAAATTTCCCCACATCTGCTTGAGATAGAATTGTCGTTTTCACTTCCTTGTAGGTGAAAGCCAAACCTTGTGGCATAATCCAACGGTATTTGATACCATTAGCTTTCAATGTAGACACAAAGTCTTTGTAATTATTCCTCTGTGAGAGTAGATGCCTTGGAATATCCTTCAGTAATATAAGAGAGGAATCTCCTGCTGACACTGGATTTTCATAGTGAATCTTCATAATCTTATCTTTAACTCTAGTGTCATAAAACACTATCATCTTGGCTTAGATCTTCTCATTCTAGCAGGTAATGGTATCCTGTATATTCTATTAATGGCTTGTTTTAGTTCTTGTTCATCTATCTGAAATAAGTAGGCCAAATTTGGTAATGCAGTTTCTTTATTGTCTCCCATCATATCTGGAAAGTTGCGTATACGAAGATTAGTTTCTCTCACTCTCATCTCCATCATTGCCATTTGATTTTTTGCCGCCATCTGATCGGTTTGTATTGTTTCAATCTGTTTTTCTTGGCTTGTTAATTTTTTCTTTGTATCCTTGTGCTCATCCATCACTTTCTTAATTGATGCATCCATCGCTTGCATGTCTGTCTTCATAACAGTCATTTGAGTTTTTACTTCTTTCAAGTCTCCAGTAACCACATCCAACTTCTGATTAATAGCTTGGGATGCTTGACCAAGATTTGTCATCATAGAAGTCAACTGTGCCATCTGTGTAGACATCTGTTCAAACTGTTTATTTGTTGCCTCAGTTTGTTTAGTTAGCATGTCCTGTAATTTTTTTTCCATGGTTGAGGTTTGTAGTGAGTCCCTTAGTTTAGTATAGGCAGGGCTGTGTAGTGAGCCAGAGCGGGGTCGAGACATTTACATTCAGAAGAGGCTGGTAAAATACATGTCCTCAGACAGGGCCTTTAAAGTACTAATTAAAAGATGATAGTTCAAACATCAGCCTTATAATTTTTTCGGGTTGAAAAGAGTCGAAATTGGCTTTAAAATTGCATTTTAAAGTTTTAAAATACCAGTGAGTTTTTTCGGTCGCTCTAGATCGGGTTAATCAGGAAGTATACCGGAAATTGCTAGTGTTGTGGACCTTCTACCGCCTCTTCTCGATGGTTATTCCTTCAGGAATGGTTTCAAAGTAACTCGAGTGCGACGCGTATTCAGTCCCACTGCTACTTCCTGTTGTTTTAGTTCCGATGATAGAGAGGGTGTTATAGAAAGTCTTCCGTTCCAGGCACTCCCTTACTACAAACGTGGCAGGAAATTCTTTTCGCCGGAAAATCAGGAAGAAAGATCACCCTCCCCTTTCCTCGAACCTTCTCATTGGTGATAATTCTTGTCAATCTAAAAGGTATCCTTCCGACTCTTTGTTATGGTTTAGGCTGATCGATTTGATAAGGCTCCTGTCGCTAATCCCGATGACTAACTCAGATCAAACTTTTTCAGTTCGAATTAAGGAGGAGTGGGGGTCCCAGAAATATTCTTATCAGCCCCCCGTCTGTTCAAATTTCCAGTAAGTAGACGCAGAGTTCTTTTGTACTCACTTGGGTGTCAAGAGGTGAGGTTCTTTTCTTTATGTAGTCCTTATGTTGGTGTTAAGGTGGTGGAGGGTAGAGCTTGAGGCCAAAGTTGCGTTTTGGCGATGTCCTTCCCTAGTGCCCTCGCAGGACCGGCGTCCAGGACTCCGAGGGGCTTAAAAAAGCCCCCTCAGAGTACCTAGGAGGTCAAACCGCGTTTGCGGGCTGCAGGGAGTTCCTGCTTTCCAACCCACTTGCAAGGGTCGGATTGGGGTATCTATGTACCCCAGAAATAACGCAAACTTGGATTTCTCCCAGGACAGCCTGGGGAAATGGAGTGCTCTCTCCAGCGGCACCACCGGAAGTCTAATATAATCCATTGTCTTAACCAGACAAAACAAGTCTCTTCATAATACCATCTTAAATCCGGGAGCGCCAAACCTCTTCTAGCTTTGGCATCTATATGATTTTTATAAGAGATTCTATGTCTACTATTACCCCAGATGAAATTCACCAGCACCTTTTCCCACAGTTGGAAAATCTTAGTTCCTTTCAAAATTGGCAAATTCTGAAAGAGGAACAACATCTTTGGAAGAACCAACATCTTTATTATGGCAATCCTGCCTAGCCATGAAATTGGTAATTTTTCCCAGTTTATTAAGACTTTTTTAATTTTTTCCCATATTTTCACATAATTATTTTGGTATAAATTTATGCTACACATAGTGATCCAAATACCTAAATACTTAATTTTATTCTCTAGTTTACAGCCTGTTATGAAAGATAATTCCTGTTGTTGTTTGATAGTAAGATTTTTCCCTAATATTTTAGATTTATCCCTACTTAATCTAAAACCTGAGAGGTTTCCTTAGGCTCTAAGTACTTCCATCCATTTTTTAGCATTGTCAATAGGGTCGGCAAGAATGCAAACCATGTCATCAGCATAGGTTCTTACCTTATATTCATATTTTCCAACTCTAACCCCTTTTAAAGCTCTATCTTCCCTTATTTTTTCATTTAATATTTCTAGTACTAAAATAAATAATAATGGGGAGAGAGGGCAGCCCTGTCTAGTACCTTTTTGAATCTCTATCTTATGTGTCTCTTCCCCATTTATAAGTAAAGTGGCTGTTTGAGAGTTATAGATACTATCTATGGCCCTCCTAAATTTAGGGCCAAAATTCATTTGTTGCAGCACTTTTTTCATAAAATTCCAATGGACATTATCAAACGCTTTTTCAGTGTCCAGAAAGAACAATGCTAATTGCAAATCAAGTTTTTGGTCCGCTAATTCTATTAAGTCCAGCACTACTCTTAACATTGTGACTAATTTGTCTTCCCGGTAAAAAACCAGCCTGATCCTCATGAATTGAGTAGTCTTCAGTCTGCCTGCTAAAATATCAGCAAACAGTTTATAATCATTATTCAGCAATGAGATAGGCCTATATTTTTTTACTTCCATATGGTCTGTATCTTGTTTTGGTATAAGGGTAATGTTAGCTTGTTTCTTTTTTATTTTCTTTTTTTTATAATAATTTTATTGGTTTTTATAATACAAATTTTCCATGATAGTAAACAACAATAAAAGCAGTATGAAATTCAAAATTCTAACTCTATGTTGTTATGGTTTCTTGAATTCATAACCAAAAAAAAAACAAATTAAAGGAAAATTTATGACTTCCCCATCACCTCTCTTCGCCTCTTAATAAAGTATTCATCCCATCGTAATTGGTCTGATCTTAACTATCATAAATTCATTTAACTTTCATAAAACATCTTCTATTAATATAAATGATTATAACTCTTAATATTAATTGTGTCCTCTAGATCAGATTAATAAGTATTCTTCCATTTCCCCCAGTTTTAATTCATATTCACAATATTTCATCCAATCCTCCCATTCCCCTAAAAATCGAACATTGTCTTTTTCATTTAAAATAGCTGTAAGTTTTGCCATTTCCACCAATTCAAACATTTTCCCAATCCAGTCTTTTTTCTCAGGAATTTCTGCCCCTTTCCATTTTGCTGCATAAAGCAGTCTCGCAGCTGTTGTAGCATAGATCAAAAACGTTCTTTGTATTAGCAAATCGTCAGGTATCATACTTAATAGCATCATTTCTGGTGTTTTGGGTATATTTTTTTGTACTATTAATCTCAATTCGTTGTAAATCATATCCCAAAAATCTTTAGCTTTATCACAAGTCCACCACATATGATAGAAGGAACCAATTTCCTTATTACATTTCCAACACTTAGGGGATGTCACTTTATAAATCTTTGCAATCTTCTTAGGTGTTAAATGCCATCTATACATCATTTTATAAATGTTTTCTCGAATTGATTGCGCATTTATTCCTTTCAAATCATTTGACCATAGTCTTTCCCATTTATTTAAAGCAATATCATGTCCCATGTTTTGAGCCCAGTCGATCATAGTTGGTTTAATTGTCTCCTGCTCACAATATATTGTTAAAAGTAGATTATACATTTTCGAGATCAATTTCAAATTGTTATCTAATAACATCTTGTGGAAAGGGGACTTTTCTTTAGAAAATCCATTTTTCTTATCTTGTACAAAAACTGATTTAATCTGACAGTATTGCAACCATTGTAGATCCTCTTTAAGAAATTGAAATTCCTTTAATGAGCATTTTTTCCCCTCCCATTTAATTAATTCCTGGTAGATTATAAATTTGTCCGGTCTAAGTGGACGTAGTGTTAACATTTCTTGCGGTGAAATCCACATCGGTGTTGCTGGTTCCAAAATATGTTTATATTTCATCCAAATACGCAATAAAGAGGACCTGATTATATGATTCCTAAATGATGCTTGTATCTTGATTTTGTCATACCATAAATAGCCATGCCATCCACTAATATTATTAAAGCCTTCAAGCTCCAGTAAACGTGTATTTGATAAGGTTATCCAGTCTTTTAGCCATGTTAAGGCTACCGCTTCAGCGTAAAGTTGAAAGTTTGGTAATGCTAAACCTCCTCTGACTTTAAGGTCCACCAAATATTTATAAGCAATCCTCAGTTTTTTCCCTTGCCAGATGAAGTTTAAAATGTCCTTCCTCCAAATATCAAAGTATTTAACATGTGATATTATAGGCAAGTTTTGGAATAAGAAGAGCATCCTTGGTAACACATTCATTTGAATTATTGAAATACGTCCCAGTAGTGACAACTTTTTGTTTGACCAAATGATCATATCAGTTTTTATTTTACCCCATAGTTTAAAGTAGTTGTTACTTAACAATTTTTTGTTCTTCGCTGAGATCCAGATTCCCAAATATTTAACTTTGTTGGCCTTCTCCCAACCTGTAAACGAGATGAAGTCCTGTTGCTCTATTTCTGTTAAATACTTGAATATTGTCTTTGTTTTTTCTTGATTAACTTTAAATCCCGATATCTCCCCAAAGTCGTCCAGAGTTTCTTGTAGTATCTTCATTGATTGTGTTGGGTTTTCTAGAATTAACAGGAGGTCATCCGCGAAAGCTCTCAATTTAAATTCATGTTTTTTAATTTTTAGACCGCGAATGTCCTCCATGCTCCTTAGTTTACAACATAATGTTTCCAACACCAACAAAAATAATAACGGAGACAGAGGACAACCTTGTCTAGTTCCTTTCTTAATTTGGCAATTTTCCGACATTGATTCATTCACCAAAATTTTTGCTTGTTGGGATGTGTAAATAGCCGATATACCTTTCAAAAAACGGTCTCCAAAATTTAATTTTTCCAATGTTTTTTCCATAAAGTCCCATGAGACCATATCAAAGGCTTTTTCCGCATCCAAAAATACAAAGGCGGCTGATCGTTGAATATTCTGATCATAATATTCTAATGAGTCCAATAAGATTCTTATATTGTCTTTAATTTGCCTTCCTGGAACAAAGCCCGCCTGATCTTCATGTATAAGGTCTTTAATAAATTTTCTTATCCTGTTCGATAAGACCGAGGCATAAATCTTATAGTCCACATTTAACAACGAAATAGGTCTATAGTTTGATGTTTTTTCTGGATCTCTTCCTTCCTTGGGTATCAACGATATGTATGCATGCGACCAAGTCTCTGGGGCTACTCCCTTATCCAAAATTGTATTGCAAAGTAATACAAAAAAGTCTGCTAAGTTGTCACTAAATGTTCTATAAAATAGTGCAGTAATTCCATCTGGTCCAGGTGTCTTGTCCGGTTTTTGTTTCATTATTGCTTCTTGTATTTCTTCCCTTGTAATTGGAGCATCTATCCATTCTCGTTGGTCTATTGAAAGAATATTCATCTGTATTGAACTTAAGAACTTATCTATTTTCTGTTTTGAAATATTTTCTTTCTGATACAGCTTAGTGTAAAATGAAACAAATTCTTTTTGTATATCTGTAGTTGAATGAACTGGTCCTTTAACAGTTTGAATTTTTGTTATAATCTTCTTCTGAAATGAGTCTTTCAGTTGTGTTGCTAAAAATTTCCCAGGTTTATTAGCATGTTCAAAATATTTTTGTTTGGCATATTTTAAGTTTTTGTTCATTTCCTCCATTATAACCAAATTTAATTGGTGTTTAGATACAGAGATCTTCATTTGTATTTCATTTTTCTCTTCTTCTTGTAACGCCATAACAAGTTTTTGTTCCAAATTTTGTAAATCCCAAAGTATATTATTGGTAAATTGTAGTTGAGTTTTCCTCCACGCTGCATGTTTCTGTATCATAAATCCTCTTAGAACTGCTTTAAATGCATCCCACACTATATTCAGCGTGGTTTCTCCATTAAGATTAACTTCAAAAAAGTCTTTAATCAAATCATATAATTCTTTTTGGATCTTATTATCCTTTAAAAGTTTATCATTCAGTCGCCATCTAAATGCTTGTTTATTGTTCCATTCAAATGTAACCGGGTTATGATCAGAAAAAGTTCTTGGTAAAATATGTATTTTACGTAGTTGCGTAAAAATTGATTTACTAGCCCAAATCATATCTATTCTGGAGTGTGAGTCGTGTCTCGCTGAATAAAAGGTATATTCTTTGGCTGTAGTATTCATTGTTCTCCAGATGTCTTGTAATTCCAATTCTGTAACCATGGTGAAGAAGGTTTTGGGTAAACATCCTTCATTTTCGTCTTTTGCTTTTGATTTTTTATCCAAAATTGGGAGAATAACGCCATTTAAGTCACCCATCAATAGAATCTGGTCATTGGCATACTGAGAGATCAGTTCATGCAATTGTCCATAAAATTTTGTTTTTCCTTCATTGGGAGCATATATTCCTACCACAATCGTCTTTTGCCCCAATATTTTGGTTTTTATAATTACAATTCTCCCTTCATTGTCTTTGTATAGTAATTCAGGACTGAGGCTAGAATGAGCATATATTACTACTCCCTTAGTTTTTGTTTTGGCCGATGCCACAAATGCTTGTCCAAGCATTTGCCTATCCAAATATTTTTTGTGTTTTTTTGCTATATGAGTCTCTTGTAAACAAATTAGGGAGTATTTGTATTTCTGTAGATATTTGAAAATTCTAGCCCTTTTAGTTTTTTCATTCAAACCGTTCACATTCCAAGAAATTACTTTTGCCATGGTACAGTGATTATTGAAGCAAAATATACAGTCTATAATTTAGTTCCTCCTGCTGCTCCCTGTGATTCTTCTTCTTCTTGTTGTTCTTCTTCCTCTTCCTTTTGATCCCCAGTTAATCCTTTAAGATCTGATTTATATTTCCTCAGAAATTTTCCCACATCTGCTGTAGATGTAATTGTCATTTTTATTTCTTTGTAGGTAAAAGCCAAGCCTTGTGGCATAGTCCAGCGATATTTGATACCATTAGCTTTCAAAACAGAGACAAATTCTTTGTAATTATTCCTCTGTGAGAGTAGGTGCCTTGGTATGTCCTTTAATAAAATTAGAGGAGTGTCTCCTGCTGACACCGGATTGTCATAGTGCATCTTCATGATCTTATCCTTAATCCTAGTGTCGTAGAACACTATCATCAGGTCTCTTGGCTTAGACCTTTTCATTCTAGCAGGTAATGGTATTCTGTATACTCTGTTAATAGCTTGGTTCAGTTCTTGTTCGTCCATTTGAAACAGGTAGGCCAGATTTGGAACTGCAGTTTCTTTGTTATCTCCCATCATATCTGGAAAATTGCGCAGACGAAGGTTGGTCTCTCTCACTCTCATCTCCATCATGGCTATTTGATCTTTTACAGCTGTCTGATTTAATTGTATTGTTTCAATCTGTTTTTCTTGGCTTGCTAATTTTTTCTTTGTATCCTTATGCTCTTCCATCACTTTCTTTATTGATGAATCCATTGCTTGCATATCTGACTGCATAGTACTCATTTGAGTTTTTACTTCTTTAAGGTCTCCTGTTACCACATCCAATTTGTGATTAATAGCTTGAGATGCTTGGCCAAGATTTGTCATCATAGAAGTTAGCTGTGCCATCTGTGTAGACATCTGTTCAAACTGCTTGGTTGTTGCCTCTGTTTGTTTGGCTAACATATCCTGTAATTTCTTATCCATGGCTGAAACTTGTGCTGACTCCTTCAGTTTAGTATAGGCAGGGCTATGCAGTGAGCCAGAACGGGGCCGAGTTCCAGACATTTACATTGGAATAAAGCTGGTGAAAGTCATGTCTTCAGACAGGGCCCTCCAGATGGTGATTAATAGAGGGTAGTTTAATGATCAGCTTAGTAATTTTTTCGGGTTGAAAAGAGCCAAATTTGGCTTTAAAAAGGCTTAATAAAGTTTTGAAATACCAACGAGTTTTACTGGACGCTCTAGGTCGGATCTACCAGGAAGTATTCCGGAAGTTGAGTTTGCCGTGGACCTTCTCCTGCCTCATCTCGATGGTTGTTTCCTTCAGGAATTGTTTCTGTGTTACTCAAGTGCGACGCGTATCCGGTCCTACGACTTGCTTCCTGTTGTTGTGACTCAGATGATAGAGAGGGTGGTATAGAGGGACTTCCGGTCTGATGAATCCCTTGCTGCTAACGTGGCAGGAAATTCTTTTTCACCAGAGAATCAGGAAGAAATTCACCCTCCCCTTCCCTCAAAGTTGCTTCTCATTGGTGGAAATTTTAGTCCATCATCTAAGCGTCCTTCCAACTCTTTGTTTTGGTTTAAGCTGATCTATTTGATAAGGCTCCTGCCGCTAATCCTGATGGAATTTACGAATCAAACTTTCCCGATTGAGATAAGGGAGGAGCAGAGGTACTGGGAATATCTTCATCTATCCCCCGGTTATTCGGTAATGCCAGTAAAAGACGAAGGGTTCTTTGTACTCACTTGGGCATCGAGAGGTGAGGTTCTTTTCTTAAAATAGTCCTTGTGTTGGTGTTGAGGTGGTGGAGGGTAGAGCCTTATGCCAAAGTTGCGTTTTGGCGATTCCTTTCCCTAATTGCCCTCGTAGGACCGGCGTCCAAAGCTCTGGGGGACTTATAAAAAGCTCCCTCAGAGTCTTTGGGAGGTCAAACTGCGTTTGCGGGCTGCAGGGAATTCCTGCTGTCCGACCCACGTGCAAGGGTCGGATTGGGGTGCATATATCACCCCTAAATTAGCGCAAACTTGGATTTCCCTCAGGACAACCTGAGGGAACGTCGTACTCGTCCCAGCGCACCACCGGAAGCCATGTTAGCTTGTTTCCATGTTTGTGGTATTATTCCAGTCTCCAAACTAGCATTCATAACCTTCAGCAGGAGAGGACTAAAACACTTATAGTATATTGCTGTAAAATCATCGGGTCCTGGAGATTTATTAAGTTTACTTTTATTAATCGCTTTATTTAATTCTTCCTGAGTTATAGGTTCCTCCAAAATATTTTGTAATGTTTGATTAATCTCTTTACATTTATTTTCCAACAGATATACATCCATCTGTTTCTCATCTACATCCCCTCTTGTATGTAACCTGGTATAATATTCTATAAATGTTTTTTAAATATATTTAGTGTCAGTTGTTATAACACCCCCTCTTTTAATTTTTAAGATTGGTTCTTTCTTATTAATACCTTTCACTTGCCAGGCAAGTAATTTACCTGCTTTATTCGCGTGCTCAAAATCTCTGTTTATTAAACAAAACCTTTTTTTCAATCTTTGTTGTAATCAAAACTACATATTGATGTTGTAGTATCTTTATTTCATTCTGTGTTCTTTGTCTACTAATTTTATCTATATTCTTTATAAGGAGCCTTTCTTTTTGCCTTATATTTTCTAAAATAGACTTTTTAATTTTCTCCTTATTTTTATACCAAATAGAATTTTGTTGGATCAGGACCCCTCTCATAACTGCTTTCCCAGCATCCCTTACCACTGTATCTGGGGTTCCCCTATCTAAATTGTTAGTTAAATAATCTTGTATAGCTAACTGTATTTTTTCTCTACACTCCTTCCTCCTCAGTAAATTTTCATTAATCCTCCATATTTTTCTTTTATCACAACCCATTTTAAATTTAACTCTTATTGCATTATGATCTGTTAAAACCTTTGGTAATATTTCTACTTCCTCTAACTTATTCATTAAAGCCAAGGAGGCCCAAATCATATCAATTATTGATAAGGAAAGATGTCTGTCTGAAAAGAAGGTGTTGCCTTTTTTTGTAAAATTCCTACTTCTCCAAGTGTCATACATATTCCAATGGTGAGCCATATTACAAAAAGCATCTGGATGCTTCCCTTCTCTTTTTTCTCTTTTCTTTTTAATACTCCAGTCTATACTAGGGTCTATTACCCCTTTGAAGTCCCCTGGCCATATCATTCTATCATCTCCAAATTCAGCAAGTATAGGTCCCAGCTCCACAAAAAAAATTGTTTTTTGGTTCTTATTTGGTGCATATAAACCTGTAAGAATAATATCCTGTGACTGTATAGTTATTTTTATAATTAAAATTCTACCTTCTTCCTCTTTATAAATTAATTCTGGTTCCAAATATTTTGCCACATAAAAAGCCAGTCCATTTGTTTTTTTGTTACCATTACAAGCCGTGAACAGGTTTCCCAGTCTATTACATTCTAGCAGATGCACGTCTTTCTGTAGCATGTGTCTCCTGTAAACAAATAACATCAGAATTTAATTTTTTTAAATGCTGAAAAATCTTTCTCCTTTTATTTGGGGAATTAGAGCCATTTATATTCCAAGATAATATCTTAATAGACATTAATTTCTAAAATTTCCCCTTCCCCCCTCCTACAACACCTCTAAATAAACAAATCAGATTATACTCAGTCCCACAATTAACCTCCTCCCTCCTTTCTAAATTTAAACAGCATCAGAGTCCTCTTCCCCTGTTGCACCTCCACTTGCTTCTGGTTTCTTCTGGTCAAGATTCTTGTCTTCTCCAGTCTTGTGGATCTTAAATTCCTGCAGTGATGTTTTCCCTTTTTTAAGCTCTTTGTCATAACGCCATAGAAATTCTTCCGTCTTCAAAGTGTCCAAAATTCTATGTCTCTTTCCCTTGTAAAAAAAGGATACTCCTTGTGGTGTTTCCCAGCGAAATTGGATCTGATTAAGATTGAGTCTTTCCGTCAGAAATTTAAAATCTTTTCTCTTCCTCAAAATTTTTGGAGGAATCTCCTTTATGAGGTGTAATTTTACTCCCTCAATTGTCACTGGATCTTGGTAGTGCTGACGAAGTATGAGATCTCTATAGCTTTTAGATTGTAGCTGAATTATACAGTCTCTGGGTACTTTATCTTGGCATAGGCGGAGTTAATTCTATAAGCTGTCACCAGCATGCCTTGTACGACATTTTCATCATCCCCTCTTTCAAAACAGTTGCCAGATGTGAAATGAGGAAGTCTCGCAAATTCGTTGTTTTACTTCCTTCTCAAAGTCCGCGTAGTCTTATCATTTACTTCTTCGTTTTTAAATCCAACATTGCCATCTGATTCTGATGCTGTTCCTCTCTTCTTTCAAGCCCCTCTACTTTACATTCCACCATCTCCATCTTTTTTTTTTTTTTGTATCCTTAGTGTCTTGGCAGGCCTTTTGTAGTTTTGTCTCCGTTTTATCTTGTTTTGCAATAAGGCCAGTGAAACTGTCCTTTAAGGAATCAATTGCTTTAGTGTTTTGTTGCACAGATTCTGACTGTTGTTTTAGGTGTTCTGTATGCTGAGAAATCTGTTGCGAGTGGTCTGTCAAGATCGTGGTTTAATATCTGCTGATTTTTAATCACTGTCTCATTAATAGAAGCCAGCATCTCCTGCATACTCAGTTTAGGTTTCGTTTTCTCCCCCTTAGTCTGAGGCGTAGCCATTGTTAAAACAGACAGTGTCTGGGGAGTCAAAATGAAGTCCTTCTTATCGGAGCTGTAGACAGTGATAATTGCTGAGTTGTTAAGAGTTTTTTTTTTCTCTCCTCCTTTTTCTCCATTTAGGGGCTTTATGGCAGGTCTGTAGACTTTCTGCAGGAGCTCGGGGGTGGGTGGCTTTTAATCTGATTCAGTTAACATGCCATCCCAAACCGTTTCATACAGTCCTAGTTCAGTCCTGTAGAGCTTAGGTTTTGGAGATAATATTTTCTTCAAACTGAGCTGTTAGTTTTTAGTTATTATATTCTTGCCAAGAAGTCCTTTCTAACAGCTCAGAACTCAGCAGCAGTGAAACTCCCCCACCCTTCTCCTTCGTCTGCCGAAAGAGTTGTAAAAAAGTCTTTTAAGATGTATGGCTTGTTAACACTGCTGAGACGTACTTCAGTTTGTGACTTGTAGGTAATTCCGAATTATTTAGTGCTTGCATTTATTGTTTACAGTTTTTAGTGAGTTATTCATCATGGCGCAGCAGATTCCCGCCGCGGCGAACTCTGCGAAACTCTGCCAGAGCTTCGCCGTCGCCTTGCCCCAGGACCTGTCGTTGTTTTCGCCTGGTACCACTCACCTCCGTACACCGGAGATGGTGTTTTGAAGTAGGGGGCCCTTTTGGAACCCCCCCCTTTTGTCCCCCCTTGCCGGCGTGCAAAGAATCGCACGTCTGCGCTGAGAGCTGTAAACCCCGGAAGTCACACCAGCTCCGACCTCTTGATGGCATGCAGTTAACACCTGCACCTGCTGTCAAGAGTCTGGGTGTGATTCTTAATGCCTCCTTGTCAATGGAGGCTCAAGTCACAGCCATTGTCAAGGCAGCTTTTTTCCATCTCCGTGGAGCCCGGGAGTTGGTGCTTTACCTCTCCTGCTCTATTTAGGGCTGCCCATGAGACTGATCCAGAGACTCCAGCTGGTTCAAAATGCTGCTGCAAGGCTCCTTACAGGGACCTCACTGTGGGAACGTATACAGCCAGTGTTTCGCCAACTGCACTGACTCCAGCTGGAGTATTGGATCAGGATCAAGGTGCTGGTTTTGACCTTTAAAGCCATACTCAGTTGGGACCTTCATACCTTCAGGACCTCCTTTCCTGGCACACACCCCAAAGCACATTACTTTCTGCAGATAACAACTTGTTGGTGTACCCTGGCCCTAGAAGTATGCGGCTGTCCTTGATGAGAGCCAGGGCCTTCTCAGCTCTGGCTCCAGCCTGGTGGAACTCCCTTCCTGGTAACATCAGGGTCCTGTGGGAACTTAAAGAGTTCCTCAAGGCCTGTGAGACAGAGTTATTCCACCAGGCCTGTAATTGAGGGCAGCCGCTGGTGTCATCTGTGCTGGCCTCCCTCCCCCTTCTTTTCAGTTTTGTCCAGTTATGAACCATAGGGGGATCTGTCTGACTGCTGAGCGCTGTCTGACTGCTGAGCGCTATTATGTTCTAATTGAGCACCATCTATAATTTTAATAGTGTAATGTAAGATTGTTTCATCTTGTTTTAATGATATTGAATGTTTATTGGTTTTAATGTATATGTACTATGGTTTTATATTTGCGATTTTATTGTTGTTATGTTCCCTGAGCCAGGCTTTGGCTGGGGAGGGTGGGATAGAAATTTTAATAAATAGATGGTATATACATTTTCTTCCTTTTTTTTCCCTGCAGAGAGCTGTCCTTTGCCACCAAAATTGTATGGTGCTAGACTGCAAAAGGAATTTCAAGGCATAGAGTATTTTCCTCCTTCATTCACAGTAAAATATGAGTGCCTTCCAGGATATCGAACTATTCCTTTCAGTTACAATACTCTTTTCTGTGGGAGTTCCTTTCGGTGGGCAATAGCTGATCGGTTTTGTGAAGGTAAAACTCTTTTTTTGCTTTTGATAATTTATGGTCCTCTTGGATGAACAATGAGCTATAAATTGAATTAATAAAGAAAATATTTCTGTTCTCTCTACATTAAGAATGTGGAGAGTAAAAGAAAGTCTAGAATTACAAATCCTTCTACATAGGGAGGAGAGCTATGCTTCATTTCAAGCATAGAAATAGGAAGTTAAGCAATGGCTTCAGGGAGATGGGCTTGCTACTCTATACAGCGGCCACAAAGATGTAAAAACAGATTACTTGTCTGTCACTGTTGTTCTTCCAGTAGGCATCTGAACAACCACCCAGCCAACTCACCTTTCCCACTGTGGTAAATAACACTTGGCTCAGGCTATCCTGATCTCATCAGATCTCAGAAGCTAAGCAGGGTCAACCTTGGTTAGTACTTGGATGAGACCATGAAGGAATACCAGGGTTGCTATGGCACAGAGGAAGGCAATGGCAAATCACCTCTGTTAGTCTCTTGCCTTGAAAACCCTACTGGGTTGACATACGCTGGAGGCGACTTGGTGGCACTTTACACACAATACTTCATCCTATTTATTTCTGTAAAAGTTTACAACTTTATAAGGTGAATGTTGAATTCAAAAGATTTAATAACCAGGTTATTTAAAAATTTCTTCCATATTCCAGTCTGCAAACGTAGCAGGATTTGAATTCATAAGTCAATAGATGTAGCTCAGAAAACAGTAGACTTGTTCCTTGCTTGGGGAAGCAGTGTGGGTGCCTGAATCTTTTGTGTAGCTGGGGAGGGGTTTTATAGTCTTTATAGAGAAACTGTTTTTTACACACACACTTAGAAAGAGATCATAGCGCATGGTAAGATAGATATGTGAAACATCTAGACCAGGGGTGTCAAACTGGCTGCCCGTTGGCCGTATCCAGTCACCGGAGAGCTTTTCTCCGGCCTGCAAGCTGAGGCAGGCAGCCTCCACTCCTCCTCCCTTTATGGGTTTCCTGGGGCCACAGCCACCCTGCTCTCCCAGCCCCTGACCTTCCCCGGTGCAGCCTTCCTGCCCAGAGTCCTGCGCACCGCCTTTCCCCTTCCTTGTTTGCACCTCCCCCCAGTCCTTCGTGGGCACAGCGGGGCCCAACGGGCCCGCTTGCGCAGCAAGGCACTTCCCCCATCCTTCCTGGGGGCAATGAGGCCCAATGGGCCCTGCTCGCATTGCCTGGCACTTCCCCATATCCCTCAACCCTCCTTCCCTGTCGTAGCGAGGCCCAATGGGCCACGCTCACTCTGCCAGGCACTTTCCCCCATCTCCCCACCCTCCTTCTTGGCCACAGCGAAGCCCAACGGGCCCTGCTTGCTCTGCCAGGCACTTTCCCCCATCCCCCCACCCTCATTCCTGGCCACAGTGAGGCCCGACGGGCCATGCTCGCTCCACCAGGAACTTTCCCCCGTCCCCCCTTCCCAGCCGCAACGAGGCCTGAGGCACTTTTCCCTGCAGGCACTTTCCCCCGCAGGCACTTTCCCCCTTCCCCACAGCGAGGCACTTTCCCCGTCCCCCCTTCCCTCCTTCCCTGCCACAGCGAGGCCCAACGGGACCCACTCGCTCCACCAGGCTCTTTTCCCCGTCCCCCCTTCCCAGCCGCAGCAAGGCCCGATGGGCTCCGCTTGCCCAGCCAGACACTTTCCCCCGTCCCTCCACCCTCTTCCCCGCTGCAGTGAGGCCTGATGGGCCCCGCTTGCCCAGCCAGGCACCTCTTCCCTCCCGTCCTTCCTGGGGCGCAGCCTTTCTGCCCAGCGTCCTGCTCGCCTCCCTTCCTCGTCGGCCCAAGGTGCTAAGTCCAACTCCGAGACAGTTCCTGCCTCCCTACTCAGGACTGACAGAGCCCTGCCTTGAGTCTCCTCAAGAAAGGAGTGCTTTAAACAAAGTTCATGCCAACTGTACTTTTTCCCCCTCCTGAAAGTGCGCTTATCCCATTGCACCCTTGAACCTGGAGCGCCGGCTTAGGCTTTTCTGCCTGATTAGAAAGACCCCCGTTGGAACAGGAGCCCTCGTTTTGCAGAAGGGTGCAAAGACCGGGGCTCTTGCCAGCAGCAGGAACTCTGGCCGCCCCCCCCCCCACTGGGTGCTCCCCCCTGTCCCCGGGCAGGGATCCCTGATTCATGTTGGAGCTTCACAGTCAGTCCTGGCACTATCAGCAGAGTACAGGCTGGACAGGGCTGCACTGTGCCGGGCCATCTGGCACTGCTAGCTATGGAGAAGCATGCCTTCAGGTTGGAGCAGAAGCTGCGCCAGGAGGTGTGCGGAGGGGGGAGGGCTGTGTAGGCAAATGCGGGGAGCTCTTGATGCAGAGGCTAGGCTGATTTCCCAGGTGCAGTTCTGAGTGTGCAAGTATCGAGTTTTTGTTTGCACTGGATTTCTGACCCTATGGATGGCCATGCGTGATGCTTGGTTTACAGCTGCTCTTCAGTTTGTATTTAAGGTGTGATTTTGCCCTGTGTGGAGAAGGAATTTAGTGTGCAAATGCTCAGTGTGTTAAGTTTTATGTTTGCATTTTTAAAGCATGTCTGCAGGAACATGATGTAGCAGTTTTAATGAACTTTGTTGTGAATCAGAGAAGATGAATCGTGATTGTGGTTACAGAAGAGACAGATCACAGCACAGAACAAAATCAGAGACAAAGACTTTTGTCTTAATCAAACAAAATCCTTTACTTATCTAACAGGATGGGGTACACGTGGAGTAAAACAAATAATTCTTTCTTTCTACATGACTAGTTCCCTACAAAACTTGTTAGTTTGAACTAACAGTTAACTACAGGCTTAGAATCCATCTTTGCTCTTAAGAGCCGAGAGGCCTTCCATCTGGTCAGTGTAAGATCCAAAACGTGAGTGAATTACTGCTGCCTCTTCTAAACTAAAGGACAGCAATTATCCCAATTGCAATAGGTACATGACCTTTGGCATGTAACCAATGGCGATTTGCTAACCAATAGAATACTGACATTTGTCATTACATCATCTCCTTGAGACTAACTTAACTGTTGATACAAACAAATTAACCCTTTAACTGTCTTGACAGAAATGGAACTCACATTGAATCCCCAACAGACTTATGCAGATCTGAGTCTCTGGTGCTTGAAGGGCAGACCTCCAGGGAAACTTTTGATGATAACTTAAAAAACAACAACAACACACACACACACACATGCCGCACGCACACACACAGTGTAAATGTGGGATGTACAAAAACAAATGACAGTATTGTCCATTAGAAACAACAGGAGAGGCTGGACAGCCCATTGAAGAAAATGGGAGCCAGGATTGCCAGTTGACTTGCATGGGCTCCATTGAAATATATTACAGCACAAAAAGAATTGCAAAGAAAATGTGGACTGGATTTTCCATTAAGGTCACTGGGCATAGGTACACTACCGTAGGACTGGAATGACAGCCCCCCGAGTGGAATGATAGCCCCTGGGACTAGCAGAAGTGTTCTGGGACTGGAATGACAGCTCCCAGATTGGAATGAAGAAGAAGAGTTGGTTTTTATATGCTGACTTTCTCTACCACTTAAGTGAGACTCAGTCCGGCTTACAATCACTTTCCCTTCCCCTCCCCACAACAGACACCCTGTGGGGTAGGTGGGGCTGAGAGAGCTCTAACAGAGCTGTGACTGGCCCAAGGTCACCCAGCTGGCTTTGTGTGTAGGAGTGGAGAAACAAACCCAGTTCACCACATTAGCCTCTGTCACTCATGTGGAGGAGTAGGGAATTGAACTTGGTCTCCAGATCAGACTCCACCGCTCCAAACCACCCTGGAGTTGGCAGAAGTGTTCTGGGACTGGAATGACAGCCCCCAAAGTGGAATAACGGCCCCTGAGACTAGCAGATGTGTTCTAGCGCTGGAATGAGAGCTCCCAGAGTGGAATGATGGCCCTTGGGACTAGCAGAAGTATTCTGGGACTGGAACGACAGTCCCTGGAACTAGCTTTCATTCCAGTCCCAGAACAGATCTGCTAGTCCCAGGGGCTGTCATTCCACTCCGGGGGCTGTCATTTCAGTCCCAGAACACTTCTACTCCTCAGGGCTGTCATTCCAGTCCCAGAGTAGTGTATCTATGCCCAGAGACCTTAATGGAAAATCCAGCCCACATTTTCTTTGCAACTCTTTTTGTGCTGTAATGTATTTCAATGGCGTCCATGCAAATCTTTTTAAAATATTTTTTTTATTATTTTTCTATAGTAATCAAACAGAGTATTCAACAATCAATATAAGTAAACATCAAAATATAGATTCTAATTTATAATTGTTGAAAATACATCCATATATAGATAATAAAAAATAAAATATAAAAACTTCCCCTACACCTCCCTCAATCTTATCATTTATTTGTTATCTCCTTTGTTTAAGATTCTAATCCTAATATTATTACAAACATTTATAAACATTTACTATTTCATTTACCTATTTTGAAATAAAGAGAAAAGAAAGACAAAATAAAAAACAGAAAGGAAAAAAGAACAGATATATAAAAATAGAAATAAAAATGGATTAGATAATATGTAACATTATTAACCTCCTTTAGAAATGAATATCCTAATTTCTCCGTTTCTCCCACATATCTAATGACTGTCAATTATATTAATGTCATTAATTATTCTGTTTTTATTAAAGCCAAACGGTTTAATCAGACCTTTTTAGTTAAATCCCAAAAAAAACTAAGCCCTTTGACCCAGTCTCTTTATCTTAAATTTCCAACATCTTCCTCTCTTTCCCAGAAGCTTTGAACGTTGAAGGGCATCCATGGAAGTTGTTAATGTAGTTCCCTCTGTGAAAACTGATGTAAGATAGTGAATCTGCAACAGATTTTCTTCCATCCCCAAGGCGAAGAGAAAAATCCCGGTATTTCCAGCTATTTGCCCTTTTAAGTTCCCCCAGTTAACTTTGAAAAGTTCATCAGGTAGTACATACAACCAAAAATCCAAGTCGCTGACATTCATCTCCATGGTTATCAGTCGGGTTGATTCGGTTTCTTCCTGCAGATATATATCCTTCGGAAATCCTTCGTAGCTCTCCATCTCCTTTGCAGTATATAATTCTTCATTTAATGGTTTATCATTTGGGGAGCTTCCTTCTCTCATCTCAGATCTCATTGGCATAATCCGGACTTTAATGTCCTTAAAATCTCCCAAAATTTCATCCATTTTCCGAATAGCAAGTTCATAGGTGTTGTTTGTCAGAGAGAAGAGACAATCCATATATTTAATCTCACTTTCCATGGTTGCCACTTCTGGTGGTTAATTGAAGTTTAATTTGTAAAATCCAGACAGGGATATGTTGAGTTGTAGAATGATGTTGCGGGGGGTAGAGTAAAAAGTTGCACGTCTGCCTCCTTCCTTTTGCCTAGGAACTGAGGAGGTATTTGCCAGTTACACAATGCCACACATCCGGTCTCAAATCCCGTAATGTTCTCACGATGGCAGACGATAGCAGATACTTCCGGGTAAGACGTGGCAAAGGAATTTGTTTACTCAGAAAAGCCTCCTCCCGGAAATAGGGGGGAATCTGCTCGTCCCTCCTCCTTGCACTTCAGGATTTCTGATTGGTGGCTATACTGTCATTCAAATAGTCCCAATTGTTGTGTCTATCCACCGATCAATTTGATTAAGATCCTGTCAGCTTATCGAATTTTTTTAAATGTCAAAGAGTCAACCAGATCTCAGATGGGAGGATTCGGATTCTATAGATATTTTTTTCCCACTCCTTCAAAGCTTCCAATTCCAGGTAAAACAAAAGAGTTCTTGTTACTTACTCAGATTTTAGAAGAGCAGGTATTCTTGCTTAAATGTCGTTGCTTAGATGGTAATAGATAGGGGAGAGCTGAGCCTAAATTCCAAAGAAAACGTTCACGGCAATGGTTCCCCCTCAGCCAGACGGGGACCTCGTCCAGGATTCCAAGAGTCGCACGATGGCTCTCTCGGCAAAACTGGAGGTCAAACCGTACTTCGTGGGCAGCAGGAAAAGTCCTGTTTCCCAATCCACTGTTTAGGATCGGGTAGGGGTGCAGGATTACACCCCAGATTTGAACGAATCTTGGTTCTCTTGAGAGCCCTCAAGAGACGTGGCACTCAGTTCAGCACCCTAGCGGAAGTTTTCGGCGTCCATGCAAATCAATTGGCAATCCTGGCTCCCATTATCTTCAATGTGCCTTCCACCTCTCCTGTTGTTTCTAATGGGCAAACCTGTCGTTCATTTTAGTACATCCCTGTAAAGATGGTTAAATCAGGTTCCTGTTTATTTAACTTCAAGGGTGGGAAAATTCCACTAGCCTTTGGTTAAAAATGGAAAGTATCAGCCTGTTCTACACTGTTAGTTTAAAATCCTAGAGGCGATGTGGGGAGGTTTCTTCTCTCTACAAAAATTATGTTAAAAATATTTACAGTGCAGTCCTAAAGACACTTTCCTGGGATTAAATGCCATTGAATAATTGCACTAGGATACTGAGTAGACTGTGCTCTCAGAGATGTTTGCTTTTAGACTGAAATCCAGGAGGACTGCAGAAATCTTTAAAAATTTATAAAGTTCATATCACCGGTACCTGGCATTACATTTTATGGTATTTATTTATTTGATTCATTTGAGTTAGCACACATGGCCTGGCCCAACTAAGTGTCATTTATGTCATATCCGGCCCTCCTAACAAATGAGTTCGACACCCCTGATCTAGATGATAATGCTAGAAGAGGAAGGTAAATATATGACTAGAGCCTGTTCAAGAAATCTGGAACATTTAAGAGTAGTCCCACCTCTTAATTACTATCATATGAGGTAAGTTTTAGACCTAGCGAGAGAGGACTGAATTTATTGCTTATTTTGTTTGCACTGATATTGTTAGTGAATTATTGCTCAACTGTATGTTTTACGTTTTGTGATCAATTACTGCTTATTTAAGTTTTTTTTCTTTTTCTGAAACTGATGTTATGTATTTGGACTCTGCACTCATGTATAAAAGTCAGACTCTGCACTCATTTATAAAAGTCAAACTTGTCTCAGTCTTACCAAATTACCAAGACGAAGTAAGAACATAAAAAAGGCCCTACTGCATCAGACCAAGGCCCAACAAGTCCAGCAGTCTGTTCACACAGTGGCCAACCACGTGCCTCTAGGAAGCCATAACAAGATGACTGCAGCAGCAGTCTGTGTCCCACAGCACCTAATATAATAGGCATGCTCCTCTGATACTAGAGAATAGGTATGCAGCATGACTAGTATCCATTTTAACTAATAGCCATGAATACCCCTTTCCTCCATGAATATGTCCACTCTCCTCTTAAAGCCTTCCAAGTTGGCAGCCATCACCACATTGTGGGGCAGGGAGTTCCACAATTTAACTATGTGTTGTGTGAAGAAATACTTCCTTTTATCTGTTTTGAATCGCTCACCCTCCAGCTTCAACAGATGACCTCGCGTTCTAGTAATATAGGCGAGGGAAAAAACTTCTCCCTGTCCAGTCTCTCCAAACCATGCATAATTTTATAGACCTCTATCATGTCACCCCTTAGTTGCCTTCTTTCCAAGCTAAACAGCCCTAAGCTTCTTAACAGCTCCCCATAGGACAGTCGCTCCAGTCCCCTAATCATTTTGGTTTCTCTTTTCTGCACCTTCTCAAGCTCTGTAATATCATAAGAACATAAGAAAGGCCCTGCTGGATCAGACCAAGGCCCATCAAGTCCAGCAGTCTGTTCACACAGTGGCCAACCAGGTGCCTCTAGGAAGCCACTAACAAGACAAGTGCAGCAGCACCATCCTGCCTGTATTCCACCACACCCAAAATAATAGGCATGCTCCTCTGATACTAGAGAGAATAGGTATGCACCATGACTAATATCCATTCTAACAGCCATTAATACCCCTTTCCTCCATGAAAATGTCCACTCCCCTCTTAAAGCCCTCCAAGCTGGCAGCCATCACCACATCCTGGGGCAGGGAGTTCCACAATTTAACTATGCGTTGTGTGAAAAAATACTTCCTTTTATCTGTTTTGAATCTCTCACCGTCCAGCTTTAGCAGAAGACCCCGCGTTCTAGTATTATGGGAGAGGGAGAAAAACTTCTCCCTGTCCACTCTCTCCAAACCATGCATAATTTTATAGACCTCTATCATGTCTCCCCTCAGCCGCCTTCTTTCCAAGCTAAACAGCCCTAAGCGTCTTAACCCCTCCCCATAGGACAGTTGCTCTAGTCCCCTAATCATTTTGGTTGCTCTTTTCTGCACTTTCTCAAGCTCTGTAATATCCTTTCGTCTACAGACTTCTGTGCAGTCCCACATTGGGGACTGTGCACGCGCAGGCCTGCCGCCGGGAAGATTCCATATCTTCTAATGGCTAGAATAGGGGGTGCCGCTCCATCTGCGCATGCGTCCGTTTTCCCGCCGAAACAGAGCCCTCTATCAGCGGCGCCCCCGTATTCCCTCAGTTCTTTCTCTGCCGCTGTTCAGGAAAGGACCATTCTTGCTTTGCTGTTCTCTTCAACTGAATTTTGGTGACTTTTTTACATTCTGTTTCGATGAGTTCTACGATGGTTTCGTCTGACGCCGCGGTCTTTAAAAAATGTCAAAAGTGTGGTGCTAAAATGCCAAAGTCCGATGAGCACCCTCTTTGCGTTTACTGCCTGGGTGAGGGCCATAATATGGCAGCTTGTACGATTTGTATTCTCTTCACACCCAGGGCCAGGACAGCCAGAGCAGATAAGCTCAAATCGTGGTTGTATGAAAAGGCTTTGTTAGGCTCAAAGACTCCAGCTTCGAATTCTTCAGCCGGGCGTGAGCAATTGCCTGTGTTGCAGCCTGTCGGTTCTTTGGCTATGGATCCGACTCCCTCGGAGCGCAAGCGTACTGCTTCCATTGAGTCCAAGGCTCCTAAGAAAGGTTCCGCTGAGCGTGCAGGCAAGAAGGCTAAACATAAGACAAAGCACTTGGATAAACCTGTTAAGCCTGCTAAAGCCTCTAAAACTGCTGCCGCGGCTTCTTCAGTTCCGAGCGCTATGGATCCATTAGGGTTGGAGGAGCCGAGTACCCCGCCTCTTCCTAGAACCCCCTCGCCTCAGTTGGGCTCCGAGTCTCCCGGTTCCCAAGGGGTTTTTCCTGATTTTTCAGCGTCAGACTTGGAGTTGGCAAAATCTATGTTTTTGCCTACCGTGCCATCGGCTTCAAACCAGCCTTCTACTTCCGCACAGGCTCTTGGATCCTTCCCGGTTCAATGGGTCCACAAGCTTGGTGGCCGCAGCAATGGCCGAGGCAGAACCCCGCTGCATGGAACCCCTATGGTATGTCTTAGTTCCCAACACCTTATCAGCAGCAACCAGCTCCATGGCCCACTCCGTTACAAGGTCTCCCTCCGGTTCCAGGCCCTGCTGGAGACTCAGGGTTCTCTGTCCATGGTAGTGGATTGGACTCTGACAAGGAATCAGTGCCTCCCCATTCCAAAGTCGGTTCCAAGGCCCCCTCGGATCCTTCCCCTGATGAAGCCTTTTGTGGTCTGCCTGTTTCCCCCAATGAGGATATGCGGGGTTTTGCTGACCAGATGCTACGCCTAGCTAGATCCTTGGAGGTTGATATTACTTCTTCTGCGCTTAAGCCTAAAGAAAAGATTTTGTCGCCTATTTATTCTGAGGCCCCTCTGACTATCTCCTTACCTGTATTGTCGGACTTTATGGACAATGCTAAGCGGGTTTGGGAGAAACCCTCCACCTGTTCCTCCACTTCGCATAAGGTGGAAAACATTTATAGAATTCAGCCTTCGGATTGTGAATTCTTGTTTTCTCACCCTCCGACTTCTTCTATGATAGTGGCTGAGGTCCAGGCTAAACATCGCCAGGGCATCAACTCTACTCCTGTGGACAAGGACAGCAGGAAAATTGACATTCACAGTCGGAAAGGCTACTCCGCGGATGCGCTAGGGTTCCTTATAGCCAATTATCAAGTGTTTATGGCTGCATATCAGGGTCATTTGTGGAACCGAATGAACATTTCCATGGAGTTTCTGCCTGGCGATCAACGTTCTTTGGCCAGAGTGGTTATGAACGAGGGCATCAAGCTGGCTAGTAACGAAATGAATGCTGGCCACCATTGTTCAGATTGCTTCAAGGGCTATGGCTGCCTTCGTGTCTCTTTGGAGGTTTTCCTGGCTTAGATCAACCAATCTCTCGCAGGATGTTAAGAATCATATTGAGGGCTTGCCATTTGATGGCAAAACTTTGTTTGCCACCTCAACTGATGAGGCATTGAAACAACTGAAGGCTCAAAAGCAAACAGCCAGGTACATGGGGGTTTCGGCTCCTCCTCCTTCTACCTACCTCGTTTTTCCTACAGAGATCGCCAATCTCATAATCGTGGTCCTAGACAGGGGCAATACCAACCCCAGTATTGGCAGAACAGGCCCTACCAACCCTACCAACCTTACCAACCCTACCAGAAGAACAGGCGTGGCCGTAATAGATCTCGCAATTCTGGACACAAGCCTAAGTCTCCCAAGCAGGGCCAAAAACCTGCTTTCTGACTGGAGGGGGAGGGGGTACCCTCCGCAGTTCAGTTTGGTGACTGCCTGGCCCCCTTTTTGTCAGCCTGGCAAGCTATCACCACCGATAGTTGGGTGTTACACATAATTGAGTTTTGTTATGGTTTGGAGTTTGTTGTATTTCCACCTCTTTCATCCCCACCCTGCCCCTCTCGCCTGCCTTTACCTTCTTTAGGTCAAGCCCTGCAGGAGTTGGTTTTAAAAGGGGCAGTTCAACTTTTGCCCATGGACTCTCTGGGATTTGGGTTTTATTCCAGACTGTTTTCAGTGCCAAAGAAGGATGGAGGCCTGCGGCCCATTCTTGATCTGCAATGTTTGAAAAAAAAATTGGTTATTAAAAAGTTTCAGATGTTGACAGTACACCATGTCCTGTCTTTATTGAACCCTGGTTGGTGGTTCGCTGTGATTGATTTGAAGGATGCTTACTTCCACATTGGAATATCTCTCGAGCATCGTAAATATCTCCGCTTCGAGGCTGGGGGCCATTACTTCCAGTACACTGTGCTCCCGTTTGGTCTTTCTACCGCTCCTAGAGAGTTTACTAAATGTATGGCGGTGGTCATAGCTCACCTTAGATCTCAGGGCATTTCCATTTTTCCTTACCTCGATGACTGGCTTATTACCGCCCCTACATCGCAGTTAGTACATACTCAGGTTCAGACTACACTTCGCTTGCTACAGACCCTAGGTTTTCTAGTTAATTTCAAGAAATCCATGTTAACGCCTACTAGGCTTCCCCAGTTCATAGGAGTCATCCTGGATTCTTCACTTGGTAGGGCCTTTTTACCTGATGACAGGCGACACACCTTAAAGACACTGGTGTGTAGCTTCCAATCTGTCTGTTTCCATCCTGCACATGACATCCAGGTACTCCTGGGTTTGATGGCATCCACTACGGCTGTGGTCCCTTATGCGAGGCTTCACATGCACCCATTACAAAATTGGTTTCTTCGGAATTTTAATCCTTGCAATCATGCACAGTCTAAGAATTTTTCCATCCCTAGAGCGGTCATTAGATCACTTGCCTGGTGGTCTAGAGATGAGAATTTTGCATCTGGGGTTCCATTCGGGGGTTTTGTTCCCACTAAGGTGGTAACTACTGATGCATCCTTACTGGGTTGGGGTGCTTATTGTGGCGACCGTTCAGCCCAAGGCCAGTGGTCTCAGTCTGAGTCGGCCCTACATATTAATTTGTTGGAGTTGCGGGCTATCCGGTATGCTCTTTTTTCTTTTGCAGACCTCCTTCAGGATGAGTGCGTTCTCCTGCAGACTGACAACACCACAGCGCTGTGTTTTGTCAACAGACAAGGGGGTACTGTCTCCCAATCTCTGCAGGGAGGCCACAAGGATATGGGATTGGGCTCATCTTCACAATGCTACCTTGCAGGCAGTACACATTGCGGGTTCCAGAAATGTGCTGGCGGATGATCTGAGCAGAAACTTCGCACCTCATCACGAATGGTCTCTGAATTGGCCTTGCCTAGAACAGGTGCTTCTTCGTTGGGGTTTTCCCGACGTGGACTTATTCTCGACCAAAGACAATGCCAAAGCGCCAATGTTTTCTTCAAGAGCAGGGTTCGACCCACTTTCCATAGGGGATGCCTTCGCGATCCCTTGGGACAAAGGATTATTTTACGCTTTCCCGCCGTTACCCCTCTTAGTGAAAGTAGTCAAATGGATCCAGTTGTAGAAGACCCGGTGCATTTTAGTAACCCCCTTCTGGCCCAGACAAGTTTGGTTCTCAATGGTCATGTTCCTCTCACAGGAAACATGGTTCCGGTTCACACCTGTACCCAACCTGTTGACCCACAACGGGATTCCTCACCAAGATCCCGGGATGCTTCGGCTAACAGCCTGGCTCATTTGGCCACCGGAGTAGGTTTTTCTAGTAATGTTTTGAGAGTGCTGCTTGGTGCTAGGAAGCCCTCTACCCGTTATTCTTATACTTGTAAGTGGTACCGTTTTTCTACATGGGCTAAGTCTCAGGGTTTGCGGCCCCATTCAGCTCCTTTACCCAAGGTTTTAGACTACCTGTTGATGCTAAAGGAGACAGGCCTTGCTGCATCTTCTATTAAGGTACATATGGCCGCCATCTCTGCCTTCCATATGTGGGTAGAGGGCGGCCCCCTTTTTTCACATTACACATCCAAATTATTTTTGAAAGGCCTTAACAATTTGTTTCCCCCGATTCCCAAGAAAATTGACCAATGGTCTTTATCTTTGGTACTTTCCAGACTGATGTTATCGCCGTTCGAGCCTATGGCCATGGTCCCTCTCTCGGTTTTATCTAAGAAGGTTTGTTTCTTAGTGGCTATAACTTCAGCTCACCGGGTGGGTGAGCTGGCGGCACTTAGGGCCTCTCCACCCTTTATTCATTTTTCCCCAAACAGGGTAGTCCTGAGGCCCAGCTGTGAGTTTTTACCGAAAGTGGTTTCCAAATTCCATTTAACCCAAATTGTTTCCTTACTAGTTTTCTTTCCTCAGCCTTCTTCCCCAGCGGAAAAGACCCTGCATTCTCTTGATATCAAAAGAGCTTTATTATATTATTTACAGCGTACAAAGAATATTAGAAAGTCAGATTCTTTGTTTGTTTGCTTTGAAGGGACCCAAGAAGGGTCGGCCGGCTTCTTCTGCTTCTTTATCCAGGTGGATCATCCAGACCATCCGGACCTGTTACCAACAAGCCGGGGTGCAATGTCCTGACTCACTCAGGGCAAATTCTACTAGAGCAATATCATCATCTGCAACTTTCTGTGGTAGTGTTCCTTTGGAGGACATCTGTAAAGCTGCCACTTGGTCTTCTCCGGATACCTTCGTCTATCATTATGCTGTGGATTCTGAAAGTAGAAAGGATGCTGCAGTTGGGAGAGCAGTCTTGTATTCATTGTTTGAATAACAGCTCACTCCCTCCTCCTTGGTGAGTAGCTATATAATCTCCCAATGTGGGACTGCACAGAAGCCTGTAGACAAAAACAGTGTTTCACTTACCTGTAACTGTTGTTCGTCCAAGGTCTTCTGTGCAGGCGCACATTCCCTCCCTCCTGCCCCACTGTGAGCTTCTTACTGTTTATTCTTGCTTGCAGATACACTTGGCAGGAGAAAGAACTGAGGGAATACGGGGGCGCCGCCGCTAGAGGGCTCCGTTTCGACGGGAAAACGGACGCATGCGCAGATGGAGCGGCTCCCCCTATTCTAGCCATTAGAAGCTATGGAATCTTCCCGGTGGCAGGCCTGCGCGTGCGCAGTCCCCAATGTGTGCCTGCACAGAAGACCTTGGACGAACAACAGTTACAGGTAAGTGAAACACTGTTGTTTTAGGTGTGGTGACCAGAACTGTACACAGTATTCCTAGTGTGGTCTCACCATAGATTTGTACAAGGGCAGTATGATATCAGCAGTTTTATTCTCTATTCCTCGTCTAATTATAGCCAGCATGGAATTTGCCTTTTTTACAGATGGGTTGACATCTTCATTGAGCTATCCACTACCACCCCAAGATCCCTTTCTTGGTCTGTTGCTGCCAGCACAGATCCCATCAGTGTATATGTGAAGTTGGCATTTTTTGTCCCAATATGCATCACTTTACACTTAACTCACATTGAATCTCATTTGCCATTTTAATGCCCATTCTTCCAGTATGCAGAGATCCTTCTGGAGCTCTTCACAGTCCGATTTTGTTTTAACCACCCTAAATAATTTGGTGTCATCTGCAAACTTGGCTACTTCACCAACTCCAGGTCATTGATGAACAGGTTGAAAAGCACCGGTCCCAACACAGATCCCTGAGGCACCCCACTTCTCACATCCCACCATTGTGAGAACTGACCATTGATTCCTACTCTCTGCTTCTTATTTTTCAGCCAGCTCTCAATCCATAAGAGGACTTGTCCTCTTATCCCGTCACTATGAAGTTTGCTTAGCAGTCTTTGGTGGGGGACTTTGTCAAAAGCTTTTTGGAAATCCAAATACACAATATCCACAGGCTCATTCCTGTCCACATGCTTATTGACACTTTCAAAAAAAACTAATAGGTTAGTGAGACAGGACCTACCCTTACAGAGGCCATGTTGGGTTTTGCCCAGCAGACCTTGCCCTTCTATATGCTTGACAATTCTATCTTTAATAATGCTTTCCACTAATTTACCCGGAACAGACGTTAAGCTAACTGGCCTGTAATTTCCTGGGTCCCCCCTGGGACCTTTTTTATAAATGGGTGTTACATTGGCCATTCTCCAGTCCTCTGGTACAGAGGCTGATCGAAGGGACATATTACATATCTTTGTTAGAAGTTCAGCAATTTCCCATTTGGGTTCTTCAAGACTTCTAGGATGAATTCCGTCTGGTCCCTGTGACTTGTTAGTTTGCAGTTTGTCTAGACATTCTAGGACTTCCTGCCTTGTTACCACTATTTGCCTCAGTTCCTCATTTTCGCCTCTCCAAAATCTCTTCTGGCCCTGTAAGGTAGGTGGAGAGAAGAGAGGAGTCACTTTGTATTCACATAAAGAACTGACAAGGGCAGGAAGGCTATTCTCGCTATTGTTTCCTTCCATTGATAAGGGAATTGCTAGCCAAGCTGGAGCCAAAAGAATATTGTATCAAAACTAATACTTGTTGTTTCAGGTTTTTAGAAGCAGATGTACAGATCTAGAGCTATATAGAGATTACATGCAGTATTTTAATTTTTTAAGTGCCATTTTTTAAAAAAGATGATGCTTTGAGTCAACAAAGTAAAACCTCTGGCAGCCAAACAGGGTCAGGGAAATTAAACTCCATAACAACAAGTCCCTTCAAGAGGAGGAGGAGGAGGAGAAGAAATATATTTATACCCCATTTTTCTCCACTGTAAGGAGTCTTAAAGTGGCTTACAATCATAATCTCTTCCTCTCCCTACACCTTGTGAGGTAGGTGGGTCTGAGAGAGTTCTGAGAGAACTAAGTCTGGCCCAAGGCCCATCAGGCTTCATGTTGAGGAGCGGGGAATCAAACCCAGTTCAACAGGTTTGAGTCCACTGCTTTTAACCACCACACCACTGTCTAGGCCCCATGCTCAGCCTGTTCCCTGTAGTGGTTTCCTCACCCTGAGCTACGCCCTCTGCGCTGTTCCCAGGCGCTCCACAACTCCAGCCACAGAGAAGGCCCCTGGCAGTCCCCTGCACCCTGGCTGACACTTATCTGGCAATGACAAAGGGTCCAGAGATGGCAGAGAGCCAGACGCAGGGCAAGGAGATCAGCATGACAACAAAGACATGGCAAGTGACGACCAGCCCGATGACGTCATTACGTGGTAACGGAGAAGCAGCGTCCTGCAGCAAGGCGTCCCTGCTTGGTACTGGGGACGCCTGGCTGACTCCTTCTCCATCCCCATCTAGAGGGGTAACAGCACAGGTGGGTAGGGATCGGGTGGAGAAAAGGGAAGGCGATGACCAGCATCTCTCAGAAGGAAGGAGCCATAAGCATCAAGGGGAAGGAGGTGGGCAGCAGGGGATATAAAGGTAGCTCCCAAAGATGGGCAGGGGAGGAAACAGTATTGACACACCCTATCTGCATTGGGTGTTCTGGCCAACAGAGGTGGAGGAACACGATGACGCAACCCCACCCCCTCTCATTCTGAGGCCTGGGGGATGCTTAGGAAGGTGGAAATCATCACAGCAGACCTTCCTGTGAGTACGGTAAGGCAAGTGGGTCTTAACAATTTGGAGGAGAATGTGGGCATCGTCCCCACTCTGAAGAAGCTCCTCCTACACATCCTGGCTCTGCCAGGGTGGTGGCCACTATCAGCATAGGCTAGTCCACTACCTTCCTCCAAAATTACACCCTTAGACGCACACCTCCCCTCAGATTACGATTCCGCTTAGTTCTTTGAGATGTCTTTGGGAAATGGAAGGAGGCGGCAGAAAACAGCCACAGGGCCCTGGAGACGGGTTCAATTTGCCTCAGTCCAGGAGATGGATGGCCGAATAACAGGTGCAGATGGCCGAGCATCTAGCACAGCTGCTGCAAGAAGTAACTACAGCACCGGGAGACCCAGATCACCCTCCTGAGGGACCTATAACATGTCGAGGGGTTCCAAGCTGGCACAGGGCCACGTGGAACAGGGACTGCATGGAGGGATACCTTAACCAAGTTAGGCCCCGAGGATGAAAAAGACGCTTTTTGGATACCTTTGAATGGACTACCAAAGCGGCCCTCTGGCCCAAGGAACAATGGGCTTATATCTTGGATCCTTACCTTATTGGGGAAGCACAGGCAAATGCCAAAGCCCTCCCAATGGAGGATGCAGCTGACTATGGCAAGCTGAAAGCAGCTGGACCGGAAGGAAATTTCCCCTGAGTCTTGCCGTGAGAAATTCCGCACGATCACCTACAAATGAGGCTCTGGTAACTGCACAACAAGATGCTGCGTAATGCTGGCTAGTCACTGCTATAGACTATGGAAAGTGGATCATGGAACAAGTAGTACTGGAACAACTCCTTCAAGTCCTTCCTCCATGAGCCCACCACTGGGTGACATGTAGCTGACCTGCAAATCTAAAGGAAGCAGCAGAGTTATGGGAGAACTTTGAGGCTGTAGACAACCATGAATGGAGCAAAGAAGTGGGAGTTAGCCCTGAGGATGGCAGGAGTCCTGGGGCACGGGGGACCTAATGAGAACCAGAGAGGTAGGGCTCGGACGCCCTTTGTCTGTCTGCCAATGCCAAGTATTGTGCCCCAATGGCCCAGCCCTGGGAAAGTAAGAGGACCTCTGCCAGGGACTCAGGTTCCCACCCCACAGTTCCCCAGACAATGAAAAGGGACCAGGGACACACAAGAGCTCCAGTGACAGGGGATCCTGTTTTATATGCAGCCAGTGGGGCCACTTCCGCCATGACTGTCCCCTTATAGAGTGTGAAGGTCACATCGCGCAACCACCATCCTCCACCCTTGATGATATTTGTACAGCTGAGAAATCAGAAGTTGGCGGCCCTGTTGGATAATGCCAGCTTGATCTCAATGATTCGTACCTGCCTCCTCTCGCCGGTGGTCCAAACAACCTCTACTGCTTGCTTTCATGGGCATGTGGAATGGTGCCCAGTAGTGAAGGTGCAGATCATTTAACAAGGACAAACCGGAGAGTACAGTTAGCATGAGTGGCAACCTTGCAAAACCCTCTCCTACCCAGACAAACGCCCTGGATTTCATGGGGTGCTGCACCCAGCCACAGAACGAGCAGTGGCCTTCCCTATTGAGGACACATACAAGGGCCTAGCTGGGCCCAGCAGTGCCAAGCCTGATACCAGGGTCCTGGCCCATCACCCAGTATGAAGCTCCGACCTGGACTACGTGGCAGTGCAGGAATCAGATGAGACCCTGAAGTTGGCTAGAGACGCAGTAGGGGTCGATTGACTGAGGGGTCGTTTGCAGATGAACAACCAAGCCAACGGCTACCTCGCATTGTGAAAGAAGAGGGGTCTGGTTTCGGTTAATGGCTGAATATTGGGAAGTGGTAAAGCAGTTTCTGATACCCAACCCTTTTAGACAAGAGGTCCTCACCATGGCACACAATCACCCCTGGACTGGCCATCAAGGGCTCAAGTATACCTTCACCTGGTAGTTATATGTCACCCGTGAGGTCCACCAGCTCTGCCGGTCATGCCCTGTATACCAGAGGGCACCTCTCTCTCCCTTACACATTATCTACAGCCCCTTTGAAAGGCTTGCCATGGACTTCATAGGACCCTTGCCCAAGACCTTAAGGGGTGCCCACTATGACTTAGTCATAATGGACAATGTTAGTAGGTACCCCAAGGCCGTTCCCCTCTGGACAATGCAGACAGCAGGTGTGGCGAAGGCCTTCCTACACTTTTTCGCCCAAGTGCAATTACCCAGAGTTCCTGATAGACCGAGGCTCACCTTTTATGGTGGCATTGATGAAGCAACTCTACCACACCAAACAGCAGTTGTTTACCATGGATGGGTTGGTGGAATGCTTTAATCAGACCCCAAAAGCCATGCTCTGTAAATTGGCCCATGATCATCCATCACAGTGGGACCTTTTTCTGGATCCCTTGTTATTCGCCATGTGAGAGACTCCTCAGTCCTCCACCAGGTATGCCCCTTTTGAGCAAGTCTATGGACAGAGGCCCCATGGTATTCTTGACTTGGTGGAGAACAGTTGGATGGAAACACCAGCAGAGCCTGTTTGAGTCGCCCTGGAATATGTCAGGTGGCTACGTAGGGAGCATTTGGAAAGGGCCCATGCAGAGGCACAGCAGTATCTAGAGGCCACACAACAGGCCCCAAAGTGGCTGTACGATCGGGGAACTCAGGAGCAGATTTTCAACAAGGGGGGTAAGGTCCTTGTGAACTGCCAGGCCTGAAGAGGCTTGTTCGAAGTCACCTAAGTCCTAGGACCCTTATTCTATCAGGTGCAATGTGGACCAACTTGACGGCAGTGGAAACAGCTCCATGTCAATGATCTCAAAGAGTGACTAGACCACCCCATGGCCACCTGCCACTTGGTAGATGACTCCCTAGGTCTATCTGAGGGGGAACTGCCATGGAGCCCCACGAAAACTGAGGAGGAGACTCTGCTCCTAGACCCTGCCTTGAGTGAAGCACAGCGTGCTGACATTTGGAATATCTTGGCTCATGTACCCACTGTATTCAAGACAGCCCGGCTGTACATCAATAGTGCAACATGTTAAACACTCCACCAGGGAAATTGGCATGTGCCACCTGGTGTCACATATCTCCCAAGCAGTGGGACTCCATTGCAAGTGAGGTCAAAGGCATGCTCTGCGTGGACATCACAGAGCCCTCCTAGAGGGCCTGGAGGAACCCCATAGTCGTGGTCCCCAAGCTGGACAGGAGTGTATATTTCTGTGTAGGGAGGGAGGTTAATAAGGTAGCCCAGTTTGATGCCTACCCTATGCCCCAGGCAGACCTCCTGATCGATCAGCTAGGCTCTGCACAATATCTCTCCACACCGGATCTAACTAAGGGATACTGGAAAATCCCTGTGAGGGTGACCGACCAGAAGAAAACGGCCTTTGCCATCCCCCCGGGGGTCTTTCATTTCAAAATGATGCTGTTTGGCCTACGCAGGGCTGCCACCACTTTTCAGTGATTGGTGGACCGTGTCTTGGCCCAGTGCCAGGGCTTCCCGATGCCTTACACTGACAACATTATTATTTTTAGCCCCAAGTGGGAGTCCCACCTGCAACATCTATGGCAGGTTCTTCAAGCTTTAGTAATGTTAGAGTTAAGAGCAAAAAGAGCCGGGTAGGGTTTCAGGAGCTTAAATACCTGGGCTTCCTGGTAGGAAAAGGCCAGCTTCAACCAGTGTCTGTCAAAGCGACAACATTGGAACAGAGCCCCAGTCCTACAACAAAGAAGCATATGCTGCAGTTTGTGGGATTGGTTGGGGATTATAGTAAATGTATACCCCACTTTGCCACCAAGGCCAGCCTGCTTTCTGACTGCCTTAGAAAGGACCAACCCAATTCGATTTGCAAGACCCCCTCAGTATAACAGGCCTTCGGTACTCCCCAATCAGCCCTGTCCAAGGGCCCGGGCTTTCTTTCTCCTTGTTCTCCTAATAATCTGTTAAAACCAGTTCTTATGGAGTCTGATGCCCTGACCTGGATGGCCCAGGCTAGCCTGATCTCGTCAGATCTTAGAAGCTAAGCAGGGTCAGCCCTGGTTAGTATTTGGATGGGAGACCACCAAGGAATACCAGGGTTGCTGTGCAGAGGAAGGCACTGGCAAACCACCTCTGATAGTTTCTTGCCATGAAAACCCCCAAAAGGGGTCGCCATAAGTCGGCTGCGACTTGACGACACTTTACACACACACATATGGAGTCTGATAATTAAAATGCTCATTCATCAATCAATGGGTTGATTATGCTCTCGACAAAACGTGCAACTGAGTAAATAGTGTTATTGTATGATGCCTGCTCCTCATGCTAAGTTGGCAATGCGTTAGTACATTTTTGGAAGAAGATACTAATCCAAATTTTGGATTTTTTTTCTAGATTATCACTTTTAAATTTTCTAATCTTTTCTTTTATTCATCTCCAGAAATTGTTGCGTTTTGTAAGCTTAGCCTGGGTTTTTTTTGTTTACAAAATAGCTGTTGCTTGTGTTACTATTTGTTGTGAAGTGGAAAACAGAAAAGGCATTACTAATGTGAAAACAATGAAAGGAAGCTTATCTCATGTTTGTATCCCTATGAACTCCTGGATGGTTATGTTGCCATCTTCTTTTTCAGCGGGCTGCCCTCCACCACCAGTTGTGAGGTATGCTACACTACAACCGCAGTTTCAAATGAGAAACTACTTTAGTCCTGGGACAGCAGCAATATACGACTGCATAGCAGGATATGGACCTGTTCCTGGCACTAAGACCTCCGTTATCTGTTTAAAACCCTTCCAGTGGTCAAATCCTGAAATTGTTTGTAAAGGTAAACACTCTCATTTTATTTTTTATAATAATTTGTGGATCTGTTCATTGACCAGTGAGATATCAGTTGAATAGCTAAATAAAATACATGTCTCATCTGCCTGCCATTTAGAAATTCACCAATGCGTCCAAAAGTCTGGCGATTGTAAGTTAAGCCATGACTCCAGGTAGGTTAGCTTGCGAGTCTTACACCCTGTCAGGGTTTTGCACAGAGAAGTAAAAACAAGTTGCTTATTTGTGTCCTGCACACAACTCTTATTTTTGGAAGGATCTGAGTGGGATGCCCTTAGGCATGCACAGTTGATACTGTGTCTCACTGGGGAGGAGTTTAGTGACCAAAAGGTAGTGCTAGAAGTTTCTGAATGCCCAGTTGACCACTCAAAGAACAGCAGTTACAGATAGCCTGTTTTTCTCTCCCATATTTTAGCCTCACCACACCCCAGTGGAGTGGATTGGGCTGAGCTAGTGAAGTGGCCCAAAGGGAAGCCTCATGACAAGGTGTGGATTTGGAGCTGGGTCTCCCAGATCCTAGTCCAGAACTCTAGCCATTACCCCACACTGGGTTTCTTCTGCTCTGTTTTCCTCCTTACTTTTAACCAACGATTCCCCCTTTAATTATCTTTTTAATATAGTTTCCGTTTTTTGGTAGACTTCTCACCTTCCCTCACAACCATAATTGACGCTCCTCCTCCCTCCAGGCCAACTGCCCTTTTCGAAGCTGAACAACATTTCTTGGGTTCCCCCCCCCATGGAACGTTGATATTTTTAGGTTGATTGATTAGTTTTAATGAGATCCCTTTACTAAGGAGAGACCTGCATGCCCTGCCGCTGCTTCATTCAGGAGGCTTGCCATAACTACACTACTCTCCCTTTTGCTGCCTTGTCAAAGAGCGCTTCAATGGTTATCACATTTGATGGTCCAAGTACCAAATGTCTTGATATCAAGTAGACTCATCTGCTTGGTCTCTAAGGCACTGAAGCGGGTTGTGCTGTTGAAGTGACAGGCTCTTAAAAAGGACCACTTCCTGAGAAGTGATATGTTATCTTATTCAGCCAGCCACCAACTAAGCAGGACTCAACGACTTTACCTACTTTTAAAAAGCAAGTCTTTTTATTGATGTACTTACAGTAAAAATGTATATAAATGTGTATATGCAAGTTACAAAGTCTTCACATTCATAGACAATGTATGCAGTGACAATGTATTTTACAATGCAGGCAGTAAAGCAAGCAAGTTCTACATACTATTTAGTTTTAAAATCCAACTTCAAATTATAACAGTCAAATTGATCTGATTTAGTTCAGTGTCTAATTCACAATATCTAGAATAATATATTTAAAGCCATACATACCAATAGCCTTCTTCTTGAGACCCTCTGAGAGAGGTCTGAAGAACTAGCCTTTCTGTGCCTGTATTTATACTGTTTCAAGCACAGTTAATAATGCTGATCTTGTTAAAAGAATGAAAATTTCCTTCTTACTGCCCATGCTAGGTAATTTTCCTTTCCATCTCCAAATATGGGCATCCTGTCTATCAGGATATTTTTCCTAACTATAAACAATCAGTTTTGAGCTTTGCGATCACTCTACATATTCAATTTTAACATAATTCTCATCTGTAGTAAAATACGCTTTGATTGAACCTATTTATGAATCAATAGAATCTTGTTAACATATCTAAATCATAAAACACAATTATTGCTTACATTGCATTATTACACCTCAGCCAGTCTATCATACCATCTGGATAGCTGCTTGTTGTTGTATGAAAATATTCACTCATGAGAACTAGCCATGAGGATTAAAATGTCATAAGGTTTAAACTTGTATTGAGAATTAAAGTTATCTTGAAAACTGTTTTCCTTTCCCCAACTGGCAATGAGTCATAGAGAAGGAAAAAAGTCACATCTGTGCTGACATTGCAATTTTAAAAACACAAATCTCTAACAATGAATATCCAGGCCTTTCTGTCTTAGAAACCTCTGCTGTATTCTGTTTGCAGTTCAGTTTGTGTCGTTTGTATTGTTACTTTTACAATGAATTTAGGTTTTACTATGAATAATTGCTGCGTATGTACAACACAATCCTATATTTCATGTGCTGATATGTCAAAGCCTGTGACAGCACCACTCACTCTGCTTATGTTTAACCCTTCAGACACTGCAGCTTCAATTCCTCCTTATCCAAGCCAGAAACTTGGAGATTCAAAATTCAAGTATCACTATTGCACTTTTTCAGAACCAAATAAACAGAAGACTAAGCTCGCGCCTATGGAACTGCAGGATGCAGTAGATTATTCTCATCCACAGCCATCTATTCCCCTACTGTTCATAGTGTTGGAAACGTGTTGCGTTTCTAATGGTTTTGAAGCCACTTCCAGCCATCTGCTACCACAATGGCTGCTGTATCGGACACCCCTATGCAATCTCAGTCCCGTTTGTTACAGATGTTTCCAGAGGGGAAAGTTAGGCCATCAACATTGGTATCTTCTAAGATCGCTTCAGATTCTTCTCCTGACCCCTCAGTAGGCAACCAGAAGCTTATCTTCCCTATTAGGGACCTCAGTCTCTTGGTAGAGCAGCTTTGTCCATAAGGTGATGTCTCTAGGTCTTGTTTTCCAAATTAGAGACTCCTGTGCCAATGCCCAAAAGGGCTACTCATGCTCCCTGTGCTTTTCTAGCTAGTGGATATCTGAGTTAAACAATCTTCTGTGCACCCTATTTCTATAATGTTCAAAAATATGTATAAAGTAAAGCAAAAAGAATACTCTTTTCTTACCCTTAACCTCATTTCATGAAATTCGAAGCTGTTCAGAGAAAAGGGAAACAAAATACAGTCTCACCTCCAGCAGATAGAGGACAGAAAGCTTAGCAGCAGCGGACAAAAATTCAGCAGCACTCTTGTTATCTCCAAGCACCCCCCCCCCCATGCCCCACTGAGAGCTATGCCTGCACACACAACATCCTTGGGCAAAGGACACTCAGAAGCTTGCAATACATCCATCTTTTTACATCCAACCAGAAAAAATCTCAGTCAAGGTATATATCAGGCACTAACAAGAGGAAGTAGCTTGGTTTCCATGAGAATTCTAGAGCAGAGCTTCTTTAACTTTTCCCACTTGCAACCCCTTTTTGTCTGAGAAATTTTAACGGGACCCCAGGTATGTAGGTATATAAAATCGGTATACAAATCAAACATTTACTGATAATCAATCATAAAGAAATTTATTTTAAAACAATTCTTTGGAATACTTATAATTGTACCATTTATTAAAGATGAAAGCAAATTTGCATACTAATGACATGGATGTGCTTTTTTATTTTTACATAAAGAATTAAATCTTTGCGGAATATTTGATACTGCAGGATGTAGAGCATCTTCACCGTTTTTCAAAGTTGATCGATATTTTGATTTTATAATAGTCAATGCTGAGAATGCCGCTTCACATAAATACGTAGTACAAAATGGCAGAAGTATGTTTAGGGCCATTTCAGAAATTGTTGGAAATTCTGTCCTAATCCCGAGCCAAAATTCATTTAACAATTTTTTAGGAAACTCAAATTTTAAACCTGTGTCACTTGATAACTCAGCAAGTTCTTGAGCTTTTCATGGCAGATAATTGAAGTTTTGATTTCAATTGAATAGGGTTTATTAACCCAATTTAGTATTTTAGAATCAAAATCTGAAGGGAGGTATTTCTGAAAATGCGTCTCCAGGCACTTCAGATGATCAATTATAACTCTTACAATTAAATCTTTGGGAATGTTATTTTCAATTATAAAATCATCTGTAGCTGTAAACGTTTCTAAAGAAACATACTCCACCCTATTCTTCCATATGTTAACTTTCTGAGTAAAACTTTCAGTTTTATCTTTTAACATAAATATGTTACAATTTTTCCTTGAACCTACATGATTAAATCATTGAGTTTTTTTAAAAAAATCTGACAAATAACAGTTTTGAAAGCCATAAGTCATTATGAAACAGTTTTGAAAGCCATAAGTCATTATGAAAAAGTAACAAAATCGGTTTTTTGCTCAGTCAAAAATATAACAACTTCATCTTTCAGTTTCAATAATCTGTTTAAACTTCACCCTGTTGAGAGTCACCTTACCTCTGCATGTAGTAATAGCCTTCTGTAATCATAATCCATGTCTTTGCAAAGGTTTGAAAACAAACAATTGTTAAGGGCATGGCTTTTAATGAAGTTAATGATTTTGATAGTATTGCGAAGCACAACATCGTAACTCTAGTGAGAGTTTTTTTGGTTATGAGTGCCTCCTGATGGATCATGCAGTGAGTAAAAGTGGTATATTCATTGCCACCAGCTTTAACTTTTGCTGCAAATCCAACATTCACACCCATCATTGCTCCAGCACCGTCTGTACAGACTCCAACACAATTTTTCCACTGTAAACCTTTCTTTGTAAAAAATGCATCAAGTTTGACAGTGCATTTCTGAAATGCTCTGGAGGTCTGCACCAAAGGCTGGCGAAGGCCTATGCTGGCGCAAAGGCCCACAGCTCCTGTGTCCAGGCGGCGCATGACGGCGTTTCTGGCCCCAGCACTCAGGGCTGGACGCCGGTTGCCGGCCGCTGTCGTGGCAGTGCTGGCCCAAACACTGACAGAGCCTGCCGATGGCATCTGGATGCCAGCAAACGCCGCGGTAGCATCCCGGGAGGTGTTCCCGGGACTTTTGGGGGGGGGGGCTAGATACGCCACCTTTGTGGCTTTACTATCAACGACTTTACTATCAACAACGCTTCAGAACAGTAAGTCAAATTAAAACTGTTTTTTTGAAATCCACTGCAGCTGGGCTCATTAACACCGGCAATGCTGCTAAATTGACTTGGGTTATTAGGTGGGATGCAGATGGTGTTGGGCCTTCTGAAATTGCAGGTGAAGTTTTACATGACCTACATGTAAAAAAATGAGACATAAACATTTTAACAAAAGCAATGATTCTTCTGCATCCAGCTAGTCCCAATTGTGTAGAAACTGGTGTCTACCCCAGTTTAACAAATCTCAGTATTATGGGCTATCAGTCTTGTTACTGAGTTGAACTTTAGCAAAATATTGATTGTATAAGATATGTACCTATTACATACACAATAACTGTGTAATTCTGAAGGGGAGGGCTGGAAGGGTTTAGGAGGCGGCTTGACCTGTACGGCGGCGTAAGTGCCACTTACACCATCCAGGTGGGCATCAATGCTGGCTCAGGGGCACTTACCCTGCTGCAGGGGAGCAGTATGGCAGTGCCCAAAATGGGCACCACTGCGGCTGCAGCAGCAGCGTATCTCCAGCACAAGGGTTTGCACCGGCGCCAAAGGGGGTGTTCCCGGGAGGCAAAGCTGACTTTAGTCAGCTTCCAAAGCCCTTTCAGCCCAGGAACACCACTTTTGCAGGTACTGAATTATGCCTGCAAAAGGCAGACATAGCCCTGTAAAACTCAATGGAGAAATTCATGTGCCATTCCTGAGCACGCTGCAACAAACCCCCCTTCAGGATTGGGCTGCCCATGTCACAGTAACTTTGGACAAAAGTAATTACTTGTGGAAGGAAGCAGCTAAGGCAATAGGGTTGCCAACTGCCAGGTAGTAGCAGGAGATCTCCTGCTAATTCAACTGATCTCCAGCTGATAGAGTTCAGTTCACCTGGAGAAAAATGGCCACTTTGGCAATTGAACTCTATGGCATTGAAGTCCCTCCCCTCCCCAAACCCCGCCCTCTTCAGGCTCCACCCCCAAAAATCTCTCGCCGGTTGAGAAGAGGGACCTGGCAACCCTATAAGGAAACCATATGTGGTTTAGATTTAAAAAAAGTGTTAAGAGATAAAGGAAGCAAGCCTAAGTAGATCTACTCAGAAGTAAGTCCAGTTTTATTCAATAGGGCTTACTCCCAAGAAAGTATTTATAGTTACTGAATTATTTCTCCAGGAAGCATATAGATGGTGGTTACAATTTAGTTAGGGATGGACTTGTCTTCTGTTTAATTGTCAATGTTTACTTCACCTTTTAAAGTTTCTTAAATAAAGAAATATTCTGTATCAGTCATAAAATAAAACAAAATTTAAAAGTTTACTTGTGGGTACTTTGGGAAATAGAAGGAAAAGCCTTGTTTGTCTCAAAGCAGTTGTTTGTCTCAAGTAATCTACATAATATATGCCTCTCAAGTTTTCTAGCATCTGAAGTTTTTCTCCAGTCAGAATCAGTTTTTGAAAAGCTTCCAGTCTCCACTTTAGTGTTTATTCCCATAGATTCCAGATTACTTATTTGCATGGTTTGAAGCAAGCTTTTGGGTATGTCATATGATATGTTTCTTAATTTGATATGTATATATCCAAAGAGAGATTATTTTCTTTCAAATGATCCCTAAGATACAGGAAACTGAAGTAGAGAAGAGGCGATGTAGTTACCTATAGTGACTGATGTGGCTGCTAGAAAACATACAGAGAGATGTATGTTTTCTAGCCCAGAGAGACAATATTTTAAAATATTATCTTTAAAAATTGTTTTACTCTTCTTTCTAAAATTGGTAGATTTCTTTTCCATTCCCCCATCTGCAAATTTTCCAGTGGGGAAAATGAAATAATGCCCTCACATCTCTGCTTATCCTCCTTCCATTCAACCTCTCCCCACCATGAAGTGAACTTACCCCTCCAGCAAAGGACAGTTCCCATTTAAGAAGCAGAGGTGGCATGCCATTGCCCTCCTCTGCAGAGTCTTCCTGTTGGTCTCTCATCCAAGTATAGACCCTGTTTAGCTTTCATGATCTGATGAGATCAGGCTATACCATGTTGTCTTCACCCTATGTCAAATTAGGAGTATGTTATTACAGTTTTTGGCATTCCAAATTTTAATTAATATTTTCTTGATTAGTCCTTTCTAAGCAGCAAATCATTTTCTGCTCTTATCATCCATTCAGCTCCAAAAATTGCAAGTATTTACACGAGTTACAGTTTTGTTGTGCTGTGGAAAAGGACATGTGCAGTGTAAACCATTTGTTAAAACCAAAGAATATTTATCTTGTACTCAAGTCATTTAGAACTCCTGGATGGTGCCTTAAGTTTTCTTGTTCTTTTTCCTTTTTTATAGAGAGCTGCCCCTTGCCACCAACTTTGATGGATGCTAAACTTCAAGAAGAGTTTGTGAGGTTAAAGTACTTTCCTTTATGGGCAGTAGTAAAGTATGACTGCATTGGACAATATAAAAATGATCCTCAAATGAAGAATTTCATTCACTGTCGTACTAATTTTCAGTGGTCACAACCAGAAGTGTTTTGTAAAGGTAACAATGCATTTTTTTCTGTTGATAAACTTAATTTGTGAACTGATAGGATCAACAGTGGGGTGGAAATCAAATAAATAAACAGAAGAGTCTTGGTATGCTCACATTAACAATGTGGAGATCTAAAGGAATTTTTAGGAACAAACACCATCTATTTCAGAGGAATCGCAGTGGGTCTTTAGACAGCCATGGACTTCAGGAGAAGGCCTGCCTTGCTGACTACTGATGCCAGTTCTGACTGATGGAGTGGTTTTCTTGCTATTGGTTTCTTGTAAAAGAAGTACAAGTTGCTATTCTTTTGCCAAAGTGAATGTTAGCCAGCTCTTTTGATTGGGTGGTTCAGCCCCTTACAATTCAATTGCATAATTGTATACTTATTGCTCATTTACATGAGATTTTAAAGCTATTAAGAAAAAGCCAATTTCTCTGTCTCTTCTTAGCATGTGAAACTAAACTTTTACACTTGAAACTATTATCCAACACATTCTCCCCACCCCAAACTACTTTGTACTGTCTGGTAGCAAAATACTCAACGGTGTGATATGTAGTCCATGATAATTTGGTCTACTCTAATCCTCCAGACAGAGAACTTTGCTCTCAGTTCTCCCCAGAGCTGTGCATAAAGAAAAATGAGCATAGCAAAGTGTAGGTTTGAATAGAAGTAAGAGAAGTATAAATCACGTGTAGTTAGAATGTGGTAGACTTCTTAACAATCTTGTAAGTAATAGAGCACTTGCAATCAAGATGTCTGTCCAAACATATCCTTCAATTTTCTTTGGTCCTTGGAATAACAATATATAGCCCTCTTGTAAATTAGAATGTTATACAAGGGCTGTCCTGGATTTCTGGTTTTTGTTGTTGTTGTTTTATATTGCTTGTTTGCCTGGAAACTGTTAATTTAATTTTAAACTGCTCAGTGTTTTTATTCTCTGGCTAGGTTTTTAATCCTGGACTTGAATAATTTTAATGTTTAAATTTTTCAGTTTTTTAACACTTTGTAAGCTGCCTCATGCAGGTTCTATGGAGAGATGGCATGATTTCTTTAAAAAAATAATTGGTATGAAACAGAAGTGTGCCAGCCCCTTCCATCAGAGAAGGAGAGGAGGGGTTGGAGATGGGAAGGAGACTTTATCAGTGCATTTGAATGAAAGCTGGTGCACAGGGGAAACTCCAGTATGATGGGAATGACTGTGGCCTTTGCCTATTGATTGGCTCAATATGCATAATACTTGATTGGCTCAAAATGCATAATAGTGATGGTGCCTTTGCTGTGATGGGTTGGGTTTGCTCCTTGGGACTGCCCTAAAGGTTTGCATACCTTAACTCTTTCCTTGATTATTGCAGATTCAGTTACCAGGGTGACTAATCCCAGCCCTCGGATTTCTTTTGACAATCCACCTCCATTCTTCCCAAACAATTTCTGTAAAATCTGGCTGACCATTCTAAATCCAGTGAACCTTGTCAGTCCAGGTGCTAACCAAAATGGTGTAGGGAGAGATGCCAACAAAATGGAGGCATGTTTGTGTGACAGACAGCTTCAGTTCTGCCTCTCCCTGAGAGCAGCCGATCGGAGCTAATGGAATGTTGAGAGGAGAGAGACAGAATTATTGATGGAGAGTTAGTGAGAGTTGGAGTGCAGCAGATTAAGTTCTAAGTTAGGGAGAGCCAGAAGAGTAACTTTTCCTTATTCAGTGATAAGCGATCTTGTAACAGAGTCCTAGAAGCATGAACTGAATTAGAGTTCAAAAGTTTAAGAACTGAGAAATGTTGTAACTAAATTTAAGAATCACTCCCTAGTTGTGTTAAACCTTCAATAAAAGTTAATTCATTTTGTATATATGAACCGTGTTGACTGGATGCCTATTGTGTCACGGTCTCTGACATAATTATGGTATTTTGTGTAGAGGTGCAGAATTAATTCCATGTAGAGCTTGAACACAACATACAAACTGAACCACAAACTGCAGAGGTTTGTGTAATGAAAAGCCTGGCAACAGCTTGCAAAATGCAAATGTCCTTAGAACAGGCTGACTGAATTCTCTCAAGGTCTGAATTCTTTCAAGAGCTAACTAACTTACCCTGGTCTTGTCCTTGAAGGGAGAAGAACAGAGTCATTCTTCATTATATGCCAGAAAGGTGTATCTGAAATTACCCTTCCTGATTCAGCTGCCAGCTGTCAGCTGCTCATATCTCAAGAGCAGAAAAGTCCTGCTATTCTCAAACCTTGAGAAGGTCTACTCAAAGACCTCAAGGCTATAAGTGCAGTAAGCTTCTTGCTTTCTGTAACCTTGCTGAAGGCTATGTTTCATCTGAATGGCTTCTATGCAATCCCACATTGGGACTGCACAGGCGCATGCCAGCCACAGATAAGATTTGTTAGCTTCTAGCAAATTCTAAGGAGAGTGCTCCCCCTCCCCTTGGGCATGCAATCTCCCCGCCCCTCGGTCACATGTCCCAAGGGGGAGGGGGCACTCTTCCCTCCAGTTCTCCAACCTGCCTCTACGGAACCAAACACTAGGACTAGCCTAATGGTCCCACAGCGGGGAAGGAGGGAGGGAATGTGTTACTGCATAGAAGTTCCATCAGATGAACAACAGTTACAGGTAAGTGAAACTCTGTTTTTCATCTGAATGGCTTCTATGCAGTCCCACATTGGGAGAGTAGCGAGCTCGCTTACCAGGATGGTGGGTGTGGGACAATCACCGGAATAAGGACTGCAGCACTGCACGTCCCACAACTGCCTCTCTTGCTGAATCCACATCCACTGCGTAGTGTTTCATGAATGTCGAGGGAGTGGACCAGGTGGCAGCTCTACATATGTCCCGGAGGTCTATCTTCGAAGAGAAGGCTGTGGAAGCAGCATATGCCCTCATGGACTGCGCTTTGATCATGGGAGGACATTCTTGACGAGCAAGCTCATAAGATAGTTTGATGGTAGACGTGATCCACCTTGAGAGAGTTTGAGGGGAGACACGATGACCTACCCTATGCCCTCCAAAGCACACAAACAGGTTGTCGTCTTTGCGAAAAACTTGAGACCTTTTGATATAAAAAAGAAGGGCTCTTCTGACATCTAGGGAATGTAACACTCTTTCCGCTTCTGAGGAGGGATGGGGAAAGAAAACAGGGAGGACAATGTTCTGGGCAAAATGGAAGGCTGAGACTACCTTAGGCAAAAAGGAAAGTTGTGGTCTGAGAACCACTCTGTCTGAATGAAACTTAGTGAAGGGAGGTGAATGAGAAAGTGCTGAAAGGCAGCTCACCCTTCTTGCTGACGTGATTGCCACCAAAAAGGCAGCTTTAAATGACAGCAATGACACTTGGCACGTAGCCATTGGTTCGAACGGAGGTTTCATGAGTTGCGATAGAACCAGGGATAGGCTCCACTGAGGGACAGGAGAAACCGGAGGGTACAGGTTAGTGAGGCCTCTAAAAAAATTTTTGGAAAGGGGATGGGAAAAAAATGAAAAGGAGTCAATATTAGGGTGAAACGTCGAAATTGTGGCTAAATAAACTCTAATAGAAAAGTTTGATAAACCACCATCCTTGAGTGACATCAAAAACTCAAATACAACCGACAGGGGGCATGAAACTGGTGAGACATTCCTGGCTTCAGCCCAAATTGAAAAACGATTCCATTTTGTATCGTAAGAACGTCTAGTGGACCTCTTCAAGGCATGTAACAAAACCTTGGCTACTCTGTCAGACCACTGACCCTGGGTTGTACCCTCCAAGCTGCTAGTTGTAGGTCTGGAGGGGAGTGAGAGGGATCTTTCGGGAGAAGGACGTAGTTCCCTTGCGGCAGCAACCTTAGTACTGTGAACCACGACCTCCTGGGCCAGAATGGAGCGATCACAATAGCATCTGTGTTGTCCGCACTCAGTTTGGCTAGGGTTCTGTGGAGCAGAGGGAATGGGGGAAAGAGATAAAAGAGAGCTCCCTTCCAAGTCATCTGAAAGGCATCTCCCAGAGAGCCCGGACCTGCTCCTGCTTGTGAGCAAAATTTGCGACAAACGGTGTTGAGGTGAGTCGCAAAAAGATCCACTTGTGGATGGCCCCACAGACGAAAAATCCGATGGAGACAACTGTCGGATAAGGTGAGCTCGTGTATCTGGTTGGGAAGACGGCTCAGAGCGTCCGCTAGAGTATTGGTCACCCCTGCGATGTGTATTGCCACTAGGGTAGCCTGGTGAGCTATGGCCCATTCCCAGATGTTGCTGGCTTCCCTGGAGAGCGAAAAGGACCCTGTGCCGCCCTGTTTGTTTACATAATACTGGGCAGTGGAACTGTCTGTAGCGATCTGGATGTGATGTCTGTCCAGGTGCCCTGTGAACGAAGACAGAGCGAGATGGACGGCACAAAGTTCTAAGAGGTTTATATGCAACTGAGATTCTAGATGTGACCAAGTACCTCTTGACGTAAAGTTATCACAATGAGCCCCCCACTCGAGAGGGAGGCATCTGAAAAAAGGTGTCTATCGGGTGAAGGACGTCAAAACGGGACTCCCGAAAAGATGTTGGAGTCATCTAACCACCACTGTAGGGAGGCAATGACGTATCTAGGGACAGACAATTGCTTATATTGGGGGTCCACATTTACTCTGAATGCTCTTAGAAACCAATTTTGGAATGTGAAGTCTTGCAAATTCTACCACAGCCGTGGTGGAGGCCATAAGGCCTAACAGTTGTTGAACATGATAGGCTGATTGGAGGCGTTTTTTTATAAACCTGGAGACCAGTTTCTGAATGGCACGACCCCTGTCAATCAGGAGAAAGGCCCTAGCCTGGACTGCATCCAAGCGTGCCCCTATGAAGGTCTGAACTTCTGCCGGTGCCAGTTTGGATTTGTCAAAATTAACCATTAATCCTAAAGTATTAAGGATTGTAAGGATTTTGGTCGACCTGAGTAGCCAATTGGGACTGGGAGGTACCCACTAACAGCCAGTCATCTAGATAAGGGAATATTACACATTCCTTAAGTGCTAGATGAGCTATCACTATGGCAAGGCACTTCGTGAAGGTTCCGGGGGCCGTGGATAGTCCGAATGGCAACACATTGTACTGGTAATATCTACCCCCAAATTCAAACCTCAAATACTGCCGACATTCTTTGTGAATGGCAATGTGAAAGTAGGCATCACAAAAGTCTAGTACCGTGAACCACATGTGCCTGTGCAAAAGCGGCAGGACCTCTGAAAGTGATAGCATTCGAAATTTCCTAGTCCTGACGTATTTGTTAAGGTCCTGGAGGTCTAAGATGGGGCGTTTGCCACCCCCTTTCTTATTTATGAGAAAAAATGGGAATAAAACCCCTTTCTACGCTCATCAGATGGGATTTCTGAAATAGCCCCTTTAGATAGGACCTCTTGTAGCAGGAGGGTAGGCATCGGCGAACAGGAATGACCCAAAGGTCTATATGCAGGCAAGCTAGTAAACTCGATAAAGTAGCCAACATTTATTATTTTTAACATCCAGGTATCAGAGGTAATAGAAAACCAAGCATGAAAAATTGTGATAACCGATAACGGAAATCAACAGGTATGACTAGTCACGCCTGTTTGTTTTTTGAAAACTGCCCAGGGGGCCCCCTAGGGCCTTTCCGTACTCTGGGTCTGCCTTGAAATTTCCTCTCATTCTGGGGACGAGGAAAAGAAGGGCGGAAAGAGGATTGTGAGAATTGCCCTTGAAAGCGGTATGGGCGGGGTGTTTGGCCCGATTGCCGACCAAAGTACCGTCTCTTGAAATCAGACGCGTGGGGTGCTATTCCTAGGGACTTAGCATTGGTCTTATTCTTTTTTAGCCTATCCAGAAACGTGTCCGTCTGGTCACTAAAGAGAGAAGTCCCTTCAAATGGAAGGTCTTCAATACGGATTTGTGTATCATAAGGGAGCGCAGACTGACGTAGCCACGCATGTCTGTGAAGGACTATGGAGGAAGCGATTACTTTACTAGTAGCATCAGCAACGTGGCATGCTGCCGTCAACTGTTGCTTCGCTAGGGACATACCCTCATTTTGTATGGCTAACGCCGAGGGACGATGATCCTCCGGAATCATGAGGATTGATGGGGACATACGGTCCCAAAGGCAGAATTGGTATCTCGCCATAATGGCAAGGAAATTAGAGATGCGGATATTCACTGCACTGGAGGAATACATTTTTCTGGCTAGGATGTCAAGTTTGCGTCCCTCCTTATCTTGTGGGGAGGAGTGCATACCCGACCTATATTTCCCTGGTAGGGCTTCTACAATAACTGAATTCGGGGAAGGGTGTTGGAAAAGGAATTCCCCTCCTTCTTTACGTATTTTGTACATGTTCTCCACCTTTCTGGAGGAGGAGGAAACTGAGGCTGGTTTAGCCCAGTTAGCATGAAGCACTTCCAATATACTTTTTACAATGGGGAAGGCTACGGGGCCCAGATCTGGATTGTGGAGGATATCCATTATATCATCAATGGGACCCGAGTCCTCAGGTTTACATTCAATTTGAAGGGCTTTAGCCATGCGGATTAGTTGCTCCGCATATAAATGAGTGTCCCCCATGGGGGAACCCAGTTTAGAGTCTCCCACAGGGTCATCTGGCGACAGGGCTGAAGCACGGGACTCGTCATCCTCATTGGGAGAGTAGGACTCGTAGTATTCAGACAGATCAATGTCCCTTGCCACAGGAGATAGTGCTTGCCTTATGCAACTTGTGCCCTCTTCGAAATCAGGGTATCTCGAAGTCATGTGATGCCATAGGCGGGGGCTCCATGATGGTGATCGGGAGCGAATCCGGCGATGGCGGTGGTCTGTCGACGAGCCGGAGTGTACAGGAGTGGGGTAACGGAGTCGAGAAACCTCCCTGCTTCGACTGGAACGGCTCCTGGAATAGAGCTGGAGCGGAGAGGACGACGGCTGTCTCGGCTCCGACGGCTGTCTTGACTCCTACGGCTCGACCGGCTCCGTCGGCTGGACCGGCTCCGACGGCTCGACCGGCTCCAATGGCTCAACCGACTCCGACGGCTCGACCGACTCCAACGAATAGCCATTCTACGGTGCCGCAAACATGATCGATGACTCAAAATCGAGCGGCGTCGATCGCCCTTAGCCAAGGGCGGGGCTGGAGATCGATGCCGGGAGGGCGACCGAAGTCGAGGCCGTTGGCCTGGCTTTATGTTCGAAGAGCCTCTTGGAGACTCCGCTTGCATCTGCTCTGCAGAACGTTGGGAGACCTGCTGAATTTTGACATGGACGGCTGGTTGCTCGATCCCGAGCTGAGGGACTGCGAGGTCTGCCCGAGGCTCTGACTCAGCAGGCTGTGGGGACTTTTCACGCACCTGAGGGACGTCCTTATACAGCTGCAGGAGGTGCTGCTTAAAGCCGTCAGGGTCATCCTGACTACTGCTCAGCCGCACCGGCACAGTAGCCAGGGAGCGATGAGGAGGAGCCTCTAAGGTAATGGGCTGTTCAGCCACTCCGGTGAGTCTCGCCACTGCGGATCGACATCTAAGAGAGGTCGATGGTGATCGGTGTCGAGAAGACTCCACCTTGGATCGACGTCGAGGGGAGATCTTGACGGCGGCTGGTGCCGAGGCAATCTCGGGCGGGAATTTTGGCACGAAGAACCCCGTCCGCGGCCATCTTGGGATGACGGGGCAATGGGCTTCGCTGGGCTAAGAATCACCGACTAAGGTTTTTTAGAGGGACCTCCCCGCTTGGATTTTTTCGATGGGGGGCCTTGATCTGAGTGAGTCTTACCCGCAGAAGTACTCGGTTCAGCGATTGACCCCGTGGACAGAGATTCCTTGTAGAGGTGAGATAGAAAACGAGTAGATCTCATCCTCAAGGCATTCTGAGTGAACTTAGAGCAACTCTTGCAGGTCGAGGGAATATGGCCCTCTCCCAAGCAAAGGAGATACTCAGAGTGAGTATCATTCTTTGCCATTTTAGAGCCGCAAGAGGCGCAGTTCTTGAATAATGGAATTTTCTTGGATTCCATGGCTAGAGCACTAGCTAACACGTTCTCTCTCCGTGGCGGCAGAAAGAGAACTGGAGGAAGGAGTGCCCCCTCCCCCTTGGGACATGTGACCGAGGGGTGGGGAGATTGCATGCCCAAGGGGAGGGGGAGCACTCTCCTTAGAATTTGCTAGAAGCTAACAAATCTTATCCGTGGCTGGCCTGGCCCTGCGCAGTCCCAATGTGTTACTGCATAGAAGTTCCATCAGATGAACAACAGTTACAGGTAAGTGAAACTATTTTTCCTACTGACCAGATGGTTACATGTTACAATGTGAGCAATAATTGTGTTTTATGATTTATATAGTATATATTGTATTGTAGATTTCTAAATAGTCTCATTTAATGTGTATTGTACTGAAGATGAGAATGGTATGAAAACTGAGTATATGGAGTGATCATGGAGCTCAGAAATGATTGTTTATACTTTAAGCAAAATAGACTGAAAGGAAAGGAAGCCCATATTTGGTCATGGGGAGAAGCTAATAACCTGAACAGCTGCAACTAAGACATTATTGTACTGCTCATGTTATCTGAAAGTGGGGAGGAAGATATCCCTCCTGATGGTAAAATCAACACTCTTAATGAGTCTGAAACGGTATAAATACAGCCACAGTAAGCCCAGAAAATCAGAACCTTCCAAAGGCTCTCAAGAAAAGGCTGACTGGTATGTATGGCTTAAATACATTACTCTAGACTTTATGAATTAGATCCTTTGAACTGAATCAGAATAATTTGACTTACATTTTAGAAGTTGGATTTTGAAACTGAATAGTATGTAAGACTTGCTTGCTTTTACTTCATACATTGTAAATACATACATTGTACTTTGACAAGAGTTTTTATAGAAGTGTTAAAGACATGATAATCTGCATTTACACATATTTTACTAGAAGTATATCAATAAAAAGACTTGCTTTTTAAAAGTAGGTAAAGTTGTTGAGTCCTGCTTATTCAATGACTGGCTGAATAAGAACTTCACTTCTCAGCAAGTGATACATTCTAAGAGCCTGTCATCTGAACAGCATGACCCACTTCAATTGTCTCAAGGAAAGAAGCACAAACTAAGATCTCAGTCTGTTTATATATATTCAGATATGAGTAAATGTGAAAATGTATGAGTGAAGCAGTGTCTGAATCCCAAACATAATGTGTGTGTAAAGTGCTATTAAGTCACAGCTGATTTATGGCTGCCCAAGCAAAGGGCTTTCAAGGCAAGTGAGAAGCAGAGGTGGTTTGCCATTGCCTTCCCCTGCAAAGTTGTCCTTGCTGGTCTCTGTTACCCAAACTGCTCTCAACTTGGGGAATTATAGCAGCAGTTGGAAATCACAGAATATTTATATAGCGGAATCACACCCAATGTATACCAGAGTTGTTTTCAGTAACCCCTGAATAAAGACAGAGGCAAATGATTTTCGGATTAAGAGAGTTTATGTAAGCAAACGTTCAATGATGCATACACACATACAGAAATTCCTAAGAAAGAAAAAGGTGGTATATACAGAGATGGTACTAAGGTCGTTGGTGGGTAATACATTACCAAATCCAGAAGATGTCCGAGTTCCATGGCAGAGAGGAATAAAAAAGGGGCAGGGGGAGTCCCCTGTATGTTCCAGCATGGCTGCTCACTCTGGCCGAGTGACAGTCAGTATCAGAGAGAGAGAGGAAGAGAGAGAGCTAAGGACTTTGGGGGGATTCAGTTATACCTTACTCTGGGGGTGGGGTGGTGAGGGGCTTCCCGGGGGGGTAGGGGAAGAGATTACCCCAGATAGCTCCTTCTCAAAACAATGGGGATCAAAGACTTCTTATGATGTGGCAATATTATATGTTATCCTGACACCAGTGATTTGTACATCTGCAGGACTGGCTGGAATCTGATTCTTCTCTCTTGGAGATTTATGGCGATGTCTCATGAAGGTGCGAATTTCGGCTTTCCAGGATGTGGCAGCTGTGGGAATCGTCTCCAGCTGCTAATGTAGATTGCAACGGATGTTTCTGTTGGGAGGGGGGAAATGCAGGAGAAGGCTACGTGGTGCTCTCGCCTTGGCTCCATGGCTTCTCTTTGGATCAGGAGACAATCAGGATCATGGCTTCCCTCTGGCTTGTTTAGGGGTGACCCGGTCTCTTGTCCTGGACAGTCTGGCTTGCACGAAGCAAAGGAACGCTTGCCAAAGCGACGGGCATTGCCGCATAGGCAGTATAGTGAGTCTCTGGTGTGGTTGCCATGACCAGGGCGGGAGGTCAGGCTGCCCACCTAGTAACATTTCTCATCCAAGTACCAACCCTGCTTAGCTTCCGAGATCTGACAAAATCAGGCTATATTATACCATTCCACATCCTGTCATGAGTCAGCCTGCAGAGACCTCCTCTGACGAAGAGGGACATCCTCAGGCAGAAGTCCCACAGGAACAACTACAGGGCCCACAGCCTGCCGGAGGTGTAAGGGGATGACTCACCATGTCTGCAGCCAGCCAGCTCAAGGACTCCAGTTGGACCTGACACCTTGCAACATGCAGTGTCTCCAGAGGCCTCGCCAGGGCCACTGGAGCAGAGGAGAAAACAGGTCCGTCTGGCAATGCAGCAGAGACGGCAAAGTGCTAGGCTGAAGGCTTTACAGAGGAACCTCCCCAGTAGCAGTGATGAGGAAGAGCAGGGCTGAAGCACCACCTGTGAACTCAGCCTCATCAGCATCAGCTGGCTGCTACAGCAGCAGGGGAAGGGATTTAAGCCATCAGTTAGGCTTGGCTGTTGTGCAGGCAACTTGTCACCAACCTCCTTGAGTACCTGCCTTGTTTACCTGCCTTGTTTCCCTGCTATCCATTGGATTCCTGGTATCCTGACTTCTTGGACTGGCTCTGACTAACGCTTTGGACTTCCCTTGCCTGTATTGATATCTCAGACTCTGCCTTCACTGTGAATGACCTTGGACTGTTCCCCAGACTACGCTTACAGCCCTCGCGCCTCGCCTGTACCACGACAGATTGCTTGCACCCACAAAAAAACAAAACAAACTCACCCTCCCTCGCTGGCAGGATGGAAGGGGCCGACGTCTCAGAGATGGTGGTGATTCAGCTCCAGCTGTTAAAGGCACAGATAACGCAGCTCACTCAAGCCTTGGCTGTGCTTCAACAACAACCATCTGCAGCAGCCATTGCCAACTGGCCCATCAGCCTGCCAGATAAGTTTGCGGGGGATGTGGAGAATTTTCCTACTTTCTTTGCCCAGTGCAAATTATACCTTGATCTCTGAGCCCAGGATTTTCGTACTGATAAGATGAAGGTCGGATTTGTGTTAAGCCTCTTAAAGGGACAGGCTGCCAAATGGGCCACCCCTCTGCTGCTTGGCCAGTCCCCATTGCTGGATAATTTTACTGCTTTTGAGGCTCACTTGCGTGGGTTTTGTGCCAACCCCTTGAAGGCTGAAAAGGCTAACCAGTGCCTCAGGCACCTCAAGCAAGGGAATGGGACAGTGGCAGCATATACAACAGAATTCCAGCTGCTGGCTCAAGACCTGGAATGGAACGAAGCAGCCCTAATGGACCAGTACCAGGAAGGGCTGTCAGAAGAACTGCAGGATGAACTAGCCCGAGTAGAGCGCCCTGCAACTCTTCAAGCTTTAATTTTGCTCTGTTTGCGGATTGATGGGCGGCTGGAGGCCCGAAGGCTGGCGTGCAAAAGGGCCCACCCTGGTCTGGTGGTTGGCCAACCACCCCTGCCGTCCATGACTACTGCAGGCTCAGAAACATCAGTGGAGGAACCTAGACAGCAAGGAGCTGGTAGGCCATGCCTGCCAGAGACAGAAAAGGACAGGCGTTGAGCCCTGCATCTATGTTTATATTGTGGAGGTTCTGGGCACTATGTCAGTTGCTGCCCCGAAAAAAAGGACCGCGCCGGAGCGGATGTTAAACGCCAGGTCAACACAAGTCAGATGCTTTGGGACACGCTGAAGGACTAGAGGGCCCCCCCAGCACCAGTCCTGGACCTTTCCTGGTCCCTGTGAAATTGCAGTTGCCCGATGGGCGTTGGTTGTTGGCCTATGGTATGATAGACTCGGGGGCCTCCCGGTGTTTCATGGATGCCCAGTTTGCTGCCCAGCATCGAGTCCCACTACAGCCAAAGACTACTCCTGCTCTAGTGGAGGCCATTGATGGACGGCTACTACGGTCTGGACCAGTTACTCAGGAGACTGAACCGCTGATCCTGGAGCTGCAGCGACACCATGAACAAGTGCAATTTGACGTGGTCTGTATGCCCCGGTTTCCCATTGTGTTAGGGCTCTCCTGGTTGGCCCTCCACAACCCTGCCATCAACTGGGCATGTCAGGAACTGCAGTTCAGGAACCCTTGCCCACACGAAGGCTGCCCTACAGTCCTGGGGGCAGCTGCCTCTTCAGCCCTGGCCGGCCTCCCCGAGAAGTATGCTGATTACAGGGATGTATTTGAGGAGAAGGGGGCAGATCAGCTGCCCCCCCACCGGCCATATGACTGTGCCATCAACTTGGTACCTGGGGCCCCTCTGCCTACAGGTCGGCTATACCGCCTCTCTGAGCCAGAACTGGAGGCGCTTCGGGACTTCCTGACCAAGAACTTGCAAAGAGGATTTATATGCCCCTCTAACTCCCCAACCTCAGCACCTGTCCTCTTTGTGAAAAAGAACAGTGGAGAGCTCCGATTGTGTAATGACTATAGGGCTCTCAACAAAATTACCATCCGGGACCGGGACCCCTTGCCCCTCATCCCGGAGCTGCTGGAACGCCTACGAGGGGCCAAGGTGTTTACTAAGCTGGACCTTTGTGGTGCTTATAACTTGGTAAGGATCCGCCAAGGGGATGAATGGAAGACAGCATTTGCCACTCGGTATGGGCAGTATGAATACCTGGTGATGCCATTCGGTCTATGCAAATCCGGCCGTGTTCCAGCGCTTCATGAACGATGTATTTCGTGATTTGCTAGACAAGTTTGTCATCATCTACTTGGATGACATCCTGATTTATTCCCAGGATCCAGACAGCCACACTGAACATGTGCGAATAGTTCTGCACCGGCTTCGACAGCATGGCCTCTATGCCAAGCTGGAGAAGTGTGAGTTCAATCTTCCGGCCGTGGAATTCCTGGGACACCACATTTCTCCTTAGGGCATTATGATGGATCCCCAGAAAATAGAGGCAGTACTCTCTTGGCAGGCTCCCCAGAACCGAAAGGATGTACAGCGTTTCCTTGATTTTGCAAACTATTACAGACAATTTATTCCTGAGTTTGCGTCCTTGGCTGTACCCTTGACCAGGCTGCTGTGACCACGGGAGCCCTTCCGCTGGACACCGGAGGCACAGCGGGCTTTTCAGGACCTCAAAAAACAGTTTGCAGGAACTTCCGGGCGGAGATCAAGCCTGCCAGACGCGATCCCTTTCGCGGGTTCCCAATTGCCTCCATGGAGACCCCCCCCAGGCCTGGGGGGAGTGGGCAAACAGGAGATCCTCTCCATAAAGCCCCCCCCGTCCCAATTACGGGGGTCCAACAGCCAGCAAAACGCTGATCCAGCGTCTGGTGACGAAGGAAGCAACTGGGGGTGAGTTCACCGAGACCATGGCGGCTCTCCGTTCTTTTTTTTCCTCCCCCCCACTTCCGTTTTTTGAGAAACTTCCAATATTTCATATAAAAACAAACTGAAAGTCACCACAAGACTAGGACTCAATATCCCTCTTCATAAACAAGTGAAAGGGGCTGCGTAAGAGCGAAGACGACCGATAGACCCGAGCGGAAAGAAAGGGGGGGGAATTTACCTTATTGGGGCTGAGCCTTGGAGCCGGGTGCTATAGAAAAGAGCTGACTGACCATCTGAGCGGTGCTGCGAGGCAGTTTCTGTGCGGCTGCTCTGGGCTGCCGGCTCCCCCGGGAGCGGGGGGACCGACAGACTCGGAGCGGGCCGTAGGAGCCAGGATATCGGTGGCTGCGGTGGCGGTGGCGGCGACTCGGCGGCGGCAGACCCTGACGGTTGCTAGCAGTGTTCCCGGCTTTCTGCTTTTCTTCTCACAACCTCCCCCCCCCGCCCTGCACTGGATTAGCTCCGCGCCCCTCAACGTGATCTTTTCTTTTTGCTTGTTGTTAAACAAATTTTATAACTTTAAACGGAATCCACAAAATGGAGTCGGTGCTCCAGAGAGTTACTTTCGTTTCTTCACACTGAAAAATTTATATAGACGCTCTGCTGCCCTCCAGTAGTTTTTGGACGAGTTGCAGTTACATTTCCCTCTCCACTGTTTTTAACCTGGCAATCTTGTGGGTAAAAGGATAGAGACATCAACTGAAGACCAATCAATTTTGTTTTTGTTTTTTCTTCCTCTCTCCTGTTCCTCTTTTTTATGTGACTCTTATTTATGGATTACAACTTTTAATATTGGCATTCACTGAATCTTGGAAAAACCACCAAAGGAGTTAAATATATTTTTTTGGGGATTTTGGCCTTTTATAATTATTGATTACTGATAATTGTCCTATCTTAGGTGACCTATTTTTTGAAGTACTACCATAAACTGTGTTGATTGATCTATTTAAATGAACTTAATGAATTTGAAGATTTCTATTAGTAAATGAGTTGATCTTGTTATATTCAGATTAAATAATTACTTCCTAATATTGTGTAGCTGGGAGAAGGAAGATGATAATAATTTTATATGTGCAAAATTGAAGTTGATATGTTTTCAGGTTTTTAGGTCCTTAAATATTATGAGGAAAAGATTTACCAGCTTTGCGCACCGACAATCCCAAAAATTGAAAGGCAAACAACAACAAAAATTTCTAGAAGAATTTGAGGAGTCAGAAGAAGAAGGCCAAGACGTTGATGTGGCAAAGTTTAAATCTACAGCAGATAAGCCTCAGGCGAAAAGCTCGGTGATGGACAAAGGAAGTCAGGACCTTTTCTTGCGTACTCAAGAAATGATACTGGACATGAAAACTTCTCTACAGAAGTCAATTCAAGACTCCGAACAGAAGGTGCTTCAAAGTATTTCAAAAGTTGAGGAAAAGCTTGAATCCAATTCTCAAGAAATCATTAAAATCAAACAGAAACAAGAAGATATAGAGACTTCAGTAACACAACACACTACAGAGCTTCTGGAACAGTCAAAAATAATTCAAGACCTTTCAACTAGAGCTGATGCACACGAAGTGAAGCTTAGAGATAAAAATATCAAATTCCGTGGGATTCCTGAACGTTTTGGAAAAGATAGTCTGGAGGCAGATCTCAGGACATTACTTCATGACAATTATGATTTTGAAGAAGATGATACCCTTCTGGAATTTTGTTATAGAATAAACTCATCTTTTGCCACTAAATTTAATAAACCAAGAGATATATTGGTGAGATTTGTTCATAAAAGAACCAGAGATCTGTTGCTGAGGACACAAAGGGACGACCCACTGATTTTGGAAGGAAGTACAATACAGATTTTATCTGATCTCCCGCGAAACGTCTTATCCAAAAGGAAAGAGTACAACGAACTAAAGCTAGAATTGGCTAAGCACCAGATCAGGTTTCGTTGGCTCATTCCATACTCTTTAGAGATCTCATTGCCACAAGGGAAGAGAATAATTCACAATCAACTTCAAGCAAAATACCTACTTGAAGAATTAAAAATCCCAGAAGACTCTTCTCCAAAAGACTCCGAAGACATTCCAGTAGCAGGTCCAAGTACGTCACAACTGACTCAGAAAGATAAAAAGCAACCACTTGAAAAACGAGAACTTAGAAAAAACAAGAAGACTACTGAAGTTGACAAATTAGACCAAGCAGCAGCATTGTAGATTTCAATTTTAATCTCATCATGAATTATCTACAGATTGTATCACTGAACATTAACGGCCTAAACTCCCCTAATAAAAGAAAGAGAGTTTTTCATAGTTTAAAAAAACAGAAGAAAGACATTGTCTGTTTTCAAGAAACTAATATCAAAAAAGAACATGAAATTTTTTTACAGACAAATCAGCTTGCTTCAGCCCAAGAGAAGAAGAGGGGCCTAGCTATTTATGTTAACGAGAAGATCCTGACTGTTAAGACCCATATAGCAGACCCAGATGGACACTATCAAATTTTGATTCTTTATGGGCCAGATGGAATTTGCTTCACAATAGCACATATTTATGCTCCAAATGCTGCTAAGGAAGTCTTCTATGAAACACTCTTTAAGAACCTTGCAGAATATCACCAAGGAGAAATTATAATCTTAGGAGACTTCAATGCGGTTGTGAACCCAACAATAGATAAGACTCACAATAGTACATCTGGAAAATTGCCGAAGAATGTTCTCAAACAAATGAAAGAATTCAACTTAATTGATATATGGAGAATGAAGAATCCTAGAACAAAAGACTTTACATTTTACTCAAATCGTCATGGATCACACTCTAGAATAGACATGTGCTGGATCTCCAGTTCAATGATAACAACTGTGGAAAGAATAGATTGTACCCAGAATATTGTCAGATCATAACCCAATCGAATTGACTTTGTTAAAAGGTAGAACAGGGATCAGAAGATGGCGTTTGAATGATCAAATACTGCGGAGGAAACAAATACTTGAACAATGTAAACGTGAAGTGGAGGAGTTTTTTACAATAAATAAAACTCCAGGCATGTCTGATTTTGTAATTTGGGATGCAAGCAAAGCCTTTATCAGAGGGAGAATGATTGCTCTGAATACCAAAATTAAGAAAGATAAACAGAAGAAACTTAAAGATCTTCAAGACCAATTAAGAATATTGGGAAAAAAAGTTCAAACTAAGTTAGATAAAAGTACTTTACAAAGTATCAAGATGACCAAACATCAAATTGAGCTGATAGAAACAGAAGAAATTCAAACAAAAGTCAGATATGCCAAGCAAAGACTTTTTGAAAGAGCAAATAAACCTGGTCGTTTTTTAGCTAATCAACTTCGACAACAAGAGAAAACAAGGAAGATTATTGGGGCTAAGGCTAATGGAATAATTCATAATAAACAAGAAGAAATTGAAAGAGTATTTGTTGACTATTACAAGCAACTATACGCGAAGGACGATTTGCAAGAAGACGGATTGAGAACTTATTTATCAGATGCACAACTACCTAAGCTATCAAAAGAAGATCAAGAGAGTCTCAACCAGAAGATATCGACTCAAGAAATTGTAGACGCCATAAACAATTTGAAACCAGATAAAGCACCAGGTCCGGACGGTATTACTCCACAATTCTGCTTGAACAACAACTGACTCCGGTTTTACTTTCTCTCTATAATGAAGTAATTGAAGAAGGCAAGATCCCTTCGTCCTGGCAGGAAGCACACATTTCCCTGATCCCAAAAGAAGGCACAGATCAATATCTTCCTCAAGCCTATAGACCAATTTCATTGTTGAACATTGACTACAAAATTTTTGTTTCTATAATTACCAAAAGATTTCAAAAATATGTTGGCAAATTGGTACATCCAGATCAAACCGGCTTTATTCCAAAGAGACTTATGAGAGATAACGTACGTTTGATTCTTAGTGCAATTAAGTACATAAAGTCTAAATCATTAAAAACTGCAATGATCTTTCTAGATGCAGAGAAAGCTTTTGATAACGTTTCTTGGCATTTTATTTCTAAGACTTTACAACAAATGGACTGTGGAGACACTCTTTTAACGATTTTTAACGCAATATATTCCGTTCAGAAAGCACGTCTTTTGATTAATGGTTCATTGTCAACAGACTTTGCTATTACAAAAGGTACAAGACAAGGCTGTCCACTTTCTCCACTTCTTTTTGATTTATCAATGGAAATCCTTTCGAATTATATCAGAAATGACCCAAAGATAAAGGTCTCATAGTAGGAAACGAAGAACATAAAATCAAAAGCTACGCAGATGATGTTGTCTTAATCTGTCAGAACCCCGGACAAACACTTCCACAAGTTTATAATCATATTATGGAATATGCAAAGCATTCCGGTTACAAATTGAACAAAACAAAGACGAAAATTATGACCTTTAATACTACAACAGATGAAGATAAACATATTAAAGAAGTTACTGGTTGTCATATTGCCAAGGAATCGGTTAAATATTTGGGTGTCAATATATCTTCACAAAATAAGACACTTTTAAGGTCAAACTATTTGAAAACCTGGGGAAAAATAGAAAAGGACCTGAGTTTATGGTCAAACATGAACATTTCATGGTTGGGTAGGATATCGGTGATAAAGATGAACGTACTTCCTAGACTGAATTTTTTGTTTCAATTTTTGCCGATTGATATTCCAGATAGAACAATAGAAAGTTGGCAAAAACAAATTAACCGATTTGTCTGGAATGGGAAAAAACCGAGAATAAGATTTAAAGTGTTACAAGATGAAAAGAAAAGAGGAGGATTAGCACTACCCAATCTTAAATTATATTATCATGCCGCTTGTCTGACTTGGATTGTAGAATGGATAAAATACCCAAAAACCAGACATCTCATTCTGGAACGAGCGGACCTTGGACAAGGTTTCCATAAAGTTTTGTGGGATACATCAACAAGAATTCAAAAAGACAAAGCACCAGAAGACTCTGATGTTAAAACGGCGTTATTGAAAGTATGGAAAAAATATAAAAAGAGAATAAGTCCTTCTCCACCATCTATAATGTCACCAGTTGAAGCTTATCATGACAATGTTAAATTAAAACCGGGTGTCCATTTTACTTATAATCAAATGATCGAGCCCACAGGAGAAATTAAGACCCTGACCAATCTTCAAGAAAACTTCCAAAAACTGAATTGGTTAACTTACTTACAACTGAGATCTAACATACAAAAAGACTGTCTTTATCCCCAACCATTCCGTGAATTAACAGAATTTGAGCAGACAATATCTAAAAATGATTTACACTTATTAGGAAAAATTTATAAGCTTCTACTGAAATACGAAACAGAAGAAGAACAAGTGAAAACCAACATGATAAAATGGATGCAAAACTTTGGAGAAATGATTAATATGGACTCATGGGAAAAACTTTGTACTTCTGAAATGAAATATACCGTCTCCCAAGAAGTGAAAGAAAATTGGTATAAAACATTCTATAGATGGTACTTGACTCCTAACATGCTTTCCCAGATGATCACTCCTAGAAAAAGAGGTGCCTGTTGGAAATGCCAAGATACTGATGGTTCATACTTTCATGTCTGGTGGACATGTCCAAAGTTACAAACATATTGGAAAAGAATTCATCAAGAACTTCAGTTAATGTTTAATATTAAGTTAACATTTGATCCTAAATCCTATCTTCTCAGTATAGTGCCACCTAACTTACCGTCGGAATTTCATGACGTTTTTAAATATGCTACGACAGCAGCTAGAACGGTTCTTGCAAGAACTTGGAAACAAACTCTAATACCCGAAATAGAAGACTGGAAAGAAAAACTACTGGAATATGCCAGCATGGCCAAGATGACTTTTGAGATAAACCAAAAATCCAGTGAATCCACAGAGCAATTTGACGAAAAGTGGGTGATATTCTACAATTACATGAACTCTAGCTAACTGAATGAAATGTGATGGTTAAATATTATTTAACTTGTTATATAGAACTGTAAGTAACTTTAGACTCTTATATAATAGAATATTAGTATAAGTAGAATAATATAATGAGGTTTTGCAACATCTTTTTTTCTTTTTTATTAATATAGAGAAAGCCTTACAGTATGTATCTGAGCTTATTTTTTTAATAGTGTATTGTTTTTATACTTATAATGCTTCATCCCTCCCTTTTTTTTCCTGTACCCTTTCAATAATACAAATAAAATCTTTACAAAAAAAAACAAAACAGTTTGCTACCCATCCACTCCTGCGGTATCCAGACCCCAATTTGCCCTTCACCGTGGAAGCCGACGCCTCAAATAGGGCTATTGGGGCCATACTTCTACAGCCAGGGACGGCCACCGGGGCCCTGCAGCCATGTGCTTACTACTCCAGGCAGCTCACACCAGCTGAGCAAAATTATACTATCTGGGAGCGGGAGTTGTTGGCCATCAAAGCGGCTTTTGAGGTATGGAGACACCACCTGGAGGGGGCTCGACACCCGGTGGTGGTCCGGACAGACCATCGGAACCTGGAGAGTCTACAGACCGCTCGGCGGCTGAACCAGAGACAGATCCGATGGTCCTTGTTTTTCTCCAGATTTAATTTCACCATCACATACATCCCCAGCTCCCAGAACAAGAGGGCGGATGCCTTGTCCAGAAAACCAGAATACTCAGGAGTCCTGATTCAGGAGTGCCCTCTTGCTACAGTCCTACCATCTGAGAGCTTCGCCGCCATCCAGCTCAGTACCTCCCTCAGGGAACGAATAGAGCACCAGCAGCGAATCGACCCCTTTGCACAGAAGCAGCTCCAGGCTCTTAGGGACTCCCAAGGAACAGCACCTCCAGGCTTCATGGTGCAGGGGGATGTACTCACCCACCGGGGTAGGATCTATGTGCCTCCAGGGCCCTTACGAGCTGAAGTTCTGAAGCTGGTACACGATGCCAAGCCGGCTGGGCACTTTGGCCGCTACAAGACCCTTCACCTCCTGACTCGAGACTTTTGGTGGCCACGGGTCCGGGCAGACATTAACCAGTAGGTGGCATCCTGTGAAGTCTGCCAACGGGCCAAGAACCAGCCCGGGAAGGCTACAGGCTTGTTGCAACCCTTGCCCACTCCCTTAGGCCCTTGGAAGACCATATCCATGGACTTCATCACGGACTTGCCTAGGTCCGGTGGCCACACAAGCATCCTGGTGGCTGTGGACCTACTCACCAAGATGGCACACTTTGTTCCCTGTCCAGGTCTCCCCTCCGCTCGTGAAACCGCTCGGTTGTATCTACACAATATCTTTCGGCTTCATGGACTGCCAGAACACCTGATTTCAGATCGGGGCACTCAGTTTACCTCCCGGTTCTGGCGGGCTCTGCATTCCCTCCTGGGGACCCAGGTACACCTCTCCTCAGCTCACCACCCTCAAACTGATGGGCAGACTGAGCGCACAAATGCCACGCTCGAGCAATACTTGAGGTGTTTCGTGAACCACCAGCAGGACAACTGGTTTGACCTGCTACCCTTAGCAGAATTCGCCTACAATAATGCGGTTCACTCCTCCACCCAGCAGACACCCTTCATGGCTACCTATGGCTACAATCCCCAGTTCTTCCCTCAAGTGACGCCAGCCTCGGCAGTTTCTGCTGCCAATGACCTCGTTCAGGAACTGCAGGCTCTCCACAAGGTACTCCGGGACCAGCTACAACAGGCCAAGGAGGCGTACAAGATGGCCGCAGACTGGCACCGGCAACCTGGGAAGGCACTGACGGTTGGGGACCAGGTTTGGCTCTCAACCCAACACCTTCCTAGCCTGCGACCATCCCGGAAACTGGATGCCCGTTTCATCGGCCCTTTCCCCATCGTGGAACAAGTCAACCCAGTGGCCTTTTGACTGCAACTCCCAACCACGCTCCGGATCCACCCTGTGTTCCATCGCTCCCTGCTGGTACCTGTTGCACCCCCGCACCCATTGAGGCCCTCGACATCACCTCCATCGCCTGTCATCGTGCAAGGTCGTGAGGAGTTTGAAGTGGCCCAGATTTTGGACTCTCGGCGTCGGCGGGGCTTGCTCCAATACCTGGTTGACTGGAAAGCGTATGGACCGGAAGATCGCTCCTGGGAACCTGCTGATCATCTCCATGCCCCGGACCTTCTACGGCAGTTTCACCGCATTTATCCCCAGAAGCCAGGCCCAGGTTCATCAGGTCGGGGGGGCCCTGAAGGGGGGGGGATAGTGTCATGAGTCAGCCTGCAGAGACCTCCTCTGACGAAGAGGGACATCCTCAGGCAGAAGTCCCACAGGAACAACCACAGGGCCTACAGCCTGCCGGAGGGGAGGATCAGCGAAGGTCAGGGGATGACTCACCATGTCTGCAGCCAGCCAGCTCAAGGACTCCAGTTGGACCTGACACCTTGCAACATGCAGTGTCTCCAGAGGCCTCGCTAGGGCCACTGGAGCAGAGGAGAAAACAGGTCCGTCTGGCAATGCAGCAGAGACGGCAAAGTGCTAGGCTGAAGGCTTTACAGAGGAACCTCCCCAGTAGCAGTGATGAGGAAGAGCAGGGCTGAAGCACCACCTGTGAACTCAGCCTCATCAGCATCAGCTAGCTGCTACAGCAGCAGTGGAAGGGATTTAAGCCATCAGTTAGGCTTGGCTGTTGTGCAGGCAACTTGTCACCAACCTCCTTGAGTACCTGCCTTGTTTACCTGCCTTGTTTCCCTGCTATCCATTGGATTCCTGGTATCCTGACTTCTTGGACTGGCTCTGACTAACGCTTTGGACTTCCCTTGCCTGTATTGATATCTCGGACTCTGCCTTCACTGTGAATGACCTTGGACTGTTCCCCAGACTACGCTTACAGCCCTCGCTCCTCGCCTGTACCACGACACCAACCACAATAGCTCTGTACAGTGCATGACTGAGGGGTACTTGTTGAATGGGGCTGGGCTACCATGTCTGGGGATGTCTCTGTGAGTGAGAGAGAGGATCCAGTGTATTCAAAGGTCATGGCTGTATATTTTAAAAGCGGCAGGATCGATGGCGAACTCTGACTGCCCCACTGACCTGTAATCCTGAACTAGTGTGACAAATGTTATGGAGGGTGAAAGGGTCTCTGAGTGAAAAGGGTATCACAGTCAGTCTCAGTTACATCAAACAAATTCCAAAGTGTGCTTGAGGTTGTTTTGGAAACATGAAGTAAAAACCTCAAGTGAGGACAGTTCCCATTGAGAGGCTGTATCATTTAAGTAATTAAGTATTATCATGTTAAGTTTTTCTGCAATCAGAATCAGTGTTTGAAAGGTCAGTAGCTTCCAAACTGAACTTTAATACTTATGTCCACAGACTCCAGGCTGCTAATGATTTGCATGACTTGAAACTTTTTTTTCTAGTCTTTCCTATGTTGTCAAAGTTTTTGATTTGATGCATATATTTCCAAACCAAGATGATTTTCTTTCAAATGAACCCCAAGGCAGAAGAACCTAAAGCAGAGAAGAGGAAATGTAATCACCTATATTGTTTTATAAGGCTACCAGAAAGCAGATTGAGTGATTAAAGAGCAGCTAATTCAGTACTTCAAAATATTGTCATAGAAAGGATTTCACTCATTATTCTACAAGATAAAAATGACAGATTTCTAATTACCTGCACATTTCTAAGTGCCCTGATCTGGATGGCCCAGGTTAGCCTGATCTCATCAGATCTCAGAAGCTAAGCAGGGTCGGCTCTGGTTAGTAACTGGGTGGGAGACCACCGAGGAAGGAAATTGCAAACCTCCTCTGTTAGTCTCTTGCCTTGAAAACCCTACTAGGTTACCTTAAGTTGGCTGCGACTTGACGGCACTTTACACACACACAAACACACATTTTTAAGCATTCCATTGCTAACATTTTAAAACAGCCTTGAAAAAAGTCTTGGTTTCCCCTTCCCCACAGGCCTCTCATGTCTCTGAATGCTTTCCCTCCTTGCAACCTCTTCCCACCCTGGAGCGTCTTCACTCCTCCAGCATTAAACACAATAAAGAGTTATGAGTACACCATCATTAACCACTGTTACAAGAGAATCTGGTTTTTCTTGAGTCAAGGGTTTAGCAACATCAAACCCAGTAATAAGTACTGTTTAATTGGGTAGGTCACCTCTGTTAGTCTCTTGCCATGAAAACCCCCCAAAAGGGGTCGCCATAAGTTGGCTGCGACTTGACGGCACTTTACACACACACAATTGGGTAGGTAGGTATCATTTATTGTGTAGGGCTAAAAGCCATTACAATTAAGATGCACAAAAGGGAACGTAGGCAAAATGCAGAAGAAAGAGTAGCATAATGAAGTTAAGAGCACATAAAAACACATACAAATACCTTCCCTTATTACAAATAAAGTATTTCAACCTTTAGACACAGCTATAACCCATATTTTCTTGGCTACCAAGGCAAACTTTGCCACTCTATAAGAGACATACTGGTCCAAATCAGAAAGAAGGAAAATTAGTCTCTCCACTGCAGAAGAATTTATAACTTTAAAATCTCAGTAAGAAATTTATTTCTGGGATCTATGTACGAAGGCCAGAACAGACGATAATGTGGAAGATATTCTGGGATCAAGGCTCAACAAATACAAACACATGCACCAATCAGTGTTTGGGTGTAGCTATCAGCATAGCATCAACCTTAAAGATTCACTCTTGTATATTGAGATTAAGCAAGGGGACACCCTGAGAATCATCACCTAAGAAATATTGACGAAGGATATTGTTAAAGCTAGCTACACAACTGGCATCCAAGTGCAGCAGCACAACGTTTTGTCTTTAAAAAGTGGGCTGATAGATTCCTTTGCATACTCCAGAGTCTGAAAAGGGCCAGATGCAGGTTAACTCTAATTGAAGGTAAACCAAACTTAGCATGCACTAAAGCTGCTGGGGTATCTTGAGGCAAATCTACAATTCTCTTTACAAAGTGATTCTGAACAGGTTCCAGGGCCATGATCAAACACTCATTCCAACCTCAGATCTCTACACCATAAAGGAGCTGCAAAATGGCTTTACTCTGGAACAATTTCAAAGCTAGCTTAATCAAAAATCTTTCTTTTGAGCTGAAAAAATTCAAGATGGCACCTGTGGTTCTCACATCTAAATATCTTGTAATCTCTAGATGGGCTTTTCCTGAGAGGATTTCACTAAGGGTCACCCCAAGATATTTAAAGGTTCTACATTGTTCAGTGGAATTGCCATCTATTGACAGCTTAAATCTTCAAGGTCTCTCCCCAAAGACCATCACTTTGGTCTTGGCAAACTTAATATTTAAAGCTAGCCTGATTTCATCAGATATCAGAAGCTAAGCAGGGTAGGCCCTTACAAAAATTACCCAATTTATACAGCATCCTTCTTCAACTGATACAAGGTAAGGACAGCAGCTCCATATCATCTGGATATGAGGATCAATACTTCCTGACCTCCCAAGGATGGAGAAAAGAATTTGGAACCCGACAGACTTGGGACACTATCATTTAAATACAAGTTGAAAAGCAGTGGGGCCAAACCTGTTTGACCCTCCAAGTAATCAGAATCTCAGGGAGCCTGAAGGGCCCACCTTAATTCTAGCAAATAGAGTAGAATTAAATTCCAGAACAGGAACAAGAAGCATTTGTCTATGTTTGTGCTGCTAATTTCATCCACAGTTTATTCCTATCATCTGAGAGGAAGGCCACAAACTTGGTGAGACCCTTAATACTCTGCTGAGCCAGCTGATAAGGAGTCAAGCAAGCTATTCCTTTCCTGAACCCTGCTTGTTCAGGATCGATAACATGATTGGAAATCTCCCAGTGCTCCAATCTGTTCAGCAAAAGTTCACTGTGCAATTTGCAGGCTATGTCCAACAATCTGTTCAGCAAAAGTTCACTGTACAATTTGGAGGCTATGTCCAACAAACTAATTGGACTATAATTTAAATGGGGGACCAGATTCATTTGAATAAAGATTATGCAATAAATCAGTTACACTAGAAGACATGCAGGAGCACAATTTAAGGGGACGAAGGAAGCTACTGTCGGGGTGGGTGTGGGGAACCATGGAAGTTTCTTTCCTTTAGCACAACCTGATTTATACTTCACAGAATCTAAGCCATGGTGCCTGAAAAAAACAGGAAATTAGTGGTAATAGAGATGTGACTACATTAAATTACATGTTTTTTTTAATTAAAAAAAACACACAGATATTGCACATGTTGCTATGATATGTACAACAGAAAAGAGATTGCTCCTGTAAACAGCCATTTTTCTGTCATTTAGAGCTACTGAACAGTGTCTACATTTTTCTTTTCTTTTTCTTTTTTAGAAAGCTGCCCTTTGCCACCAAAAGCGAAGAATGCTAAATTAAAAAAGGAATTTCAGAGCTTACAATACTTTCCTGTTGGCAGTGTAGTAAAATATGACTGTAGTGAAGGTTATCAATACACAAGTGGTACTGACAATTCTGTACACTGTAGTAATGGCTGGAAATGGTCAAAACCTGGAGAGTTTTGTGACGGTAACACCTCTTTTTATTTTGCCTTTGATAAACATAATAATAATTTATAGTCCTGTAGGATGAATTGGAGGCTATAAATCAAATTAATAAAGTATATTTCTTGGCAGCCTCCCTTAATGATATGGAAATTAAAAGGAATACTAGGATCAAAAACTTATATTTAGAAGGAAAAGCTATGTCACTTACGTTTTCACCAATGCTAAAAAATAAGAGAAATTGTAAGTTAACCCGCTCCAGGTCAGTCAGCTTTCTAGTTGTCTTCAGTTGGGGGCAGCCCATTCCTGAAGGGCGGGGGTAGATAGATGATGTTCGGGGACGGCACTGCTGCACCTCCTCCTGAGAGGCTTCCTGGCTTGAGGGAGAAGGGAGTTAAAAATGCATTTTTGAAAAACACCTGAGAAATGCCCTCATTAAATTTCACAGGGCTATGCCACTCGACACTGGCAAAATGGCACATGCCTGAGGCAAAAGGGCTTTGGATGCTGCCTAAAGGCAGCTCTGCCCCTGGGAACACCTCCTGGATGCCAGCATGAGCACTCACACCAGAAGAATGCTGCCAGATAGGCAGCACCGTCGCATTCACATTCTAGCTGTATGTGAAGAAATGAGCTGTGGCTCATGAAAGCTCATACCTTGTCAGAAATTTTGTTAGTCTTTAAGGTGCTACTGGACTCTTGCTCTTTTCTACTGCTGTTGACAGACTAACACAGCTCCCCATCGTGATCTAAGGCAAAGAGTGACACTCTATAGGAAACAACTGGATTGGCGTTTGAGAGGAAAAAGAGCAGCTTCTCTGAATCTTAAAATAGATTTAGGTCCTTTAAAAGCGCTGTGAGAAATTTAGTTCTGGGCTGTGTATAAAGAGGACAGAATAAAATATAATGCATTAGGTCCTCTGGAACTGCGGCTCCACAAATGCATAGACAAGAGGCCCATGGTGTTTGGGAGTAACATCCAGCTAGTAAAGCAGTTGGCGAAGTTAGAAACTGGACCTAGGTGAATTCTGTGATTGTAGAAGGAGATACTGACGAGATATGAAGTACTGTCCCGCGCCCAGGCTAGCCCCGGGCGCGGGACTGCCCGGCGGCGCACTTACCGGGCAGGAGGAGGCGAAGCCGGAGGGGAAAAAGGGGGCAGGGCCGACGGTGCCACAGTCCGCAGGAGCCCCGGGAGAACTGCCGGCCTGGCCGGGAGGGCTGGGGCCGAGCGACTCGGCAACGCTGCCCGGCATTGGCAGGGTTTGCGGGGCGACGCCTCCGCCGGCCCAGGCGCTGGGGCGAAGTCCCCCGGCAGAGGAGGAGCCGGGCGGGGAAGGGCCGGAGGGGCGAAGGGACGGGAGAGGGAGCGGCAGAACACGAGCCTCCGATCAGCTGGGGCGGGGCCGCAGCCCTCCTGAAGGGGAGGGCGGAGGGACGGAGCTGCCAGGGGCTGATTGGTGGCGCCCCTGTCAGACAGGAGGGGAGATGGGAAAAGGGTGGAACCCCGGAGGGCCTGGCTGGCTATGTGACGGGGAGGGGGTGGAAGGCCAGGGAGGAAGCGGTGCCGGGAGGAAGCGGTGCCGGGCGTCCCTGGAGCTGGTGTGGCTCAGAGGAGCAGGAACGGACCGTGGGCTGAAGAGGAGGAAAGGAAATCCTCTCAGGAGGCCCATTCTGAGGCCAAAGGAAGCCCTCTCCGAGTCAAGCCGGCCAGGCCGCGGGGCTAAGAGGCGGGGCCCAAGGGGACGGATCCTCACAAGTACTGACATGATCCTTTTTTAACTGTTTAAACCATGGGGAGAATTTGGACTGGGAACTTGATTGCCTGCCTGATGCAGTGTCACTAGGGTTGCCAACTGCCAGGTAGTGGGGAGAAAAACGGCACCTCTGTACTCGTACCAAAAGGTTTAGAAAAACAGTACAGGAAACTGCAAATATTTATAAGCTACTGAGGTGAAACATAGACCATATACGTGACATATATACAACACAATTATATACAATATGTACAGTTCACACATAAAAAGTAGAGAAATTTTCAAAGGTCTCAACTGAGTACCAAAAATATATAGAGGAAGTTCCAAAGGTCTCAACTGAGTACCAAATGAATGCTAATATTGTAATCCTTGTGTAAAGTTCATATAGAGCCACAATCATCGATGGATACGGCCGTTTCAGATCCACAGCAGTGGAAATCTTTCTTCAGTCCTAAAAATTAATATATTACCATCAGTATATAAATATATAAAGATTATGGCTATTAAAAAATGAGTCAATACAATATACTTACAATACAAAAGTGCTGTTACATATTCATCATTCCTTCCCACACAGGGTAAGTATAAGCAATTACAATCAGACGTCAGTAAAGTACATCACATAGTGCAGCTAGTAAACTAGAACAGAATCTTAATCAGATACATAGGAAACCCAGGTGTTGCTGATGATGCATCCCCGAAGTGGGTTAGAATTCTTAAAGTGACAATGTATATTTTAACAAGGATTACAATATTAGCATTCATTTGGTACTCAGTTGAGACCTTTGGAACTTCCTCTATATATTTTTGGTACTCAGTTGAGACCTTTGGAAATTTCTCTACATTTTTTGTGTGAACTGTACATATTGTATATAATTGTGTTGTATATATGTCACGTATATGGTCTATGTTTCACCTCAGTAGCTTATAAATATTTGCACTTTGTGTATATACAGTTTCCTGTACTATTTTTCTAAACTGCCAGGTAGTAGCAGGAGATCTCCTGCTAATTCAACTAATCTCAAGCTGATAGAGATCAAATCACCTGGAGAAAAATGGCTGTTTAAAATGTATATATATTTTAAAATATATTCTTTCCCCCTTTTAGAGGTGGAGTGTGATGATGCTACAATTGAATATGGAGTTAAATTAACTGGATTTAAAGCCAAACATAATTATGGCGACGATATTGCATTCAAGTGTAACAATGGATACTTCATGATTGGAAGTTACTTGATTCAATGTGGAGATAACAGCACGTGGAAGCCTGAAGTACCATCCTGTAAAAAGAGTGAGAATGAAAGCACTAATAATTTACAATTCTGTTTAATTTTTCAACAGTAATAACTGATCAAAAATTACCATCCCTCACAAATAACACCTTCTTAGATAAAATAACTCTTTATAAAGAATGAAGAAGGGAAAATGCGAAGCCGCAAACTGAAGTCTTAATATTGAGATTTCTTTTTGTCCTTCTACTGTAATGATCAGTGTGATCATAGAGCCAGAATGCAGAATGAGAGGCAGCTTAAAATCACAGATCAATATATCTAATTCTCAACAGGGCCCTACCTGTGGATACTTATATCTGGAGGTTGGAGTCATAGAATCATAGAGTTGGAAGGGACCACCAGGGTCGTCTAGTCCAACCCCCTGCACAATGCAGGAAATTCCGAACTACCTCCCCCACACACACCCAGTGACCACACATACACCTTCATGCCCAGAAGATGGCCAAGGTGCCCTCCCTCTCATGATCTACCTAAGGTCATAGAATCAGCATTGCTGACAGATGGCCATCTAGCCTCTGCTTAAAAACCTCCAGGGAAGGAGAGCTTACCACCTCCCAAGGAAGCCTGTTCCACTGAGGAACTGTTCCGTTAGAAAATTCTTCCTAATGTCTAAACAGAAACTCTTTTGATTTAATTTCAATCCGTTGTTTCTGATCCGACCTTCTGGGGCAACAGAAAACAACTCTGCACCATCTTCTATATGACAGCTCTTCAAGTACTTGAAGATGGCTAAACATACCCAGCTCCTTCAACCTTTCCTCATAGATCTTGGTCTCCAGACCCCTCACCATCTTTGTTGCCCTCCTCTGGACCCATTCTAGCTTGTCTACATTTTTCTTAAATTGCAGTGCCCCAAACTGAACACAATACTCTAGGTGAGGCCTAAAGAGAGCAGAATAAAGTGCTAGCCAAAATGCTCGGTTATGAATAATTATATGGGGAAATTAGCAAATCAATAACTGGCAAGGGGCATAACCTCGGGATCTAACTTTTGTTTACGGGAGTCCGTTCCAAGATTCAAAACAAGGGGCGGAAGCAATGGTTTCTTTTAAGTTTACTTTAAAATATGAGCACAAGCAATCCAATAACACGTACACAACACCCAATCAGAGTCTAGGAAATAAAGATAGGAGTACAGAGACGTTCGCCAATGTGGCAGTTTTCCCTTTGAAGAGGGGTAATACTACACCTGGTCTAGTAACGGAGATGTCCGGGGTTCCGTGCGGCTAGCAAAGAAAAGGGAGACGGGGGAAGGGATTCCCGGGGCTTGACCAGCAAGTCAGCGGAGTATATTGGCTGGGCTGCGCAAAACCCACACCAACAGAGTGACAGCAAGTATGAGAGGGGTAAAGGAAGGATATCTTATGGCTGAAAACTACCCCAGTTATACTCTTTTGAGGTAGGAGATGATGGGCTTACCCCCTCGTGGTTCCCTTGGTAAACAAAGGCTGACAGTAGCGTTAATGATCGGCTACTAGGGTGGGTTAAGGGTGATTTAGACAGGCTAACTTGAACCTATGGACTTTGTGCAATTCCGGGAGACCCGGGAGAAGATCGTTGATGGGTTTATTGAGTTGACACAAAGGCGCGAACAGCTGCTTCCAGGGTGAATCACTTCCTGGTTGCCTGAGGTGCTATTTCTTTGGTGCTGATACCTCGGGGGCTTCCAAAGGATTGTTAGTCATGCAGATGGAGGGGGTGGGGCTGGCTACGTGTCTAGTTGTTCCTTGCGAAATGGCATCTGCTGGATATTTGAATGGGATTGCAGGAAAATTGATTCCCTCTGGTTCACTTGGAGGGGTCGTCCTGCCCGTGGATCCGTGCTGCCTGTCTTGTGGGATGATGCATGAGTCTTTCCCTTAGCGTCTAGGGCTTGCTGCATGTCTGGAACGGTGGCAACACATATATTTGGGGTGGCCAGGTAACTCAGTCCGGTAGAGAGCCACAGCCAGGTCACAAAAGTGATACCATCACTTCGCATGATCTGGACACTATACTTCTGTTGATACAGCCCAAGACCGCATTTGCCTTTTTAGCTACGGCATCACACTGCTGACTCATGTTCAGTGTTTGGTCTGCTAAGATGTCAAGATCCTTTTCACACACACTACTGCTCAGACAAGTCTCCCCCATCCTATAATTATGCATTTGATTTTTCCTACCTAAATGCAGAACTTTACATTTATCTTTGTTGAAGTGCATTTTATTAGTTTTAGCCCAATTCTCCAGCCTGTCAAGATCATCCTGTATCTTGGCTCTGTCTTCTACTGTATTTGCTACCCCTCCCAATTTAGTATCATCTGCAGATTTAATATGCATCCCCTCTATTCCTTCATCCAAATAATTTATAAAGATATTGACGAACACAGGGCCCAGGACAGATCCCTGAGGCACGCCACTAGTCACTTCTCTCCAAGTGGACGAGGAACTATTAACAAGCACACTTTGGGTGTGATCTGTCAACCAGTTACATATCCACCTAACAGAAATAGGATCTAAACCACATTTTCCCAATTTGTCAATGAGAATACTATGTGGAACCTTATCAAAAGCCTTACTGAAATCAAGATGAAGTATGTCTACTGGATTCCCCTAATCCAGCAAGGTAGTAACTTTCTCAAAAAAGGAGATAAGATTAGTCTGACATGACTTGTTCTTGAGAAACCCGTGCTGGTTCTTAGTAAGCAGATCCATCCTTTCTAAATGCTCAAGGACTGACTGTTTGATGATTTGTTCGAAAACTTTTCCCAGTATAGAAGTCAAGCTGATGGGTCGGTAGTTACCTGGATCCTCCTTTTTCCCCTTCTTGAAGATGGGGACAACATTTGCCCACCTCCAGTCTTCTGGCACCTCACCTCTTCTCCAAGAATTCTGAAAAATAATGGACAGAGGCTCAGAAATTACATCTGCAAGTTCTCTTAGTACCCTTGGTTGCAATTCATCTGGGCCTGAGGACTTCGTTTTATTTAAAGAAACTAGGTGTTTGTGCATTACCCCAATGCCAACCCTCGGCTGCAAATCCCTTCCCTCATCATGTGTTCTGTTCATGCCATGTTGAGCACCATTTCCCTCGCAATAAAAGACTAAGGAAAAGTAGAAATTGAGCAGTTCTGCCCTCTCTTCATCTCTTGTTATAATTTCACTTTCTGGTCCCCGCTATGGGGGGACCCTTTTTTGTTGTGTTAAGCATCTCTCGCTAGCCTAAGCTCATGCTGAGCTTTAGTTTTCCTAACACTCTCCCTAAAAGCACTAGTTATTTGTTTATATTCCTCTTTGGTTATAAGGCCCTCCTTCCACGTTCTAAATTAGTTTTTTTATTTCTCAACCCTTTAAAAAGCTGTTTATGGAGCCACCCTGGCCTCTTTAGGCTCCTCCCATTTTTCCTTCTCATAGGAATGGTTTGTGATTGCGCCTTCAGTATTTCATTTTTAAGAAACTCCCACCCTTCTTGAATTCCCTTCTTAAGTATTTCTGACCATGGGATTCTACCCAGCATAAGTTTAAGTTTGTTAAAATTAGCTCTCCTAACGTCCAACCTATATGTCTGACTATGTACAGTTTTTCCTTTTCCCAAAATTGTAAATTCCAAGATTACATGGTCACTACTACCCAGGGTACCTACTACTTTAACCTCATCAACCAGTTCTTCCCTGTTGGTAAGAATCAAATCTAAAATAGCAGATCCCCTTGTTTGCCTGTCTACTTTCTCGAAAAGGAAGTTGTCAGCAAGACAAGTCAGGAATTTATTGGATCTTGCATTTTTAGCAGAGTTGGACTTCCAACAGATATCCGGGTAATTAAAATCTCCCCTGAATAGACAAGGCAGATCTTTCTAATAACCTGGAAAACACTCCAGGTTTCCAGAAAAATCTGAATTAAAAAAAATACATAAGTCACAGCTGACTTATGGCAACCCTGTAAGGTTTTCAAGGCAAGGGATGTTTGAAGGTGGTTGCCATTGCTTGCCTCTGCGTTATTACCCTGGTATTCCTTAGAGGTCTTCCATTGAAATACTAGCCAGGGTCAGGGCTGAGAGTGTGTAAATGGCCCAAGGTCACCCAGCAAGCTTCCATGGTATGAGTAGGGATTTGAACCTGGGGTTTTCCCAGGTCTTACAGCCCTTTCCTGAGCCTAAAGGACAAAAGTCCTTTGGAGGCCAGGAAGGAGCTGTGGTGGCGTTCAGGCCCCCTGTGCCGGTGCCCGTGCCACTTATGCCACCCAAGATGCCCCAGATGTTGGGGGGGCAGATACCATCTTTCTGGCACTGCCGTGGCAACGCTGCTCAGGGATGCTGGCACAGCCACACGCTGGTGTCTTGACAGCGTGCTTCCATGTGCTGTCCTCCCAGGGGTGTTCCCGGGACAATCTGGCAAAGGGCCAGGGGAGGGCCCTGCACCAGAACGCCCTTTTGGCCCAGGAACGCCCCTTTTCCCGAAATACACCATCTTTTTAGATGGCGTATCACCATGCAACCCTATGGAGCGGTTGTATGGGTTTTTGTGGGAAGGGAAAGGTTTTGGCCTCGTTGGGGCGGGGGAGTGAAACCTCCTTTGCAGGCAGCGCGGCTTCACTGCCTCCAGTCACTGGCACAGCCCTTCCCCTCAGGAAAGGGGTGCCAGTCGAACACCTTAACTACTACACCATGCTGGCTCTCAATTGTGGATTAACCCCCCCCCCCAATAAGAGAAGCAACACCTGTACTTTTAAGAAAAAATGCCCTCTGCAGTTGTCATTGTAAGGGTTTCTAGGCAACCACAACAATATTGTGGTTTCTCTCAGTAAAAGACAAGGGGAAAGAAGGCAAGGCTCTTTCCAGTCCTGTTTAACCTTTTAGGGAGGACTCATGGGGGCCAAACCTGGTAGCATCTACTGGCAGGCCTGGCTGCTCACTACTATTCATCAGCAGCCACTGCATGAACACCAGTGTGGTATAGTGGTTACAGTTTCAGATTAGAATCTGGGAGATCCAGATTTGAATCCCCATTCTGTGAGAAAGCTCACTGGGTGTACTTGGGCCAGTCACACATTCCCAGCCTAAACGATCTCACATGGATGTTGTAAGAATAAAATGGAGGACAGGAGAATGATGTAAGCTGCTTTGGATCCCCATAGTGGAGAAGGTGTGGTATAAATGAAGTTAATAAATATAGCTAAAAATGGAGGATACATAAAAGTTGGGTTGGCTAGTGGGGGACAGGAGAGAAGGATATGGGGAAAGGGGAGAGGATATGGGGGAAAAGAGAAAATAGTGCAGGAGGGGTTACAGGAGAAAAGGAGATGCCCCCCACAAGTTCTGTAAATTTGTTAAGAGAGATAAAGAGTGAGGAGTTGTGATCATTGCATTTTACTCTTAAGCATTTTATGCTTCATAATGGCACAAAAGGCATTGTTTAAGAAATGCTCAACATGCTCAGGGAAAGTAACCCAGATAGATGGATAATGACAAGCTTTTATGTTCTTGAGTGAAGCCATGATATGATAAAATGCTCTACATTTTTGAAGTGTACATTTAAAGCTAGGGTGGAAAGAGCCTCTCAGCTGAAAACAGCCCTTATGAGAAAGGTGTTTTCAGTGGGGGCATAAAAAGGAGAAGTGAGTGCACAGAAAGATGATGTCTCCGTGGTATCAGTTCCAGGGTTGAAACCAGGCAGCCCAGATCTGATTAGGAAGAAGGAACCAAGGAGGCAATGCAGCCTGTTGGAATCGCCCCTAAAGAAACAAAATCAAACACAAGGCATGGGGAAACAGCACATAGGAGCTCTAAAAAGGCATCAAATATTTCCAAAACTGTCAAAGAAGAGTCTAATTCAAATTTAAATTTATTGCCTCCAAGAACTCAATCACCAAGCTGTGAGGTATGGATTGTAAATAGCCTGTCACTACCATCACCCTCAGAGGGAGGTATTTAAGGAAGAGAAGTCTCAATGATTCTTGACTCCACTTTTGCCCATGGTTGACACTGGTTGTGGGGCTGAAGTACTGGTAGGCTAACGTTTCTGCAGCAGAGCAAATAGCAGCTCCCAGGGGGCATTTCAGATCGGGGGAATGGTGTGTATGGGAAGGAAGACTTAAACTATGCATTAACTCTACCCATGTCTGTCGTTGTGAGGGATGGGGAATGTTTTTGATATTGTCCTTGAGGTTATTTAAGGGTTAATAATAGCAGTGAACGCTTTGCAAGGATAATTTGCAAGAACCAGAACACATCAATCCAAATTGGGACATAACATATCTGGGAAATGAATTCTGAGCATGGAATTTCCAGCGCACATGTGGTCAACAGGAACCAAAGCAGTCTTAGAGGGGCACAAGGATATTGTGTAGCTAGGCCTCAGGTGGCAGTTCAGATTTAACAGTTCTGGAAATAGCTCCTTACCTGTAACTGTTACTTTACAAGTCTTTTCTGCCCTGTACAAATTATACATATATCCTGTGCAGATTCTCACCACAATGAGTCTGAATCTCTATTTGGCTGTTAACCTCTGCATGATTAACTGAGAAGGAAGGTACTCTTTCCTTCAGTATGTGTTAAAAAGTCAGCTGACAAGATACTAGAAGTTTGTCAGATCTCTGGATTCATCCCATATTGGGCCTAGTTATGCACATGCCCAAGACTGATGATGTTTCAATAAGAAAGGGCCTGGCAAATTAAAAGCTACAAGGTAGGGATGTTGAGATTATTTACTCCCCACCCCAAAAGAGTGCATATATACAACTGAAACATAGTTAAATTGATTTTAAATCCCTCTGTGACTCTGTTGTCCCATCCCCTAGTACCTGTCTCTATCCAAATATACAGGGGTTTTTGTTGTTTTTTCCTCCAAAGGGCTTATTTTGCATTCCTGCCATCCATGATTACCAGACAACCCTTGTCTCTCAAAAGAAAAGTCATAGAGTTGGATGCAGCACAGCATTTCTTCAGACACAAAGACTTCCACCCACAGAAGGTGGCTTTCCTGCTTCCCCCCTCCTGTAGCAGCTTTAAATGTCCCCTGAAATTTTGCACCTGAGGAGAGGGCTATGAGAACCAAAATGGGGGAGGGCATTTTGGACTGGTATGGTATGGGAGGGCCACAAAGGTAGAAGTCCTCCTTGCATCTGTGGAAACGCTACACAGGATCCAGCTCACAATACAAAACTTGCACTCTGAATACCAGATAATAAAAAGTTATACATCACTCTATTTCTCTTGTCTGACAGTAGACTGATAAGCTTTGCTGTCACTGCTTGACAGTCTTGTGATGGCAGCCCAGCCTGCTTTGTGAGTGAATCCATCAGCAGCTTCTCACTTCCTCCCTTTCCTCCTTCTCCATGGCACATCAGAGACTTAAACACTAGTTCAGAATCCACGGTACTGAGGTTCTTCCAGAGAAATCTAATCCTCCCAAGTTCCTGGCAACTTCATATTAGGCACCCCGGGGAAACACAGATTTCAGAGTGCTCATCAGTCTTGCCTGCTTACGTCCTTAATCATCATCTTTATATGGAAAGTACGTATCACAAGCCACCAAAATCCATATTATGAGCACACACAATATGAATGTTGGAGGCCTCCTGATTCCCAACTGTAGTTTTGAAAGACCACAGAAATTACGAGCCTGCAGATAGTTTGGCTAGCCCAGCTGCCCACAAACTTCTTTGTTATTCCTTTGTGTTTGAAAGAAGGGGGAGGGGACTTTGCTTATTGTCTTGGGGGCTTGTCTTACTTGCCAGAGATGTTCATTCAAGCGGCTAGTTACAATCCAGCCCAAATTTATTTTGGTACAGAACACAATTACGGTAAGCATCAAAAGGTATTGAGGAAACAACTTTATTTTCTCTAATTACCATGATTTACATGCCATCAATAAAGTGCCTTTGGTACCCTCCTTTCATTTATAAATCCAGAAACAGGTAATTAAAGTCATGTCTTTTATATAAACCATTGTTTGTATTTCCTATTTTAATTACGTGTTGTTTGTTTGTGTGTTTTGTTACAGTTAATGCCAAATTCTGTGGTGTCCCTTTAGTTCCAAGTGGAAGTGTGTATCCATTACAACCTCAATATGAACGTGGAACACGTGTTGTTATAGAGTGCAATCCACAGTATTCTTTTCCTGATGGAACCATGGAGATGAGATTAGTATGTCATGGCCACAACTTGTGGCAACCTCCTGCACAGCTTTGTGTGTGTAGGTATACGTTCAGCTCTGAAATATTCATCTATTATTTCTAGTGCCATAGCTGAGTCAGATGCTATTTCCACATTGTCTAAACGTTGTCTGAATGTTAATGTGCATTTTCGTGAAGCGATTAATTGGGTATAGTCATTTATTCAGTAATTTGCTTCCCACCACTTTCCTGCTTGTAGCCTTCCTCTCTCTCTGCAACCTTGGCTGCACTATTTTTGGCAAAATGAATACAGAAGTGGCTGTACAACTTTTTCCACTTGTGAAATTGTTAATTGCCCATTACTAAACAATGTCCTCAAAGTATAGCCACTTACTACTTACAGTTTTCCTTTTGAACACAAAAAAGCACCTGGGCTACAAAATAACTGCAAAAATATAATGATTTTGTTCTTTAGGGTGCTTTTTAACACCAGTTCATTAAAAAGGTGTTTAAAAATACCCTATGTGTTTTCCCCCAGAAAAAAACTGCTCCAGGGAAGCTTTCTAAAGTTCTGAGGAGAGTTACAGCTTGTCTTGGTGCCATGATGTTCCCCTCTGAGAACCTGGAGAACATTTAACTCACCAACAGAGAGAGATGTTCTTAGGAGAGATGTTCTTAGCAAAATATTTTTGTTTTATTTAAAAATGACTCAAGGTCAGCATAAAAATGAACTTAATTTTTTTCTTGTAGAGAACATCCAACATGAAAGCTACTGAGATGGCATTCTAAACTTTCAAACTGTCCCCTGCTAATTGGCAGGGAGTTTGTAAGTAGAATGCTTAGGAACTACTTTTTGGCAGGGCTTCGGCCATGTGTGTTGTTGTTGTGAGGGGTGGGGAATGACTTGAATACTTGTTGGCATTTAAGGGTCATTAGAAGCTATAAACGCCCTGACCTGGATGGCCCAGGCTAGCCTGATCTCATCAGATCAGGCTAGCCTCAGAAGCTAAGCAGGGTCAGCCCTGGTTAGTATTTGGACGGGAGACCACCAAGGAATACCAGGGTTGCTGTGCAGAGGAAGGCACCGGCAAACCACCTGTTAGTCTTTTCCCATGAAAACCCCCAAAAGGGTCCTTTAAAAGGACAGTTTGCAACAACTCAGTTTAATTTATTCTGTAATTAGGGGTTGTATTGACTAAAGGGAGATTGAAATGACCCCTTCATTTATAATGGCAATCTAAACTGCTGTGTGCAGTTTTTGCCTAGCACTGTTGCCTCAGAAACATAGGCGGGCGGGAGTTGGGGGTTGTGTGCCCTTCTAACCAAGCCAAACCTTCCTAACCCAACAGGCATGAACGAAGAGGGGCATATCTTACCCATATTACAATACATCTAATGATATCCGTTTGGTTTAATATGGTATTAAAGTAATCCTAAGCAGGTCTACTCAGAATCCTACTTGGGTCTGTTCCGTGAGGCTTGCTCCCAGGAAAGTGTTAAGCAAGTCTATTCTCTGCATTTCAGTAGATCAAATAACAACACAAAGACTAGATATAGTTGAATCTAGGGTGTCTAAAGTGGAAGACAGAAACAGTGGCATGGAAGCTACCCCCAACTGTTCGGGGCCACATTGTGGGTCCATGGATTCAAATTGCTAAGATTTCCTACTTCACAGGACGCAGGAGAAAGGCATGCTGCACTGGTCCTGCTACATATCTCCCTTTTCTATGATTATGCAAAACAGGTAGAAGAAATGACAAGTACTTTCATTGTGGCCTGTACAATGGCACAAGAGCAAAATATGAATTTCTACAAGTGGGGACCCGAAAGGAACTTGAGAGCAGGGGACATCTCACCCCCCCTGCTTTTGCTTCCTCCCCCTTCCCCTTCTCTATCACTTTCCTCTCTGTCTCTCTTTGCACAAGGAATCTGAGACATATGGGAGTGGACATGTTCATGCAGGAGACTGGTATTCATGGCTACTAGTTAAAACGGATACTAGTCATGATGCATACCTATTCTCTCCAGGATCAGAGGAGCATGCCGAATATATTAGGTGATGTGGAACACAGGCAGGATGGTGCTGCTGCAGTTGTCGTGTTTGTGGGCTTCCTAGAGGCACCTGGTTGGCCACTGTGTGAACAGACTGCTGGACTTGATGGGCCTTGGTCTGATCCAGCATGGCTTTTCTTATGTTCCTATGGGTGGTGGTGGGTGTCCCATGTCGTTTTTTTAATCTTGATTCTCCACCACCACCCCGGAGGCTTCTCCCTTTTAGCAGCCCACTTATCTTGATTCCCCTGCTCCCTACCCACCCCTTTTTCAACCCCTCCTCAGTCTCTTGTTTTTCCTCCCTCCCCCATCGCTGCCTCCATCTGAGAAGGGCCTTCTGCAGCTGCCAACCTGCAAAGTGGCAAAATCCACAACTGCCCGTACACGTGCCTTCTCTGTTGTGGCTCCACCTTATGGACTGGCCTGCCTGAGGAGGTTAGGAAGGCTCCCACTCTCCTGGGTGGCAGTGGGCACCATGTTGGGGACCCTGCAGAAAGCCTTTCATTTTAGGAAGTAAAAAATCAGGACATTTTTATCTACCTTTAGGTTGGGCCATTCATATTCCATATGTTATATCCCAAGATTTACTTAATGTTATGATGCAGAAGGTTGCAAATGAAGTTGGCTGTTTTTTCTCAAAGTGATAATACTTTTTTAAAAAAATAATCCATTTTGCTTGTAGTTAGAACTTCACCAGACACTTCTGTATTGACCATCTATCATGGAAGAATAGTCCATGGGAAGAAAGAATTATATAAACCTGGAGATAAAGTTACCGTTAAGTGTCACCCTGGCTATTCGCTGAAAGGGTCATCTGAGGTTCGATACATTGGCGCGAAAAAATGGAGCCCTACAATTCCATATTGTTCTTTAAGTACGTATAAGGTTTCTGAATGTGTTGCTGTGACTTTTAACAGACAGGAAGAACTCTTCAGTGTTTTACTGGCCTTATTTTTTTTAATATTATATACAAGTGGAAGTCCATAAAGAACTGCAAGAAGGGGAAAGAATTTGGAAATTCCAACCCACCTCTCAGGATCTCTCCCTCCAGGATGCTTTAAAGTATTAGGGGCCTGAGCGGACTGATTTCCTCTATCCATACACATATTTATTCATTTAACTAATATTCATCTTTAACCAACTTTCTTCAAAATGAGCATATTTGATACTCCTCATGTTCTTTTAGTTAATTGACAAAATCTTTCCCCCCTTGCAAACCTGGGGCATCTTCTGTGTATGCATAAAACTTGTACTTGGTGGCCCCATTTTGCGTTTTTTAATACTGCCATGGGGTCCAAACACTTCCTATTAGATGAAGAACCATGAGAGGATCTGCCTTCCTAATTTTTCCATCTGTGCAGCTGAAGCTCTTACCCCACCCCAATTTGCAATTGCTAACTTTTAAGTAAACAGTAGCAAGATCAGGATTCAATGCTGTCTGGCAGCTTGTTTAGCCTCCACGTAAAACTGAAGGGAAGAAGTGGGCTGAAGATCTACTCCCAATGCTATGGGGAGTGCTGGTTACCCTGGATCCATAATTGGCTCTGCTTGCATTTCCTGCTGCATCTTTGCTTCATGTCCAGGTTAGAGGGATGAGGGCAGTCATGTTCTTTCATGAGCTGCTTCCCCTTAGAAATGTCAGCAAATAAACATCACTGGAAAAGCTGCCCCCTCCCTTCTGTCATGAATTCTCCTGTCTCACATTTCTGGCTAATCCATGCCTGGTATTTGTATACAGGACAGTGTGGATGAGCCCTACTGGATAGATGCTGTGTGCCTTACCTTGATGGCAAAAGTGAGAGTCTTTTGCTTGTGGCCCCAGCATGGGGTGGGCGGAGAAGACAGCGGGCTGTGTGGCTGGTATGGTACAGGGGTTTCTAGGCGGTTGCCACTGTGGATATGCTAACAACTATCCAATCTGTTTTCATCTGTGCAGCCTAATGTCCCCCATTAGCATGCTACAGTATCCATATTGAGAGGCAGCATGGTGTAGTGGTTAAGAGTGGCGGTCTCTAATCTGGAGAACCGGGTTCGATTCCCCACTCCTCCACATGAAGCCTGTAGTGTGAGCTTGGGCCAGTCACAGTTCTCTCAGAACTCTCTCAGCCCACGCAGAGACATGCAATGGCAAACCACCTCTGAACGTCTCAGGCCCTGACAGATTATAGACATGAATCTGCCAGAACTGAAGATTGCATCTTCATGGCAGGAGTAATGTCTGCAAGGAAAGCTGAGCCTTCTTTGCATACCCCTCACGCTTCCCCCCCCTCACCTGTTTTCTGAAGTTAGGAAAATATAAATATCCCATGTGTGCCTGCACAGAAGACCACTCAACGAACAACAGTTACAGGTAAGTGCAACACTGTTTTTACTATTTTAAAAGCATCTTACCAGCAGGTATGTGTAAGGTTTTAGACTATATGTCAAATTAAAAAGTCAAAATTATTTTTTCAACGTATATTAAAAAATTGTAAGTAACATTTCAAATGGTTGGTTCAAATTGAGGTAACATCCTTCAGAAGAGTACTGTTGAGCAAAACTTGTTCATTAGCTGCAGTGATACAGCTAATAGTTTATTTTTGATGAAGATACTAGTATTCATGAGTAGCCTGCCTGTTTATAAATAGTAAAAGAAGATTGTTTTCTGAGATACTTACTTAACAGAATACTTTCCCCCTCTTCTAGGTTTTTTCTTCATACTACTTATAACTGGTATGTAATTTCTTGAGAATGACTGAGAAAAAACAAGATGCATTCATAAATTTTCACACACAAGCTGAATGTTTATTTAACTTCACATTTTTTTTACAAAAGCAAACTGCACTAGGATCATAATAATCTCGGCACTATTCCTTGCAAAATTAAGTACTACTAGCTTTTTACTTTTTTCAGTTTGTGATTTAAGCACCTACTTAATAACTACTGAAACTGATAGATTTTAACATTGCTTTCAGTGGCTGAATCATGCCCTTAAGGGCTATATTTTGTCAGGGGCTGTTTCGATTTTCTTATATAGATTGTGTAACTCTCTCGAGTCTTAAAAGCTTTGTAAAAATTATGATGCATAAGACAATTATTGTATCCATATGAAAGCCAATTCTATCACATTTGCTCACTTGTGTCACACCATGGGTATGACAGAAGTGAACCTCTTCTCTCTCACTACCAATACATCCCTTCATCAACACACTTGTTGATACAGAGAACACTCTGTTATTGACCGCCTGTTCGCTATAGTCTGTTTTCCAAGGAAACTCTTTATCCAACATGCCATTAAGTGCTAGAAGAGCTTTGCTGTACAGCCACCTTAAATAAATGCATCCAAGCGAAAACACTGCCACCACTGGAACAGTCTTGAATACTATTTTACCCCCTCAGTGAAGGAGAGTGGGTGGGGACTGAGGGGGGAAAGATATGGAGTGTAATGGATTCAGAAGTGCAAATAAATGTTAATTTTATTTTAGGATTGACGGATTTAGGGTAATTAGCATAGTACTATTACTTATTTAGCAGTCACTCTGAAGAGTTTGCCATGGGTGCTATTTCAAATGGCTCCCCACAGAAAAAAATGGGGTGGATTCCCTGATTAAAAATCTCATCACCCTCAATAATACCGAAGTGAGTTAGCGACCGCACCAAACAGCAGTTCACTGCATTTAATTGTAATGTGGCAGAACTTTCTGAAGAACTTTGACCAAACTGATGTTTTTAATCATGTCAGTTTTCTTGACTTCAAAGATTTTTTAAAATTTGGATAATGTGTTTCTTTCCTTTTAAGCACTCGTATTCTTTATATTGCTGGTGTTAGCCAAAAGATTTAATCAGATATATTCACAAGAAAGGTAAGAGCTCTTTCATTACCATACTTCCACTTTCTGTGTTGCATTTCTCAAGACTCATTTATATATTAACCACAGAGAGATAATTTCTGAGTTAAAGAAGAGTGCACTAGTATCATTTGCAGTGTTTTGCAATTGCAAGTACACTGATTATGTAATGCAGGTGTCCAAAGTATGGTCTCATGGCCCCTTTTCATGGGCCTACAAGGAGATAATAAAGCCCAGCCTCTGCAGGAGGAGCAGGGCTGCAGCTTCTCCGGAGGCAGTGTTGGAACTGCCAGCTCCACCTCTTGTGCATGCTTCCAGCTTCATAGGGCTTTTGGCGTGCATGAGGCAGCTGATGGAGCAGCTCTCAGGCATGCCAAAAGTTCTATGATGCAGGGATGGAACCCTCTTTAAGAGGAGAGAACAAGCAGACCAGCAGACAAGAAAAAGGGAATCCTATTTATGCTGGACAAACTGTGTACCACTGGATACAGGTATAGCAGAACACCCTAGATTGTGTACCTTTAGACTTGTTGGGGTAGTTTTTAAAAGCATTGCCATACTAAATATTGAGGCAGTGGTTCTTCTAAAACGGGATAGACCCTACTCCTGTGCAGGTCCACCAAATGATTTCTCTCAATGTTGCCTTCTCACCAAAAAGTCTGGACGTTTCTACTGTAACTAGTACATGGTAGCCAGTCTATCTGGAATACCATGTGAGTGTTCTTTTTGCCATGAACACAAGGATGAAATCATTTATTTATTACAGTCAAAGACCAGCTTACACAAAAGGAAGTATAAATAATTAAAAAATGTCTAGTATTTGATCAGGTAATTTAGTTACAACAACTCTTGGTAAAATGGTCTGTTTAACATAAAAGACATTATGACAGCTTCTTTTCAAAAGGATGAAATATCTACAAACTGTCATGCAACTTAAGTGTTTATATCTTAAAGGAACTTAGAGAGGCATTTTAGTCTGTCAGAAAAACTTGAGATAGTGCTGCTCATAGATAGTGTCCAAAATTAGGAAGCATTGATTTTGATAAACACTGTTTGGCATTTGTTCTTTTCTTAAACAGAGAATCTACTCCATGGACATGAACCAGAAGACAGTCTTTTGCATTCTCTATGTACATAATCTGATAAGAAGTCAAGAATCTGGTCGGGGGTGGGGGGGTGTCCCCAAAGTCCAGTATCTGTCTCCACCAACAGCCAACTCGATTAGGGATGTGGGAAAAAATTTGATCGGGATATAAGAAATAAGTTATAAAGCTAAGATGGATTCTTTAATATCAGAATTAAAGCTGATTGTATTAGGAAATCTGTCACGTAGTAGCTTCCATCAGTTTCAATGAGAAACATGCTTTTGACTGTGCCACCTACCCAACTGGAATGAAGTTCTCAGAGGTTGTACCCAACCTTCTTGGCCTCATACCTGTCCCCCCCAAGACCCATGTCTTTTGCACTCTGAGATTCTCTGGCCTTCCAAAGTCAGAGGCATTGATTAATACATCCATCGGATATCAAGACAGGCCATATTTCTCCAGGTGTTTTCAAGAGAAAGTAGATTGATTGTCTGAATACTCCAGGGGAATATTAATCGAGGATCTTTTCTTTGACCTTCCAAAGATTCTCAAACCCATGACCATGAACAATGACCCAGGTTTGTGGGGTAATAACCAAAGCTCTCAGAATCTCCGTTACAATTAAACACCCCTAGTAATGTCATCATAAGCCTAAGAAAGGCCATCATCCCATCCCTGGCAATCACCAATGGAAGTAAGTCATGCCTGCCACCCATCCTAAATCAAAGATCTGCAAGTGGACACAGCTCCTTGATCCCATTACATCACCCTAGTACTCTTTCCTGGTGTCTCTTTACAATAGAAGGTTTGAACTGCCCTATGACAGTTTGAGACCCTTGCACCAATAGGGTCTCAGATCCTTTAAGTTGCAGCAATCATAGTGCAACCAAAATCCTGCACTTCCAGCACAATGCCATTCCAGATCCTAATTATGAGTCAAATTTAGCCAATAGCAACACTTTTGTATTTGTGCTCAGGTAAATTCAGGTGCATAAGAAGGTCATGTGAAGTAGCTGGCTCTGCTCATGAGCCTTTGTCCTCTGCTGAAATCACAGGATTTCCCCCTCCGCAAATCTGTAGAATGTTTTGGTTGCAGACCTTCCTGCACCACCATGAACAAAAACCGGCTTCAAAACAATAAGATTATTTTTTCCCATTCTGCTTCCCTTCCTGAATGTAACCCTCCATGTCTTCCTACCCTTTCCCCTGCTTCTCCATTCCTTGTCTTTCCATCAGCCAGGATTCCCATAGCATTTCCCACTTGGCTAGGAATTCCTGTGTGTGTGTGAAGTGATGTCAAGTCGCTTCCGACTCATGGCGACCCTATGAATCAGTGCCCTCCAAAATGTCCTATCTTTGACAGCCTTGCTCAGGTCTTGCAAATTGAGGGCTGGGGCTTCCTTTATTGAGTCAATCCATCTCTTGTTGGGTCTTCCCCTTTTCCTGCTGCCCTCAACGTTTCCTAGCATGACAGTCTTTTCTAGCGACTCTTGCCTTCTCATAATGTGACCAAAATACGATAGCCTCAGTTTAGTCATTTTAGCTTTTAGGGTCAGTTCAGGTTTGATTTGATCTATAACCCACATATTTGTTTTTTTGGCAGTCCATGGTATCCGTAACACTCTCCTCCAACACCACATTTCAGAGGAGTCTACTTTCTTCCTGTCAGCTTTCTTCATTGCCCAGCTTTCACACCCATACATAGCAATAGGGAATACGATGGCATGAATTAACCTAATCTTGGTGGTCAGTGACACATCCTTACACTTAAGAATCTTTTCTAGCTCCTTCATGGCTGCCCTTCCCAGTCTCAATCTCCTTCTGATTTCTTGGCTACAGTCTCCCTTTTGGTTGATGATGGAGCCAAAGAATAGAAAGTCTTCAACAATTTCAATTTCCTCATTGTCAACCTTAAAGTTGTGTAATTCTCTTGTAGTCTTCTTGATGTTCAGCTGTAGTCCTGCTTTGGCACTTTTTCTTTTAACTTTCAGCAGTAGTCGTTTCAAATCTTCGCTATTTTTTGCCATTAATGTAGTATCATTGGCATATCTCAAATTGTTAATGTTCCTCCCTCCAATTTTCACTCCACCTTCATCTAAATCTAATTCAGCTTTTCTAATTATTCCTACTTCCTATCTAAAACCCTTCCCCATTTATCCCAGCACACCTTTGAGTCCTTTTTTGAAAACCCCCTCACCCATCTCTTTTCTTCATGGTACTTCTGGAAGAGTCACACGAGAGGAGCAGTTTGGACTAAAAGTGACTTCAGTTGGGTATCTAGCTTACAGCAGGAGTCCACAATAGGGCTGTTGAAAAAGAAAATTCGGCAAAATTCAGCCCATTTTTATTCAGGAAATGCCGAAGTCCGAACTCCCCCTCTTCGGGTCCGTGCAATTCGGCATGAGATCCGGAGTTCGGGGAAAAATTCGGCCGAATAAAGCCATTAAAAACACAATCGCACCTTTCCGCGGTTCCGGGGAGGCATTTTTTGGGGTAGAGGTCCTAAACTTTCAGCATAGCTTGAGGGGACCCTTCTTGCAAGAACCCCCAAGTTTTGTAAAGATTGGGTCAGGGGGGGCTGAGATATGGGCCCCGAAAGGAGTTCCCCCTCCTTAATGTGCATCTCTGACAATGGGGGTTTGCAATTAGCAGAGCTTGCCGCCCACTCCCGAAGCTCCCAGCCCCGACAAACTGCTGAGCTGCGGTGAGCAAGGGCAGGGCAGGTGTGAAGAAGTTTGCAAACCATGCAAAGCAACACATTTGCAACCATACAAGCCATGCAAAGCAACATGTTTGCAACCATGCAAAGCAACACGTTTGCAAACATGCAAAGCAACACCTGACACCTGGGAGTTTGCAAACCATGGAAAGGGACAGAGGCAGCTAGCTATGCATAAGGAGCAGGAGGGGTGGAATTTCCCCTTTTGCATCGGACTCAGGACCAGGCAAATGCATTCTTTAAGTCACAATTTGAAAACCAGTTTTGAGCAAGCATCAAAATAGACCTAACCGATCTTATGAATGAGGGAAAACCTGAGGACACACAACTGAAGCCCCCCCTCAAACCAGGGAGAGAGAGACTCAGGGGACACCCCCCCCCCCCGCAGAACAGGCGAAAAAGCCCCCTTTGGCTTCCCCCCCACAGAAACTGCTCCCTCTCCCCACACACACAGACTCTGCTTCCCCCCCATTCACACACACAGAGGAGAAAAATTATAGAGTAAAGCCCCAAAATGGGTCTTACTGTGGATGTCTTTTGTTCCATCAGGGGGAACCCCCCCCACAGAACAGGCGAAAGCCCCCTTTGCCCCCCCCCCCACCCACAGAAACTGCTCCCTCCCCACACACAGAGAGACTCTGCTTCCCCACCCACCCACCCCACACACACACAGGAGAAAAATTATAGAGAAAAGCCCCAAAACTGGTCTTACTGTGGATGTGTTCTGTTCCATCTTCTTCGCACCTGCCCCGCCCTTGCTCCCCGCAGCTCAGCTGTTTATCGGGCTGGGAGCTTTGGGTGTGGGCGGCAAGCTCTGCTAATTGCAAACCCCCATTGTCAGACATGCACATTAAGGGTGGGGAAGAAGACCCAGCTTGGCCACCGATTGGCTGCAGGAGAATGCTTCTTACTAACTGACGGTTATGCTGCTGTGTGGAACCCCGAATTTGCTGAATTTCTTAGCCAAGCACCCCAAACTGGCTGAATTCAGTTCCCCGTTTTCCTGCCTTTTTTGAGTTTGGTTCCATCCGAACTAAAAACCGCCGAATCAGGGGAAATTCAGCTGTTTTTCGATTCGGGACAAACCGAATCGACAGCCCTAGTCCACAACATTGTGCCCAATGGCGCCTGCCAAGTATTTTTAGAAAGTAGTTGGGGCCAGGTGGGGCTTTCCTCCAGCAGGGCTTCTGATTGGCCACTGGATATTTGGTTGACTGTGCAGGTGTAAAAAATCTGCTTTGGCACTAGCTGTCATGATAGCACAAAAATCTGCAGTGTGTAAGCTGAAAGAAAGCTGTATGCAAGAAAATATTTTCAAGGGCATCCTGTTAAACAGAGCTTCTGCCTAAAATGTTGAAGAATTATTATTAGAGTTAGCATGACCTCATTCCCTGGCATTGTGGGGTTGGCTCCACCTCTTATGGCAGCCATTTTGTGGTTGCATCCACCACCCTAGATGAGAACTCTGAAGGTGCCCGCAGGATCAAAAATGTTGGGGACCCTTGGCTTAAAATAATACAACTGAACACTAGGATTGCAGTGAAATGATGGTTTTTATTGGATGGTCACATGTAAATATCTGTGCCCAGGTAAATCCAGGTGCATAATAAGATAATGTTAAGCCCTCCATTTTTGTAGCTGGTTCTGTTGCCATTGAACAGTTCAGTCTTGCACTACTGGCTTGCTCCCCTTCTTTCTATTCTGTACAGGGCAATAAAGTTACTTGGTGCTTATGTATCTGCCTCCCTTCCATCTTTCCTTCCCTGGGAGATTTCTGTACAACAGAATCAATCCCTCTTGATGATGGAACGTGTGTTCTAGTACTTCACATGTAGAGATTCTCTTCATGTGGCAGCACTGACACAGGGAAAGATTTGGATGGCAACATTTAATGAGCCATCCATCTCAAATGGCAGTCAGATGCATAGCAACTGATCAACCTAGAGGGGCTTTTATCCACGTAGCTTCTATTAATAGGATATGGTTGTACACAATTGAATTCACTATCTGTTATTCTTGGGTTAAAAAATAATGCATCACGAAAAAAGTTTAAATTGAAGACTTTAGCTCCCATAGCACTGGAAATAAGATCCATTGTACTTAGTTATGTTGCTTGCTTCCTGGAGAAAATCTCCCTGACTTCCAGGTATAAATGTGTCACCACACAGGACTGGAGTAATATGAAATATTCACTATGTCAGGGTTGGGGAACGTCAGGCCCGGGGGCCATTTAAGGCCCGCAAAATCATTTGGTCTGGCCCTTCGCGGGTCCTGGCAGATCTCTAGCTCAGAAGGATCTAAGACTGGCGATCCACCCCCTCCCGCAGACAGGAATAGCCTCTATTCAAGGCGGATGTGAGTTCGTTTTGCTGAGAAAAGGAACCTTTTTTCCTCCTTGCAGAAGAGTCGTTAGCTATGGCGCTGCTAGGACCACCCAAGAAACTGTGTTAACCCTTTCCCACCCTCTGGACTGGGGGTGGAAGTAGCGACAATAGAAGGGTTAAAGGGGGCAGGGCCAGAATGCATTGGGGGGTGGGGGAGTTCTTAGCCAGTGTGTCCTCATTTCACCCCTGCAGGCGGAGGTAGCAGGCGCCGGCTGTAGAATCTGGCCCCGACCATGCGGAGCAGGAGCAACTCTAGCGTGTGGCTGGACAGCTACACCTGGCTGGTACAACAGACCATCCTGTGCCACCAGGTTGGCAAGTGCACCACTGGTTGGATGCCTGCCTGCTTGCCCGCACTGGGGGTGTCATCTGGGGCAGCTGCCTGCTTGGGGCTTGGTCGGCTAATTTTTAAGTTGATAATTTTGTATGACCCACGAATGATGTTATAAATATCCAAATGGCCCTTGGCAGAAAAAATGTTCCCCACCCCTGGTTTAAAGGAACGAATCAGCAGCACAGGTCACTAGGTAGACAAAGGAGAAACCTGGCAAAATGGCTTTTGCTGAAAAGCCACTAGGTTGGATCCTCACACACACTCAGGATTCTACTCACACCAGCCTGCCCTTTCCCAAGAGTCAGACTAAACTGTACAAGGTCTGCTCATCCCCAGAAACAAGCCTAACAATTGGGTAAAATTTCCTAGGGCAAAATACGATAAGTGGCCTGGCACACCTCCCCCCCTGCCTCCCCTTTCAAGCATGCACAGCAAGGGCCAAGCGGTGTGCCTACTCTCCCCTCCCCACCTCCCCTTTCAAGTGAGGGCAGCCGACCCCTTTCAAGCATGCACGGTGAGGGCCAAACGGCATGGCCACCCCCCACCCCGCCTCTTCTTTCGTGGCTCCTGCGAGAGTCGAGCAGCCCAGCATGGCCACCCTCCCCACTCCACCTCCCCTTTCACACCTGGTTCCCTTGCTCTCTCTCTCTCTTGGGGCTTTCCCGGGTCACAACAGCCCGGGAGCCCAGCAGGATCCTTCCCCCCTCGCTCTCTTCTTTGTTTCCCCAGTCCTCTCTCTCTCTCTCTGGGCTTTACCAGGCCAGAGCAGCCCAGGAGCCCAGCAGGATCTTTCCCCCCTCCCTCTCTATTTATGCATAGGAGGTTTTGCCTCGGATTTGCAGCTCTTTAGATGCACATTTTCACTATCCAGATTCTCAGAACTTGACAATAAGCCCCCATGGAGAGTTTTGAGGATTCAGATGGGAAAATGTGCATCTAGAGAAGGCAAAACCTCCGATGCATAAATGGCCTCTCTCTCTCTCTCTGGGCTTTCCCAGGACAGAACAGCCTGGGAGCCCAGCAGGATCCTTCCCCCCGTCGCTCTCCGCCTGGTTCCCTCTTTCTCTTTGGGCTTTCCCAGGTCACAGCAGTCTGGGAGCCCAGCAGGATCCTCCCCCACCCTCCTCTCCTCCTCATCCCCGCCCCCGTGGGCTTTCCCGGGCCACGGCAGCCTGGGAGCCCAGCAAGATCCTCCCCCCTTTCTGGGCTTCCTGGGCCACTCCGCCCCGCGAGCCCAAACAGCTGCCTTTCCCTGTCGTCTTTCTCCCTTTCTTTCTCTCCCTCTGGCTATCCCTTCCTCCTCTCCTTCCTTTCTTTTCTTCCTTTCTCCCTTCCTCTCCTGTTTCACTCTTTCTGTCTCTCTCGTTCTCCCTCTTTATTTCTCTTTCTCTTCTCTCTCTCTCTGGACTGGGAGAGGGCTCCTGGCTCACCAGTTAAGGCTGCCAGTCCTCCTCTAGTCCAGATCTGGGCCAGTTTGCTGCAGGCTCGCCAGCCAAGGCAGCCCTCCCCCCAGTTCAGATCTGGGCTGTTGAGCCAGCTGCAGACCTGCCAGCCAAGCCACACACACACACACCCGTTTAAAACTTAAACAAAATTATGCCAGGGACTAGATACAAAGTTTACAAAAGACACAATTAAGTCAATTAATATTATTTTTTACTTAAAATACAAGCATACTTAATACAATAACAATAATACTGTTAAGTAAAAGAAAATAGTGTACGAATGTTATTGTTGTAAGCTTGTTTTTTAAGTAAAAAACAATAACATTAATTGACTTTGCCTGTGTCTTTTATAAAGTTTGCATCTCCAGTATCTGGCATTACATTTTATGGCATTTATTTATTTATTTATTTATTTACACATGGCCCGGCCAAGTGACATTTATGTCATATCCGGCCCTCCTAACAAATGAGTCCGACACCCCTGGTCTAGGGCTTGCTGCATGTCTGGAACGGTGGCGACACATGTTGCTGAGGTAGCCAGGTAACATAGGGCCACTGCCAGGTTACAAAAGAGGTTATGACATTCCGTATCATAAAATTCTGGCATGTGTCTGGGATCTGGCCCACCCTCATTGCCAGAGCACCCCTGGACTTACCTAGGAGTCATGGGATGCCCACCTGGGAATCTACGGTACCAGCAACATGGAAGCCCTCTGGCAACAAGAAGAACTGCTGCTACAGAAGCAGCACAGTATATGCCCTTTAAGGTTGTTGTGAGGATAAAATGGAGGTGAGGACAATAGTATAAGCTGCATTGTGGATGAAGTAAATAAATAATATATATAGCTGAAGGCTGGTGTGCAGATAAAATGTAGGTTGCTAGGTGGCTGGGAAGAAGAAAAGAAAGAAGGGAAAGGTAAGGGTGGGGTACAGCAGGAAATGACATGCACTATAAAAGCCCTTGCCCTGACCTGGATGGCTCAGGCTAGCCTGATCTCCTCAGATCTCAGAAGCTAAGCAGGGTTGGCCCCAGTGAGTAACTGGATGGGAGACCCCCAAAGAATTCCAGAGACACTATGCAGCAGAAGGCAATAGAAACCACCTCTGTAAGTCTCTTGCTTTGAAAACCCTACGGGGTCACCATAAGTCAGCTACAACTTGATGACACGTTACACACACACGCACACACACACAAATGAAAGTCTTCATTGGTTCCCCACCAAGCAACTGGGCCTGGCCCAACAGCTGGCAGTGCACAGCTTGGCCAGACTTTTTCCCAGAGAGAGACTGCTATGGGTGGGAAAGGAGTGAAAACTGAAGACGGGGGTGGGAAGGAAAGGAAGCAGGAAAAGCGGAGGGACTATGGGGCCTTTCAGGGAAGAGAAAGAAGAAATAGTGGGGGTGAGAAATGAGATCCCCCCACAAGTCCTTACTTTAATCTGAATTTTATCCACAGATCAGATTGAAAATGAGCTGCAATAGGCTTTAGCTCCTTTTTTCACAAGTTCAAATAGCCTTACTCCAAAACAAGTGGGACACAGCACTGCAGAAGGCTTAGCTGCAGGTGAAAGAGATGATGAGCAAGAAAGCTCATATATTTTCCCCAGGTTACTTGCTGTCATTTTCATGCAGTGTGTAATTATCTTCCAGAAATTAATGCCACAGGAGGTACTGATCCCCCCACAAGTCCTTATTTTAACCTTATCCACAGATCAGATTGAAAATGAGCTGCAGTAGGGTTTGGCTCCTTTTTTCACCACATCAGAGAGGTTTATTGGAAATAAATCCCACAGAGTTCAAATAGCCTTACTCCAAAACAAGTGGGCACAGCACTGCAGAAGGCTGCAGGTGAAAGAAACGATGGACAAGAAAGTTCATATATTTCCCCCAGGTTACTTGCTGTCCTTTTCACACAGTGTGCAATTATCTTACAGAAATTAATGCCACAAGAGGTACTGATAGGCAGACTCTGAGATCGTGAAAATGTGACTAGAAAATACACAGAGCATGGATCCACCAATGGAGGCAAGTCGTGATAGCGAATTGGGAGCTTCCATGTGCAGGGGCAGCGTCCCTATTAACAGAAGATGGGGTCGCCCCAACAGGCTTACAGGCCTCCTGGGGAACGTCGCTGGCTTCGTTTGGTCATTGGTCTACACCAGAGGGGTGGCTGTTGGGATCTGACCTCTCAGGCGCTGGCACAGTTATTCCTCTTGGGATGGGCTTGGGAAAGCGTGGCAAAAGAAGCCGTCTTCTGGACCTTGACGGCAAGCAGAGTGGCTGAAGCACATGCTTTGGGGGGCTCATGCCATCTCAGCCAGGGCATCTAACGGAGGCGTGACTGCGTTGCAACCAGAGAAGCAAGGGCTCCGTTCCCCAAAGCGTGCACGCCTGAACCAACCGCTGACTCGCCGTGGCCGGTCTCCTTCCCCGGCGGTCTCCCCGCCCACGACTCGCCAGGGCCGGGCCTGCTCAGCTCTCCAGGCCTCCGAGCGCCGCAAGATTCTTCCCCCATTGTCCTTGGCTGCTCTGCTGTTGAACGACCCGCTCCGACCGTTCGCGGGGAAGCCGCAGTCCGGAAGCGCGTCCTGCCTGCCTCCCCGCGCCATTGGCAGCGCAGCGCAGCGCAGCACAGCCTCGCCCCAAGAGGCGCCCCGCGTGCCACAGGGCTCCGTCGGCCGCATGCGCAGTGGGAGCGTCGCTCCGCTGGCTGGCTGGCGGGCGGGCGGGCATGCAACCGCCGCCGCCGCGGGGGCCTTGCTGGCCTCGACGCTTCTTGGGGCGGCTGGCGTTGGTGGCGCTGCTGCAAGGTTCGCTGGGTGGGTAGGAGGCGAGGCCGGGTCCCGCCCCTCTGCGCCCGTTGGCTGGCTGGCTGGCTGGCTGGCTGGCTGGCCGGCCGGCCCCGCGGGGCTCGTCTCCCCGCTCGCTTTCCCGCGCAGCCTCCTGGCTGCCTTTGCCCTCCCGTCCCCTCCCCTCTGCTCCAAGCGCGGAGGCCTCTCGCCTGAGGGCCTGGGAACCAAGCGCGGAAGGCCCGGGCGCGCGGCTCGCGTGGGTTGCCCTCCCCTCCCCTCCCCTCCCCTCCCCTCCCCTCCGGTCGACGACGGCCTTGTTGACGAGGCCGCAGCCCGAAGTGTCCCAAGCGCAGCCGCGCACCGGTGGCCACAACGGCGTGAAGCTGGGAGGGGTTGCTTAATTTGTTGTTATTATTTTTAATGCTTTTATTGTATTTATGTAGGCTGGAAAAGGGGGAAAGGGAAAATTCACTTCCATCTGCAGTAGACAGTGTTCTCTTGGGTCGATATTATCCATTCATAAAACAAGTTAAGGAAGGCACCACAGTTTAAGAAAGATGCAGACAAGCTGAAACGTGTCCAGAGAAGGGCAACAAAGATGGTGAGGGGTCTGGAGACCAAGTCCTATGAGGAAAGGTTGAAGGAGCTGGGTATGTTTAGCCTGAAGAGGAGAAGACTGAGAGGGGATATGATAACCGTGTTCAAGTACTTGAAGGACTGTCATATAGAGGAGGGTGCCGAGTTGTTTTCTGTTGCCCGAGAAGGTTGGACCAGAACCAATGGGTTGAAATTAAATCAAAAGAGTTTCCATCTAGACATTAGGAAGAATTTGCTAACAGTTAGAGCGGTTCCTCAGTGGAACAGGCTTCCTTGGGAAGTGGTAAGCTCTCCTTCCCTGGAGGTTTTTAAGAAGAGGCTAGATGGCCATCTGTCAGCAATGCTGATTCTGTGACCTTAGGCAGATGATGAGAGGGAGGGCATCTTGGCCATCTTCTGGTCACTAGGGATGCGGAGGGGGGAGGTAGTTGTGAATTTCCTGCATTGTGCAGGGGGTTGGACTTGATGGCCCTGGTGGTCCCTTCCAACTCTATGATTCTAAGTTTTATTCTTATTACAGTTAATTCGATATGCTAATTTCTATCCTAATCTTATTCAGTTAAAAGATTATTTAAAAAATTGAATAAATGAATCAAGTATATTCTTAAGCATGAAGGACAGCCACTAACGTAAAAAGGAATAGCGCTATAAATGTACCGTGGTTATCGTTTCTCTAAGAATTGCTCATTATTTAAGTGAATCAAATATAATCGTAAGTATGAATAAAGCTAAGTCTAAATATTTAAAGACATATAAGTATGCCATGGTAACCATTTCTCATGAAATTACTCTGCACATTGCGTATCCACATTTAAACAAAAAAAAACCTGTAAAGTTAATGAGACAGGACTCCCCTTTATAGAAGCCGTGCTGATTTTTCTTAATAGGGCTGATTTGCGTGCGTGCTCAATAAATTTATATTTAATAGCCATTTCCATCAATTTACACAAAACTGGTGTTGAATGAGCTGATCTGTAATTTCCTGGACCGATTTTGGATCCTTGTTACATTCTACATTCAGAGTTATATGAGCTATCTTCCCTGTGGAAGAGAAGCCAGTTTTAGGAACATTTCATATTTTTGTTAAATCAGTGGTTTTGTATTTGAGTAAGAAATTGCTCTGCAATCTCCCTGTTTTCCTTTATTAGTCCTTTTCACTATTTTGTCATCTAAGGGGCCCTGACACCTCCTGGCTGGTTTCTTGCTTATGATGTGTTTAAAGAAATTAATAATGTTTCTCCTAGGAGTATGCTTTTTATATTCTCTTTTTGCTGACTTAATTGTCAGCTTGCGTTTCTTGTTTGTACTTTGCTTTGGTTTTCATCCTGAACAAATTTCATTGTAGGAAAAATGTGTACTCTAGCGTATGTGACAAACGAATGTCTGCTTTGACATAGTTTTATGTGGTGGAATCTATAACAAGATATGGCTTCCTATCATCATATACCGTTAAATAGGAAAAAAAGTAAGATCTGTAACAAATCATGGGTGTATCTTTTGATCTCTACATGGAAGTTATTATGTGTGGCCGTTAATGTTTTTCACTTATATTATGTTTGGCTTTTACTTGCTCTCCAGAGATAGGGAAGAGCAGCCTCGTTTTGTCAGTTTTTACATTGTTGTCTTGCTGCCTATATGCTAAAAATGGAATGTCAAAAATATACTGTGCGGTTTAGGAGCCCACATGCTCCTGCCCTCAGCTGCTTTCTTCTCCATATATACTGATAGCTGAAAAGTTATGTGTGATAGTCTTTTTAAAGACTATGGTGGCATTCCAACCAGATCTTCTCTTGTACTAGGCTATTAAAAAGTATGATAATGATTTGTTTCAGTAGAATCTACATAGTAGAATCTAATATCATCTAAATAACATTCCTGAAGAGTTTAAAGACCATGTAGAGAACAGATCTGCATTACTAAGTTCAGTTGAACGTCAACTGGAAGAACTGTGGGTTGAAACCATAGATATTATCAAAGAAGAATGCACAAAAACTATTCCTGTTGCCAGAAAAGAAAAGAAAAGCCTTGATAGATTATTGATGAAACTCTTAAAATTGCCAAAGATAGATGAGAAGCAAAAGTACAAGGCAACAAAAATAGAATCAAAATTTCAAATGCAGTGCTATAGGGACTTGCACTTGGAGACAAACACAACTGTTATAATAACCAGTGTAAAGAAATAGAAGAGAAGAACAAAAAAGGAAGAACAAGAGATCTGTTCCACGAGATCCAAGAAATCAAAGGCAAATTCAAACCTTGGCTAATGATGCTGAAAGATCAACATGGGAATACATTAACTGAGCAGGACAAAATTCAAAAAGATAGTGAAAATGTACTAAGGAACTATACAGAAGAGATGAAAAGATGACAAAGCATCCTTTGATGAAGAATCTACAATTTTAGGAAGTGAAAGGTAAACTCAAAGTAATTGGGAGAAACAGATCACCAGGATATCACCAGAGTTATTTCAGGCTACAGAAACTCAGTCCATCAAAATCTTAACAAGGATATTCTAACAAATATTTTAACAAAAAGGTCTCACTGAAAACTCTCAATCTACATTCCTATTTTGAAAAAAGAGGTGCAAAAGTTTGCAGCAACTATCAGATCTTTGCATTAATTTCCCATGCCAGTAAAGTGATGCTTAGCATCTTATATCAAAGATTCTTACCATATATTGGATGAAAAATGTCCAGTGTTCAAGCTGGATTCAGCAAAGGAAGAGACATTAGAAATCATCTTGCAAATGTATGTTGGTTACTGGAGCATACGAGATAATTTCAGAAGAAAATCAATTTATGCTTCATAGATTACAGTAAAGCTTTTGGGTGTGTGGATTATAAAAAGCTATGGATGGTTTTAAAAGAAATGGATGTGCCACAGCAGCTGATTATTTTGATATGCAACCGGTCCTCTGGACAAGAGGCTATTGTTAGGAAAGCATATGGACAAATGATTTCCAATTGGTAAAGGTGTTAGACATGGATGTATTTTGCTCTCTGTCTGTTCAATCTATAAGTGGAATATATCATAAGGAAAACTGTATTAGATTTAGATGCAGGTGGAGTGAAAATCAGTGGAAGGAAGATTAACAGCTTGAGATATGCAGCACATTACTGGCAGAAAATATTGAAGACTTGAAACAACTACTGCTGAAGGTTAAACCAGAAAGTGCCAAAGCAGGATTACAGTTGAACATCAAGACAAAAGTCATGACTACTGGGGAATTACACAACTTTAAGGTTGACAATGAGGAAAGTGAAATTGTTCAATATTTTCTATTCCTTGGCTCAGTGATCAACCAAAAGGGAGACTGCAACCAAGAAATCAGAAAGTTGAAACTGGGAAGGGCAGCCATGAAGGAGCTAGAAAAGATTTGTAAGTGTACAAATGTATTGCTAGCCACCAAGATCAAGTTAATTAATGCCATAGTATTCCCCATTACTATGTATGGGTGTAAAAGTTGGTCAATGAAGAAAGCTGACAGGAAGAAAGTAGATTTCTTTGAATGTGGTGCTGGAGGAGAGTTTTACAGATACTGTGGACTGGCAAAAAGTCAAATCAGTGGGGTGTAGTTCAAATCAAGCCTGAAGTCTCCCTAGAAGCTAAAATGACTACACTGAGGCTATCATACTTTGGTCATGTTATGAGAACGCAAGAGTCGCTGGTAAAGACAATAATGCTAGGAAAAGTTGAAGACCCAACATGAGATGGATTCACTCAATAAAGGAAGCCACAGTCTTTATTTTGCAAGACTTGAGCAAGGATATTTTGGAGGTTATTAATTCATAGGGTCACAAGGCCTGCTGAGCAAAACCCAGTATGGCTTCTGTAAAGGTAGGTCCTGTCTCACTAACCTATTAGAGTTTTTTGAAAGTGTCAGTAAGCATGTGGGCAGGAATGAGCCTGTGGACATTGTGTATTTGGATTTCCAAAAGGCTTTTGACAAAGTCCCCCACCAAAGACTGCTAAGCAAATTTCATAGTCATGGGATAAGAGGACAAGTCCTCTTATGGATTGAGAGCTGGCTGAAAAATAGGAAGCAGAGAGTAGGAATCAATGGTCAGTTATCACAATGTAGGGATGTGGGCAGTGGGAGTCCTCTGTGATCTGTGTTGGGACCGGTGCTTTTCAACCTGTTCATCAATGACCTGGAATTGGGGTTGAACAACGAAGTAGCCAAGTTTGCAGATGACACCAAATTATTTAGGGTGGTTAAAACAAAATCGGACTGTGAAGAGCTCCAAGGGGATCTCTACAAACTGGAGGAATGGGCATTAAAATGGCAAATGAGATTCAATGTGAGCAAGTGTAAAGTGATGCATATTGGGGCAAAAAATGCCAACTTCACATATACACTGATGGGATCTGTGCTGGCAGCAACAGACCAAGAAAGGGATCTTGGGGTGGTAGTGGATAGCTCAATGAAGATGTCAACCTAGTGTGTGGCTGCTGTAAAAAAGGCAAATTCCATGCTGGCCATAATTAGACAAGGAATTGAGAATAAAACTGCTGATATCATACTGCCCTTGTACAAATCTATGGTGAGACCACACTTGGAATACTGTGTACAGTTCTGGTCACCACACCTAAAAAAAGGATATAACAGAGCTTGAGAAGGTGCAAAAAAGAACAACCAAAATGATTAGGGGACTAGAGCAACTGTGTACAGTTCTGGTCACCACACCTAAAAAAGGATTTAACAGAGTTTGAGAAGGTTCAAAAAAGAACAACCAAAATGATTAGGGGACTAGAGCAATTGCCTTATGAAGAGCTGTTAAACTGCTTAGGGCTGTTTAGCTTGGAAAGAAGGCGGCTGAGGGGAGACATGATAGAGGTCTATAAAATTATGCATGGGTTGGAGAGAGTGGACAGGGAGAGGTTTTTCTCCCTCTCCCATAATACTAGAACACGGGGTCATCTGCTGAAGCTGGAGGGTGAGAGATTCAAAACATAAAAGGAAGTATTTTTTCACACAATGCATAGTTAAATTGTGGAACTCCCTGTGGTGTTGGCTGCCAACTTGGAAGGCTTTAAGAGGGGATTAGTCATGTTCATGGAGGAAAGGGGTATTCATGGCTACTCGTTTAAATAAATACTAGTCATGATGCATACCTATTCTCTCCAGTATCAGAGAAGCATGCCTATTATCTTAGGTGCTGTGGAACACAAGCAGGATGGTGCTGCTGCAGTCTTCTTGTTTGGGGGGCTTCCTAGAGGTACCTGGTTGGCTACTGCATGGATTTTCTTATGTTCTAGTCTACGTTTTCTTCTTTTTCTTTTTTTGCAGGGAACTGCCCTTTGCCACCAAATCCAGCAGGTGCTAAAAAAAAATATTTTGGAACGTTGAACTCCTTCCCCTTTGGAACGATAGTACAATATGAATGTGATCAAGGATATAAACGCGTTCCTGGCATTAGCAATGCTATTCGCTGTGAGATTTATGGGCGGTGGACACTACCTGATGAATTTTGTAAAGGTAATCCCTCTCTCTTTTTGCTTTTGACAAACTGAATAATTTTGGACTGATAGGGTCAACACCAGGTACAAATCAAATAAAATATATTTCTGGTCAGCCAACTTTAATAATGTGGTGATTAAAAGAAATTTTAGTTTTTTAAAACCCTTCCTTGTAGGTAGAGATGCATGGCACTTTGAAATTCACTCATGCTTCCAGAAGTATGGAAGTTGTAATACTGCCAGGTAGGTTAGCTTCGTAGTGTAAACCATCAGTATGATGCACCGAGGCTATGAAAAGTAAAAACAGATTGCTTATCTGTAACTGTTGTTTGTTGAGTGATCATCTCTGAATGTAAAATTTTGGAAGGGCAGCTTCAGGATACCACTCCAGAGGTTTATTCACCATTTCATTCATCCTCTCTGCAGTTGCTCACCTTGGGAAGATGCCCTGTGGATCCACATACCTCAGCGTTTAAAATATCCACTTTCACAATATCCATAATTTCCCCTTCATTCTTCCCCATGTATCCAAGTTGTAGTGGTTAACAGCAGTCGTTTGGAGTGGTGGACTCTCATCTGGAGAACCGGGTTTGATACCCCACTCCTCCACATGAGCGGCAGAGGCTAATGTGTTGAACTGGATTTGTTTCCCAACTCCTACATATGAAGCCAGCTGGGTGACCTTGGGCTAGTCACACTCTCTCAGCCTCACCTATCTCACAGGATGTCTGTTGTGGGAGAGGAAGGGAAGGTGATTGTAAGCCTTCATAGCTGCCCTCTCCAGTCTCAATTAGAGACTCCTAGGTGGTTAGAGAGCCACCAGTGTGATATAGTGGTTTAGGGTGGCGACTTCTAATCTGGAGAACCGGGTTCAATTCCTCACTCCTCCACATGAAGCCTGCTGGGTGAACTTGGGCCAGTCACAGTTCTCTCAGCACTCTCTCAGCCCACACAGAGGCAGGCAATGGCAAACCACCTCTGACATCTCTTGCCTTGAAAACCCTATGGGCTCGCCATAAGTCAGCTGTGACTTGACGGCACACATACACAGAGATGGTTAGAACTTCTAGATGGTGTATAGGTTTTCTTCTTTTTTGCAGAGAGCTGCTCTTTGCCACCAAGTGTCGTGGGTGCTACACTACAAAAGGAATTTCAAGACTTAGAGTATTTTCCTGCTTGGAGCATAGTAAAATATGACTGCACTCCAGGATTTATACTTGTTCCTTACATTGACAATTCTGTTACCTGTGGCTATGACTTTAAGTGGTCAACTCATGCATTGTTTTGTAGAGGTAAAACTCTTCTTTTACTTTTGATAAGTAATTTGTGGTCCTTTTGGATGAACAGTGGGCTATAAATTGAATTAATAAATAAAAAACGTCTGTTCTGTCTACCTTAAGAATGTGGAGAGTAAAAGAAAGTCTAACTTCTACTTAGGAGGAGAGCTATGCTTCATTTCAAGCATGGAAATAGTAAGTTAAGCAATGGCTTCAGGGAGATGAGCTTGCTAGTCTGTATCCCATAAGAATGTTGCACAGAGGCCACAAAGATGTAAAAACCGATTGCTTATCTGTAACTGTTATTCTTCCAGTAGTCACCTGTACAACCACCCAACCAACTAATCTTTCCCACTGTGGTAAAGAACACCTGGCCCAGGCTAGCCTGATCTCATCAGATCTCAGAAACTAGGCAGGGTCGGCCCTGCTTAGTACTTGGATGGGAGTCCACCAAGGAATACCAGGTTGCTATGGTGCAGAGGAAGGCAATTGCAAACCACATCTTGTAGTCTCTTGCCTTGAAAACTCTACTGGGTTGCCATAAGTTGGTAGCGACTTGGCGGCACTTTACACATAAATAACCTGTCCTAGTTATTTCTGAAAAAGTTTACAACTTTATAAGGTGAATGTTGAATTCAAAAGATGGAATAACCAGGTTTTTTTCTTTAAAATTCCTTCATAATTCCATTCTGCAAATGTAGCAGTGAAAGTTAATAGACTTGTTTCCTGCTTGGGGAAGTGGTGTGGGTGCCTGAATCTTTTGTCTAGTTGGGGAGGGGGGTTATAGTCTATATAGAGAATCTCTGTTTTTCACACATACACAAACACTTAGGAAGAGATCAGAACACATGGTAAGAGGAAGGTAAATATATGAGTAGAGCCTGTTCAAGAAATCTGGAACATTTAAGAGTAGTCCTACCTCTTAATTACGATCATATGAGGTAAGTTTTAGACCTAGCAAGAGAGGATTGTATACATGCTTATTGTGGACCCACGGGTAAGTGGCTCCAAGGAAGGAGGGGAGTAAGAAAATCAAATAAACACACATACACTGTATTCTTTGGGAAATAAAATGGCCACAGTTTTATTGATCAAACCAGAATGGAGCGTTGACGGAAAATCATAGGGGCGGATCCAAGATATCGGGTCACCACCCTGTAACCCAATAGTATCGAACCGACCGATAAACGCCCCCCCAACACCCGTGGGGGTACCACACCGGAGTAGCGCTTAGGTGGCCCCACCGGACATACATCTCTGTGTGGAGCCAGCACCACTTGGGATTGTACCTCCCAAACAGGTCCCCGAGCTGGGCAACGCTGTTGAGCTCCATCCCAAGACCCCTTATGGGGGTCCCTACAAACGGGAAGGAAACGCCCATCTTCCCTTCTTGGATCAGACCCCATGCAAAAACCCACCAAAGAGCAGGGCATCCGTCCTGCTCCCGCCAACGCTCCTACTGCTTTGACCAACAAAGTAGCGAGCCCCGAACAGCATGCAGCCACAAATTGTGACCCCAGTCCGACAAATGCACACCATCAGGGCGATACAGCTCCGGTAACCAAAATGAGATCTCTGTGTGGGGAATCACGACGCCCCCAAGTGACTCAATGAAATGGCCCACTGCACGGGACAACTTCCGTCTGGCGAAATCCACTCCGGCCGGCTCCTTCGCACCATGCCACACCCGCCGTTGCAACAGTTCTGACCAAAACAGCCGGGTGTCCGGCAGCTCTGCATGCAAAGTCCCAAAGTCTCTTAACATCCTAGAGCACAAGTCCATTCCGTTCTGAGCTGGCAGGTCATTCTCCCCCAGCTGAACCACTAAGGCATCCGGAGCTCCGAAACGGGCAACGGACATCCTTATTACTTGCGAAAAGGAATCCCAACGCATCCCAGCAAGATGAGACCTCCCCCCGCTTCCTCTTCGCCGCCCGGTAAGCCCACAACGGGGCGACCTGTTGAATCAGGTCGCCCTTTTTTTGTTTGCACTGATGTTGTTAGTGAATTATTGCTTAACTGTGTGTTTTACATTTTGTAATTAATTACCGCTTATTACTGCTTATTCAAGAAAAAAAAAACTTTTTCCGAAACTGATCTTATATATTTAGACTCTGCACTCATGTATAAAAGTCAGACTCTGCACTCATATATAAAAGTCAAACTTGTCTCAATCTTACCAAAGTACCAAGACAACTTAGGGAGATGCATGCTTGGATCTGAATGACTAGATAAGTGAATTTCTCAAGCTTTCCCCCTATATCAGGGATGGGAAACCTCAGGCCCGGGGGTTGTATGCAGCCCCCAAGGACATTTTTTGTGGCCCTCGGGAGCTCTGGGGCCCTGCTGCGGAGGCGGGGCACAGGGCGGCCCTCCCCGAGGGTGTTCCTGGGGCCACAGCTTACAGGGGTGCTGCGGCGCCCTTTGAACCTCCTCTCACCAACTGTCAGCTGTTGGTCGGCGAGAGGGGAGGGATGCTTCCCCCAAGGCTGCCCCCTACAACCGCGGCATGCAGGAATGCCACGGCACATTGTAAGCCCCTCTCGCTGCCTGTCAGCTGTTGAGCAGCGACCGGGGGGGGGGGAGAGGACGGCGGCTCCCAGCGGCAGAGCATGCATGTGGGAGCCGATCAGGCTTCGAGAGGGGGACTTTTGTGGACTCTGTGGGGGGGAGGGCATGGAAACTGGGGTCTGGTCGCGCGGGGCTCCGTGCACCGCCGGGTGTGTGTGTGTGTGTGTGTGTGTGTGGGCAGGGGAAGTGGGGAGACTGGGGCGCAGGGCCGGTGTGCACAGAGGTGTGTGTGTGTGTGTGGGGGAAGGCTTTTCTCTCTTTTCTTCCTCTTTTTCTGTCTCTTTGTCTCCCTCCATCCTTTTCTTTCTTTCCCTCCATCCCTTTCTTTCTCCCCCTCCATTTCTTTCTCCCTTTCTCTCTCTTTCTCCCTCCCTCCCTTTTCCTTTTTTTCTGTTTTCCTTCCTCCCTTGCCAATCGACTGGTCTTCGCCCCCCTGGTGCCTCATTTGCTTGGGCCCACCGCTGGCTGCCCTCCCGCCTGGAGGGGGGAGCAGTGGCGCCCTGCAGGCCTTCTCTGTGTGGCCTCCCCTGGGGTTGCCAACCTCCAGGTGGTGGCTGGAGACCTGGCAACCCTAGCCTCTCCCCTCCACCAGGAGATTTACACCTGGTACGGCCCCTGAATGATATTATAAATGTGCAAATGGCCCTTGGCAGGAAAAAGGTTCCCCACCCCTGCCCTATATCCATAGTGGTTTGGGGTAGGATGATGATTCTTAATTTGGGGAAGAGTCTCTTTAAAAGGTAGAAATAGAAAGTCTTGTGTTACAGATTACTAGGTAAGTTTTCCCCTTTTGGACATACACCCTAACGTGGTGAGAGGGTTTGTGTGTGTCAGTGAAGCTGGGAGCAATACCATAAGGAGTCTAGACTCTGTCAAAAGTGTCTAAACTCTTAGAAGAGTCACTCAAGACGGAATGGTCACAGCTGAGACATCAGACGAAGATGCGTCTACCCACTTCAGGGATCAATGGCCACATCAGCACATGGTGATGGGGGCAGAGGAATCCTTGAAGGTTAGCTGCTGGGCAGCAGCAGTAGTGGAAGGTGACACTGGCGGAGGATCTTTCATAGCCCTCAGTTTGCAAGCCCTGAGCAAGGCTGTTAAAGATAGGACATTTTGGAGAACATTGATTCATAGAGTTGCCATGAGTTGGAAGTGACTTGATGGCACTCAACACACACACACAGGGACTTCCGGTTTCTATGCCGAGCGCCGCGGCAGCTCGAGGTCCACACTCCAAGCTTAAAAGCGAAGAGGGGGGGAATTCCCCCCCCGACATCTACGTGGCTCCTCTTGAAGTAAAGGGGAAGCTGACAAGGCTGCCGGCTCGCTTCCCTACCTTGATGCGCCCGCTGCTTCACAAGCGGCGGCGAGCGTTCGGGAGAGATAGCGGAAGAGCCGGCGCCATTGAAACCACAAGAGCCTGGGAGGACGGCGCAAAAGAACGGCACAGGAATGCAAAAACAAGGTTTTTCTTACATTTATTCCAACAACTAACTCACGGGGGTGTCTAACAGGTTTTTTTATAACAAAGAGAAGCATTTTGGAGTCTGTCTTCTATACTCGCTAAGTCTATATAAAGGAACTTGGCTTTTTGCCAAATTGTTGCGCACTTAAAATTCCAGCTGTGCCATTTAAAGCTTGAGAAACATCTGAGCACGACTGAAAGTGTGTGAAATGCTGACAATGGAAAACTGAATGACATTATACTGTGCTATGCTCCTCCAGTACTGATTCTTGCAGTTTGAAGTTCCACTGAGAAATGTTTTGAACTGATGTTTTAAACAGTAAATCTCACCCCCCCTCATTTTCCTGGGATTACAATAGTAGCCATTTCAAGCCTTTCCATGGGAGATAAAGAAGACAAAACCAAGAAGGACACAGAAAAACATCCTAAAGCACTAATTAAAGAGACTAAACAGCTACAGATCCAACAATCTCTACAGCTTAAAAGAAGAGCTTCTGTCTCTAGTCCAGCAGTTTCACCAGACACTTCTCCTGTAACAGGGTCAACATTAACGGTTAAGATGGCTAAAAAACCTGATGCCACTCTCAACTCCTTACAAGATCTCTTGACTAAAACACTTCAGTTAAGCATCAGTTAAGCAAGAGGTGGCAGAAGTTAAGCAAGAAGTGGTTTCAATGAAGCAAGAGATGGAATCTGTCAAACAAGGGCTAAATCAAAATGCAGTGGCTATTACTGCACTTCAAGAATCTATCTCATCTCTGACACTAAAACAAGATAAACTTGATGCAAAGGTTAAAAAACAATCAAAGGATAATAAAGAAACCAGAAAAAGGGTTGATGCTCTTGAATTATCAATGGAAGCCTGCCAGGAACGCGAGGAATGGCGTGACGACCAGACTGCAATGTTGGAACTGAAGATAAAAGAAAGTTGGATTCGTTTACGTGGACTTAGAGAAAAACTGGAGGGTCCAGATTTGAAAAAGTATTTGAAAATGTTGCTGGCTGATTTTCTCCAGGAAGATAATGCTGTAGTGGAAGGTATGATAATAACAGCCTATAGACTAAACTCTGATTATGCAACAAAAAACAAAGTTCCAAGGGACTGTTTAATTCAGTTTTTCTCAAGAAGTCACCGGGACCTAATTTTGAACAAACATTTCAACAATCCACTGACAATAGATGGGAACCCGGTGAGGCTAATGAAGGAAATCCCTGGAAGACTTCTGAGGAAAAGAAATTTTTTTGCAGAGTTTGTGGAAAGACTGAAATATAATGCCATACTACACAGATGGGAATACCCTCAAGGAGTCTCTTTTATCTTCAAAGCCAAAAGATTCAGGATTACAGATACTGTTAAAGCTGAACAATTTTTGAGAAGATACGAAGGGGAACTACGCAAACCACCATGTCAACCTTCGAAAGAAATCGATGGGAAGGATCGTACTGAAGAAGAAAAGGCAGAAGAAGCAACTGGGGGGGCATCATCGTCGGATGAGGGAGAAGTTGGCTGAACAAAAAAAGGGAAATAAAATGGAAAAAGAGGGGAGGGGGAGAGAATGATATAGAGGAGGTTTAAGGGGGGAAAGAAAAACATTTTAAAAAATTAAATAGGGGTTTATATTAATAATAAAATGCTTCAAATAGTATCATGGAATATTAATGGTTTGAATTTTCCAAATAAGAGGAAAAACTATTTTATCATCTACAAAAATCTAAAGCTAACATTTTTTGTTTACAGGAGACACATATGTTATCAAAAGATGTTAAAAGACTGGAGCAAAAAAAATTGGGCAAATTATTTACCGCATGAAATGAAAAGAAAAAAACTAACGGTATAGCTACGTATGTTCCTTTAGTTTTAGAACCTAAGGTTCGGTATAAGGATGTAGAGGGGAGGATCTTGATGGTGGAAATTACATGTGGTTTTCAGAAAATACTCTTAGTGGGTATACATGCACCCAATATAAATCAGAAGTCATTTTACACTAATTTAGCATCAATATTAGCAGAATTTGCTAATGAAAAAATGATTTGGATGGGCGATTTTAATGGTGTAATAGAACCAAGACTGGATAGATCAACAAAGAAGAAAAAGGGTAAATCAGAGGGTAAACTACCTTGTTTTTTTAATTATACAACAGAACAATGGGAAATGTTTGATTTATGGAGATTAATGAATGGTAACAAAAAAAGATATACTTTTTATTCATCGAGACACGGTTCTCACTCAAGAATTGATATGTTTTGGCTGTCTAAAGATATTATAAGTTTATCAGATGGTCCTGAAATTTTACCCAAGGTGTTTTCTGATCATAATGCGTTATTAATAAAGATTAATATGGGAATAAAAAAAATAAACCTTGGGTTGTTAATGAATATTTACTAAAAAATAAAATTGTGGATAAGTTGAAAATAGACATACAAAACTATTTTTTGGAAAATACTGATAAAGGGACACCGGATGATATTGTATGGGATGCAGGTAAAGCAGTAATAAGAGGCCTATTAATACAACAAAATTCGAGGTGGTATAGAGAGAGAGAAGATAAAAAGAAGAAATTGTTAGAAATCAAACAGGCAGAGAGACAGTTGAGTAAAATACAAACTAAATCACTTAAAAAGAAACAGATGGATAGGATTAATAATTTGCAATACCAATATGAATTCTTAATAAATGCCAAAATAGAAAAAAGAATTATGTATAACAGGCAAAAAAAAATTGAACATGCAAAAAAGCCAGGTAGATTACTAGCTTGGCAACTCAAAAAAAAAAAAAAAAGAAAGAAAGAAAAGAAATTACGCATAATAGAAATAAAGCGGAATGGTAAAGTTACTACGGACAAACATAAAATTGTAGAAACTTTTATAGATTATTATTCAAATTTATATAGGCAAGGAGAGGTTTCAGAAAAAGAAATAGAGGTGTATTTAAATCAATTTGAATGGGCAGGAACTCTACAAGAACACAAAGAATTATTAGATGCTAACATAACTATGGAGGAATTAAAAATAGCAATAGGCAAAAGTAAACTGAATAAAGCACCAGGCGCAGATGGTTTTACAACAGTTTATTATAAAGTTTTTATGGAACAAATTTCTCCATATTTTTTAAAAGTAATGAATAACTGCATGCAGAATGGAACCATTCCAAATACCTGGAAACAAGCAAACATAGTTTTAATTCCTAAACCGAACTCAGATTTATTGGATGTTAAAATTTTTAGACCAATTTCATTATTGAATAATGACTATAAACTTTTTGTAACTATCCTGGCTGAATAGACTGAAGAAAATATTAAATCAGATTATTCATAACGATCAAACAGGAAGGCTGATTAGCCAAAATGTGAGAGTAGTATTAGATCTTTTAGAATGTGTGGAATTTAGCACTACACCTTTTGCAATGATATTTTTGGACGCAGAAAAGGCGTTTGATAATGTAAATTGGAAATTTATGAGAAAAGTATTAGAACATCCGGATTTTGGAAAAAAATTCCAATCAGCTATTGGAAAGATTTATACTTACCAAAATGCTAGATTGTTAATAAATGGGGATCTATCATTACAATTTGAAATTCAAAAGGGTACCAGACAAGGTTGCCCTTTGTCACCATTGTTGTTTATAATGACGTTAGAAGTTTTATTGAGAAAGATTAGAAATAATGTAGATATTATAGGATATAAAGTTGGGAGAAATCATTTTAAGGTTAAGGCATATGCGGATGATTTAGCTTGTTTTTTAACTAACCCTAATAGATTGCAGAATGGAAAAAAACGGTGGAGGTTTATGGAAAGCTTGCAGGTTTTAAAATTAATAAAAATAAAACGAGTATATTGGTTAAAAATATTTCTTACAGCAGCAAGAATTATCAAAAAAACACTGGTTTTACTTTGAACACAAAATAAAGTATTTGGGTATCTGGTTAACCTCAAATAATTTTAATTTGTTTAAAAATAACTATGTAAAAACCTGGCACCAAATTAATATAGATTTGAAAAATTGGGAAAAAATACCTTTATCATTATGGGGCAGAATTTCAGTTGTTAAAATGATGGTTTTATCTAAAATGTTTTTTTTATTTCAAAATTTACCAATTATTAAGGGGACTAAAATATTTAAAATTTGGAAAAAAGATATTTTAATTTTTTTGTGGAATAAAGGTAAACATAGAATAGCTTATAATAATTTGATTCAATTAAGAGAAACAGTAGGATTAGGGCTACCAGATTTAAAAATGTACTCTGAAGCAACGTGTTTTACATGGTTGAAATCCTGGATAATGTTAGAGGATATTGAATTATTAGAATTAGAGGGTTATAACTTACGTTTTGGTTGGCATGCTTATTTATGGTATGAGAAAGAAAAAAGTAAATAGTGAGTTTAACATTCATATTGTAAGAGCTGGATTGATCCAAATTTGGAAAAAGTATAGAAAGATTTTAGAAAATAAGACTCCGGGATGGATCAATCCAGTGGAAGCTTTTATGAGAAGGGGAATTCAGTTGAATCTAGAATTGGATATATATAGAAACATGATTGATTGGAAAGAAGGGAAATGGGTATTAAAAAGTAGGGAAGAACTTGAGATAAAAGATTGGTTTTTATATTATAAGCTAAGGGATATATTTAATAAAGACAATCAACTTAGATTTAATAAAAATAAATCGGATTTAGAGAAAATATTAGTAAAAGGAAATAAAGGTTTGATAGGTAGAATGTATAAATTATTAATGGTAATCAATTTAAAACAAGAAAGAATCAAACCAATTATGATTAAATGGATGAAGGAGTTAGGTTTTAATATTGATTTAGAAATACGGGAAAATTTATGGAAGAGAGAGTTTAAATTTAAAATAACCAATGAAATTAGAGAAAATTTATATAAAATGTTTTACAGATAGCATATAACACCAGTGACGATATCTAAAATGAATAGAGGAGATAAGGGATTGTGTTGGAATTGTGGGAAAGAGGTACATATCTGCATGTATGGTGGTTTTGTAAAAAAAATTAAAGTACTGAAGGAAACGAACAATTTGATTAATAGTAAAGTGAAAAGAAAACCAGTGTTTTGTCTATTGGGTATACCACCATGCAATATGAATGATAATGATAGGATTATTTGCCAATATAGTTTTGCTGCTGCAAGAATTGTGATAGCCAAAGTTTGGAAGCAAGAGAATAAACCTTCAATTAATACCTGGAGAGAGAAATTATGGATGTATATGAGGATGGCCAAACTAACGGAATTCCTACATGGGGAAGATATGGAAGATATGGAAGAATTTAAACAAACATGGTCAAAGGCCGCCTCATATTGGGATAATATGGCAAAAATGGATTTTACGGTTATAATGAGTTATAGAAATTAGAGAAATTTTACATCTTTGTATCTTTAAGTATTATAAACTGGTTAGACACTTCTTCGGAAGTCGGGTGTAGGGTCACTGTTTCAGGTGGGTGGAGGGGGAATGGGTATCTTATTTTGGAATATCAGAACATCATAATATAGAATATATTAATTAAGCTATATTGATACCCTTCTGTTTTTGTATTTTGTATTAATTTACTTATTGTTTTGTATTGTTTTATGGTTTTTTGTTACAAAATTTAATAAAAATTTATAAAAAAACAAAACACACACACACACACAGGTAAGTTTACCTGTATCTCTCAACCTGTCAGTGGCCTAGAAGTGCTGTAAAGGTAAACGTGCCCTGTGCAAACACCGGGTCATTCCTGACCCATAGGGTGACATCACATCCTGACATTTACTAGGCAGACTGTGTTTACGGGGTGGTTTGCCAGTGCTTTCCCCAGTCATCTTTCCTTTGCCCCCAGCAAGCTGGGTCCTCATTTTACTGACCTCAAAAAGATGGAAGGCTGAGTCAACCTTGAGCTGGCTACTTGAAACCAACTTCCGTCAGGATCGAACTCAGGTCATGAGCAGAGCTTGGACTGCAGTACTGCAGCTTACCACTCTGCCCCACGGGGCTCCTACAGAAGTGCTGTAGGGGTTGAATAAACTTGATGAACTTCTCATTGGAGACTAACAACTTGAGACCTGGATCAATTGAGTAAATTCCACTTCTCCCCAGGGATCCATTTTACCACATAATCAACAGATGCTTTTAATGTGTTGCTGTGTATTCTTATTTTAGGAAACATCTGAGTGGGAAGGCAACCCTCCCAAGCATGCAGAGTCAAATACGGGCAGCCCATTCCTGAAGGGGGGTGATTCAAGGTGGTAGGGAGGGGCACAGCCACACTGCCTCATAAGTGGCTTCCTGGATGCCACGGGAGGGGGGGGAGTATTTAAAAAAATGAAATTAAATAGTTTGTTTTGAGACTTCCCGTGATTTTGCTTTTAATCTTCACCAATTTTGCTTTCCATTTTGGCTGTTTAGAGGTGGTAAAAGCTTTTGTGAGCCTGTTATCTTGGCTTTATTTTTAACAACAGTAACGAACAAGGAGTGTTTTTCCTTGCTTATCTTGGCGTGTCCGACAGGGAGAGGGAGTGGTATGGAGAACTCAAAACTAACAGGAAGGAAAAAATGCCTGAGGAACTTTCCCAACTCTCAATCCCTAGAAAAGACAGCGAAGCAGTTTCGCCCAGATGAACTAATTGAGCGGTCTGAAACTGTAAGTGACCTTTGAAGTCTTATCTCTTCAAATAGAAATATAGTCTCAGAGACTACAGGATGTTCACTTTTTAACATCTCTGACTCCCTCCTAAAAGAGAATTTATTAGACTTGCAAAGACCTCAAATTTCTAAAGAAAGCCGAAGGAGTTCAGATGAGCTCCAGTGGCAGGGAACCCTATTTTACTTGCAGTCAGGGGGGCCACTTCCACCATCATTGTCTCCTTATGGAATGTGTCCTGGGATGGGACTTGAGCATACAGGTCACGTCATGTAACCACCGTCCTCCACCCTTGATGATATTTGTACAGCTGAGAAATCAGAAGTTGGTGGCCCTGTTGGATAGTGGCAGCTTGATCTCGATGATTCGTACCTGCCTCCTCCCAGCTGTCTGAACAGCCTGTGTTGCCTACTTTCTTGGGCACGTGGAAAGCTGCCCAGTAGTGAAGGGGCAGATTGTTTACCAAGATCAAATCTGAGAGGTAGAGTTAGCACGAGTGACAGTCTTGCCTTACCCACTCCTGCTCATACAAAACACCCCAGACATTCATGGGGTGCTGCACACAGCTACGGAATCAGCACTGGCTCTGCCAACAGAGGATACAGACACTTGAACGATCTCAAGGAGTAGACCGCCCCATGGCCACCTGCCATTTGGCAGACAACCCCCTAGGTCTATCTGAGGGGGAACTGCCATGCAGCCCCACCAAAACTAGGGAGGAGGCTTCGCTCCTGGACCTTGCCTTGAGTGAAGTACAGTGTTCTGACATTTGGAATATCTTGGCTCAGATACCCACCATGATTTCAAGACAGCCCGGCTGTATGTTGATAATGCAACATATTATTAACTCTCCACCAGGGAAAGTGGCATGTGCCGCTTAGCGTTGCAAGCAGTGGGAGGCCATGGCACATGAGGTTGAAGACATGCTCTGCATGGATATCATAGAGCCCTCCTACAATGAAAGCGGGAGCCCCATAGTCCTGGTCCCCAAGCCAGACCGGAATGTATATTTCTGTGTGGATTATAGGGAGGTTAATAAGATAGCCTAGTTTTATGCCTACCCCATGCCCCAGGCAGACCTCCTGATCTACCAGCTAGACTCCCCACAGTATCTCTCCCATAAGGGTCTCATTCATTTCAAAATGTCATTTGGCCTACATAGAGGTGATGCTACAATTCAGCGATTGTTAGACCACGACCTGGCCTAGTTACAGGGCTTCCTGGTGGCTTGCACTGACAACGTCATTATTTTTAGTCCCAACTAGGCATCCCACCTACAGCATCTACAGCAGATCCTCCAGGCTTTAGAAATGGCAGTTAAGAGAAAATCCCCAAAAGAATCAGGTAGTGTTCAGGGAGCTTAAATACTTGGGCTTCCTGGTAGAAAGAGGCCAGCTTCAACCGGTGCCAGACAAAGTGACAATGTTGGAACAGAGCCCCAGACAACAAAGAAGCATATGTGGCAGTTTGTGAGATTGGTTGGGTATTGTAGTAAATTTATACCCCACTTTGCCACCAAGGCCAGCCCACTCTCTGAGTGCCTTAGAAATGACCAACCCAATTCAATTTGCAGGACCCCCTCAGTACAACAGGTCTTCAGTACTCTCTAATCAGCCCTGTCCCAGGCCCCGGTCTTAGACAACCCTGATTTCTGTAAGCCATTTATGGTTCAGACAGGCACCTCAGAGGCAGATCTCAGAGCAGTCCTCTCCCAAATGGTTGACGGACAGGAGCATATGTACCTGATGCTGGGAACTTGGGACAGAATAGGGTCTCTGTTGGTGTATTGCCCGCTCTGCTGCCCAGCTGCCTCCCTGGCTGAACTAATTGAGGCTGTCTTGGAATAGGCATTGGGGACCCCAAGGTTTGTTGCCCTTGGGGACTTCAGTTCTTTGCTGAGGCTGCCTTGATGGAAATGGGTCAAGATTTGGTGGCCCCCCTGAGCCTATGGTGGGATGTACACTTGCTTTTGTTTTATCTGGGGACTAAAAGAATGGCTTGATCATGGGGGAATTTCCCATGCTGCCTGTATCATAGACAAACCATTACCAGTGTAAAAGCCTCTCCTTTACATGCATACAATCCCCAGGTTTAATCCCTCGCACCGCCACTTAAAAGAAAAGGACCAGGCAATAGATGATGTGAAAGACCTCTAACCTGAGACCCTAGAGAGCTGCCGCCACTCTGAGTAGACAGTACTGAGACTGATGGACTGATGGTCTGATTCAGTACAAGGCAGCTTCATGTGTTCATGTGTATGAGCACTATTCTGCAAAGTGTAAGCACTTGCCCCGTGACAATCCCATAAACATCATCCACAGACAAGCAGTCCAAAAGAGAGTTGATTTATTGGAGAATCCACAGGTTAACAGCAGCTAGGAATCAAGACGGCACTTATGAGAACTAAAAGCTTGGTGGTGGGTATAAATGAAAGAACACAGAACACCCCAGGAAACCATGGTAACCCCCCTCCCACCGGAATAAGTTCCCACGAAGTTCAGAGTCAAAATACATAGTTGGCAGTTGACGGTTGGTAAGGCTGACCTTGGCCAGCACCTGGTGAAAGCACAACATCCTTTGTCAGGCTATGCCTGGCATTCTCTGCACATTGCCCAGGCTAGGCCTGACACAAAGACAGAGTGGGGAGGGAATTGAAGTGCTTGGCTTCATTGTGCATGCTTAGGAGCCAGATGAAGACAGAGAGATGCTGAGGTAGGGAATGTGTTGTCTTTTATTCAATGCCCCAAACACTCTGTCCACCTGTTTCCCCTGGCAGCTGCCCTGGTGCCACCCAAGTGTAATTTGGCTTCCTTGTGCTATGTGCAGGCCGGTGCCAGATTGAGGACAGAGAAAGATGTTGTGGCAGGGAGTAAAGTGGATCATTTTACTCCCTGCCTTGTCAGCATAAGAAAGCCAGACACTTTTCCACTTTACTGCCTGCATTGTCTTTGAGGAGAAGTGCTTTGTTTCCTCATGGTCTGCGTCAGCAGTTGTCAAGTAAAGAGTGAGAGAGATGTGGTGCATGGAGCTAAATCTTTGGGATCCCCAGCCTCAACTAGTTCCCAAGTTAAAAGGGTACTGCAAGAGATACCCAAGGAGCATAAAGCAGCATCTGAACTGCTGTCCAAAAAGCATAAATCAAAAAAGAAACACCTGTCCTCTTCCGCAAAAATCAAGGGGAGGAACAAATCGGAGGGCCAATCAAAGTCACCAGATCATAGGTGCTCGACGACGGAGCCGTTGGCGCGGACAACTCATCGATGTCATTCTCCCACTCGACGCCAAGGTAGCGCCGTAGGACAAGGAGAGAAACCTAGAGTCGAACATGGAGTCATGGAATCTTCCTTCACCTAGGCACATACCTCCCTCTAGAAGAGGCTCTACTTCTAGAAATAAGTCACCCTTCCCACGCCACAAATCTGCAGAAGAGACTGGGCCACACTGCCTGGGTGAACGGGGTAGGAGCCTGATAAGACGCCCACAGAGTACAGAGATACTTGCATCAGGGTGGCCAAAGACTCCATTGTCTCTGGGGTTTTAGGCACAATTCTCCTCTGAAGAGGAAGGAATTGATATCCCTGAGCTGATTTCATCAGGAGAAGAAGACCTGCCCATAAGGTGTTGAAGGATTCTTCAAAATTCAGGCAACCACAGGGCTGGATGCCTTATTGCTACTAACTTCCCCCATTTTTTCCTGGACACGGATTCAAGGTCTATGGGCACCAAGACTTTCCAAGTCACTTTCAGGATTGGGAAGGGAGACTACCACCCTCCTCCGCCACCCAAATGTCAAGGAGACGTTCCGACGTCGAACCCTCAGCGTAAAGAAGGTGAAATACCTTCAACGTCATACGCTTGACACCATGAAGGGAAGACTTCGTCGGCCCCGGAGGCTCAACTCCATACCGATGTTGAGGCTTCAACGTCATGCCGAGATGACCCCTTAGCTTCTATGTCATACCGAGGCAAGTGACGGTGGAGACAGAAGAAGAAGGTGAACTGGCCTCTGATATGGGATCAGAAGATACCTCTTTACTGTCGCCAGACGTTGTAGTAGGCGACCCCACCCTGGGGTCGCCTACAGAGGACTTGAAAAAGTTCTCAGAATTACTCCTTCATATGGCTAAGGCACTAGGAGTGTCTGGGGTACAATCAGATACCAGACCAGAAGATCTCATTATGGGAGTTCTTTATAGCTCAGACTTAAACTCCCTTTGATACAAGGAATTAGGGAGGTAGCCATGGTAGGTTGGCAAAAACCTGCTTCAGTTGTAGCATCCGTCAAAAAAATTTAAAATCTTTACAAGGTAGCTGAGGATAACTGTGAATTCCTGTATAAACATCCACAGGCTAACTCTATAGTGACAGAGGTCCTCTCTGCAAAATATAAATCTGGGATGCACTTGGCACCTTTAGATAAGGAAGGCTGCAAATTAGACGGTCTAGGATGGAAATTTTACCCATCAGGGGCACTAGGAGTACGTATAGCAAACTTTAGTGCCCTGATGGGTAGATACCAGATGTCACTGTGGGAAAGGGCTGGGGAGGTTCTAGATTCCCTCCTGGAAGATAAGAAATCCCTCTTAAAAACCCTTCACTTGGAGGGCCAGAGACTAGGTAGACACTAAATTGCAGCCTCGAGACACATGGCAGACTGTTCTGGCAGAACCATGGCCTCGAGCATTGTACTAAGGAGGTATTCCTGGCTGAGGTCCTCCTCACTGACACCTGATGTCAAGGCGAGGTTGGAGGACCTGCCGTTCGACACAAAGGTGTTATTTTTCCAACAGACCTATGAAATACTGCATAACCTGCGTAAGCAAAAGGCCACAGCCAAGTCACTGGGATTGATCCAATACTCAGGGGCTTCTTATAAGCCCAGACCCTTTAATAAACACCCACAGGGTTATTACCAAAGCAGTTCCAGAGAGGTAACACTTGGGGTTACCAGCAGGCCCAGACCAGACCTTTTTCCAACCCTGGCTAGGGTAGGAAATTTAACAATAAAAATAAGGGGAAGAAAGGAGGCTACTCCCCCAATGACCAAGGCTCAAAAAAGGGTTCCACATGACTAGAAATTGAGAATGTTGTTCTGTTTTTCTCTGAACGTTTATGTATGTTCTTTGAAAATGGTTGCACATTTCATCTGACTCATGGGTTTTGAATGTTATACTTCTTGGGTATTACATTGAATTCACAGAAGTACCGAAGTGTTCCTTACCCCCTCCAATACGGGGTACAGATCTCACAGAGTTGTTGACAGAAGTAAACAGCTTACTGCACAAGGGAGCCATCCAGTCTGTCCCACCCTCTGATTCCCAATGGGGTTTTTATTCTAGATACTTCCTAATTGATAAAAAAGGAGGTGGGAAAAGGCCAATACTGGATCTCAGCGCCTTAAACAGATATGTCAGAATCAGAAAATTCAGAATGCTGTCTTTGAACAAAGTCCTCTTACTGCTGTCCCACCACATGTGGTTCATGGTGTTAGATTTAAAAGATGCTTACTTCCATATATCACTCCATAGGGACTGTAGGAAGTTTCTCTGGTTTGTTTGCAAGGGTATTGTTTACGAGTTTACCGTGCTCCCCTTTGGATTGGTATAGCACCATGAGTGTTTACCAAAGTAGTGTTGGGTTTCTAGCATTCTAGAGGATGCACTATTTTTCCATACTTGGATGATTGGCTCTTAGTAGGCCACTCTGAGACTCACTTAAGCCATACGGTGCAGATGGTTACAGACACCCTTTCCGAATTAGGAATGGTCATTAACTATTAGAAATCCAAGCTGAACCCATAGAGGATCATTGAATTCATAGGTTCGGTGCTTGACACTGACAAGGAAGCTGCCTTTCTTCCTATATCAAGGGCAAGGGCCATACAAAAAATGATACGTTTTTTTCAAGGCAACGGTTTCAGAAAGTGGTCACCATACAAAAGTTGTTAGGTCTAATGGCATCCATTACAACAACTGTTCCACATGCCAGGTTACGCATGAGACCGCTGCAAAATTGGTTCATTAGAGCCTTCAGGATGAATGTAGACCAGCGAGGGAAAAAACTTTCCATACCCAGATACATCATTAGGTCTGTCCTGGTGGAAATGCGAGAACGTATTAAAAGGTGTCAAATTTGGTGGTTACACACATGATGTGCAAATTTTTACAGATGCATCACTAGGTGGTTGGGGTGCACACTGTGGACCCCTAACAGCCAAGGGGAGATGGTCCCACAGTCAAGCGGCCCAACACATTAATATTCTAGAGATGAAGGTTATTAGAAATGCACTTATTTCTTTTTCAGACGTCATCGAAAACAAATCCGTCTTGATCGCTGCAGACAACGTGGCGGCAAAATTCTACATCAACAAATGGGGGGCACAAACTCTCTGACTCTGTGCAGAGAGGCTTCCCTCATTTGGGAATGGGCAATCAGACATCATCATGTACAAATTACAGCAATCCACATTGCAGGCATTTCCAACTGCAGGGGAGACGCTCTCAGCAGAGACTTGACATTAGACCACAAATGGTCTATCCGTGCTTCTTCCCTGCAACCTAGATTCAACGCATGGGGGTGGCCTATAATCGACCTTTTTGCCACATCAGCAAATACAAAATGCCAAACTTTCTGTTCCAGAGCAGGGTCAGACAAGGCCTCTTTAGGAGACGCATTCCAAATAAAATGGGCAGAGGGTCTGATGTATGCATTTCCCCCAAGGGTGGTAAAAAAGATCATGAAGGACAAGGCGACTATCATTCTGGTCACACCCTTCTGGCCAAAGAGAACATGGTTCCCGTTCATATGGGCAATGTCTCGGGGGAAATCACATCAGGTTTCCAGAATCGACATATGTACTACACAGGGCCAGGGTGTTACATCACAATCTTTTCACCTCACAGCGTTGAGAATCCAACTTTAACAGAGTGGTCTGATAGAGTGGCTGAAGTGCTACTAGCATTTGGAAACCTTCCACAAGATGGGCGTATAATCTTAAGTGGAACAGGTTTACCGCCTGGGCTAAAGATAGGAAGGTAGAACCACAAAACTGCCCTCTACCCATTATTTTTGAATATCTTCTATCTTTAAAGGAAACTAACCTGTCAAACTCCTCGGTTAAAACTCATTTGGCAGGTATTTCAGCCTTCCACGACAGGATAGGTGGAGCATCCCTTTTCTCAAAAAGCTATGCAAAAAAATTCTCAGGGGTCTTAATAATCTGTTCCCTCCGGTTAAACATCCACTGCAACAGTGGAGTTTGTCATTGGTACTGTTTCATTTAATATAGGCTCCCTTTGAACCTATGGCCTCATGTGACCTGTCCTTTTTGTCATACAAGACAGTTTTTCTGGTAGCTGTAACCTCTGCCAGAAGGGTGAGTGACCTGAGGGCTCTGAGGTACGATCCACCTTTCACAAGATTTTTTCCTAGTAGGGTGGTGATGAGACCTGGTTTGATTTACCTACCTAAGGTGGTCTCTAAGTTTCACCTCTCACAGGATATAACATTGCCTGTATTTTCCCCAAATCCTCAATATACAGCTGATAGACGTTTACACTCCTTAGATGTTTTCAGGGCTTTGCTTTTTTAATTGAAAAGAACAAGACCATTCCGAATAGATGACAATCTCTTTATTTGTTTTAAAGGCCCTAACAAGGGCAAATCAGTCTCTGCTCAAACCTTGTCCAGGTGGATGGTGTCAGCAATCAAATTGGCATACAAGTCAGCTAAGGCGGAGCGTCCCCTGCACCTTCATGCACACTCCACTAGAGCAATAGCTGCTTCTGCAGCATTCTGCTCTATCCACAATATACAGGAGGTTTGCAAGGCAGCTACATGGTCTATTCTGGTGACCTTCATAAAACACTACGCCATCGGTGTAGATTCCTGAGCAGAAGTATCTGTGGGAAAAGCAGTATTGAACACGTTATTCTGATGACAGCTCACACCCACCTCCTTAATATGTAAGCTTGCCATTCTCCCATGTGGGACTGCACAGAAGCCATGACAATGCAAAACAGTGTTGCACTTAACCTGCAACTGTTGTTCATTGAGTGGTCTTCTGTAAAGGCACACATCCCTCCCTCCTTCCCCGCTGTGGTCTGTCACATGCATATGGGCTCTCACTGTGGTGGCATATGGAGAACTGAGGGAAGAGTGCTCCCCACCCCCTTGTCACGTGACCACTGGGCGAGAAAAGCCATTAGGGCTTGGTCACGGATGGGGGGAGGGGATTGCTCTAAGAGAGCAAAATTCTTCTAGAAAGCTCTTAAAATCTTTTCTGTGGCTGGCCTGTGCCCGCGCAGTCCCATGTGTGCCTGTACAGAAGACCACTCAACGAACAACAGTTACATGTAAGTGCAACACTGTTTTTCTCTCCCATATTTTAGCCTTACCACACCCCTCTGAAGTGGATTAGTCTGAGCTAGTGTGAGTGGCCCAAAGTGAAGCCTCATGGCAAAGTGTGGATTTGGAGCTGGGTCTCCCAGATCCTAGTCCAGAACTCTAACCATTACTCTACACTGGCTCTGAATTGTTTCTTCGGCTCTGTTTTCCTCCTTACTTTTAACCAACAATTCCCCTTTTAATTATGTTTTAATATATTTTCCTTTTTTTGGTAGGCTTCTCACCTTCCCTTACAACCATATTTGATGCCCCTCCTCCTTCCATGCCAACTGCCCTTTTCAAACTGAACAACATTTCTTGTTTTCCCCCCCTCCTTATGGAATGTTGATGCTCTTTGGTTGCTTGATTAGTTTTAATAACAAAATCCCTTTACTAAGGAGAGACCTGCATGCCCTGCCACTGCTTCATTAAGGAGGCTTGCCATAACACTACTCTCCCTTTTGCTGCCTTGTCAGAGAATGTTTCGATGGTTATCACATTTGATTGTCCAAGTACCAAATGTCATGATATCAAGTAGACTCAAATGCTCGGTCTCTAAGGCACCACTCACCCTGCTTATCTTTAACCCTTCAAACACTGCAGCTTCAATTATCCAAGCCAGAAACTTGGAGATTCAAAATTCGGGTATCACTATCGCACTTTTTCAGAACCAAATAAACAGAAGCCTAAGCTCGCATCTATGGAACTGCAGGATGCAGTAGACGATGATCATCCACAGCCATCTATTCCCCTACTGCTCATAATGTTGGAATCACGGGTTGTGTTTCTGACAGTTTTATAGCCACTTTGATTCAGATTCACAAGATTCATTTTGGACTCTTCCATCAGAATATCTGTTTCTGAAGAATTCCCCCCCCACACACATACACACATCCAATTCTAAAGATCATGTAGAGGGCCTTTCTAATGCTGGGAGCACCATGTCTTGGACACAGCATCTTATAAAATGTCCAGCTGGTTGGCTGCATCTCAGACTGGCTGCTTCAGGATATGATGCAAGAGGCTCATCCAGAGTCACCATGCCCCAGCTTCTCTACTTGAGTCCCTTCTGCAGATCCACATATTTCAACATTTAATTGCCCACACAATCAAAAAGCATTTCTTTTCGGGCACAGAATATGATTTTTCCCTGTCTAAAAGCTTCCTACTCAAATAAGCAACTGGATGTAATTCATGGTTCTCATCCATCTGGGAAAGGAGGGCACCCAGGCCACGCTCCGAAGCATCTGATCAAATGCCCCAGTCATGATCCCCAGGCTAAGAGCCACAGGGCAAGAGCCCTTGTGCTCTTTCCCTTCTGGCAAGGAGGAGCCTTTGCGATTTAAATGCTCTCAGCTTCTGCCTCTCACACACAAGCCCCAACCAGCACCAATTAAAAAAAAAAACTCTCTTTAGAAGGCTGCAGTCAGGCTTTAAGCACCCACTTGCCCTCAGACACAACAAATACAGTCCTCTCCTAGCAACCTCACTTAGTTAATCCTCAGTTAATTTAGGCTTCTCAGCAGTTTTAGGAAAGGCAAACGTTAACACTTACCTCTGCCTGTATTTCCCAGCCCACCTGATTCACATGCAACCTCTCCCCACCATGGAGTGAATTAACCACAAATATTTGGTATGCTGAATGAATGTGCATTGCACTAACCATATTTTACAAGATTTCTGTAACTGAAATATATTCTAAATTGAAATTCCATTATAGTATTAAGATAAGATACTCTTTTATAGAGGCATAGAGATTGTGAATGATTACTTGCAACAGAAACATAGAGTAATGATGTCTAACCTTATATAATATATTAAGACTTCATACCTACAAGCATATATTATATGATGTAAATAAATGCGTTTTATTAATGATACCCACTTTTCATAAATTTATTGGCACATCTCAAGAAAAAGCTTACGTTAGGTAAGAAACGTTTATTCTTGCTTAATGTGTAATTGGTTGAATAAGATAACATATCACTTCTCAGGAAGTGGTCCTTTCTAAGAGTCTAGTTATTTCAACAGCATGAACCGCGACACTCGGAGTCTGATGCAGCTATGTTCCCAGACTCGGATGAAGAATCCCGCACATCATTGCCCTCACCTGAGGACACTGTCAGAGACACTAAACCAATTTCCCCTACGGGGTATGTCCGTATGTACGTGGAGCAACCTATCCGCATGGTGAAAGCCCTCAATATTGATTTCAGACCTGATGACTCAGGTCCCATTGATCTGATTATGGATATTCTTCATTGCCCCAATGCTGGGCCGGTAGCCCTTCCTATGATAAAGAGCATCCTAGAGGTGGCTCACACTAATTGGGCTAAACCCGCCTCAGTCCCCTCCTCCTCCAAAAGAGTAGAGAATCAGTACAAAATTCTCAGAGAAGGTGGAGAGTTCCTGTATCAACACCCCCCACCCAACTCTGTAGCTGTTGAGGCGTTACCTCATAAATACAGATCTGGGGCACATTCTTCCCCCCAGGATAGGGAGGGGCGAAAGCTCGATGCCCTCACCAGGAAGGTCTACATCTCTAGCGCAGTAGGCCTACGTATATCCAGTTTCTTGGCCGTTATGGCCAGGTATCAATATTCCCTGTGGGATCGTGTCTCCCCACAAATCTCGGTTCTACCAGATGACCAACGCCCCTTGGCTAAGGCCAAACAAAGTGAGGGAATGTCTCTAGCGAGACAACAACTCACGGCAGCACGCCATGTGGCAGATTCATCTAGTAAGGCTATTGCCTCCATCATAGTCATTCGAAGGCATGCATGGCTTTGACAGTCCGCCCTTCCGTATGACACTAGGTGACGGATTGAGGATTTGCCCTTTGAGGGTACCTCACTGTTTAGTGACCAAACTGACACCTTCCTTGACCATCTTAAGAAAAATAAGACAAATGTGAAATCCCTGGGTTTACACCTCACGTACCCATCTTTAAGCACCGGTACTTTGGCCCACAGACCACCCAGGCTTCCCGCCCCTATAGATTCCAAGGTGCGTTTCACCAGCAAACCCAATTCCGTTCTTCCTTCCCTCGTGTCCAGCAGGAGAGGAAATTCTAGAATAGGCCTAGGGCCCGTAAAGGTCCCAGAATGTCTCCTGGCCGTCCCAATAAGCCTAAGCAGGCATGACTAGAGGTTTCTGATTGTTTCTCTGACCGGTTGTCTATGTTTTATCACACTTGGTCTGCAATCACAGATGATGTTTGGGTTTTAAAAATAATAAATGTTGGATACTTCATAGAGTTTGATACATTACCTCCATATCGAGCACCGGTCCGCTCTACCTCACCTGCCCCTGACTTATTCATACAGGAGATACATAACCTCCTCTCCAAAGGGGCTATTTCAGAGGTTCCACCTCTTGACCAGACACGCGACTTTTACTCCTGCTTCTTTCTTGTCGACAAAAGGGGGGGGGGACATCCTATACTGGACCTCTGAGAGCTCAATGAATTTGTTAAAACCAGAAAATTTTGTATGCTTTCTCTTCCAAAAGTACTTCCCCTCTTAGATAAGCATATGTGGTTTGTGTTGGATCTCCACGATGCTTACTTTCACATTGCAATCCACACAGAATGTCGACAGTATTTACGGTTCAAATGCAATGGAAAATGTTACCAATATGATGTTTTGCCCTTCAGGTTATCTACAGCCCCTTGGACTTTCACCAAATGCCTATCAGTTGTAGTGAAGGGATATGTCATTTTCCCCTACCTTGACGATTGGCTGGTAGTGGGCACCTCTCGACAAGGCTTGATCTCACAAGTGGATCTAACCTTTCAGTCCTTGCTAATTTGGGTCTCATAGTTAATTTCTCCAAATCCTGACTTGTCCCTGCACAGGTGCAGGACGTTATTGGAGTATGCTTAGATGCCAAGCAAGCCCGAGCATTCCTCCCAGCACAAAGAGCCTGTGTCATTCAGGCAGTGGTGTCCCAGTTTACTAGGAACAGGTTTCAGATGGCCCACAGGATACAAAAGCTATTGGGCCTCATGGCCTCCACCACGGCTGTGGTGGAGTTTGCACGTCTATGGGGCGCCCCCTTCAAAACTGGTTTCTCCGGGCGTTTAAACTCAACATAGACCCACAGTACAAATGTTTATCTATTCCCAGATACATTATAGCTTCTCTTAAATGGTGGTCACTTGACATTAACATCCTTTCAGGCGTCCCATTCCATCGCCCTTCCCCTCAGATACACATTTTCACTGACGCTTCACTCTCAGGCTGGGAGGTTCACTGTCATGACCTTCGAGCACAGGGCACATGGTCTGTTCTAGAGTCCAAGTTACACATCAACCTCCTGGAGCTTCGTGCTATCAGGCTTGCTCTGTCTTCATTTGCAGGACACCTGGAAGGACATCACATTCAGATTGCTACGGACAGTTCCACCCCCCAGTACTACCTCAACAAGCAGGGTGGCATGGTTTGGAGAGAGTGGACAGGGAGAAGTTTTTCTCCCTCTCCCATAATACTAGAACATGGGGTCATCTGTTAAAGCTGGAGAGCGAGAGATTCAAAACAGATAAAAGGAAATATTTTTTCACACAACGCATAGTTAAATTGTGGAACTCCCTGCCCCAGGATGTGGTGATGGCTGCCAGCTTGGAGGGCTTTAAGAGGAGAGTGGACATTTTCATGGAGGAGAGGGGTATTCATAGCTATTAGTTAGAATGGATACTGGTCATGCTGCATACCTATTCTCTCTAGTATCAGAGGAGCATGCCTATTATTTTGGGTGCGGTGGAACACAGGCAGGATGGTGCTGCTGCAGTCGTCTTGTTTGTGGCTTCCTAAAGGCACCTGGTTGGCCACTGTGTGAACAGACTGCTGGACTTGATGGGCCTTGGTCTGATCCAGCAGGGCCTTTCTTATGTTCTTATGTGGCACAGGGTCCGTTTTGCTCTGCAAGGAGACCAGCGACATTTGGGAATGGGCCATAGCACATCATGTCACCCTTGTAGCAATCCACATCACCGGCACAAACAACACGCTCGCAGACACTCTGAGTCGTCACCCAAACCAAGCTCACGAACTCACACTATTCACCCAATGCCTTCGTCAACTATTCCAACTGTGGGGCAATCCTCAGGTCGACCTATTTGCCACACATCTCAATTCAGTGTGTCCACAGTTTTATTCAGGGGCGGAGGCGAGCCCAGGATCATTAGGAGATGCCTTTCAAACAGTGTGGAACGGGGCCCTGTTCTACCTATTCCCGCCATTTCCTCTACTTCACAAGGTGCTGGCTGAACTGAGCCACAACAAGACCGATGCCATCATTGTCACTCCCTTCTGGCCCAGGAGGTCGTGGTTTGCAGTACTCATGTCTCTGGCACACGGGGAGTACATCCTCCTTCCAAAGAACCCCTCCCACCCCCCTCCCGACCTCCAGCTCACGGCTTGGAGGATACGGCCCTAGGGCAGTGGTCCGATAGAGTGGCCAAGGTCTTGGTACACTCTCTCAAATCTTCCACTCGTCGTTCCTATGACTCTAAGGGGAAGCGTTTTTCCAATTGGGCAATGGTTAAAGCCTTTTCCCCAGTTACGTGACTGTTGTCTTCTGTTTTTGATTATTTGCTTTCCCTCTAAGATGTTGGACTATCTAACTCTTCTATTAAAGTTCATTTAGCCGTAATTTCGGCATTTCACTTGGACATTGACTCATTTTCAGTTTTTTCTCATCTGTTGTCAAAGAAATTCCTAAAAGGCCTCACTAACCTATATCCCCCTGTGGCCCCTCCCGTTCCCCAATGGAGTCTCTGTTTTGTGTTATCCCAACTCATGAGGCCTCCCTTTGAACCCTTGTTCAAGGGAGCTCTCCTTACTTTCATTTAAAGCAACCTTTCCGGTCGATATCACATCGGCTAGGAGAGTTAGCGACCTTTCAGCTCTTTCCCACTCCTCATCTTTCACTAAGTTTCATTCGGACAGAGTGGTGTTAAAACCCAGAGTGGTGTAAAAACACACATCCCTCCTTCCCCGCTGTGGGACCTTCTTCTGTGGTTCCGTGGCGGCAGGTTGGAGAACTGGAGGGGAGAGTGCCCCCTCCCCTTGGGTCATGTGACCATTTTGGCGGGAAGGTTGCATGCCCGAGGGGAGGGGAGCACTCTCACTTTCGATTTTACTAGAAGCTGACAAATCTTATCCGTTGCTGGCAATGTGTGCCTGAATAGAAGACCACCAGATGAACAACAGTTACAGGTAAGTGAAACTCTGTTTTTATTTACCTCACTGTGTAGGGGCATGTGCTGGGAATACTTCATGTCCTACTCCAAAGTTATATAATAATTCTTGCTGGGGGGGTCATTTAAGGTTCAAAGTATGTCATGAGGGGAGGGAGGAGCCCCTCCTCCCCCAAGTGCAAAGGGCTCTCTCTTCAAAATGACTTTTCTGTGTAGCTGCTGTGAGACTGAAAGAAATGCAAATTGAGTCACGGAAACTTAGCAAAAAAAGTAATGTCTAGTTTGGCTCTTAGTATGACACTCAGAGATGTTGCTCCTTAATGGCAAATCTAACCTACTGTTCTGGATTTTCTGGTCTGTAATTGCCTTATGGAATGATGAAGTTGACCAAATTAACTCTTTTGTTAAAAATGTAATTCATATTCACGTTGTGTTATATCCTGCCCACATGGAGCTTGAAAATATCCAAATTAGTAATTGTTTTGATCCACATTAGTTAGCAAATGCATTTTACAAAATTGGAAATCAAAATGGTCACTCATCAATCAGTGGGCATCTGATTGCAACCAGTTAAATGTCTGCCCCCTCATGTCAAATTACACATGGAAGTGCCACCAAGTCACAACCAACTCCAGCAAGGGACTTTTCAAAATGCTAAACTAAAAAAGGAGTTTCAGGACTTAGTATCCTGTTGTCAGAATAGTAAAATATTACTGTAATGAAGGTTATAACATGTACCTGGTACTGAGAATTCACAGTGGGTAGCCGTGTTAGTCTGTTTGCAGTAGTCAAAAAGGTGTGGCTCACGAAAGCTCATACCCTACCAGAAAATATTTTTGTTAGTCTTTAAGGTGCTACTGGACTCTTGCCCTTTTTGACTACTGGTACTGAGAATTCTGTGATCACTTGCAATGGTCCCAACATGGAGAGTTTTGTAAAGGTAACACTTCATTTTATTTTGCCTTTGATAAACGTAATAATTTATAGTCCTGTGGGATGAACAGGGGGCTATAAATTGAATTAATAAAATATATTTCTCGTCAGCCTACCCTAATGATTTGAAAATTAAAAGAAATTCTAGGATAAAAAAACTTATTTAGGAAGACAGCTCTATGTCACTTATGTTTTCACTCATGCTAAAAAGTAACAGAAATTGTAAGTTAACCCTTGGCTCCAGGTCAGTCAGCTTTCTAATTGACGACAATCTTCAGTCAGGGGCAACTCATTCCTGAAGGGGGCGGGTAGATAGATGATGGCCGGGGTGGCACAGCTGCGCCTCCTTCTGAGAGGCTTCCTGGCTGGAAAAAGTTCCCATTTGAGAAGCAGAGGTGGTATGCCATTGCCCTCCTCTGCAGAGTCTTCCTTGTTGGTCTCTCACCCAAATACTGACCCTGCTTAGCTTTCAGTATCTGATGAGATCAGGCAATAACATGTTGTCTTTTACCCTATGGCAAATTAAGAGCATGTTGTTACAATTTTTGGCACAAGATATTCTAAATTTTAATTAATATTTTCTAGATTAGCCCTTTCTAAGCAGCAAATACTTTTCTGCTCCTATCATCCATTCAGCTCCAAAAATTGCTAGTATTTGTGTGAGTTACAGTTTGTTGTGCTGTGGAAAACAGCAAGGACATATGCAGTGTAAACCATTTGTTAAAACCAAAGGATGCTTATCTTGTATTCAGGTCATTCAGAACTCCTGGATGGTGCCTTAAGTTTTCCTTTCCTTTTTTCCTTTTTTACAGACAGCTGCCCCTTGCCACCAAATTTGAGGCATGCTATACTTCAAGAAGAGTTTGTGAGGTTAAAGAACTTTTCTGTTGGGGCGGTAGTAAAGTATGACTGCATTGGAATATATAAACATGATCCTCAAACAAAAAATTCAATTAGATGTAATAATAGTTTTCAGTGGTCACAACCGGAAGAATTTTGTAAAGGTAACAATGCATTTTTGTGTGTGTTGATATACTCAATTTGTGAACTGATAGGATCAGCTGTGGGGTGGAAATCAAATGAATAAATAGAAGAGAGTCTCTTGGTATGCCCACGTTAACACTGTGGGAATCTAAAGGAATTCAGAGGAATAGCAGTGGGTCTTTAAGACAGCCCTTGGATTCCAAGAGAAGGCCTGCCTTGCTAGCTGCTGATGCCAGCTCTGGCTCATGGAGTGGTTTACTTGCTATTGGTTTCTTGTAAAAGAAGTGCAAGTTGCTATTCTTTTGTCAAAGTGAATGCTAGCCAGGCTCTTTTGACTGGGTGGTTCAGCAGTGCAACGTTTTGTCTTAAAAGCAGGCTGACAGATTCCTTTGCATTCTCTAGAGTCTGAACAAGGCCAGATGCAGGTGGACTCTAATTGAAGGTAAACCAAACTCAGCATGCACTAGAGCTCCTTGGCTTTGATGAGGCAAATCTACAATTCTTTTTAAAAAGAGATTTTGAACAGGTTCCAGGGTCGTGATCAAATGCTCATTCCAAACCCAGATCTCTATACCATACAGGAGCTGTGAAATGGCTTTACTCTGGAACAATTTCAGAGCTAGCTCAATCAAAAAAACTTCTTTTGAGCTGAAAAATTTCAAGATGGCACCTGTGGTTCTCACATCTAAATATCTTGTAATCACCAAGTGGGCTTTTCATGAGAGGCTTTCATTAATGGTCACCCCAAGACATTTAAAGGTTCTACATTGTTCAATGGAATTGCCATCTATTTACCACTTAAATCTTCAGGATGTCTTCCCAAAATCCTTAAGACACTTATTTTGTGAGATGGATATAAAATACAGATGGAGTGGTCCTTACACCCTAGATATAAAACTAATTACTGGGAAAAAATAATTAAAAATGTAGAGGAGGCAATGTTACTAGAGAAGGATCTGAGGAGGCAGAGATACAATTGTCCTGCGCCCAGCCCGTTCCCGGGTGGCGCGGACTCGGCCCCCACCCCGCCGCTCGCCGTGAGGCCGGGGGAGCCGCGGGCCGGCGCAGGCTCGGCCCCCACCCCGCCGCTCGCCGGGAGGCCGGGGGAGCCGCGGGCCGGCGCAGGCTCGGCCCCCACCCCGCCGCTCGCCGGGAGGCCGGGGGAGCCGCGGGCCGGCGCAGGCTCGGCCCCCACCCCGCCGCTCGCCGGGAGGCCGGGGGAGCCGCGGGCCGGCGCAGGCTCGGCCCCCACCCCGCCGCTCGCCGGGAGGCCGGGGGAGTCGCGGGCCGGCGCAGGCTCGGCCCCCACCCCGCCGCTCGCCGGGAGGCCGGGGGAACCGCGGGCCGGCGCAGGCTCGGCCCCCACCCCGCCGCTCGCCGGGAGGCCGGGGGAGCCGCGGGCCGGCGCAGGCTCGGCCCCCACACCGCCGCTCGCCGGGAGGCCGGGGGAGCCGCGGGCCGGCGCAGGCTCGGCCCCCACCCCGCCGCTCGCCGGGAGGCCGGGGGCGCCGCGGGACGGCGCAGGCTCGGCCCCTACCCCACCTCTCGCCGGGAGGCCGGAGGCGCCGCGGGACGGTGCGGATTCGGTCCCATCCTGGCGCCCTCCACAGCCCCGGACCAGCTTACCTGGGGCCCAAGAGGGACGGGAGACTTCAAGGGCCCGGCAGAACGGGGGCAGGCCAGAGAGGGGGAGTGGAGAGCGAGGGAGGGGGAGGAAGAAGCCGGGAGGAGAGGCCGGGCAGGAAAACTCCGAGGGCCTTAAGACCCAAGAGCCGGCTCGACAGGCTGGCTCTTCAAATGGCCCCCCTCTTTCCCCTGCAGGCCGAGGACCGCTCGGAGGGGCCGACGGGAGTTACCAGGAGGACTCCTCCAACAGGCGGATCCCGGAAGGAGAGGAAAAGCCCAGCCTATATGGTCTCGGGAGGGCGGAGCTAAGAGGGGAGGACGGGTTTTAAAAGGGGTTGTGGCGTGGAGGCCGAGGAGGATGGCTGGCTAGGATGGGCTAGAGAGCTGTAGCCCACAATCCTGGCAGACTCAAGCGGGGAGGCAAGCTCAGATTCCCCGGCTGAGTGGTCTGAGGCCGAGGAAACACCACAACCTCGAGTAGACACTCAAGCCCCCCCCCTCGGCTCCGCGCTTCCGAGCCCGGGGCGTGACAACAATGACAAACCCAAAATGGGAAAGAAGATCCAAAAGCTCCCAAAGAGAAAGAACCTCAAGTACCCATGAGTGAAAAGGACAAATTAGAAGAAGCTGCTGCCTATTAACAATAAAAAAATAGATGGAAGATTTAAAAATATTCTCAGTGAACATTAATGGTTTGAACACTGCCCCCAAAAGGAAAAAAGCATTTTATGCTTTAAACAAACACAAGGTGAACATAATCTATATACAGGAGACACATACAAAGGAAAAACATGTATTTACTTAGGGAAAAAGACTGGGAGAACTTTATACATCATGGGCAACAACAATAATGAGGGGTTGCTATATATATTAAAGACCCTCATATTGTAGTTCTAGATGCAATTTCAGATATAGATAGAAGATACTTGATATTAAAACTACAATTATATTCAGGGCTGTGGCTAATTCTTGCGTCAATTTATGCCCCTACTACAGCAAAGGAAGAGTTTTTTAGGACTTTTTTCTCCATCTTAGAAGAACTTCAAGAAAAAGAAATTATTATTATGGGGGATGTGAATGGGGTCTTTGAGCCCAAAATTGACCGATCAAGAAACCATAAGGGTGGTAGGCTGCCAAAAAATGTAAACTTATATATGCATAATCTGAATCTTCAAGATGGCTGGGTGGTGAAAAACCCAAACGTTAAAGATTACACATTTTATTCAGACAGGCATCAGTCATATTTGTGGATAGATACATGTTGGATATCAGCTACTTTAAACAGGAATCTAGAATACATTAAGATATTACCTAGAACATTAGCGGACCATAATCCTGTTGAAATAAAGTGGGACTCGAGAAGCGGAGGAATATACAGGTGGAGATTGAATGATAACATACTACACAGACAACTTGATATCGAAGAATGGCGGACCAAGCTAAGAGAATTCCTTCAAATAAACCAAACTCCAGGATTGAGCAGCACATCTATGTGGGAGGCTAGTACAGCGTACATGAGGGGCATTTTTATATCCCTAAACTCAAGGGGGGGAAAGAGATGAGGAAAGAAATGATAGATCTTCAAAATAAACTAAGAAACTTAGAAAAAAACCATCAAATTACCAAAAACAAGGACATTTTAAAAGAGATAAAACAGATTTGTTGTGAAATTGACCTTATACAAACTGAGGAAATGCAAAAGAAACTAAAACTGGCTAGACAAAAAAAAAATTCAATATGCAAATAAGCCAGGTAAATATCTTGCATACACATTAAGAAAAGAAGCACAAAAAAGGGCCATAACAAAAGTTAATATAAATGGGAAAATAAGCCACAAAGAAGACGAAACATGACAGCAATTCTTTAATTTTTTTCAAGGATGCACTACCAAAACAAGATAACATGAATGAATATATACAGGAAAATACAATAAAGAATTTATTGGAAGAAGATAAAAAGGCACTTAATCAACAGAGGATCACAACAGAGGAAATCAAACAAGCAATCAAAGGATTCAAAATCTGAAAATCACCCGGACCAGACGGCCTCACGGCGAAATATTATAAATGTTTTATGGAGGAAATATCTTCTATACTACAGGTAGTCATGAATGAAATACTTCAGTCAGAAAGTATCCCAGGGTCTTGGTGTGACGCTTATATAACTCTCATCCCAAAAGAAGGAAACGCCCCTACATTACCATCTTCATACAGGCCTATCTCTTTGTTAAACACGGACTACAAAATATTTACCTCGATCCTAACAGAAAGACTAAAACTGGGTATAGATAAGATGATACATGTAGACCAAACTGGTTTTGTATCCAGGAGAAATATGAAGGAAAACATTAGGTTTGCCCTAAATGCAATGGAACTAGTCCGACGACGAGAAGAGAAATTTGCATTTATATTTGTTGACGCTGAGAAGGCGTTCTATAATATATCCTGGGAGTTTATGCTACGAGTTATAAGCAGCTTTAATGACAATGGGAACTTTACGAAGTGGATATTTAGTATATACACAAAGCAAAATGAGAAACTGTTAATAAATGGGAAATTAACCGGAAATATTAAAATAGAGAAAGGAATAACATCTATTTTTTCTATCGGAGTATCGTGTGGTAGGGTGGATTCCCCCCCTTTTTTCCCCTCCCCCTTTCTTTTTTCTGTACCCTATATCTTTAAAAGTAAATATATATAAAAAAGTAAATCTATATATGTATTTATAAATAAAAAGTATATGTGTATATATACTTTGTGTGTGTGTGTGTGTGTACTTTATATATATATATAAAGATGTCTTCCCAAAGACCATTACTTTGGCCTTGGCAAACTTAATATTTAAAGCTTCTCCCTTACAAAAATTACTCAATTTATACAGCATCCTTCTTCAACTGATACAAGGTAAGGACAGCAGCTCCATGTCATCTGCATATGAGGATCAATACTTTCTGACCTCTCAAGGATGGAGAAAAGAATTTGAAACCTGATAGACTTGGGACACTATCATTTAAATATAAGTTAAAAAGCAGTGGAGCCAAATCACACCCCTGTTTGACCGCCCAAGTAATCGGAATCTCAGGGAGCCTGAAGGGCCCACCTTAATTCTAGCAAATAGAGTAGAATTAAATTTCTGAACAAGAACAAGAAGCATTTGTCCATATTTGTGCTGCTAATTTTGTCCACAGTTGATTCCTATCATCTGCCACAAACTTGGTGAGACCCTTAATACTCTGCTGAGTCAGCTGATAAAGAGTCAAGCAAGCTATTCCTTTCCTAAACCTGCTTGTTCAGGATCAATAACATGATTGGTTATCTCCTAGTGCTCCAATCTGTTCAGCAAAAGTTCACTGTACAATTTGGAGGTTATGTCCAATGAACTAATTGGACTATAATTTAATTGGGGGGCCAGATTCATTTGAATAAAGATTATGCTATAAATCAGTTGCAATAGAAAACTGACATGCAGGAGCACAATTTCAGGGGATGAAGAAAGCTACTGTCGGGGTGGGTGTGGGGAACCAGAGAAGTTTCTTTCCTTTAGCAGAACTTGATTTGTATTTCACAGGATCTAAGTCATGCTGCCTGAAAAGACTGAACATTAGTGTTAATTGAGATGTGTCTACATTAAATACATGTGTATTTTTTTTAAAAAAATTGTCAAAATGCTCATTTATTGATTATTGGGTAAGTTGAGCTCTAAACAGGACACACTGCGAAGTCAATGGGGCATATTATATTGTGTCTGCATTTTTCCTCTTTTGGTACAAACTACCATTCCTGATTTTAAATTAATCTTTTATTAGAATAGCACTTTAAAAACAGCATCCATCCAGCAACATATGCTGGTAGGGTTTGTTTCCTTATCCTCTTCAGTTAAAAAAAAGATATTGCACGTGTTGCTGGGATACATACAAAAGAAAAGAGGTTACTACTCTAAACAGTCATGTTTCTGACATTTAGAACTGCTGAACAGTGTCTAATTGTTTCTTTTCTTTTTATTTTTTAGAGAGCTGCCCTTTGCCACCAAATCTGATTGATAGTAAACTAAAAAAGGAGTTTCAGAGCTTACAATACTTTCCAGTTGACAGAGTAGTAACATATGACTGTAATGAAGGTTATCAACACATAAATGGTACTGACAATTCTTTAAGCTGTCGCGTTACCTTGCTATGGTCACAACCTGACAGGTTTTGTGAAGGTAACCCCTCGTTTTATTTTGCCTTTGATAAACATAATAATAATTTATAGTCCTGTAGGATGAACAGGAGGCTAGAATTTGAATTAATAAAATATATTTCTTGTCAGCCTACTTTTAATGACTTGGAAATTAAAAGAAATTCTAGGAAGATAGCTATGCCACCTATATTTTCATCCACACTCACAGAAATTGTAAGTTAACCTGTGGCTCTAGGTCAATCAGCGTTCTACTTGACAGTCTTCAGTCAGGGGCTGCATATTCTTGAAGAGGGGATAGATAGTTGATGTCTGGGGAATGGTGCAGCTGCACCTCCTCCTGAGAGGCCTCCTGGTTGGAAAAAAAAGTTAATTCATTTTTGGAAAAAAAAACTGTGAGACTCCCCCATTGAATTTCATGGGGCTTTACCAGGTGTTTTGCAGGTGTAACATGATGCCTGCAAAATGGCACATTCCTGGGGTGAAAGGGCTCTGAAACCTGCCTCAAGGCAGCTCTGCCCCCAGGAACTCCCCCTGGATGCCAGCGTGAGCACTTGCACTGGAAAAACGCTGCCAAGCAGGCAGCACCAGCGCATGAGGCTTGCACTATCGTGTCACTCCCTAGAGCCAGAGTAAGTTGCCCTACGCCAGCGCCCATGCCACTTTGGATGGCGCAAGTGGCACAGATGCCGGCACTGGTGTCACACTGGCTCCCAAGCGGTTCCCTCTCCCTTCAGGATTGCACGGTTAATCTTTATGACGGCCCACAAGCCATACAGAAGCAAAGCAAAAGCATAAATTACTTTATTACCTACTATTATATACGATAAAGATTATTGTTTGCGGCCAAATGCCATTACAATCTGTGATATAAAACAATCTGTGATAGTCATAAACATTGTGATGTGATGTCACCCCATGGGTCAGTAATGATCCAGTGCTTGCACAGGGGACTACCTTTACCTTTTAAAAACACTTACTTTTTGTAAACTTAATACTTTGTAGACCTGTTGGCTGAACAGTGGAACTATAAATTGAACAATTAAATAAAATACATTTCTGGTCTACTTACCTGAACAATGTGGGGATGAAAAGGAATTCTGGAATCAGTAATGCTTCTGTATATGCCACATATTCACCCATGCTTCAAAAAGCAGGGAAGCTGTAAATTAAAAACAAGAATTACATCAATCCAATTCCTTTTATTAAGACCAACCAAATATTCCCAAAATATGGCACAAGCTTTTGAGCTCACCAGAACTCTTCCTCAGATTGGACGTTAAAATTTTAAAAAAGATAGGGTAGATTTTTCAAGCCATGATGTTAAGGTCTTATCTGGAGTTTATGTACTGCTTAGGTGTGCTGTGCTTGTCTGTATCCTAAGCTGGCTGTTGCTTTGAGGTAGGTGTGGGGTGGGAGGAGGTCTGTTTTACTTCCAGTGAGTTATTTATATTTATGCCAGTATTTTCATCACCATAATGCTAAGCCATTGCTGGGAATGGGTGTAATGGACAGTTACATTCCAAGTATTGCCCTGGTCATAGAGCCAGAAAAAACTCAGCACCATCCTCTATATGACAGCCCTTCAGGTACTTCAGGTATGGTACTTGAAGATGGTTATCATATTCAGGTACTTGAAGATGGTTATCATATTCAGGTACTTGAAGATGGTTATCATATATCCTCTCAGTCTTCTCCTCTTCAGGCTAAACATACCCAGCTCCTTCAACCTTTCCTCATAGGACTTGGTCTCCAGACCCCTCACCATCTTTGTTGCCCTCCTCTGAACGTTCCAGCTTGTCTACATCTTTCTTAAATTGTGGTGCCCAAAACTGAACACAGTGCTCTCGGTGAGGTCTAACCAGAGCAGAGTAAAGTGATACCATCAGTTTGCATGATCTGGACACCATACTTCTGTTGATACAGCCCAGGATCCCATTTGCCTTTTTAGCTACTGCATCATACTGCTGGCTCATGTTCAGTGTTTGGTCTACAAGACCCCGAAATCATTTTCGCACACACTACTGCTAAGACAAGTCTCCCGCATACTATAATTATGCATTTGATTTGTCCTACCTAAATGTAGAATTTTACATTTATCTCTGTTGAAAGGCATTTTATTGGTTTTAACCCAATTCTCCAATCTGTCAAGATCATTCTGTATCCTCGTTCTGTCTTCCACCATATTTGCTACCCCTCCCAATTTAGTATCATCTGCAAATTTAATATGCATTCCCTCTATTCCTTCATCCAAATCATTTATAAAGATATTGAACAACACAGGACCCAGGACAGATCCCTGAGGCACTCCACTAGTCACTCCTCTCCAAGTGGATGAGGAACCATTAACAAGTACTCTTTGGGTGCCAACCAATCTGTCAACCAATTACAGATCCACCTAACAGTAACAGGATCGAAATCACATTTTCCCAATTTGCCAACAAGAATATTATGGGGAACTTCATCAAAAGCGTTACTGAAATCAAGATAAAGTATATCTACTGCATTCCCCTGATCCAGCAAGGTAGTAACTTTCTCAAAAAAGGAGATAAGGTTAGTCTGACATGATTTGTTCTGAACTTCTGAACCTGAAAACTGATGGACAACTCGGTTCGCAAATGCCTGGAGGATGGGGGCGACCCCTTTGCAGGCCCATAAAATTGGACCCCCACTCCCAAAGTTCACCAAACTTCAGTGACTGTCTAAGGAGAGTCCCTTGCAGCCACGTCACAAATTTGGTGACTCTTCCTCCAAAAATGCCCCCACAGGTGCTTCAAAAAAATCCCCATAAACTGTAATGGACCCGAATTTTTCAGTAAACCTGGTAATAGTCGAAATACCTCTTTACTGGTATGGGTATTCAGCTTATTCCAGGTTTGCTGAAAAAATCAGGCCCAATAAACCCGAACCCAAAATGTACTGATCCCGCCCCCCACAACCCTGTCTTATTAATGCCAGGGACTTCAGGTATAGGTACAACAAAGTACGGTATATATTGAACTTCTATAATAAAAAGGAAAGTCAACAGTTCCTAGTGCCTGCTTGCTCTTTCTCTCTGTCTCCTTGTAGCTTCCTGTTTCCTGTTAATTGCTCCTCCCCTTTTCCAACTCCCCAATCAAGACTACATTTCACTACAAACCCTACTCCTCATATGTCTCTGGTGTGGCCCATCTGTTCACAGGCACCTGAATTACACCACTGGTGTCAGTCAGCGTATCTGCAGATATCCCACTGTATCTTCAAGCTGTGTTAAGCATACTGCAGAGTTACACTGACATAAGACTTGTTTGTCCTGAGCACTTAAGGGCTGAAGTTTATGATTACACCCTGAATTATTTTGTGGTTTGAGTGATTATTTATTGTGGATTGATACTATCATTAATGTTGCTGTGATCAAGAATCTGCCAGGATGAAAAGCAGACTATAAATGTCTTTAATAAATCAATAATAGTAATTTTAGTGTTGATTGTGGTATCTGCCGTTCTCACTGTATAGGACTGAGCAAGAAGGTATCGAATTTGTTGCCTTGTTTCATGCATATCTGGTCTGATAAGCAGTACTACTGATGTTATAAACCTTTCTAGACAGTCCCATATGTGATATAATTGTAAACAACATTTGCAATGTTCTTTACTGTTTACAATTTATATATATTTAAAAAATATTCTTTTCCACTTTCAGAGGTGGAGTGTGATGATGCTATAATTGAACATGGAGTTAAATTAACTGGATTTAAAAACAAACATAATTATGGCAACAATATTGCATTCGAGTGTAACATTGGATACTTCATGGTTGGAAGTTACTTGATTCATTGTGGAGATAACAGTATGTGGAAACCTGAAGTACCATCTTGTGAAAAGAGTGAGAATGAAAGCACTAATAATTTACAATTCTGTTTTATTTTTCAAGTAATGTTGATCAAAAATTACCATCCCTCACAAGTAACACCTTCTTAGATAAAATAACTCTTTATAAAGAGTGAAGCAGGGAAAATGCAAAGTCTAAATATTGGGATTTTTGTCTGTATCTGAAGAAGTGAGCTGTGGTTCAAGAAAGCTCATACCCTATCAGAAAATATTTTTGTTAGTCTTTAAGGTGCTACTGGATTCTTGCCCTTTTCTACTACTGCAGACAGACTAACACGGCTACCCACTGTGAATTGTCTTCCTACTGTAATGGTCAGAGTGATCATAGAGCCAGAATGCAGAATGAGAGGCAGCTTAAAATCAGAGATCAATATATCTAATTCTCAACATGGCCCTACCTGTGGATACTTGCATCTGGAGGTTGTAGTCATGAACAGACAAGGCAGATATTTCTAATAACCTGAAAAACACCCCAGGGCCCCGAAAGGGGGTCCCCCCTAATGTGCATTTTTATTCCATTTACAGCACACATTCGAGCCATTCCGTGGCTGCAGGGGGCGCATTTTGGGGGGTACAGCCCCCAAACTTCCAGCGTAGCTTCAGAACCCTAACCCTAACCCTGGCTCTCTCTGCGAGTTGGTGCTACAATGCCGCCCTGCAGGGCTGTCATGCTTTTTAAAAAAACCACACATGCGGGCAAAAAATGGCGGGCCCAGTTCAGTCTCTCTCAGGGGTGGGTTGGGGTGTCTCTGTGTGTGTTTTGCTGGCATGGCTTAGCTCCGCTAGCCTCTCTTTTTCCACATGAGGCTTTAAGATGAAAAGACTGCAGAGGACTGCTTCAAAACCTTTTCCTCTGTGTTTTATTTTTATTTTTTTTATTTTCACAGGGCAGCTAAGCAGGTGGGAGTCTGAGAGCGAAGCCCTCCTCATTCAGCCCCTAGAACAAGTCAGATCAGACCTCCTCGTGAGGGTTAACGCTTAGAAAATTTAGATTTTCTGTGTGCTCTCCCTCCCTCCTCTGTGACTCTGCAGTTATAGAGTGCATGCACGGGCATAACGTGTTTATCTAAAAAAACCCTCCATCTTTGACGGTGTAAGAGTTTGAACCCGTCATTCAGCCCCCTTTTAGAAGGCGACCTCCTGGCCAGGATTAGCCTCTCCCCTTTAAGAAAGAGAATGCTTTTAACACCGGCTTTTTGAATGGCTTGCAAAAGGATCAGTCTGTCTGTCTGTCTGTCTGTCTGTCTGTCTGTCTGTCTCTCTCTCTCTCTCTCTCTCTCTCTCTCTTGATAATTTAGCTTTTACTGTCATGAGCTGGAAGAAGTCCGAGGTGTGTATTGAAAAGATAAGCATAAGAAAGGCAGGCCCCTTAGGGGTGTCACTCCTAAACTCTACTCTGCAGGGCCAGAATGAACAACTGCGTTGGCTGCTGACAGCCTGAAGGAAAGGTTTCTGATAGCGTGGCTTGTTTTGTAGAGCACATGCTTTAGCTGCAGGCATTGGTAAGGGGGGGGGCTATGGCTTGTCACTCTGGCTTCTGACAGTGAGAATGACTCATCAAAAACCTGAAACAGAGCCTCGTGGTTTGTAAGTCATTATCTTATGAGAGCACATGTAGCCAGAGAAGCTGCTTCGTCCCCTTCTCACTATGAGGAAAAACTGGGAGCTATGGGTTGTCTATCAAATTCTTAGCTACCCGACATGAACGAAGGCTGAGGGCAGATCACATATGTTTTTCCAAACACACCCCTACCTCCTGCTGGCTCCTCCCTCCCTCTCTCTTTACCCCTCCCAAGAGGCGTTTCCTCCATTGTATAGACCTGGCGAGCCCCTCTTGGCTTTCTTTCACTAAGAGTGCTGCTGTGGGGTAAGATCGGTTAAAGAAGCACAAGGGCTAAAATAGGGTGCTTTTTTCCTTGCTGGTGTTAAATAGACTCTTGCTAATTTAAACTTCTACACAGCACGCTTAGAATGGCTATTAGTTAGAACAGGTATTAGTTGGAATGGATGCTAGTCATGCTGCATACCTATTCTCTCTCTCTCTTTCTCTCTCTCACTCACTCATTCACTCACTCTCTCCCTTTTGCCTGCCCACAGCAGCTGTAGAAAGAGGGAAAGAGGAGGGCTGCATTAGACACGGTCCCCCTACAGTCAGCCTGCCAGTTTCTCTGTCTCTAGAGCTCTGAAAGGTTTTTTTGCCCTCCGGGGCTAAAAACAGTTCTTTTTTCTGCTGTGGAGCTGGGATAGGTTTCAGCCCCCATAAAACACGTTTTTAAAATCTAAGTGGGGGGGGGGGCTTCTCTGAAAACTCTTATCTACCTGTTCTACATCTATGCTTAAGTCTCAGACAGATCCTTAGCTGTGTATTCTAGCGGGGGGGGGGAGAATATTCTCTCTCTCTCTCTCTCTGCCCTATGCTGCATGATTGGGAAAAAGCTGAAGGGGCATGCTTTTGGAGGGGGAGAGGGTCTGCAGGCTATAAAAGCATGCTCCAACAACCACAACCTCTCCCTCGTCAAAAAAATCACTTGTTTGGGGGAAACTCCAGCCCTGGAGATGGGATGCCAGACACTTGCTCTTGAAAACCCCCGCAGGCCAGAGGATGAAGCGCGTTCTAAAAAAATACACTGGGAATCACACGCACCTGCCTGTCTAGCAGCAACTGGAATGACATCTCACTGAGACAAGAGGTAGTCATATATGCTACTTGCAGAGGTTAACAGTCAAATAGAGATTCATTGTGGCTGAGAATCTTCACAGGATATATGCATAATTTGTACAGGGCTAGGGCTGTCGACTCGGTTCGTCCTGAACTGAAAAACAGCCGAAAATACCCCGATTCGGCAGTTTTTAGTTTGGATGGAACCAAACTCAAAAATGGCAGGAAAACGGGGAGCCGAATTCGGCGAGTTCAGGGTGTTTGGCAAATAAATTCAGCAAATTCGGGGTTCAGCGCAGCAGCATAACCATCAGTTAGTAAGCAGCATTCTCCTGCGACCAATCGGTGGCCAAGCAGGGTCTTCTTCTGGCCAATCAGTCGCGATTGAGCACATGAGCCCAGCTGCTGCGCGGCCCGGGGACAGAAAGAGAGAGTATCTGTTTGTGTGAGAGAGAAATCCCCGTGGGGGGGGCGTGTGCACAGTTGCTCCTTTCCGTGGCTGCAGGGGCGCATTTTTGGGGGTAGAGCCCCCAAACTTTCAGTGTAGCTTCAAAGGACCCTTCTTGCAAGAACCCCCAAGTTTTGTAAAGATGGGATCAGGGGGGCGAAATATGGGCCCCGAAAGGGGTCCCCCCTTAATGTGCACTTTTATTCTATTTACAGCACACATTCGAGCCATTCCGTGGCTGCAGGGGGCACATTTTGGGGGGTAGAGCCCCCAAACTTTCAGTGTAGCTTCAGAGGAGCCTTCTTGCAAGAACCCCCAAGTTTTGTAAAGATGGGGTCAGGGGGGGCTGAAATATGGGGTCCCCCCTTTTTCCCATTGGGATGAATGGGATCAGGCAATCCTATGCATCTAGAGAGCGGCAAATCCAAGGGAAAACCTCCCGTGCTAACCATTGCAATGCAAAGCAACACGCTAGCAAATGTATTGTGAGAGTCAGATTTTGCAAAAACATTTTTGAGCGAGCAGCAAAACAGACCGTGCAAAAAACCCCCAGAGTTTGTATTTTCTGCCCTGCTCCTTCTTCTCATGTTTGTGCTTCACCCAAGTGCGTGTTGACCCCTCCCCCTTTTGCTACATCCCCGAGTGTTCCCATTCCTCTGTTGTCACATCTTAAATGGAAGGCCCACAACAGAGGAAGGAGTTCACCTGTGCATGCTTAGCACCCGGGTTGAGTCCCCCACTGGGAGACTTCAGGGGCAGACAGCAGTGGCGGCGGCTCCTTTTCCTGCTGAAGCTACTGCCTGGTCCTGGTGGGGGCAGCAGCGGCGGCACCTTTTCCTCCTCCCACCCTGCGCCTCTCTCTCCCCCCCCCTCTGAAATCATGCAGCAGCGGGCTCCTTTCTCCAGCCACCACAACCTCCACTTGCTGCTGGCTTCCCCTTGCCTTGACCCGGCGGCTGGAGGTGGTGACTGGAAGTTTGCGCCGCCACTGCACCTCTGTCTCTGATGGTGAGGCTCCATGTAGCAGGCTCCTGTAAGGTGGGCTCATGCTGGGGGGGAAGCATGGGGGGGGAAGAGTGCGCCTGGTCGGGGACGTCAAAAGAGCTGCTGCTTTCGCTGTTGGCAAGCCAATCGCTGCCGCCTCCTCTTGCCTTCGGCTTCCCCCTCACCTTCACTGGAGGAAGACAGAGTGATGGCAGCTCCTTCGTGCCTCTGCCTGCAGAGGCAGACCGGACCCCACTTTTCTCTCTCCATGCAGGCGCGCCTTATCTCTCCATGCATTCAATTTTATGAATGCATGACCGAAAAGCGCTACAGAGAGGGAGAATATTTTTAATGCCCATGCGTTAACAGCCCAAGCTTATTGTCTTGGGGGCTTTTCTTACTTGCCAGAGATGTTCATTCAAGTGGCTATTTACAATCCTGCCCAAATTTATTTTGGTACAGAACACAAGCATCAAAAGGTATTGAGGAAGCAACTTTATTTTCTCTGATTACCATGAAAGGTTTACATGCCATCAATAAAGTGCCTATGGTACCCTCCTTTCATAGATGTTGTATAAAGCCAGGTACAGGTCATTAAAGTCATGTCTTTTATATAAACCATTGTCTGTATTTCCTATTTTTATTACATATGTGCTTTTGTGTCTGTGTGTTTTGTTACAGTTAATCCCAAATTCTGTGGTGCCCCTTTAGTTCCAAGTGGGAGTGTGTACCCATTACAACCTCAATATGAACTTGGAACACGTGTTGTTATAGAGTGCAAGCCACAGTATTCTTTTCCTGATGGAACCATGGAGATGAGTACACTATGTCAAGGCTACAACTTGTGGAAGCCTCCTGCACGGCCTTGTATGTGTAGGTATACGTTCAGCTCTGAAACATTCATCTATTATTTCTAATGCCATAGCTGAGTCAGATGCTATTTCCACATTGTCTAAACCAAGAGAGTCAAACATGAGGCCCGTGGCCGGATCTTGCCCCTTGAAAGCTTTTATCTGGCCTGCAAGCCAGCCACGGCAGCCAACCCCCAACCCCCCCCCCACGCTCTTGATCTGGGCTGGTGAGGCATGGCCTGGCCCAACCAAGTGACATTTATGTCATATTCGGCCCTCATAACCATTGAGATCAGTACCCCTGGTCTAAACATTGTCTAAATGTTAATGTGCATTTCATAAAGCGATGAATTGGGTATAGTCAATTATACAGTAATTTGTTTTCCCCCAATTTCCTCCTTGTAGGTCTTGCCATGAAAACCCCCCAAAAGGGGTCGCCATAAGTCAGCTGCGACTTGAGGGCACTTTACACACACACACAGGTCATGTTCTCCATAGCCCTCCTCTCTCCTTTTAATACAGAAGTGGCTCTACAACTTTTTCCACTTGTTATTGTTAATTGCACTTGATATTGTTAATTGCACATTAGTAAACTATGTGCTCAAAGTATAGCCACTTACTACTTACAGATTTGCTTTTGAACACAAAAAAGCACCTGGGCTACAAAATAACTGCAAAACTATAATGATTTTTATATTTGGGATACTTTTTAGATGCCAGCTCATTAAAAGGGGTTTAAAAATACCCTAGGTGTTTTCCCTCAGGAAACACTGCTCCAGAGAAGCTTTCTAAAATTCTGAGGAGAGTTACAGCTTGTCTTGGTACCATAATGTTCCCCTCTGATAACCTGGAGATCATTTAACTCACCACAGAGAGAGATGTTCTTAGAAGAGCAAAATATTTTTGTTTTATTTAAAAATGACTCAAGGTCAGCATAAAAATGAACTTAATTTTTTTCTTGTAGAGAACATCCAACATGAAAGCTACTGAGATGACATTCTAAACTTTCAAACTGTCCCCTGCTAATTGGCAGGAAGTTTGTAAGTAGAATGCTTAGGAACTACTTTTTGGCAGGGCTTCGGCCATGTGCGTTGTTGTTGTGAGGGGTGGGGAATGACTTGAATACTTGTTGGCATTTAAGGGTCATTAGAAGCTATGAATGCCCTGACCTGGATGGCCCAGGCTAGCCTGATCTCGTCAGATTTCAGAAGCTAAGCAGGGTCAGCCCTGGTTAGTATTTGGATGGGAGACCACCAAGGAATACCAGGGTTGCTGTGCAGAGGAAGGCACTGGCAAACCACCTCTGTTAGTCTCTTGCCATGAAAACCCCATAAGGGGTTGCCATAAGTCAGCTGCGACTTGACGGCACTTTACACACAGAGAGAAGCTATGAACACTTTCTAAGTACAGTTTGCAACAACTGAAACACCTCAATGTTCAAACAGTTTAATGTATTCTGTAATTAGGGGTTGTACTGACTAATGGGAGATTGAAATGACCCTTTCATTTATAATGGCAATCTAAACTGCTGTGTGAAGACTTAATTGCCTACCTTTTTGCCTAGCACTGTGCCTCAGAAACATGGCAAGGGGGGGATTTGTAGGATGCCTGCCTTTTTAACCAAGCCAAATCTTCCTACCCCAACAGGCATAAGTGAAGAGGAGCATACTTTACCCATATTAAAAGGCATCTAATGATATCTCTTTGGTTTAATATGGTATGAATGTAATCCTAAGCAGCTCTACTCAGAATCCTACTTGGGTCTGTTCTGTGAGGCTTGCTCCCAGGAAAGTGTTAGGCAAGTCTACCCTCCTCGTTTCACTATCAAACATCACAAAGACTGGATACACCAACTATTTAGGGGAGAAACTGTGGGTCATTGTATTCAAATTGCTAAGATTTCCTACTGCACAGGTAGTAGAAATGAGTGCTTTTGCTGTGGCCCGTATAATGGCACAGGAGCAAAATGTGAATTTCTACAAGTGACGACCCGCAAGGAACTTGAGAGCAGGGGGCATCCCATCCCTCTTGCCTTTGCTTCCTCCCCCTTCCCCCTCCCTTCCCTGACACTCTTCCCTTCTGTCTCTCTTTGCACAGGGAACCGATGAGACTCATGGGTGGTATGGGGGGGGTGTCCCAATCCATTCTTTTATCTTGATTTCCCCCCCCCAAGGAGGCCTCTCTCTTTTAGCAGTCCACTTATCTTGATTCCCCTGCTCCCTATCCATTCCTTTTTCAACGCCTCCTCATTCTCTTGTTTGCCAACCTGCAAAGTGGCAAAATCAATATGTGCCTTCTCCGTTGTGGTCCCCACCTTATGGACTGGCCTGCCCGAGGAGGTCAGGAAGGCTCACACTCTCCTGGGTCGCAGTGGGCACCATGTTGGTGACCCTTGTTCTAGACGACAAGGCCAAGCAGGCTGCAGAAAGTCTTTCCTTTTAGAAAGTAAAAAAATATCAGGTCGTTTTTATCTAGATGAAGCTTTTTGTCTACTTTTAGGTTTGGGCCACTCAAATTCTGTATGTTACGTTCCAAAATTTACCGTATTTTTCGCTCCATAATACGCACTTTTTTCCTCCTCAAAAGTGAGGGGAAATGTCTGTGCATGTTATGCAGCAAAAAACCCCGGCCACAGCAGCTGGGCGCCGAGCTGGGCTGCTCCGGTAGTGGGCTAGGACGCTGCCAGCCAGCTGGGGGGCGGGAAGCCTCTCCCAGCCACCATCCAAGGGCAGCGGCGCAGAGCCAGGCCGCCCTGGGAGCCGGCCAGCTGGGGGGGGAGCCTCTCCTAGCCACCATCCAAGCGCAGCGGTGCAGAGCCGGGCCGCCCCGGGAGCCGGCCAGCTGGGGGGGGAGAGCCTCTCCCAGCCACCATCCAAGCGCAGCGGCGCAGAGCCGGGCTACCTCGGGAGCCGGCCAGCTGGGGGGTGGGAAGCCTCTCCCAGCCACCATCCAAGCGCAGCGGCGCAGAGCCTGGCCGCCCCGGGAGCTGGCCAGCTGGGGGGTGGGAAGCCTCTCCCAGCCACCATCCAAGCGCAGGGGCGCAGAGCCGGGCCGCCCCGGGAGCCGGCTTCAAAGCCGCCAGCCAGCTGGGCTGCAGGAGGTCCTTCCCAGCCGCCCAGCGCAGCGGCAGCGGGCCGCAGAGCCGGGCCGCCCCGGAAGCCGGCTAGGACACCGCCAGCCAGCTGGGGGGCGGGAGGGGCCTCCCAGCTGGCTGGCGGCTTTAAAGCCGGCTCCCGGGGCGGCCCGGCTCTGGCATTGCAGCAAGATGTGCGGCCGGGCTCCAGCGCAGCAGCTGGGGGGCATGGAGCCGGGCCGCCCCGGGAGCCAATGTTAAAGCAGCCAGCCAGCTGGGCTGCAGGAGGTCCCTCCCAGCCGCCCAGCGCAGCGGCAGCGGGGCGCAGAGCCGGGCCGCCCCGGGAGCCGGCTAGGACACCGCCAGCCAGCTGGCTGGCGGCTTTAAAGCCGGCTCCCGGGGCGGCCCGGCTCTGGCATTGCAGCAAGATGTGCGGCCGGGCTCCAGCGCAGCAGCTGGGGGGCATGGAGCCGGGCCGCTCCGGGAGCCGACGTTAAAGCAGCCAGCCAGCTGGGCTGCGGGAGGTCCCTCCCAGCCGCCCAGCGCAGCAGCAGCGGGGCACAGAGCCGGGCCGCCCCGGGAGCCGGCTAGGGCCGCCAGCCAGCTGGGAGGCGGGCTCGGCGCACAGCCAACCCGATGCGCACACGCCCAGCCAGCTCTGTGCGGCCCCACCAACCTCCCAGCTGGCCATCGGGACGGGGAACGCTGGCTCACGCCGTCCCGACGTGCACACGCCCAGCTGGCATTCACTCTTGTTTTCCTCCTCTAAAAACTAGGTGCGTGTTATGGTCAGGTGCGTCCTATAGATCGAAAAATACGGTACTTAATTTTGTGATGAAGAATGTTGCAAATGAAGTTGCTGTTTTTCTCAAATAGTTGATTATAGTTGCTGATAATAGTTGCTTACATTCAAGTACAAAAGCTTTTGGGAAATTAATCTTGTTTCTGTTGGTTTACTACTGCTTTTTAAAACAGTTCATTTTGCTTGTAGTTAGAACTTCACCAGACACTTCTGTATTTTCTATATATAATGGAAGAATAATCCATGGGAAGAAGAAAAAATATAAACCTGGAGATAATGTTACCATTAAATGTCGCCCTGGCTATTGGCTGAAAGGGCCCTCTGTGGTTCGATACATTGGTGGGAAAAAATGGAGTCCATCAAGTCCATATTGTTTTTTAAGTACGTATAAGGTTTCTGAATATGTTGCTGTGACTTTTGACAGGAAGAATTCTTCGGTCTTTTACTGTCCTTATTTTTTAAAATATTATATACAAATGGGAATCCACAAGGAATTGCAAGAAGGGGAAAGAATTTGGAGATACCAACCCATCTCTCAAAATCTCTCCCTCCAGGATGCTTTAAATTATTCAGGGCATGAGCAGGCTGATTTCCCCCAATCCATACACACGTTTATTCCTTTAACTGACACACTCATCTTTAACCAAGTCTCTTTCAAATGAGCATATTTAATCCTCCTCAGGTTATTTTCTTTTAGTTAATTGAGAAACATAAATTTTTCTCTTGCATCTACTGTGTATCTACTGTGTATGCATAAAGCTTGATCTTGGTGGCCCCATGTTGCTGTTTTTAATACTACCACGGGGTCCAAACACTTACTATTAGATGAAGAACCATGGGAGGATCTGCCTTCCTAATTTTTCCATCTGTTCACCTGAAGCTCTCTTACTGTAGGATAAGCCCCCCCCCCCATTTGCAATTGCTGACTTCTAAGTAAACAGTAACAAGATCAGGATTCAATGCTGTCTGGCAGCTTGTTTAGCCTCCACATAAAACTGAAGGGAAGAAGTGGGCTGAAGATCTACTCCCAATGCTGTAGGGAGCAACATTCGCTGCTTTAAATCTTACCGTGTGAAGAGTGCTGGTTACCCTGGATCCTTAATTGGCTCTGCTTGCATCTCCTGCTGCATCTTCTTTGCTTCAAGTCCAGGTTAGAGGGATGAGGGCAGTCATGTTCTTTCATGAGCTGCTTTCCCTTAGAAATGTCAGCAAATAAACATCACTGGAAAAGCTGCCCCCTCCCTTCTGTCATGAATTCTCCCGTCTCACATTTCTGGCTAATCCATGCCTGGTATTTGTATACAGGACAGTGTGGATGAGCCCTGCTGGGTAGATGCTGTGTGCCTCAGCTTGGTGGCAAAAGTGAGTCTTTTGCTTGTGGCCCCAGCATGGGGTGGGCGGAGAAGACAATGGGCTGTGTGACTGGTATGGTTAGTTACAGGGGTTTCTAGGCGGTTGCCACTGTGGATATGCTAGCAACTATCCAATCTGTTTTCATCTGTGCAGCCTAATGTCCCCCATTAGCATGCTACAGTATCCATATTGAGATGCAGCATGGTGTAGTGGTTAAGAGAGGCGGTCTCTAATCTGGAGAACTGGGTTCAATTCCCACTCCTCCTCATGAAGCCTGTAGTGTGACCTTGGGCCAGTCACAGTTCTCTCAGAACTCTCTCAGCCCACGCAGAGACATGCAGTGGCAAACCACTTCTTAACGTCTCAGGCCCTGACACATTCTAGACATGAAGCTGCCAGAAGTGAAGATTGCATCTTAATCTATGTCTGCAAGGGAAAGCCGAGCCTTCTCTGCATACCCCTCAACCCCCCCACTCACCTTTTTTGGGGGGTTAGGAAAAGATCATTATTTTATCAATTTAAAAGCATCTTCCCAGCATGTATGTGTAAGGGTTTAGACTGTATGTCAAGTCAAAAAGTCAAAATTATTTTTTTCAACATATATTAAGAAATTGTAAGTAAAATTTCAAATGGTTGGCTCAAATTGAGGCAGCATTCTTCAGAATAGTACTGTTGAGGAGCAAAACTTGTTCATTAGCTGCAGTGATACAGCTAATAGTTTATTTCTGATGTAGATACCAGTATTCATGAGTAGCCTGCCTGTTTATAAATAATAAAAGAACATTGTTTTCTGAGATACTTACTTAACAGAATACTTTCCCCCTCTTCTAGGTTTTTTCTTCATACTACTTATAACTGGTATGTAATTGGTAAGAATCATGCCCTTAAGGGATATATTTTGTCAGGGGCTGTTTCGTTTTTCTTATAGATTGTGTAACTCTCTCGAGTTTTAAAAGCTTTGTAAAAATTATGATGCATAAGACAATTATTGTATCCATATGAAAGCCAATTTTATCACATTTGTTCACTCGTGTCACACCATGGGTATGACAGAGGTGAACCTCTCCTCTCTCACTACCAGTACATCCCTGCATCAACACACTTGTTGACACAGAGAACACTCTGTTATTGACCGCCTGTTGGCTATAGTCTGTCTTCCAAGGAAAATCTTTATTCAACATGCCATTAAGTGCTAGAAGAGCTTTGCTGTACAGCCACCTTAAATAAATGCATCCAAGCGAAAACACTGCCACCACTGGAACAGTCTTGAATACTTTTTTACCCCCTCAGTGAAGGAAAGAGTGGGTGGGGACTGAAGGGGGGAAAGGTATGGACTGTAATGGATTCAGAAGTGCAAGTAAATGTTATATTTATTTTAGGATTGACGGATTTAGGGTAATTGGCATAGTACTATTATTTATTTAGTAGTCACTCTGAAGAGTTTGCCATGGGTGCTATTTCAAATGGCTCCCCACAGAAAAAAACAGGGAGTGGATTCCCTGATTAAAAATCTCATCACCCTCAATAATACAGAAGTGAGTTAGCGACTGCACCAAACAGCAGTCCACTGCATTTAATTGTAATGTGGCAGAACATTCTGAAGAACTTTGACCAAACTGATGTTTTTAATCATGTGTCAGTTTTCTTGAATTCATTTTTTTTTTAATTTGGATAATGTGTTTCTTTCCTTTTAAGCACTCGTATTCTTTATATTGCTGGTGTTAGCCAAAGGAGTTCATCAGATATATTCACAAGAAAGGTAAGAGCTCTTTTATTACCATACTTCCACTTTTTGTGTTGCGTTTCTCAAGACACATTTATGTATTAACTACAGAGAGATAATTTCTGAGTTAAAAAGAGTGCACTAGTATCATTTGCAGTGTTTTGCAACTGCAAGTACACTGATTATGTAACTCAGGTGTCCATAGTATGGTTTCATGGCCCCTTTTCATGGGCCTACAAGGAGATAATAAAGCCCAGCCTCTTAAGCAGCTCTGAGGTAGGTCTTTCAGCAGGCACTGAAAAGCTCTGCAGGAGGAGCAGGGCTGCAGCTGCTCCGGAGGCAGTGTTGGAACTGCCAGCTCCGCCTCTTGTGCAGGCTTCCAGCTTCATAGGGCTTTTGGCGTGCATTAGGCAGCTGATGGAGCAGCTCTCAGGCATGCCAAAAGCCCTATGATGCAGGGATGGAACCCTCTTTAAGAGGACTGCAAGAGGCAGCAGATGCAAGGAGAGAACAAGCAGACCAGCAGACAAGAAAAATGGTATCCCATTTATGCTGGACAAATTGTGTACCACTGGATAGAGGTATAGCAGAACACCCAAGATTGTGCACCTTTAGACTTGTTGGGATAGTTTTTAAAAGCATTGCCATACTAAATATTGAGGCAATGGTTCTTCTAAAACGGGATAGACCACACTCCCGTGCTGGTCCACTAAATGATTTCTTTCAATGTTGCCTTCTCACCAAAAAGTCTGGACGTCTCTACTGTAACTAGTACATGGTAGCCAGTCTATCTTGAATACCATATGAGTGTTCTTTTTGCCATGAACAAAAGGATGAAATCATTTATTTATTACAGTCAAAAGACCAGCTTACACAAAAGGAAATATCATCAATAATTAAAAAATGTCTAGTATTTGATCAGGTAATTTAGTTACAACAACTCTTGGTAAAATGGTCTGTTTAACATAAAAGACATTATGACAGCTTCTTTTCAAAAGGATGAAATATCTACAAACTGTCATGGAACTTAAGTGTTTATATCTTAAAAGAACTTAGAGAGGCATTTTAGTCTGTCAGAAAAACTTGAGATAGTGCTGCTCATAGATAGTGTCCAAAATTAGGAAGCATTGATTTTGATAAACATTGTTTGGCATTTGTTCTTTTCTTAAACAGAGAATCTACTCTATGGACATGAACCAGAAGACAGTCTTTTGCATTCTCTATGTACATAATCTGATAAGAAGTCAAGAATCAGGTCGGGGGTGGGGAGTCCCCAAAGTCCAGTATCTGTCTCCACCAACAGCCAACTCGCTAGCAGGACATAATTAGGAATGTGGGGAAAAAATCTGATATATAAAATCGGGATATAAGAAATAAGTTATAAAGCTAAGCTGGATTCTTTAATATCAGAATTAAAGCTGATTGTATTGTCACGTAGTAGCTTCCATCGGTTTCAATGAGAAACATGCTTTTGACTGTAAGTGCCACCTACCCAACTGGAATGAAGTTCTCAGAGGTTGTACCCAACCTTGGCCCCATACCTGTCCCCCCCAAGACCCTTGTCTTTTGCACCCTGAGATTCTCTGGCCTTCCAAAGTCAGAGGCATTGATGAATACATCCATCGGATATCAAGACAGGCCATATTTCTCCAGGTGTTTTCAAGAGAAAGTAGATTGATTGTCTGAATACTTCAGGGGAATATTAATCGAGGATCTTTTCTTTGACCTTCCAAAGATTCTCAAACCCATGACCATGAATAATGACCCAGGTTTGTGGGGTAATAACCAAAGCTCTCAGAATCTCCGTCACAATGAAACACCCTTAGTAATGCAATCATAAGCCCATAAAAAGGCCATCATCCCATCTCTGGCAATAACCAATGGAAGTAAGTCATGCCTGCCACCCATCCTAAATCAAAGATCTGCAAGTGGACACAGCTCCTTGATCCCATTACATCACCCTAGTACTCTTTCCTGGTGTCCCTTTACAATAGAAGGTTTGAACTGCCCTATGACAGTTTGAGACCCTTGCGCCAATAGGGTCTCAGATCCTAAAGTTGCAGCAATCATAGTGCAACCAAAATCCTGTACTTCCAGCACAATGCCATTCCAGATCCTAATTATGAGTCAAATTTAGCCAATAGCAACACTTTTGTATTTGTGCTTAGGTAAATTCAGGTGCATAAGAAGGTCATGTGAAGTAGCTGGCTCTGCTCATGAGCCTTTGTCCTCTGCTGAAATCACAGGATTTCCCCCTCTGCAAATCTGTAGAATGTTTTGGTTGCAGACCTTCCTGCACCACCATGAACAAAAACTGGCTTCAAAACAATAAGATTATTTTTTCCCATTCTGCTTCCCTTCCTGAATGTAACCCTCCATGTCTTCCTACCTTTCCCCGGCTTCTCCATTCCTTGTCTTTCCATCAGCCAGGATTCCCACAGCATTTCCCACTTGGCTAGAAATTCCTGTGTGTGTGTGTGTGTGTGTGTGTGTGTGTGTGTGTGTGTGTGTGTGAAGTGTTGTTAAGTCGCTTCCGACTCATGGCGACCTTATGAATCAATGTCCTCCAAAATGTCCTTTGACAGCCTTGCTCAGGTCTTGCAAATTGAGGGCTGGGGCTTCCTTTATTGAGTCAATCCATCTCTTGTTGGGTCTTCCCCTTTTCCTGCTGCCCTCAACGTTTCCTAGCATGACAGTCTTTTCTAGCGACTCTTGCCTTCTCATAATGTGACCAAAATACGATAGCCTCAGTTTAGTCATTTTAGCTTTTAGGGTCAGTTCAGGTTTGATTTGATCTATAACCCACATATTTGTTTTTTTGGCAGTCCATGGTATCCGTAACACTCTCCTCCAACACCACATTTCAGAGGAGTCTACTTTCTTCCTGTCAGCTTTCTTCATTGCCCAGCTTTCACACCCATACATAGCAATAGGGAATACGATGGCATGAATTAACCTAATCTTGGTGGTCAGTGACACATCCTTACACTTAAGAATCTTTTCTAGCTCCTTCATGGCTGCCCTTCCCAGTCTCAATCTCCTTCTGATTTCTTGGCTACAGTCTCCCTTTTGGTTGATGATGGAGCCAAAGAATAGAAAGTCTTCAACAATTTCAATTTCCTCATTGTAAACCTTAAAGTTGTGTAATTCTCCTGTAGTCATTACTTTTGTCTTCATGATGTTCAGCTGTAGTCCTGCTTTGGCACTTTCTCTTTTAACTTTCAGCAGTAGTCGTTTCAAATCTTCGCTATTTTCTGCCATTAATGTAGTATCATTGACATATCTCAAATTGTTAATGTTCCTCCCTCCAATTTTCACTCCACCTTCATCTAAATCTAATTCAGCTTTTCTAATTATTCCTACTTCCTATCTAAAACCCTTCCCCATTTATCCCAGCACACCTTTGAGTCCTTTTTTGAAAACCCCCTCACCCATCTCTTTTCTTCATGGTACTTCTGGAAGAGTCACACGAGAGGAGCAGTTTGGACTAAAAGTGACTTCAGTTGGGTATGTAGCTTACAGCAGGAGTCCACAACATTGTGCCCAATGGCGCCTGCCAAGTATTTTTAGAAAGTGGTTGGGGCCAGGTGGGGCTTTCCTCCAGCAGGGCTTCTGTTTGGCCACTGGATATTTGGTTGACTGTGCAGGTTTAAAAAATTTGCTTTGGCTCTAGCTGTCATGATAGCACAAAAATCTGCAGTGCGTAAGCTGAAGGAAAGTTGTATGCAAGAAAATATTTTCAAAGGCATCCTTCTGCCTAAAATGTTGAAGAATTATTATTAGAGTTAGCATGACCTCATTCCCTGGCATTGTGGGGTTGGCTCCACCTCTTATGGCAGCCATTTTGTGGTTGCATCCACCACCCTAGATGAGAACTCTGAAGGTGCCCGCAGGATCAAAAATGTTGGGGACCCTTGGCTTAAAATAATACAACTGAACACTAGGATTGCAGTGAAATGATGGTTTTTATTGGATGGTCACATGTAAATATCTGTGCCCAGGTAAATCCAGGTGCATAATAAGATAATGTTAAGCCCTCCATTTCTGTAGCTGGTTCTGTTGCCATTGAACAGTTCAGTCTTGCACTACTGGCTTGCTCCCCTTCTTTCTATTCTGTACAGGGCAATAAAGTTACTTGGTGCTTATGTATCTGCCTCCCTTCCATCTTTCCTTCCCTGGGAGATTTCTGTACAACAGAATCAATCCCTCTTGATGATGGAATGTGTGTTCTAGTACTTCACATGTAGAGATTCTCTTCATGTGGCAGCACTGACACAGGGAAAGATTTGGATGGCAACATTTAACGAGCCATCCATCTCAAATGGCAGTCAGATGCATAGCAACTGATCAACCTAGAGGGGCTTTTATCCACGTAGCTTCTATTATTAATAGGATATGGTTGTATACAATTGAATTCACTATCTGTTATTCTTGGGTTAAAAAATAATGCATCACGAAAAAAGTTTAAATTGAAGACTTTAGCTCCCATAGCACTGGAAATAAGATCCATTGTACTTAGTTATGTTGCTTGCTTCCTGGAGAAAGTCTCCCTGACTTCCAGGTATAAATGTGTCACCACACAGGACTGGAGTAATATGAAATATTCACTATGTCAGGGGTGGGGAACGTCAGGCCCGGGGGCCATTTAAGGCTCGCAAAATCATTTGGTCTGGCCCTTCGCGTGTCCTGGCAGATCTCTAGCTCAGAAGGATCTAAGACTGGCGATCCACCCCCTCCCGCAGACAGGAATAGCCTCTATTCAAGGCGGATGCGAGTTCGTTTTGCTGAGAAAAGGAACCTTTTTTCCTCCTTGCAGAAGAGTCGTAAGCTATGGCGCTGCTAAGACCACCCAAGAAACTGTGTTAACCCTTTCCCACCCTCTGGACTGGGGGTGGAAGTAGCGACAATAGAAGGGTTAAAGGGGGCAGGGCCAGAATGCATTGGGGGGTGGGGGAGTTCTTAGCCAGTGTGTCCTCATTTCACCCCTGCAGGCGGAGGTAGCAGGCGCCGGCTGTAGAATCTGGCCCCGACCATGCGGAGCAGGAGCAACTCTGGCGTGTGGCTGGACAGCTACACCTGGCTGGTACAACAGACCATCCTGTGCCACCAGGTTGGCAAGTGCACCACTGGTTGGATGCCTGCCTGCTTGCCCGCACTGGGGGTGTCATCTGGGGCAGCTGCCTGCTTGGGGCTTGGTTGGCTAATTTTTAAGTTGATAATTTTGTATGGCCCACGAATGATGTTATAAATATCCAAATGGCCCTTGGCAGAAAAAATGTTCCCCACCCCTGGTTTAAAGGAACGAATCAGCAGCACAGGTCACTAGGTAGACAAAGGAGAAACCTGGCAAAATGGCTTTTGCTGAAAAGCCACTAGGTTGGATCCTCACACACACTCAGGATTCTACCCACACCAGCCTGCCCTTTCCCAAGAATCAGACTAAACTGTACAAGGTCTGCTCATCCCCAGAAACAAGCCTAACAATTGGGTAAAATTTCCTAGGGCAAAATACGATAACTATTTATTTGAACTATTTACGAAGAATGGGGCTGATCAAAGGATGTGTGCAATCTTGGGTGAATTCTAGAACACAATGCAACTTTGGTCCCTTTTTAGGGGTGTGCACTTTTAAAAACTAAGCAAATAAGTTGCATAGATCAGGGGTGTCAAACATGCGGCCAGCGGGTCGGATCCGGCCCCCGGAGGGCTCTTCTCCAGTTCGCAAGCCGAGGCAACCAGCCCCCAATCTCCCCTCCTGTCCTTTCTGGCCCAAGGGGTTCCGTGCGCCACCCACACACCCCACCTCCCCTTTCATGGCTGCTGTGAGGGCTGAGCAGCCCTGCGAGGGCCAAGCAGCGTGGCCACCCTCCAAACCCCTCCTTGCCTTTTGTGGCTCCTGCGAGAGCTGAGCGGCCTGGTGCACCTCCCCTTCCTGCCTGCTCTTTCAAGCACACGCAGCGAGGGCCAAGCGACCCCTTTCAAGTGCGCGTGGTGAGGGCCAAGCAGCGTGGCCACCCTCCCCACCCTGCCTCTCCTTTTGCGGCTCCTGAGAGAGCTGAGCGGCCTGGTACACCTCCCCCCCTGCCTCCCCTTTCAAGCATGCACAGCAAGGGCCAAGCGGTGTGCCTACTCTCCCCTCCCCACCTCCCCTTTCAAGTGAGGGCAGACCGACCCCTTTCAAGCATGCACGCTGAGGGCCAAACGGCATGGCCACCCCCCCACCCCGCCTCTTCTTTCGTGGCTCCTGCGAGAGTCGAGCAGCCCAGCATGGCCACCCTCCCCACTCCACCTCCCCTTTCACACCTGGTTCCCTTGCTCTCTCTCTCTCTCTTGGGGCTTTCCCGGGTCACAACAGCCCGGGAGCCCAGCAGGATCCTTCCCCCCTCGCTCTCTTCTTTGTTTCCCCCGTCCTCTCTCTCTCTCTCTGGGCTTTACCAGGCCAGAGCAGCCCAGGAGCCCAGCAGGATCTTTCCCCCCTCCCTCTCTATTTATGCATAGGAGGTTTTGCCTCGGATTTGCAGCTCTTTAGATGCACATTTTCACTATCCAGATTCTCAGAACTTGACAATAAGCCCCCATGGAGAGTTTTGAGGATTCAGATGGGAAAATGTGCATCTAGAGAAGGCAAAACCTCCGATGCATAAATGGCCTCTCTCTCTCTCTGGGCTTTCCAGAACAGCCTGGGAGCCCAGCAGGATCCTTCCCCCCATCGCTCTCCGCCTGGTTCCCTCTTTCTCTTTGGGCTTTCCCAGGTCACAGCAGTCTGGGAGCCCAGCAGGATCCTCCCCCACCCATCGCTCTCCTCCTCATCCCCCCCCCCGTGGGCTTTCCCGGGCCACGGCAGCCTGGGAGCCCAGCAAGATCCTCCCCCCTTTCTGGGCTTCCTGGGCCACTCCGCCCCACGAGCCCAAACAGCTGCCTTTCCTTGTCGTCTTTCTCCCTTTCTTTCTCTCCCTCTGGCTATCCCTTCCTCCTCTCCTTCCTTTCTTTTCTTCCTTTCTCCCTTCCTCTCCTGTTTCTCTCTTTCTGTCTCTCTCGTTCTCCCTCTTTATTTCTCTTTCTCTTCTCTCTCTCTGGACTGGGAGAGGGCTCCTGGCTCACCAGTTAAGGCTGCCAGTCCTCTTCTAGTCCAGATCTGGGCCAGTTTGCTGCAGGCTCGCCAGCCAAGGCAGCCCTCCCCCCAGTTCAGATCTGGGCTGTTGAGCCAGCTGCAGACCTGCCAGTCAAGCCACACACACACACACCCGTTTAAAACTTAAACAAAACTATGCCAGGGACTAGATACAAAGTTTACAAAAGACACAATTAAGTCAATATTATTTTTTACTTAAAATACAAGCATACTTAATACAATAACACTGTTAAGTAAAAGAAAATAGTGTACGAATGTTATTGTTGTAAGCTTGTTTTTTAAGTAAAAAACAATAACATTAATTGACTTTGCCTGTGTCTTTTATAAAGTTTGCATCTCCAGTATCTGGCATTACATTTTATGGCATTTATTTATTTATTTACACATGGCCCGGCCAAGTGACATTTATGTCATATCCGGCCCTCCTAACAAATGAGTCCGACACCCCTGGTCTAGGGCTTGCTGCATGTCTGGAACGGTGGCGACACATGTTGCTGAGGTAGCCAGGTAACATAGGGCCACTGCCAGGTTACAAAAGAGGTTATGACATTCCGTATCATAAAATTCTGGCATGTGTCTGGGATCTGGCCCACCCTCATTGCCAGAGCACCCCTGGACTTACCTAGGAGTCATGGGATGCCCACCTGGGAATCTACGGTACCAGCAACATGGAAGCCCTCTGGCAACAAGAAGAACTGCTGCTACAGAAGCAGCACAGTATATGCCCTTTAAGGTTGTTGTGAGGATAAAATGGAGGTGAGGACAATAGTATAAGCTGCATTGTGGATGAAGTAAATAAATAATATATATAGCTGAAGGCTGGTGTGCAGATAAAATGTAGGTTGCTAGGTGGCTGGGAAGAAGAAAAGAAAGAAGGGAAAGGTAAGGGTGGGGTACAGCAGGAAATGACATGCACTATAAAAGCCCTTGCCCTGACCTGGATGGCCCAGGCTAGCCTGATCTCCTCAGATCTCAGAAGCTAAGCAGGGTTGGCCCCAGTGAGTAACTGGATGGGAGACTTCCCAAAGAATTCCAGAGACACTATGCAGCGGAAGGCAATAGAAACCACCTCTGTAAGTGTCTTGCTTTGAAAACCCTACGGGGTCACCATAAGTCAGCTACAACTTGATGACACGTTACACACACACGCACGCACACACACACAAATGAAAGTCTTCATTGGTTCCCCACCAAGCAACTGGGCCTGGCCCAACAGCTGGCAGTGCACAGTTTGGAGAGACTTTTTCCCAGAGAGAGACTGCTATGGGTGGGAAAGGAGTGAAAACTGAAGACGGGGTGGGAAGGAAAGGAAGCAGGAAAAGCGGAGGGACTATGGGGCCTTTCAGGGAAGAGAAAGAAGAAATAGTGGGGGTGAGAAATGAGATCCCCCCACAAGTCCTTACTTTAATCTGAATTTTATCCACAGATCAGATTGAAAATGAGCTGCAATAGGCTTTAGCTCCTTTTTTCAGAGTTCAAATAGCCTTACTCCAAAACAAGTGGGACACAGCACTGCAGAAGGCTGCAGGTGAAAGAAACGATGGACAAGAAAGTTCATATATTTCCCCCAGGTTACTTGCTGTCCTTTTCACACAGTGTGCAATTATCTTACAGAAATTAATGCCACAAGAGGTACTGATAGGCAGACTCTGAGATCGTGAAAATGTGACTAGAAAATACACAGAGCATGGATCCACCAATGGAGGCAAGTCGTGATAGCGAATTGGGAGCTTCCATGTGCAGGGGCAGCGTCCCTATTAACAGAAGATGGGGTCGCCCCAACAGGCTTACAGGCCTCCTGGGGAACGTCGCTGGCTTCGTTTGGTCATTGGTCTACACCAGAGGGGTGGCTGTTGGGATCTGACCTCTCAGGCGCTGGCACAGTTATTCCTCTTGGGATGGGCTTGGGAAAGCGTGGCAAAAGAAGCCGTCTTCTGGACCTTGACGGCAAGCAGAGTGGCTGAAGCACATGCTTTGGGGGGCTCATGCCATCTCAGCCAGGGCATCTAACGGAGGCGTGACTGCGTTGCAACCAGAGAAGCAAGGGCTCCGTTCCCCAAAGCGTGCACGCCTGAACCAACCGCTGACTCGCCGTGGCCGGTCTCCTTCCCCGGCGGTCTCCCCGCCCACGACTCGCCAGGGCCGGGCCTGCTCAGCTCTCCAGGCCTCCGAGCGCCGCAAGATTCTTCCCCCATTGTCCTTGGCTGCTCTGCTGTTGAACGACCCGCTCCGACCGTTCGCGGGGAAGCCGCAGTCCGGAAGCGCGTCCTGCCTGCCTCCCCGCGCCATTGGCAGCGCAGCGCAGCGCAGCGCAGCACAGCCTCGCCCCAAGAGGCGCCCCGCGTGCCACAGGGCTCCGTCGGCCGCATGCGCAGTGGGAGCGTCGCTCCGCTGGCTGGCTGGCGGGCGGGCGGGCATGCAACCGCCGCCGCCGCCGCCGCCGCCGCGGGGGCCTTGCTGGCCTCGACGCTTCTTGGGGCGGCTGGCGTTGGTGGCGCTGCTGCAAGGTTCGCTGGGTGGGTAGGAGGCGAGGCCGGGTCCCGCCCCTCTGCGCCCGTTGGCTGGCTGGCTGGCTGGCTGGCTGGCTGGCCGGCCGGCCCCGCGGGGCTCGTCTCCCCGCTCGCTTTCCCGCGCAGCCTCCTGGCTGCCTTTGCCCTCCCGTCCCCTCCCCTCTGCTCCAAGCGCGGAGGCCTCTCGCCTGAGGGCCTGGGAACCAAGCGCGGAAGGCCCGGGCGCGCGGCTCGCGTGGGTTGCCCTCCCCTCCCCTCCCCTCCCCTCCGGTCGACGACGGCCTTGTTGACGAGGCCGCAGCCCGAAGTGTCCCAAGCGCAGCCGCGCACCGGTGGCCACAACGGCGTGAAGCTGGGAGGGGTTGCTTTCCGTCCCTCTGCTGAAAAGCCCCAGGACAGACACGGCCTATTCATGTGTTCCGCCCCGGTCGGATGCCGATGCCGTCTCTTTAGGGCGCTGTCCGGCGGGGTCTCTGTCTTGGTCGGTTGCGGCTGGTTTCAACCCCATCAGCATATCCTTCGTTGGGCTTCGTGGACCCAAGTTTGCTTTGTTCAATCGTATAGCATTAGCAATCTAATTCTGTTACAATATTACTACACTTTATAAGGGATCCTACTCTGTTGATCAAAAGTCAGTTGGAACAACATCAAATGCAGCAACTATCAGCCCAGAAAAGTACAATCCATTGTTTAGATTCTACTTGCATATATAGTTGAAAGCGGAGTTTCAGCCCTACTGATATCACTGTCAATCTCACTATACCATTGGTACCAATAGTGCCGTCAGGACTCGTTGAATTTGCTTGAGTGAAATGTGTCCATCCTGTTGATGCCAGTAACTTCTGTACAGTCATCATTAGGGGACAAGGAAGACTATCGGAATCAAACTCATCTGGAAAAAAACCCAGTCCCCATCCCAGCAGAAGGGATAAAAATGCATACAGAACTGGTAATGAGAATGGCCCGTGCTCTCAGTTTAGACGCTAAGCAGCCACTGCCCGTGATCTCAGATTCAGTCTCTGAGCTAGTAGTCACCAGTACACATGCCCCAGTAACATTACTTGTTCTGCCAGGTTTATTGCAAGTTACTAAAGAAGATTATCCGGGCTGTGTGACCGTGGTCTTTGTATTTTCTTTCCTGACGTTTCACCAGCTGTGGCAGGCATCTTCAGAGGAGTAACACTGAAGGACAGTGTCTCTCAGTGCCAAGTGTGTAGGACTCTCAGTGTCAAGTGTGTAGAGACACTGTCCTTCAGTGTTACTCCTCTGAAGATGCCTGCCACAGCTGCTGGCGAAACGTCAGGAAAGAAAATACCAAGACCACCGTTACACAGCCTGGATAACCTACAAGAACCAATGAACTCTGACCGTGAAAGCCTTCGACAGTATTTTGATTACTAATGAAGAGTTGGACAAACTTACCTTGGCCTTTCCCGCAGCACATAGGTTAGAAGGCATGTACAAAGTATAGCAGGAAAGTGTTCCTATTTGCACACCCTGCACAAAACTCTATAGTAGCAGACACCTGCCTTTCTAAGAATAAACAGATCTATGCTGCCCCTATAAACAAGAAGGGCAGTCCATTGGATACAGTTGGAGGAAAATATTATCTTTCAATGATTATATCTCTCAGAACAGCATAGCATAATATCAGTATGGTCCGTGGGAACATGGGTTATATCTGCTGTAGCTTGACAAGACAACAGATCGGTGCTTCTTGCAGTATTGCTGATTGCAGCTTGACGTATTGGCTAGTGTAGTATTACAGTGCCATGCCAGGCTATGATCTATGTCTCATCAGAAGTGAGATCACATATTCAGGACCTGTCTTTTGGCAGGGAAGCCCTGTTCAGTGATAAAACTGATGACACTTTGAAATGTATTCAAAAACTTTGTTGTATGGAAAAATCTATGAGTCTTTGTCAGACATCTAGCAGATTTTTCAAACAATGGACTGGTTCAGAGCTCTCAGAGAACATGCAACCACTTCTCCCACTGTCTAATGTCTGAACAGGAGAACTTTCACATGATTTTTGAAGAAAGGCTTTCAAAACCGCAGATGGCTTTGCAACTTACCAAATCCACCCTGTCCTCCAAGAGGAACCTTATAAGAGGCAGCTTATAACACATAATTAAATCATTATATAATAATAAAAACCCAACCCCTATTTAATAAAATTGAGTAAAACCTAATAATATTGCACAAGCCTCCAGGGGCAGAGGCAAGTCATACTGCCCTTCCATTCCTTTTACAAAGGTCATTGGACATCAGTTTCACTTCACAGCTCCTTCATTATGATCTGGTTACAATCAGTCTGGTCCTGTGCTTACCACACCAGAGATAACCTTCCTGGCACCCCTTCCTCCAATGCTATCAGTGTGGCTATTGGGCTTTTCCCTGGCGGAGGCCTGCTGTTTCTTGGATATTTCCGACTGATGAATGCAAGAACTTGTCGCTTTCCCCTGTCCTTGCCATCATCACCAGACCTCCTTTATGGCTGAGCTCACCTCTGCTCACCTCCCTGCACCTCCCATGAGACCTTTGCCTGCCCCCCCAGTGGCCCAAAAGTGTAACTCCTATTCTGCTCCAGCCCCTGAGGTCTCCCTTGGGTGGTTTCTCTTCTCCCTCCCCCATGCCTGTGCCACACTGTTGGTGGATCGGGTGCTGGGAACTCCATGCCACCAGCCAGCAGAGTTCCAATGTGGACTCTGTCCTGATGTGGCCAAAGTGGGCTTCCGCAGCAGCTGTTTGTCAGGAAGGCGGAAGCATGCCCCACTGCTGCAGCACCTGCCCTTACCCCCACTGGCGCCTCCATCAGCCTGGCATCAGCCTTTGTGGGATGGCATATTTGGCCCCAAGTGGGGATGGGCAGCATTTGACTGGGCCTCACAGACAGGCAGTAAAATGCAATAAAGTGTTTGTAACCCATAGTCCATTTAAAGCTCTGGTAAACAGAGCAGCCTTGCAAAGTTTCCAAGGATGGTGCTTCCCTCACCTCCTTGTGAAGCTCATATCATAAAGTAGGACAGGCAAATTACAGGCACTCATCAATACCAGGCAGCCACGTGGTGTTGATGGAACAGCCAGAAGGTGGCAGACTGAAGCCCAGCTAGATTTAAGTCCAGTAGCACTTCAGAGACCAACAAGATTTTATAAGGAAGGCCCAAACAAAACAACATCGGAACACCAGTAGTGTCGCGGTTCGGGCCGTTAAGTGCCTACACTCTTAGAAAGGACCCCTTCCTGAGAAGGGATATGTTATCTTATTCAGCGAGACACCACTAGACCGGAATCAACGGTTCCTAGAAACTTGTTATTGCTCCTAGGACATCTCTTGAACACGCCAATAAATTTATAATAATGGACAAGAGTAGAAGTATATAAAAAACACATTTATTTACATTATATAATATATGCTTTTTGGTTGCAAAGCCTTAAAATATCATATAAGGATGGACATCATTAGTCTTAAACATGTTTATGTAGCAAGTAATCATTCACATTCTCTATGCCTCCATAAAGGAGTATCTTAGTCAGAATATACTCATAAAGTTTCCTTAGTGCAATGCACCTTCATTCAGAATATAAGGTTACAGAAATCCTGTCAAAATATGGTTAATTCTTTGGAGAAAGATTTGGTTAGAAGCATCCTAACTTAAATCATTCAAAACATCATAACATTTCTGTACAGAAGACACACTATACCTTGCTGTGTCATCTGTGTCATCTGGAGTCCTGTAAGTCTCTAAGCTCTATGAGAACATATGAAGTTATCCCAGAGTATCTGTATTTGCTAAGTCTTTAATCCTTTAAAGACTTCTATTAATATTCTTAACTGATCATCATTAAGATCAGGCATTGTCTATGTACATGCTATGCATGCTCTTTCTAGTTTTAGACAGCAATGCTGAATATATAAATACTATGTGTTAGCTTAAAGCTGTTAAAGTCTCTTTGACTGTGCCATGTGCTGTACAATCTGTGTATGTGCTGTACAATGTATCAGCATTGTGCATATCTCACAGAGTACAGAGAGTCTCCTTTCCCTTCAGGAACATCTCTGGTCTCTTGCTCTGAGTAGGTTCAGAAGTCCCTCTGTTAAGTAGAGGACGTTCTGACACAATCCCAGAGGTCTAGCTATTAGCCCTGTATTCAGGATGCTTCTTAGCATTGGTAAGCCAAATAGGCTTAGTTTGTAAGAATCCATAAATACAATGGACTCTCAGTGTTCCAATACATGGAAAGATCACTGCACTTAGATTCCTATTCAAAGAATAGGAATTCTAAGGGTCTCTATCCTCTTCTAGGAATAGAGCAGTCTCACAAGAAGACTGTAAGTAAGATATGTTGAAATATCCAGATCTTGATACTTCAAGATACCTCTGAGAACTGCTGTCCACGCAAGGACAGAGTTTCAATGTTTTACATCTCAAGCCTTTTGAGATGGAGAAGTGTCATTCCAGACAGCTGCAGTCTGCCAGTCATAACACTCTCAAGTGCTAGCTGATCTGCAGCTGTATTTATGCTGTTTCTAGACCAATTAAGAGTGAAGAGTGTTCCTTTATCCCCTCTTTTTTATCCTTCAAAAGGGTACCTTTATTCTTTCTTATCAGATACCAGGAGCTTAGTGGCATCTGCTCCTGTCTTATGTCCTTATATGGATTTCCTTTTCTTTCAGTCCTCTTAGCTTAGAGTATAAACACTCATTTCTGAGTTACATGATCACGTTACATATTTAATTTCTATACCATCCTCTTCTTTAGGACTATACGCATTAAATGAGACTACTTAGAAATCTGTAGCACAACGTTTAACTATATAACTCATGAAACACAATTATAGCTGACATTGTCACTTGCAAAGTGTCATTGTTTACATTTGGTCAGCTGCATAGCCTTCAGAAGGCAAGAAAGCATATTACTCTTATCTTAAGAGAACTGTAATGCCTTTAAGCTATATTAAGCACAGTTTCAGCTATTAATGCACTCTTAGTACATTAAGATATCTTAAGACCTTGAAAAGGCCAAGTATTCTGCCTTTGGTATTTGAGATTCTGACATCTGGCAGCTGAGTCAGAAAGGTGACTTTTGCACACTTTATGGACAAATAAGTGAAGGTACGCTGCGCTGCCCCTTCAAGGACAAAGCCAGAGTAACTTTAGTAGTTAGCTTTGATAGAGCTAACCTTGAGCTAGCCTGTCAGCATGACACAGAGCTAGCCTGTCAGCATGACACAGACATTCAGTATACATTACACAAACCCATGTAGTGGCTTAGATTGCATGATGTGTTTAAGCTCTATATGGAATTAATTCTGCACATGTTCACAAAATACCATGATCATGTCAGAGACTGTTACAGTCACATATTGCTCAGCTCAAACTGGTTCAATGTATCATTAACGACCTACAACATATACCGGACAGTGATACTTCTCTCTCACAAGCACTGGAAAGCAAACCTTTTCTTGCCGACAGCCTCCTAACCTTAAACAACTTCTCATGTACAACAACGTTTGCGTCCAGTAGCACCTTAGAGACCATTTCGATAGGCTTTTAAGAGTCAAAGCTTCCTTTGTCAGATACTAGTTGGAATGGAGATCCCTGAATCCTTATATCCCTGTCAGAAGGTGGGAGGGTTGTTGCAAAGAAGGGGGTCAGGATGCAAAGGCTCCATGTTCACAAGCCTCTGTGTGCATAAAATATGCCATTGAAGTTAGAGCAAGAAGGAATGCAGCTTTTGATAGAATTGTACTAAATTCAATATTTGCATAACTAGCATGAACTATTCCCTCTCCCATGTAAGCTTACTATTCTCCCATGTAAGCTTACTATTCTTATCCCAATGGTGTGATGGACAATGACCATGATGAAGAAAAACAGCTGGCTTTCCTATAACATGTTCTTTGAGTGGTCTGACACACAATCTGTCCACCTTCCCTGACATAGGAAGAACGTTTTTTTCTTAACTCAATGGTTGTTGTGTGTGTGTGTTAAGTGCCGTCAAGTCGCTTCCAACTCATGGCGACCCTATGAATGAAAGTCTTCCAAAATGTCCTATCTTTGACAGCCTTGCTCAGATCTTGCAAATTGAAGGCTGTGGCTTCCTTTATTGAGTCAATCTATCTCTTAGGCTTGAGTCAATCCATCTCAGTGGTTGTTAAGTAATTCTAAAACACAGAGTTACAAGTGTTGGTTAATTGGGAAACCAAATTAAATTGAATCAGGTATCTGGGTATAAACTGCAACTAAATCAAATGGGTACTTTATGTCATTTGGTGCTCTATGGAAGAAAAGTGAAATGGAATAAAAACCGTTTCTATAGACTTATGATATAAAGGGTTACTGCACTTGTATTCCCAGCGATGTATTAAGAGTTTGAAAATGTTATTAAAAAATACTGTTCCCACCGATGTATTAAGAGTTTGAAACTTATAAAAAATACTCTTCACACTTTGTTTGGCCCCTTTAGCTGTGAAGATGTCTTCCAACCATTTATTAGCCGTGGTATCCAAAAACCCCTTTAAAGCAATGTTTTTTAAAACATTTTCAAACTCTTAATACATCGCTGGGAATACAAAGTGCGGTAACCCCCATAGTTCAACTGGATGTTGTATTTTTGACTTCTCTAACAGTAAACTGCTAAATTCCGTCCTTATGGAGTTTGATACTAAAAATGCTTACTCATCAATGAATAGGTTTGTTGAGCTCTGAACAATATGTGCAGACCGGTAAGTGGGGCATCACATGTCTGTCCCTCATGCCAATTTGGGAATGTACCTTTATTACAAGATATGATTCCAGATTTTGAATTAATCCAACTATATTGTCGAAGGCTTTCACGGTCAGAGTTCATTGGTTCTTGTAGGTTATCCGGGCTGTGTGACCGTGCATGCACGTTATAATCTAACCATCCATTTACCTTCACAAATTACTAGGGTTTGTTTATTTAGCATGTTTATTTATATAACAGAGATTGAATGAATGAATGAATCTTTTCTAGATTAACCCTTTTATAAGAGCATGCACGTTGTAATCTAACCATCCATTTACCTTCACAAATTACTAGGGTTTGTTTATTTAGCATGTTTATTTATATAACAGAGATTGCATAAATTACTATTTGTTATTATGTGGGAAACAGATAAGATGCTGCCGAGTACACTGTATGTTAACAGTGAAGGATGCTTATCTCATGTCTGTGTCATTCAGAACTGAACGGTGTCATCTGCTGAAGCTGAAGAGTGAGAAATTAAAACAGATGAAAGGAAGTATTTCTTCACACAGCACATAGTTGAATTGTGGGACTCTGCCCCAGGATGTGGTGATGGCCGCCAACTTTAAGAGGGGCTGTAAAAGGGGAGCAGACATGTTCATGGAGGATAGGGCTAACCATGGCTACTAGTCAAAATGGATACTAGTAATGATGCATACCTATTAACTCCAGGATCAGAGGAGCATGCCTATTATATTAGGTGCTGTGGAACATAGGCAAGAAAATGGTGCTGCAGTCGTCTTGCTTGCGGGCTTCTTAGAAGCACCTGGTCGGCCACTGTGTGAACAGACTGCTGGATCTGATGGGCCTTGGTCTGATCCCGCATGGCTTTTCTTATGTTCTTATGTCCTTGTCTAAGTTTTCTTCTTTTTCCTTTTTCTTTCAGTGGACTGCCCTTTGCCACCAAATCCAGCAGGTGCTAAAAAAAAAGATATTGAAACATTGACGAAATTTCTCATTGGGATGGTAATGCAATATGACTGTGATACAGGATATAAACGCGTTCCTGGCACTAACAATTCTATTCGCTGTGATGTTAATTCACAGTGGACACAACCTGAAGAGTTTTGTAAAGGTAATCCTTCTTTTTGCTTTTGACAAACTGAATAATTTTTGGACTGATAGGGTGAACACCGAATACAAATCAAATCAAATATGTTTCTGATCTGCCTACATTAATAATGTGGTGATTAAAATAAATTTTAGTTTTTTAAAATCCTTCCTTGTAGGAGGAGATACATGGCACTTTGAAATTCACTCATGCTTCCAAACGTATGTAAATTGTAATACTGCCAGGTAGGTCAGCTTCTTAGTCTAAACCCATCAGTATGATGCACAGAGGCTATGAAAGGTAAAAACAGATTGCTTATCTATAACTGTTGTTTTTTGAGTGATCATCTCTGAATTTACGATGTTATGGTTCTCCATGTTTCTCCAACATAATTTCTAGACCCTATTTCTCTCCAGATGGTTGGATCCATTTTGGTAGGGCAGTTTCAGGATACTACTCCAGAGGCTTATTCACCATTCCATTCAGCCTCTTTGCAGTTTCTCACCTTGCAGTTTCTCTACCCTGTGGATCCACATGCCAGCAGATTTAAAAATCAACTCCAACCCTCTATTGCATAATCTTTAAAGCATTCGCTTATTCAACGCCTATTCAGAGACCATTAATTATTTAAAGCAAGTTCCAATGCAGTTCCAATTATAATTGTTAGACAAACAAAACAAAACAGGCAAGCAGACTAGACTAGCTTACTGCAGCCATGTCGCTATCCCCCATTCCATCCAGATGATATCCATGGATCGGAATCAGAAGCTATAAGGAATAAACTCTTCCTGCCGCACAGGGCTATCCTTTAATTAGGAGAGGGCTCCGGGTTACCACCAAACCCAACCTGGTTGTTCAGACCCATGAAAGGAGGGTAGTTTAGAGAGCTCCTCTTTCGAAGAGCATTTAAATAGTTGCCATTTTGCTAGCCATTGGAATTCATGGGAGATCCAGTTTGTGTTGATGTATTTCCAGACCTCGTGCCTTCAGCCCCTTTTGGATGACATCTCTAAAGCTGCAGCAAAATCAGAGCTGGTGACCCCATCCCCATTATGAGATACCTCTCTCATGAAGCACCTGCAAGAATCTCTTCTTGAAGCCAAATATCTGGAATTCTAAAGTGTCTTCATTAAACAAAAAATACTGAACAGAAATACATGCTGAAATCCAGAAAATGTTAAAAATTAAATTTTCTATGGAAGCCAAGAGTATGCTATTGGGCATTTAAATATGTGTAAAGGAGGAAAAATAGATATATAATAGATAGATGATAATATAGGAACTTAATTTTCAATATTTGTGAAATATTCTTATAATTCTATGTTTAGGTTTAAAATAATAATTACTATTTCAGGTTTTAAATTTTTTTATCACCATTTATTCTACAATATTGTTTAATGTTATTTTTCTAGTTATCAAGTATTGTATGGTATATTTTAGGTATAATTATCTTTTCTGGTGTTTTTTTATGAAAATGACATGTCTTTATTTTCTGTTTTATATCTTTATTATTCTCTTAATTAATAAAAAAAGAATCTTCATTAAAAAGAATGCTGACACCCTGCATGATCCCTATGATTACCGTATTTTTCGCTCCATAAGACGCACCTGACCATAAGACGCACCTAGTTTTTAGAGGAAGGAAAACAAGAAAAAATATTCTGCCGAATAAAGACCCCCGTCCAATTTCCAGGGAGTCCCTAGAAGCCGGGCTGGGGTCTTTAAACTGCTCTGTGCTGCCTGCCTAGGCAGCACAGAACAATTTTACCTCCCCCCCCCCACTTCCCGGTCCGAGGCTCAGCTGTTGGGCGGGGACCCGCTCGGCTTCTAGGGACTCCCTGGAAGCCGGGCGGGGGGTCTTGAAAGCCCCCAGGTTCAATCTCCGGCATCTCCAGTTAAAGAGCCCGGGCAGGTAGGTGATGTGAAAGACCCTTGCCTGAGACCCTGGAGAGCTGCTGCCGGTCTGAGTAGACAATACTGAATTGGATGGACCGAGGGGGGGGGTCTGATTCATTAGAACGCAACTTCATGTGTTCATGTGTATTTTGGAGGGGGCTGTGAGCTCAGTGGCGGAGCCTCTGCTCAGCATGCAGGAGATCCCAGGTTCAATCCCCAGCAGCATCTCCAGTTAAAGGGACCGGGCAGGTAGGTGATGGGAAAGACCCTTTCTGCCTGAGACCCTGGAGAGCCATGGGGAGGGGGCTGTGAGCTCAGTGGTGGAGCCTCTGCTGGGCATGCAGGAGCTCCCAGGTTCAATCCCCAGCGGCATCTCCAGTTAAAGGGACCGGGCAGGTAGGCAATGGGTAAGATCTCAGCCTGAGACCCTGGAGAGCCATGGGGAGGGGGCTGTGAGCTCAGTGGTGGAGCCTCTGCTGGGCATGCAGGAGGTCCCAGGTTCAATCCCCAGTGGCATCTCCAGTTAAAGGGACTAGGCAAGCAGGTGATGGGAAAGACCCTTGCCTGAGACCCTGGAGAGCCATGGGGAGGGGGCTGTGAGCTCAGTGGTGGAGCCTCTGCTGGGCATGCAGGAGGTCCCAGGTTCAATCCCCAGCGCCATCTCCAGTTAAAGGGACTAGGCAAGTAGGGGATGGGAAAGACCCTTGCCTGAGACCCTGGAGAGCCATGGGGAGGGGGCTGTGAGCTCAGTGGTGGAGCCTCTGCTGGGCATGCAGGAGCTCCCAGGTTCAATCCCCAGCGGCATCTCCAATTAAAGGGACTAGGCAAGTAGGTGATGGGAAAGACCCTTGCCTGAGACCCTGGAGAGCCATGGGGAGGGGGCTGGGAACTCAGTGGTGGAGCCTCTGCTGGGCATGCAGGAGCTCCCAGGTTGAATCCCCAGCGGCATCTCCAGTTAAAGGGACCGGGCAGGTAGGCAATGGGTAAGATCTCAGCCTGAGACCCTGGAGAGCCATGGGGAGGGGGCTGTGAGCTCAGTGGTGGAGCCTCTGCTGGGCATGCAGGAGCTCCCAGGTTCAATCCCCAGTGGCATCTCCAGTTAAAGGGACAAGGCAAGTAGGGGATGGGAAAGACCCTTGCCTGAGACCCTGGAGAGCCATGGGGAGGGGGCTGTGAGCTCAGTGGTGGAGCCTCTGCTGGGCATGCAGGAGCTCCCAGGTTCAGTCCCCAGCTGCATCTCCAATTAAAGGGACTAGGCAAGCAGGTGATGGGAAAGACCCTTGCCTGAGACCCTGGAGAGTCATGGGGAGGGGGCTGTGAGCTCAGTGGTGGAGCCTCTGCTGGGCATGCAGGAGGTCCCAGGTTCAGTCCCCAGCGGCATCTCCAGTTAAAGGGACTAGGCAAGTAGGGGATGGGAAAGACCTCAGCCTGAGACCTTGGAGAGCCGCTGCCGGTTTGAGTAGACCAATACTGATTTGGATAGACCGAGGGGGGGGGGTCTGGTTAAGCAGAAGGCAGCTTCCCGAGGAGGGGCCCGTGGCTCAGTGGCAGAGCCTCTGCTTGGGCATAGCAGGAGGCCCCCGGTTCAGTCCCCGCGGGGCGCCTCCGCTCCCACCCGTCCCTGGCCCAGGCAAGCCCGGCGCTGCCAGGCCTCCGCCTCCCCCCCCACTCTCTGCACAGAGGCCGGGCGGGGCGCGCGGAGAGCGAGGACTGATCCTGCTGCCGGGACGATCCGCCCGCCCCTCCCTCCTTCCCTTCCGCTCGCCCAGCCTCCGTGCAGCGGGGATCGCTGAGGGGGAAGTGGGAGAGGGGAAAAAGGAAGGCCGGGGGTGGGGGAGGTAGGCCTGAGGGGGAGACGCTGCCTTCGCCCGCGGGGGGAGGGGAAGCCGGGGCGGGGGGAAGGCGGGGGAGGGGAAGCCAGGAGGGGAAGCCGGGGCGCGGGTCTGCTTACCTCCAGCGCCGGCCGCCCAGGAGCCCAGCAGCAGAAGCCGCCCCAGCACCACCATCTTTGACCCCCGGCCCAGGCCTCCTTCTTGTGAGGACTCCCAGAAGGGGGGCGGTGGGGGTTTAATCCTCCCCCCCCGCATTTCCCGTCCCTGAAGCGCCCCCTCCCAAGCTGAGCCCCCTCCCCCTCAGGCCTACCCCCACCCCCAGCCTTCCTTTTCCCCCTCTCCCACTTCCCCCTCAGCGATCCCCGCTGCACAGAGGCTGGGCGAGCGGAAGGGAAGGAGGGAGGGCCGGGCGGATCGTCCCGGTGGCAGGATCCGGCCTCGCTCTCCGCGCGCTCCGCCCGGCCTCTGTGCAGAGAGTGGGGGGGGGGAGGCGGAGGCCTGGCAGCGCCGGGCTTGCCTGGGCCAGGGGCGGGTGGGAGCGGAGGCGCCCCGCGGGGACTGAACCGGGGGCCTCCTGCTATGCCCAAGCAGAGGCTCTGCCACTGAGCCACGGGCCCCTCCTTGGGAAGCTGCCTTCTGCTTAACCAGACCCCCCCCTCGGTCTATCCAAGTCAGTATTGGTCTACTCAGTACTGTTTTACTGAGTACAGTTCCTCAGTTCCTGAGGCTCAGGAACGGGAAGCGCGCGGGGGGAGGGGAGGTTAAACTGCTCTGCACTGCCTAGGCAGGCAGCGCAGAGCAGTTTAAATACCCCGCCTCCCAGCTGGCCTTCCGGGCGGGGAACGTGGGCTGGCGGGAGGGGCGGGGGTCCGCACATTTGTTCCATAAGACGCACTGACATTTCCCCTCACTTTTGAGGAGGAAAAAAGTGCGTCTTATGGAGCGAAAAATACGGTATTTTATAAATTTACAATCTCACATTAAGATCCATTTTGGCTACACATGTTCTGTTCAGATCTGAAGCCAAAGGTTTATGGGCCTATCTCCTTGAGTACCTGGAGAAAAGGCTTATACAATGCTAACTCACTCCAGTGGCATCACCTTTGTGAATGAAAAATGGTTCCTTCTGTCTGTGTGGATTACCATGCCTGGGACTGGATAACGACCCAGAACCACTGTCAACTGACTCTACTGTCAGGGCTCCTGGGCTGCTTGGGTATTCACCAAATTTATCCTCCATGGTGTATGACCAGGATGCTTACACCATGGAGGACAAATTTGGTGAATGGGTACCCTGGAGCAGAGGTGAATGGGTACCCTTCAAGACACCCAGTTAATAATTGAAGGCCTATGCTTATCTTTTCCAAAGGCTCCTGCCAGTTGAATGCAACTATGGGATGGGAGACAAAGGGGTGCTGGTCATCAAAGTGGCCTTTCTGACATGATTTAAATTACATTGCATCAGGACTCATTGTATGTGTAACTGTTTGTTGCGATTTTGCAAACAAAAAGGATATTCCCAATGTAAATAGTTGATTAATAGTAAAAATTGCTTATCAACATAGTTGTGTCATTTAGAACTCTTGTGTGTGTTAAGTGCCATCAAGTCGCTTCTGACGCATGGCAACCCTATGAATCAATGTCCTCCAAAACGTCCTATCATTAACAGCCTTGCTAGAACTCACTTATTTGCCTTTTTGACAGTCCATGGTATCCATAAAACTCTCCTCCAACACCACATTTCAAAGCAATCTACTTTCTTCCTCTCAGTGTTCTTTATTGTCCAACTTTCATACCCATACATAGTCATAGGGAATGCTGTGGCATGAATTAACTTGATCTTGGTTGCCGGTGTCATATCCTTACACTTAAGAATCTTTTCCACCTCCTTCATAGCTGCCCTCTCCAGTCTCAATTAGAGACTCCTAGGTGGTTAGAGAGGGCCAGTGTGATATAGTGGTTTAGGGTGGCGGCTTCTAATCTGGAGAACCGGGTTCAATTCCTCACTCCTCCACATGAAGCCTGCTGGGTGAACTTGGGCCAGTCACAGTTCTCTCAGCACTCTCTCAGCCCACGCAGAGGCAGGCAATGGCAAACCACCTCTGACATCTCTTGCCTTGAAAACCCTATGGGCTCGCCATAAGTCAGCTGTGACTTGACGGTACACATACACAGAGATGGTTAGAACTTCTAGATGGTGTATAAGTTTTCTTCTTTTTTGCAGAGAGCTGCCCTTTGCCACCAAGTGTGGTGGGTGCTAGACTTCAAAAGGAATTTCAAGACTTAGAGTATTTTCCTGCTCGGAGCATAGTAAAATATGACTGCACTCCAGGATTTAAACGTGTTCCTTACACTGACAATTCTGTTACCTGTAGTGATGACTTTAAGTGGTCAACACATGCATTGTTTTGTGAAGGTAAAACTCTTCTTTTACTTTTGATAAGTAATTTGTGGTCCTCTTGGATGAACAGTGGGCTATAAATTGAATTAGTAAATAAAAAATGTCTGTTCTGTCTACCTTAAGAATGTGGAGAGTAAAAGAAAGTCTAGGAGTAAAAATCCTTCTACTAGGGCTGTTGATTCAGTTCGGCCCGAACTGAAAAACAGCCGAATTTCCCCCGATTTGGCGGTTTTTCGGTTCGGATTGAACCGAACTCAAAAAAGGGGGGGAAACAAGGAGCCGAATTTGGCGATTTCGGGGTGTTTCTGAATAAATTCGGTGAATTCAGGCCCTTTAAACAGATCTGCGCCTTCCAGCTGGAAGGCGCAGATCTGTTCCCCCCTCTGCCTGCCTTCAGGGAGCTTCCCTGAAGGCGCGTGGGGGTCTTTAAACAGATCTGTGCCTCCCGGCCGGGAGACACATATCTGTTTAAAGACCCCCCGCGCGCCTTCAGGGGGCTTCCCTGAAGTCCCGGGAAGAGGGGCGGGGGGTCTTTAAACCCCTCTGCCCTGCTTGCGCACACAGCGCAGAGAGGCTTGACAACCTACTGCCCCTCTTCCCGGGACTCCCAGGAAGAGGGGCGGGGGGTCTTTACACCCTTCTGCCCCCGCCCGCGCCTTCAGGGGCTTCCCTCAAGACGTGCGGGGGGGCCTTTAAATAGATCTGTGCCTCCCGCGCGCCTTCAGGGGAGTCCCCTGAAGGCGCGCGGGGGGGCGTGGAATAGATTTGCGCCTACCGGCCGGGAGGCACACATCTATTTAAAGCCCCCTGAAGGCACCCGGGGGGGGATTTTCCCCTGAACTCCGGATCTCGCCCGAATTTCGGGGATCCGAAGCAGGGGAGTTCGGACTTCGGCATGGCCCGAATCAAAACGGGCCAAATTTTACCGAATTCGAATTATACCGAATTTTTTTTTCAACAGCCCTACCTTCTACTTAGGAGGAGAGCTATTCTTCATTTCAAGCATGGAAATAGTAAGTTAAGGAATGGCTTCAGGGAGATGAGCTTGCTAGTCTGTGTCCCATAAGAATGTTGCACAGAGGCCACAAAGATGTAAAAACCGATTGCTTATCTGTAACTGTTGTTCATCTGAATGGCTTCTATGCAGTCCCACATTGGGACTGCGCAGGCGCAGGCCAGCCACGGAAAAGAATTGTCAGCTTCCAGCAAATTCCAGAAGAGTGCTCCCCCTCCCCTCGGGCATGCAATCTCCCCGCCCCGAGTCACATGACCCAAGGAGGAGGGAGTACTCTTCCCTCCAGTTCTCTTTCTGCCGCCACGGAGAGAGAACGTGCTTAGCTTCGTTCCAGCAATGGTCATGGAGTCTAAGAAGATTGCTCCATTCAAGACGTGCTCCTCTTGTGGGGCAAAGGTTGCCAAATCTGATCCCCACAAGGAGTGCTTGCTCTGCTTGGGAGAAGGCCATGTTTCCTCCTCGTGCAAGAGCTGTGGGAAACTCACGGCTAAAGCTCTGAGGGAACGCTCGTCTCGCCTTATCTCCCACCTCTACAAGGTGTCCCTTCGTCCTCAGGAGGATTCCTCCGACCGTCCTACCGGTAAGGTGTCCTCCTCCAATGGGGCCCCTGTCGCCAAATCTACTGGCTCTGCTTCAGAGAAGCAGTCCTCGGTGGTCCTTCGACCGGCGAGGTTTATAGCCCCGAGCTCCCAAGATGGCCGCGGCCGTGGCTCGTCAAAGCGTGTTTCCCGCTCGAGGTCTCCTAGGCATCGTCCACCCTCTCGGCCTCCAAAGTCCCCGTCGGATCCTTCAAGGCGGGATCGGCGCCGTTCGGCTTCGAAGTCGCCAAAGTCTTCTCGGCGCCGTCTGTCGTTGACGCCATCACGGCTCCATCCTCAGCTCGCTGTGGCATCGCGTTCTGCTGAACCCGTCGTTACTGTGGAGGATTCTCCTCCTCATCCCCTGGCAACCCCCTCGGCTCCAGACCTGAGCAGGGCCCAGGAGACATCGGCGGAATTTAAGGAGCACCTCATTCATCTTTATAAGGACGTGCCACAAGTATCCCTCGGCGGAGGCTCTGCCCCGGAGCAGCAAAAGTCCCATGTTGGCGCCACTCAACTATGCTCTGAGAGGAAGGTTCGGGAACCGCCAACCCCTTCTGGCCGGAGTCGTTCCAGGAGCCGGGACCATTCAGGTCGCCGTAGTGGATCTGGCAGTCGGAGTCGTTCCCGTCGGAGTCATTCCTGTCGGAGTCGTTCCCGTCGGAGTCGCTCGACTCGTCGAAGCCGTTCCACTCGTCGGAGCCGCTCTCAGCGTCAGAGTCGTTCGACTCGTCGGAGCCATTCTCCGGGTCGGAGCCGCTCTCCAGGTCGGAGCCGTTCTCCCTGTCGGAGCCGTTCTGCTCGTCGGAGCCGTTCTCCCTGTCGGAGCCGCTCTCCTCATCGGAGCCATTCTCCTCGTCGTTCCCGCTCTCCGGGGAGCCGTTCTATCCGTCGGTGCCTTTTCAACCGTCGGAGTCATTCCAGTCGGAGTCGTTCCGCCCATCAGAGCCGTTCGGGTCGTCGGGATGTCTCGAACAGGGCCAGTCGCCGTAGTTCGAGCCGGAGTCAATCCGGGCACCGAAGTCGCCATGCTCACCGTGACCGGTCTGTTGATCAGAGTGGGACTGGCCGTCGAAGTCGTTCTGGTCATCGAGGTCATTCTTCCCGGACTGACGATCCTGAACGTTTTGCCCGGTCACATCGTCACCGGTATATAACGCCTTCGTTCAATTCAAGGTCGCCATTACTTCATCGCGGTCGCTCTCAGTCGCAACCTCGTTCTTCCTCAAGATGACGTTTGTCGGCACTTCCGGTTGGTCAAGATGGCGGAATGACCGCACCTCGCTGGAGCGGAATTGAAATTGCCTGTTTTGTGGCTAAAAACTATCCCTTTTAGCCCGGGGTTTGAAGATTTTCTTCGTAAAACCCGACTCTCGTCAGGGAGGGGAACGTCGCGCCTCTACAAGAGCTACAGACGTACCAGCAGGCAAACTCAGGCAAGTCCTTAAAGTTCCGACCCACCAACCGACCCCCCCACTTATCTACCTACCTCACTTTCCTATCCCTTCCCTTTCTTTAATAACTCCACTATTGCATTGAACGTGGAAAAAGAAAGATATTACCCTGATAAGAACATCTCTAATTACTGTTTTTTGCTTTTCCGAGGGCTGTTGGAATCCCAGGAGGGAGGAGATGGCGACCTGAGGCGGCGGCTCGTGGCTTGCGGAGCCCAGCGCTTGGAGGAGAGGGCGGAGGACCGATGCGACTTGAGGCGGCGGTTAGCGGAATTCGGCGGTTTCCTGAGGGAGCGACGACCTGAGGCCCCCCACGGAGTAAGACCAGGCGGAGGCGGCGGATGCGGAGGCCGGCGACGAGGCGGGGAGCGGCGGGGAGCGGTGGGGAGCGGCGGAGAGCCTTTGTGGCGGCAGGCAGACAAAGAAAATTGGCAGCAGCGGCATTCCCCAGAACTGGCCGGCAGCGCTTGGAAGGCAGCGAGTAAGAGTCGCCAGGTTCTGCCTGTGATCGTCAAGGGCACCGGTCACTTTAACACATTAACTATTGCTAACCTCCTCCTGGCAGCTTAATAGGAACTTCCGGGGACAAAGTAAAATAAGCTTAAAACTACACCCCCCAGGGTGCTTTGCGGTAGCTGGGCAAGAGTGTAACCAGCCAGACACTGAGTTTGTTACAACTAAAGGCTCCAGACTAGCAGGTATTTGTGGGTGGAGAGTGGTCTGGATAATTAAAATAGATGAATTCTTGTTGTGCAGTACTAATTAATTTGTGATTAATTAATGAAATTAATTGATTTAATTACATAGAACTGGTTGATGCATTAAGATACGTAATTATATAGTGGTAAGCTAATTTGCGCTAATTTCATCGTTGATATCATTAGAAAAAATAAAAACTCACTAATTAAGGGTGATTGGATGACAAGGAAAATTAATTGAATATTAAATTAAACGCCAGTCCAAGTGACACTACTCGGGATATTTACAACTCAGGGTATATTTACAAGACTTATAAAAATAATAGGAATATTTACACTAAAGCTTATTCAGAATTTGAGTACTGGGGATATATCTTTGCATGTCTGACACCTTTAAGGAATTACAAACTAGGAGACGTGTTTATAGATATAATCTGATAAAAAAAACAGGAAGTCAGGGGAAAAAGTCACACCCTCCAAAAAAGATCTAGAAGTTCGAGAGAGAGAAGAAGACGAAGTAGAGGACGAGGAACTAGAAGAAGAAGAGGAAGAAACAGCAGAACAGCAACTATACCAACAGCCCTCAGGCAGTGGTACAAAATCAAATATGGAAAAGACCCTGGAAAAACTGGCAACTCAACTTTCAGCTATCACTGCCCAAATATCTGGAACTGAAGAAAGACTAAACGCAAAGGTAGATCAAGTCAGTAAAAAAATGGATAGAGTGAACAAAGAATTGGAATCATTGACAAAGGAATGCCTTTCAGTTAGGACGGTACAAACTGAAATGAAGACAGTTAAACAAGAACTGACTACAGGATTTCTGGACATAAAACAAAAACTAGAGGATAATACCAAAGAGATCTTATCTAATAGAGAAGATATTAAAAAACTTAAAGAAAGACAAATGAGAGTAGAAAAGTCACAATCAGAACATAAAGCCTGGAAGGAAGATACGGAATATAGATTGGCATCTACAGAAATGCAATCGAAAGAAGCGAATCTTCGTCTTCAAGGGGTCACGGAAGAAATAAAGCCTGATCTTCTAGAGGAGACAATGACTCAGACCTTGGCCGACTATCTGGAAATTCAAGAAGAACTGGTAGATATAAGAGATATATACAGAGTTAACTCTGCATATGCATCAAAGAAAAAACTTCCAAGAGAAATCTTGATAAAGTTTTCTGATAAAAAGTTAAAAGATGAAATTATGACCAAACAAAGAAAGGAACCTTTAGTTTTTAAAGGTAAAGAAATCGCAATCTTCCCAGATATTCCACTGGCGGTAAGAAAGAAACGACGAGAATTTGATTCACTACGAAAACTACGTGAATTAGAAATATGGTACAAGTGGATTGGCCCATATTTTCTGAGTGTTCAGTTACCAAAAGAAAGAAGATTAATTAGAAATGCGGAGGAAGCAGAAGAGTTAGAAGAAGAATTACTGGCAGAAAGAAAAAAGAAAGATGCAAAATCAGGGAAAACAAGCCCACAACGAACTAATGGGAAGAACCACTCAGCTGGACATGATAATGGTCGTTTAGCTGAAGCTGCAGCGTATAAATAAAAACATAAAATGGAAGGTCTACAGATAATTTCTATTAATGTCAATGGTTTAAACACACCACAGAAGAGGAAGAAAACTTTCCATGGTCTAGCAAAACATATAGCAAACATACTTTGTCTACAGGAAACACATATGAAAAGGAAGTATAATCACTTACTCAATGATAAGAGACTCGGTAAAGTCTATACGTCTTCGGCGTTAGAAAAGAAAAGAGGTGTGGCTATTTATATTAGAGACCCGGCAATAAAAGTTTTAGAAAAAATAAAAGATAATGAGGGCAGACAACTAATACTTAAACTCCAACTACCAACAGGGGAAGTAAAAATATTGGCGTCAATATATGCACCTCTAACATCGAAAAAAGAGTTCTTCGCTGAGCTTTTTGCAACATTGGCAGAACTTCAGGAATATGACTTAATAATCATGGGAGATATGAACGGAGTTCTTGAAGGTAGTTTGGACCGTTCTAAAAACAAAAAAAGCGGTATACTACCACAAATAGTAAAACAACAGATGCAAACTCTTAACTTACAGGACATTTGGAGAACTAGAAACCCAAGAGTTAAAGATTATACTTTCTACTCGGATAGACACAAAACGTATTCCAGGATTGATATGTGTTGGGCTTCATCACCGCTTCTAAGAAATCTGGATAGTGTGGAAATATTACCAAAAGTTCTCTCAGACCATAACCCCATTGCAATAAAATGGCATAAGAAACGAATTGGTTCATTCAGATGGAGGTTGAATGACACGTTACTGCTCCAAAAAATAGACCTTGATAAAAGTCGATTAGAACTTAACGATTTCTTTCAGAGAAATGAAACACCAGGAATGAGTCAGATCACAATTTGGGATTGTTCAAAGGCGTACATGAGGGGCATATTTATTGCAATCAACTCCAAGAATAAGAAGCTGAGAGAAAAACAACTACTAGAGTTACAAAAGAAGATCAGACAATTGGAGAGGTCCCATCAATCTTCGGGCAACAAAAAGACTTTAAAAGAGATTATAGAACTTAGACATCAAATCGACCTCTTACACACAGAGGAAATGGCCAAAAAACGTAAGTTTATGAGGCAAAAATATTTTGCACACGCAAATAAGCCGGGGAAATATCTAGCATCTTTGCTTAACAAAGAAAGACAAAGAAGAAGAATAGCGTCGGCTAAAGTAGACGGACAAATCACTCATAAAGAAGAAGAAATTTCACAATGTTTTGTAAACTACTTCAAAGAACTTTACAAGGAAAATGTACAAAACATATCAACGACAGAAATTAAGGAATATATTCCGCAAAATCATTTGAAGGAGCTATCTAACGAAGAAAAGGATGCATTAAACCACGAAATCACAACGGAGGAAGTACAACTAGCAATTGACAAATTAAAAACCGGAAAAGCACCAGGACCAGATGGTTTGACGGCTAAATATTATAAATGCTTTAAGGAAGAGTTAACTCCTTATCTAGTAAATTTAATGAATGAGATACATAAAACTTGTAGGGTACCCAACACATGGAAAGAAGCTTATATAACCCTCATTTCAAAAGACAACACTGACCCATCATTACCATCTTCTTATAGCCCAATTTCTCTGCTCAATGTTGATTACAAGTTGTTTACCTCAATAATCGCTCAGAGGATTTTGGCGTACACTAACACACTGATTAATGAAGACCAAACAGGATTTATCCCAAAACGACATATGAATGAAAACATAAGATTCCTGATCAACGCAAGAGACTTAGTCAAATGTAGGCAAGAAAAGTGTGCTTTTATCTTCCTAGACGCAGAAAAAGCATTTGATAATGTATCCTGGGAATTCATACTGCAAGTGATATGTAGTATAACTGACAAAGGAAACTTTCTTAAATGGATCACCAGCATCTATTCCGAACAAGGAGCAAAGCTACTTATAAATGGAAATTTGATGCAGAACTTCAGTATCAGAAAAGGTACTAGACAAGGATGCCCTCTATCTCCAATATTATTCAATCTATCGTTGGAAGTACTCGCCAATAGAATTAGATCCAATGCGAAAATTACAGGAATGCAAGTAGGAGAAGAATTTAAGATAAAAGGATATGCAGATGATGTCCTATTAACAATTACTCAGCCACAATTAAGTATAGTAGAACTAATGAACAATATACAACAATATGGTGAAATGACTGGCTATAAGCTTAACAAATCAAAAACAAAAATCTTTCTAGAAAACACAACACAAGAAGAAGAAGCAAACATAGTGGCACAAACTAGTTGTATTATATCTAAAAAGCCGATAAAATACTTGGGAGTATATATCCCGAAAAACAACCAAGAATTATTTAAATATAACTATGAAGCGGTTTGGAACAACATAGAAAAGAATCTCCTCATGTGGTCAAAGCTAAGAACCTCTTGGTTGGGTAAAGTTGCGATTGTAAAAATGAGTGTGTTACCCAGATTAAACTTTCTGTTTCAAATGATCCCAATAAAAATTACTGATACAGTGATTGCCGGTTGGCAACGAAAAATCAGCAAATTTATATGGGACAAAAAGCGTCCCAGGATTAAATTCAAAATTATGACGGACATCAAGAGAAGAGGTCTTGCTCTCCCGAATTTAAAACTATACCATCAGGCAGCGACTTTGGTCTGGATTAAAGATTGGATAATACACCCAAACAGCAAGAGCATCAAATTAGAACTAACTAACTGGCAAGCGCAGCCTCATCAACTTTTATGGGGGGGAAATCCCCAAAAAAAGCAGGACGAAAAAAGAGATCACCCGATTGTGGATAACATGATTGCGGTTTGGAATAAACTAAAACCAAGACTAAGTCCCAATCCCTCACTAATGATGGCTCCTTTCAGTGTTTATGGTTCTAGAATGGATAAAAAAATGTTCGGATCCATAAGATATGGTGATATAATAAGAGAAGACGAAACTCTCAAAACATTATCAGAAATTCAGGAAGAACACCCTCGGATATCTTGGATGTTATATCATCAACTAATATCGAGATTCAAGGAAGACTGCACAATCAGAGGCAAAATCAGAAAAGAGGCAGAGTTTGAACAACTACTGAGTAAACCGTCGCAACACCTCTTAGGAAAGATCTATAAACTTTTATTATCATTTGACACTGAGGAAGAACAAGTTAAAGTATGTCAAATTAAATGGATGGAGAATTTAAATGAAACGATAACAACAGACGAATGGGAACAGATCTTTCAGAAAAATTCCAAGTTCACTCTATCCCAAAATATTCAGGAAAACTGCTTAAAGATGTTACATAGATGGTATATAACGCCTAGTGACATCCAGAATATGAACAGTAAAGCTTCGGGACTCTGCTGGAAATGCCACAAAATCAGAGGCACCTTTTTCCACTGCTGGTGGACATGTGAGAGCGTGCAAAAATATTGGAAAAAGATTCATAAAAACCTCGAAGGCATTGTAGGGCAGAGCATAAAATATGATCCAAAACTTTTTCTCCTGAATAAAACCCCAAATACCATGAACGAGGACCAACAGATTATGCTAAAATATCTAACAACGGCGGCAAGAGTAGTTCTGGCATCACTTTGGAGAACGAATAAGATTCCAACATTTCAAGCATGGTTGGATAAATCTCTGGAATACATCACGATGGCTCATTTGACAGACTATCTGAAAGATATCACACGAGAACAGAATTATGAGAGGTGGAAACCTTTTTATGACTTTATGAAACACACTAGACAAAAGAAACTTTCGAACTAATACATTACCAGCTAAAAAATATGGAAGACTTTGCAAACAGGGGTAGTGAATGTGAAATATTATCATAATAATATGTAAACAACATAATTTTTCCTTTCCCTATTTTTTTTCTCATTCTACAAGGTGATAGTGCCAAATATGTTAAAACGACATACTATTTTTGTATATAATATATTTTTTATGTATCCCCCACCCCTCTTTCCTTCTGTATCCCACTTATAATTTAAAATCAATAAAAACATATTTAAAAAAAAAGACGACGTTTGTCGGGGTCCCCTGTTTCCCTTATGGCCGATTATGATTCGGTTTATGACCCTGATTATGATCCCTCGCTTTCACGCGATTATGATGATGACGACACCCGTACGTCCCTGCCTTCGCCCAATGATTCAGTTGGGGATCCCAAACCCTTATCCCCTGCGGGGGATGTCCGCCTATATGCGGAGCAATTGATAAGAATGGCGAAGGCCCTTAAAATTGACGTCAAGCCCGAGGAATCGGGTCCTATTGATGATGTTATGGATATCTTACATAACCCCGATGTGGGCCCTGCTGTATTCCCAATCCTTAAGAGTCTCTTAGAGATTCTTCATGCTAACTGGGCTAAACCAGCATCAGTCCCTTCCTCCACAAAACGTATTGAGAATTTGTACAAGATACGGAAGGAAGGAGGGGAATTCTTATACCAGCACCCCCCCCCAAACTCTATTATTGCCGAGGCCCTTCCTGGGAAGTTTAGGTCTGGGTCCCACACCTCCCCAAGAGACCCTGAAGGTCGTAAGTTAGACACTCTGGCAAGGAAGGTCTATTCCTCCACGGCAGTTAGTGTCCGCATCTCCAATTTTATGGCCATGATGGCGAGGTACCAGTTTGCCCTTTGGGACCGCATTTCCCCCCAAGTTTCCCTTGTTCCTGAAGACCAACGTCCGTCGGTCCTAGCAGTGCAAGCTGAGGGAATGTCTCTCTCGAGACAACAGTTAGCTGCTGCCAGACATGTGACGGATTCGTCGAGTAAGGCTATAGCCTCTGCTATAGTTATTAGGAGACATGCCTGGCTGCGCCAGTCGGTGCTTCCCTTAGATACTAAGGCTCGCATAGAGGATCTCCCTTTCGAGGGCACGGTTCTCTTTAGTAATCAAACCGACACTTTCTTAGACTGCCTCAAAAAGAATAAGACGAACGCCAAGTCCCTTGGTATTACTCGTCAGACCTCTGATAACAGGAGGTGTTATTTCGGCCGCTAGGCTGGTCAATCTTCCCGCCCGTTTAGGTTCCAGGCCCCTCCTCAACAACCCCCCTTCCGTCCATCTTTCCCTCGTCCGCAACAGGACAGGAAATTCTCCAATAAGAATAAATCACGCAGGGGTCAGAGGGGATCCCCTGGTTCCTTCCCCAGGGCAAAACAAGCATGACTAACTGTACATGTTGACTTTTGTGACCGGTTGTCACTGTTTTACTCCCAGTGGTCGCTTATCACTACCGATGTTTGGGTTCTTAAAATAATAAAATATGGTTATTTCATCTAATTTGATTCTCTTCCTCCTTTTAGGCCGGTTGCCCATGCTGTCTCTCATGACTCTGAGCCCCTTTCTGCAGAGGTCAATGCCTTACTGTCTAAGGGCGCAATCTCCGAGGTGCTTCCTCCAGACCAGAATCATGGCTTCTACTCCCGCTTTTTCTTAGTGGACAAGAAAGGCGGTGGAAAGCGCCCTATCCTGGACCTACAGGATTTAAACCTGTTTGTCAAGACTAGGAAATTTCGTATGCTTACCCTACCTGAGGTGCTCCCCTTACTTGATGTGCACATGTGGTTCGCAGTACTGGACCTCCGTGACGCGTATTTTCATATCGCAATTCACGAGGAGTGCCGCTGTTATTTACGTTTCTGGTGCAATAACAGGTGTTACCAGTATAATGTCTTGCCATTTGGCTTGTCCACTGCCCCTAGGACTTTCACTAAGTGCCTCGCCGTAGTGGTCGCGCACCTTGCCCTTAAAGGATGCATTATATTTCCTTACCTTGATGACTGGTTGGTGGTGGCCCATTCAGAATCTGAATTATCCTCATGCATGGATTTGATCCTTACAACACTTCACAACCTAGGTCTTCTGGTCAATTTTGAGAAGTCTCACCTAACCCCCGCACGGGCCCAGACATTTATTGGGGCACGTTTAGATGCCTCTTTGGCCCGGGCTTTTCTTCCTCCACCTAGAGCTCACGCCATCAGAAAACTGATTAACAGTTTTGTCCGCAATAGGTTCCAGTTGGCACATCGAATTCAAAAATTACTGGGCCTTATGGCCTCCACCACGGCGGTGGTGGAGATTGCTAGGCTTAGAATGCGACCACTGCAAAACTGGTTTGTTAGGACCCACAATTTAAACGTTTGTCCATCACTAGATACGTCTTATCCTCTCTACGATGGTGGACATTGGATGCCAATGTCCTGTCAGGGTTTCCCTTCCGTAGACAATCTCCGGATAGATTTCTATTCACTGACGCTTCCCTGGTGGGTTGGGGGGCTCACTGCGACCATCTTACAGAACAAGGGAGATGGTCTCCTTCGGAGTCTTTATTGTATATTAATTTGCTTGAGCTTTGTGCCATCCGTCTCGCTCTGTCTTCGTTTGCAGTGTACCTGATTGGTCGGCGCATTCAAATTGCCACAGACAGCTCCACCGCCCTGTTTTACCTAAACAAGCAGGGCGGCACAAGGTCCGTTTCGCTCTGCAAAGAAGCCAGCGACATCTGGGAATGGGCCATACATCACGACACCTCCCTCTTAGAAATTCACATTGCGGGCAAGAGCAACACACTAGCCGATGCCCTGAGCCGCTGTCCAAACCTTTCTCACGAAATCACACTGAACACTATATGCCTACTACATGTTTTCCATCACTGGGGTCGTCCTCTAGTAGACCTTTTTGCCACACAATCCAATGCGGTATGCCCGAGATTTTGCTCCAGGGCGGGGGTCAGCCCAGGCTCTCTGGGAGACGTCTTCCAAATTCCCTGGAAGGGGACCCTGTTTTATCTGTTTCCCCCATTCCCTCTACTTCAGAGGGTCATTGCCAAGCTGATTCAGGACAACACAGATGCCATCCTTGTCATTCCCTTCTGGCCCAGGAGATCATGGTTCGCAGTGCTCAAGTCACTTGCACTCGGGCAGTGTCTACTTCTCCCGAAAGACCCCTCCCACCACCCTCCCAATCTGCAACTGGCAGCTTGGAGGTTGCTACCCCGAGCCTATGGTCTGACAGAGTAGCCCAGGTGCTTCTCCATTCGCTCAAAGCTTCCACACGTCGTTCTTACGACAATAAGTGGAGGCGTTTCTCTGGCTGGTCATCAGATAAGGGCGTCTCTCCTGTTACATGCCCCTTGTCTAGTATTTTTGATTATCTGTTGTTCCTTAAGGATGAGGGCTTATCCAACTCATCTGTTAAGGTTCATTTGGCCGCTATATCGGCTTTTCACCCAGAGGTTGACTCCTTCTCGGTTTTCTCTCACCCTTTCTCCAAATTTTTTTTGAAGGGTCTAAACAATTTATATCCACCCGCTGTCCAGGCAGTCCCCCAGTGGAGCCTGTCTCTAGTACTCACTCGTCTCATGTCTTCCCCCTTTGAGCCCCTGGCTACCTGTAATTTGGCCTTGCTTTCCTTTAAGACCGCGTTTCTGGTCGCAATTACCTCAGCTAGGAGGGTGAGCGACTTGTCGGCCCTTTCCCATTCCCCTCCATACACTGTCTTCCACCCTAATAGGGTGGTCCTTAGAACTAAGTTATCATTCCTGCCCAAGGTAGTGACTGCTTTTCACCTTTCACAGGACATCGTCCTACCTGTTTTTTTCCCTAACCCGTCTTCAGACACTGACAAAGCCCTTCATTCGCTCGACGTAAGGAGGGCTCTCCTATTCTATATTAACCGTACCCAATCCTTTAGGGCTGCGGACAACCTCTTTGTCTGTTTTGGGGGAAAACAAAAAGGTCAGCGGGCCTCTCCTCAAACCATCTCCAGATGGATTACATGTACTATTAAATTGGCTTATGACCTTGCTCACCAGGATTGCCCTCCCATGATCAAGGCTCATTCTACCAGGGCGTAAGCGGCTTCCATCGCCTTCTCCTCAAGAGTAGATATCCCGGACATCTGCAAAGCTGCCACTTGGTCCACTCAATCGACGTTCATGAAACACTACGCTGTGGATGTGGATTCAGCAAGAGATGCAGCTGTGGGACGTGCAGTGTTGCAGTCCTTATTCCGGTGATGTCCCACACCCACCGTCCTGGTAAGCGAGCTCGCTACTCTCCCAATGTGGGACTGCATAGAAGCCATTCAGATGAAAAACAGAGTTTCACTTACCTGTAACTGTTGTTCATCTGATGGATCTTCTATGCAGTAACACATTCCCTCCCTCCTTCCCCGCTGTGGGACCTTTCCGCTTGTATGGTGGTTGGTTCCGTGGCGGCAGGTTGGAGAACTGGAGGGAAGAGTGCTCCCTCCTCCTTGGGTCATGTGACTCGGGGCGGGGAGATTGCATGCCCGAGGGGAGGGGGAGCACTCTTCTGGAATTTTCTGGAAGCTGACAATTCTTTTCCGTGGCTGGCCTGCGCCTGCGCAGTCCCAATGTGTTACTGCATAGAAGATCCATCAGATGAACAACAGTTACAGGTAAGTGAAACTCTGTTTTTCTTTCAGTAGTCAACTGTGTGTGTGTGAAGTGCTGTCAAGTTGCAGCTGACTTATGGTGACCCCTTTTGGGGTTTTCATGGCAAGAGACTAACAGAGGTGTTAGACAAGAGACTAACAGTGCCTTCCTCTGCACAGCAACCCTGGTATTCCTTGGTGGTCTCCCATCCAAATACTAACCAGGGCTGACTCTGCTTAGCTTCTGAGATCTGACGGGATCAGGCTAGCCTGGGCCATCCAGGTCAGGACAGTCAACTGTACAACCACCCAATCAACTATTCTTTCCCACTGTGGTAAAGAACACCTGGCCCAGGCTAGCCTGATCTCATTGGATCGCAGAAACTAGGCAGGGTTGGCCCTGCTTAGTACTTGGATGGGAGTCCACCAAGGAATACCAGGTTGCTATGGTGCAGAGGAAAGCCATGGCAAACCACCTCTCTTAGTCTCTTGCCTTGAAAACTCTACTGGGTTGCCATAAGTTGGTAGCGATTTGGCGGCACTTTACACATAAATAACACTTCGTCCTAGTTATTTCTGAAAAAGTTTACAACTTTATAAGGTGAATGTTGAATTCAAAAGATGGAATAACCAGGTTTTTTTTTCTTTAAAATTCCTTCATAATTCCATTCTTCAAATGTAGCAGTGAAAGTTAATAAATGTAGCTCAGAAAACAATAGACTTGTTTCTTGCTTGGGGAAGTGGTGTGGGTGCCTGAATCTTTTGTCTAGTTGGGGAGGGGGTTTATAGTCTATATAGAGAATCTCTGTTTTTCACACATACACAAACACTTAGGAAGAGATCAGAACACATGGTAAGAGGAAGGTAAATATATGAGTAGAGCCTGTTCAAGAAATCTGGAACATTTAAGAGTAGTCCTACCTCTTAATTACGATCATATGAGGTAAGTTTTAGACCTAGCAAGAGAGGATTGTATACATTGCTTATTTTGTTTGCACTGATGTTGTTAGTGAATTATTACTTAACTGTGTGTTTTACATTTTGTAATCAATTACCACTTATTACTAAGTAATCAATTACTGCTTATTCATGAAAAATTTTTTCCCCCGAAACTGATCTTATGTATTTGGACTCTGCACTCATGTATAAAAGTCAGACTCTGCACCCATTTATAAAAGTCAAACTTGTCTCAATCTTACCAAAGTACCAAGACAACTTAGGGAGATGCATGCTTGGATCTGAATGACTAGATAAGTGAATTTCCCAAGCTTTCCCCCTATATCCATAGTGTTTTGGGGTAGGAGGATGATTCTTAATTTGGGGAAGAGTCTCTTTAAAAGGTAGAAATAGAAAGTCTTGTGTTAGAGATTACTAGGTAAGTTTTCCCATTTTGGACACGCACCCTAACGTGGTGAGAGGGTTTGTGTGTGTCAGTGAAGCTTGGAGCAATACCATAAGGAGTCTAGACTCTGTCAAAAGTGTCTAAACTCCTAGAAGAGTCACTCAAGACGAAATGGTCACAGCTGAGACATCAGACAAAAGATGCGTCTACCCCCTTCAGGGATCAATGGCCACATCAGCAGATGGTGATGGGGGCAGAGGAATCCTTGAAGGTTGGCTGCTGGGCAGCAGCAGTAGTGGAAGGTGACACTGGCGGAGGATCTTTCATAGCCCTCAGTTTGCAAGACCTGAGCAAGGCTGTTAAAGATAGGACGTTTTGGAGAACATTGATTCATAGCGTTGCCATGAGTTGGAAGTGACTTGATGGCAGTCAACACACACACACAGGTAAGTTTACCTGTATCTCTCAACCTGTCAGTGGCCTAGAAGTGCTGTAAAGGTAAACGTGCCCTGTGCAAGCACCGGGTCATTCCTGACCCATAGGGTGACATCACATCCTGATGTTTACTAGGCAGACTCTGTTTACGGGGTGGTTTGCCAGTGCCTTCCCCGGTCATCTTCCCTGTATTCCCAAGCTGGGTCCTCATTTTACTGACCTCAGAAGGATGGGAGGCTGAGTCAATCTTGAGCTGGCTACTTGAAACCAACTTCCGTCAGGCTCGAACTCAGGTCATGAGCAGAGCTTGGACTGCAGTTCTGCAGCTTACTACTCTACCCCATGGGGCTCCTACAGAAGTGCTGTAGGGGTTGAATAAACTTGATGAACTACTCATTGAAGACTAACAACTTGAGACCTGGATCAATTGAGTAAATTCCACTTCTCCCCAAGGGATCAATTTTACCACATAATCAACAGATGCTTTTAATGTGTTGCTGTGCATTCTTATTTTAGGAATCATCTGAGTGGGAAGGCAACCCTCCCAAATATGCAGAGTCAAATACGGGCAGCCCATTCCTGAAAGGGGGTTGATTCACTGTGGTAGGGAGGGGCACAGCCACACTGCCTCATAAGTGGCTTCCTGGATGCCATGGGGGGGGGAAAGTATTTTTTAAAAATAAATTAGTCTGTTTTGAGGCTCCCCGTGATTTTGCTTTTAATCTTCACCAATTTTGCTTTCCATTTTGGCTGTTTAGAGGTGGTAAAAGCTTTTGTGAGCCTGTTACCTTGGCTTTATTTTTAACAAAAGTAACAACAAGGAGTGTTTTTCCTTGCTTATCTCGGCGTGTCCGACAGGGAGAGGGAGTGGTATGGAGAACTCAGAACTAAAAAATGCCTGAGGAACGTTTCCAACTCTCAATCCCTATAAAAGACAGCGAAGGAGTTTCGCCCAGATGAACTAATTGAGCGGTCTGAAACTGTTAGTGACCTTTGTAGTCTTATCTCTTCAAATAGAACTATAGTCTCAGAGACTACAGAACATTCACTTTTTAACATCTCTGACTCCCTCCTAAAAGAGAATTTATTAGACTTGCAAAGACCTCAACTTTCTAAAGAAAGCCGAAGGAGTTCAGAAGAGCTCCAGTGACAGGGGACCCTGTTTTACTTGCAGTCAGGGGGGCCACTTCCACCGTCACTGTCTCCTTATGGAATGTGTCCTGGGATGGGACTTGAGCATGCAGGTCACGTCATGTAACCACCGTCCTCCACCCTTGATGATATTTGTACAGCTGAGAAACCAGAAGTTGGTGGTCCTGTTGGATAGTGGTAGCTTGATCTCGATGATTCGTACCTGCCTCCTCCTAGTGGTCTGAACAGCCTGTGTTGCCTACTTTCATGGGCATGTGGAAAGCTGCCCAGTAGTGAAGGGGCGGATTGTTTACCAAGATCAAATCTGAGAGGTAGAGTTAGCACGAGTGACAGTCTTGCCTTACCCACTCCTGGTCATACAAAACTCCCCAGACCCCAGACATTCATGGGGTGCTGCACACAGCCACAAAATCAGCACTGGCCCTGCCAACAGGATACAGACAAGGGCCTTGCTGGGCCCAGTAGTGCCAAGCCTGATACCAGGGCCCCAGCCCATCACCCAATATGAGACTCCAACCTGGACTACATGGCAGATGAGACCCTGAACTAGAGACACCGTAGCGGTGAGTGAGGGGTCGATTGTACATAAATGATGGAGCCAACAGCTACCTTGCCATGTGAAAGAATGGGGGGGGTCTGGTTTCAGTTGATGGCTAAATGTGAAGGAGTGGTAAAGCAGCTCCTGGTACCCAACACTTATATGCTAGAGGGCAACCACTCAATCTTCAGCCCCTTTGAAAGAATTGCCATGGTATTCATAGGACCCTTGCCCCAGACCCTAATGGGTGCCCAGTACATCTTAGTCATAATGGACTATTCTGCTAGGTACTCTGAGGCCGTTCCCCTCCAAACAATGCAGATGGTAGAAGTGGCGAAGGCCCTCCTACACTTTTTCACCTGTATGGGATCACTCAAAGAGATTCTGATGGACCAAGGCTCATCTTTTATGGCAGCATTGATGAGGCAACTCTGCCACACCTTACAAATTTGGCAGTTGGTTACCACGCTCCATCACCTGCAAATCAACAGGTTAGTGGAACGCTTTAATCAGACCCTAAAAACCATGCTCTGTAAATTAGCGCATGATCATCCATCACAATGGGACTTTTTCCAGGATTCCTTGTTATTCACCGTGCAAGAGACCCCTCAGTCCTCCAGCAGGTATACTCCCTTTCAGCAAGTCTACAGACAGAGGCCTCGTGGTATTCTTGACTTGGTGGAGAACCGTTGGGTGGAACCACCAGCAGAGCCTGGACTGGTCGCCCTGGAATATGGCAGGCGGCTACAGAAGCACTTGGAAAGCGCCCATGCGGAGGCACGGCAGCATCCAGGGGCCACACAACAGGCCCAAAACTGGCTGTACAATCAGTGAACTCAGGAGCAGACTTTCAACAGAGAGGATAAAGTCCTTGTGAACCTCCAGGCCATGGCTCAGAACAAGAGGTGGACTCCTGGAGAGAACCATTTGAAGTCAGCCAAGTCCTAGGACCCTTATCCTATGAGGTACAATGTGGGCCAACCCGACGACAGCAGAAATGGCTCCACTTGAAGGATCTGAAGAAGTAGACCGCCCCATGGCCACTCTGCCAAACGGAAGCAAAAGCAGTGGCCACACGGGTGACTGCCCTCTTCCAAGGCCACACTGCGGCCACTATTTCAGTGGCTGAACTTACAAAACATCTCACCCCCGACTTCGGTACAGATGCGGCGGCCTTGGCGGTACAGATCCAACCGATGTTGGACCTGCCAGATCGTACTGAGCTCCTCTACACTTTGAAACAGGACCCTCTGGATCGCGAGTCTCGATTCCAGAGAGGGGCCTGTCTCGTTTGCGGTGGAATGGGTCACTTTGCAGCGACTTGCCCTCAACATCCAGAACCCACTCGACCAAACATACCATCTCGAGCTCGAGGACGACCTCAACGCAGAGGCACAGCGGCCACCCGCAGCGCCGGGATGACCCACACCCTCTGCACTTCACGTCGGAGAATCATCTAACCTTCCTGCACCAATCGACCCCGTAGGGTCCCGGATTACAAGTGCCCCAGTGGGGGACAGCTCTCCTTCTTCCGATGAGGATAATCAATGGAATTCCCCAGCCCTAAATCTGGAATCCCCTCTTGACCTGTCAAAAAACGGGTACGGTCTGTGGTGAGTGGAGTGTCCCCACAGACCCCTGCAGAATCTCCTGCAAAACCCAAGGCTCCTGTCAAGGTGAGTGAAGTTGAAAACACTGTTTATGTGGATGTAGTGTTACAACACTATAAAAAGGGCCCCCAATTACGTGTCAAGGCGCTCATAGACTCCGGCTGCGGGCGCACTTTAATCAATGAGGCCACGTTTGCAGCCCTAAAAGTCAAGTCCGAAGACTTGCCGGCTCCCGTCCAATTCGCCCAAATGGATGGTAGCCATTTTAGAGGGGGACCAGTCGACCGTCGCACACGGGGGGTAGCGATGGGTATCGGTTCCCATTGGGAGCAAATAGACTTTACCATAGCTCCCATCCGATACGAAGTTGTTTTGGGGATTAATTGGCTCAAAGATCACAGTCCCTACATAGACTGGGAGGCTGACACAATTAAGTTTACCAACCCTAAATGTGAACAGCACCGGCGTGAGATCGCGGTTGTACCTCCACCCGCTCCAGCCTTAACCTCCGATACTTTATTGCCAACCCCAATACCCGATGAATACTGAGACTTTGAAGACGTTTTTGATTTAAAAGAACGTGATGCCTTGCCTCCCCACCATACCACGGACTGTGCAATTGAAGTAGTGAAAGACTGCACATTGGCTAAAAGCAAGATTTACCCTATGAGCGTTTCTGAATGTGCTGTGTTGCGAGACTTTTTGGATAAGAATCTTGCTCGGGGGTTCATTCGGCCGTCGACCGCCCCCAACTCAGCTCCTGCTTTCTTTGTCCGTAAGAAGGAGGGTGACTTACGTTTATGTATTGACTTCCGAAAACTCAACGCAGTTACCCAAACCAACGCTTACCCCATACCGTTGATCTCTGACATCTTGGGACAATTGCGAGAGGGACGCATTTTCACCAAATTAGATTTGGTTGAGGCTTATTACCGGGTCCGGATTCGTGACGGGGACGAACCTCTCACAGCCTTCTCTAGCTGCTTCGGAATGTATGAATTTCTAGTGATGCCTTTCGGATTGAAAGGGGCCCCGGGGATCTTCATGCAACTTATTAACGAGATCCTCCATGATTTATTATATCGGGGCGTGGTGGTTTATCTTGATGATATCCTTATTTATTCTAAATCCATGGATGAACACATTGCTCTGGTCAGAGAAGTGTTGCAACATTTACGTGATAATCAGCTTTATGCAAAGCTGTCTAAGTGCGAGTTCCACCAAGAACAATTAACGTTTTTGGGATACATTATTTCCCATCAAGGCCTCAGTATGGACCCTGCTAAAATACAATCTGTACTTGATTGGGCTCCCCCCTCCACCCGCAAACAAGTGCAACAGTTTCTAGGCTTTGCCAATTTCTACCACGGTTTCATTCCCAACTTTGCTCAAGTGGCATTGCCTATCATCGACCTTCTTAAAACTAAGGGTAAAGGGGTCTCTGCTACGTTGCCTTCCGCCAAGGTGCATTGGACTGATCAATGTCAAACTGCTTTTACAACCCTCAAGCAGCTTTTCACTTCTGAACATGTACTGCAGCATCCCGATCCAAACCAAATGTTTGTTGTGCAAGTTGATGCGTCTGATGTGGCCATGGGGGGGGGGGCTCTTCTGCAGAGGGGGTCTGACGGTCTTCTTCACCCCTGTGCTTATTTTTCTAAGAAATTTGTGCACGCTCAACTGAACTGGCCAATTTGGGAAAAGGAGGTGGCAGCCGTCCATCACGCCCTCACTCTATGAAGGCAATTTCTGGAGGGGTCCAGGGTCCCCTTTGAAGTCTGGACCGATCACAAAAATCTAGAGGCCCTCACGGGGACCCACAAACTGTCCGCAAAACAACAACGTTGGGCGGACTTCTTCGCTCAATTCCGTTTTGTACTTAAACATGTGCCTGGGAAGCAAAACGTACTAGCTGATGCTCTTTCCAGGCTGCCCCAATATCCAGTAAAGATCAACCGTCCTACGGACTCCTTATTCACCCCGGCGCACAGAGGAGCTCAGCCCATTCTAGCTGTAAAGACTCGGTCCCAAACTCTGCTCCAGTCCCAAACCCAAGCAGTGGATAGCAGAGCGTCAGGCACAAAAGAGCCGACTCCCTCACCAGAGCCACCCGCGCCACCTGTCACCAACGCCCCACATCAACCGGTTTCCCCCTCTACTCCGTCGGCACCGCCGACGGCTCCTGATTCACCCTCCTCTGCAGGGGGGAGGGTGATCCTGTCCGACTCATTCCTGGACTCCCTTCGTACTCAATGCCTGGCCGAAAGCACTGCTCAGACACTACCCCCAGGCTTGCTTGAACGGGGTGGTTGTTGGTACAAAGACTCAAAATGATACGTGCCTAAAATACTTTGGAGAGAGATCCTGCAATTGGCCCATGGGGCTAAAACGGCAGGGCACTTTGGTTTCCTGAAAACCCTTCACTTGTTGCGCAGGCAATTTTGGTGGGTGGGCATGCGTACTGATGTGGATTCCTTTGTTCGCAGCTGTCCCATTTGTGCTACTGTCAAACGATCCCAAGGCAAGCCCCCGGGACTGTTACAACCACTGGAAATTCCCACCAGACCCTGGGAAGTGATTGCCATGGATTTCATGACCGATCTCCCACTCAGTGAAGGGAAAACTGTACTGTGGGTTGTTACTGACTTATTTTCCAAACAGGTACATTTGGTTCCGTGTGCGGGTATACCCTCCGCCCCCAAGTTGGCCCGCCTTTTTGTGTCACATGTTTTCCGTCTGCATTCCTTTCCGCGTAAGATAATTTGCGACCGCGGAAGTACCTACGTGGCTAAGTTTTGGAAAACCTTTCTCAAGTTGGTGGGGGTGGAACAGGGTTTATCTAGTGCTTATCACCCCCAAATGGATGGGCAAACTGAACGTTTCAATGCTGTATTGGAATGTTATTTACGTTGTTATGTCAATTATCACCAAGATGATTGGGTTGAACTATTGCCTTTTGCAGAATATGCTTACAATAATGCTGTGCATCAATCTACGGGCTTTAGTCCTTTCTACACTGTGTATGGTCAGGATTTCGGTCCTATTGGGCAAGTAGGTATAACGGGGGAGGAGGGAAATGTCGATGTGACCTCTTGGACTCAAGCTATCCACACCACCTGGCCCTGGCTAGTAAAGAATTTGGACAGAGCCAAATGCAAATACAAAGCTCAAGCAGATAAGCATCGCTCTCCCAGCAAAGACTTTCAGATTGGTGACTTGGTGTACCTTTCCACCAGGAATTTGCGGTCCACCCGACCTTGTAATAATCTCAGTGCCAAGTACGTGGGGCCATATCCCATTGCCCGAATAATTAACCCCGTCACTGTGGAACTGACTCTCCCTAAGACCTTGAGGCGTATCCACCCTGTTTTCCATGTCAGTCTCCTCAAACCTCATGTCGCCTTCTCAGGTTGGCACCCGGCATTGCCTCCTGAGCAGTCTGTGATGGTGGGGGGAGGAGCATTTTGAAGTGTCAAAGATTTTGGACTCTCGTGTATGTCACGGCTCTCTGCAGTACCTGGTTCGTTGGAAACACTTCCCCCCTGCCTACGATGAATGGGTGTGTGCACGGGATGTCTCTGCCCCTCACTTGGTGCACGCCTTCCACACCGCCTACCCCCTTAAACCATCCCCCTCGCAGAACAGGAGGGAGCCCTAAGGGAGCAGAATGTCAGGCCTGTATCTCAGATTCATTTTCTCTCCAACTCTCTTTCAAGGATTGTTTTGCATTTTTAGGTCTCTTTGAAGCCGCCAGATGTCCGTGGGAACAGCGGCGCCTCTGCACTGTTTGTAATGTGTAATCTCATGAGACTGTACTGTTGATTGCTTTTTTCAATGCTTTTATATTATCAAGTCCAAGCCAGTGTCCTCCATTGCTTTCTTGGGTTCTCTGTGCTCTGCTTACCTATGTTACCATTAAACCAGCTTCTTTGGACAACTTCGTCTCCTGCTGTGGTTAGTGGTTCTCAATAGGCCAAGTGCTAACAGGAGGAGGCTTCGCTCCTGGACCTTGCCTTGAGTGAAGTACAGTGTTCTGACATTTGGAATATCTTGGCTCAGATACCCACCATGTTTTCAAGACAGCCCGGCTGTATGTTGATAATGCAACATATTATTAACTCTCCGCCAGGGAAAGTGACATGTGCCGCCTAGCGTTTCAAGGAGTGGGAGGCCATGGCACATGAGGTTGAAGGCATGCTCTGCATGGACATCATAGAGCCCTCCTACAATGAAAGCGGGAGCCCCATAGACCTGGTCCCCAAGCCAGACAGGAATGTGTATTTCTGTGTGGATTATAGGGAGGTTAATAAGATAGCCTACTTTTATGCCTACCCTATGCCCCAGGCAGACCTCCTGATCTACCAGCTAGACTCCCCACTACAATATCTCTCCACACTAGATTTAAATAAAGGATCCTGGCAAATCTCTATGAGGGTGACTGACCGGTAGAAGACGACCTTTGCCACGCACCCCCATAAGGGTCTCTTTCATTTCAAAATAATGTCATTTGGCCTACATAGAGGTGATGCTACTTTTCAGCGATTGTTGGACCACAACCTGGCCCAGTTCCAGGGCTTCCTGGTGGCTTACACTGACAACGTCATTATTTTTAGTCCCAACTGGGCATCCCACCTACAATATCTACAGCAGGTCTCCCAGGCTTTAGAAATGGCAGTTAAGAGAAAATCCCCAAAAGAATCAGGTAGCATTCAGGGAGCTTAAATACCTGGGCTTCCTGGTAGAAAGAGGCCAGCTTCAACCGGTGCCAGACAAAGTGACAATGTTGGAACAGAGCCCCAGACAACAAAGAAGCATATGTGGCAGTTTGTGGGATTGGTTGGGTATTGTAGTAAATTTATACCCCACTTTGCCACCAAGGCCAGCCCACTCTCTGAGTGCCTTAGAAATGACCAACCCAATTCAATTTGCAGGACCTCCTCAGTACAACAGGGCTTCAATACTCTCTAATCAGCCCTGTCCCAGGCCCCGGTCTTAGACAACCCTGATTTCTGTAAGCCATTTATGGTTCAGACAGGCACCTCAGAGGCAGATCTCAGAGCAGTCCTCTCCCAAATGGTTGACGGACAGGAGCATATGTACCTGATGCTGGGAACTTGGGACAGAATAGGGACTCTGTTGGTGTATTGCCCTCTCTGCTGCCCAGCTGTCTCCCTGGCTGAACTAATTGAGGCTGTCTTGGAATAGGCATTGGGGACCCCAAGGTTTGTTGTCCTTGGGGACTTCAGTTCTTTGCTGAGGCTGCCTTGATGGAAATGGGTCAAGATTTGGTGTCCCCCCCCCCCAATGCCTATAGTGGGATGTACCGGTACACTTGCTTTTGTTTTATCTGGGGACTAAAAGAATGGCTTGGTCATGGGGGAATTTCCCACGCTGCCTGTATCATAGACAAACCATTACCAGTGTAAAAGCCTCTCCTTTACATGCATACAGTCCCAGGTTTAATCCCTGGCACCGCCACTTAAAAGAAAAGGACCAGGCAATAGATGATGTGAAAGACCTCTAACCTGAGACCCTAGAGAGCTGCCGCCACTCTGAGTAGACAATACTGACTCTGATGGACCGATGGTCTGATTCACTACAAGGTAGCTTCATGTGTTCATGTGTATGAGCACTATACTGCAAAGACAGAGTGGGGAGGAAACTGAAGTGCTTGGCTTCATTGTGCATGCTCAGGAGGCAGATGAAGACAGAGAGATGCTGAGGTAGGGAATGTGTTGCCTTTTATTCAATGCCTCAAACTCTCTGCCCACCTTTTTTCCCTGGCAGCTGCCCTGGTGCCACCCAAGTATAATTTGGCTTCCTTGTGCTATGCGCAGGCCGGTGTCAGATTGAGGACAGAGAAAGATGTTGTAGCAGGGAGTAAAGTGCATCATTTTATTCCCTGCCTTGTCAGCATAAGAAAGCTAGACACTTTTCTACTTTACTGCCTGCATTGTCTTTGAGGAGAAGTGCTTTGTTTCCCCATGGTCTGCCTCAGCAGTTGTCAAGTAAAGAGTGAGAGAGATGTGGTGCATGGAGTACGTTCTCCTTCTCTTTTGTTCTGGGTGATGCGGCACCTAATGAGGGTAGGCAGCCCTGACTACATAAGAAGAGAAACTCCCCCTGCCCCATACAGCCCAGACACCTTGATTTCAGGCTTCATTTCATTCCAGAATATGTGCAAGGAACCCAGACTGGAAAAGGGTGAGGATTAACAGCCTCCTGATCAGCACACAGTCCAGACAGCCTCCCCTGAAGAAGGGGACTGAGCTTTGGTGCCCATCTCAAGAGAAGCTGTTTGCACTGTAATCAGGCTGGGAGGCTTTTCCTCCACAGCAGCTTTGCAAACTCTAGCAAACTGAGAAGCCAACAGAGCTGCCGCCACCTTCCTCTCACCAAGTGGTGACCATCTAGTGCTTAGCTCCATCTCCTACCACAGCCATTTTCAGGTTGCATGCACAACCCTCTGTCAGTATGCCCACAAGCTCAAAAAGGTTGGGGAATCCTTCACTAAATGTTGAAATTGGAGAGATACTGTCAGTTCTCAGTGCCTTGTTCTCCTGATGATACCTGTTCCCACTTCCAGGTAGCTCAGCTTGCTAATCTTCTAGTTCTTTGCCTGCACAGAGATCATGAAAAACTGGCTGATTTCCTGTGACATGTTTTGAGTGGACATTTGCACAGTCACGAAATCCATCCCCCCCCCCAACAGGTATATGTTTTAGTCTGTTGTGTCATTGTAGGGAATATGTGACTAAAATGCTCCTGCTCCACCACTCTCGAAATATGCTTTGGTGTCCTCTTGCTCAGAATTTATGGAGCCAGCTTCAAAAATAGTTTTAAACTTAGCTGTAGAATATTTGAAATTAGTCTGTGTGCAGGCACAGAATCCTTAGTGAGTCACTCAAAGAACATTGGTAACAGGCACACAACCTGTTCTTTTACGTGGGGTTGTACTGCCCTTATAGACTTTGGTTCACAGTTTGATTCACAGCATGAGCGTTCTTTTGGATACAGCCTTGTTCCTGAATGGTCAGGTGGTGGCTATGACTTATTGTTTTAGATTATTATGCCAATAAAGGTATTTGAATTTGAAAATTTTGTTTTAAACTGGAATACCAATTGCTACCTTTCCTGGAGAAGTATGAACCTTCTAAAATGATAACGGGTTCAAAATAGAGCTGTCGGCTGAAATGAGCTGACTACATCTTATTATACCGGTTATGGTTTCTTTTAATTATCTTCCAGTTTTTTTCTGCACCCAATTAAAAAGCAGGTTTTTACCTTTAAAACCATACAAGAACTTCAGCAACGATACCTTAAATACTTGGGAATAATAGGACATATTTCTATGTATTTTTTCAGCCTTTGCAAACCATTTATTTGCTTTGGACTAATAATCTTGCATTGTTCTTTTTTAAAAAATGTTGTTTTAAAGCAGCTTCTAGATGTACAACATCACAATTCAACTGAATATTAGATTTATTTCTCACTGTTCTAATAATGTGTTAAAATCAGTTCTTAGAGAAAATGCTTATCCATCAATCAATGGGTTGGTTATGCTCTGGGCAAAATGTGCAACTGAGTAAATAGTGTTATTGTATGATGTCTGCTTCTCATGCTATGCTACCAGTGCATTATTACATTTTTGGAACAAGATACTATTCCAGATTTTGGTGTTTTTTTTTCTAGATTATCACTTTTAAATTTTTTAATCTTTTCTTTCATTTACCTCCAGAAACTGTTAGGTTTTGTAAGCTTAGCCTGTTATTGTGTTTTTTACAAAATAGCTATTGTTTGTTTTACTATTTGTTGTGATGTGAAAAACAGACAGGACAATACTAATGTAAAAAGTCTGTTAACAGTGAAAGGAAGCTCATCTTGTATTAGTATCATTCTGAATTCCTGGCTGTTTATGTTGGGTTTTTCTTTCCAGCGAGCTGCAGTGAACCACCAGTTCTTAGGTATGCTACACTACGACCGGGGTTTCAGAGGACGGACTACTTTCCTTATGGGACAGTAATAGAATATGACTGCAATGCAGGATATACACGTGTTCCTGGCACTAAGAATTCCATTATATGTACTACTGCCCACCATTGGTCAAATCCTGAAGACTTTTGTACAGGTAAACACTCATTTTATTTTTTATAATAATTTGTGGACCTGTTCAATGAATAGTGAGATATCACTTGAATAGCTAAATAAAAGACATTTCTCATCTGCCTACCTTAATGATGTGGAGATTAAAAATACTGCTATTTAGCAGAAAAGTTATATCATTTAGAAATTCACCAATGCGTCCAAAAGCCATGGCTCCAGGTAGGTTAGCTTGCTAGTCTACACCCTGTCAATGTTTTGCACAGAGACTACGAAGAAGTAAAAACAAGTTGTATCCTGCTCAGAACTCTTGTTTTTGGAAGGATCTAAGTGAGATGCCATGAGGCATGCACAGTTGATACTGTGTCTTGTCAGGGAGGATTTTAGTGACTAAAAAGCTAGTGTTAGAAGTTTCTGAAATTATAAATGCCCAGCTGATCGCTGAAAGAACAGTAGATACAGATAGCCTGTTTTTCGTTGTCGTGGCTTCTGTGCAGTCCCACACGGGACTGGACAGGCACAGGCCAGCCACGGAGAAGATTTTAAGAGCTTTCTAGAAGAGTTTTGCTCCCTTAGAGCGCTCCCCTCCCCCCATCCGTGACCAAGCCTAACGGCTTTTTCTGCCCAGTGGTCATGTGACATGGGGGTGGGGAGCACTCTTCCCTCTGTTCTCTTTCTGTGGAGAGAACACGGAGCTTGAACTGCTGTGTCATTTTTACCTCACAACGGTCAGTCTTCTTGTCAGTAGAATGAAAATAAATAAATAAAAATAGAGAGAAAGTGGAGTGAAAACATTGAGTTGGCCTTATTTAAGAAATGCAGAACGTGCGGCACAAAAATGGCCACAGCCGATGGTCACCAAGATTGCCTAATATGTTTAGGCAAAGGCCACATAGTCTCTGCTTGCAAAGAATGTGCACTATTCACTCAAAAGTCACAGCAGGATAGAGCTATTAAGCTTAAAGCCGCTTTATACGAGAAATCTCTGTGTTAAAAGGGTACTGTAAGAGACGCCCAAGAAGCATAAAGCAGCATCTGAACGGCCGTCAAAAAAGCCAAAAATCAAGGGGAGGGACAAATCGGAGGGCCGATCGAAGTCACCAGATCATAGGCGCTCGACGGCGGAGCCGTTGGCGCCGACAGCTCATTGACGTCATTCTCCCACTTAACCCCAAGGTGGCGCCGAAGGAGAAGGAGAGAAACCTACAGAGTCGAACATGGAGTCATGGACGCTTCCTTCACTTAGGCACAGACCTCCCTCTAGAAGAGGCTCTACTTCGCCTAGAAATAAGTCACCCTCCCCACGCCGCAAATCTGCAGGGGAGACTGGGCCACACTCCCCGGGTGAACGGGGTAGGAGCCTGATAAGACGCCCACAGAGTACGGAGATACCTGCATCAGGGCGGCCAAAGACTCCATCGCCTATGGGGTTTGAGGCACAATTCTCCTCGGAAGAGGAAGGATTCAATATCCCTGAGCTGATTTCGTCAGAGAAAAAGACCTGCCCATGGAGGTGTTGAAGGACTCTTCAAAATTTAGGCAACCACAGGGCTGGATGCCTTATGGCTACTAACTGCCCCCATTTTTTCCTGGATATGGATTCATGGTCTATGGGCACCAAGACTTTCCAAGTCACTTTCAGGATTGGGAAGGGAGACTACCACCCTCCTCCGCCACCCAGATGTTGAGGAGACATTCCGACGTCGAACCCTTGGCGTAAAGAAGGCGAAATACCTTCAACGTCATACGCTCGACACCATGAAGGGAAGACTTCGTCGGCCACGGAGGCTGAACTCCATACCAACGTCGAGGCTTCGACATGATGCCGAGATGACCCCTTAGCTTCAATGTCATACCAGAGGCAAGTGACGGTGGAGACAGAAGAAGAAGGTGAACTGGCCTCTGATATGGGATCAGAAGATACCTCTTTACTGTTGCCAGATGTTGTAGTAGGCGACCCCACCCCGGGGTCGCCTACAGAGGACTTGAAAAAGTTCTCAGAATTACTCCTTCATATGGCTAAGGCACTAGGAGTGTCTGGGGTACAATCAGATACCAGATCAGAGGATTCCATTATGGGAGTTCTTTATAGCTCAGACTTAAACTCCCTTTGATACAAGGAATTAGGGAGGTAGCCATGGTAGGTTGGCAAAAACCTGCTTCAGTTGTAGCATCCATCAAAAAATTTGAAAATCTTTACAAGGTAGCTGAGGATAACTGTGAGTTCCTGTATAAACATCCACAGGCTAACTCTATAGTGACAGAGGTCCTCTCTGCAAAATATAAATCTGGGATGTACTCGGCACCTTTAGATAAGGAAGGCTGCAAAATAGACGGTCTAGGACGGAAATTTTACTCATCAGGGACACTAGGAGTACGTATAGCAAACTTTAGTGCCCTGATGGGTAGATACCAGATGTCACTGTGGGAAAGGGCTGGGGAGGTTCTAGATTCCCTCCTGGAAGATAAGAAATCCCTCTTAAAAACCCTTCACTTGGAGGGCCAGAGACTAGGCAGACACCACATTGCAGCCTCGAGACACATGGCAGACTGTTCTGGCAGAACCATGGCCTCGAGCATTGTACTAAGGAGGCATTCCTGGCTGAGGTCCTCCTCACAGACACCTGATTTCAAAGTGAGGGTGGAGGACCTGCCGTTCGACACAAAGGCGTTATTTTTCAAACAAACCGATGAAATACTGCATAACCTATGTAAGCAAAAGGCCACAGCCAAGTCACTGGGAGCGATCCAATACTCAGGGCCTTCTTATAAGCCTAGACCCTTCAATAAACACCCACAGGGTTATTACCAAAGCAGGTTCCAGAGAGATAATACATGGGGTTACCAGCAGGCCCAAACCAGACCTTTTTCCAACCCTGGCCAGGGTAGGAAATTTAACAATAAAAATAAGGGGAAGAAAGGAGGCTACTCCCCCAATGACCAAGGCTCAAAAAAGGGTTCTGCATGACTAGAAATGGAGAATGTTGTTCTGTTTTTCTCTGAACGTTTATGTATTTTCTTTAGTAAATGGTTGCACATTTCATCTGACTCATGGGTTTTGAATGTTATACTCCATGGGTATTACATTGAATTCACAGAAATACTGAAGTGTTCCTTACCCCCTCCAGTATGGGGTACAGATCTCACAGAGTTGTTGACAGAAGTAAACAGCTTACTGCACAAGGGTGCCATCCAGTCTGTCCCGCCCTCTGGTTCCCAATGGGGTTTTTATTCTATATACTTCCTAATTGATTAAAAAGGAGGTGGGAAGAGGCCAATACTGGATCTCAGAGCCTTAAACAAATATGTCAGAATCAGAAAATTCAGAATGCTATCTTTGAACGAAGTCCTCCCACTGCTGTCCCACCACGTGGTTCGCGGTGTTGGATTTAAAAGATGCTTACTTCCATATATCAATCCATAGGGACTGTAGGAAGTTTCTCCGGTTTGTTTGCAAGGGTATTGTTTATGAGTTTACTGTGCTCCCCTTTAGATTGGCTACAGCACCACGAGTGTTTACCAAAGTGGTGTCAGAGGTTGTTGGGTTTCTAGCATCTAGAGAATGCACTATTTTTCCATACTTGGATGATGGGCTCTTAGTAGGCCACTCTGAGACTCACTTAAGACATATGGTGCAGATGGTTACAGACACCCTTTCAGAATTAGGAATGGTCATTAACTATTAGAAATCCAAGCTGAACCCATAGAGGATCATTGAATTCATAGGTTCGGTGCTTGACGCCGACAAGGAAGCTGCCTTTCTTCCTATATCAAGGGCAAGGGCCATACAAAAAATGATACGTTTTTTTCAAGGCACAACGGTTTCAGAAAGTGGTCACCATACAAAAGTTGTTGGTCTAATGGCATCCACTACAACAACTGTTCCACATGCCAGGTTACGCATGAGACCACTGCAAAATTGGTTCATTAGAGCCTTTAGGATGAATGTAGACCCACAAGGGGAAAAACTTTCCATACCCAGATACATCATTAGGTCTCTGTCCTGGTGGGAATGAGAGAACTTATTAAAAGGTGTCAAATTCGGTGTTTACACATGATGTGCAAATTTTTACAGATGCATCACTAGGTGGTTGGGGTGCACACTGTGGACCCCTAACAGCCAAGGGGAGATGGTCCCACAATCAAGCGGCCCAACACATTAATATTCTAGAGATGAAGGCTATTAGAAATGCACTTATTTCTTTTTCAGACGTCATTGAAAACAAATCCGTCTTGATCGCTACAGACTGTGATGACAAAATTCTACATTAACAAACGGGGGGCACAAACTCTGTGCAGAGATGCTTCCCTCATTTGGGAATGGGCAATCAGACATCATCACGTACACATTACAGCAATCCACATTGCAGGCATTTCCAACTGCAGGGGAGACACTCTCAGTAGGGACTTGACATTAGACCACAAATGGTCTATCCGTGCTTCTTCCCTGCAACCTAGATTCAACGCATGGGGGTGGCCTATAATCGACCTTTTTGCCACATCAGCAAATACAAAATGCCAAAAATTCTGTTCCAGAGCAGGGTCAGACAAGGCCTCTTTAGGAGACGCATTCCAAATAAAATGGGCAGACGGTCTGATGTATGCATTTCCCCCACTCATGCCGAGAGTGGTAAAAAAGATCATGATGGACAGGGCGACTGTCATTCTGGTCACACCCTTCTGGCCAAAGAGAACATGGTTCCCGTTCATATGGGCAATGTCTTGGGGGAATCGCATCAGGTTTCCAGAATTGACATACGTACTACACAGGGACGTACTACATCACAACCCACAATCTCTTCATCTCACAGCATCGAGAATTTAACTTTAACAGAGTGGTCTGATAGAGTGGCTGAAGTGCTACTAGCATCTAGGAAACCTTCCACAAGACGGGCGTATAATCTTAAGTGGAACAGGTTTACCGCCTGGGCTAAAGATAGGAAGGTAGAACCACAAAACTGCCCTCTACCCATTATTTTTGAATATCTTCTATCTTTGTATGTGTGTGTAAAGTGCCTTCAAGTTGCAGCCGACTTATGGCGACCCCTTTTTGGGGTTTTCATGGCAAGAGACTAACAGAGGTGGTTTGCAAGGCAGCTACATGGTCTATTCTGGTGACCTTCATAAAACACTACGCCATCAGTGTAGATTCCCTAGCAGAAGTATCTGTGGGAAAAGTAGTATTCAACACGTTATTCTGATGACAGCTCACACCCGCCTCCTTAATAGGTAAGCTTGCCATTCTCCCATGTGGGACTGCACAGAAGCCATGACAATGAAAAACAGTGTTGCACTTAACCTGCAACTGTTGTTCGTTGAGTGGTCTTCTGTAAAGGCACACATCCCTCCCTCCTTCCCCGCTGTGGTCTGTCACATGCATATGGGATCTCACTGTGGTGGCGTATGGAGAACTGAGGGAAGAGTGCTCCCCACCCCCTTGTCACGTGACCACTGGGCGGGAAAAGCCATTAGGGCTTGGTCACGGATGGGGGGAGGGGATTGCTCTAAGGGAGCAAAATTTTTCTAGAAAGCTCTTACAATCTTCTCTGTGGCTGGCCTGTGCCCGTGCAGTCCCATGTGTGCCTGCACAGAAGACCACTCAACGAACAACAGTTACATGTAAGTGTAACACTGTTTTTCTCTCCCATATTTTAGCCTTACCACACCCCTCTGAAGTGGATTAGTCTGAGCTAGTGTGAGTGGCCCAAAGTGAAGCCTCATGGCAAAGTGTGGATTTGGAGCTGGGTCTCCCAGATCCTAGTCCAGAACTCTAACCATTACTCTACACTGGCTCTGAATTGTTTCTTCTGCTTTGTTTTCCTCCTTACTTTTAACCAACAATTCCCCTTTTAATGATCTTTTAATATATTTTCCTTTTTTTGGTAGGCTTATCACTTTCCCTTACAACCATATTTGATGCCCCTCCTCCTTGCATGCCAGCTGCCCTTTTCAAACTGAATGACATTTCTTGTCCCCCCCCTCCTTATGGAATGTTGATGCTCTTTGGTTGCTCGATTAGTTTTAATAACAAAATCCCTTTACTAAGGAGAGACCTGCATGCCCTGCCACTGCTTCATTAAGGAGGCTTGCCATAACACTACTCTCCCTTTTGCTGCCTTGTCAGAGAATGTTTCGATGATTATCACATTTGATTGTCCTTGTACCAAATGTCATGATATCAAGTAGACTCAAATGCTCGGTCTCTAAGGCACCACTCACCCTGCTTATCTTTAACCCTTCAGAGACTGCAGCTTCAATTATCCAAGCCAGAAACTTGGAGATTCAAAATTCGGGTATCACTATCGCACTTTTTCAGAACCAAATAAACAGAAGCCTAAGCTCTCACCTATAGAACTGCAGGATGCAGCAGACGGTGCTCATCCACAGCCATCTATTCCCCTACTGCTCATAATGTTGGAATCACGGGTTGTGTTTCTGACAGTTTTATAGCCACTGATTCAGATTCACAAGATTCATTTTGGAGTCTTCCATCAGAATATCTGTTTCTGTAGAATTCCTCCCCCCCACATCCAATTCTAAAGATCATGTAGAGGGCCTTTCTAATGCTGGGAGCACCATGTCTTGGACACAGCATCTTATAAAATGTCCAGCTGGTTGGCTGTATCTCAGACTGGCTGCTTCAGGATATGATGCAAGAGGCTCATCCAGATTCACCATGCCCCAGCTTCTCCACTTCAGTCCCTTCTGCAGTTCCACATATTTCAGCATTTAATTGCCCACACAATCGAAAAGCATTTCTTTTCGGGCACAGAATACGATTTTTCCCTGTCTAAAAGCTTCCTACTCAAATAAGCAACTGGATGTAATTCATGGTTCTCATCCATCTGGGCAAGGAGGGCACCCAGGCCAACCTCCGAAGCATCTGATCAAATGCCCCAGTCATGATCCCCAGGCTAAGAGCCACAGGGCAAGAGCCCTTGTGCTCTCGCCCTTCTGGCGAGGAGGAGCCTTTGCAATTTAAATGCTCACAGCTTCTGCCTCTCACACACAAGCTCCAACCAGCACCAATTAAAAAAAAAACCTCTTTAGAAGGCTGCAATCAGGCTTTAAGCACCCACTTGCCCTCAGGCACAACAAATACAGTCCTCTCCTAGCAACCTCACTTAGTTAATCCTCATTTAATTTAGGCTTCTCAGCAGTTTTAGGAAAGGCAAAAGTTAACACTTACCTCTGCCAGTATTTGGGCGGCATTATTAACTAATGTTAAAGGAGAATCCATTTTTTCTTAATACAGTGGCGGTTAAGTAACTTAAAACCCAGTAATAAGTACTAGTTAGTTGGGAACCAGCCCTGACCTGGATGGCCCAGGCTAGCCTGATCTCGTCAGATCTCAGAAGCTAAGCAGGGTCAGCCCTGGTTAGTATTTGGATGGGAGACCACCAAGGAATACCAGGGTTGCTGTGCAGAGGAAGGCACTGGCAAACCACCTCTGTTAGTCTCTTGCCATGAAAACCCCAAAAGGGGTCTCCATACGTCGGCTGCGACTTTTTTTTTTATAAATTTTTATTGGTTTTTATTTATTTTTTTTTATAATAATTTTATTGGTTTTTATAATACAAATTTTCCATGATAGTAAACAACAATAAAAGCAATATGAAATTCAAAATCAAAATTCTAACTCTATGTTGTTATAATTTCTTGAATTCATAACAAAAAAAAACAAATTAGAGGAAAATTTATGACTTCCCCATCACCTCTCTCCGCCTCTTAATAAAATATTCATCCCATCGTAATTGGTCTGATCTTAACTGTTATAAATTCATTTAACTTTCATAAAACATTTTCTATTAATCTAAATGATTATAACTCTTAATATTAATTGTATCTTCTAGATCAGATTAATAAGTATAATTTTTATTGGTTTTTATAATAGAAATTTTCTATGATAACTAAGAGCATATAAACATTACAAAGAGAAAAAGAAAAATAAAGAAAATTTTTTGACTTCCCCATCACCTCTGTCCGCCTCTTAATAATTATATCCCATCGTAATATGATCTGATCATAATTATTCTTAAACTCATTTAAATTTCATATAACATACTCTATTGATATAAATGGTTATAACTCTTAATATTAATAGTATCATCTAGATCAGATTAAAAGGTATTCTTCCATTTTTCCCAGTTTTAATTCATATTCACAATATTTAATCCAAGCCTCCCATTCCCCCATAAATCGAACATTGTCTTTTTGATTTAAAATGGCTGTAAGTTTTGCCATTTCCACCAGTTCAAACATTTTCATAATCCAGTCTTTTCCCCCCGGAATATCTGCCCCTTTCCATTTTGCTGCATAAATCAGTCTTGCAGCTGTTGTAGCATAAATCAAAAAGTTTCTTTGTGTTGACAAGTCATCAGGTATCATACTTAATAGCATCATTTCTGGTATTTTGGGTATATTTTTTTGTACGATCAGTCTTAATTCATTATAAATCATTTCCCAAAAATCCTTAGCTTTGTCACAGGTCCACCACATATGGTAAAAGGAACCAATTTCCTTGTTACATTTCCAACATTTAGGGGACGTCATTTTGTAAATCCTTGCAATCTTCTTAGGTGTTAAATGCCATCTATACATCATTTTATAAATATTTTCTCGAACTGACTGCGCATTCAATCCTTTCAGGTCTTTCGACCATAATCTTTCCCATTTATTTAAAACAATGTCATGTCCCACATTTTGAGCCCAATCAATCATTGTTGGTTTAATTGTCTCCTGCTCACAGTATATTGTTAAAAGAAGATTATACATTTTAGAAATCAGTTGAGTATCATTGTCTAATAACATCTTATGAAAAAGCGATTTTTCTTTAGAGAATCCATTTTTCATATCTTGTGCGAAGACTGATTTAATCTGACAGTATTGAAGCCATTGTAAATCGTCTTTAAGTAACTGAAAGTCTTTTAGTGAGCATTTTTTCCCTTCCCAGTTAATTAGTTCCTGGTAGGTAATAAATTTATCCGGTCTAAGTGGGCGTAGTGTCAACATTTCTTGGGGTGATATCCACATCGGTGTTACTGGTTCGAAAATGTGTTTATATCTCATCCAAATACGAAATAGGGCGGACCTGATTATATGGTTACGGAATGATGCATGTATCTTGATTTTATCATACCACAAGTAGCCGTGCCATCCACTTATGTTGTTAAAACCTTCAAGATCTAACAAACGCACATTGGATAAGTTCATCCAGTCTTTTAGCCATGTTAAAGCTGCCGCTTCAGCATAAAGTTGAAAATTAGGTAGTGCTAAGCCTCCTCTAACTTTAAGATCCACCAAATATTTATAAGCAATCCTCGGTTTTTTCCCTTGCCAGATGAAATTTAATATATCTTTCCTCCAGGTATCAAAATATTTAACTTGTGATATTATGGGTAAGTTTTGGAATAGGAAGTGTATCCTTGGTAAAATGTTCATTTGGACTGTTGATATACGTCCCAATAATGACAACTTTTTGTTTGACCAAATGATCATATCAGTTTTTATTTTACTCCATAGTTTAAGATAATTATTGTTTATCAATTCTTTATTCTTCGCAGAGATCCAGATTCCCAAATATTTGACTTTGTTAGCTTTCTCCCAACCTGTATATGATGTAAATTCCTGCTGCTGTGTTTTTGGTAAATTCTTAAATATTGTCTTTGTCTTTTCTTGATTGACTTTAAATCCCGATATTCTTCCAAAATCGTCTAAAGTTTCCAGTAATATCTTCATTGATTGTGTTGGGTTTTCTAAAATTAACAGGAGGTCATCCGCGAATGCTCTCAATTTAAATTCATGTTTTTAAATTTTTAATCCGCGGATGTCCTCCATGCTTCTTAACTTACAACATAGTGATTCCAACACCAACAAAAATAATAACGGAGATAAGGGACAACCTTGCCTAGTTCCTTTCTTGATTGAACAATTATCCGACATCGATTCATTCACCAAAATTTTTGCCTGTTGGGATGTGTATATGGACGATATACCTCTCAAAAAGCGGTCTCCAAAATTTAATTTTTCCAGTATCTTTTTCATAAAATCCCAGGAGACCATATCAAAAGCTTTCTCTGCGTCTAAGAATACAAAGGCCGCCGTTTGTTGAATATTCTGGTCATAATATTCCATTGAATCTAATAAGATTCTTATATTATCTTTAATTTGCCTTCCTGGAACAAAGCCTGCTTGGTCTTCATGTACAAGGTTCTTAATAAAATGTTTCATCCTATTCGATAGGACCGAGGCATAAATCTTATAATCCACATTTAACAGCGAGATAGGTCTATAATTTGATGTTTTTTCTGGATCTCTTCCTTCCTTAGGTATCAACAATATGAATGCATGTGACCAAGTCTCTGGGGATACTCCCTTATCCAAACTTGTGTTACAAAGTAATACAAAAAAGTCTAGTAAATTATCACTAAATGTTCTATAAAATGTGCAGTAATTCCATCTGGTCCAGGTGTCTTATCCGGTTTTTGTTTCATTATCGCTTCTTGTAGTTCTTCCCTTGTAATTGGAGCATCTATCCATTCTCGTTGGGTTGTTGAAAGAATATTCATCTGTATTGAATTTAAGAACTTGTCCATTTTCTGTTTGAAGTGTTTTCTTTCTGATATAGCTTAGTATAAAATGAAACAAATTCCTTTTGTATATCCATAGTTGAGGAAACTGGTCCTTTGGCAGATTGGATTTTTGTTATAATCTTCTTTTGAAATGAGTCTTTTAATTGTGTTGCTAAAAATTTCCCAGGTTTATTAGCATGTTCAAAATATTTTTGTTTGGCAAATTTTAAGTTTTTATTCATTTCCTCCATTATTGCCAAGTTTAGTTGGTGTTTAGATACAGAAATCTTCATTTGTATTTCGTTTTTCTCTGCTTCCTGTGATGCCATAACAAGTTTTTGTTCCAAATTTTGTAGATCCCAAAGTATATTATTGGTACTTGTAGGTTATCCGGGCTGTGTAACCGTGGTCTTGGAATTTTCTTTCCTGACGTTTCGCCAGCAACTGTGGCAGGCATCTTCAGAGTAGTAACACTGAAGGACAATGTCTCTCAGTGTCAAGGGTGTAGGAAGAGTAATATATAGTCAGAAAGGGGTTGGGTTTGAGCTGAGTATTGTCCTGCAAAAGTATTGTCCTGTAAGTATCAAGATAATGTGCTAATGAGGGTATGGTATGTTAATATGGAACCATTGTATCCTGAAGTGATCTGTTAATGTGTGTAATCCAAAGCTAATCTGTATGGCTATTGTTGAATGCTGTCTTTGTCTGGAGGTTTTTCAGGGCAGGAAGCCAAGCCTTATTCATTCTTAAACTCTCCTCTTTTCTGTTAAAGTTGTGCTGATGTTTATGAATTTCAATGGCTTCTCTGTGCAATCTGACAAAATAGTTGGTAGAACTGTCCAGTCTTTCAGTGTCTTGGAATAAGACCCTGTGTCCTGTTTGTGTCAGTCCATGTTCAGCCACTGCTGATTTCTCAGGTTGGCCAAGTCTGCAGTATCTTTCATGTTCTTTTATCCTTGTTTGTATGCTGCGTTTTGTGGTCCCGATGTAAACTTCTCCACAGCTGCAAGGTATACGATATACTCCTGCAGAGGTGAGGGGGTCTCTTTTGTCTTTTGCTGATCGTAGCATTTGTTGTATTTTCTTGGTGGGTTTAAACACTGTTTGTAGGTTATGTTTTTTCAAAAGTTTCTCCATCCTATCAGTGACTCCTTTAATAAATGGCAAGAATACCTTTCCTATGGGAGACTGTTTTTCTTGAGTTTTCTGATTTTTGTTTGGTTTAATGGCCCTTCTGATTTCATTCTTGGAGTAGCCGTTTGCTAGCAGTGCGTGATTTAGATGATTAGTTTCTTCCTTGAGAAACTGTGGTTCACAGATCCGTCTTGCACGGTCCATTAATGTTTTGATTATTCCTCTTTTCTGTCGGGGGTGGTGGTTGGAGTTTTTGTGTAAGTAGCGATCTGTGTGAGTTGGTTTCCGGTAGACCTTGTGACCTAACTGAAGGTTTGATTTACGGATGGCAAGGGTATCAAGAATATATTATCGACAATATATTATTGGTAAATTGTAGTTGGTTTTTCTTCCAGGCCGTATGTTTCTGTATCATAAAACCTCTTAGAACAGCTTTAAATGCATCCCATACTATGTTCAGCGAAGTTTCCCCATTAAGATTAATTTCAAAGAAATCTTTAATTAAGTCCTGTAGTTCTTTTTGAATCTTGTTATCCTTTAAAAGTTTATCATTTAATCGCCATCTAAATGCTTGTTTATTGTTCCATTCAAATGTAACTGGGTTATGGTCAGAGAAAGTTCTTGGTACAATTTGGATTTTACATAGTTGCGTGAAAATAGATTTACTAGCCCATATCATGTCTATTCTGGAGTGTGAGTCATGTCTCGCTGAATAAAAAGTATATTCTTTAGCCGTTGTATTCATTGTTCTCCAGATGTCTTGTATTTCCAATTCTGAAGCCATGGTGAAGAAAGTTTTAGGTAAACATCCTTCGTTTTCGTCTTTTCCTTTCGATTTTTTATCCAGGATTGGGAGAATAACGCCATTGAAATCACCAATCAAAAGAATCTGATCATTTGCATACTGAGAAATCAGTTCATGTAGTTGTCCATAAAATTTAGCTTTTCCTTCATTAAGTGCATATATTCCTACTACGATCGTCTTTTGCCCCAATATTTTGGTCTTAATAATTACAATTCTCCCTTCATTGTCTTTGTACAGTAGTTCAGGACTAAGGCTAGAATGAGCATATATCACTACTCCCTTTGTTTTTGTTTTAGCCGATGCAACAAATGCTTGTCCAAGCATTTGCCTATCCAGGTATTTTTTGTGTTTTGTTGCTATATGAGTCTCTTGTAAACAAATTAGGGAGTATTTGTATTTCTGTAAATATTTGAAAATTCTAGCCCGTTTGGTTTTTTCATTCAAGCCATTCACATTCCAAGAAATTACTTTTGCCATGATGTAGTAATTATTGAAGCAAAATATTCAGTCTATAACATAGTGCCTCCTTCTGCTCCCTGTGATTCTTCTTCTTCTTCTTCTTCCTCTTCCTTTTGTTCCAGGGTTAGTCCTTTAAGTTCTGTCTTATATTTCCTCAGAAATTTTCCCACATCCGATGTAGATAAGATTGTCATTTTCATTTCTTTGTAGGTGAAAGCCAAGCCTTGTGGCATAATCCACCAATATTTGATACCATTAGCTTTCAAAACAGACACAAAAAAATTCTTTGTAATTATTCCTCTGTGAGAGTAAATGTCTTGGTATGTCCTTTAATAGTATCAGAGGAATATCTCCTGCTGAAACCGGGTTGTCATAGTGGATCTTCATGATCCTGTCCTTGATCCTAGTGTCATAAAAAACAATCATGAGATCTCTTGGTTTAGATCTTTTCATTCTAGCAGGTAATGGTATTCTGTAGACTCTATTGATGGCCTGGTTCAAGACTTGTTCTTCTATTTGAAATAAGTAAGCCAGATTGGGGACTACAGTTTCTTTGTTATCTCCCATCATATCTGGAAAATTGCACAGACGAAGGTTGGTTTCTCTAACTCTCATCTCCATCATTGCTATCTGATCTTTAGCAGCTGTCTGATTAGTTTGTATTGTTTCAATCTGCTTTTTTTGGCTTGCTAATTTTTTCTTTGTATCCTTATGTTCTTCCATCACTTTCTTAATTGATGAGTCCATTGCTTGCATATCTGTCTTCATAGTATTCATTTGGGTCTTTCCATCTTTAAGGTCTTCTGTAACCACATCCAATTTTTGATTACTAGCTTGAGATGCTTGGCCAAGATTTGTCATCATCGCAGGCAGCTGTGTCATCTGTGTGGACATCTGTTCAAACTGTTTAGTTGTTGCCTCTGTTTGTTTGGCTAACATGTCTTGCAATTTCTTATCCATGGTTGAGATTTGTGCCGTTTCTTTCAGTTTTGTATAGGCAGGGCTATGTAGTGAGCCAGAACGGGGTCGGGATCTAGACATTTACATTGAAATAAGGCTGGTAAAATACATGTCCTCAGGCAGGGCCCTCTAATTGGTAGTTGATAGAGAATGATTCAATGATCAGCTTAATTATTTTTTCGCATTGAAAAGGCCCCCTTTTAGCTTTAAAACAGCTTATTAAAGTTTTGAAATACCAGCGAGTTTTGCCGGACGCTCTAGGTCGGATCAACCAGGAAGTATTCCGGAAGTTGATTTCGCCGTGGACCTTCTACCGCCTCTTCTCGATGGCTGTTTCCTTCAGGAACTGTTTCTATGTTGCTCGAGTGCGACGTGTATCCGGTCCTACGACTTACTTCCTATTGTTGTAAGTCAGATGATAGAGAGGGTGGTATAGAGGGTCTTCCGGTCTAAGGAATCTCTTGTTGCAAACGTGGCAGGAGGACCTCTTTCCACCGGAAGAAAGAGATTCACCCTCCCCTTCCCTCAAGAATGCTTTTCATTGGTAGAGATTTTAGTCCATCTTGTAAGCGTCCTTCTAACTCTTTATTTTGGTTTAAGCTGATCAACTTGATAAGGCTCCTGCCTCCAATCCTGATGGGTTTTGTAAGTCAATCTTATCTGATTCAATTAAGGGAGGAGCAAGGGAATGTCTTCATCTACCCCCCGGTTATTCGGTAACGCCAGTAAAAAACGAAGGATTCTTGTGTACTCACTTGGGCATCTAGAGGTGAGGTTCTTATCTTAAAGTAGTCCTTATGTTGGTTATAAGGTGGTGGAGGGTAGAGCCTTAAGCCGAAGTTGCGTTTTGGCGATTTCTTTCCCTTGGTGTCCTCGCAGGACCGGCGTCCAAAACTCCGGGGGACTTAAAGAAACTCCCTCGGAGTATTTGGGAGGTCAAACTGCATTTGCGGGCTGCAGGGAGTTCCTGCTATCCGACCCACTTGCAAGGGTCGGGTTGGGGTGCATATAACACCCCAAAATTAACGCAAACTTGGATTTCCCCCAGGACAACCTGGGGAAACATAGCACTCACCCCAACGACACCACCGGAAGTCCTCCATACGTCGGCTGCGACTTGACGGCACTTTACACACACACACACACAGTTGGGAACCAAATTAAGTTGAATCAATAGTCTGAGTATAAACTCTGTTAGTTACAGCAGAAGACTGTAATCAAATAGACCTTTTGGGGATCATACATACATTAACTTGTGCTGTATGGAGAAAAGGTAGGATGTAAATGTAGTAAAAGCAATTTTTGTGTGTGTTTGCAATATTGACATATGACTGAATATGCTAAACTAAAAAAGGAATTTCAGGACTTATCATCCTGTTGTCAGAATAGTAAAATATGACTGTAATGAAGGTTATAATATGTACCTGGTACTGAGAATTCTGTGATCACTTGCAATGGTCCCAACATGGAGAGTTTTGTAAAGGTAACACTTTGTTTTATTTTGCCTTTGATAAACGTAATAATTTATAGTCCTGTGGGATGAACAGGGGGCTATAAATTGAATTAATAAAATATATTTCTCGTCAGCCTACCCTAATGATTTGAAAATTAAAAGAAATTCTAGGATAAAAAAAACTTATTTAGGAAGAAAGCTCTATGTCACTTATGTTTTCACTCATGCTAAAAAGTAACAGAAATTGTAAGTTAACCCTTGGCTCCAGGTCAGTCAGCTTTCTAATTGACGACAATCTTCAGTCAGGGGCAACTCATTCCTGAAGGGGGCGGGTAGATAGATGATGGCCGGGGTGGCACAGCTGCGCCTCCTTCTGAGAGGCTTCCTGGCTGGAAAAAGTTCCCATTTGAGAAGCAGAGGTGGTATGCCATTGCCCTCCTCTGCAGAGTCTTCCTTGTTGGTCTCTCACCCAAACACTGACCCTGCTTAGCTTTCAGGATCTGAGGAGATCAGGCTATAACATGTTGTCTTTTACCTATGGCAAATTAAGAGAGTATGTTGTTACAAATTTTGGCACAAGATATCATTCGAAATTTTAATTAATATTTTCTAGATTAGCCCTTTCTAAGCAGTAAATAATTTTTTGCTCTTATCATCCATTCAGCTCCAAAAATTGCTAGTATTTGTGTGAGTTACAGTTTGTTGTGCTGTGGAAAAGAGCAAGGACATATGTAAACCATTTGTTAAAACCAAAGAATGCTTATCTTGTATTCAGGTCATTCAGAACTCCTGGATGGTGCCTTAAGTTTTCCTTTTCTTTTTTCCTTTTTTACAGACAGCTGCCCCTTGCCACCAAATTTGAGGCATGCTAAACTTCAAGAAGAGTTTGTGGGGTTAAAGAACTTTTATGTTGGGGCGGTAGTAAAGTATGACTGCATTGGAATATATAAACATGATCCTCAAACAAAAAATTCAATTAGCTGTTGTAATACTTTGCAGTGGTCACAACCGGAAGAGTTTTGTAAAGGTAACAATGCATTTTTTGTGTGTGTTGATATACTTAATTTATGAAGCGTACATGAGGGGCATTTTTATATCCGTAAACTCAAGGGGAAAAAAGAGATGAGGAAAGAAATAACGGATCTTCAAAATAAACTAAGAAACTTAGAAAAAACCCATAAAATTACCAAAAACAAGGACATTTTAAAAGAGATAAAACAGATTTGTGGTGAAATTGACCTTATACAAACTGAGGAAATGCAAAAGAAACTAAGACTGGCATGCAAATAAGCCGGGTAAATATCTTGCATACACATTAAGAAAAGAAGCACAAAAAAGGGCCATAACAAAAGTTAATATAAATGGGAAAATAAGCCACAAAAAAGACGAAACATGACAGCAATTCTTTAAATTTTTTGACGGTCTATACAAGGATGCACTACAAAAACAAGATAACATGAATGAATATATACAGGAAAATACAATAAATAATTTATCGGAAGAAGATAAAAAGGCACTTAATCAAGAAATCACAACAGAGGAAATCAAACAAGCAATCAAAGGATTCAAAATTGGAAAATCACCCAGACCAGATGGCCTCACAGCGAAATATTATAAATATTTTATGGAGGAAATATCTTCTATGCTACAGGTAGTCATGAATGAAATACTTCAGTCAGAAAGTCTCCCAGAGTCTTGGTGTGGCTTATATAACTCTCATCCCAAAAGAAGGAAACAACCCTACAATACCATCTTCGTACAGGCCTATCTCTTTGTTAAACACGGACTACAAAATATTTACCTCGATCCTAACAGAAAGACTAAAACTGGGTATAGATAAGATGATACATGTAGACCAAACTGGTTTTGTATCCAGGAGATATATGAAGGAAAACATTAGGTTTGCCCTAAATGCAATGGAACTAGTCTGACGACGAGAAGAGAAATTTGCATTTATATTTGTTGACGCTGAGAAGGCGTTCAATAATATATCCTGGGAGTTTATGCTACGAGTTATAAGCAGCTTTAATGACAATGGGAACTTTACAAAGTGGATATCTAGTATATACACAAAGCAAAATGTGAAACTGTTAATAAATGGGAAATTAACCGGAAATATTACAATAGAGAAAGGAACGAGACAGGGATGTCCTTTTTCCCCATTGCTGTTAGAAGTGTTAGAAGTATTTGCCAACAAGATCAGGCGGAACCCAGCAATAAAGGGCTTAGTTATAGAGGAGGAAGAATTTAAGATCAAGATCTATGCCAATGATGTTCTACAGACATTATCAGAACCACAAAAACAAATTGAGCAACTAATGGAGGAAATATGATATTATGGACAACTGTCAGGATATAAAATAAATAAACAGAAAATAAAATCTTCCTGGAATACCTGACCCCTAAAGAAGAAATGGAAATCGTGAAGATATCGGGATGTAAGGTGACCAAAGACCCCATCAGCTATCTAGGAATACAAATCCCAAAAAGGAGCAGCGACCTCTTCAAGTGGAACTACAAAATGATATGGGCAAAAATAGAAAAAGATATTGAAAGATGGGCAAAACTAAATATTTAGTGGATAGGCAGGATCGCTACTATCAAAATGAACGTTCTCCCATGAATTAATTTTCTGTTTCAGGCAATTCCGATAAATATAAATGACAAAGTTCTAAATCAATGGCAACAAAAAATTAATAGATTTGTCTGGGTGGGGAAGAAACCTTGAGTCAAATTCAAGATTATGCAAGATGAGAAGATAAGAGGAGGAGTAGCACTGCCAAACATCAAACTTTATTATTATGCAGCAAATATAGTCTGGGTGACAGACTGGATACTAAATCCAGAAGCTAGGAATTTAAAAGTAGAAAATGCAGAGTCGGAATATGGACTTCACCACTTGCTTTGGGTTAAATGGCCACTAAAAAGGACGAAGCGGCAACAGCATCTGATTAGGGACAGTTTAATGAAAGTGTGGCAGAAGAACAAGCAGAGATTATGTCCTAATGCCTCATTATGGACGACACCTTTTAATGCATATGGAAGTAAAAATGAAAACAAGGAAAACGGTCATATCAGATATCATGACTGACTGAATAAAGAAGGGAAAATTAAAACATGGCAAGAGATGGCAGAAGAAAATCCCAAATTAAGCTGGTTTGCACATTACCAACTAGTCTCCAGACTTCAAAACGATTGTATGGTTGCTGGTAAAATGAGAGAAGAAGCGGAATTTGAAAAAATGATAAAAGGACCAAAGAAACATCTTTTAGGGAAAATTTATAAATTGCTCCTTAAATATGACACAGCAGAGGAACAAGTTTAAACTTGTGCAATTAAGTGGCTGCAAAATCTCGGAGAAAATATAGCTATGAAAGATTGGGAACATCTATGGCAGAAAGGACTAAAATTCACAGCCTGCCAAAGCATCAAAGAAAATTGGCACAAAATGTTTTTTCGGTGGTATATAACCCCTAATGATATTCAGCACATAAACAAAAAATCATCAGGTTTGTGTTGGAAATGCCATAAATTTTACCATTGTTGGTGGACCTACAAAAAAGTCCAATTTTTTTGGAAAAAAGTACATACAACCCTCGAAAAAATCCTGAATAATCACTTTGAATTTGACCTGAAACTTTTTCTTCTAAATATGATGCCTAAAGCAATAAGCAAAGATTTCCATGACATGGTCAAATATTTTGTCACGGTAGCCAGATTACTGCTAGCCTCCATGTGGAAGACGGATGCAGTACCTGATCAGCAAACCTGGTTGGATAGACTGGTTGACTATGCGATAATGGCCAAACTGACAGATTATATTAATGATAAGACAGCTGAACAGCACCAAAACAGTTGGGAACCATACTATAAATTCATGACCCAAAATAAATAAAAGATTAACTATACCTCTTATGGATTATTTAAGCAATAGGGTTTACTGGAAAAAAAATTCAAAGGGGAAAGAAGTGTCAATGGCTGTATCAGCATTAAGAAAGATAGAATTAAGAGGGAAAAATAAGACAGAGTATATCGGAAATGAAATATAATATTAAATATAAGTATTACATAGTGGAAAAGATATAAGCTGGAAAATGAATCAGATTTCATGGTTTTAATAACTATATATATATATATATATATATATATATATATATATATATATATATATATATATATATATATATATATATATATATATATATATATAAGATTTCTTCCCAAAGACCATTACTTTGGTCTTGGCAAACTTAATATTTAAAGCTTCTCCCTTACAAAAATTAACCAATTTATACAGCATCCTTCTTCGACTGAAACAAGGTAAGGACAGCAGCTCCATATCATCTGCATATGAGGATCAATACTTTCTGACCTCTCAAGGATGGAGAAAAGAATTTGAAACCTGATAGACTTGGGACATATCATTTAAATATAAGTTAAAAAGCAGTGGAGCCCCTGTTTGACTGCCCAAGTAATTGGAATCTCAGGGAGCCTGAAGGGCCCACCTTAATTCTAGCAAATAGAGTAGAATGAAATTTCTGAACAGGAACAAGAAGCATTTGTCCATATTTGTGCTGCTAATTTCGTCCACAGTTGATTCCTATCATCTGCCACAAACTTGGTGAGACCCTTAATACTCTGCTGAGTCAGCTGATAAAGAATCAAGCAAGCTATTCCTTTCCTAAACCCTGCTTGTTCAGGATCAATAACATGATTGGATATCTCCCAGTGCTCCAATCTGTTCAGCAAAAGTTCACTGTACAATTTGGAGGTTATGTCCAATGAACTAATTGGACTATAATTTAATTGGGGGACCAGATTCATTTGAATAAAGATTATGCAATAGATCAGTTGCAATAGAAGACTGTCATGCAGGAGCACAATTTCAGGGGATGAAGAAAGCTACTATCGGGGTGGGGGTGGGCTGGGGAACCACGGAGGTTTCTTTCCTTTAGCACAGAGGTGGGGAACCTCCGGCCCCCGGGCTGTTTCCGGCCCGCGAGATCATTTTATCCGGCCTGCGGCCCGCCTGCCCAGGGTCCCTGCCCAGCCCTCCCTGTGCACCATTCCTCCTGGCCTGTGTGCTTGCTGCGCTGCTGCCGGAGGGTCCCCAGCCAGCCCTCCCCGTGCTCCATTCCCCCAGCCCGTGCACTTGCTGTGCCGCCACCAGAGGGTCCCTGGCCAGCCCTTCTGGTGCTCCATTCCCATAGCCCATGCGCTTGCTGCACCGCCGCTGGAGGGTTCCTGGCCAGCCCTCCCTGTGCTCCACTCCCCCAGCCCATGTTCTTGCCACGCCACCTCCGGAGGGTCCCCAGCTAGCTCTCCCCGTGCTCAATTCCCCCAGCCCACGCGCTTGCTGCGCTGCCGCCGGAGGATCCCTGGCCAGCCCTCCCCATTCTCAATTCCCCCAGCCCGCGCGCTTGCTGCGCCACCACCACTGGAGGGTCCCCGGCCAGCCCTCCCTGTGCTCCATTCTTCCCAGCTGGAGCACATGCGTTTGTGTGTGTGTGCTTGTGTGAGATCCCCATGTGGCGAGTGTGTGTGTGTGTGTGCTTCCCCTGATCACATGGGTGAGTGCATGTGCGTGATCTTGGGTTGCTGTGCGGCCCAGAAAGAGAGAGTGTGTGTGTGTGTGTGTGTGAGAGAGATCCCTGTGAGGCAGGGTGTGTGTGCTTCCCTCGATTGTGACAGTGAGTGTGTGTGCATGATCCGGCCTGGATCCTGAGCTGCTGCGTGGCCAGGGGACAGAGAGAGAGAGTGTGTGTGTGAGAGAGATCCCCATGCGGGGGGGTGTCTGGGGGGCTGCTCGGCCCAGTGAGTGCAGGTGTGTGTCTGGGGGGGAATCTTCCCTCCCTCTTCCTTCTTTCCTTCTTCCTTCCTTCCTTTTCTTTCCTTCCTTCCTTTCTTTCCTTCCCTCTCTCCCTCCTCTGCATAGCCTCTGCTAGGGTTGCCAACCTCCAGGTGGTGGCTGGAGACCTGGAAACCCTAGCTTCTCCCACCCCTGCACCGGGAGATCTACGCCTCTATGCCTGGTATGGCCCCCGAATGACGTTATAAATGTGCAAATGGCCCTTGGCAGGAAAAAAGTTTCCCCACCTCTGCTTTAGCACAACTTGATTTGTATTTCACAGGATCTAAGTCATGCTGCCTGAAAAGACTGCACATTAGTGTTAATTGAGATGTGTCTACATTAAATGACATGTGTATTTTTTTAAAAAAAATTGTAAGTCAAAATGCTCATCCATTGATCATTGGGTAAGTTGAGCTCTAAACAGGACACACTGCGAAGTCAATGGGGCATATTATATTCTGTCTGCATTTTTCCTCTTTTGGTACAAGCTACCATTCCTGATTTTAAATTAATCTTTTATTAGAATAGCACTTTAAAAACAGCATCCATCCAGCAACATATGCTGGTAGGGTTTGTTTCCTTATCCTCTTCAGTTAAAAAAAAAAAGATATTGCACATGTTGCTGTGATACATACAAAAGAAAAGAGATTACTACTGTAAACAGTCATGTTTCTGACATTTAGAACTGCTGAACAGTGTCTAATTGTTTCTTTTCTTTCTTTTTATTTTTTAGAGAGCTGCCCTTTGCCACCAAATCTGATTGATAGTAAACTGAAAAAGGAGTTTCAGAGCTTACAATACTTTCCAGTTGACAGAGTAGTAACATATGACTGTAATGAAGGTTATCAACACATAAATGGTACTGACAATTCTTTAAGCTGTCGCACTACCTTGCTATGGTCACAACCTGGCAAGTTTTGTGAAGGTAACCCCTCGTTTTATTTTGCCTTTGATAAACATAATAATAATTTACAGTCCTGTAGGATGAACAGGAGGCTAGAAATCAAATTAATAAAATATATTTCTTGTCAGCCTACTTTTAATGATATGGAAATTAAAAGAAATTCTAGGATCAAAAAAACTTATATTTAGGAGGACAGCTATGCCACCTATATTTTCACCCATGCTCACAGAAATTGTAAGTTAACCCGTGGCTCTAGGTCAGTCAGCGTTCTACTTGACAGTCTTCAGTCAGGCTGCATATTCTTGAAGCGGGGATAGATAGTTGATGTCTGGGGAATGGGGCAGCTGCGCCTCCTCCTGAGAGGCCTCCTGGCTGGAAAAAAAAGTTAATTCATTTTTGAAAAAAACCCTGTGAGACTCCCCCATTGAATTTCATGGGGCTTTACCAGGTGTTTTGCAGGTGTAACATGATGCCTGCAAAATGGCACATTGCTGGGGTGAAAGGGCTCTGAAAGCTGCCTCAAGGCAGCTCTGCCCCCAGGAACTCCCCCTGGATGCCAGCGTGAGCACTTGCACCGGAAAAACGCTGCCAAGCAGGCAGCACCGGCACATGAGGCTTGCACTATCGTGTCACTCCCTAGAGCCAGCGTAAATTGCCCTACGCCAGCGTAAATGCCACTTTGGATTGCGCAAGTGGCACAGATGCCGGCACTGGTGCCACACTGGCTCCCAAGCGGTTCCCTCTCCCTTCAGGATTGCACGGTTAATCTTTATGACAGCCCACAAGCCATATAGAAGCAAAGCAAAAGCATAAATTACTTTATTACCTACTATTATATATGATAAAGATTATTGTTTGCGGCCAAATACCATTACAATCTGTGATATAAAACAATCTGTGATAGTCATAAACATTTTGATGTCACCCCATGGGTCAGTAATGATCCAGTGCTTGCACAGGGGACTACCTTTACCTTTTAAAAACGCTTACTTTTTGTAAACTTAATACTTTGTAGACCTGTTGGCTGAACAGTGGAGCTATAAATTGAACAATTAAATAAAATACATTTTTGGTCTACTTACCTGAACAATGTGGGGATGAAAAGGAATTCTGGAATCAGTAATGCTTCTGTATATGCCACATATTCACCCATTCTTCAAAAAGCAGGGAAGCTGTAAATTAAAAAAAAGAATTACATCAATGCAGTTCCTTTTATTAGGACCAACCAAATATTCCCAAAATATGGCACAAGCTTTTGAGCTCACCAGAACTCTTCCTCAGATTGGATGTTAAAATTTTAAAAAAGATAGAAGGGTAGATTTTTCAAGCCATGATGTTAAGGTCTTATCTGGAGTTTATATACTGCTTAGGTGTGCTATGCTTGTCTGTATCCTAAGCTGGCTGTTGCTTTGAGGTAGGTGTGGGGTGGGAGGAGGTCTGTCTTACTTCCAGTGAGTTATTTATATTTATGCCAGTATTTTCATCACCATAATGCTAAGCCATTGCTGGGAATGGGCATAATGGACACCTGCATTCCAAGTATTGCCCTGGTCATAGAGCCTCTTGATTGACAGGGAGTTTGAATAGAATTCTGAGAATGGCAGTTGGAGAGTTCTGGCAGTTGAGACTTGACAGTTGACAGAGTCTTGACAGTTAACAGACAAAGCTTGGAGACAGTGGTGTAAGCTGCAAGCTGTCTGGTGGAGAAGTCTCCTCTGGAGTGAAAAGGAACACATTTGTGTTTTGGATCAGGAAGGATCCATAACCAGTTATCTAAGGACATAGCTCTAAGGTTGATAGAGTAACCCCTAAGAGTTTAATGGAAAATAGCTTCAGTGAAAGGAGTGATCCCAGACCTATTTAAAGGTGAAGCTAGGGAAGTATGTTAATGTTCCTAACTCCTCCACATAAAGAACAGTTTTGTAAAAGAAGCTTAAGTTTAAGAAACAAATGAGTGACTGCCAAGAGAAATCACTCTCAGTAGAAAAAAAACCTTAAACACTTGTGTGAACCATCTCAATACAAGTGGAATTACAATATAACCACTCAAATATAACCATCTGAAGTTCCTCAATTCTGTTATGCCATTACAAACCACTTTCCTTTTATAAAGCTTTAGAGACCTGACTTTTAAATCCTCTCAAAAGAGACAAATAAAACAATATTTAAATTGTATTTCAAAAATCCTCTTGAGTGCCATATATTTATGACTTTTTAATAGAAAATAAAGGATCCATCATAACTAGTGGTAACAGTGATCTAACAAGTTCTAAGTCTCAACAGAGATAGTGAGAGTTGGTGTGTGTAAGGACAAAATTTTAAGAAATATTAAAAAAATAGGAGGTTTGTTTTACTTCCAGTGAATTATTTATATTTATGCCAGCTATTTCATTAGCATAATGTTATGCCATTGCTGGGGGTGAGATACAGGTTAAAGAGACTTAGTAAACAGTCTAAGACCTTGCCAGCTCCTCATTAGGGTTGTTCATATTGATATACCTGAACTGACAATAAATCCAAAATTAGCCATTTCGGCAATATTTGGGTTTTAGTTTTACCGAACACCAAAATCTGGGGATCTGCCCGAATCCGAATATGTGATTCCCAAAACAGCCAAATTATTATTTAGCTTTTTCAGGTTCAGCTATTTGCTTTTGCTCAGATGCTTGGCTCTGTGGCTTTCTCTCATTTTTTAATCTTTTTTAAAACTGGTTTTGATAGGGCCCCATAGTTGGGGCCATTTTGAGGTCGGGGTTGTGTAATCGGAGCCAACTTGGTCTAAACAACTGACAGTGACCTGATCTGCACTTTAAAAAACCGGGTAAGGGGGAAGCTCACTCAGTCCCGTCTGGAGGGATGTACCCTCCAACTAAATAATTGACCCCTTCTACACTTACTTATTGGGCTTTTGAAGAAGAATCCTCACCAACATGGATCACAGAATCATAGTGTTGGAAGGGACCAGGGTGATCTAGCCCAGCCCCCTACACAATGCAGGAAATTCACAACTACCTCCCCCCCACAGCCCCAGTGATCCCTTCTCTATGCCCAGAAGATGGCCAAGATGCCCTCCTTTGCATGATCTGCCTCTCATAGAATCAGCATTGCTGACTAGGGCTGTCGATTCGGTTTGGCCCAAACCGAAAAACAGCTGAATTTCCCCTGATTTGGCTGTTTTTCGGTTCGGATTGAACCAAACTCAAAAAAGGGGGGGAAATGGGGAGCTGAATTCGGCAAGTTTGGGGTGTTCCAGAATAAATTGGGCGAATTCTGGCCCTTTAAACAGATCTGCGCCTTCCAGCTGGAAGGCGCAGATCTGTTCCCCCCCTCCCGCGCGCGCCTTCAGGGAGCTTCCCTGAAGGCGCATGGGGGGATCTTTAAACAGATCTGTGCCTCCCTCGTGCGCCTTCAGAGGGCTTCTCTGGAGACGCGCGGGGTGCCCTTTAAATAGATCTGTGCCTCCCGGCCGGGGGTCCCAGGAAGAGGGGTGGGGGTCTTTAAACCCCTCTGCCCTGCCTGTGCAGACAGCGCAGAGGGGCTTGACAACCCACCACCCCTCTTCCTGGGACTCCTGGGAAGAGAGTCAGGGGGTCTTTAAACCCCTCTGCGCTGCCTGCGCAGACAGCGCAGAGGGGCTTGACAACCCACCTCCCCTCTTCCCAGGACTCCCGGGAAGAGAGGCGGGGGGGTCTTTAAACCCCTCTGCGCTGCCTGCGCAGACAGCGCAGAGGGGCTTGACAACCCCCCGCCCCTCTTCCCGGGTCTCCCGGGAAGAGAGGCGGGGGGTCTTCAAACCCCTCTGCGCTGCCTGCACAGCGCAGAGGGGCTTGACAACCCACCGCTCCTCAGGGCGGGGGTCTTTAAACCCCTCTGCCCCCCACGCCTTCAGGGGGATTCCCTGAAGGCGTGCGGGGGGCCCTTTAAACAGCTGGAAGGCGCAGATCTGTTTAAAGAGCCCTCCGCGCGCCTTCATGGAAGCCCCATGAAGGCCCGCGGGGAGGCCGAATTTTCCCCCGAACTCCGGATCTCGCCCGAATTTCGGGGATCCAAAGCAGGGGAGTTCGAACTTTCCCGATTTTTTTTCAACAGCCCTATTTCTGACAGATGGCCATCTAGCCTCTTCTTAAAAACATCCAGGGAAAGAGCGCTTACCACCTCCAAGGAGGCCTGTTCCACTGAGGAACTGCTCTGTTAGAAAATTCTTCCTAACATCTAGACTGAAACTCTTTTGATTTAATTTCAACCCGTTGGTTCTTGTCTGACCTTCTGGGGCAACAGAAAACAACTCAGCACCATCCTCTATATGACAGCCCTTCATGTACTTGAAGATGGTTATCATATTCCCTCTCAGTCTTCTCCTCTTCAGGCTAAACATATCCAGCTCCTTCAACCTTTCCTCACAGGACTTGGTCTCCAGACCCCTCACCATCTTTGTTGCCCTCCTCTGAATGTTCCAGCTTGTCTACATCTTTCTTAAATTGTGGTGCCCAAAACTGAACACAGTACTCTCAGTGAGGTCTAACCAGAGCAAAGTGATACCATCAGTTTGCATAATCTGGACACCATACTTCTGTTGATACAGCCCAGGATCCCATTTGCCTTTTTAGCTACTGCATCATACTGCTGACTCATGTTCAGTGTTTGTTCTACAAGACTCCAAAATTATTTTTGCACACACTACTGCTAAGACAAGTCTCCCGCATACTATAATTATGCATTTGATTTGTCCTACCTAAATGCAGAATTTTACATTTATCTCTGTTGAAAGGCATTTTATTGGTTTTAACCCAATTCTCCAACCTGTCAAGATCATTCTGTCTTCCACCGTATTTGCTACCCCTCCCAATTTAGTATCATCTGCAAATTTAATATGCAGTCCCTCTATTCCTTCATCCAAATCATTTATAAAGATATTGAACAACACAGGATCCAGGACAGATCCCTGAGGCACTCCACTAGTCACTCCTTTCCAAGTGGATGAGGTACCATTAACAAGTACTCTTTGGGTGCCAACCAATCTGTCAACCAATTACAGATCTACCTAACAGTAACAGTATCTAAATCACATTTTTCCAATTTGCCAACAAGAATATTATGGGGAACTAAATCAAAAGTCTTACTGAATCAAGATAAAGTATGTCTACTGCATTTCCCTGATCCAGCAAGGTAGTAACTTTCTCAAAAAAGGAGATAAGATTAGTCTGACATGACTTGTTCTTGAGAAACCCGTGCTGGCTCTAAATGCTCAAGGACTGACTGACTGATGATTTGTTCAAAAACTTTTCCTGGTATAGATGTCAAACGGATGGGTCGGTAGTTACCTGGGTCCTCTTTTTTCCCTTTCTTGAAGATGGGGACAACATTTGCCCATCTCCAGTCTTCTGGCACCTCACCTGTTCTCCAAGAATTCTAAAAAATAATGAACAGAGGATCAGAAATTACACCTGCAAGTTCTTTAAGTATCCATGGATGCAATTCATCTGGCCTTGAGGATTTTGTTTCATTTAAAGAAACTAGGTGTTTGGGCACTACCCCAATGCCAATCCTAGGCTGGAACTCCCTTCCCTCATCATGTATCTTGTTTATGGCATGTTGAGCATTGTTTCCCTCACTAGAAAAGACTGAGGAGAAGTAGGAATTGAGCAGTTCTGCCCTCTCTTCATCTCCTGTTACAATTTCACTTTCCGGTTCCTGCAATGGGCTTATCATGTCCTTGTTCTTATTTTTACTGTGTACATAGGAAAAGAACCCTTTTTTGTTGTGTTTAGCACCTCTCGCTAGCCTAAACTCATACTGAGCTTTAGCTTTCCTAAAACTCTCCCTACAAGCACTAGTTATTGGTTTATATCCCTCTTTGGTCATAAGGCCCTCCTTCCACTTCCTAAATGAGTCTTTTTTATTTCTCAAATCTTTCTCAAAATGAGCAATCTCCTTCACAAGAGCTGCCTTCGTCATGACTTCAGCTGGCTCCGATATCACTACCCCCCAAAAAAAACTTGCTTTCAATAAGAAGGTTGCTCTGAGTAGAGGCTTCGTTTCCCTGTACCGTGACCATCTCTTGAAAACAGGTATTTGATTCCTACAATAAAGGACTGTTCACAGGATGTAACTTGCCATAAAAATGTTTTCTGTGCCTTATTTTTCTTGCATTTAAGCCTTTTTCCTCAGTTTAGAAGCTAATTTGCATGGACTGTGTACCCCAGATACGAACGGAGCCAGCCTGTCAATTGGCTCTTTCTGCCAGTCCTTCGCAAAGCTGAACTTCTGAACCTGAAAACTGATGGACAACTCGGTTCACAAATGCCTGGAGGATGGGGGCGACCCCTTTGCAGGCCCATAAAATTGGCCCCCACTCCCAAAGTTCACCAAACTTCAGTGACTGTCTAAGGAGAGTCCCTTGCAGCCACGTAACAAATTTGGTGACTCTACCTCCAAAAATGCCCCCACAGGAGCTTCAAAAAATCCCCATAAACTGTAATGGACCCGAATTTTTCAGTAAACCTGGTAGTAAAGCCGAAATACCCCTTTACCGGTATGGGTATTCAGCTTATTCCAGGTTTACTGAAAAAATCAGGCCCAATAAACCCGAACCCAAAATGTACCGTTTCCCCCCCCCCCCCATAACCCTGTCTTATTAATGCCAGGGACTTCAGGTGTAGGTATGTATTGAACTTCTATAATGAAAAGGAAAGTCAGCAGTTCCTTCCTAGTGCCTGCTTGCTCTTTCTCTCTCAGTCTCCTTGTAACTTCCTGTTCGTCTTTGGTCTTCTGTGCAGTCCCACATTGGGGACTGCGCATGCGCAGGTCAGCCACCGGAACAATCTCTCATAGCTTCTATATTATGGATAGGGGGCACCACTCTCTCCACGCATGCATCAGCTTTCCCGCCCAAGTGACGCGGCGTTGGAGGGAGCCACCCCCTTTCCCTCCGTTCTTTTTCTGCTGCCTTCGGAAAAGGTTCTTCTCAGCTTCTCGGCATACGCTCTATCGTGAGTAAAAAATAAAAAATAAAATAATAATAATAAAAGCTATTATGGCGCAGGTCGTGCGCACAGTGCTTTTCAAGAAGTGCACGCAATGTGGCAACAAGATGTCGAAGACCGACGACCATGCCCTCTGCGTCATTTGTTTGGGGGAGGCCCATAAGGTGGGCTCTTGTAATATATGCTTGCAGTTTACGCCTATTGCCCGCTCTAATAGGGCTGCGCGTCTCCAGTCGGCGTTGTACCAGAAGGCATTATCTTGTTCCGATCTGCCGACCTCGTCAAAATTGGTCGCACGGGAACATGCCCCCCGTTCCGAGTCGGTCGGTTCCGGAAGATCGGAACCGACATCGGGCCCGAAGAAGAGGCGCCAGTCGTCCCCGGGGCTTAAAGAGAAGAGGGCTGCCTCGGAGCCGGTGCACAAGAAAGTGAAGGAGAAAACTAAGCACCTCAAGGCTCAGGGCGAGAAAAGACCGAAACATAAGCACTTGGATCCGAAGCCCTCGGATCCGAAGCCCTCGGATCCGATAAGCACGGAGAGGTTGTCTACCTCACCACCTCCACGCACTCTGTCTCCGATCATCGGATTCAAATCGGAATCGGAGCTTGATCTTCCTGACCTGTCTTTGGGGGATTATATGGAACCACCCACAGCCCCTGAAACCTCGGTTCCGACGCAGTTGAATCCAAGCATGCCTGGTCCTTCAATTATGAGCCATCAGTACCCTATGCCACAGCAAGGGTGGGGTCCACTGTGGCCACCTCAACCTCCGCAGTCACAGTGGCCAGCGTATCCATGTTACCCATGGTACCCTGCTCCTCAGCAACCGCCTATGTGGCCAACGCTTCCCCCGCAGCAGGGGAACCAGCCTCCTGCTCGACCTCTTAAGGATCCTCAGTTTTCCACCCATGAGACAGACACTGAATCTGAACACGGCTCGCAAACATACTATTCTGAGCTGGGATCGGAGGCTACCTCAGACCATTCCCCAGATAATACTGTGGGCACGTCTGCGTCTTCTTCTCCATCGGATGACTATAGATCCTTTGCAGAACAGATGTCAAGAATGGCTAAATCTTTGGACATCTCCATCCAGCCAACTGTTCCAAAACCTAAGGAGAAAATATTATCAGCTCTGTACTCTGATTCACCAGCAACTATTGCCTTCCCTATCCTATCTGATTTTATGGACATGGCAAAGAAGTTGTGGGAGAAACCTGCATCTATCCCCTGTACTGCGAGGAAGGTGGAGAATTTGTACAGAGTTCAGCCTACAGATTGTGAATTTCTTTTTTCACACCCGGCTCCATCATCGCTAATTGCGTCTGAAGTCCAATCTAAACAGCGACAAGGTGGTCATTCTGCACCTGTAGACAAAGACAGTTGTAGAATTAATGCTCTGAGTAGGAAAGCTTATTCGGCGGATGCCTTAGGTTTCCGAATTGCGAACTATCAAGCAGTTATGGCTGCCTATCAACTCTTTTTGTGGAAAAGGATGGGTGACTTTTTGGACTTGTTGCCTGACGAGGAGAAGTCACTTGCCAAAGTGGTCATGTCGGAAGGATCAAAATTGGCTAAGCACCAAATGAATGCTGGACGCCATGCTGCTGACTGCTCGGCCAGAAGAACGGCTGCCGCTATTTCTTTACGACGCTTTTCTTGGCTAAGATCTACTAATTTGACCCTGGATACCAAACAAAGGATTGAGGACTTACCTTTTGATGGGCAGATGCTTTTCGCTGCTTCTACTGACGAAACCTTGGAGCTGCTAAGAAAGCAAAAGCTAAATTCAAATTCAAATTCAAAAACCTTTATTGGCATAACAAATTGTACAAGGTATTCCAGAATTTGGCAAATGATAAAACATCAATATCGCAATCTGTAGCAATAGATATGAATAAAATGAGGTATGCCGGAGTACAGTGGATATAAGGTATATATAGAAAACTAGTTTCTACAAGTAACCGGAATAGCAGCTATTATATTTTTTGTTTGATTTTTATCATTAGAGCTTGCTTCAAAAACATGGCTACTATTTCTGTAGTTTCTGGATCATACCCGTTCAGTAAAAGTCTGATCAGAGAGTGGGGGGGAGAGTTCCTATCCAAAATTGATGGCATTAAAAATTTAGTACGTAGGTCCGCTAGCATTTCACATTCCAATAAAATATGATAAATGGAGTCTATCTGGTTTAAGCCACAGCTACAAATTCTCTTTTCCAAAGGGGTACCATTAAATCTCCCGAATAGAACTGCCGATGGAAAGGCATTTAGTCTAGCTAGCATAAAGGCCCTGCGGAGGGAAGGATCACTTAGAAAGTAGAAGTAATCCTGGAGGAGTCCAAAATTGGCAGAAAGACCCAATTTGGATGAAGAACAAGATAAAGGAGTTGCAGGCAAGATTGTTTGTCTTTCGTGGTCAAGTAGTCTTTGCTTAATAACTCGGAAGATGGTTTGGCTGTCCAGCATCAATAAGTTGTCTATATCTAATCCCAAGGATTGAGGACTTACCTTTTGATGGGCAGATGCTTTTCGCTGCTTCTACTGACGAAACCTTGGAGCTGCTAAGAAAGCAAAAGCAAACAGGTACATGGGTGTTACAGCCCCCCCTTCAGTGCCTTATTATAAGAATCGTTTTCCTTACAAGGATCGTTACCAACAACCTCGATTCCAGAAGCAAGGTCCCTCTACATCTTATGGGCACCAGCAACAGCAACAGCGCCCCTATCAAGCCTTTCAGCCCTCTAATAGAAGGAGGCCATATAAGAGCCGATCCACACAACATCTCTCTCAATCTCCGTAGAAGCAGGGGGTTAAACCGGCCTTCTGACTGGGGGACATGGGCGTAGGAGGGAATGTTATGTTTGGTGATCGCTTAGTTCCTTTTTTACAAGCTTGGCAAGAGATCACTACTGATTCATGGGTCATTTCCATTATCAGAAATGGTTATAGGTTAGAGTTCCTACATACCCCTCCTACCTGTCCTCCGCCGTTCAGTGTTCCCCCCCCCGTTACCTAGTTTGATGGGTTCCTTAGCTGAGCTAGTTGCCAAAGGTGCAGTGGAGACACTTTCTCCAAGTTCATTGGTTCCTGGTTTCTATTCAAGATTGTTTGCTATCCCTAAAAAAGATGGTGGGCTTAGGCCCATCTTGGATCTTCGTCAATTGAACAAATTTCTGTACGTTCAAAAGTTCTGTATGGTTACGCTGCAAAATGTGTTGAGTTTATTAAAGCCTGGTTGGTGGTACGTAGTGCTTGATCTTAAGGATGCTTATTTTCATTTATCAATTTCTCAGGAACATCGGAGGTTCCTTCGCTTTGAAGTGGGGGGCATCCTTTATCAGTACCGGGTTCTCCCTTTCGGGTTAGCTACAGCCCCTAGGGTCTTTACTAAGTGTTTAGCTGTAGTAGTGGCTTACTTACGGACCCAAGGCTGCACTGTGTTCCCATATCTCGATGACTGGTTGTTAACAGCTCCCTCCCCAGAAGAGTTGGTGAGACAAAGGGACCTGACAATGGAATTGTTACAAAAGTTGGATTTTTTGATTAATTTCCAAAAGTCAGTGTTAACTCCCTCATCTTCAGTTCAATTCGTGGGGATATTATTGGATGCCGCATCAGGTAAAGCCTTTTTGCCTGCTGACCGCAAGTCTCACGTTAAACAACTGGCAAGGGCGGCCCAAGCTATGCGCTTCTGCTCAGCTAGATTCATTCAAGTTTTGTTGGGTCAGATGTCCTCCACTACAGCAGTGATCCAGTTTGCTCGCCTCAATATGCGGCCTTTACAGAATTGGTTCGTGAGGGCATACAATCCTATCACTGAGCACCATTCTAAGAAATTATCTATACCTAGATCAGTTCTGAGGTCGCTTTCTTGGTGGAGATCTGACTCTAACCTGTCTCTGGGAGTACCATTTGGTATGTTTTCCCATTCAGTGGTGGTTACTACTGATGCCTCTAATATGGGTTGGGGAGCACATTGCCAGGGTTATTCCACACAAGGTTTATGGTCTATGTCTGAATGTTCATTTCACATAAATTTGTTGGAGCTACGAGCAATTCGTTATGCTCTCATTTCATTTACAGATGTATTACGCAGCAGAAGCGTTCTGATACAAACAGACAATACAACTGCGATGCACTACTTAAACAAGCAGGGAGGGACCATTTCAGTGTCTCTCTGTCAGGAATCAACCAGAATTTGGAAATGGGCGATCAGCAACAAGGTGTCCCTACACGCCATTCACATATCCGGGGTGAAGAACACTCTAGCCGATTCGTTAAGCAGGGAGTTTCTACCGAGACATGAATGGTCAATCAAATGGGAGTATCTCCTACCGGTGTTTCTGACTTGATGTTTTCCTGTGCTGGACTTATTCGCTACGTCAACCAATGCCAAGGGTCCCTCTTTTTGGTCCAGGGCAGGTCACGACCCATATTCGATAGGGGATGCGTTCCTAGTCCCATGGGGCGAGGGCCTCCACTATGCCTTCCCGCCACTCCCATTAATGACATGGGTTCTAGGCAAGATCTCCTGTCCCGAACTCACTGCATTTTAATTGCCCCATATTGGCCAAGACAAGTGTGGTTTTCCCTCCTTTTAGGGATGGCAGGCAACAGGGTGATCCATTTTCCTGTAGCTCCGGACCTGTTGAGTGTAGACAATGTGTTCCATCAGGACCCGCGCAAATTGCGCCTTGCGGCATGGTTGCTGAATCCTCCGGGTTAGAATTTTCTGATAAGGTCCTTACAGTTATGCTTAACAGTAGAAAGCAATCAACCAGGGCTTCTTCTTATTCTAAATGGGATCGTTTTTCTAGATGGTCATTACATACGGGTTTTGTGCCTCAATATTGCCCTTTACCCTGCTTGTTGGAATACCTTTTATCATTACATGAAGGAGGTCTTAGTGTGTCCTCTGTTAAGATGCACTTAGCTGCACTATCGGCGTTCCATGTTTGGGTGGATGGAGTTTCTGTTTTTCCCCACCATACTTCTAAAATGTTCATGAAGGGTTTGGCTAGGTTATATCCCACTGTTCATAAACCCATTTCACAGTGGTCGTTATCACTGGTTCTATCCCAGTTAATGTTACCGCCTTTTGAACCTTTGCATAGAGCCTCTTTAGCTCACCTGTCATATAAGGTGTGTTTGCTGGTAACTGTGACATCAGCCAGAAGAGTGGGGGAGTTGGCTGCATTATGTTCTGTGTCCCCCTTTTTGCAGTTTTTTCCCAATAAAGTAGTGTTGAAGCCTAGTCTTAAGTTTTTGCCTAAAGTTGTATCCAAGTTTCATCTGTCACAAGCAGTTTCCTTGCCTGTTTTCTTTCCCAATCCCCACACTGGAGCGGAAAGAGCACTTCACTCATTAGACTTGAAGAGAGCATTACTTTATTATTTACAAAGAACAGCTCATATAAGAAAATGTACTTCTCTGTTTATTTGTTTTGCTGGATCCAGGTTGGGTCTCGCCTTATCCTCTCAGTCTATTTCTAGATGGATTGTTCATACCATCAGGTTTTGCTATGCACAAGCTGGTGTCCGTTGCCCGGATTCTCTGTGAGCTCATTCTACAAGGGCTCATTCCACTTCTGCTGCGCTGCGTCGGGGAGTTCCGTTGTTGGACATCTGTAGAGCGGCGACTTGGTCCTCTCCAGATACCTTCATACATCACTATGCAGTTGATACAGCATCTAGACAGGACACAGAAGTTGGGAGAGCAGTCTTACATTCATTGTTTGACTAAGAGCTCTGTGCCCACCTCCAAGGTGAGTAGCTACTTAATCTCCCAATGTGGGACTGCACAGAAGACCGAAGACGAAAACAGAGTTGCACTTACCTGTAACTTCTGTTCGTCGAGTTGTCTTCTGTGCAGGCACACATCCCTCCCTCCTGCCCCGCTATGAGCTCTTTATGGTGTTGTGTGTTTCTTTTTACAGTTTGATAGTGGCTGGCAGACTAAAGAACTGAGGGAAAGGGGGCGGCTCCCTCCAACGCCGCGTCGCTTGGGCGGGAAAGCTGACGCATGCATGGAGAGAGCGGCGCCCCCTATCCATAATATAGAAGCTATGAGAGATCGTTCCGGTGGCTGGCCTGCGCATGCGCAGTCCCCAATGTGTGCCTGCTCAGAAGACAACTCGACGAACAGAAGTTACAGGTAAGTGCAACTCTGTTTTTCCTGTTAGTTGCTCCTCCCCTGTTCCAACTCCCCAATCAAGACTAGATTTCACTACAAACCCTACTCCTCATATGTCTCTGGTGTGACCCATCTGTTCACAGGCACCTGAATTACACCACTGTGGTCAGCATATCTGCAGATATTCCACTGTATCTTCAAGCTGTGTTAAGCATACCGCGGAGTTACACTGTCATAAGACTTGTTTGTCCTGAGCACTTAAGGGCTGAAGTTTATGATTACACCCTGAATTATTTTGTGGTTTGAGTGATTATTTATTGTGGATTGATACTATCATTAATGTTGCTGTGACCAAGAATCTGCCAGGATGAAAAGCAGACTATAAATGTCTTTAATAAATTAATAATAGTAATTTTAGTGTTGATTGTGGTATCTGCAGTTGTCACTGTATAGGACTAAGCAAGAAGGTATCGAATTTGTTGCCTTGTTTCATGCATATCTGGACTGATAAGCAGTGCTACTGATGTTATAAACCTTTCTAGACAGTCCCATATGTGGTATAATTGTAAACAACATTTGCAATGTTCTTTACTGTTTACAATTTATATATATTTAAAAAATATTCTTTTCCACTTTCAGAGGTGGAGTGTGATGATGCTATAATTGAACATGGAGTTAAATTAACTGGATTTAAAAACAAACATAATTATGGCAACAATATTGCATTCGAGTGTAACATTGGATACTTCATGGTTGGAAGTTACTTGATTCATTGTGGAGATAACAGTATGTGGAAACCTGAAGTACCATCTTGTGAAAAGAGTGAGAATGAAAGCACTAATAATTTACATTTTTTTTTATTTTTCAAGTAATGTTGATCAAAAATTACCATCCCTCACAAGTAACACCTTCTTAGATAAAATAACTCTTTATAAAGAGTGAAGCAGGGAAAATGCAAAGCCGCAAACTGAAGTCTAAATATTGAGATTTATTTTTGTCTTCCTACTGTAATGATCAGAGTGATCATAGAGCCAGAATGCAGAATGAGAGGCAGCTTAAAATCAGAGATCAATATATCTAATTCTCAACATGGCCCTACCTGTGGATACTTGCATCTGGTGGTTGTAGTCGTGAACAGACAAGGCAGATATTTCTAATAACCTGAAAAACACCCCAGGTTTCCAGGAAAATTTGAATTAAAAAAATACATTGGGTTTTTGTTTTGTTTTTGGCCATCAAGTCCCAGCTGACTTATGGTGACCCTAAAAGGTTTTCAAGGCAAGAGATGTTCAGAGATGGTTTGCCATTGCTTGCCTCAGCATTATGACCATTTTATTTTTGGGAGGTCTTCCATTTGAATACTAGACAGGGTAAGGGCTGAGAGTCCTCCAAGTTCCTGGCAACTTCATATCAGGCACCCTGGGAAACTAGATTTCAGGGTGCTTATCAGTCTTGCCTGCTTATGTCTGTAATCATCATCTGTATACGCAAAGTATGTATAAGCCACCAAAATCCATATTATGAGTACACACAACATGAATTTTGGAAGCCTCCTGATTCCCAGCTGTTGTTTTGAAAGAGCACAGAAATTACTAGCCTGCAGATAGTTTGGTTAGCCCAGCTGTCCACAAAGTTCTTTGTTATTCCTTTGTGTTTGAAAGAAGGGGGAGGGGAAACTTTGGCCATTAACGCATGGCTGCTTTGTCCCTTCATTCTCCTAGGAATGTAGCGAATTGGCGAGGTCTACATGTTCGTGCTTCACCCAAGTGCGTGTTGACCCCTCCCCCTTTTGCTACATCCCCGGGTGTTCCCAATCCTCTGTTGTCACACTTTAAATGGAAGGCCCGCAACAGAGGAAGGAGTACGCCCGTGCATGCTCAGCACCCAGGTTGAGTCCCCCACTTGGAGATTTCAGGGGCAGACAGCGGCAGTGGCGGCTCCTTTTCCTGCCGAAGCTACTGCCTGGCCCTGGTGGGGGCAGCAGCAGCGGCACCTTTTCCTCCCCCCACCCTGCTCCTCTCTCCCCCCCCCCTCTGAAAGCATGCAGCAGCGGGCTCCTTTCTCCAGCCACCACAGCCTCCACTTGCCTCCGGCTTCCCCTCGCCTCCACCCAGGAAGGGGAGTGCAGAGCAGCAGTGGCTCCTTACCTCGGCTGCCACAACCTCCACTTGCCACCGGCTTCCCCTTGCCTTGATCCAGTGGGTGGAGGCGGTGGCTGAAAGTGTGCCACCAAAATCCATATTATGAGTACACACAACATGAATTTTGGAGGCCTCCTGATTCCCAGCTGTTGTTTTGAAAGAGCACAGAAATTACTAGCCTGCAGATAGTTTGGTTAGCCCAGCTGTCCACAAAGTTCTTTGTTATTCCTTTGTGTTTGAAAGAAGGGGGAGGGGAAACTTTGGCCATTAACGCATGGCTGCTTTGTCCCTCCATTCTCCTAGGAATGTAGGAGAACGCCGCACCTCCGTCTCTGACGGTGAGGCTCCATGCAGCAGGCTCCTGTAAGGTGGACTCGTGCTGACGGGAAGTGTGTGTGTGTGTGGGGGGAAGAGTGCGCCTGGTCGGGGAGGTCAAAGGAGCTGCTGCTGCCGCTGTTGGCAAGCCAATCACTGCCGCTTCCTCTTGCCTCCGGCTTCCCCCTCACCTTCACCGGAGGAAGGCAGAGTGATGGCAGCTCCTTTGTGCCTCTGCCTGCTTTTCTCTCTCCATGCAGGCGCGCCTTATCTCTCCATGCATTCAATTTTATGAACACGTGACCGAAAGGCGCTACAGAGGAGGGAGAATATTTTTAATGCCCATGCATTAACAGCCCAAGTTTATTGTCTTGGGGGTTTGTCTTACTTGCCAGATATGTTCATTCAAGCGGCTGTTTACAATCCTGCCCAAATTTATTTACAGAACACAATTAGGATCCCCGTGGCACAGAGTGTTAAGCTGCAGTACTGCAGTCAAAAGCTCTGCTCACAACCTGAGTTCGATCCCAACGGAAGTTGGTTTCAGGTAGCCGGCTCAAGGTTGACTCAGCCTTCCATCCTTCCGAGGTCGGTGAAATGAGTACCCACCTTGCTGGGGGTAAAGGGAAGATGACTGGGGAAGGCACTGGCAAACCACCCAGCAAAACAAAAGTTGGCCTAGAAAACGTCGGGCTGTGACGTCACCCCATGGGTCAGGAATGACCCGGTGCTTGCACAGGGGATCTTTACCTTTTACCTTTACAGAACACAATTAAGCATCAAAAGGTATTGAGGAAGCAACTTCATTTTCTCTGATTACCATGAAAGGTTTACATGCCATCAATAAAGTGCCTGTGGTACCCTCTAGATGTTGTATAAAGCCAGATACAGGTCATTAAAGTCATGTCTTTTATATAAATCATTGTCTGTATTTACTATTTTTATTACATATGTGCTTTTTTGTCTGTGTGTTTTGTTACAGTTAATCCCAAATTCTGTGGTGCCCCTTTAGTTCCAAGTGGGAGTGTGCATCCATTGCAACCTCAATATGAACTTGGAACACGTGTTGTTATACAGTGCAAGCCACAGTATTCTTTTCCTGATGAAACCATGGAGATGAGTACAGTATGTCATGGCCACAACTTGTGGAAACCTCCTGCAAAGCCTTGTATGTGTAGGTATACGTTCAGCTCTGAAATATTCATCTATTATTTCTAGTGCCATAGCTGAGTCAGATGCTATTTCCACATTGCCTAAGCCAAGAGAGTCAAACATGAGGCCCGTGGCCGGATCTTGCCCCTTGAAAGCTTTTATCTGGCCTGCAAGCCAGCCACGGCAGCCAACCCCCCAACCCCCCCCCCTCTTGATCTGGGCTGGTGAGGCATGGCCTGGCCCGACCAAGTGACGTTTATGTCATATCCGGCCCTCATAACAATTGAGATCAGTACCCCTGGTCTAAACATTGTCTAAATGTTAATGTGTATTTCATAAAGCGATGAATTGGGTATAGTCAATTATACAGTAATTTGTTTCCCCCCAATTTCCTCCTTGTAGGTCTTGCCATGAAAACCCCCCAAAAAGGGGTTGCCATAAGTTGGCTGCACACACACACAGGTCATGTTCTCCATAGCCCTCCTTTCTCCCTGCTACCTTGGCTGCACTGTTTTTGACAAAAATAATACAGAAGTGGCTCTACAACTTTTTCCACTTGCGACATTGTTAATTGCACATTATTAAACAATGTCCTCAAAGTGTAGCCACTTACTACTTACAGTTTTGCTTTTGAACACAAAAAAGCAACCTGGTCTACAAAATAACTGCAAAACTATAATGATTTTTATATTTGGGATACTTTTTAGATGCCAACTCATTAAAAGGGGTTTAAAAATACCCTAGGTGTTTTCCCCTAGGAAACACTGCTCCAGAGAAGCTTTCTGAAATTCTGAGGAGAGTTACAGCTTGTCTTGGTACCATGATGTTCCCCTCTGATAACCTGGAGAACATTTAACTCACCACAGAGAGAGATGTTCTTAGGAGAGCAAAATATTTTTGTTTTATTTAAAAATGACTCAAGGTCAGCATAAAAATGAACTTAATTTTTTTCTTGTAAAGAACATCCAACATGAAAGCTACTGAGATGACATTCTAAACTTTCAAACTGTCCCCTGCTAATTGGCAGGAAGTTTGTAAGTAGAATGCTTAGGAACTACTTTTTGGCAGGGCTTCGGCCATGTGTGCTGTTGTTGTGAGGGGTGGGGAATGACTTGAATACTTGTTGGCATTTAAGGGTCATTAGAAGCTATGAACGCCCTGACCTGGATGGGCCAGGCTAGCCTGATCTCGTCAGACCTCAGAAGCTAAGCAGGGTCAGCCCTGGTTAGTATTTGGATGGGAGACCACCAAGGAATACCATGGTTGCTGTGCAGAGGAAGGCACTGGCAAACCACCTCAGTCGCTTGCCATGAAAACCCCATAAGGGGTTGCCATAAGTCGGCTGCAACTTGATGGCACTTTACACACAGAGAGAAGCTATGAATACTTTCTAAGTACAGTTTGCAACAACTGAAACACCTCAATGTTCAAACAGTTTAATGTATTCTGTAATTAGGGGTTGTATTGACTAATGGGAGATTGAAATGACCCTTTCATTTATAATGGCAATCTAAACTGCTGTGTGCAGACTTAATTGCCTATTTTTTTGCCTAGCACTGTTGCCTCAGAAACATGGCAAGGGGGGGATTTGTAGGATGCCTGCCCTTTTAATCAAGCCAAACCTTCCTACCCCAACAGGCATGAATGTAGAGGAGCATACCTTACCCATATTAAAAGGCATCTAATGATATCTCTACAGGTAGTAGAAATGAGTGCTTTTGCTGTGGCCTGTATAATGGCACAGGAGCAAAATGTGAATTTCTACAAGTGACGACCCGCAAGGAACTTGAGAGAAGGGAGCATCCCATCCCCCTTGCCTTTGCTTCCTCCCCCCTCCCTTCCCTGACACTCTTCCCTTCTGTCTCTCTTTGCATGGGTGGTATTGGGGGGGTGTCCCAATCCATTCTTTTATCTTGATTCCCCCCCCCAGGAGGCCTCTCTCTTTTAGCAGTCCATTTATCTTGATTCCCCTGCTCCCTATCCATTCCTTTTTCAACGCCTCCTCATTCTCTTGTTTGCCAACCTGCAAAGTGGCAAAATCAACTGCTCATATATGTGCCTTCTCCGTTGTGGTCCCCACCTTATGGACTGGCCTGCCTGAGGAGGTCAGGAAGGCTCACACTCTCCTGGGTGGCAGTGGGCACCATGTTGGTGAACTTGTTGTAGACGATAAGGCCAAGAAAGCTGCAGAAAGCCTTTCCTTTTAGAAAGTAAAAAAATACCAGGCTGTTTTTATCTAGATGAAGCTTTTTGTCTACTTTTAGGTTTGGGCCACTCAAATTCTGTATGTTACGTTCCAAGATTTACTTAATGTTACGATGAAGAATGTTGCAAATGAAGTTGCTGTTTTTCTCAAAGTTATAATAGTTGATTATAATCAAGTACAAAAGCTTTTGGGAAATTAATCTTGTTTCTTTGTTGGTTTACTACTGCTTTTTAAAACAGTTCATTTTGCTTGTAGTTAGAACTTCACCAGACACTTCTGTATTGACTATCTATAATGGAAGAATAATCCATGGGAAGAAAAAAATATATAAACCTGGAGATAATGTTACCATTAAATGTCACCCTGGCTATTGGCTGAAAGGGCCATCTGTGGTTCGATACATTGGCGGGAAAAAATGGAGTCCATCAAGTCCATATTGTTTTTTAAGTACGTATAAGGTTTCTGAATATGTTGCTGTGACTTTTGACAGGAAGAATTCTTCAGTCTTTTACTGTCCTTATTTTTTAAAATATTATATACAAATGGGAATCCACAAGGAATTGCAAGAAGGGGAAAGAATTTGGAGATACCAACCCACCTCTCAAAATCTCTCCCTCCAGGATGCTTTAAATTATTCGGGGCATGAGCAGGCTGATTTCCCCCAATCCATACACACATTTATTCCTTTAACTGACACACTCATCTTTAACCAAGTCTCTTTCAAATGAGCATATTTAATCCTCCTCAGGTTATTTTCTTTTAGTTGATTGAGAAACATAATTTTTTCTTTGGTTCTTGAAGGTTATCCGGGCTGTGTAACCGTGGTCTTGGAATTTTCTTTCCTGACATTTCGCCAGCAGCTGTGTGTAGGAAGAGTCAGAGGGGCTCTGACTCTTCCTACACACTTGACACTGAGAGACACTGTCCTTCAGTGTTACTACTCTGAAGATGCCTGCCACAGCTGCTGGCGAAACGTCAGGAAAGAAAATTCCAAGACCACGGTTACACAGCCCGGATAACCTACAAGAACCAATGAACTCTGACCGTGAAAGCCTTCGACAATAATTTTTTCTCTTGCATACCTGGGGCATCTTCTGTGTATGCATAAAGCTTGATCTTGGTGGCCCCATATTGCTGTTTTTAATACTGCCATGGGGTCCAAACACTTACTATTAGATGAAGAACCATGGGAGGATATGCCTTCCTAATTTTTCCATCTGTGCAGCTGAAGCTCTCTTACCGTAGCATAAGCTCCCCCCAATTTGCAATTGCTGACTTCTAAATAAACAGTAACAAGATCAGGATTCAATGCTGTCTGGCAGCTTGTTTAGCCTCCACGTAAAACTGAAGGGAAGAAGTGGGCTGAAGATCTACTCCCAATGCTTCATGGAGCAACACTTGCTTCTTTAAATCTTACCGTGTGAGGGGTGCTGGTTACCCTGGATCTTTAATTGGTTCTGCTTGCATCTCCTGCTGCATCTTCTTTGCTTCAAGTCCAGATTAGAGGGATGAGGGCAGTCATGTTCTTTCATGAACTATTTCTCCTTAGAAATGTCAGCAAATAAATATCACTGGAAAAACTGCTCCCTCCCTTCTGTCTTGAATTCTCCTGTCACAGCCTTTCTTACATTTCTGGCTCATCCATGCCTGGTATTTGTATACAGGACAGTTTGGATGAGCAGAGGCAAGCAATGGCAAACCACCTCTGAATGTCTCAGGCCCTGATAGATTCTCAACATGAATCTGTCAAAAGAGAAGACTGCAGTCTTCCATACAGGAGTAATGTCTGCAGGGAAAGCTGAGCCTTCTTTGCATACCCCTCACACTTTTTCACGTCTCACATGTTTTCTGGGGTTAGGAAAAGAAATTGTAAGTAAAATTTCAAATGGTTGGCTCAAATTGAGGCAGCATTCTTCAGAATACTGTTGAGGAGCAAAACTTGTTCATTAGCTGCCGTGATACAGCTAATAGTTTATTTCTCATGTAGCTGCCAGTATTCATGAGTAACTTGCCTGTCTATACACAGAAAAAGAAGATTTTCTGATAAACTTACTTAAAAGAATCCTTTCCCTCTCTTCTAGATTTTTTCTTCATACTACTTATAGCTGGTAAGTAAATTTCTTGAGAATGACAGAAAAAACAAGATGTATTCATAAATTATCACGTACAAGCTGAGTGTTGATTTAACTTCACATTTTTTTCCACAAAGGCAAACTGCACTAGGATCATAATTTTCCTTGCAAAATTAAGCACTACTAACCACCCCCCCCAGTTTGAGATTTAAGCACATGCTTAATAACTACTGAAACTGATAGACTTTAATATTGCTTTAAGTGGCTGAATCATGCTCTTAAGGGATATATTTTGTCAGGGGTTGTTTCGTTTTTCTTATTGATTGTGTAACTCTCTTGAGTCTTAAAAGCTTTGTAAAAATTATGATGTGTAAGACAATTATTGTATTTATATGAAAGCCAATTCCATCAGTTCTGCTCACTCACATCGCACCATGGGCATCAAGCATGACAGAAGTGAACCTCTCCTCTCTCACTACCAGTACATCCCTGCATCAACACACTTGATGACACAGAGAACACTCTGATATTGACCGCCTGTGTCGGCTATAGTCTTTCTTCCAAATAACATTATTATTCAACATGCCATTAAGTGCTATAAAAGCTTTGCTGTACAGCCACCTTAAATAAATGCATCCAAGCTAAAACACTGCCACCACTGGAACAGTCCTGAATACTTTTTTACCCCCTCAGTGAAGGAAAGAGTGGGTGGAGACTGAGGGGGGAAAGGTATGAACTGTAATGGATTCAGAAGTGCAAATAAATGTTATATTTATTTTAGGATTGACGGATTTAGGGTAATTGGCATAGTACTATTATTTATTTATCAGTCACTCTGAAGAGTTTGCCATGGGTGCTATTTCAAATGGCTCCCCACAGAAAAAAACGAGGTGGATTCCCTGATTAAAAATCTCATCACCCTCAATAATACCGAAGTGAGTTAGCGACCGCACCAAACAGCAGTTCACTGCATTTAATTGTAATGTGGCAGAACATTCTGAAGAACTTTGACCAAACTGATGTTTTTAATCATGTGTCAGTTTTCTTGACTTCAAAGATTTTTTAAAATTTGGATAATGTGTTTCTTTCCTTTTAAGCACTCGTATTTTTTATATTGCTGGTGTTAGCCAAAAGATTTAATCAGATATATTCACAAGAAAGGTAAGAGCTCTTTTATTACCATACTTCCACTTTCTGTGTTGCATTTCTCAAGATTCATTTATGTATTAACTACAGAGAACTAATTTCTGAGTTAAAAAAGAAGAGTGCACTAGTATCATTTGCAGTGTTTTGCAACTGCAAGTACACTGATTATGTAACTCAGGTGTCCAAAGTATGGTCTTATGGCCCCTTTTCATGGGCCCACAAGGAGATAATAAAGCCCATCCTCTAATAGCCCATTCCTGAGCCTGGGCCGAATCGCATTAAGAGGCGGAGTGGCACCTACGCTGGACTCCGTGCTACTTGCGCCAGGAAAACTGGCATGGCCACTGGCGTGGGGCCATTTATGCTGGCCCCCTTGGACCATGGTGGCATCCTGGGAGGCGTTCCGAGTGGCGGAGCTGCCTTTAGGCAGCTTCCAAACCCCTTTCACCCTGGGAATGCCTCCTGGGATGCCGGTGGTGCAGGCCTGCTTTCCCCTATGGAGGAAAAAACCTATTCCCCTATTTTTATATTGGAAAAAAGGCTTCCCCCCCAATCCCAACCGCCACAGTTTGCCCCCCTCCCCCAGAATGGGCTGTTAAGCAGCTCTGAGGTAGGTCTTTCAGCGGGCACTGAATAGCCCTGCAGGAGGAGCAGGGCAGCAGCTGCTCTGGAGGCAGTGCTGAGACTGCCAGCTCAGCCTCTTGTGCAGGCTTCCAGCTTCATAGGGCTTTTGGCGTGCATGAGGCAGCTGATGGAGCAGCTCCCAGGCATGCCAAAAGCCCTATGATGCAGGGATGGAACCCTCTTTAAGAGGACTGCAAGGTGCAGCAGGTGCAAGGAGAGAACAAGCAGACCAGCAGACAAGAAAAAGGGAATCCCATTTATGCTGGACAAATTCTGTACCACTGGATACAGGTATAGCAGAATACCCTAGATTGTGCACCTTTAGACTTGTTGGGGTAGTTTTTAGAAGCATTGTCATACTAAATATTGAGGCAATGGTTCTTCTAAAATGGGATAGACCCTACTCCTGTGCAGGTCTACCAAATTATTTCTTTCAATGTTGCCCTCACACCAAAAAGTCTGGACTTCTCTACTGTAACTAGTACATGGCAGCCAGTCTACTGGAATACCACGTGAGTGTTCTTTCGCCATGAACAAAAGGATGAAATATCTACAAACTGTCATGGAACTTAAGTGTTTATATCTTAAAAGAACTTAGAGAAGCATTTTAGTCTGTCAGAAATACTTGAGATAGTGCTGCTCATAAATAGGGTCCAAATTTAGGAAACATTGATTTTGATGAACATCGTTTGGCATTTGTTCTTTTCTTAAACAGAGAATCTACTCCATGGACATGAACCAGAAGACAGTCTTTTGCATTCTCTATGTACATAATATGATAAGAAGTCAAGAATCAGGTCGGGGAGGAGGGGAGTCCTCAAAGTCTAGCAACTGTTTCCAGCAACAGCCAACTTGCTAGCAGGGCATGATTAGGGATGTGGGATTGGGATATGAGAAATAAGTTATAAAACTAAGCTGGATTCCTTAATATCAGAATTAAAGCTGGTTGTATTAGGAAATCTATCATGTACTAGCTTCCGTCGGTTTCAGTGAGAAACATGTTTCTGACTGTAACTGCCATCTACCCAACTGGAATGAAGTTCTCAGAGGTTGTACCCAACTTTCTTGGCCCCCCCAAGACCCATGTCTTTTGCACCCTGAGATTCTCTGGCCTTCCAAAGTCAGAGGCATAGACGAATACATCCATTGGATATCAAGACAGGCCATATTTCTCCAGGAGAAAGTAGATTGATTGTCAGAATACTCCAGGGGAACATTCATGAAGGATCTTTTGTTTGACCCTCCAAAGATTCTCAAACCCATGGCCCTGAACAATGACCCAGGTTTGTCAGGCAATAACCAAAGCTCTCAGAGTCTCCCTCACAATTAAACACCCCTAGTAATGCTGTCATAAGCCCAAGAAAGGCCATCATCCCATCCCTGGCAATTACTAATGGAAGTAAGTCATGCCTGCCACCCATCCTAAATCAATGATCTGCAAGTGGATCCCATTACAACACCCTGGTACTCTTTTGTGCTGTCCGTTTACAATAGAAGGTTTGAACTGCCCTATGACAGTTTGAGACCTTTGCACCAATAGGGTCTCAGATCCTAAAGTTGCGCCAATCATAGTGCAACCAAAATCCTGCACTTCCAGCGCAATGCCATTCCAGATCCTAATTATGCGTCAAATTCAGGCAATAGCAACACTTTCATATTTGTGGTCAGGTAAATTCAGAAGAAGGTCAGGTGAAGTAGCTGGCTCTGCTCATGAGCCTTCGTCCTCTGCTGAAATCACAGGATCCCCTCCTCCGCAAATCTGTAGAATGTTTTGGTTGCAGACCTTATTGCACCACCATGAACAAAAAAAAATACTGGCTTCAAAACAATATTTTTTTCTTTTTTCCATTCTACTTCCCTTCCTGAATGTAACCCTCCATGTTTTCCTACTCTTTCCCCAGCTTCTCCATTCCTTGTCTTTCCATCAGCCAGCCTTCCCATAGCATTTCCCACTTAGCTAGGAATTCCTACTTCCTATCTAAAAACCTTCCCCATTTATCCCAGCATACCTTTTAGTCCTTTTTGGAAAACCCCTCACCCAACTCTTTTCTTCGTGGTACCTCTGGAAAAGTCACATGAGAGGAGCACAGTTTGGACTAAAAGGCCGTTTTTGCATGGTCAATTTTGATGCTCGCTCAAAGCTCTTTTTAAAAATGCAACTTTAAAAATGCCTTTTCACGGTCCTATCCAAAAGGAGAAGTTCCACTCCCCCCACTCGCCTGCTCCATTGTTCCTGTTTCCATAGCCATTAGCATATGCATAACTAACGTGCCTCTGTTTTGCATTGTTCCTTGAGGGAGATTCTTTGCGGCAAACGCCAAAGGTTGCGTTAAATGGGCTCTTTTGTAATGTGAAGCAGGTATGCCCTGGCTTCACAGTCACTTCCGGAATGAAGGTTCAGCATGCAAAATTCAAAAAAAATATGCGGGGCAATTCAACCTGGAACACGCTGCTAATTACCATCCAAAAATCCCCAAAGTGACTTCAGTTGGGTATCTAGCTTAAAGCAGGAGTCCCCAACATTGTACCCAATGGCGCCTGCCAAGTATTTTTAGAAAGTGGTTGGGCCAGGTCGGGCTTTCCTCCAGCAGGACTTCTGATTGGCCACTGGATATTTCGTTGACTGTGCAGGTTTAAAAAAAAATGCTTTGGCACTAGCTGTCATGATAGCACAAGAATCTTCAGTGTGTAAGCTGAAGTAAAGCTGTATGCAAGACAATATTTTAAAACATATTCATTTTCAAAGGCATCCTGTTAAACAGAGCTTCTGCCTGAAATGTTGAAGAATTATTATTAGAGTTAGCATGACCTCATTCCCTGGCATTGTGGGGTTGGCTCCACCTCTTATGGCAGCCATTTTGTGGTTGCATCCACCACCCTGAATCTGAACTCTGAAGGTGCTCGCAGGATCAAAAATGTTGGGGACCCTTGGCTTAAAATAATGCAGCTGAACACTAGGATCGCAGTGAAATGAATGGTTTTTATTGGATTGTCACATGTAAATGGCGGTGCCCAGGTAAATCCAGGTGCATAAGAAGATAATGTCAAGCTCTCCATTTATGTAGCTGGTTCTGTTACCATTTAATAGTTCAGTCTTTCTGTCTTGTACTACTGTCTTGCTCCCTTTTTTTCTATTCTGTACCTTAGACAGGGCAATAAAGTTACTTGGTGCTTATGTATCTGCCTCCCTTCCATCTTTCCTTCCCTGGCAGATTTCTGTAAAATAGAACCAATCCCTCTTTATGATGGAACTTGTGTTCTAGTTCTTCACGTGTAGAGAGTCTCTTCATGTGAAAGCACTGACACAGGGAAAGTTTTGGGTAGCAACATCTAACGAGCCATCCCTCTCAAATGGCAGTCAGATGAATAGCAACTGATCAACCAGAGGGGCTTTTACCCATGTAGCTTCTGTTATTAATATGATATGGTTGTATACCATTGAATTAGCTACCTATTATTCTTGAGTTAAAGAAAATGCATTATGAAAAATGTTCAAATTCAAGACTTTAGCTCCCATAGCACTGGAAATAAGCTCCATTGTACTCAGTTATGTTGCTTGCTTCCTGGAGAAAGTCTCCCTGTCTTCAGGTATAAATGTGTCACCATACAGGACCGGAGTCATATGAAATATTTACTATGTGAAACAAATGTTAAATTCAATGCTAACCTTGGGCGATTACAGACTATTGCAGTTGTTCTTAGTTGGTAATCCAGTGTGACCCTCTCCATGCACACAAACCAGTACACAACATGACTGAATACCCCTCACTCTTCCCCCAAAAGTTAAAATATAGAATCAGTACTCTAGAGAAGGCAACTTCATTTATTTAAGTATTTTTATGACATACATGTACCATGCATGGATCTCAGGTATACATTCAGTAAGACCTTTGAGCCTAAAAGCCACAGTTAACTCCTTAACTTTGGGTTTACTTTCACTTTGCTGTGTGCCACTTTTTTAGGGGTCTGGGGAAGAAATCTGGAAGTGTGTCCTCAGTACAGGATATATAAAACAACTCACCCCACTTTCAGAAGCCACTGCAAGTAGGGAGAACTGTCTTGAGTATCCCACCACTTTGCCTCCCACAAAACTGAACTCCATCCCAAAATAGGATCCCCTCCTAGAAGGCTCCCATTAAGAAGCACTGAACTGTTGATGTAGTGGGGGAAGCCCACATTTTCATGTAAGTGTTAGTTTCTCTGGGCCTGAATACATTCCACAAAATTCGTTGCTTTTAATTCACAGCTGATTTATATTGTGCAAAGAAACTGAATTTATTTTTTCAGTTAATACTACATTACTACAGCTGCCAGAACATTTGGACCATCCAATAGATACTGTTTTCATTGATAAGACTTATGCAAGGTTGGGAGCACAGAAAATATCACAGGGGAACCCCACTCTAGTTCCAGGTTTTTGTGGGCCCTGGTCAAGAGAGTACAACTCCTGGCTCAAGACCTGGTGAGAGATGTGGATGTTGTTGCACCAAGTGGGAATAGTCACCACAGTGCTATTCAGTTTAGCATTCTTGTCAATGGAAAGTTGCCCCTAGAGTCCAAAACTGTAACATTTGATTTCAAGAGAGGGAACTTTTACAAAAGTGAGGGGACTAGTTAGACGGAAGATGAAAAGGAAACACAAGAGAGTAAAATCTTAGAGGATGCTTAAAAGCTATTTAAAGTAGGGCTGTCAAAAAAAAAAATTCGGTACAGTTCGGATTCGGCCGAATTTGACCCTTGTGGGTTCGGTACGTGCCGAAGTCTGAACTCCCCCGCTTCGGATCCCCGGTAATTCGGGGGGATCCGGAGTTCGGGGGAAAATTCGGCCCCCGCGCGCCTTCAGAGGGATTCCCTGAAGGCGCGCGGGGGCCCTTTAAACTGATCTGAGCCTCCCAGCTGGGAGGCGCAGATCAGTTTAAAGGGCAGCCCGCCCCCCTTCAGCGGGCTCTGCTGGAGAGGCTCGGGCTGCCCTTTAAACTGATCTGAGCCTCCCAGCTGGGAGGCGCAGGTCAGTTTAAAGGGCAGCCCGCGCCTCTCCAGCGGAGCCCGCTGAAGGGGGGCGGGCTGCCCTTTAAACTCATCTGTGCCTCCCGGCTGGGAGCCCGGTGAAGGGGGGCGGGCTGTCATAGCTGCTACAACAGCTGCTAGAATAATTTTAGCAAGAACCTGGAAACAAATCCACATACCTGAAATTGATGACTGGAAAGAAAAACTTCTGGAATATGCAACCATGGCTAAAATGACTTTTGAATTAAATCCTAAACTCAGTGAATCCACTGAGTAATTTGAGGAGAAGTGGGTGTCTTTTTATACTTACATGAAATGCAGCTAATTTATACGTAATATGCTTACGGGAGGCTCAGATGAGTTTAAATGACAGCCCGCCCCCCTTCAGCGGGCTCCGCTGGAGAGGCGCGGGCTGCCCTTTAAACTGATCTGAGCCTCCCAGCTGGGAGGCTCAGATGAGTTTAAAGGGCAGCCCGCCCCCCTTCAGCGGGCTCCGCTGGAGAGGCGCGGGCTGTCCTTTAAACTCATCTGTGCCTCCCAGCCGGGAGGCGCAGATGAGTTTAAAGGGCAGCCCGCCCCCCTTCAGCGGAGCCCGGGCTGTCATTTAAACTCATCTGAGCCTCCCGGCTGGGAGCCCGCTGAAGGGGGGCGGGCTGTCATAGCTGCTACAACAGCTGCTAGAACAATTTTAGCAAGAACCTGGAAACAAATCCACATACCTGAAATTGATGACTGGAAAGAAAAACTTCTGGAATATGCAACCATGGCTAAAATGACTTTTGAATTAAATCCTAAACTCAGTGAATCCACTGAGCAATTTGAGGAGAAGTGGGTGTCTTTTTATACTTACATGAAATGCAGCTAATTTATACGTAATATGCTTACGGGAGGCTCAGATGAGTTTAAATGACAGCCCGCCCCCCTTCAGCGGGCTCCGCTGGAGAGGCGCGGGCTGTCATTTAAACTCATCTGCGCCTCCCAGCTGGGAGGCTCAGATGAGTTTAAAGGGCAGCCCGCCCCCCTTCAGCGGGCTCCGCTGAAGGGGGGCGGACTGCCCTTTAAACTCATCTGCGCCTCCCGGCCGGGAGGCACACATGAGTTTATTTTTTTATTATTATTATTATTTTATTTATATAATTGGAGGGTACAGGAAGGGAAAAGGGGAAGGGGTAAGTGTTATCATTATAAAAACAATACAGTATTATAAGATGGTTTTTAAATAAAACAATTACGGAATATCTTTAGTTTATTATACTTACATCAGGCTGATTTATAATATTTTAAGAATTCATATTCTACTTGGCAGTTAATTGAGATAAAAAATATAATTCAGAATTTATTATAACGTTTAAGCATATTACGTATAAATTAGCTGCATTTCATGTAAGTATAAAAAGACACCCACTTCTCCTCAAATTGCTCAGTGGATTCACTGAGTTTAGGATTTAATTCAAAAGTCATTTTAGCCATGGTTGCATATTCCAGAAGTTTTTCTTTCCAGTCATCAATTTCAGGTATGTGGATTTGTTTCCAGGTTCTTGCTAAAATTGTTCTAGCAGCTGTTGTAGCATATTTGAAAACGTCATGCAATTTCGAAGGTAAACTTGACGGCACTATACTGAGTAAATAAAATTTTGGATCAAATGTAAACTTCGTATCTAACATCATCTGTAGTTCTCGATGAATTCTTTTCCAATATAGTTGTAGTTTTGAGCACGTCAACCAAACATGAAAGTAAGAGCCGTCTGACTCTTGACATTTCCAACATGCACCTTTTTTCCCTGGAGTTGTCATATGGGATAGCATATTAGGAGTCAGATACCATCTGTAAAAAGTTTTGTACCAATTTTCTTTCACTTCTTGACAGACAGTATATTTCAATTCGGAGGAGCAAAGTTTTTCCCATAGGTCCATATTGATCATTTCTCCGAAAGTTTGCATCCACTTTATCATGTTTGTTTTCACTTGTTCTTCTTCTGTGTCATATTTCAGGAGAAGCTTGTATATTTTTCCTAAAACGTGTGTATCATTTTTAGATATTAACTGCTCAAATTCTGTTAGTTCACGAAATGGTTGTGGATATAAACAGTCTTTTTGTAAATTGGACCTCAGTTGTAAATAAGTTAACCAATTCAACTTTTGAAATTTTTCTTGAAGTTTAATCATGGTCTTGATTTCTCCCGTGGGCTCTATCATATCATTGTAGGTAAAATGAACACCCGGTTTCAGTTTAACATTATCGTGATAAGCTTCAGTTGGTGACATTATGGGTGGCGGAGAAGGACTTATTCTCTTTTTGTATCTTTTCCACACTTTCGGTAACACTGTTTTGACATCGCAGTCTTCTAATACTTTGTCTTTTTGAATTTTTGATTTAGAGTCCCACAAAACTTTATGGAAACCTTGTCCCAAATCCGCCCGCTCTAAAATAACATGCCGGCTTTTAGGATGTTTTATCCATTCGGTTATCCAAGTTAGGCAGGCAGCGTGGTAGTATAATTTGAAATTAGGCAATGCCAGCCCTCCTCTTTTCTTTTCGTCCTGAAGGACTTTGAATCTGACTCTCGGTTTTTTCCCATTCCAAACAAATCGGTTAACTTGTTTTTGCCAGTTTTCTAGTGTCCTGTCAGGGATGTCAATCAGCAAAAATTGAAATAAAAAATTTAGTCAAGGAAGAACATTCATCTTTATCGTCGATATCCTTCCTATCCATGAGTTTAAATGACAGATGAGTTTACATGACAGCCCGCGCCTCTCCAGCAGAGCCCGCTGAAGGGGGGTGGGCTGCCCTTTAAACTGATCTGAGCCTCCCGGCCGGGAGGCGCAGATGAGTTTAAATGACAGCCCGCCCCCCTTCAGCGGGCTCCGCTGGAGAGGCGCGGGCTGTCATTTAAACTCATCTGCGCCTCCCAGCCGGGAGGCTCAGATCAGTTTAAAGGGCAGCCCGCCCCCCTTCAGCGGGCTCCGCTGGAGAGGCTCGGGCTGCCCTTTAAACTGATCTGAGCCTCCCAGCTGGGAGGCTCAGATCAGTTTAAAGGGCAGCCTGCGCTTTTCAGCGGGCTCCCCTGAAGGGGGGCCGAATTGGCTGAATTTATTCACGAACTCCCGAACTCGCTGAATTCGGCCCCCCCGGTTGCCCGCCAGGTTTGAGTTCGGATCCGTCCGAGCAGAAAATCACCGAATCAGGGGAAATTCGGTTGATTTTCAGTTCGGACCGAACCGAATTGACAGCCCTAATTTAAAGCTACACTAACTAAAGCTCAGATTCAGTGCATCCAGGTTAGGAAAGATACTTCCAAGTCTAAATGATACCTGCATGGTTCCACCTCATGGAAGCCATGAAAAAAAGTCTTCTTAAAGTCTGCCTCAATGAAATGAACAGAAGAGAGCACAGGGTCTGGAAAAAGAAGTGTATGTTAATAATTAGGCATGAGAAAAGAGAATTTGAGGAGCTTACTACCAAAAGCATAAAGACAAGAAAATTTCTTTAAATATATCCAGAGCAGGAAACTAGCCAGAGAAGCACCTGAGCGCTTTCTGTAGTGCCAGGTGTATGGATGAGGGCAGCGATGGTTTCATCTTAGCTGGCCTCCCTACCCGACCCACCTATATAATTTTAATCTAATTTTATTACCCATTTCCTCCCTTACCTGGGATATCCCTTGTTGTTTTTCCCTTTTCCTCCCCCCTCCTTTGACCAGCTTACCATTATTGCACAATGTTTTTAAGGTTGCTTTCTGGAATTTTTAATAGAACCGAGGGTTTTAAAGATAATTTTAAGTAGAATTTCTATGTACGGTAATATGTGTTTTAACTGTTGAATTTTGTTGTTAACTGTCCTGAGCCTGACCTTGGTCAGGAAAGGGTGGAATAGAAATCAATCAAGCAAACAAATAAAAGCATTGCTAAAGGAAGAAGAGAATATGGCAGATAAGGTAAATGAATTCTTAGCATCTGTGTGGAAATTGTGGGGCATGTACACAAGCCACAGCCACTATTTTCTGGAAGGGTTTCTGAAGAACTGGGAGAGATTGAGAGGATGAGAGATGAAGCAACAGAACTACTGGGGAAGTTTCCAGGTCCTTATGGCATACACTCAAGAGTTCTTAGGAAGTCAAATGTGTGACTGTTGATCTACTATCCCATATATATAACTGGTCACTAAAATCAGGCACTGTACCAGAAAACTGGTACAGTTTTCAATAAAATAAAATAAACTGGAATAAATAGATAGTAATAAACTGAAATAAATAAACCGGACACTAGTAAGTAAACAGGAAATACTACACTGATTTTTTAAAGGGTTCAGAGGGGAACCAAGAAATTACAGGCCAGTTAGGCTAATGTCGGTCCCTGGAAAATTAGTAGAAATAGTAGAATTATTAGGCAATACAGGAACAGAGCCTGCTGAGGGGAAATCAGCATGGCTTCTACAAAGGTAATTCCTGCCTCACCAATCTTTCAGAGTTCTTTGAGAAAGTGAACAATCAGGTAGATAATGGTGACCCAGCAGACATTATATACTTGGACTTCCAAAATACATGGAGTAGGGGTCACTGGATGTGTGTGGGGGAGGTAGTTGTGAATTTCCTGCGTTGTGCAGGGGGTTGGACTAGATGACCCTGGCGGTCCCTTCCAACTCTCTGATTTCTATGACCCCGTAAGGTTTTCAAGGCAAGAGACGTTCAGAGGTAGTTTGCCATTGCCTGCCTCCGCATGGGCTGAGAGTGAACTGTGACTAGCCCAAGGTCACCCAGCAGACTTCATGTGGAGTAGGGAATCGAACCCAGTTCTCCAGATTGGAGTCCGCTGCTCATAACCACTATACCACGCTGGCTCTAAGGTTAGTGGATAGCTCACCAAAATTATCAGTGTGCCCAGCAGTGAAAAAGGCAAACTCTATGTTGGGGAGTATTAGAAAAGGGATTGAGAATAAAACAGTAAAAACTATAACACCTCTGGATAAATCTATGCAGCCTCATTTAGAATACTGTGTGCAGTTCTGATCACCGTACCTCAACAAGGGCACTGCAGAGCTGGAAACAGTACAGAACAGGGCAAACAAGATGTTTAAGGGATGGAGCATCTTTCCTATAAGGAAAGGCTGACGAGTGTGGGACTTTTCCATTTTGAAAACAGACAACTAAGGGGGAAGACTTGACAGAGGTTTAAAAAATTATGCACAGTACAGACAGATAACGTTTTCTCTTGACTTGTGTGCCAAAGGCACTGTGTGATTGTTCTCTGCTGCAGAATGCAGTGGGCAAGCAAAATTCATTTTGGCAACCTTCATTATGCGTCAAATTCAGCCAATAGCAACACTTTCGTATTTGTGCTCAGGTAAATTCAGGTGCATAAGAAGGTCATGTGGACTTCCGGCTGGGCAAGATGGCGGAGTGACCGCACCTTCAGGAGCGGGAGTGAAATTACCTGCATTGTGGTTATAAACTACTGACTTTAACCCCGGGTTAGAAGATTTTCTTCAAGACACCCACCTCTCAAGACAGAGGAGGAACGTCGCTACCCATTACGGGTCCTGGACGTACCAGCAGGCAACTTCAGGCAAGTCCTAAACAACTCCCAACTGACTACCCCCCCCTCTTTTTTTCCCTTTCCTTCTTTTCCTTTCTCTTCCCTTCCCCTCCCTCCCCCTCCCTTTCCCTAAGCGATAATACCCTCTTTGTACGAGAAAAAAAAAAAAACTAGATATAAGGTATTGGATATAAACTGAAAAGAACTCCACTAACTTTATTTCTTTTCATTTTTTCTGAGGGATCGTTTGGCCGAGAGTGGAAAGGGGTGGGGACCGGCTAGCGCAAGCCTCGGAGCGGAGACCAGTAAAGCCAACGGCGGCACCTACTCACGAGGAGGCGGTGTTTGGAGCGGCATAACAGCGGCGGCAGAGCTTGAGAAGGCATTTCAGCGGAGTAGAAGGGAGCTCAAGGGCAGCAGAGACGGTGCTGACTCTCGCCCCAGCGGCACTTGTAGCAGCACGGCGGCAGCTCTGGAGGAGCTGAGGCATTACTGGCAGAACTTGGGCTGATAGACGGCGGCACCCGAGAAGCGGCTTCATAACCAGAGACTGAGTAGGAGGCAGCAACAATTGCGAGGGCATACTAACTGCTTTCTATTTTGGGAACTTCCGGGGAGGTAGAAACTACAACTCCCAGAAGGCTTTGCGGGCAATGTTGGTCCAGATCTAAAAACTATAGTTAGAAGAATCCAGCCTTGCCTACCAGATCATATACTTTCTATATTTGTAAAGACCATAATGACAACAAAGACCTTACTCAGGATTAATTAGGGGTAATTGATTGACTGTATATTATTTATTTATATTAAGACTACAGCAATTACATTGAACCAATTGGTACAAGTTAAATATTTAAACTAGGTGGAATAATACTTTAACTTCTAAATAAGCTCAATTAATATTTAAATTTAAAGTTATTAATTGTTATACAGATTAACTGTGCATGTCTGGCACCTACACAGATATACAAACTAGAAGGAAAATATATAGGTATAATTTAATGAAGAAAAACAGAAAAACGGAAAAAAACACTACTCCAACCCCAAGAAAAGACCAAGAAGAGGAAGAGAAGGAAGAAACACCAGAAGGCCCTGACGAAACTGTCAGCCATAAACCTCAACAAAAGAAATACATTCAAACACAAACAAACATGGAAAAAGCAATGGAAAAACTAGCTATCCAACTAACGGCCCTAACAGCTCAACTGACAGGAACGGAAGAAAGATTGCAGGCGAAAATGGACCAGATAAACACCAAGATGGACAAAGTAAATAATGAATTGGAAAGGTTGACTAAAGAGTGCAACTCTGTCAGAATGGATGTCAGGAATGTGCAGATGGAAATGAAGACAGTAAAACAAGAATTGGTCACAGGATTCCAGGATATAAAACAAAAAATAGAGGAGAACACTAAGGACATTCTAGATAATAGAGAAGATATAAAGAAAATTAAAGCAAGACAATTGAGAACAGAGAGATCACAATCAGACCACAAGATATGGAAAGAAGAAACAGAAAATAGACTAGCTACAACTGAGTTGCAAGTAAGAGAGAACAATCTTCGCTTTCAAAGCGTTTCTGAAGATATGACACAGGAAAGACTAGAAGAAGAGATGACCCAACTGCTCGCTACATACCTGGAGACTGAAGAAGAGGCTATTGATATTAGAGAAATATATAGAGTCAATTCCAAATATAGTACAATGAAGAAAATACCAAGAGAAGTCTTAATAAAATTTGCGGACAAAAGAATAAAAGAAGACATATTAAACAAACAAAGAGTGGAACCATTAATCTATAAGGGAAAAGAAATTCAGACCTTCCCAGACTTACCTTTTTCAGTAAGAAAAAAAAGACGTGACTTTGATTCAATACGCAAATTCTTACGCCCACGGGAAATCAGATACAGATGGGTTGGCCCATATTTTCTAAGTGTTCTACTCCCTACTGGCAGAATATTGATTCGAAACATAGAAGAAGCTGAAGAACTAGAGGAAGAACTAAAAATGAAAAAAAAGACCAAGGACGATAGACCAGGCAGGTCAAGTTTACCCTCAAATAGGGATAAAAACTCGGCCACAAATCAAGAAGACTTACTGGATGAGGCGGCGGCTTATAAATGAAAAACAACATAATGGAAGGTCTAGAAATATTGTCCATCAATATAAACGGCTTGAACACAGCACAAAAAAGAAAGAAAACATTCCACCACTTTTTAAATTTAGTGCAAATATAATATGCCTTCAAGAAACCCACATAAAAAGAAAATATAACCATTTACTGAATGATAGGCGTCTTGGAACTGTTTATACATCTTCAGCATTGGAAAAAAAAAGAGGCATAGCAATATATATTCGAGATTCTACTATCAAAGTACTGGAAGTAATGAAAGATACAAAAGGCAGACAATTAACTTTGAAGCTACAATTACCAACAGGAGAAATAAAAATATTAACGTCTATATACGCGCCCTTGACATCAAAAGAAGAATTCTTTACAGACCTCTTTACAGCATTAGAGGAACAATCAGAATACGAGATCATTGTGGTTGGGGACATGAACGGAGTCCTGGACAGCAAAATGGATAGGTCAAAAAATCAAAAGAGCGGTAAACTCCCAAAAAATGTCAAAATAGACATGCAACGTCTTAATTTACAAGACATCTGGAGAATCAAGAACCCAAACACCAAAGACTATACATTCTATTCTGATAGACACAGGTCCTTCTCGAAGATTGATATGTGCTGGATCTCAGACACCCTGGTAAAGAACTTAGAACATATTAAAATACTTCCTAGAACTCTATCAGATCATAGCCCAATAGTAATAAAATGGCGAAAAAAGATGACGACAACATTCCGGTGGAGACTAAGTGATACATTATTCAGCAAGAAGACAGAACTAGATACATGCCGTACAGAACTTAAGGAATTTCTACAGAGAAACGAAACCCCAGGTATGAGCTCAACTACAATTTGGGAATGTTCAAAGGCCTATATGAGGGGCATTTTTATATCTATAAATTCCAAAAATAAAAAAGAACGAGAAAAGGCTTTGACAGAACTGCAGACCAACCTGGCACATCTAGAAAAAATTCATCAACAAACAAACAGTAAGAAAACTTTGAAAGAAATTACAAAGATCAGACATGCAATCGATCTACTTTACACAGAGGAGATGGCGAAGAAACTAAAATTTGTAAAACAAAAGCACTTTGCACATGCTAACAAACCAGGGAAATACCTGGCATCCATGATCAAAATAGAAAATCGGAAAAGAGCAATAATTTCAACAAAAATAAATGGGAAGATAACACATAAAGAAGATCAAATATCACAACACTTCCTAGAATACTTCAAAGAACTCTATAAGAAAAGACTACAGAATGAACAAACGGAGGACATAACAAATTATATTCAGCAGAACCATCTTAATCAACTCTCTAAGGACAATATAACTCTTTTAAATCAAGATATTACAGTTGAAGAGGTACAACAGGCAATTAGGAAGTTGAAGAACGGGAAGACGCCTGGGCCTGATGGGTTTACAGCCATGTACTATAAATCGTTCATAGAAGAAATTGCACCACTATTAGCAAAAGTAATGAACGGTATATGTAAGACAGAGTCCCTGACACTTGGAAAGAAGCATATATAACACTTGTTCCAAAAGAAGGGGCTGACCCAATGCTACCTGCGTCGTATAGGCCAATATCTCTTCTTAACACAGACTATAAAATATTTACAACAATAATAGCACAGAGACTGCTAACCTATGCGGATATCTTGATCAGTTCGGATCAGACTGGATTTATACCTAAATGTCATATGGTAGATAATATTAGGTTTCTGATCAATGCGAGAGAGTTGGTAAAACACAGAAAAGAAAAACTGGCATTTATATTTGTGGACGTAGAAAAAGCTTTTGACAATGTGTCATGGAAATTTATAAGACAAGTAATTTATAGTATCAGTAATGATGGCAACCTACTCCATTGGATTTCCAGTATTTATACAGATCAACAGGCTAAGTTGTTAATAAACGGAGCACTAACAACAGACATAAAAATAGAGAAAGGAACCAGACAAGGATGCCCTCTATCACCACTACTATTTAACTTAACACTGGAAATATTAGCAAATAAAATTAGAACAAATCAGAAAATAACCGGCTTACAAATACAAGGAGAAGAATTTAAAATAAATAAGTATCAAAGAGCTTATGACTGACATTCAAAAATATGGAGAGCTGTCAGGTTACAAACTGAATAAAGTTAAAACAAAAGTTTTTCTGGAACATACAACCAAAGAAGAGGAAGCAAATATAATTACTCTCTCAGGATGTACGATATCAACTAAACCAATAAAGTATTTAGGGATAACATTTCCAAAAGATAATCAAGACCTGTTTACGCATAACTATCAAACGGTATGGAATAAGATTGAGGTCGATCTTCAAACCTGGACTAGGCTAAAAACTTCCTGGCTAGGTAGAATAGCTATAGTTAAAATGAATATCCTGCCAAGATTAAACTTTCTATTCCAGACGTTATCCATCAAAATTGCAGATAAAATACTAACATCCTGGCAACGAAAAATCAATACATTTGTTTGGGACAAGAAACACCCCCGAATAAAATTTAAAATCATGACGGACGAAAAGAAAAGAGGGGAAATGGCACTTCCAAACCTAATTATGTATCACCGAGCGGCAACATTGGTATGGATCAAAGACTGGATCGATTAATGAAATAAATACTAAACTGGAACTTGCAGGACTGCAATGTGGAGTACACTATCTGCTTTGGGGGAAAAACTGGAAGAAAAACCTAGAAGAAATTAAGGGTCATCCAACTGTAGAAAACATGGTGACTACCTGGCAGAAACTTAAACCAAGATTGAGTTCTAACGGATCATTGTTGATAGCATCCCTTAACGTATTCGGTACGATAATGGACAGAAAACAATACGGGACAATACAATATCAAGACCTGGTGAAAACAGATGGTACAATTAAAACGTTGTTGGAGATACAAGAGGAATATCACCAGATGCCATGGCTAACCTATCACCAACTAATCTCAAGATTCAAGGAACATTGCATAACCAGGGGAGCACTGAAGCCAAAAACAGAGTTTGAACAGATGATAAGTTAAACCTCTCAACATCTACTAGGTAAAATCTATAAGCTCTTGGTGACATACGATACGGAAGATGAACAAGTGAAGTCATGCCAGATTAAATGGAGGGAAAATCTGAATGAAATTATAACAATCGATGAATGGGAACAACTATTTCGCAGAAATCTCAAGTTCACTCTATGCCAAGGGATTCATGAAAACTGGTTGAAAATGTTACATAGATGGTACCTGACGCCGAGTGATATTCAAAACATGAATAGCTCGACATCTGGTCTATGTTGGAAATGTTGCAAAGCCAGGGGCACTTTTTATCATTGCTGGTGGACTTGTAAATCAGTCCAGAAATTCTGGAAGAAAATACACAAGAACATAGAAGGCATTCTCGGTTACAAAATTATATATGACCCTAAACTATACCTACTGAATAAAACTCCAGACAGCATCAACAAGGACCAACAAGACATGTTAAAATACTTAGTTACAGCTGCAAGGATAGTTCTAGCATCGCTATGGAAAACTAATAGAATTCCACAAATCGAGACTTGGATTGATAAAGCATACGAATATATCACAATGGCACAATTAACTGAAACACTACAGAAAGAAACTCAAAAACAAAATAGAGATAAATGGAAATCCTTCTACGAATATATTAAAACCAAAAAATGATAACAAAACTTTATAAGACACAGCAGATTCATAATGGAGATCGAATATAACCTATCAAAAAGTTAATGTATTATTACAACCTATCAGGGGGCGGTATTAGATATGCCAACGTTGTATAACATTAATACACATATTTATCTCTCTTTCTATATATATATATATATTATTTTCTTTTAATTTTATTCCCCTGCCCCTTTTTCCTTCTGTATCCCATTTTCTATTAAAAACCAATAAAAATATTTATTAAAAAAAAAAAAAGAAGGTCATGTGAAGTAGCTGGTTCTGCTCATAAGCCTTTGTCCACTGCTGAAATCACAGGATTAGAAAAGTGTGGGACATGAGAGGGACAAACCACGAGTCAAGGGCCTATGTGTAGGCTTCCTTGGATTGATTATATGCCCATCTGGAATCTGCACTCAGCCCACCCCTCCACCAGGCGTCAAAGGGTTGCTCCAGTGTTGGAATTGATCCAGGCCCAATGGATCATGATTGTGGTTGGAGAGAATCAGGTCAAGCACACAATAAAACAGAGTCAAAGACTTTTCTCTTAAACAAAAATCCTTTACTTTCCTAAAAATAGGGAGGGTTACATGGAGTAAAAACAAATAACTATCTAGTTCCCTATAAATCTTGCTAGGAACGCTAGCAGGTACTAAGGCTTAAACCCCTTTGTCTGTGTCCCAGCTCAGGAAAGCTAAGAACAGGCATCTTGCTTCTGTGAGATTCAAAAGTAACTAACCCATCCTGCCCCAAAGTTTCACACCTTTAACAAAGGAACAGGGTAATAAACGATTCTGACTCCGTGCCTTTCAGCACGTTTGCAATGGCGATTCCCTAGCCAATAGAATACTTACATCTTGTCATTTCATCATCACCTTGAGACTATCTAAACTGTTGATATAAACAAGTTAACTCTTTAACTGCCCTGACAGAAGTGGACCTCGCATTGAATCCCTAATATCCAGTCCTAAGCAGCTCTACTCAGAAGCAAGTAGCACGTTATTCAGTAGGGGCTTACTCCCAGTAAAGTGCCTGCGAATAGCTGCCAACATTTCCCAAGAGCGCCGGACTCCAGAACTGGGACACTCTCGTGCAAACAGGCGATTGGCCGGACTTGCCAGAGACAACCCCACACACCGTGTTTCAATGTAAAAAAAAAAAAAGGCCGCAAAAGAGCTGGTTAAAGGCTCTTTCGTCCTGTTTGTGTTTTAAGTCAAATACTGCCGGAGTCATGCCCGAAGGAAGGCTGCTAAGCCAGAAAGACAGGTCAGCACAGGAGCAAGCAACGAAGAAGGGGACGGGACCAGAACTCATACACTGGAGCACTGAAGCCCGCTCCTTGACCATTTCTACCGCTTCTAGCGTAGGAGCCTCCCGCCTGCAATCCACAGCGCGGTTTTTATGAATGGGCAGCGGTGACCTCCCGCCGTGGCGGGTTAAAGCACTGAGCGAGCGAGCGCGCGCAGCCAATCGGCGTCTTCACCAGCCGCATGCGCAGTGGAGGGGATCGCCTCGTCGCCGCGGCCCGGCGCCATGCAACGGTCTCCACGGGAGCCTTCGGCGCTTCGGCGCTTCCTGGGGCTCCTGACGCTCGTGGTGCTGCCCCAGGTGTCGCCGGGTGGGTAGGAGGTGGGGGCCCTTTCCTCGCTCCCCCTTCCGCCCCGTGGCTGCCCGCGGCCGCTTCCCTCAGCGTGGCGCTGGTCGGCTCGGCGCGACGGGGTTTCTGCTTGCGCTGGCGGGAAGGGAGGCGGCAGGGCGGGAGGCCGGTTTGGCTTCACGTCGCACGTTGGTCTTCGGGACGGCGAGTTCTTTAGGGCTGCGATCCCCGTGTACGCTGGGCCCTTGTTTCCGAGTAAACACACCTAGGAATATAATTCCCAGTGGGTCGCCGTGTTAGTCTGTCTGCAGTAGTAGAAAAGAGCAAGAGTCCAGTAGCACCTCAAAGACTAACAAGAATATTTTCTGGCAGGGTGTGAGCTTTCGTGAGCCACAGCTCGCTTTTTCAGGTATCTGTGGCTCACGAAAGCTCATACCCTGCCAGAAAATATTCTTGTTAGTCTTTGAGGTGCTACTGGACTCTTGCCCTTTTCTACTATATCTAGGAATGAGCTGTTGCCATTGTGGAGATGATCTGCTCTTGCTTCACTCGCGTTGCCAGCAGTTCCCCAGGGTTGCCAACTCCCAAGCTGAGAAATGCCTCGAGATTTTGGGGTGGAACTTGTGGAGAGCAGGGTTTGCGGAGGGGTGGGACCTCAGCGGTTATAATGTCATGAAGTCCACCCTCCAAAGCAGCTATTTCCTCTAGGGGGAACTCCTCTCTCTTGTCTGGAGATCAATTGTAATTTCAGGAGGTCTCCAGGCCCCACCTGGAGATCGGCAACCCACATTATTCTGCTAGCAGTTTGCCAATGAATTCACCGCAGATGAGTCCTTACTGCAAGGTAAAACGCGATTATGTTTGCAGTGCAATTTAAAGGTGCAAAACTCATTGCATTCAACTAAGGAATTTTCAGAACCATGTTTCTATGAAGGGGCTGTGAAAATCAATGGAAGAGTTCTGCTTGTAGAGCTATAGTTTTGAGGGGAGGGGAAGATGGCAGTTAATACAGTTCTAAAGTGGTTTAAGGTTGTGTGATACGGATGTGGCCTGACTTGGCATTTAGGCATGTATACATTTAATCTAAACACATTCTGCTGTGATATTTATCCTGTATTTTAGGACCTGGAGTACTTCACTCATGATAACTTTCCTGCATCAGTATTTCTCTGTAGGAAAAAGTGTGTATCCCACAGTATGTGATAATATCGCATATATATTTTGCTATGATTTTACATGGTTGGTTGCTGTAATAGGACATGTACACTTTTTCTCTGTCTCTCACAGACAAGCACAGAGACCTTGTTTTCTACCTGGAAGTTGCCATTTGTAAAGTATGTTTTAGCAGATGTGTGAAGTAAGTTAGCTTTTGCATACCTTGTAATGTGGCTTTTCAGTTGGTCATAGTTTTACACAATTACCTTGTTCTCTACATTGTGTGTATGTGTGTGGTTAAGTCATAGCTGACTTACGGCAACCACATAAGGTTTTCAATGCAAGAGACGTTCGGAGGTGGTTTGCCATTGCCTGTCTCCCTCTAATCTGGAGAACCGAGTTTGATTCCCCTCTCTCCCACAAGAAGCTTGCTGGGGGACCTTGGGCTAGTCACAGTTCTCTCAGAACTCTCTCAGCCTTTTTTGCGTTATTGTTACACTTTGTCCTTGGCCAAGGAGGCTTTTAGTTTGTTTACGGTGCAATCCTAAGCAGAGCTACACACTTTACTCTGATTGACGTAGGAAGAATTAGTAGTATTTGTTTTGAATTTGTCCAGAGTAGCAGGTTATAATCTGGTAAGGAAGGTATATATTTTAGAATGCTGAGCTTCTATTCTTCCTTGATCTGGCAGTACTATAGCCACATAGGATATTCTTCTACAGGCTAGTTCATAGAATCACAGGGACAAAGGGACTTAAGACTGTGTGGTTTAGCATCATTGCTACCTGACTTCTGTGTTAAGGCAGGATCTCTCACCTTCACAACATGCAGCACCTCCCTCATCTTGATGATGGTGTACTACTACTACTAAAAACCAGCATTTGTATTGTACTTTGTGTTAAAAGTTCTTCACATATATTATGGTAATTCTTACAACATCCCTGTAAAGTTAGCTAGTGTTATTCCCATACCTCAGATGGGAGACTGAGGTTGAGAGCGGGAATGTTTTGCCTAAAGCCATAGTGAGTTTGTGGCTGAGATGAGATTTGAACCAACAGCCTTCTGGATCACAGTTCATTCTCTTAACCACTATGGTGCATATCCAACATAAGTCTTCACCAGCATATACATCTGTCTAGTGTTGAAGGCCATAGAGTTTGATCCCACAGTCCAAGGCCACAAGGATCCTTTTCTAACCCTAGGAAAATTTATACCTGGACTGGCCCCCAGGGTCATTTACACATGGGAGTTTTGCGTGAGGTTCCTTGCTGGCTGGACCCATACTTTCCTGTTGGAAATATCTGCACCAGCAGCCTCCAAGCTCAAATCAATTCCCACCCCTTTAAATGCTGCTTTGTAATTGCAGTGCTCACTGTGAGAGAATGTTCGCCCCCCCCAGCCCAATTGCTGAATAAAAAAGCATTTTAAGACCAAAAAACAGAGCAATCTGAAAGAAAGGGGGGGAATCCAAACCTCCGTTTTAAAACGCCTTTCTTTTGCTCAAAAGAGCTCTGAGGAGGCGGCGGGAAGTATTTGAATCTCCACCTCTTTACATGCTGCTTTGTGATTGACTGTGAGAGAAGTCCCATCTTTTTGTGGCCTGGTTTTGCCATCTGCATGGAAATCTCAGCCGGGCTGACCTCAGGTTAGAGGGGAAAGTAGGATTAACAGAGGAATGGGAAGACCTGGACATTGTGAGGGCTGGTAGTGAAGTCTTTTTTAATGGACAGAGAACTCGTGCAGAGCTCCAAGGAACAACCAAGTCAGACCGGGGCCGAACGTGACTCCAAGTGCCCATGCATAAATGACCCATGACTGATTAGGGACATAGGATTCTTATCTCACTGTGTGTGTGTGTTAAGTGCCTACAAGTCACATACAACTTATTCCAACCCTATGAATTAATGTCCTCCAAAACTTCCTATCATTAACAGCCTTGCTCAGATTTCACAAACAGGGCTGTGGCTTCCTTTATAAAGTCAATCCATCTCATGCTGGCCCTTCCTCTTTTCCTGCTGCCTTCAGCTTTTCCTAGCATCATTGTCTTTTCCAGTGACTTTTGTCTTATAATGTGACCAAAGTATGATAGCATCAGTTTAGTCATTTTTTCTTCTAGAGAGAAGTCAAGCTTGATTTATCAGGAACCCCCTTATTTGTTTTTTCGACTGTCTCCTTTTTTCAGAGTTGGAATAAAAGTTGAGCATTTCAACTCTGTGTGCCATTGTTTTGTTTTCCATGTTTATTGGCATATTCTTGTTAACGTTTTGATGGACTCTGTTTCTGTGGCTTGAAATAACTATTGATATCTCATCTACTCCTTGTGATTTGTGTCTTCCTATTACTCTCAGTGCAGTTTTCACGTCACTTTCTAAAACTAGGTTCTTCTTCAAAAGATTTTTCTTGGAAGGAATCTGTCATCCTTTCATCTCTTCTGTACAGTTCTTAAATGTATTGTTCCTACCTTTTCTGTATTTTGTCCTGTTCAGTTAATGTATTTCCATGTTGTTTTTTCAGCATGCCTAACAGTGCTTTAAATTTCCCTTTGATTTCTTTGATCATGCTTGAACAAATCTCTTGTTCTTTTTTTTTGTTCTCTTCTATTTTTTTACACTGGTTATAATAGTTCTCTTTGACTCTATGTATGAGTTGCTGGAGTGCTGCATTTTTATTCGGTTTCTGTCGCCTTTTACTTCTGCTTCTCCTCTGTCTTCAGCAATTTTAACAGTTTTCTCAGTCATCCATTAAAGCTTTTCATTTATTTTGGCTACAGGAATAGTCGTTGCAGATTCTTCCTTGATAATATTTCTGATTTCAACCCATAGCAAATCTGTTCTTTACATGGTCTTTAGACTCTTCAAGAATGTTGTTTAGATTGTACTTTGGCACTATGAATATTTTGGTGCTTTTCTTCAGCTTTATGCTACCAGTAATTCTCGATATTAACAATTCATAGTCTATACCACAGTCAGCTCCTAGCCTTGTTTTAGCAAAGATAATAGTTTCTCCATCTTCTGATTCCGATTATGTAATCTATTTGATTTCAGTATTGGCTGCCCAGTGATGTCCATGCATGCAATGGTCTGCTCAGTTGCCTGAAATGTTTTTGCAATGAACAAATTGTTGTCTTCCCAGAATTCTGTGAGTCACTCTCTTGTTTCATTTTGTGCTCCTAGCCAAAATCTTCCAACAATATTTGATTCTACTTTCTTTCCTACTTACGTCATCCGGCCTGAGGGACCCATCTTCCAGCACTATATCTTTTGTCATTTTGGATTGTCTCATCATAGGGTTTTTGAGGTAAGAGTTGGTCAGCAGTGGTTCACCATTGCTGTCTTCTGCACAGTACTAACCAGGGCTAGCTGAAGTGGCACTGCCATCATCTCTGAAAGATCCTCTGCCAGTGTCACCTTCCATTACTGAAGAATGTCCAGAGAAGTTGTCTCAAGAACGACGGGTGGGGAGGCAGGACGGACCTGACGCTTGACCTGCCGATCCCAACTGCCGCCGCTAGGGGACAACCTGGAGCGCCACAGGCCACAATACAGCACTTCGCAATATCAAAAATATATGCACCATTCAATCTTATCTATTAACAATCCAATATAATCCTAAGTGTGCACAACTACTAAACCTATACATACATATACTGTACATATCACAAGACACACAGACGATAAGAAACCAGTTATAAACCAGATACTTCAATTATGGCACATAGCCTAAACTACAACATTAATAATGATAGTAGTAGATACAAAAAGTGCACCTTAATATTACAGCCAAAAGATGTCCCAATTATGGCTTGCAGCCTAAAATAGAGACAGTTCCAATATGCACCAAGTGTACAACACTATATCCCTGACAAAAAACGGGCAAAAAATCCTCCAGATGCACTCAAGCCGTTTCGTACTACGTACTTCATCAGTTTCCTTTTGATGCTTGCTGTGTTATTAACTTCATGCTGCATGCATGTCTATGGCTGTGGACTCATAAAATATAACACACAAAATATGTAGTTATTTTACATGTATCATAAATGTACAAGCTTGTGATATTACAATAGTCGTATAACTCACCACATTTGATATAATGTAGCATTCAGCTTACACAAATACAGTCGTCAGCGTTCCTGTTGGATACCCTTTGTAAATTACATGTCCCTTCTGGGTCCTAAGAAGTATTTGCTTCCTTAATTGTATACAGGTTCGGCATATATCTATCTAGCCTTAAAGAAAGCATGACAAATCTTGAGCTACGTTAAGACCAGCAGGTTCAGCGGCATTAAACAAATGTATGAAAAATGCTTCCTTCTGTAATAAAATTTTTGTGACATCAGCTTGTTGGTGTTTCTTTGAGCGCAGTCTCCAAATGACAAAGAACCTCAAATCTAGTTCAGAGTGTCATTTATTCATTAAGTGTTCTACTAGGGGAAACTCTTTATATTGAGAACGAATACGGGACTTATATTCTATCATCCTGATCCTAATCGCGTACGTCTAGTGCATCCAATATAAAAAACATTTCATGGACAAAGGATACAATAAACAACCCGTTGCGATTAGAGAAGGACCGAATCTTGAAGCTGATGTTAGTTTGTATTTGTTGGAATTCCTTCACTTCTAGCACTAAAACACATACCGAGCAATTTTGACATTCAAAATGCCCTGCCGTTATGGTGTCCTGTTTGTAAATATTAACATCTGTATGTGTTAGGGAATCCCTCAAAGATGCTGTTCTACGATATCCTATCCTGGGAACATTTTCACAGCCTTGGATTGTACGAATAATAAGCCATGGCTATGTACTCCACTGTGCTTGCTGTGCCATGTGTGCCTCACGGAGGGGCCTGTGTTGTTGTTTCCCCCCCGAAGGAGTGTCCACTGGGTCCTCAGAATTGTGCTGTAGATATTTTGTACTGTATTTGAACATTGTTCTTATCCATGATCCTTGAGCTGGTGCATTTTACTGTATAAAATTTACTTACCTGATTATTTTTATTTATTTACCGTACGTCATTATTTACATCATTATATCCTGCCTTTCTCTCCATTGGGGACCTAAAATGGTTTATGTTGTTGTTCTCCATTTTAATAGTATACAGATGATTCAGATCTCTCATTCATGTTTCTTTTCTGTGTCTTCTGCATCTAATTCCAGATGCACAGCTCTCTTGTGGTCCTCCGGAACAAATTGTGAATGGTTATATGGAGCCACGTAAAGATACATATGAAAAGGATGCAGTCATTAAGTATTATTGTAACTTTGGGTAAGATTGCTTACCTAAATATGCTGAAAGAGTTCTAAATTGAATTTCTAATTTTATTTTTATTATGTCTCCTGTTTCAGGATTTTGTATTGAAATGGAATGTGTTGTATAACTAAAACTGATGTATCAAGAATGGAATATTTAATAATAATAATAGTAATAATAAGAATAAATATGTCTGAGTGTATCACATGGATGCCTTTAATGAAAGTTTTTTTCTATGCCAAAAATAACTTTCATTTCAGTCTGTCACAAATCTCAGGCACTAGGTTTCTGGGGCTTTTAGAAATTTCGTTGTGGCACATAATATTTTCAACAATTATTTTATTGTAGGAACTCTTGGCAACTGTCATTGGAAGTATAAGGCTTACTTATCGTTTTACATCAGAATATTTTGTTTCATGACATAAAATGTTCTTGTCATTGCTTGTTTATATATAAATTGAACTCTACACCATTTAATGACGATGGGTGAATTCATTTATTAACCAGTTGCTATCTATACTGAATACAATATTCCATTAAATGGAACTTTTATAATGGAATAATAAAGTAGGAAGAAGTTAGGTAAAGGTTAAATGTTAGCTTTCAGTTGTGGTGATGACAGCAAGGGTAACACATATATATACATATATCTCACCCTGAATAATAGCCACAAAAATCAGCATTCTGTGGTTATGTACAGATAGCAGGAATCTTTCTGCAAACGCAGGATATCCTCCAGGGAGAAATGTGGGAGAAGGAGGAAACAAGGATGTGGACAGATGAGATTTCCTCCCTTGCAGATTTTGCAGGCCCCCCACGTGTTTACTTTTGTTAGAGCTAAAGACAGAATTGTCAAGCATATAGAAAGGCAAGCCCTGCTGAGCAAAACCCAACATGGCTTCTGTAAAGGTAGGTCCTGTCTCACTAACCTTTTAGAGGTTTTTTGAAAGTGTCAGTAAGCATGTGGACAGAAATGAACCTGTGGACATTGTGTATTTGGATTTCCAAAAGGCTTTTGACAAAGTCCCCCACCAAAGGCTGCTAAGCAAACATCATAGTCATGGGATAAGAGGACAAGTCCTCTTATGAATTGAGAGCTGGCTGAAAAATAGGAAGCGGAGAGTAGGAATCAATGGTCAGATATCACAATGGAGGGATGTGAGCAGTGAGGTTCCTCAGGGATCTGTGTTGGGACCGGTGCTTTTCAACCTTTTCATCAATGACCTGGAATTGGGGTTGAACAGCGAAGTAGCCAAGTTTGCAGATGACACCAAATTATTTAGGGTGGTTAAAACAAAATCAGGCTGTGAAGAGCTCCGAAAGGATCTCTGCATACTGGAAGAATGGACATTAAAATGGCAAATGAGATTCAACGTGAGCAGGTGTAAAGTGATGCATATAGGGGCAAATAATCCCAACTTCACATATACACTGATGGGATCTGTGCTGGCAGCGACAGACCAAGAAAGGGATCATGGGGTGGTAGTGGATCGCTTGATGAAGATGTCAACCCAGTGTGCGGCTACTATGAAAAAGGCAAATTCTATGCTGGCCATAATTAGACAATAAAACTGCTGCTGTCATTCTGCCCTTGTACAAATCTATGGTGAGACCACACTTGGAATACTGTGTACTGTTCTGGTCACCACACTTCAAAAAGGATATTGCAGAGTTTGAGAAGGTGCAGAAAAGAGCAACCAAAATGATCAGGAGACTAGAGCAACTACCCTATGAGAAGCGGTTAAAATGCTTAGGGCTGTTCAGCTTGGAAAGAAGACGGTTAGGGGTAGACATGATAAAGGTCTATAAAATTATGCATGGTATGGAGAGATTGGACAGTGAAAAGCTTTTCTCCCGCTTTCATAATTCTAGAATGCAGGGTCATCTGCTGAAGCTGGAAGGTGAGAGATTCAAAACAAATCAAAATATTTCTTCACACAATGCATATTAAATTGTGGAACTCTCTGCCCCAGGATGTGGTGATGGCTGCCAACTTGGAAGGCTTTAAGAGGGGAGTGGACATGTTCATGGAGGACAGGGGTATTCATGGCTACTAGTAAAAATGGATACTAGTCGTGATGCATACCTATTCTCTCCAGGATCAGAGGAGCATGCCTATTATATTAGGTGCTTTAGAAATGCTGCTGCAGTTGTCTCATTGTGGGCTTCCTAGAGGCACCTGGTTGGGCCACTGTGAGCAAACTGCTGGGCTTGATGGACCTTGGTCTGATCCAGTATGGCCTTTCTTATGTTCTTAAGTATCTGTGAAGAGGTTAGGAGTAAATTTTGTGATAAGAATGATTAGAAATATGGTAATTAAATAGGCTTGCCAATTGCCTGGTGAGGGCGGGCAAAAGCCCGCCAATCTACCAGGCTGCCTGCCAACCAGCTGAGGGTCGGCGGGAAAAAGGAAGCCAGGTAGAGGGGGAGGCGTGCGCCGCGGTAACGTCACTTCTAGATTTACCTGGAAGCTACGTGGACACTCTAGCAACCTCCGCCAAAACACTATGAAAACCATAGAGTTTCGAACTTTCGGCAAGATGGCTGATCTGATCGCAACTTCTCTCAAGAGCTCTTGAGAGAACCAGGAGGCGCTTTGGATACGAGTCACTTTCAGTGACTTGACCACGTTCCTAAAAGGTGGAACGTGGAACAGGCAATTTCTGCTGCCGACCAGTGTGGTTTGACTCCCAAACTCTCCCCCAGGAACAAACCCCGGGGGGGGGGGGTTGGATGCTGTCCCACTCGGCTGAGGGAGGAACATCGGGACCAGATCTCCTCTACCTAATACCAGCTATTGAAATATTTTAATCATCAGAAACCCCAACATCTGAGATCTGTAAGTGCCAAGAACTTCTTTTGTTTGCTTTTCTTAAAAAAAAAAAGAGAGAGAGAGAGACGGAGGAATTTCTTTAAACTAGCTGTACACCCGCACCCCCCCTTCCCAAGACCATGAGATAACTGGATAATAAATAAGAAAAATCACTAACCGGACTGAGGATTATAAATCTTTCTTGCGGGTAGACATAACAACTAAGGATTTGAGTGACATTGCATGCAGCAACTGAAGACTCCGAGTCAGAAGGGGGAGGGAAGAAGATTTATTTCCGATTTGAAATACTTTCGCTTTTGAGCCTTCCTGCCACGTTTCATTGTGAGAGCGAGGAGACTCAGTGAGAAATACCGGATGTCCCTACAGACCTAACTAGAAGACTCTTGAAACTCGATGGTGGGTGTTACATCAATACTGCCCACCTGTGCAACTAATTCTACAGGGAACCATGGATTACAAAAGAGTGGAGGAACTTTTGATGCAGCAAACTGAAACACTTAACAAGCAATCCAAAAGGGCAAGAGTCCAGTAGCACCTTAAAGACTAACAAAAATATTTTCTGGTAGGGTATGAGCTTTCGTGAGACACAGCTCACTTCTTCAGATCAAGCAAATTAACAAGCAAATTCAACATCAAACACAGCATATGACTCAACTACTCGACCAGAAACTTGACAATCTTATGAATGAGATTAAGTCAATTAAAGAACAAATGAAGGTATTAAAAATAGACATGAATAAGATGGAACTTCTATAACAAAATTGGAGGAGGAACAAAAGGAAATTTACAAGGAAACTAAAGATAATGAGAAGCAAATTGAAAACCTACAAATACGAGAGATTTTGAAGGACCAGATGGCACTTTTGGATATGAAGTCGAGAGAATCACATCTACGAATACGCAATCACGTGGAAAAATATGGGGATACCAGAGAGACTATGATAAAGTCACTTGCTGGCATTTTCCATTTAAGTGATCAAAAATTAAACTATGCAATAGATAAAATATACAGAGTTCCCCTGTCACCAAAAATACAGAAATCAACACCCAGGGAGATTGTGATTGTCTTTTTTGATCTCAAAATGAGGAATACAATCATGCAAATCCAATATGATAGTCCTCTTTCGGTAGATGGATTACCATTAATAATGTTAAAAGATATACCTCGCCACTTGGTTGCAAAGAGAAATGCTTACAAAGACTTCACAATGATACTGAGGAAAAATGGAATAAAGTATGCCTGGTTAATACCACAAGGACTTACGTTCATCTATAAACAGAGCAGATGTGCCGTCAATTCACCAGTTGAGGCTGAAAGATTTGTATTAAGCCACAAAGAACTGACAGATCCAATTCAAGGCAGAGACCAAGAAGAAATGCGACGGGATGAAGACTCAACTGGGCAAGATGCAGCAACTGGACACCATCGACTTCAAGAGACTATACCGAGAAAGCAAGAAAAGAACAGTAGAAACCCCCGACAGAAGAAGTCTTTTAAAAAGAAGGGATGAAGGGTTGGAGGGTATTAAAACAATGGGAATAAGGGAAGGTGTAGGGAAATAATTATAATTTTTAAAAAAATTACATGATAATGTTAAGTATGTGTAATTCTATTCTAGTTTTTGGAATAATTTATACTCTGTTAGCATTTTTAATTACTTTCAATGTTAATCATATCAGATAGGGTTACAAAGTTATGGCGTATGCATGGATATAAGAAAGAAATAGATAAATAAAAATAAATATATAATGTTTTAGAGGGATAGGCAAAGAGTAATACAAAGAAGTGACCGGATTAAGAATGGGTTAGAGGAAGCTGGGGGGGAAGTTCAAATTGCTATATGTATTTTACTATGAGGATATACATTCAGCATTGTACTATTATTGTTTATATATGGAAAAATAAGCTAGATGGTATATCGAATGGGATTATTGTATCAACTTTATGGAAAAAGCAATAAAAATTTTATTAAAAAAAAACAAAAACCATAGAGTTTCAGTGGAGATTGCTAGAGCGTCCACGTCACTTCCGGGTAAACCCAAAAGTGGTGTCGGCGCATCCTGCGCATGCGTCATGTGCCCCCAGCCACGCCCCTGCAAAGCTTCCTCTAGTGGAGCAAAGGAATCTGGTAACCCTATCATTAAAACACACTCTGGTGAAGGCTGAAAAATGAATGTGGCTCCTAAATTTTTGGGCCAGCTCCTAATGCCAAAGAAAATTCGTTAAGACCTGCCTTGTGATTCTCTTAGTGGTCACAGGGTTATTGCCCTATTGAAACCTGAATTGACACTTAAACCAAATCAGCCTTTTATTTAAAGTGGGAAAGAGGTACAGAAACTGGGAGCATTGGCTGAATACTGTTAACAATGACCTACTAATTTTTATTGCCTAGTTCCAAGTTAGTGTGAGGGGAAAAATGAGCCTCTTTAGTCTGTGGGACCCACTCATAAACTCCAAAAGGGCCTGGCGGTTTGAATAAGGGCAGGTAGAAAAAATCCCAGCAGAGTCACTGTCAAAATCTCCCCTCTTTAAAGGTTTTAGGGACTAGCTTTTCCACACAGCAATAGATAGTTTATGGAATGATGGACAATAGAGGCCCTTATGTAAGGATATTTTGTAACGGCCTATGGCTAAACAAATAAATGAATTCTTTCTCTCTCAATAGAGGCCCATGCTAGAAGGGGGGTTCTGCCAGGCAGCTTCTGAACTGTTCCACAGGTTGTCTTCTTTGGAACAACTGCACATCCTTAGAAAAAACCTCAGCTCTCTCCATCCATGTTCTCTCTTTCCCCTCCCAAAAGTGAACTAGTCAAGACTTTTTGCCAGGTCCTCAAAGTAGCGAACATTATAACATTTCCGACATTAAAAAGCATTTAAAATAAAAATATATAGAAAATATTTAAGACAAATAAAACATAAGCACATAAAAACACACAGAGAGGAGGGCTAATAAGAGCTAATGAGGGAATGTCAACAAAACAAAAAGTCTTCACCTGCTGGCAAAAGACAGTGATAGAGGGAGACAGGAAAACCTCCGTGGGGTGGGGTTCCAGAGTTGTGATCCAAGACAATTGCTAGATGATTCACTTCTTGTTTGAACCAGCTGAACCAAGTATGGGTTCGGCCTACAGACCTATATTGCTAACAGTAAAATTCTGTAATGGAAGGAACCTTGTGCTGGTAGAAGAGTCTCTTGTACTAGTTAGAAACCTATTATTACTAGAACAGATTGACAGGATCCAAGCGGTATTTCTACAAGTAGAAATTTCTATATCTAAGCTTCTGGTTGAATAGTATGATAGCTTTGTTATTAAATCTCCATTTAGGTTCAAATTAATTGGGAAAAGTGTTCTCATATGTATGGCAAATGAACAATCTACTTCGTGGGATGGTTCAGCTCCTGAGTGTCAGAGTAAGTATATTACAGTATACAAATATAAATGTCTTCTAGTGAGTATTGCTGCAGTTCTGTGCGCTGTTACTTGAATTCAGTGGGATTTAATTTTGATGAAACAATGCATAAGATTAGGTTGCAAGTTTGATTCAGTAATAAAAGTTTTCATGTATTAAAATGCAGTTTTAAATCTAGTATAATAAGCATGCTGTATTAGTAAACAAAATAATATGCTTATTGTTTTACATTGTTGGTATTTAAATGCCAGTGTGATGTCTGATAAAGGTCTCTATGTATACAGATGAAGATATATTTAAGCCTTGTCGATAGATCATGATGGGTAGCCGTGTTAGTCTGTCACTAGCAGTAGAAAAGAGTAGGAGTCCAGTAGCACCTTAAAGACTAACAAAATTTCTGGCAGGGTATGAGCTTTTTAGGTATCTGAAGAAGTGAGCTGTGGCTCACGAAAGCTCATACCCTGCCAGAAATTTTGTTAGTCTTTAAGGTATTTCTGGACTCCTACTCTTTTAAACCTTGTAGTTATTTAGAATTCATTTTATGTATCTCACATTTGGTCAGTATTTGGAATTATGAATAAAATTAAGAAACAAATAAGATAAGCAGCTGAGAAGCTGTTTTACTGTATGCAGACCTTGTTTTCTGAGCCAAGAAAATCAAAGTAAAACTTTAATGTAGAAGCTGTTGATTGTTATGACAATTTAATCAGGCAAATTTATGTTATACTACTAATATTTCAAAAACAAAGTTTGGAGCCAACTCTACTTTTGCAAACAAACAAAGCAAATTACACATTACAAAATGTATTGATGTAACTGATTTCCCCCCACAATATATTTAGTAGCCTACACAAAATGCAGTAACATCCTACCATTCTGTTAGGCACCCATTTCCCTACTCCAGCCATGCTGGCTTCACCTAGGGTTTAGGCATGATTGCCTGTAGGACTGTATTTACAGAAGTTGGCTAAATAATAGTACATTTCTAAAAAACACACACGAGTGTAAGCACCCTTAAATAGACCTAAGTAAGATTCTGAGTTGCCCTTAGGATTTCAGTGCCAGTTTACCAGATTAGCTGCTGCTGGTCTGAGTCTTGCCTTGCTCTGAAAAATCTAGGGTTGGACTCAGCACTGCCAGTGTTGAGAAACTATCACTGCAGGGAACTGATGCAGACACATTATCAGACAGCTTTTGCGTCTTATCAGGGTGGGTACTAGGGTTGCCAACCTTCAGGTGGTCAACAAAAAAACACCTCTGCACTGATACCAATGGTTAGGAATTTAGCACAGGAATAGGCTAACACTAACATTTCATAACAAAATTGTATTTAGTTACTAAAAGTAACAACCATCAATTATATACAAAAAACGACTGTAAGACTAAGTACGTACAGTATCATATTATGAAAGTCCTCAAAAATGAGTTATACAGTATCAATTGATCCAAAATGGTATCTTCAAACCGAAGAGTGAGATGGAAGGGATACGATCATTTCAAAGTCTTCCTCAGTCCCGTTTCTGTACACAAAATACATATTTTTATACTTAAACAATCTATATTCAAATATTTACAGTAGAAGATATCAAAAGTTTACTTACATTTTTGTTACTAGTGTACACACTTGTTTCAATTACAGCTTATTCAGCTTTTTTCACACAAATTTCCCATAGGGATAATTGCTGTAACCACATATAAAATTCCAATTGTACAATCGTCCTGAATCAGGATACTGCTCTTAATACAGACGGTTATACAGCCAATTCATCAAAACATCAAGTAACATGTCACCAGGTTCTGGAACGGGATACAAACTGTAGCAGCCATGACCCCGCAACGGAGCAAGGTAAATAGCAAACTGGTGTGCGAGATGATGCAATTTGTTTCTTGTTCTTAAAGGGTCATTTACCATTTAAATAAAACGTGTTACTTGATGTTACTTTTGATATCTTCTACTGTTAACATTTGAATATGTAGATTGTTTAAGTATAAAAATATGTATTTTGTGTACAGAAATGGGACTGAGGAAGACTTTGAAATGATCGTATCCCTTCCATCTCTTCGGTTTGAAGATACCATTTTGGATCAATTGATACTGTATAACTCATTTTTGAGGGCTTTCATAATATGACACTCTTCATACTTAGTTATTTTTTGTATATAATTGATGGTTGTTACTTTTAGTAACTAAATACAATTTTGTTATGCAATGTTAGTGTTAACCTTCAGGTGGTGGCTGGAGATCTCCAGCTATTACAACTGATCTCCAGGTGACAGAGATCAGTTCACCTGGAGAAAATGGCTGCTTTGGAAGGTGGACTCCATGGCATTTAAGTCCCTCCCCTCAAACCCTGCCCTCTTCAGGTTCCACCCCCCAAATCTCCAGCTTTTTCCAACTCTGAGCTGGCAAGCTTAGTGAGTACAGAAGTCAACAAATTGTGGCTGGGCTTAGTAGCAAACATTTTTCCCTACTAGCAAGCTTCAAAGTCCAGTGCTGCAGCAATATTACATGTAATAATAAAATAATTCCTTTATTAATCAGATTTTTCACTTTTGTTAAAAGTTATATAATAATTATTCAATCTTAAAAATTAAATCTGACTTTTCAGTGCTTCCTGCATTTAGTTGTATGTGAAGACTGACCACATGAAATTATTTTTTACTTTTAACCTGTGAATTAATTTTGAAACTTTGACAAGTTTGCCTTTTTAAATTCTTAATTTTTTATCAGCAAATACTTATTGTTAACAAAATTTTAAATAATGTACAAAATGTACATTTTTGGTGGGCAATATCATGTGGATAGCCATGATAGTCTGTGGTAGTAGAACAAAATTTAAGTCCAATAGCATCTTAAAGACCAATGACATTTTTCCAGGGTATAGACTTTGATGAGTAAAAGCTCACTTTGCCAGATATGCCAAATTTTCTGGTGAAGGAAAGTACATCCACTGAAATCTGAGCAAACTTGGGCAATATGAACAAAGTAAATGTTGTGTTGGTCCTTTTTAACAAAAAATACATCGTATTTATAATAAACAACAAATACCTTTATACCCAGAAGTATGCATGCCATATGGAATTTGAAATTATTATAAATCTACATATTCACCATTTAAAGAAACAATGCAGTGGTTAGTTTAAATGCCTTTCCAAAAGTATTTACTCTAAAAGTGGATAGAACTGATAAGTTTTCCAGAGGTCACGCTTTGCACACAGCAGGTTTGCTACGTGAACATGGCATCTCTAGGAATAAAGATTTCTAGTAGTCTCTTGGGTGTCTTTAGAACTTTTTAAATTTAGTTTTTTTGAGTTCCAAAAATTGTTTATGAATGTCACTATCTAAATTGTTCATTTTGTCACTGAATTTCCTCTCAGTAAGATCAGCCCTGACTTGCTCCTTAAGTAGTTCCATTTCCTTTTCTATTTTTGTGATCTCCATTTCAGCTGTTTCTATTAATAGGACCATCAGGTCCATGGAACATTTATTTAGGATTGCAACCCACCTATCTTTAAAGGCCTCATTATGAGGAAACATTCCTGGAGCTTTTCTCATTCTCAAACCTCTAGGGATAATTTTGTTTATGCAATAGTCCCTAAGTGTTCCTGCATGGGTTTACAATTTCATTTTCTTAAGGTTGCATTTTTTTAAATTATCCCAACATAAGGGTGTGACGTATTTCTGTCTGAGTTTTAAAAATTGGGAGTTTTCAATATGGAAACTATATGCTCATCCTGATAACTGAACACATTGAATTCTCTTTGTGCCATAATAAATAACTCACTGTTGCATGACAAAGGCTACTCACAGGGGTCAGGCTGATCCTCTGGATTCATAACTCTAAAACTGACCAGATGGCCCAGGAAGGCCAGTTGCACCTGTACCCTGCACCATCACCAGGCTCGTACCCAGTGAGAGAGACCAGAGCATTTCTCTAAATATGCCCAGACAGGCGCCTTGCTCATACATCAAAACCAACACTCCCTTAACCAGATTCCAGTTTTGGCATAGTTTTCTGGGCGGTTCTGTCCTCAGTGGGTCTTCAACCATCAGTTTGGGACTCATTCCTTCCTCATCAGGGCTGCCACTTCAGCAGCAATCTGGGAGTTGCCCCGCTCTGCAGTAAAAACCCTGGGTGGTTAGAGGTTTTTTGCCTTCTAATCCTATGTGCACAAGGTGGCCTGTATTGAACATTTTGTTTCTACAGATTCAGCAGCTAGGAAGAAGGCAGTGTGGATTTGCATTGTGCGCTGGGGGATGCATCACACAGTGAGGTTTGAACAGGGATCCCAGCTCGGGCTGGGGAATGTGTTAGATATCGTGTGGCTGGGCCAACGGGGCATGCACTAGGATCTCCTGGTGCTAACTCTTGTTGCTCACCGGGGCCATGCAGGCATTCTTGTCATTCAGCTGGGTGAAAATGACTTGGAGAGGCAGTCAGGTGTCTCCCTGTGTTGTGCGGGCTGAGTGGATCTGGAGTAATGCATGCACTGGTTCCCAAATGTCAAGATCATTTGGTCCAAGCTCCTGCAGAGGAGAGAATGGCGGGGCACACAGGACCCCAAGAAGAATTAATTGTGCATGAAGGAAAGTCAATAAGGTGCTCTGAGATGGAGTGATAGAGTACCCAGCAATTTTTCACGAACAGGGTGGTATTTACAGACCAGATGGCATACACCTCCCTCCAGAGGGCAATGTCATACAGCTTGGTGATCTTAGAACTGTGGTGTGCATATTGCAGGTTCTTTTGGTTTGGTGGTGGAGCCAAGCAAGCTAAGCTGCCCGCTTCCTGTGGCATTGAGGCATTGGCTGGAGAACATAGTGCAGGAGATCCATGCTGGGCTCCCTGCATGACCAAAAGGGGAGTCCTCTTAAGGGGCCCTGTGGGGTGAGGTTTAGGATAGCCAACCTTGGGGTTGGCTGTGCCCCAGGAGATAGGTGATGGCTGCAAATAGTGGTTTCTGCCACCTCCAGCCGTAACATCAACCCTGTGTCCTCAGTTAACCCAACAGGCAGGTTGGGGAAGGTGCTGACAGTAGTTGGGCTGTCAGCCGCACCCATTGTCCTCAGCCTGTGTTGTGCCAAGGTCTGAGAACCTTTAATCAATAAAGTTGTGGCTTGATTTCTCCCAGCATGGTGTGCCTGAGTCATCCTCCCCCCCCCCCCATGGGCTCATCACTACTTTAGACCCAAGTGTTTGGTCCCTGTTCATTTAGTCAGTGTTTTTTTTCTTGTATACCATTCTTCCTTTCTCATTTTTTGCTTAATGGAAAGTGAAATGTTCAAAAACACTGCTAATACGATAGTAAGATTGCTGAATGCATGACTCTTTCTATATCTGCTCAGTTGAGGTTTTTGTAAAAATGTCAAAAACTCACAAAGAATGTTCAGGAGGAGTTGTTGGCCCAATATCCGCAAGCAGTTATGTCAAAGTAAGCTTTGCAGCTACATGTGTGTTTCCAACTTAGTGGGTTGACTGGTTGCTATTAGTTTCCACAGACTGATAACTCCTTGCAATGTATGCCTCTGTTCTCCTCCTTTGGTTCTTCTATTCATTCTTACAAATCATAAATCAGTGGCTCAGGTTCACCCTTAAAGATGGAATTTGCAGTCTTCTACTACTAAATCATCAGCTACAATGTCCAAGTCTGCAGACTCATTTTCATAGGTCTCATTTTATAAACTAGAAGATTAATTTTTTATTTCTTTTTAAATTTTATAATATAATAATACAAAAAGATATAAAAGCACACCAATTACAAAAACGTTAATACAAAAAGAATATAAAATACAGAATATACAAAAACAGTGAAATAAAATGAATTACACTGAGATTACTACTATCCATAAAATTGATCCCACATGCTTAAATCAAAATATTTGATAATAACCATCTTTAGCATCATAGCTACCATCTTTAGTGTCATTAATAAACCCAAATTACAGTTTGTTAATTTCTTAAACTATAGCAACACAAATGTATTAGTATATATCTATTATATAATCAAGATCTGCCTCTTATTTGATTTTCCTTATTTATAATATCTTAACATTATACAAAACAAATAATTTTGCTTAGTCTAGAAATGTTATCTCTCAGATCACATATATCTCTCAGATCTCATTTTCCTCTCATCCCGAATTTTGAGTAGAATATATAGTAGAGTTTCCATTTATCCTGAAGTTCTTTAATTAGTCTTCTGTTCACAAAGTTTGTCAGTTTTGCCATCACCACATATTCTGCTCATTTACTTTTCCAATCCTCTAGATTTAGATCTAGGCATGTGTCTGATTTCCATTAATTTTAAGGAGATGAATTTTTAAATCAGGATTCAATAATTTGATAAGAGTTCACAAGAATATAGTTGTAAAACGAATAATTCAAATCTGTTTACAATATTCTGTTTTTAAAAATATATTCCTTTCCTTTCCAGTTGTGCGCTGTGAAAACCCTGTAGTGGAGCATGGAATTTTATTAAGTGGATTTAACCACATGTACACATTTGGCAAAGTTGTTACATTTGAATGTGCAATTGGATACTTCATGGTTGGAAGTTATTTGATTAGATGTAATGAGGACAACGTTTGGAATCCTGAAGTACCATCTTGCAGAAAGAGTAAGAACGAAAAAAGATTTGATTAACAATTTTGTTTTTTATTCAATAGTAGTAAGCTGCTAAAATTAACCTTTTCTTGGTATGTAGTACTTTATAAAAATAACAAAGGGGAAGATCCTAGGGTTGGGTGTAAGAGGGGTCAAAACTATTTTGAGCCATTGGCCGATCAAGTATTGATTAGATTAAGGTTGTAAAACATTAAATGTTGAAACAATAAAATGACAAGTATTCACTTATTGTTTTTATATTGCAATAATGTTTAAACACATTCCAAGGACAGGAAAATTTGTAAAAGGTTCAAGGATCATCTATGCATGTGTTTTCCAATGCTGGCCTTGCTGTTAGCCATTTGTGCAGAAGACTGACACTGGAGCAGTTTAACATATTATTTTTTCTTTAAAAAAATCAGTAGCCAAGCTAATGATATGTACAATATTTATGTGGTCTGTTAGATTGTGACTCTGTTAATGTTTAAACATTTAAAAGATTTTTGGTAGTTGAAATGATTGCTTTATTATACAAAATTTACCGTAAGGGGCTTAGACTCTGTCAAGAGGCTAAACTCTTAGCCGAGTCACTCAAGGTGGAATGGTCCCAGCTGAGACACCAGACTAAGATGCATCCACCCCCTTCAGGGATCAACAGCCACATCAGCAGAAGACAACAGACAGTACCAATGGTGATATGGGTGGATGAATCTTTGAAAGGTAGCTACTGGGCAGCAGCAGTAGTGGAAAGTAACACTGGCAGAGCTTGCATAGGCAGTGCCACTTCAGCTAACCCTGTTTAGTACTCCACAGAAGAAGGTAAACCACTTCTGACCAACTCTTACCTCCAAAACCCTATGATGAGACAGTTCAAAATGAAAAAAAGATATAGTGCTGGAAGATGGAACCCCCAGGTCGAATGGCATTCAGTCAGCTACTAGGGAAGAGCTGAGGACCAGTACAAGTAGCACTACCATTAATGACGCAACTGGACTAAAGCTGAAAGGACGTTCAGTTGTTGACATGAATGGATGCAAAAGGAAAGCCCAAGGCTGTTCGACACATATAATAGGAAGATGGAAAGAGACGTATGAAACAAGAACTTAAAATTGGTTCTTGTAGGTTATCCGGGCTGTGTAACCGTGGTCTTGGAATTTTCTTTCCTGACGTTTCGCCAGCAACTGTGGCAGGCATCTTCAGAGTAGTAACACTGAAGGACAGTGTCTCTCAGTGTCAAGGGTGTAGGAAGAGTAATATATAGTCAGAAAGGGGTTGGGTTTGAGCTGAGTATTGTCCTGCAAAAGTATTGTCCTGTAAGTATCAAGATAATGTGCTAATGAGGGTATGGTATGTTAATATGGAACCATTGTATCCTGAAGTGATCTGTTAATGTGTGTAATCCAAAGCTAATCTGTATGGCTATAGTTGAATGTTGTCTTTGTCTGGAGGTTTTTCAGGGCAGGAAGCCAAGCCTTATTCATTCTTAAACTCTCCTCTTTTCTGTTAAAGTTGTGCTGATGTTTATGAATTTCAATGGCTTCTCTGTGCAATCTGACAAAATAGTTGGTAGAATTGTCCAGTCTTTCAGTGTCTTGGAATAAGACCCTGTGTCCTGTTTGTGTCAGTCCATGTTCAGCCACTGCTGATTTCTCAGGTTGGCCAAGTCTGCAGTATCTTTCATGTTCTTTTATCCTTGTTTGTATGCTGCGTTTTGTGGTCCCGATGTAAACTTCTCCACAGCTGCAAGGTATACGATATACTCCTGCAGAGGTGAGGGGGTCTCTTTTGTCTTTTGCTGATCGTAGCATTTGTTGTATTTTCTTGGTGGGTTTAAACACTGTTTGTAGGTTATGTTTTTTCAAAAGTTTCTCCATCCTATCAGTGACTCCTTTAATAAATGGCAAGAATACCTTTCCTATGGGAGACTGTTTTTCTTGAGTTTTCTGATTTTTGTTTGGTTTAATGGCCCTTCTGATTTCATTCTTGGAGTAGCCGTTTGCTAGCAGTGCGTGATTTAGATGATTAGTTTCTTCCTTGAGAAACTGTGGTTCACAGATCCGTCTTGCACGGTCCATTAATGTTTTGATTATTCCTCTTTTCTGTCGGGGGTGGTGGTTGGAGTTTTTGTGTAAGTAGCGATCTGTGTGAGTTGGTTTCCGGTAGACCTTGTGACCTAACTGAAGGTTTGATTTACGGATGACAAGGGTATCAAGAAATGGGAGTTTACCCTCAATTTCCTTTTCCATGGTAAACTGAATGTTTGGATGGATATTATTAAGATGGTTTAGAAAGTCCATTAATTTTTCTTCACCATGGCTCCAAATGGTAAATGTATCATCTACGAACCTGAACCAGACTGTAGGTTTGTAAGGTGCTGATTCTAATGCTGTCTTTTCAAAATATTCCATGTAAAAGTTTGCTATTACTGGACTGAGTGGACTTCCCATAGCTACTCCATCAATCTGTTCATAAAATTCTTGATCCCATAGGAAATAACTTGTCAAACAATGGTGAAATAAGGCTGTTATATCTTCTGGAAAAATCTGGTTAATCAATGAGATTGTGTCTTTTACTGGAACCTTGGTAAAGAGGGATACAACATCATTGATACCCTTGTCATCCGTAAATCAAACCTTCAGTTAGGATATTTTCAGTCAGAAAATTACAAAGTGTTTTACTCATGGAATGACAAATAAGGATGAAACGCTCTAATAGTGAGGCGAGATGTAGCACAGGCAGTCAGGGGCTACAGTGCTATAAATCAAGGCCTATATAATTGATATTATTCAATCAGACTTCAGGAAAAGTCTATCAATAACCATCTTTCAAGTTTACACCCCAACTACAGATGCTGAAGAGGAAGAAATTGAAAACTTTTATGCTGATAACCATAGGTGACTGGAATGCAAAAGTAGGAAACAAAGCAGAATCAAATTCTGTCAGAAGATTTGGGCTAGGAGCACAAAATGAAGCAGGAGAGCGACTCATAGAATTCTGTAAAGACAACAGTTTGTTCATGGAAAACACATTTCAGGCAATGAAACAGATCTGTATACGTGGACATTGCAGGACGGCCAATATAGAAATCAAATAGTTTCTATAATCGGAAGCAGAAGATGGGGAGGCTCTATTCTTTCTGCCAAAACAAAACCAGAAGCTGATTGTAATACAAACCATGAATTGTTAATATTGAATATTAGAATTAAATTGAAGAAAAACACCAAAACACTCATAGTGCCAAAGTACAATCTGAGCAATATCTCTGAAGAATTTAAAGATGATGTAAAGAACAGATTTGCTTTACTAAGTTAAAGTGAACATGAATCAGAAGAACTATGGGTTGAAACCAGAGATGTTACCAAGAAAGAATGTGCAAAGACTATTCCTGTAGCCAAAAGAAATGAGAAGCCTCTAAGGATGACTGAGGAAACTCTTAAAATTGCTAAAGATAAACAAGAAGCAAAAGTAAAAGGTGACAGAAACAGTTTGAAAAGTGTGCATGCAGCATTCCAGCGACTTGCACGTAGAGACAAAGCGATCTATTATAATAACCATTGTAAAGAAATAGAAGAGAACAAAAGAGGAAGGAACATGCTGAAAGATCAGCACAAAAATACATGATACTATACAAAAGAAATAAAAGGATGACAGATTCCTTCCAAGAAGAATCCTTTGAATAAGAACCTACAGTTTTAGAAAGTAAAGCGAAAGCTGCCCTGAAAGCAATTGGAAGAAACCAGGCATAGATGGGATACCAATAGAGCTGTTTCAAGCCACAGAAATGGAGTTCATAAAAATCTTAAGAATATGCCAACAAATATGGAAAAGAAAACAATGGCTCACAGACTGGAAATGGACAATTTACATTCCAATTCCGAAAAAAGGAGATGTAAAAGACTGCGGTAGCTATCAGATCATCACTCATGTGAGTAAAGTGATGTTCGAAATCTTTCAACAAAGACTGTTCCCATATATGCAATGACAATGGAGGATGTTCAAGCTCGATTCAGAAAAGGAAGAGGCACTAGAAATCGTATTGCAAATTTACGGTGGCTACTAAAGCATACAAGAGAATGTCAGAAGAAAATCAGCTTTTCTGTTTTATAGATTACAGCAAAGCTTTTGACTGTGTGGATCATGAAAAGCTGTGGTTGGTTTTAAAAGAAATGGGTGTGCCATAGCATCTGATTGTTTTCATGCTCAACCTATACTCTGGACAAGAGGCTACTGTTAGGACACAATATGAAAAAAAAATGAATGTTTCCAATTGACAAAGGTGTCAGACAAGGATGTATTTTATCTCCCTATCTGTTCAGCCTGTATACAGAACATATCATAAAGAAAGCTGGATTAGATTTAGATGGAGGTGGATTGAAAATTGGTGGAAGGAATATGAATGATTTCAGCTATGCAGATGACTGGCAGAAAATAGTGAAGACATGAAATGACAACTGCTGAAGGTTAAAGCAGAAAGTGCCGAAGCAGGACTACAGGTGAACACCAAGAAGACAAAAGTAATGACTATTGGGAAATTACTCAACTTTAAGGTTGATAATGAGGAAATTGAAATTGTTCAAGATTTTCTGTTCCTTGGCTCCATCATCAACCAGAAGGTGGACTGCAACCAAGAAATCAGGAGAGTGAGATGGGAAAAGGCAGCCATGTAGGAGCTACAAAATATTTTTAAGTGTGTTGCTGGCGACCAAGATCAAGTTAATTCATGCCATAGTATTCCCCATTACTATGTATGGGTGTGAAATTAGACAATGAAGAAAGCTGACAAAAAGAAAGTTCATTCATTTGAAATGTGATGTTGGAGGAGAGTTTTACGGATACCATGGGCTGCCAAAAAGAAAAATAAGTGGGTTCAAGATAACATCAAGCATAAACTCTCCTCAGAAGCTAAAATGACTAAACTGAGGCTGTCGTACTTTGGTCACATTATGCGAAGACGAGTCACTGGAAAAGACAATCATGCTAGGAAAAGTGGAAGGCAGCAGGAAAGGAGTAAGACCCAACATGATATTGATTGACTCTATAAAGAAAGCCACGGCCCTCAGTCTGGAAGACCTGAGCAAGGCTGTTAACGATAGAATGTTTTGGAGTTCACTAATTCACAGGGCCGCCATGAGTCAAAAGCAACTTGACAGCACTTCACAAACACACACACACTCAGAGAGAGAGAGAGAGTTTCTGTTTTCTGATCAGCCCACACTGACTTGGTAAATCAGCAAAGTGGCTATTAGGAGAATAAACTGGTGAAAAGGAAGAACCTCTATATGCTGTTCTGACGTCCTTGGCAAATCAACTGTTATATTAATGATGGAAATGACAAAGACTAAAATTTGTACAGAGCAATCCTGAGTAGAGGAATAGTTGGGGGTGGGCCTGGGGATGGCCCCACTGCACTGCCTCCTGAGCAGCTTGCTGTGCCAATACAAGCCAAAAATGATCTTTTAGCAAAATCTCGTTTAACTGCTCCATGTAGCCCCACCTTTGGCGCTGCTGCGAGCCCTCGCACCAGGGAAACGCTGCCGGTGAGGTTGCATTGGCATCCGTGGCTTGCGCTGCAGTGCTGCTCCCCAGAGCTGGTGTAAGTTGCCCTGAACCAGCATTAGTGCCATTTTAGCTGGTGCAAGTACAGGGGTCACGCTGGCTCCTATCCCCTTTCAGGGGGGCCCCCTTTAGGATTACACTGTCCAAGTCTGTTTGTGGTCTGTATACAGTCTGTATACAGATGTTTTCCACTTAAGTAAGTCATTGCTTTTATAACTATAAAATATTGTTTTTCTTGTTTTTTATTAATTGCCCTTTGTTAAAGATTAGCTAAAGATGCCTCACAGTGTCGGTCTTTTACAATATCTGTCTTCTTTTCAGTGTAATATTATTGCATGCTAATTTTTACCTCATTGAAGTATGCTTTAATCATGCTCCTTATCCAATTATATTTCATTCTTGTTTAATATGTAATTTCATTTGTTACTGATAGAAGCTTGTTGCATCCCCAAACCTAGGTCTATTCAGTGGGGCTTACTCCCACGAAAGTGTTCTTAGGACTTCCACCTTCATTTAGCAAATTATTGCCCTAGCTCTTGCAGAAGGTAATACATGTCACTTTGGTTTTTGGTGCTGTCTTGAAAATACAAAATTTCCCAAGGGTGATGAGGATTCAGAATCTTTGTCGAAATCATATACAAAAACTGATGAAAGGCATTAGATGCTGCTACAGTCTTTCCAACTATAATGTTTTGGACAATAAATTCTTACTGCCATCACCAATATTTATTACTTGTTACCCTAAGCTTTTGAAAAGGCAGCATACCTATTTCCCATATGTGGTGTTGCACAAATTTCCTGGATTGTCGTTTTAAGGGAACGGAGGAGGAAGTGTTTGCTCTGTCTACCACTGTTCTACCCAGTACAGTATAGACTAGCTAGCTGATATCAGAAACACAAGAATGTTGTGCTTTTGTCAAAGCTGTGGATTTCCTCCCACATTTAACCCTAAACTGGAATATTTCTAAATGCAGATTTGTAAGTAAATCCACAAAGTTTATTAATCTAGAAACAGTTTTACTAGCTTACTTGCCCACACACACCTCCATTGGTCTCTTGTGATCTTAATAAAACAGAAAAGAACTCTCCTAAGGCTCCTTTAATTGGCTTCCTAGGCCTTTTCTTACTTGCCTCAGACGAACAGTCAAGTGGCTTTTTAAAAGGTAGTACAAATGTATAATAAAGACCTTTTCAGATGTTACAGTCACACATGCTGGGGGCCCAACAACTATGTGTAGATCTTCCCAATACACAAGGTTGCCATGTTGTATGAACAAGAGCAATGCCTGTATTTAACATGCATGTACAGCTCCAGTATGCATAAACTGACCACTCGATTTTTTTATGGTTCACATTCATACATACTGACAATGTATGCAAATGGTAAATTTATGTGTTGCCCGTTCACCAATACAGTGACTGTTACAGGAGGATTGTGGATAGCATGCACTCCTAATATACACGGTTGGTAGGCTCCGGTAATGTCTGAAAAGAACTTAGGAGATAGTCAAAAATTACAGAGAACACAACTTTGTTGCAGCTGTTGTCATGAATGAAGAATCTATGGGACTTGACAATGAATTAATTAGTAGTAAACTTCAAAATAATGATTCAGTACTCTGGCAATGTAATTAACCACACAATATTGCTCATATAGTATTAGCCCTGTTTTCATTTTTGCTATGTTGGGGTGTTCCCCCCCCCCCTGTCATTACAGTTGCTCCAGATTTATGTGGTGCTCCATTAATTCCAAGTGGTAGGGTGCGCCCATTGCACCCTCAGTATTCAACTGGATCAAAAGTGAAAGTACTGTGCAATCCACAGCAGTGTTTTCCTGATGAAACAATAGAAATGAGCACTGAGTGCCAAGGCTACAATTTCTGGAAGCCTCCTATCCGGCCTTGCTTCTGTAAGTATAAATAAGCTCTAAAATATTCACACCCACAGCAGATATTTGCTTACTGTTTAAATGTTTATTGATCATTCATAAACTGATAAAGCTAAGGGTGCTGCAAGTAGGACGCAGTCCAGTCCTGTCGTTTCTTCCTAAACATTATTTTGCAAAATGAATAGTCAGACCAAAAGCTCCTAATAATTTAGCTCTTTGACACATAAAGTCATGGACAAATTAAGTGTGCCGCCAGTAGGTGACCCAAATGATCACACATAACCGCTGAAACATTAGTTTCCAAAAAGGGTAAAAATTAACTCAGGGACCCTGGGGATAGAAAAATGCAGCCTTGAGATGAGTACATGACATTTCCCCTTTGGCTATTAGGGCAGCTGTTGCTAATTCTATTGGGGCAATGGTTTAAAAGCTACTAGGACTCCCCACTCAACAAAATTATTTTGGCTCCTCTGAGCATTCCAGTTGGGGCAGAGCAATCCTGGGCCACGTGTGCTGTGGGTGCCAGCCACAGTGTAGCTGGTGCTGCTAGTCCACTCCCTGAAGGGTTTGGTTAGGCAGTGGCCAGCAGGAAAAAGAGGCCATAGCTGGCTTTTTATGGTCACTGCTGTGTCAGCATCCCTGGCAACCATGCTGTAGCGTCCCAACCAGGTGATGTGTTGCTGTGGCTGGACAGTGATGGACAGAGCTAGCAGAACCAATCGGGCTGGCAGGCAAGGGGGCTGAGGCCAGCACTCATCACAGCCCAGGGGCGTAGCTAGTGAAGCTGGCTCTGAGTCATAAGAGTCCCTGGGCAGCTGACAGAGTTGCCAAGGGCCTCAGCATTCCCCCTCCCACAGAGACCCCAAGCATCCCCTTGGGCCACACGGTGCAAAGGGTGCTCTCACCTTGGAAGGGGCATGGGGAGATGTCAAGGAGAGTCTGTGTTGCCATGGGTGTTCTCTGCTCACTGGCAGCTGTGCCTCCCAGCAGGCTGGTCACCTGCCAAGGGTGCCCCTGGAGCACCCCTGCTTACAGTGGTGCAGGAGAGGGAGCTGCCGGGGTGAAGCATCATGCAGGGTCCCTGTAGGGCCACCAGCAAGTCCCCTAGCAGCCTCTCAATCTGCACCAGTCCATCCCTGACGTCCAAGTTTTTTGCTAAGGTCATCATTTCTTCAGGCACGGCCAGCAGGAATCATGGCAAAACCCATTTTTGTTTTCCTTTTTCCTATTTAGCCCAAACTCTGCGGCTTTTTCTCATTTCCCCCCTTCATTTGCATACCCAAATAGCCCTGAGATTGCTGGGAACCACTTGGCCCTTCCAGGCCTCTTTAGGCCGAGATCTCCTGAAATTGGCCAGCATTACTTTTTACAGCTGCAAGAAAGCCAATCTTTGAAAAAACGGGTGCTGACTCATTTTCCACAGTCCTTTCCACCTGTCTGATGCTAAAACATCAGATACCCATTGTCATGGTCAAGTAACATTGTTACTTATTTAGACTTTCCCAAAGGCCCTCCCGTTTGATAAGATGCATCACCACAAACGAGTTCTGAGCCGAATGCTACTAACCCTGCATGTATGGTAAAGTACCAGTATGATAAAGTACCAGACACAGAGTACTCACACAGTTGTGGTGGGCAACAAAACTTTATGGATCAGCAAATGGGGGAAGGAGCTGGGGAATTGAGAGACCACCTCCAATGAGCCACAGGGAGGTAGATTATTCCTCTCCTGAGACAAATTAATGGAGGGTAAGTTCATAAAGTTATTAGCCATTGGGGCTAAATGGAGCCTTTTTGTTTATAGACAATATAGCCCTTAATAATATCAGTTGCTCAGGGCCAACAACAGAGGAAGAAATGAGCCCTGTTGGTAGGCCTTTCAAAGGTATCTGGTTCACTACTATGGGAAACAACGCTGGGCTAGGTGGATTGCTGGTTTCATTCAGCATGCTTTTCTTATATTTTGCTGTTCTATAATTGTGACATGAATTGGATGTGGGAAGGTCATTAGAATTGACATCTGTAGGTTCTGAGAGTCCATTAATGTTTTACAGCCCCAGTTCCCAGGTTGAAAACATCTATATGTGCCCCCTTGCCCAGCTTGTCTGGAGTTTCAGCTGGGTTGCCATCAATATGCTGATGACACCTAGCTTTACCTGTTAATGGACGGCCATCCAGTTTCTGCCTCAGACACACTGGCCAACTGCTTGGATGCTGTGACTGAGTGGTTGAGGAAAAGCCTCCTGAAGCTGAGTCCAGCAAATGCGATTTGGGCATGGGGTGCCAGCTCCCAGCTATTGATGGCATGCAATTAACATCAAGAGTTTGGGTGTGGTCCTTGATGATTCCTTATCTGTGGAGTCTCAGGTCACAGCCATGGTCAAGACAGTATTCTTCCATCTCAGCCAGGCCTGGCAGCTAGTGCCTTACCTCTTTCACCCTGATCTAGCCACGGATATCCATGCGATGGTCACCTCTAGGCTGGATTACTGTAACTCGCTCTATGTAGGGCTGCCGTTGAGACTGATCCAACAGCTCCAGCTGGTACAGAATGCAGCGGCAAGGCTCCTTATGGGGACCTCACCCTGAGACCCTATACAGCCAGTGCTCCCTCAACTGTACTGGCTTCACCTGGAGTATCGGATCAGGTTTAAGGTGCTGGTTTTGACCTTTAAAGCCTTACACTGTCTGGGACCCTCGTACCTTCAGGACCGCCTTTCCTGGTACACCCCCAAATGACATTATGTTCTGCCAACAATAACTTGGTGGTCCTCCAGTTCCAGGAGTGTGCGGTTGTTCTTGACAGCCTGTTCTTGACTCAGGCGGAATGCTCTGCCTAGTGACATCTGGGCCCTGTGGGACCTGAAGGAGTTCTTTCTGCCAGGCCTACAGTTGAGGGCAGCCACAGGTGGTTTCGTCAGTGCTAGCCTTCCTATCCTATCTCCCCGTTTTGTATAATTGGTATTTATAGGGGGGTGGCCTGCCTGCTTGGTTATGTCATCTTTTGCTACAGCGGGCACTGCAGTAAGTTGTGTGCCATCTATTTTTAATAATCTGCTTAATAATTGGGAACTGGATCTATTGGATGTTTTAATCAATATTTTTAACTGATATTTATTCGTATGTTTTGTGATTTTATTGTTTTCCGCCCTGAGGCTGGTTTCGGCTAGTTACCCATGTCTACTATCAGTAGATGGGGGTTAGAATATATTTCTCTTGCACAGCAATAAGGGGACTGTACTTCCCCCTCAAGAATCACTGTTCACATGATTCAGTGGCAACCATAAATGTTGCTCTCAAAAATGACTTCTTGGAGGATGTATGTATGACAATCACCTGGTTACTTCCCCTACCTGTATTAGGCACTATAGCCGTACTTGATACCTCCTTTAATAGGATTTTTCAGCAGGTGTTGTTAGAGTATTTATTTTATTTTTATCTATTTAAAACATTTGAATGCTGACTTTCTAATCAATCAGGATCCCCAAGGCAGTGCACATATAAATGTCAAAACATTTGAACTATTGCCTTTCTCCCCTTTTCCCTCACCGGAACATGGTTCTGTCCACAATCTTGCTGCAGCATTTTAAATCACTTGACATTTCTGAGACTATTAAAGGTAGTCCATGTAGCCACATTACAGTAATCTAGTCTTAAGCGTGATGCCTTGTGGCAATGTCGTTCTTTTCCAAGAAGAGTCCCAAGCAGTGTAAAAGATGCTTTGAACCATGGAAACTACTTGGGTATCCAAGTATAAAATGGATCAAAAATCATTCCAAATTTGTGAATCTTAAACCTCATCCAGAACTAGCTGTATGGTACCACCCTAGTCCCAAAACTTTCCCACCATATCCACCTTGTTTGGATTGGGCTTCCGTTTGTTACTGAGCCTATTTCTTACCTTGCAACACGTTCAACATATCTGCTGTACCATCCGACTGATGAAAGGGAAAAACAAATATATACTGTTTTGGTAAGCAAACATTATTAATGTTGCAACTTTGATTTTGGGGAAATAATTGTCTTTTCGTAAGGGTTTGAGAATTACTTTATATTGTGTTTAATAGTTTTTGTGTGTTTGCAGTAAGAACTTCACCAGACACGTCTAAACTGAAAATCTGTAATGGAAAAATAATTGGGAGGAAAAAAAATTATATTCCTGGTGATAACGTTACCATTCAGTGTTATGCTGGCTATACATTACAAGGGTCATCTACTATTCGATACATTGGTGGACAGAAATGGTTGCCTGAAATTCCATCTTGTTCTCTAAGTACGTGAAATGGTTGAGGATATGTACCAGCACTTACTACACACACTGCTTTAGCTGTGCAGGAAGAATTTGTGCTTTGTTGTCAATTCAATTTTTCTTCAGATAGGGTACTTATTACTCATGCGGCTTTAAAGAGGATAGGCAATAGTTTATGGTATAAAATTTATGGTAGTCATTTCTGATTCCCCTATATAAAAAGAACACAATTTTATGACTTGAACTAGGAGGGAAAACTCAATAATTAGCTGTCAGCAAGCACCATTTTTGAACTAAAGGATAAGCAAAGCAATGTTCATTGCTGACATCTGTCAGGCACATGTGGGAATCATCATCAGGGTGAATGTAGAAGAGGTACAGATTTTAAAGCTTTCAGATGTTAAAACACAGTGAACAGAATTGAACTAGATAGTGTACGTAACATTTCCAACAACAAAAATTAATACCAGGGATGCTATGGCCAAGAGGGGAGGAGCTGTTTAATTCTTTCCCTGGTTGCCATTATCCTTCTCAAACTGATTTTGTCCCTATTAGAGTAAAAATACATTTGGGGGGGGAGGAGGAATACTTGGTTCTGTGAGCTTGGGATGAATTTGAAGCTTGAAAGCAGCTATCAGGGGAAGGGTTGATTGTACACATATTACCACTCCTCTGTCCCTTGAGCCTACTTTGGGTTCAGGCCTAACATTTGAAAATACATTAAGACACCCTATATTCATTCTCTTGTCAATAATATTTATACAGCTATGTTTGATGGCTGTCTGGAATTGGGATCTCATCAGCGTAATTGATGTCTGGCAGTGGAGCATTTTGGCTGCTTAAGGAAGGGTGACTGCAAGAAGGAGGTTCATAAGAACTCATTTCAGTACAGAGCAGATTTTTGTAACAGGAGAACATGTGGGTGACTGACTTTTTCTCCACACTCGGGCCTTAAAGGACTTCAGGCTATAGAGCCAAGCTAGATATGACAGAGAAGATCCACTCATATGTATTTTTAACAAACACAGAGCTTGGGGCCAAAGGGAGCTAAACCTTGCCCCTTCTCCCTCTTTTCCTCACTGCAATCGTGCTTTCCCCATATCCTCCAGCATGACTCACTTCCTGAACTAGAATCAGGCAATGAGAAAAATCCTTAAAGTGGACAGAAGGTAGTGCAGTAAAGTGAAGGAGGGTTAGGATTTAGCTCTCCTCTATGGTTGCTAACTGCCTGGAGAAAAAAAATGGCCTGTCCCTTTAAAAGAGGCTTAATGGGATGATATTTACTAAGAAGGTAAAGGTAGTTCCCTCTACAAGCTCCAGGTCATTACTGACCCATTTGGTGGCGTCACATCACAACATTTACTCAGCAGATTATGTTTACAGGGTGGTTTGCCATTATCTTCCCCAGTCATCTTCCCTTTACCCCCAGCTAGCTGGGTACTCATTTTACCGACCTCGGAAGGATGGAAGGCTGAGTCAACCTTGAGCTGGCTACCTGAAAATGACTTCCATTGGGATCGAACTAAGGTCTGAGCAGAACTTTGACTGCAGTACTGCATCTTACCACTGTGCCACGGGGCTCCTGTTATATTTACTAGGTGATATTTACCTCCATGCCATGAAAAGTTGCAGCTGCCCATTTCCACACATTAAGCCTCTATTAAAGGGACAGAACATTTTTAGACACCCATAAACTCATCTGAATTTCCCTGTCATGTCTACTATGGCTCTGAAACCACCAAAACACAGGACAGTTGTTTTCTTTGCATGTATTGTCTAAGCAGCGAGCCAACTGCACTCTTCGCAGGCTTTGTTTGTGCTCCTAGTGATCTAAAAGATATCATAATCGGCTCTTCTCAAAGGCACACCATCCCCCAATTCAGCGCACATGACTGTGGACCTCTGTTTGATGAACTTTGTGGAAAGTGGTTTATATAATTCATGGATTAATGATATTAGATTTATAGCCTTTATTAAAAAAATTAATCCCAAAAACATGCTTAATATTTGGGAATATTTAGCTATCAAGTAAAAATTGTTTTCAATTAATGTGATTTCAAAGTAAACATGAAAGGAATTTTCAAATGGCTCACTCAAATTGAGGGAACATTGTCCAAAATTAGAACACCATAAATAAAATCTGCACTATGGAAACCAACTTGAATTGTACTTCAGCGAATAGTTTGTTTCTGATGAGGCTGTCAGTTTAAATGAGCAGTAGCTTATTTGATTTGTATGAAAAGTTTGCTCTGTCATAAACATACTTATCAAAACTCTTTTCCCCCTTCTTTTAGACTTCTTCTTCGTACTGCTTATACTTGGTATGTAATATCTTGAGAATGAATTGGAGAAATGTGGTGCTTTAATAAACTTCAGTATACAGTATCAATATTTTATTTTATTTCACTTGCTTTTTTGGTTAATCATAAGTAACAATGGGGAACAGTTATCAGATCTCTAATACTACAGTTTTTCTTCTGCTTTTGCTAAGTGCTAACTTTATGTATGATCTCTGCCTTTGATTCTCAAACCTTTTCTCAGAAATTCTATTTTGGGGCCTAAAGGGTGCAATGAATCAAAGAGTTGTATTTTGTTTTCTTTTGGTTTTTTTGTTTGAGATATGTTATTTGTTGTTGAACACTGAGGTTAAGTTCCAAGCAATGGTGTTTAGAATTTGTCTCTAAGATGTTTATAGAAGCAATGTAATTAAATTTCCCTGAGGACTCCCCTAAGGATTGACCAAATTAGGGCGATTCACATAATTTTTTTGTCTATGAACTGGTGAATTTAGAAATGTTCTCATGGGGTCTATATCAAATGCCTCCCCACACACAGGATGTGAGGTGAAATTGCCAGCTCAGTGCTAAGCAAATATATTCTTAATTGTTCTTAGTGACATAATGGTCAAATAACAGTTAAATTGTAATTTGAAATAGGGGGCAGATCATTTTCATGCTTTCAGTAACATTCAAGAACATTTATAGAATCATATATATTATCATATATCAATTTTCTTGATCTCATAGAAACTTTTTACTAGAATAACATTTTTCTTGCTTTTCTTTAAGCAATTATATTTATTATATTGCTGCTGCCAGTCAAAATGCTTTGCAACAAGTGTTTTTCACGATAAGGGTAAGAATCCTTTTAATACCAGACTCTTGTTTTCCTTTCTGTTTGTATTTCTAAGGAATGATTTAATTATTACTATACAATGATCATTTTTATGTAAAGAAATTAGTGTACTATGAATTGTTTTTTAAATAGTACAGGATTGGGGTTTGTTTTTTGGCATTGTTTGGGGAATTGACATGAGCTGTGGATGTTCATTGTTGAGGAAAAAACTCACAACACAATATTGTCGAAGGCTTTCATGGTCAGAGTTCATCGGTTCTTGTAGGCTATCTGGGCTGTGTGACCATGGTCTTGGTATTTTCTTTCCTGATGTTTCGCCAGCAGCTGTAGCAGGCATCTTCAGAGGAGTAACACTGAAGGACAGTGTCTCTGTGTCAAGTGTGTAGGAAGAATAATATATAGTCAGAAGGGGGTTGGGTTTGAGCTGAGTCGTTGTCCTGCAAAGTATTAAAGGTAATGTGTTAATCATTGTCCTGTAAGTATCAAGATAATGTGCTAAAGAGGGTGTGGTATGTTAATGTGCAACCATTGTATCCTGAAGTGATCTGTTAACATGTGGAATCCAAAGCTAATCCGCATGGCTATTGTGGACTGTAGTCTTTGTTAGTCTGGAGGTTTTTAGGACAGGAAGCCAAGCCTTATTCATTCTTAAACTCTCTTCTTTTCTGTTAAAGTTGTGCTGATGTTTATGAATTTCAATGGCTTCTCTGTGCAATCTGACAAAATAGTTGGTAGAATTGTCCAGTCTTTCAGTGTCTTGGAATAAGACCCTGGGCGAAAATGCATGGTCGCTTTATCTTCCTTTAATCCCTGTTTTAGCCAGGATTGAAAGCACATTAGGCAAAACGCATGCGCTCGATCCAGGCTGAATCCTGGCTGAAACGGATTAAAGGAGGATGAAGTGACGATGCGTTTTCGCCCCCTGTGTCCTGTTTGGGTCAGTCCATGTTCAGCTACTGCTGATTTCTCAGGTTGGCCAAGTCTGCAGTATCTTTCATGTTCTTTTATCCTTGTTTGTATGCTGCGTTGTGTGGTCCCGATGTAAACTTGTCCACAACTGCAAGGTATACGATATACTCCTGCAGAGGTGAGGGGGTCTCTTTTGTCTTTTGCTGATCGTAGCATCTGTTGTATTTTCTTGGTTGGTTAAAACACTGTTTGTAGGTTATGTTTTTTCTTTTCAAAAGCTTCTCCATCCTATCAGTGACTCCTTTAATAAATGGCAAGAATACCTTTCCTATGGGAGACTGTTTTTCCTGAGTTTTGTGATTTTTGTTTGGTTTAACGGCCTTTCTAATTTCATTTCTGGAATAGCCGTTTGCTAGCAGTGCGTGATTTAGATGATTAATTTCTTCCTTGAGAAACTGTGGTTCACAGATCTGTCTTGCACGGTCCATTAATGTTTTGATTATTCCTCTTTTCTGTCGGGGGTGGTGGTTGGAGTTCTTGTGTAAGTAGCGTTCTGTGTGAGTTGGTTTCCGGTAGACCTTGTGACCTAACTGAAAGTTTGTTTTACTTGACACTGAGAGACACTGTCCTTCAGTGTTACTTCTCTGAAGATGCCTGCCACAGCTGCTCGCGAAACGTCAGGAAAGAAAATACCAAGACCACGGTCACACAGCCCGGATAGCCTACAAGGACCGATCTCACAACACACTTCAAATAAAGTAGACAATGCATTTAAAAAGGTAAAGGTCCCTTGTGCAAGCACCGGGTCATTCTTGACCCATGGGGTGATGTCACATCCCGACATTTTCTAGGCAGATTTTGTTTATGGGGTGGTTTGCCAGCACCTTCCCCAATCATCTTCCCTTTACCCCCAGCAAGCTGGGTACTCATTTGACCAACCTCGGAAGGATGGAAGGCTGAGTCAGCCTTGAGCCAGCTACCTGAAACCAACTTCCGTTGGGATCAAACTCAGGTCGTGAGCAGAAGCTTGGACTGCAGTACTGCAGCTTACCACTCTGTGCCATGGGGCTCCTACAAATATACCTACTGATACTAATTTTAAAAATCTGGCAAGAAAGACCACCAGAGGTAGTTGAGGGGGATGATGGCTACGGGGCTCCTAGACAATACATTTAGCGTGGGGGGGGGGGGGAGAAAACCTCCTACCTTTTTGTTCAACAAAGTTTAAAGCCTTTCTCCAGTGTAAGGAGCCTGCCACCAACTTAAGTGGTCCTCTGGAAGGCCCCCTAGTCTGGAGTAAGGCTTCAAACCTGCTGAGCAGAGTACATTTTATTTAAAACATTTGTACACCACTTTTCCCTTCAGTTAGGGCCCTCTAGGCAGCAAACAGTTAAAAACACATTAAAACCACCTGCCCAGGGTTGACACCCCTGCACTTGCCCCAAGGGACAGCAAGCCCTGAGGCTGGGGAAGTCGTCTTTCAGGTCAAAGCAGGGCGTGGCCTTGATGGCGTCTACTCGGGAGTCAGCCAGCTTGAAGGAGCCCAGCTGGCTGTCAGTGGCGTGCTCAGCAGCGGAAGCCAACCCACCTGAGTTCCTACCAGAGATGACTCTCACTCAGCAGTTTCGTGCAGATATTGAAAAGCTCGGGGAACAAGATATAACCTTATGGGACCCCACAATCCAGTGGACAAGGGCTGAACAGCAACCCCCCAGCATCACCTTCTGAAATCTACCAAAACCACTGCAAAGCAGGCATTCCAGAAGGATTCCATGATCAATCAACAGGGTCACACTTCTTCAACCCATCTCCTGGCACAGGCCATCCACTGGGGCAACCAAGGCTGGTTGAGTCCAATAACTGGATTGGATAGGATCCAAACAATACACTTAATCTAGAAATATTTGAAGTTGTCTGGCTACCACTCATGCAATCATGTTGCTCAAGAATTTAAGACTGGATGACAGTTATTCAGACCCCTTGAGTCAAGATTAGATTTTTTAGAAGTAGATGCACCACAGCCTTTTTTAGGACTGCAGGGACCACTCTCTCTTTCAAAGAGACATTTACTGCCTCCTGGACCTTTCAACCAGACACCCCTCCATGACAAATTTAAGCAACCAGGAGGGGCGAGAGTCATACAAGCAGAGGTGGTCGGTTTCATACTTCCAAGAATCCTGTCCAGTCCTCAGATCACATAAACTGAAAATTATCTCAAACAACTGGGCAAGCTGGCACCCTTGCACCATCTGACCCTACCTCTGTTAATGTAGAGTCTGAGTCAGCACTGATGCAAGAGAGATCCACAAAGTGTCAAGCAAACTAGTCACAGTGGGCTGCCAAGCGGGCCACTGAGCAATTAACCTCCTACTGCAGGCCAAATTCTAAAAGGCCTCTGATCACCTGCAGCAGATCTACTGACCTACACTGGGCAGATGAAATAGTGGCAGAGAAGTATTGTATTTTCACTGCCATCACCACCATGGAGAAGGCTTTAAAATGAGCTCTAGGCTGTGTCTTGTCAGATTCACCGTGAGTTTTTCTCCACTGTCACTCTAGCCATCTCCCTTCTTTCAGTAAACCGAGGGGCTGTCTGGGTTCTAAGACAGGGTGCCTAGGAGCCATTGTGCCATTTCCACATTCCAGAGGTCAGCCTGGGCATTGACAGCAGCAGTAACCATATCAACAGGAAAATCCCCTAAAACCATCAGAAAACCATTTGGAACTATCTGACTCTGGGACAGATCATTTTAACCAATCCACCACCCCTGCAGAGTCTTGGTATTCATGTAAGTCTAAACCTCAGTAGGGAGTGATCATTTCAAGACAGAGGGACTGTCCTCAGTTCCTTCACCTTTCTTCCCATAACAAAATACCAGATGGAAAAAGAGACCAATAACAACTTGAGACAGACCCATGGTTGTCATAGAAACCATGCTCCTAGAACTATCAGCCTTGGGGTCCTCAACTCCACCCCTAAGACCACCCCAGCCAGGGAGAAGGTTAGGCAGCAGAGTGGGCAGTATACCAACAGACTCCTGCCTCACAATCCCAACAGGTACACATTCTCCAAACCAGCAGAGTCCTGGACAGGGCACCACGCTCGGGGGAGAGTCCCAGTAAGAAAGAAATATTTACTGTGTGAAATGAACAAGGTAACATGGTTGTACCACAACTTTAGGATTTAATAGATTATTTGCTGTGCAATAAATCTGAGTTATGGGGATGGAATCCCAAAGGTGAGGAGATTGTATTATTGTATCCTAATACTCAACAATATTTTGTTGCGAATAAAAATCTGATTTTCTCTCTAGAGCTGCTTTTATAGTTCTGTACTAACATGTGAAATACATACCTGTAAGTAACATCATGGTTGCATACTAATATATGAGGTAGGGTTTCCAACAGGCCTGAGAAAAATGTCCTGTCCCTTTAATACAGGTTTATCCTATATTAACTTAATGGTATTGAAGTTAAATAACAAATCACTGAGACTCGATTAAATGGGTAGGGCATTCTTCTCCAGGCCTGTTGGCCATCCCGCCTAGGGTTGGATATGTTCTATGGCTAGACTGTTTAGTTTCACAGCTGATATGCCATGGAAGGGGGAAAAATTATGTCTCTTTTTTCCAATCAACAGTACTTTACAGGCACAAAAATGCTTCAGCCAGCTTGTGGATATTCATTTCATGAATCAGACTGCTATATGGATTGTAGGTCTAAAGGCTATCCGTCTTAAATTCATGCAGCTCTCCTTCATGGACTCTTTGTTCCAAAATGACTGATGTAATATCAAAGATGCTTAAAACGCACCTAAACCTTGTGCTTCTTCTGCAGAAGACCCTCTGTTTTACAAATGTGTTGCTGATGCTGTTTCAATCATTCAGACATTTCAGTAGTTCTGCAATTGCATGTGACAATGCATTACTACTGTCCATGCTTTGTACTGCTGTACTCTTAATTTCAGAAGGCAACAAATTAAGGGATAAAACTTACCCTAGAAATGGATTTATATTATCTTCAAGCACTTGGCCAATATTCACCACCTCTGTAAAGCTACAACAAAGTACTGTCTGAAAATAATTTTGTATTCAAATGAATCAAAGACTTTACAATTAAATTAGTAATGTACATTGATTTTGTGTTAAATATCCTGAATATTCATCAACATAATATTATACATCTTTATCTTTAAATGGGCTCTAGATGCTCTTCTGACTTAAGAGTTAAAATTTAGCTTTTCAGGATGCTTTTGGAAGATGCCACGCACATTCTGAAGGTGATGGCTTTTTCCCCAGTATCTGGTAGTCAGAGATAATGCCTCTGAACACAGAGCTTCCATCTCATCATTTATGTAAGATACGTTTTATCTTGCCTTTCTATCAAAAGTCAGTCAGCAAAGTAAAGCAGAGGAAAGGCAAAAAGGAACACCCAGAGAGAAAAACTATCCTATCAACAAAGTTTTCAGAAAAGCATCATACTTCAAATGCCTTTCAGAGCCGTCAGGTTTTTGTAGCTCGCTGAAAAGCAAGAAAGATGAAGTTATAGTGGCCTTGCTTGGTAATACTTAAGTTTAACTGCCACAGCACGAAAAGCCCTCTCCCAATTCAACACCCACTTATTTCAGATGGCTGGGTGGGATGGGGATACTGATGAAGGCCTCAGATTTTAACTGGAGAATTGTGGTAGCTTTATACAAGAGAAGACGTTCTTCAGCTATCTTTGCTCAGACTACTTAGTGCTTTAAAAGTAAAAAAAGTTGGATCTTGAAATAGAAAAAGAACTATTAAGAGAAGATGGAATAATATTAAAGTTATATACTCTAAAAGCAGTGAGCTAGTTTACAAGCCTGCCAGTTTAGTATTACTTGTAGTTTCTTAGAAATCTTCAAACACTGCCCTACATAGCAATATCCAGATTAGATTACTAGAATGTGCTCTATGGATCACTAGATTAGATTATGGATTATATTACTAGAATGTGCTCAAGTTTACAACATTTGTGTAAACAGTGGTCAAGTCAGCCCTTTTCTGGAACGATCACAGCCGGCATATCGTCAGCTGGCGAAAGCTTCTCCTGATCATTACTGCCATCTTCAGTGAAAAGCAATGACCTCCCCCGCATTTAAAAACTTCATATTACAATTTTACAGCCTGATATAATCATCTGTGAACTCAGTACAAAAGTATTTCTAGCCACCTGTTATACTGATTTTCAGTGTAACAGTAAATTTCACCTTTGTTATAGTGTTATGAGTTCAGTAGCACCTCAAAGACTAATAACATTTATTAAAATGCGAGCTTGCATGAGTAACAGCTCACTTCTTCATCTGAGTCACAAAAGCTCATATTTTAATCAATATTATTAGTCTTTAAGGTGCTACTGGAATGTTATTTTGCTACAATAGACTAGCATGTCTACCCCTTTGCAATCATTATAGAGCGTTCCACAGCATTCACAATATCTACTTCCTGCATGGAAATAATCAGTGATACCCAACGCTGGAAGTGATTTTGGCTTTTCAACATTATACATTTTATTCAATATTTGAAGTAATCCATTATTATAGTATCACTTGTTCTTACACAGTTCAGAGTGCAGATAATGCCTTCAAACGCATCACAGCATACCTTTTTTCAGCCTTTCTAGGCCCTGCTCTGAAACTGTCTCTAATATGTAAAATCAGGTAGGCTGGAAAGTGTGACAAGGAAGCATGATAGTGTCATCCTGCTCCTCGGCTATATGTAGGCTCCACACCCATTTGGCCTGCTTTCTCTAGCTGATTGAATGGGTTTCATTTGGAATATTTTCAGGGTAAGCAAATTACCTCAGATGGTCAGTCTCAAACCAGGTAAGTTACTAAACGGGATTTTGATTGTGAGTTTTCATTTCTTCTGGACATGTATGTGCATTTTGGATGATTTAAAAGAATAAAGGTAACATATGAACTGCACTTGTACTACCTCAGAGAACTTTTTTTTTTACCAGAGCTACCATTACTTGTACTATGAATTTTCTTTTGCTCAGATGTGTCAAAATTTCAAAATGCCCTGTATACCAAACTTTCATTTAACATAGTTTTGAGTTTTGTTTTCTTGCCTGGAGACTTTGCTCATGAACCTTGTCACTGTTAGTTTTATTGTTATGCTGTTACATTGTGTAGGGTTCTCCCCCTGCCCCAGCTTCATATACTTGTATGGAGAAGTAGAGTATAAACCATTTAAATAAAGACATATAGTGAGATCGAAGTGTGTCCCTTCCTTCCTTTGCATTATTCTTATAAACCTTGCAACCTTTACATTAATTTTGAAGTCCCATTGAAAAAAAGATTCACCTGGGGTTCGATAGATCGAAAACACTGTTTTGGGGCAGCTTCAATACAAATTCAAGACTTTAAAACTTTCCTCTTTCTACAGAGATTATATATTACCTTTTAGCTAACTTTTCTGGTTAGCTAGATTGTGATACTGACCATATCATCATTGTGGTCATCAATATACTTCTCAACCCAGCCAAATCTATGCATACTTCAATCCTGAGATTGGAGTTATGAACAGACTAGACCACTGGTCGGCAAACTCATTAGTTAACAGAGCCAAATATCAACAGTACAATGATTGAGATTTCTTTTGAGAGCCAAATTTCTTAAAATTAAACTATATAGGTAGCTACGAGCACTGCCCCAATGGCTCAGCAGAATGTCCCTGGACCGCAGGGGGAAGGCGGGGGGGGGGGGGGAGGCGACATAATTTCTCTCCCACACAATTCCCTGAACTCAGTGGCGGGGGTGGGGAAGCCTGGCCTCTCATCTGCGCACAACCCTCGCAGCCTGATCCCCCCCTTATGCAAGAGTACCGCGGGGGGGGGGGGGAGAGGGAAGAAGCCCGGTTCGAGCCGAGGAGGATCCAGTCCCAAACAGGGGAGGGATGATAGGCTTCCCCGCTACTCAAGCCTCCTCCCTGGCTCAACCAGGCTTCTTCTTCTCCTTGCCGCCGCCGCCTCCTCCTCCTGCGCTGCCGCTTCCTAGGCGCCGGGACAAGTGCGACTACTGCGGCTGCTCTGGGAACAGGGCCCTGGACCATCTCTCTGCCATATGCCCCCCGCACCTTCTGTCACTGCGCCTTGCCCGGCTCGGCCTCCCCTCCGTGGCCAATCACCACCCGCCTTGCTCAGAGGGCTGGGCGGGCGCCACGTATGCGCCGGCTCTAGCGTGGCGGGAGGGCACATGCGCGGGGGAGAGGCTGCTAGCTAGGATTTGTAGTCAACTTAAGCCCTTTGGGGAGCCCCTTTCGGAGCCTCTGGAGGGTTGGGGTTGCGCCGCGCTGACTCAGCGCACCGGCGGTTTTGTTGATTGCAACCTCGGGAGCCACACTCGGGCCCAAAGAGCCGCATGCGGCTTGCGAGCCGCGGTTTGACAACCCCTGGACTAGACCAATCTCGTCTAAAACATTTACTCTCATGCTTTCTAGTTACTGATTGATGAGCCACCATTGCACACCCCTTAAACTATCCACTTATATATGGATTTCTGTTTTAGGCTTTGCATAGCTTTCAAGGAGTAAAGGAATGCCTTTAAAACATTAACAAGATGTTACTCTTAAAAATGTCAAGATGTTAAATCCTATGTGTGCAGCTTTGGCGAGACCCATGAAAAAAATTAATGTAATGTTATACTAAATTACTAAACTTGTAAACAAGGATGTTAATATGCTGTTAACTCCTTATTCTGTAACTGAATTCGGTTAAGAGCACCCCCAAACGCAATTTTGAAAGAAGTCATTGGTCGAGGGGGGGAAAGTTTGGTCTTTATGAAATAAAACTGGGCCCAGAGCAGAGATGGTGTTGCTATGAGTTAAAGCAGCAACAAACACCTTTAGTTTTTCTTCTGTGGATAATAAAATGAAAGCAGCACACTTTTTACAAAAGTAAAACAGCACTGCCATCTAGTGGTCAGGTTTGATAACTGCACAATTTCAGAAAACATTTTTTATTCCTTCTGCATTTTGTACATACATACATGTTGAAGAATTTACCAATTACCATGATGCTTTATAACGAAGTTACATACAAATTACCATGAAGCTCCCAGAGTCCAGCACCCTGAGTCCAAAGGTCACTTTCTGCTGGCATAAGATACTTCCACTGGTGGAGGATACCAATACCAAAAACCTTTAATGGCATAAATCTAGTGGAGGATCACTTTGCTGCTTCCTCCTTCCTGCTATAGCCCACTAAGCTCCCCAAAATGCTGCTCCTGGGCAATAGGGGATCCTGAGGAACAGTGGCGTGGGAACTGCAGTAGGATGAGAGAGTTGTTGAGAAGAGACCTTCAGCTTTAAACCCGTCTACAACACAGACCAGATCAGGTACTGTACAAAAAACATTTGCAAATCACTAATACACAAGACAGTGTTTAAAATAAGTGTATTAAAATAGTTAAGCACAACAAATTTGAAAAGGTTTAAAGTCGCACAGTTTCGGGAGACAATATGGTAGTTTGAGTGGGAATTAGACTTCTTTAGGGTAATAGCACTAGATGGGCCATTTTATAACAGTGGCAGCCTACTATGGCCTCAGTGATGAACTAGCAATTTCTCTTGTAATAAGCCCACTTTTATTTTTCCATCATAGCTTATGAAAAGTATTCCAGTAAGGATGATCTAATCCTAAATTGGAATACATTATATCCTATGAAGCATGGATGCAAGAGTTCTTGCAGATGAAGCTCTTTCCTACCCTCCCCATGGCCAAAATGGTACACCGTCCCATGAGGGAGGAACTGGACAAAATTACTCTGTTGCTCTTCCACCAGCAGTGCTTTGAGTTGGGGGAAAAGCTCCATGTTAGATTCTTTAAAATGGACCTTACCAACAGCTTTTGTGATCAAATTCATAACTGAGATTTACTCACACTATAGAGGGGGAAATCCTATGACAGTATGAAATACAACATATACAGTGATTTTTTAGCTGAGAGGATCTTTAAACCAGTCATGTAACTTCCATTGCAGTTGCTTTTCCCCCTACATCATAACCGATTTCAAATGGTGCTAGACAAGAACTAAGACTCTGAACACCAAGAGAAATCGGTCAGCCTGTGTAAGAGACGCTGTTCCAGTTCCGCAGTGGCGTCTTCTGTATAAGAGAATCTGCAGGTCCTTCACATCATTAGCGTCTGATCTAAAAAGGTTTGAAAGAAGGTTGCCTGAAACAAGCATTAGCACATACATCTTTAATGGGTGTTTTGTAATGGTGTTGAAAGATAAGGAATTGGGAAGATCACATCTTCGTAACGGCATCAAGATAGGAGAGGATCAGATTCTAGTATTAAGTCATCTATGTAATTTAGGTTTTATATGTGGACATGTAAATGTTAGCAGTTATAGGGCCAAATTAGTCATTTTGAAATGCCTTGAGGACCCAATCCTGAGCGGGCCACTGTGCTGAGAACTGAGACATTCTCCCCCCTCCCCGTAAGTACCTTATTAAGTGCTGAAACAGCGCCCCCATGGCTCTTTTGGCATTTGAAAAGGAGCAGGGAAAGGGAAAAGAGCACCACACTGTGGGTCCAAACCTGATTGGGCCCTCACAGCATTTTAAAATTGCTTTCAAATGGTGGCGGCATCCTTGTGGTGGCCACGAGGATACCAACACATTTAGTTTAACCCAGAGTGTCATACTAAAACCAGAACCAGAAAATTCAGTGACTGATAGCTCAATCATAATTTTGTGAACTCTGGTAGTTGAACTTCCATAATAATATTTTAAATAAATAAATATTAACCAATTAAACTCGCTTTTCTCCCAGGTAAGGAGGACCCAAGGTGGATAACATCCATCAAAAGTGTAGAAAGCATCTTAAAAACAACACTTGTTCTGTGCAGATACGAAAGGCTATTCAAAATGAGAGCTTTAACTTCACATGAATCCAAGTGGCTGCGTACCCTCAAGAGAATGGAATGTAGAACCTATGGCTTGGAAACTGGGCCTCACTGAAGTGTGAATCAATGGAACTCAAAAGGATGACAGCGGTATTCAACAGCAAGGACTAAGATGAACTGCACAGAGGAATCTGTCCCTGGTGTGAATGCAGATAATAGCCAGAGGTCACATGAACCAAGATGGCGACCAGCACACAGCTGTGTTATGTCTTCTTGCCGGAGTTTTAGAGATTTAGCATTTTATTCAATTTCATTTTTAATTTCATTTTAATTGGAGAGGCTGTGGCTTACTTTAGCAGTCCTTGATAATTAATAGTATTGCGGATAAATCCCTGTACTTCAGCTGGACTGCTTATACTTGTTTTAGATAGTAGTTGTAAATTATGAGCCCTTGTAAGAGCCGAGGAAAGCAAAAACAAAGAAGGAGGAGCTCAGATCAGCCTACTCCAGATAATAGCCAATGTAAGGGCTGGCCTGGGTAACCTAGGGCCAGGGTACAAAGGCCTTTTTTTTAAGTGGCAACCCACTCTGGCCACAGTGATTAACTAGCTTCATGGCTTACCCAAAGTAATTCAATAAGAATGGTCTAATATCAAATTTGCAAGATCCTATGAAGCCTGAGTGCAAGAGTGCTTGCAGATGCAGATCTTTCCTACCCTTCCCCTCCCTCCCTTGCAATTCCTTGAGATCTCTAAAAAGTAGACACACAGTTATGGTACCCTTCCCCACAAGGGCAAAAAACCCATATGGTTCAGGGCTGTAGTGAGGGAGGAAATGGACAAAATCAACTACCTTGCTCTTCTACCAGCAGCGCTTCCATCTGTGAGAGGCTCCACTGGCACAAAAGCACGTTAGGAGTAATAATACCCCAGCAAACCCCTGAGCTGTGTCAACTCTGGTTTACTCAGGTTCCACAACAGCTTTGTAGAGGTATCAGGGATTACTGGGGAAAGGAAACGCAGGAAAGACCTGTGACAACGAACACCTTTCGTTCACGTCATAGGATCCAACCCAATATATCAGTCACAGTAATCCAAGAAGGAGCCTCACACATGTGGAAAAGAGTTTCCACACATATGTTCCCACCTGGAAAGGGGACTGCATATGCAGATGAGTACTGTGTGTACAACACTCCCTGATCCACGGGGGGAGGGGCTGTGGCTCAATGGTAGAGCATCTGCTTCGCATGCAGAAGGTGCCTGGTTCAATCCCCTGCATCTCCAGTTAAAGGTGGGTTGACAGTGGAGGGGAAAGGAACCCAGCATCTTTGCCTTATTGTGGGGAGGGGCTATGGCTGAGTGGGAGAGTGCCTGCTCTGCATTCAGGTGGTTACAGGTTCAATCCCCAGCTTCTCCAGTTAAAAGGATCAGGTAGGTGAATTGAAAGACCTCTTCCTGAGAGGCTAGATTATTATTATATTAGGTGCTTTGAAACCCAGGCAGGACAATACTGTTGCAGTTGTCTTGTTTGTGGGCTTTCTAGAGGCACCTGGTTGGCCACTGTGTGAACAGACTGCTGGACTTGATGGGCCTTGGTCTGATCCAGCATGGCCTTATGTTCAGCTACTAGGCAAAGTATGAGTGTGCAGCTCCAACAGTGTTCTAAAACACTTCTTATATTCTTGGCCTAATTTAAATTGCAAATTCAAACATTATACAGTAGGGGAACACCCCTGACAGTTGATCTTACCAAAACAATTTTAACAACCTGGTGACATGACCAGCTTACAGTTCTTCTCCAAATCCAGTGCTGCAATTCTTGCTCCTAGAACACTGATTTCAAATGGTGCTAGATACAAGGATGGAAAAATCTAAGCCACCATGTGAAACCAGCTTCCAGAGGAAGACACATTCTTGTGTTGTGTACCATCTCCTGAGTCCAAGAGTAAACAAGGAAGTTTTCCTTCAAGATCCCTAAAAGAAAATACCATTTTTGCATAGAATATGTGTGAACTCTTCATGATATTAAACAGAACATTGAAGAAATACTGAAATAATGTTTATATACTATTCTACTTAAAACCTGAAAAAAATCAAAATATTATACAAGATAAGCAGGCTGCTTTATGGGAAGGGAAGTCACCTCAATAAAATTTTAACATTTGCCTCAGACAATGTAGAAGTATTGCATTTCTGTCTGTCTTTACATAGTTACAAGGTAAACTGATAAAGCCAGTTATTAATTTTACATCATTTGATATTAACCAGTATCCATGTGTTTGTCACATACCACTGAGTAACTGCAGAGGGAATTCTTGTTAGCTTCAGTTAAAATAACATTGGGCTCAATTCAGCTAAAGTTAACCATGCCAATCTCATGATGCTGCTGAAGGAATACTTCCAGGGGGCAAGCAAACCTCTGAGGGAACCCAGCTCTTTCAAGGGACCACTGACCTACAGGCAAACGATCAGAAACTCTACTCAAATGTTTTAATAAATACTAAATAAATCTGATTCCCCTATATACCTGTTGAACGGCACAGATATCCTATTTCCTGATCTCTATGTAATTTAATATTGTTTCTTGTTTTTTTTCCAGATAACATTTTAATCACATTTAAAATTATTGTAGCAAAAAAACAATTATTGTCACATGTGAGCTGCCTTAAAATCTGTGAGCTGAAAGTATGTAGGATATTATTTTAAATCCACATCACCTTGTCTTCAGAAAACTGTGATTGTCAGGCTTTAGATTCTTGGCAATTTTCTGTCACTCTTCTTTTTGTCCTTATGCAGCTAATGTTTTTCCTACTTTTTAAAAAAGAATTTGGATCCTCTAACTCCAGGGTCCTCAACCTTTCTGAGCTAGCAGGTGCCATTAGAATTCTGACACAGTGTGGTAAGGGCAGCCACAAAATGGTTCTCACATCTTACTTTCAGTCACACAGTAAAGGTCCTTGTGTTGTGGTAGCTGCTGCCAAAACAACGTTTTTAAAAATCTGAACAGATTTTTTTAAAAATCTTGGAGCTTTCTTTTGCACTCTGTTCTAGATCACGCTATGCTTTTGTTGTTTCTTCACGCATTACTTTTGTTTTCTCCTTTCTTGATTTCAGTCTTATTATACTACTATATCTTTTATGCTTCTGTTTATGGCTCATTTTTGTCTTCCTTTTTTCTCTTAGTGGTGTTCCTAAAGGTTCTGTTCTTGGTGGTTTTCCTTTATTCTTACATTACGTTTCTTCATTCCAGTTGCAATATGATTTTTATGCAGACAGCATTCAATTATATCTTCCATCTGTGTCTCCTTCTGTTCTTCAAAATATGCCTTCTTGATGGCTATTTCCACATGAATATCTCATGATAACATCGGAAGTCAAGATGCAGAACAGTACATAATTGGGTTTTCTCCTAAAACCCATATTCTCCCCCTCCACTATATCTGGATAATTCCGTAGATCATTTTATTCAGCCAGTTGGTTTTTTAAAAAAAAGAATAAAAGAAAAATGATCGTTTGTATTTTGCCTTTCCCCCATGCAGTTCATTCGACCAGATGATAATACCTTTTCTGTCTCTTCCCTGCGCTTCCCTGAACCTGTCCCCTCCTGTTCTTTGTTGCCATCTCTCCCGTTAGTATCTTCTCTCACCACCACCTGAATTATATTTTTCCTGTTTTTATCTACTACATTCAAACACACCATTACTTTAATTTTACAAAAAAACAGAACACCCTAAAAAAACCCTTCCTGTTTCATTAAACTCCAGTAATTACTGTCCAGTTGCTCCTTCCATTCCTCTCCTCACCACATATAATCTGTCTATGCCCCAAACAGTCCTTATCTAAATCATGGGCAATCGTTTCGCTATCAATACTGAAGACCAATTTTCAGGACTCTCCTTCCTCCTTGATCGCTGGTCTGCCTCTAGTACAATTAATTATCCTCCTTCATGCCCTAGGCTTGCATGACATGGCTGATTCTGCTTACTCTCACTCTTTTAGGGTTAGTCAAGACTCTATTTTAAGCTCTTCTATATTCTCTCACTCTATGGAAGACCTCATTAAATCTCATGGCTTTCAGTATCTCCTATACACCAATGACACCCATCTCTGTAAATCCACTTTAGAACTTTTGCTCTCCTTCAAATCTATTTCCAACTACCTGTATCTAGCATTTCTGAACGAATGTTTCATTGCTATCTAATGTTGTGTACAAAAAAGAATTTATCATCTTTCCTCCAATTTTCCAGCACCCTTTGCTCCAGGTATTTATTTGTTGCCAGTTATGTCACTTTCCCCTGTAGAATGTCAAAACATTGGCCCCTCTTATACACAATAGGCCCAAAAACTCTGATCCTCTACTGCTTTGACTGCTGCAACCTTCTTCTTTCTTCCATGTATCTTGTACATTCATGACAGGGCCTAATGTCTGCATGGCACCTAATATAGTGGTAAGCATAATAAATTGTGGTGACAATGAATTCAATAGTTTCATAATCAATTTCTGTTTCACAACTAAAGCCAACTTATGATCCCATGAGCAAAGAAAGCACACTCCATTTGCTGCATTTTAACAAAATATCTCTTTTCTCCATCCTGTAAATTTACAGTCCAATCCTAAACAGAGTTACACCCTTCTTAAGCCCATTGAGTTCAATGGGCTTAGAAGGGTGTAACTCTGTTTAGGAGAGCACTATTAGTGTCCTAAATAATAAATATTTGGCCTGCAGATCCACAAACTATATTCACTGATTTCCCCACAGGTACACTGAGTTCAGTTTGTGGATGGCACTGTTATGATAGTGGGAATGTTTAAACTCCAGTTTCATACTTACTGGTGGATGATACAGACACCGGGAAAGATGTCTGTCATTCAGCCATATTAAACTGGAAGAACAGAACAGCCAGGATTTCTGCAACCTTGCTTCTTCACTTTATATACAAATGTATTCAATTTAGTGATGGTTTTTGGTAGCTTTCTGCTTCAGAATTCATCCTTAAGCTAGGTGAGTTGTCCTGTGGAACAAGGAAAAGTAATAATATTTATTTATTTAAAACATTTGTATGCCACCTTTTCACTCTGCTTAAGGTCCCAGAGGTGGCAACCAAGCAAAAATCATTTGAAATATATATATATATATATATATATATATATATATATATATATATATATATATATATATATATATATAATAATAATAATAATAATAAAACATGTAGACACATAAACACACCAACAGGGAGGAAGGCCAATGAGAGTTAATGAGGGAATGCTAAACAAAACAGCAAAAAGTCTTCAACTGCTGGTGCAAGACAACAATAGAGGGAGACAGAAAAATCTCCCTGGGGGAGAAGTTCTGGAGTTCCACAATAGAGAAGTCCCTTTCTCAGCCTCAGATGGTGGGACACACAAAGCAGGGCTTCTGAAGGTGACAGCAGTAGTCAGGTTGGTTCATATGGGAATAGGTAGTCCCCTTAGGTATGAGGGCCTCAAACCATACAGGGTTTTAAAAGTCAATACCAGCACCTTGAACTGTGTTTGGAAGCAAACCGGGGGGGGGGGGGACTGTAGGGTGAACAAGACTGGAGTGATGAGGTCCATATGACCTACTACAGTCAGTGTTACAGCCCCAGCTCTCTGTACCAGCTGCTGCTTCTAGACACTCTTCAAGGGCAACCCCATGTAAAGCAGACTGCAGTAGTCTAATCTAGATTTACCAGGACATGTACCATAGAGGCAAGATTACTTTCTTTTATAGCATTATTGCTATTACTTTATATCATCGCACTATTAGTGTCCATGGTTTTAAGATCATTTATGGAGTAGCATAACCAAGCACAGAATATCTCTAACCCAAGGAGAGAACAATCTAAATTCTGGACTAAACGGGAAGAGACAATAGAGGACAGAGAGGCAGAGGCAACAATGAGGACAAATGTGAACAAGTCTTTACTTGGGTTGTACATTTTGTTTTGAAAAGCAACTGTTAAACAATTAAGCTTTTAATATTTAAATGTTGAAACATTAAAAATTAACACCACCACAATTATTTGCCTCAGCTTTCTCCTAGCCCCCACTCAGGCTGGAATGCTACAACCTGTCCTTCATGCACCTCTGTTAACTTTTCTCCAATTCTGCACTAACTTCGGCATACTTAATAGTTCTAACAGGATAGCCTATATCAAGCAACTGTTCTCAGGACTGCATTTTCTGAATGCTGAATTTGGATTGAAGTTTCGTTCATGATTCCAACAGTGCCCTCCTAACTCTTTCCTGGGAGTAAGTCCCACTGAATAGACTTGAGCAGGATTCTCGGTAGACCTGATTAGAATGGCACTGTAAATATGTTTTTTTGCATCTGAGCACGTGTTTCATCTAATGTGAAGAATAAAATCCAGTGAAGTTTTTGGCAGCACAAGTTTTGGCAGTCTTCCTTTTCTTTCCACCATAAATTAAATGAATTCCATCCTCTACTAGTGCAAATATTCAATTATCTGAACAGCTCGTTCAGAGAGATCTAGTAAAGATGAAAACCCAACCTATAGAGGATGGAGACCAGCAAGCACTGAAGAATTTGGCCAATAAGCATTCTGTGGTAATTGGTCTAGGGAAGCAGATAAGAGTGGGACAGTGACAGGGTTAATCAGAGAGGACTATGGGTTGGATCAAGCCAGATTTGTCAATCAGTCTCATCCAATTCCCCACCATAGTACGGTCTCCATCCACCATGGCTTTGTATATGCAGGACCCATTATGTTCAGCATTGTATTTTTGGGTGGTGAAAGGGGATGGCTCCCTTCTTTCTCACTAGCAGAAAACCTGGTTAAATTCAACCCCATATCAAAAAGTGTTTAGACAATTAGAAGAATGAACCAGATACATGCCAATCCTACATCTTTTCACATTTGGCTCACAGTGACTGAAGCTGTAATTCAGAGCCATAGACATCAGATATCCAGATTTCTCAAAAATCCCCACCCTAGAACACCTGCTTTGTATATGCTTCCTAAAATCTACATTTTCCTTCATTCATTGCTGCAACCATCATCTCAGTATGATGATTTCTTTTTGAGGTCTCCTATGTTCCTAAAAACCAAGTCCTGCTATAGGGACTAAACCCTCAGGTTGAGGGGACCACTATCCCTGGTAATGTAGTTGTAGTCACTATGGATGTTACTAATATGCCTCACAATACAGTTTGAATGGTTATACATCTTGTTTAAAATCAAGATCAGACCTGATGCTTCCTACATGTGTGGCAAGAAATCAGAAGGAGATTGAGACTTGGAAGGGCAGCCATGAAGGAACTAGAAAAGATCCTTAAGTGTAAGGAAGAGTTTCTGGATAGCACAATCAAGATAATTCATACTATGGTATTCCCCAATAATATGTATAGATATGAAACTTGTATGTTGAAGAAAGCAGACAGGAAGAAAACTGATTCACCACTTGAAATGTGGCACTGGAGGACAGTTTTGCAAATGCCACGGTCAGCCCAAAAGACAAATAAGTGGGTTCCAACTCAAATCAGCCCTGAGCTGGATAGCCCAGGCTAGCCCAAACTTGTCAGATCTCAGAAGCTAAACAGGATCGGCCCAGGTTAGTATTTGGATGGGAGACCACCAAGGAAGTCCAGGGTCGCGAAGCAGAGGCAGGCAATGGAAAACAACCTCTGAACATCTCTTGCCTTAAAAACCCTACAGTGTTGCCTAAGTCATAACTCGATGGGGGGGGGGGGGAATCAAATTAAACCTGAATTCTCCCTAGAAGCTAAAATGACTTTGGTCACATCATGCAAAGACAAGACTCACTGGAAAAGACAACAGTGCTAGGAAAAGTTGAAGGCAGTAGGAAAAGAAGATCCAACATGAGATGGATTGACTCAATCAAGAAAGCAACAGTCTTCAGGCTGCAAGACCTGAGCAAGGCTGTTAATGACACAAAGTTTGCCATAAGCTGGAAGCGATTTGACAGCACTTAACACACACAAGAGGTGGCCACTATGCTGAAGAAACTTCCATAAACAATGGCTTCTTTGTAGAACAAAGATGTAATTCTATGAGCTTTACAAACAATATATAATGACATATTTTTTACTTTCCCCCAAATGATTTACAGCCCATTCCTGAGAAGGGGGCAAAGCTATATAGGAGCCAGCGTGAGCCTGTGCTAGCACAAGTGCCTGTTTAACCCAGGATAATGGGCACTTATGCCATCCCAGGTGGCACAAATGCCGGCGCCTGGGTGCCTCTGCCAAACGCGGACCGAATTCCTGGAAGCGGAAGACCGTGCTGGTGTCAAAGTGTTCACAGGACGCTCCAAAAGGCAGAGCTGACGTTATTCAGCCTCCTAACCCCTTTTGCCCCAGTAACGCCCCCTTGAGCTGCGGCATGGCTGTGCCACCTTTTTCAGTGGTGCAACCTTGCTTTTTGCAATGGGGTATTCCCCCCTTTTCGTTTTTTTTATAATTGCTTCTCCCTCCCTCCACGGCGGCCAGGAAGCCTCAGAGGAGGTGGCATGGGCTGCGCTGCTCCCGGCTTCTGCAGATCTACCACTCCCCCAAGAATGGGCTGCTCGACCTGGTGATAACTTCAATTGGATTCATTCTATGTTTAAAAAATTCATGTCATTTTGATAACAATGTTTCCTTTCTGCATATGGTTTTGGTTTGTGACTATTTATAAAATTCACTGATAGAAATTCACATTTACGTTTTCTTCATTTCATAAAGCACGATTACATAATAATTCACCATATGGACTATATTTAAAATTTAAGAATAATTCATCACAAAACAGATTATAATATCAAGTAAATTAGGCTCAGACAATAACAAACAGAGTAAGAACTATTAAGTGTTCTGGACTAGACAGAATTGATATCAAGGCCAAATGTGTTACTTAATACAACGGAACAGAAGATAGGACTTCCTTTGCCTCTGAATATACAAATCTCTTTTACTTGCAATGTTTAAGGTATAAGTAGCGCATTTGCTACATTATGATGTTTTTGCTGTATGAAATATTGTTACTTTGCTATAAATTGTGCATTAGATGTCCTTTGTATGCAGTTTTTGTTTTGCTCTCCTTGAAACGGCCCCATCCATACAGGACAACTTTAAGGGCAAAGGTCACCTTGGGAGAAAAGATCTGCTAAGGAGTAGGAACAGGGCAGCAGGAAATGGGCAGGTCCAGGAGAATGAGGATAAAAAGTGCCCCGCTGAAAAAGGTAGGGGGAGAGTACCTTGCTGGGACAGACTAAGAACTAGGAAGGAGAACAGCCAGCCAGGCCGTAGTTCTTTACAGTAGGTAGAGAAATAGGACTCACCTGGATGGGGAAAGAGGCATTGCTTGCCAAGAGGCCACAACTACCACTGGCCAGGCCTGAGCGGTCTAGCTACTGCCAGCAGTAACCCTACCAGAAGATGAGATGGCCAGAACTAGGAGCTATCAAGAGCAGGTGAAGGACCTCAGCAGGGGAATCCGGCCTAAGAACCTGGGTGAAAGCAGGTGGTGGTAATCAGGAACAAACCAGCCAGACTGTTGGGTGACTATTCAACTTGGAACTGCGGATTGGAACTGAGCTAATCAGTAAAACAGGCACCTCTGGCATCTCTTGAGTGGTGGTTCATCTTTGACCATGTGGTGTTCTGTCACGGAAATACCGAGTGTTTTATTTCTACGTTTCAATAAAAAGGTAAAGGTCCCCTGTGCAAGCACCAGGTCATTCCTGACCCATGGGGTGACATCACATCTTGACGTTTACTAGGCAGACTTTGTTTACGGGGCGGTATGCCAGTGCCTTCCCCAGTCATCTTCCCTTTACCCCCAGCAAGCTGGGTACTCATTTGTCCGACCTCGGAAGTCTGGAAGGCTGAGTCAACCTTGAGCCGGCTGCCTAAACTGACTTCCGTCGGGATCTATTTTAATACGGAGTTTAAATATATGTTGCCATGATATAAAGCATAGGCCTGTAGAGCAAAAAAGGGGGTGGGCTGGATGGGATGATTGGATGGTAACTGTACCCTGGGGCAGCATTCACTGGGGAGTTCAGGGAGAGGCTTTGTATGAGAATTAGTGCTGAGCAGTGTGTGTGTGGATGAAGGAGCTTGAGTGAGGTGCTAATCTGTGTTCTGTGTGGAAGATATTAACCTGGGTGGCAAGTTGGGAAGTTAAGCTGTATGGAAGTTACTGGCCTAAGTGGCAAGTGAGAAAATAAGCCTGTGCAGCTATATCTACTTAAGGACCTTTACAGAACCCATCTGAAACCATTATGCTTATTAACCATACAGAAACCGTTACACTGTTTTACTTATAAATAAACTCTATTCATGTTTAGGATAAACAACTGTTTATTTTAAAGGACCCCCTTTTACCTCAGATCCACTCCTGTACACTGACCATTCTGTCAATCTACCATACACAACTAAGCCATCCTGTTCCTTGGGTCCAACTAAGAACTCTAAGGTGAGAGCCTTTGGTGGCAGACACCAGCAAGAAAGGCAGAGCATAAATGAAGTAAAATACATCTTTGTGCCCAAAACACATGTGGCCATCCTATCAATTCTAGCACCCAAATTGACAGCACTCCCAGAAGAAACTGAATTTTAGCCTTCCCAGGTCAAACGCAACACAACTACGCAGTATAACTGAGACCCATTAGTACACGAGGCATCTTTAATCATCCATTTTTAAACCCCAGCCCAATCAGGTTACTTAGACGCATGTTTAAGGTATAAGTAGCGCATATGCTTAGATGTTTCAAGCTGTGTACACAATAGTCATAACTTTGTTTGCTGCAGGAAATGCTGGTGTGTCATGAGTTATTCCTGCAGCAGTCATTATGATTGACCTATCTATAGACTGACTGGTATTTTAGCTACTTGGAAAATACGGGACAAACCTCAGAGAACATTTGTGAGGGACTTCATAGAAAGATAGTATAAAATACATAGAAGCTAAGCTTAATGAAAGATAACATACAAATGCTGAATTGGTTTATAAGCTTAGAGACAAAATAACTGACTTTTTACAAATCCCGATTTTAAAGCCAACAGTTGGCAATTTTGGCTTGGGGCTGGATTTTTTTTTTTGCTTAGTGCAGATGACAAAAAGATGGGGCACTTTAGAAGGCAGATTTATAAAACAAAAAATTTGGAGCAGAAAGGCAAAAGGAAATGCTTCAGTCTTGAAGGTGCGTCAAGCCCAGTGCCCTCCTTGTAGCATATTAAGGAAGGTGGATTACATGGCTTTAAACTTGTTGGCATGAAACATCCTCCTTTGGCATAACAGAGTTTTTTAAAATCAATCTCTAATGGCAAAGGAGTTGGTATAAAATGTACCTGCGAGCTATATTTAAACCAAGAATTCTTCAGACAGATGGTATTTTAAAAGAACTAAACGAGTTCAGTGAAAAATGTTCAATTTTATGTCACAAGTCCCAGTTATTAGCAAATGCTTTATTTCTTAATTTTTCAACAAATGTAACAAGCTGCCTATTTTCCTCTATCTGCCTTCTTCCCTCCTCCTCGAGTCCTTAAAAGGACATGCAAAATGTCAACACGAACTGTGCAATGCTGCCTCCCTGGAACTCTACCACATATGCAAATCATCATTCTGCCACGTAAGAAGTTTTGCAACAGCTAATCTGTAGTACCTCGTTTTTTCCTCTTTAATTGAAATAAGACCAGCTGAAGAGGTTATGAAATAGAAGGGCCCTGTGCACTTGTTTGTGGCTGAAATCCCGTGAGCCATTGAGAAAAAAATGAAGCAAAAGCTTATCTTAGCATCCACACTTTCTTCCTGAGGACTTTAGTGAATCACTCCTGGAGGAAACAACCTGCCAGCATGCACTGAAAAAACATAAATAAAGTAACGTTAAAGGGAATTGAATGTCGGGAGAAGAAGCACCCAAAACCAAGTATCTCTGTTATTATGAGGGCATCCCATTGTGGATTCAGTACTTAAGCTGTCTACCATACTACCTGCTATTAACTCTTCCCACCAATGCCTGTGTGTGAGATGGTTCTTAAATTATTAAAGCAGAACAACTGCACCTTCCATGTGGCTGCTTCCGAGACTATTCTGGTAATGCAAGTCATGGGAAGATTACATGTGAAAGGTATTACCCCTTGAGCCTGCCTGCAGAGGTGTACCAAGCAAGCACGCTATTAGGGTTGCCAGACCCCAACTGGTGGCAGGGGATTCCACGCTTTGGCGCCCTGCCGCTGTTCAGATAGTCAGCGGGGGAACTTCTCAGTAGTAAACGTAGGCCAAGGCCTCTAGGATGCGCGACACGGCAATGTCATTTATGGACTGCACCAGAAGGGATGTCACCATGTCATCAACGACCACGGGGATGTGATGACATCACTTCCAGTGCACGCCAAAAATGATGGCACCGCATTGCGGACACCAGAGGCATTGGCCTAAGTTTACTGCTGGTAAGTTTCTCACCCCCCACCACCACCCGCCGGATGCCAGGAGGTACCTGGCAACCCTGCACACCACGCACCACTTCTATAGGGTCTCCCCGATGAAGGCTTGTTATACTTATTAAAATGCACAGATATTTCTACAAATTGCACCCAAATGTGTACAAATAAATTAGTTTATATAAATACAAACTGATATTGGTTTTATATTATCACATTATATTATGCTATTAACCATGCCACTTACATAACTTAAGAAACAGGCTTATACACCTGGGGAATGAGTGGACCAACAGGGAAAAAGAGGTTCAACATAAAGACACACAGCTTGAGCCCATTTAATTTTCAGAAATGAATAATGCCTGCAAATAATTCTGTGCCACAAAATATTTTCAGTTTGGAAGCAGTTTTTCATTAAGATGTAGTACAATAGTTCTTTTAAAAAAAAAGGGGGGGGGAGAACTGCAAAAAACATTTCAGATGAACACTTCCACTGCGTATTGTGTTGGGAATTTTGATCCATTAGTCCAGGTACAATCAGAAGGTAGGGTGTGGACCATTGGTTAATTTTTGGTGAGTTACCTTGCAGTTTCTGGCTGCTGTGATTTCAGAAAGTTGGTCTTACCTTGGCTGATCTAGGCAAGAGTGCATAGTTGGGTTCACTCAGCACATATTATTATGCTTTTAACAATGAAACTCTTACTTCATTCATTTAACACAAGCCAGTGCACTGTGGAGATTCTAGTCTAAAAACAAATACTGGTATGCCCTAAACCAAAGTAACCTAATTCTTGCATTATTCTGCTGAGAAAGGGGATTATCCAATAGTTAGCAAAAACAGGGTAGTTTTTGTCTCTTCGTTCCCTCAGCAGATGGACCAAGGGCACCAAGAAGAACTCTGACCAGTATGAAAGCATGAACAGGTCACTGATACAGTCTTTTTCAACTTGCTTGCTGGGCCCAAGGAAAAACAGATTAATTCCAGTCCACACCTCACAGCTGTAATGCACTAAACATGTAATGGGATGCTATTCACAGGCCCCTGCCTGTAGATCAGCTGGCATCCTTTCCTGTTCATGGCAGGATAATTAGCAGTGGGCCATTTACCTTTGCCTAGAATTTAACATTTTGTATTCATCAAGGACATAATTTATAGGTAACTTGACAACAGAAAACCCTTTTGTTCTTAATAAAATGTTCAGAATTCTTACTGAAAGGTTCTGGAAACCCTTACTTCAATGTTATAACCTTAAATGGTGAAGCAAGAGTAGATTCTAGAAGCCTTGTGAACAGGCTACAATTAATAAGCCCAGGGAGCGACACAGCTCAAAGGGTGAAAGAGTGTACGGTTTGCAAACTAGGATGGGCCTGATAGTAGCTTTCCAACCAAAATAAAATTTCATTTGTGGATACTTTTCATTAAGCAACCCCTGCAATAGATGTTACATGCACATTTATATTTTCTGCTATTGGTAAATTCCAGACTTCATGAAGGCAATGGAAAACGCCTATCTAGAAATCATTCCTAAGGGAGCAACATAAATGTAAAATAGCAGAACTGGCCTGAAAGCTTTAAGAAAGCAGCAGAATTTTAAAACTTGTAACATACTTACGTATGTCCTCTCTACAATATCTAACTGAGCTAAGAAAGGTTGCCCGTCAAATGTATAGAAAAAATGAACTGAAAAGATAGAATTGCCATTAAAATTTGCTATCTCACTGTAGAGAGCAATTCAGAATATCCAAGAACATTAAAATCATCAGCAGCTTAAGAAATGGGATGAAACATTTGAGATTACATGAGTAACTGAAAAAATGAAAATGAAAAGATGAAAAAAGATATAGTGCTGGAAGATGGGACCCCCAGGTCGGATGGCACTCAATCTGCTACTGGGGTAGAGCAGAGGACAAGTACGAATAGCGCTGTTCTTAATGATGCGATTGGACTAAAGCCGAAAGGACGTTCAGTGGTTGACATGAATAGATGCAAAAGGAAAGTCCGAAGCTGTTCGACGCATATAATAGGAACATGGAATGTGAGAAGCCTGAATCAGGGTAAGCTTGAAATTGTTAAACAAGAAATGGAACGTATGGACATTTCAGTCCTGGGGGTAAGTGAATTAAAGTGGACTGGATTAGGACATTTTCAATCAGAAAATTACAAAGTGTTTTATTCAGGGAATGACAAAAGAGAAGAAACGGAGTTGCTTTAATAGTGAGGCAAGATGTAGCAAAGGCAGTCAGGAGCTATAATGCAAAGTCTGACCGAATAATATCAATCAGACTTCACGGAAAGCCTATCAACATAAGCATCCTTCAAGTTTATGCCCCAACTACAGATGCTGATGAGGAAGAAATTGAAAGTTTTTATGCCAATGTTCAGGAAAAAATTGATCACACACCTAAACAAGATATGCTGATAATCATAGGTGATTGGAACGCAAAAGTAGGAAACAAAGCAGAATCAAATGTTGTTGGCAGATTTGGGCTAGGAGCACAGAATGAAGCAGGAGAACGCCTCGTAGAATTCTGTGAAGACAACAATCTGTTCATTGCAAACACGTTTCAGGCAACCAAATAGACAATTGTGTACATGGACATCACCAGACGGCCAGTATAGAAATCAAATAGGTTATATAATTGGAAGTAGAAGATGGAGAAGCTCTATCCTCTCAGGCAAAACAAGACCAGGAGCCGACTGCAGTACAGATCATGAATTGTTAATATCGAAAATCAAGATAAAGCTTAAGAAAAACACCAAAACATTCATAGCACCAAAATACAATCTAAGCAATATTCCGGAAGAGTTTAAAGACCATGTAAGGAACAGATTTGCATTACTGAGCTCAAGTGAATGTAAACCTGAAGAACTATGGGAGGAAACTAGAGATATTATCAAGGAAGAATGTGCAAAGACTATTCCTGTAGCCAAAAGAAAAGAAAAACCTCGATGGATGTCTGAGGAAATTCTTAAAATTGCCAGAGATAGACGAGAAGCAAAAGTAGAAGGTGACAGAAATAGAATCAAAAGTCTAAGTGCAACATTCCAGCGACACGCACGTAGAGACAAAGAGACCTATTATAATAACCAGTGTAAAGAAATAGAAGAGAACAACAAAAAAGGAAGAACAAGAGATCTGTTCCACAAGATCCAAGAAATCAAAGCGAACTTTAAAGCACGGTTAGGCATACTGAAAGATCAGCATGGAAATACATTAACTGAACAGGACAAAATAAAGAAAAGGTGGGAACGATACACTGAAGAACTATACAGAAGAGATGAAGGATAAAAGATTCTTTCCAAGAAGAATCTTTTGAAGAAGAACCTACAGTTTTAGAAAGTGAAGTGAAAGCTGCATTGAGAGCAATCGGGAGAAACAAGTCACCAGGAGCAGATGGGATATCAATAGAGCTATTCCAAGCCACAGAAACGGAGTCCATCAAAATCTTGACAAGAATATGCCAACAGATATGGAAAACAAAACAATGGCCCACAGACTGGAAACGATCCATTTACATTCCAATTTCCAAGAAAAGAGACATCAAAGATTGCAGCAACTATCGGACCATAGCATTAATTTCTCATGCAAGTAAAGTGATGCTCAAAATTTTACAGCAAAGGCTGTTACCATATATGGAACGAGAAATGCCTGATGTTCAAGCTGGTTTCAGAAAAGGAAGAGGCACTAGAGATCATACTGCAAATATACGCTGGTTACTGGAGCATACGAGAGAATTTCAGAAGAAAATGAGATTGTGTTTCATAGATTACAGCAAAGCTTTTGACTGTGTGGATCATGAAAAGCTATGGCTGGTTTTAAAGGAAATGGGTGTGCCAATACATCTGATTGTTTTGATGCGCAACCTGTACTCTGGACAAGAGGCCAAAGTTAGAACAGAATATGGAGAAACGGAATGGTTTCCAATTGGCAAAGGTGTCAGACAAGGATGTATTTTATCTCCCTATCTCTTCAATCTATACGCAGAACATATAATTAGGAAAGCTGGATTAGATTTAGATGAAGGTGGAGAGATAATTGGAGGGAGGAACATTAATAATTTGAGATATGCTGATGACACTACATTATTGGCAGAAAATAGTGAAGATTTGAAACGACTACTGCTGAAAGTAAAAAGAGAAAGTGCCAAAGCAGGACTACAGCTGAACATCAAGAAAACAAAAGTAATGACTACAGGAGAATTACACAACTTTAAGGTTGACAATGAGGAAATTGAAATGGTTCAAGACTTTCTATTCCTTGGCTCCACCATTAACCAAAAGGGAGACTGCAGCCAAGAAATCAAAAGGAGATTGAGACTGGGAAGGGCAGCCATGAAGGAGCTAGAAAATATTTTGAAGTGTAAGGATGTGTCACTGGCCACCAAGACTAGATTAATTCATGCCATCGTATTCCCTATTACTATGTATGGGTGTGAAAGCTGGACACTGAAGAAAGCTGTTAGGAAGAAAATAGATTCCTTTGAAATGTGGTGTTGGAGGAAAGTGTTACGGATTCCATAGACTGCCAAAAAAAAAAAAAAAAAAAACAGTGGGTTATAGATCAAATCAAGCCTGAACTGACCCTAGAAGTTAAAATGACTAAACGGAGGCTATCGTATTTTGGTCACGTCATGAGATGACAAGAGTCACTGGAAAATACAGTCATGCTAGGAAAAGTTGAGGGCAGCAGGAAAAGAGGAAGACCCGACAAGAGATGGATTGACTCAATAAAGGAAGACACAGCCTTCAATTTGCAAGATCTGAGCAAGGCTGTCAAAGGTAGGACATTTTGGAGGACTTTCATTCATAGGGTCGCCATGAGTCGGAAACGACTTGACGGCACTTAACACACACACAAACACACACACGCACACGAGTAACTCATTCTCCTTTCCTGTTTTCTCATTTTGGTTCTCCAATAGTGCCCATGGTCAGGGGCAACAAGTAAAAGAGAAGTGACTGGCACTAAAGGGCAATGAAAATTTAATTGTATGGGAAACAGGAAGGACAGATTTGTTCTTACTTGCACACTCAGAAGCTGAATTACCACTTCATTGATTTATTTTAAAAGACATAGTGTGGCAGCTAATAGCACTGAAGACACATTTTTCGTCTGATGGCTTTGCATTTCTTTATCTGAAAAGTCTTGAGGTTCTATACTGTTCATCCAGTGACTGAGGCCTGATCTATATTCAGTGGAATGGGGTGACAGAATTCTGAGGTGGTACGCTGGACTATACCACTTCAGACTGCAGGTGGAACATCATATTTTGAAAAACATCCTGCAAGTTAAAAACCATAGCACAGGGGTGTCAAACATATGGCCCAGGGGCTGGATGCGGCCCCTTGAGAGCTCTTATCTGGCCCATGAGCCAGCCGAGGCCGCCACGCCACCCCCCGTTCGAAGGTGTCAACGATCAAAGACAGTTAAATAAAAAATATATTGTAAGGGTGTTATTGTTTTAAGCATGTTTGTATTTTAAGTAAAAAATAATATCATTAATTGTCTTTGCCTGTGTCTTCTATAAAGTTTGTCATCTCTAGTACCTGGCATTAAATTTTATGGTATACATGGCTCGGCCCGACCAAGTGACATTTATGTAATATCTGGCCCTTGTAACAAATGAGTTTGACACCCCTGCCATAACACATAGACGAGGTTCTAGCCCTATCTGTTCTTTGCTGTTCTAATTTTCTGTTTGCAGGGAGGTTTTTGTTTTTTAAACACAAGAAATAAATATGACCCTACACCTCCATTCCATTGGATTACCATCCATTCTACTACTGTATAACCCTCCTACTTCATTTCACATCATTTTTCTGCCAGAGCATACTAGGCCTGTGTCTTCTTAGGGTGGGTCTGCACCAGCTGCTTTGCATAGGATAGTCCCCAAACATATTGCCAACAGCTGGTGCAATCTGTACCTCATCTTAGGTCAAGTCCTTGACCTGGGCCCCACCTCCCAATTGGGCTCCATATTTTCCTGCATGAAGTTCACACCTCACTATCTTTCTTCCAGTGACCTGTAATTTAAAAAAAATATACACCGCCCCCTGTTCTCCAATGCTAATTGTATCTCAAGTTATTCACAAGCAGGTCTATTTCAAGCAGCTGGAAATTGTACTACCAGAAACTGTATTTACTGATGCAAAGGCATACCCTTCTTATTTTTCTTATCCATCACTGTTCCTGTGCTGTTGGCTGTTTGTGTACCTGTTCAGAAAACAATTAAAGAACAGTGAAGAAATAATGAAGGATATATAACTATAGGAAACTGCCTTAAACAAAAGTCAAACCAGGGATTCATTTAGGCCAATACTGACTGGCTGGAGCAATCCAGAGGCTGACATAGATGTGTTTCATAGATCACTGACTGATTGTTGCAGACTGAACATTGGACCTTGTGCTTGCAAAGCACGTGTGGAACAGTAAACTATGGTTCCTCCCAAATCTAAATGAAACAAAAAACTGTAACAAGGGGACTTTGGTAGATATACATCACATATTTCATCCTGCTTTCCAAACAGATGCTGACAAGAATTTCAACTGAATGTTATATATGGACACAAAATCTGAAATGCATCTCTAGAATAATTCTCATTCATACCTGAACAGCTCTCAAGAAGTCTGATCTGTAATTAGTTTCTGTCATCCATCTCTGCAGAGTATGGTAGTATCATATTTGCTGCGCAGCCTAATCCTAAGAGAGCCAGCGAGGTGTAGTGGTTAAGAACGGTGGTTTGGAGCAGTGGACTCTGATCTGAAGAACTAGGTTTGATTCCCCACTCCTCCACATGAGAGGGGGAGGCTATTCTGGTGAAATAGATGTGTTTCCCCACTCCTACACACAAAGCCAGCTGGGTGACCTTGGGTGAGTCACACTCTCTCAGCCCCACCTACCTCACAGGGTATCTGTTGTGGGGAGGCTTTTGTTTGTGCCTTACACAGCATAAATTTTTTATCTATGTTTACTTGGAAGTAAGTCCCATTGATTCCAGTTGGCATTGCCGCCAAGTAACAATTGCAAACCTTAGCCAGTCATCGATAGTAAACATATTATTTCTTGCCCACATATGTAGCGTAGTACGTCTTTGCCCTTCCTGTTCTTCTGAGCATATCTAGAGATTTCTGCTTATGTTTTATTTACTTTTAGAGATTTACCGTATATTCCATCAGGGAATGTTCAAGGCAGCTTACAGCATTAAGTGAAGAGAAATGATCAAATCTTAGTGTCTGCATGTGGGTGGGTGGGGACCTGTTGGGGAAGGAGAAGAGTTGTTTTTTATATGCCGACTTTCTCTACCACTTAAGGGAGAATGAAACCGGCTTACAATCACCTTCCCCTCCCCACAACAGGCCCTCTGTGAGGTAGGAGTGGGGAAACAAATCCAGTTCACCAGATTAGCCTCTGCCACTCACGTGGAGGAGTGGGGAATCAAACCTGGTTCTCCAGATCACACTCCACCACTCCAAACCACCCTCTTTACCACTACACCACGCAAGGAGAGGGATTGTTGCAAAAGGCCCAGTACTTCTACATGATACTTACCAATAATAAACTCCAGGATCCTAACACTAAAGATTCTTTAAAAAATGCATCCAGGTACCATTTCCAAGGTTATTGTTACACACACCCCAGTACTGTAAGTACTAAGTGCTTACCAGGTTGGTTCCCTTTGGAGGAGAGATCACTGGAGTCCTGAAGTGTTTTTGTAAAAGGCAGAACAGAGACAACAGCACAGAGGCACCCCTACAGGATAGTAAATTTACTACCCTCGGCAGATCCCCAGATATAGAAAGACCCTATACCCCCAAAGAGTTTCAGCCAACCCAAAACAGAGTCTGTCCATCCCCTCTCTTTCAGCATCAGAATTACACTTCCTTTTCACAACACAAAAACACATCATGCCCACTCCCTTTAGGATGAACTTGCCCAAGCCCTGATAGGCTACTTGATCAGAGCCAATGAAGGGGATGTTTGCACTAACTAAGAAACATTACCATTCCTTTCTCATGTAGGACCCACTGAACCAAAGGGATCAGAACTCAAGCTTATTGCATTATTGTACGCCAGCATTGTAACTGCTCTGTGCCGTGTCCAACTGCTCAAAGGTGGATATAAATCAGCACTCACATTTACCTGAAGACCAAAAACTGATAGACCACAGTTCAAAATGAGTAGGATTTTTTAAAGAATTTCCTTAGTCACTTCTGAGAAAGGCACAGCATGTATTACGAAGTAAGAATGATTAATGTGTTACAGATTAGAAGAGGTATTATTCAAAGAAATCAGCATCAACAAGAATCCATTTTGTTTCCTGTAGGAAAGTTTGCCAAGTTCTATTTAGCAGTAGTGAGAAGAGATATTCTATTGTTCCATTGGCTGAGCCTTCCAAACCCAGCAAGATATGTTAGAACATTCTGAGGTTGAGGTACTTAGTCCACATAAACCAATGGGTCACAAATAAAGGTTTTGCCAAACAATGGGTATAAAAGTTCACATTGAGAGAGAAAATGGCTGCATAATTCTACTGAACATGCAGTCAGCTGAACAAAAAGGCATGGTTACAACATGTTGTAAATCATGATCTACAGGCTTCCAGTTTACATAGGTAAGGAAAGTACTGGACTGGTCAAGATCCCAAGTTATTTATTTACTTCATCTAAACCCCGCCTTTGTCCCCAATGGGGACCTGAAGTAGCTTACGTTGTTCTCTTTGCAACAACTGTGGGAGGCAGGTGAGGGTGAGAGTATGTGACTGGCCCAAGGTCACACAGCAAGCTTCCATGGCACACTGGGGATTCAAACCTGGGCCTCCCAGATCCTAGTCCAATATGACCACTATACTATCCTGCTGTCACAGGTAAGGTTTCAAATAAGTGTACAGGCTCAGTCTAAGGCCCAATGCACTGGTGTAATGTTACAATCTATGACGTAGGTAACACAAGGATATTGTGCTAGCACAGCCACATGTGTGAACGTTACTGAAGCAGTGACACCCTTCTCTGCGCTATGCAGCTGTTGTATGCAAAATCTCTAAGAGGGTAAGACAGTCCCCCTGAGCCTTCTGGATGTTAATGGATGTTAAGCTCGGTCAAGCTTGGAGAACCGGGAGTTATCAGAATGAGAAGGGGTTTCTTCTCCAGTCCTTTCTCCTACCTCCAATCCTGAAAAGCGAAATTTTCCTACCACCCTTTCTTATGTTGCCACCACTGGAGGTCAGAAGAAATCCTCTGACTAAGTTCTGTAGAGAATCATTTCCCTCAAGTGTCCTTTTACCAGAGTGGTTCCTTAAACTCTTCTCTTGTCTCTACCTAAATGTACTCTGAGAGTGCTTGGCAAATTCCTCGGTGTCAAGCTCATCTTGGCAGACCTAGGCCTCAAACGATGTTCCTTATTTTCGTATTAATACTACAAGCAGCAAGGGTTAATTTTGTGCATCCCTGTAACTTCCTCAGTCTGAATAAAGTAATTACTGATTACAAAAGAGAAAAACTGAGCAAGTACTTTTCTGGTTATACCAAATAAGCAAAGGAAGAAGGAAGTCTTGACCATACTTTCTAAAACTAGAAATGAAGTAGCCACCCAAACTTGAGGTTCCAGAATGATGTCTGTTTTACTTAACCACAATTAAGTAAGAGTGTGTTGTATATAGAGGCTGGCTAATCTCCCGTTAAGAAAAAATATCCCAACACGCAGCCACTTTCAATTCTTTTGTTATTTTTATATTTTTCCCATGCTTAGTATCTCTTTAAATACCAGTTCACAAAGTTTTCATAACACGATTTACAATACTAAACCACCATAGACAAGATAGATAAATTGTCCACAATGTCCTGCAATCCAAGTCCTCAAAGAGAAATTACAGATGTCTTGCTGCACAGTGTCGTCATGCAATATGTCTTCTAAGTCAGCTGACAAGCTGACCAATAGGATTCCTCTTTTGCACAGCCGTTTCACAATCCATACTCAGTATCCACCGTAGTGAATATATGCAGGCTAATGCAATGATAATATGACAAGCAACCGGTTATGCATTGTTTCGCTGGATTTCTGCTTCTTCAGATAATTACAATTTCATCAATATTAATATCCTCTCACCCAATCACAATTTTGCGATTCAAAGTTCCATGCTCATGAGCCTTATAGGCACCTTGAAACTTCACCCGGTAGCCTCCATTCTCAAAATAGTGCAGGGAAGCCCATGGACCTTTTAACCCTTTGAATGGAGTTAATGGACTTTTAACCCTTTAAAGGTCTTTTGGCTTTCCCAGATGAGCTGAGTCAGCATGGTGCAGTAGTTAAGAGCTGCAGACTCAAATCTGGAGAACCAGGTTTGATTTCCCACTCCACCACATGAAGCCTGCTGGGTGACCATGGGCTAGTCACAGTTCTCTCAGAACTCTCTCAGTCCTGCCTACCTCCCAAGGTTCCTGCTGTGTGTGTGTGGGAAGGGCAGGCAATTGTAAGTCACTTTGAGATTCCTTACAGGAGATAAAAGTGGGGTATAAAAACCAACTCTTCTTCTTTGCAGCACAGCTCAGCTGGTAAAAGAAAAGGAGGATTGAGCCAAGGAAGGGGTGCTAAAATTGCCTAGCATCTGTACTTCTGCACCGACATAACTAAAAGGAAGAAGCAGGGCTGAGTGCTGGAGTGGCAGCAAGCACGTTGGAAAGAGCTGCAGGTGGACGTTCTTCCATTTCTGATCTGCTTGCTGCTTCTGTCATAGTGAGGGTGGGACTTCACAATTCTACTATTGAGTAAAGCCAGTACCTGTATTTAAGGTAGTAACAATTTTCTGCTCCCAGCTGGGAGACAGAGGACTCAATATAGGTTGTTATGGGGAGGGGCGTTACTTTGTCCAAAATTCACTTTTTTAGATGTAGCCATTAATTCATCTTACTCTTTTTTTCTCTTTCAAAGATGGATTTCTCTTCTATCTCTCTTTAAAGAGAAATCAATGCACCCTTTAGTAGCTTCTGCCCTTATTGTAGTTTTACGTTATACACCACAGGGTGGTGCCCTGAGTAAGGCCTACCAATCTGAGACCCTCATGGACCAAACGTTTTGAGAAATAGAGGATGGCTTCAACTGTAGCAAGATTTCATCTCCAAAAGGAACTTTGCTCATGGGAGACTCCTTGCCCTTTACCTACTAGTTATATTACTCAGTCTGACTTTCATCCACTTTTTACCTACAGAAACAACTTAAACTAATATCCAGTGCTGTTAACATAAAAGACGTACTATATTATTCTTTTGCCTCTTTCCTTACAAAGGACCTGTTTGTTCCACTAGCACTAGAGACACATTTGATTAACTACTGGATTTCATATTCATGAAAGACAAATACCACTTGCTCTCTCCTCTCTATTCTCAGCAGCTTTTGGTGAAACTTGTTTTGCGACCAATCTAATCCAATTAAGACTGTATTCCATTTGGAGACACTACAAACTGCAGACTACCACTATTTCCACGATGCCCTGAACCATTAATCTACTCCACCCCTTGGCCTTTCCCCCCTATTAAGCATCAGGTTAGATGAAGTTCTGAAGAACTCAAAGGTAGTTTAGTGATACTTTGATTGGTCTTACTAGAATGAACACTGAGAACATTCCATATAGCAATTATGGAAGGGTATGTTTCAGGACTTTGCCAACAGCAGCGCTCAATACAGAGTGAATCAATGCAACATTTCAAGCCACTCAGATGGAAATACTGAAATGTTCCCCGACCATTACAGCTTAGTTGGAACCTTTGGGAAAATGCTGAGCAACTGGCCCAGGAAAATTAAATCAAGTCATACCATATCTATCACTTTCTAAAAATCTATGTTACATTAATCTCTTCTGCATTTCAATTCATTTTGCCTTAAGGAGGATAATGTAGAAACATGACTAGTGTAGAGAAGGTCAAAAACAATGAACTTAAATGTAGGGAGACAGATGCTTTTGTAAACATTTCCATGCTCAAATGACTGTTTAATAAGTTTCAAACTGGCTATTCCTACAGAGAAAGCAGCACAGGGGGAAAAAAACCCAACTCCCCCACTGAGAAACCTTTGGAGTTCCAATGAGGTACCTTATCTTTCCTAGTTTTTCCTTCTCTTGCTGTGCCTTTGCAGACCAGTGAAGAGCTGTCTAACATCAGACAGAAAGCAACAACTTGGTTCTTCCAACTTTTCCCATTGCTGGAGATTTTATTCCTTTTCAGAGGCCAAAGGCAGAAAAGACCATTATGTTCATTTGCTTAGCTTTCCTATAATTGTACAGGATCACACTTTTATTCCTCCACTCACTCAACGACATTCCCAGCCTTGCTGGAGCAGTGGAGGTTAACTAATGGCAGCAGAGAAAGAAACATGAGAATTTTCAGGAGAGCAGAAAAACAGGATGAAAGAGGAAGCAATGTACTAAACACAGAACAACAGACACACTTAAAACCTGTTATATCCTCCTTACCCTTACATACATTCCATTTAGAAATAAGAAGAGTTGGTTTTTATACCCTGCTTTTCTCTATCTTTAAGGAGTCTCAAAGCGGCTTACAATCACCTTCCCTTCCTCCCCCCACCCCACAACAGACACCTTGTGAGGTAGGGAGGCTGAGAGAGTTCTAAATGAACTGTGGTCGTTTATGCATGGGAATTTTACCTGAGGTTTGTTGCTCACTGGACGCACACTTTCCTGTTGGGAATCTATGCACCAGCAGTCTCCAAACTCAAATTAGGAAGCATTTGAGTCCCTGCCCCTTGAAACGCTGCTTTATAAGTGTGGGTTCTAGGGATATCACTCCAGTCTTGTTTTGTCTACATTGGCTCCCAATTTGTTTCTGGGCCCTATTCAAGGTGCTGGTATTAACCTTTAAAGCCCTCCATGGTTTGTGGGCAGCATACTTTAAAGACTACCTTCTCCCATATGACCTTATCCATCCAGTCTGGTCATTTTCAGAGGACCTGCTTTGGTTGCCCCTGCCATCTGAAGCTAGATGGGTGGTGACCCAAGAAAGGGCCTTCTTGGTCGTGGTGTCAAAACTCTGGAACTCCCTCCCTCTATTGTTGTCTTCTGTGAAGTCTTTTTTGTTCTGTTTGGCATACCCCTGCTAATGGTTGTTGAACTGGTTTTTGGTAGTATGTCTTTTTATATTTTTATGGAATTATTGTATACTTTATTTTAAACGCTTTAGTATTGTAATGTTTTAATGTTTGATGTCTGCCACCTTGAGGACCCTATTTGAGTTGAAAGGCAGTATAGACGTGTCTTAAATAAATAAATGTTGGTGATGGCTGATATTGACCTAAAGTATGTAGTCCCCTGGACATTGCCCAAAGGCATATGATGCAGCAATCTTACTTAAATGTAATAAAATGTGATTTAACTGTTTATTTTTTCTTTATCTAAGCTGGCACATTTCATACTATACCACACTATACTTTGCTGCAATTAGAATTAAGTTTGTTTCTGTTATAAAAAGATTCTGTTCCACTACCCAATTAGTTGTAGGAATGCTGCAGCAATCTCACTTCTTTCATTAAGTTGGATTTTCCCTTACAAAACAAATACTGGACTAATACATGATACATCCAAGGTATACATGTTCTAAAGTGAACTAAAGTGATTTTCCTTTACAAAACAAATACTGGACTAATACATGATACATCCAAGGCATACATGTTCTAAAGTGAACTGAGGTTTATACAAAGTGCCTAGGTTATGCTTGGCTTAGATATCACCTTTTCTTGCCAAATTTGGTGGGAAATCTTCAGAAGGCTTCCCAAGTTAGCTTCAACTAAAGATGAAGACAACAAATGGTGATTTATATTACAGGCACATAACTTTCTTAGTAGGAACACATGAATCTGCCTTATACTAAGCCAAATCATTGGCCTATCAAGATCAGAACTATCTACTCCAACTAGCAGTAGCTTTCCAGAGTCTCAGGTAAAGATTTTTCACATCACCTACAACATGAGCATTTTAACTGAAGAGGCCAGGGTGGAACCTAGGACCTTCTGTGTACAAAGAAGACACTCTACTAATGAGCCACAACTCAACCCTAAGGCACACCAGAGAATGCTATAAACAATGCTGACTCTAAACTTAGAAATTAACTTTAATATGTAGCAAACCAAAGTAAAGAAACCAGCGAGAACACTGAAAGGACCTGAACTTTCTACCAGTTTTGTAGTGGCAGTAAAGTTTATATCCTATTCAGCACAAGACATTTCACAGCAAAGAAGTGAACACTGACATATCATGTCCTAATCAAGTCTCTAATCATGCAACACCTCTGTTCCTCCTAATGATGGCATGTCAATAATCTCTTTCCTCACAATCTTAAACCTTAAAAAATAGCCCCCTCAGAGCTCCGGAAAGATTCCCCATAGGCCATAATGGAGCCAAAGGGTGTGTGTGTTAAACTTTAAAGCCCTGCAGAACCCAGCGTGAGTGTGCCAAAGCAGGTTTTTTCTTTTGACAGGGTGTCTTCCCTTTCTACTGCTGTAGCTGGCAATCTCGAAATGTTCCCGAAAAAAGCCGAATTTTCCCAGCTTTTTCAGGATTGAGATTTTTGGCTACAGTTTAAAACACCTTTTTTTTTCCGGCCAAAAAATGCAGACTATTTTTTTTTTTTTGGCTCAGCTTTCCCAAATGCATACCCTTATTGGACACTCAAAAACCAACTGCTACTTCCTGCAAACATTAGGCCAATGTTTTACTTTTAGACACAGTATAGCCACAAAGTCAATCTTGTTGAACCTGGCATTCTTCAGCAACCATTCCCTCTGGAGAGAATAAGGAAACAGGCATGAAATTACTTCCTGTGTACTGCTAAGCGATTTTATCCCAGCATGGAGCTGATGGTATTGGAGAAATACATGTATCATATTTTTGACTGGTGCTAGAGGCCACAGTACCAAAGATGATGATTCCACTAAGGCTTTAGTATAAGAATAACATTTCTGCAGTTTTGCTTTGAGGTGTTTGGATATATTCTGCTGATCCATTGCAAAAGGGATGTGCAGTGACTACTGATCAAGTGGATTGCTTGTCAAGACTTGCCTGAGTTAGTGGCAGAAGCTGGAGTCTAAAGCGCAGGTCTGTTAACCAGGCAAAAACAGAACCCTAACAGTTTTTCCAGACTTATCCAAACCAGTGGTTTCATACTATCTGCTTGTCATGAGTGCAGATATTGCTTATCCTTACTATCTTAAAGAAGGTTTCTAGGGCCTGAAGCCACCATGGCAACTGACCAGGCTACAGAGAATATAGCTGCAGTGCAACCGGTTTGTTACAAACTATATATATGCCACCAAGGTTCACCTTACACTAGTTTCAGACTCTTACAGAACCATCCAGAGTTACTTTCTGCTAAATTTGGTCAATTAAACGGGCTGAGAAATCTGCAAAGAATTAGAACAGCACTGAAGTCCCAAAGTCTCCAATACAGACATCTACTAGAGTTGAGCAGGATTGCTTCTCAGGGTGAGATTACTGGAATAGTGAAATTAGCTGTTAACATGACTCTAGAGATGTAAAATTGCTGGAAATTTTGAAGACATGGGTGGGGGAACCATTTCCCCGTTACTTTTTCTGAAAAAATAAACCAGAAATATTGGCAAAAACTTAAATTTATGCAAACATTCTTTTACTGATTTAACAAAAGAAACTCATAATATATAACAGTCAGCATATAAAAATGTACTTTTTGGCATATTTATGGAATTTAAAATAAATATCATTGTTTTCTATAAAAAAATTGCAAATATGCCAAATGTTTCAGAAAGAGTTGTAAACTTCTGCACCCTCAGTACAAGCATGTTTCTTTTTTCTTTTTTGCCATCCAAGAGGCAGGAGAAAATAAAAGCTGAAGGAAGAAAACAAATCTGGCAGGAAACAAAAGTGCGTGTATTATTTGGGCAGAAACTCTCTCATAGATTCACAATAGGTCAAGCTACCAGTATGCTTGAATATTAAACTTAACTTTGTAACACTGAAAATACTGAACTCTTTAACAATATAATATCATAAAACACATTACAGCATATTGCTATCAAAATTATTTTCATTTAAATAAAAGAAAATCTTGAAAATGTTGTATATGTCTACAGTATAAGAGGGTTTTCCCCCCAGTATTTCCATTTTTTTCTATGAAAACATTGAGAAAGTCCTCAGACTTTTTCATGTCGTTCATTTGGAATGACTGAAAAGCTCGTATAAGACGAAGTTTTTATCACACAGAAAGAGAAAATATTTCATAGGAGGGTTTTTTCAGTGTTCCCCAAAACTTCCCATTTTGGAAAAACTGGAAAAGTCCTGAGACTTCTTTATGTTATACATATCAAGTATGAAAAACCAAGTCTTAAGAAGCATTTTACTCATTCTAAAAGAGAAAATGTTTCATAGGAAGACTGTCCAATTGTTCTAGAGCATTTTCCTATTTTTCTGCTGAAAAAACTGAAAAGGTTCTTGGAACCATCAGGGGTGAAATCCCCACCCCCACTAATTTTTCTGGACCTTCACATCTCCACATGAATCTTCCCTGTGTTCTTATGTGCTTTATTCTGTTGATAAGCACCCTATTGCCACAGCCACCTCCTCTACCAGAGATACTAGAGCTTCATTATAGTCATAGCTACCAACTGTGACACCTAGCAACCATTCCCTCTACATCAACTAGTTATCTGTTTCAGGCAGCAGATTACTTTCAAGGCCAATTTCGGCTAATTAACTTTATCATACATATTTTTGTGTGCCTGTGTTTAAAAGCAGCACCATCTTAAAGATTTGCCCTTGAACTTTTTTCAAAAAACAATTTTAGGGGAAAAATCATGATGAACTAAAGTTTTATGTATAAGCCATTCCTATATAACTTGTCATTCTATTACGGAAAGAAGGCAATAAACCGAGTTAAATGTTCATAAAAACATAATTAAGCTATGAGACAGGAAGAGAGGCTGTACCAGTAACAGAACATTTCAGCTTTCTACAGTAACTACAAGTTACCCCTTTCTACCTTTGCTGAATGTTATCTTACCATTTTTGCCATTCGAGGTAACAAATGGGAATCCACAGACTTGCGGGAGGCATTTCATCTCCCCCCCCCCCTCCCTCTTTACTTTTCCTGAAATCCCCCACACTCGTTTCCTTCCTTCTTTTCCTTCCAGCGTTGCAACCTCCAGGTGGGACCTGGAATCACAACAGATCTCCCAACTAAAGAGATCCGTTCCCTATAGGGTTGGCAGCTCCAGGTTGAGACATTTCTGGAAATTTGGGAGGTGAAGGAAATTACCTCCGCAGGGTATAATGCCATAGAGTGCACCCTCCAAAGCAGCCGTTTTCTACAGGGGAACTGATCTCTGTCATCCGGAGATCTGTTGTTATTCTGGAAGATCTCCAGACTCCACCCAGATCTCCCACTCCACTTCATTTAAATACCACCTTTCTCCACAGTGGGGCCCAAAGCAGCTTACACTGTTCTCCTCTCCTCCTTTTAATCTTCCTGTTAACTCTGTGAGGTAGGTTAGGATGAAACTATGTGACTGGCCCAAAATAACCCAATGAGATTCCACAGCCAGATGGGGATTTGAACTTGGGTCCCTCAGACATTACTCTGAAGGTCTAACCACTATACCACACTGGTGCTCATAGAGTGCCTGCAGTTGAATTGCAGCAAGCTGTTAGGCCTAGTTGAATCATACAAATTGGGAGGTATCAAGTCACCCAGTGGTTGCTGCCAAGCCTAGGTTTGCCAACTTCCAGGTGGGACCAAAGATCTCCCAGAATTACAGCTGATCTCTAGACAATGGAGATCTGTTCTCCTGGGAAAAATGGCTGCATTGGAGGGTGGGCTCTACAGCATTATATTTGGCTGAGGCCCTGCTCCCAATTCCACCCTCCCTAGACTCCTCCCCAAAATATCCAGGAATTTCTTAACCAGGAGCTGGCAACCCTAAGCCCCAGGCCTGTCCCCAATGATTCCTCTCTCAAAGGCCAAAACAGCCCTGAAATGGGCCCTGCCCCCTCCCCTGCCTTTTACTCACAGAAACTCCAGATCTGGAATGCTGTCATTGCCTAACACCAGCAACTGAGGGAATGTTTTTTAAAGCTACAGGTGCTCCTTTGATCATTTTGGGGTTTTTAACCCCCAATGTATTCTTTTCACATTTCATATTTTTCTGCACACCTGGGGAGTTTTTCAAGTTTGTATGAAGATCTGTGTTGTCCTTTCACAGCTCCAGTCACCAAATGTAAGTATACTCAGGTTTAGCCAACTTCACTTTTAGAATATACAAGTGTGGGCTCATGAGGCTCATGGTGGGGGAATCCTTCTCGCCCTCTTAGCTTCTCACCCTCACTGCTGACGGGACTGATGCAACTGCCACCCCCCCCTATTGCTTACAGGCCTGGTGTGGTTCCCAACCTCTGCCAGCAGGCCCACTGCAACTTCTCATCACTGCTGCCATGCTGAGGCCGCTGCAACCATAGAACCCCCCATAACTGATACCGGCAATGGGATTGGTGCACCTCCTGGCTTCGCTGCCAGGCCCGCACTAGCTTCTTCTCCCCCCCCCACCAATTGCCACTTCCCCAGGGATGTCACAAATCCTGCCCCCCAACGTCACTGAGAACAATGCCAATGAGCCCACCATGGCTTCCAGTCCGCTGAAACTTCCCTCCCACTGCTGCTGTCATACCCAGGGCTGCCATGGCTCCTGGCAACCCCCCATCACCAACACTGACAATGGGCCTGACACGGCTCCCGCGTTCCACCGCAGCTGCTGCCTAGCCTGCCACAGCTCCCGTCAATCCCACAGCCATCACCAGGGCTGCCAAAGCTCCAGAACACCCCCACACCATCGCTGCCGCTGGGCCCGCTGCAGCTCCTGGGACTATAAATATGCCAGAGGTAGGTTTTTCTCTTTGCTTGTGCAGAGAATACTCTTTTACTTGGGGGAACTTAACCCCCCAGTGTATTTTTTTAAGATTGCAGATTTTTCTGCAAACTTGGGGGGGTCCCCCAAGTTTGCAGAAAAATCTGTTTAGCGTCTGATTAGCAGATATAGGTATCTGCAGATGGGGACCACACATTGCTATAAGATATATAGATGATAGTTCAAATCAGTGTGTTCCCATGATAATTCAAGATACAAGTACAACCAGTCTTGATCATCCCACTTACAACTGCACAAAATGTTCTCAGTGTATCAGGGAACATGCCACAAAGAAATCCCGCAACATTCCATAACAGAAGAAAATAACCTTCCAGCTTTCACTTCTCTTAACTGTATCGGTTGTTGCTTTAACCCCAACTGCCAACCATAAAGTCCGTAAAGGAAAAGAAAAAAGGGTGGCTGTAAACCCCAACAGTATGCTTGTTTAAACCTAAATCATATCTTTGCCTGGTTCCTTCAAAAGCTTTTTATTAGCGAGGAAGAGTTTTCTCTCTCTCATATAATAAACAAATACATTAAACAAAAGCTACTGGGGTAGAAAAGTTACAACAAGCACAAAAAGAAATATTGTGGCATTTTATAGATTTAGTAGATTTATTGAAGTATAAGGCTTTGTGGGTTGGAGCTCACTTCAGAAGGGTTAAAAATAAAATCAGGCCTGAACTCGTCCTGGAGCTCCCATTAATCACATACATAAATGTGATGTAACCGTGCTGCTTATCAGCTACACAAAATTCAGTGTGTGTTCGTGTGTCAAACAGTGTGCTGTTTCTAATACATAAATGCTACCCTCCACTACCAGGATTCTCCAACAAACTGGGACTAGTGCACATGCCAAGACATGGATGTGAGGGAAAGGTGATCTTCCTGAGAGAGATGAGGGATGCCTGGTTCTGTTCTGTTCCCAACCTAACCAGGACAGGAGCTACAACTAACTGCGTTCAATCAGGACTCCCAAAAAGGTAACTAGCACTCTTCAGTCATTGAGCTGCATCCCCTTGTCCATGTGCCTGTATTCTCCTCATCACTGAAGAAGAAACACATAGAAACTGACCATCACTGATAGGGCAAACTCACTCAACCTGTGGCAGTATGCCTGACTAATGGGGCAGTGGAAGACAAAGGAAGGGAATGCTTCCTACCTCTTCCTCATCCCTATTTGCCTAATACATTTTTCAAACAAACCCTGTGCTGTAATGAGAACTACTTGTAAGAAAAGACAGCACGTAGCCCAAACAGCTCTATATTAACAATGAAATGACACAGTGCAATTCATACAATATCTGTGAAAAAAACTACTCTATGACTATCTAACTACACGGTACAACAACAAAACGTACAAACACAACAGTACAATACAATGTGCAACAAGAGTCACACCCCTTCTGAGGTCCGAAGCAGACGGGACATAAATGCAGAAAATGGAAGCAGAACACAGTTCTACAAAACTATTGGAAAGACTCCTCCGTGTTCTCAGTGTCGCAACAGAACCCACAGGGGGGAATGCTTCAGGTTCTTGTCAATAGCAGTCCCGAGAGGGTAGGCACTGGACATGCTGGTAGCCACAACGGACTCCTCTTTGCCGGGGCAATGGGATAATATCCTCGAGATGATACAGGCAAAGGAACGTGTATCCCAGGTATGGCTGTATCCGAAGGGGTGTGACACTTGTTGCACATTGTGCTGTACTGTTGTGTTTGTATGTTTTGTTGTTGTACTGTGTAGTTAGATAGTCATAGGGTAGTTTTTTTCACAGATATTGTATGAATTGCACTGTGTCATTTCATTGTTAATACAGAGTTAAGTTTGGGCTACGTGCTGTCTTTTCTTACGAGTAATACATTTTTCAAGCATTATGGCCAAAGACTGTTACCATATTAAGCCACCCATTAGAAACACATTACTGTAAATAAAATGTAACTTTTCTAAGGCAGAAGCTCACAAACATGCATCCACCCAGAAAATAAGACTGGAGGGCTCCTCAGTCATTTATGGTATGTTTGTGCTTCAGGTCCCCGCGTGCAAAACCCTTGCTGTGTGAGTGAGAGATTGAGGTTGCTAATGGCCTAACCACTAGCATTCAGTACCCATGCTTTCTAACTTTGAGTAAGTCATTTATAGTCCCTCATCAAGGCACATCGCTGCCCCACTCACTTTTGGAGCCTGAGACAACAGAACATTTTGAAGATCACACCACTCTTCTACATCTCCAAAAACAAAATATAACCATTCATAGACCAAAAAGAAACTCAGGCAATAGGGCAATCCAGAGATTCCAAACTTGAAGGAATTCTCAACGAAGCTGCTTTTGCTGGACAGTGAATACATCAAGGATGTTTCCAGAAATGTAGGTGCAGGGAAAATGGAACATCAACACGCAAGTTTAATTTGGAAAAAAAATAAATATGGTTTGCAACAGATTGTGCTAGTTCAGTTGCTCTTAATATCAGTTTATTGAATCTATCCAGTGCCAGTACGTATTTGTAGCCTACTCTCATGAGCAAGAATCCAATCCAACATAGAGACATTGGTCCCCAGAAAGTCAGAAGCTTACATGAATTCCTGGGCCTTACCACATTGGTTTTAACAGCACCAATGACTGGCAATCATCAGCTTCTATCAGAACAATGGCAGTTCCTGCGACCAAGTGTTTGTTTTCTCCAAACTTTGTGGTCTGCTTGGCCATCTCATACATGGTCTTCCATGAAGTAAGGCAATGCTGGGGAAGGAAATCAAAAGCAAGTCAGCATTTGCTCAAGAACTATAAGGCAAGAATCCATGCCATCTACAACTCAAAATAATCTTCTGCCTGAATTCATAGTTTTTGATTGAAAGGGTTGGTTTTTCATACCCTTGAAAATTTTAAATACCCTCCCCCCACACACAGAAAGGCCAAATTCCCGCAAAGTATCAGGAAATACCATCAGCTGAAGTCAATGGGAACATTGTTGTTGAGCAGCTTCATGGAAATAATAAGGTAGGGCTTCCACAGAATTTCCACCAAGTTGCCCAACCACTTGTGACCACAGCCAGGGGAGGAAAGTTTGCATGTGCATTTCACCCACATCCCAGTGGTATTTTTATTCCCTCTTTGCTTTAAGGGACTTTAAAGACAGAAGTCAAGAATACCTTCTGCATTGTAGACTGATTGCTTAGCCTGCATGGTATCTGCAGTAGTCCAGCAGCTAATTTTCTAGAACAAGGAGGGAAGCAGGAAAAGCATCACCATACACTGGTACATAATGCTGCAGTCCAGTGAAAATTGAAATTGCTTCCACAAAGGAGTGAATCCCTGATCTCTTTCCTTTAAGCTTGCCATTTCCCCTTGCTCTACTAGGAAGTTTTTAACCATTTTTTAAAATTATCAGTAGTTCATGTATTGCTATAGTGGTTTAACACTATAGAAATATCCCTCCTGTTACGCCCCATTGGAGAGAGTCCAATCCAAATTTCTGAGAGCGATCTTACAGGTTCCAAAAAGTGTCTCAAATGCCTGGATCAGATTAGAAACAGGAATGTTGAGGATGGAGGCAAGGGACGGTATTATGTCCACCCATTTATGGCTAAAAGGAAATCTGAATTTTCAGGACCTTTCCCCCCTGATATTTAGAGACTGGCTATGGGCTGTTTTGAATTATGTTAGGAACTTAGGTTTATCCCCTCAAGCCCTCCTAAGTAGTGGGCTTGATCAAGCAAAACAGCTGATCAGGCAGAGGATTGAAGACACTGTCCATCAAGCTGATATATCTAGAACACCAGATTTCATATGCCCACAGAGTGCCAAATATGTGGTCACCCCAGTGGCCTATTTGGTCACATTGGAATCCAATAACATCAGGAGAGCGTTCACCCTTGCCAGGTGTGCGGCACTCCCCCCTGCGGTACTTGAAGGCAAATTTAAGAAGATCCCTTTTATAGAAAGTGCCCATGCACTCTCCATGAGGTGGAAACGATCGATCATATGCTCCTACGGTGTATCTTCTACAGGGAGGCTAGAATCAAAGTGATTAACCCTCTGCTAGAAAAACTCTCTGGAGAAACGGACAAAACTAAAGTGGATCACTTGTTAGCAGGCAATAATCCCCAGGTCTCGAACAATGTCGCTAGATACTGCATGTTGATATGTAGGGCTCAGAAATTACAGCTGTAATTTTTTTAATTCTACTTTATTTATTTCAATAACGGTCATACTCTTTTTTGATAATGTTCTTAAGGTTTGTTTTCAAATTTGCCTTGACTTTCTTAGTAATGCCGACAATATTCATTCTTGTATTTTTATAATGCTGGTCAAATGACCGTAATAAAATGTTGTTGCACACTATAGAAATATACCTACTGATACTAGTTCTTAAAATCTGGCAAGAAAGACCACCAGAGGTAGTTGACGGGGACAATGGCTAGGAGGGGAAATGGAACAGGATGTGGGTGGGAAAGTGCAGCCCCTTCTACTCTACACTTTCCTCATACCTGCTTAGTGCACAAACTTTCAGGAAAGATCATACCAAAGCAGGTTTGGAAAACTGCACAGCAGAACCAAGAAGGGGGATGAACAAATAGTAATATCATGTGGAAGCCCCCAGAAGAACCACAATTTGGGAGACAGGCTAGAGCATGAGCTCTGTGTGGAACCAACATGAGTCATCTTCTATAAGAATATCACTTTCCCTTAACAAAGTGAAAGGAATGTGCTTGCTAAATTTACAAGAGCCACATCTCATTTATTCGCTTTTGGAAGGTAATATACAGCTGAAACGCTTCTCCATTCCTTGCTGGCCTTAACCATGGTTTAGGATGAAGTTTGCAAGAATGCTAACCACAGTTGATGCTGACTACCTTTCCTCTAGCAGGCTTTGAAAAACGTTTAAACTTTAAGATTTTATTTATTAATTAAAATAATTATACCCTGCTAGGAGCCCCGTGGCACAGAGTGGTAAGCTGCAGTACTGCAGTCAAAAGCTCTGCTCACGACCTGAGTTCGATCCCTACGGAAGTTGGTTTCAGGTAGCCGGCTCAAGGTTGACTCAGCCTTCCATCCTTCCGAGGTCAGTAAAATGAGTACCCAGCTTGCTGGGGGTAAAGGGAAGATGACTGGGGAAGGCACGGGCAAACCACCCTGTAAACGAAGTCTGCCTAGGAAACGCTGGGATCTGATATCACCCCATGGGTCAGGAATGACCTGGCGCTTGCACAGGGGACCTTTACTTTTACACCCTGCTATTTCATTGTGGGTCAAGGCAACTCAAGATGGGAACTCTGACTGGCATTAAACACAATTAAAATCGGTGCAAATGCTATATTTTTTAAGCAAAAAACAAAGAAAAAATAACCTGTTCCTTGTGTGGATTCATTAAGTTCACGATTTTGAAACACGGGTGAAGGGAACATTTTGGAAACCCTAAAGGGTCTCTGTAAATGAAGCAGAACCAACTTTGGAGTTCAGAATGTAGAAAACCTACATGCCACAGAAATCAGTTTTCTTTATAATTCCTTACTGTGTAGCCTGGTTACTGCAAGATAAATCCAGAAATCCAGAAAACTCAAGTATGTTTAGAAATAGGCTCCTCTTCCAAAAATTTGAGAATCACCGGTCTAAGAACATGGGAAGGAAAACCATGGGAGGAAACATTCCCTGAAATCAGTTTTCTTTCTAATTCCTTACTGTGTAGCCTGGTTACTGCAAGATAACCCCTTACTGCATCAAATGCTACCTCACTGCAGAGCACTGTCTTCTTTACACCAGATCACAAGACACAGACAAGAAAGGAGGGTCCTGACCTAGAATAATACAGTCTGGGCAACATTCAGCAAAAAAGAGCTGCCTCAGTTACAGTAAACAGTGCAGTGATCTTATGTGCTTTCCAGTTCTCCTTACCCCATCTTGCTGCAAAGCAGTTGTACACCTCTAAATCACCCAAAACAGCAATCGTGCATATATTTAAAAGTAAACTTAAGTGAAAAGAGTTCAAAACTGATTTCTTTTTCAAAGCAGGGATAACCAAAGTCCTCTAAATTATCTCATATTGATAGTGCAAAAAAAGAGAAAGATTTAAGTGCCCATCCAGCAACATACAAAACCAATACTGCTCATACAGCCAAAACTTCCAGGTATCTTTCAAGACAAGAGAAGGGGATGCATGTTTTGAATTCAGATGTACCCCAAACGGGAGAATGGAGTTGCTCCCTACACATTGCTGTGGCCACAAAGTCCACTGTTGCGGATGTCTGGATCAGCCAGCCAGAACTGCATCCATAATGGATTCACCGTGGCTTGACCAAGATGACAGACAATTAGGGCTTACATAAAGCCCATACATTCTTTGAACTCTTTTTGACCGCAGATTGGACTTGTAATATTTATTGACAGGTATTGTAACAAGACTAATCCTGATGGTGGTGAGTACTGTCTAGTCGTAGCTGACTCATGGTGGTCCCACAGGGTTTTCAAGGCAAGAGACAAACAGAGGTGGTTTGCCATTGCCTGCCTCTGCTTAGAAAACCCTGGACTTCCTTGGTGGTCTCCCATCCAAATACTAACCAGGGTCAACCCTGCGTAGCTTCCAAGATCTGACGAGTTTGGGCTAGCCTGGACCGTCCAGATCAAGACCACGCCTGCTCCCTGAAAAAAAAAAATTAAGGTGGCATCAAGAGTACAGATAACGTTACATCAATTATATGCATGTGCAAGCTAAAGGTAAACTTTAGAGCCAAATAGGAGTGACTGGCAGGTTAAGGAGTTCTCAAAACACTGACATTCAGGAAAGGTCACTGTGATGCATTTACATTAGAGAGTATGAGCTGCTCCTGCACTGCAGGGCTGTTTTTTTGTTTTTGTTTTAAAACATCCAAACTGCTGTGCCATGCCAACAGCAGCTGTGCTAATCCCTCAGCAGAGGCAAAAGATTAACAAAGCCTCCTATTTAATCAGTAACAGCAAAAGAAAGCCTCCCAATACTTCAGAACTCAGATTGTTTTTTCTGTAGAATAGTAAGGATGGGAGGGGCGGGAGGACCCACAGGTGAAGCAGTGTTACAGGAAGCCACTACAGGAACACAAACTAATGACAAAACTAGTATGAAAGGAAACCACAGGGAAAAGGACAGCTGGCAACCTAAAAAAGTTGTTGCATCTCGGTAAGAACACTGGTAAAAAATACAAACAGGACCACACTTGCATATTTTTGTGAAACTGTAAGTGAGGTACTCTGTTTGTAGGTAATTGTTCTATTCTTTGGAGGTTTGGCACTGGGATCTCTCTCTGTTCCACAACAGTGTTTCTACATGTTTTTTTTTTCCCTGAGCAGCTTGACGAACAGAGTTTTGCCAGTGTTAGCCAAATGTCAGTCTGGAAATTCTTTACTTTTGCACTATTCTTTACTTTTGCACTATTGTCTTAACACTATGGCCATTTATGCAAGGGAAATTTGCATTGGGTTTGCTGCTCTCTAGCTGCAGTTTTCTCATCCAAATTATCAAAACCCTATGCATGGGGGCTTATAGCCCAGAAGAATTTCCAGGAGTACCAGGAATAAATTTCTAAAATGAAGAAATCACCAGTGAAAATGCAGACCATCAGAGTCCCTCTCCTCTGAAAACATTACTATGTAATCGGCTGTAAGGTTGTTTTTTTTAATACATCACCAGCCCCGGTCAACCCACCACGGGATTCTTGCATTTGATTTTTTAAAAAAATGCAGTAACCATAAAAAGACTTTGAGAGAGGATTTTTTTTTAAAACAAAAAGGGAAAAACAAAACAGAGATGAGCAAAGAAAGGAAAATCACAGAAATGTTTAATTTCAGGAGGAGGTAACCTTCATCTTTTTCTCTTTGCCCCCCTGAAACTTTTCCTGGCTGCTTTTCAGATTCACATGAGTGTCACCAGTTTCAGAGACCCCACTCTGCTTCTCCTGTCCCCTCCTGCCTGCCTGCTCTCTCACACAGGCACCGCGGCACCCCCAGAGCGAGAAGTCACCTGGCAAGGGTGGCCGCGGCAAGCCGGGAGAGGAGCAGCAAGAAAAGGTGAAGGTCTGGGAGGAAGCGGGAGGAGGAGGAGAACCGATGCAGTGGCGGCCACCGGGTGGGAAGCCTCCACCAGGGAGCCACAGTGGGTTTTTTCTTTTCCAGTGCTATTTATCAATAAAACGTGAAAATATCAACAAATGTAGCATTTTATTGATAAATAACATTAGGAAAGGGAAAAAAGGAAAGTTACTAAAAATGAAGTTTCCCAAACCGCTGCGAGTTCCCAAGATGCCACTTGCTGGTGCAAGTCTGGAGGCGCTTTTGGTGGGCTTGAGGAGGAGGAGGAGGGGTCGCTCTCTCAACTGTGGCCAGCCGGAGCCTCTGCTTTGTCTTCCTATGGCCGATAGGCGAGCCGAGACCAAAGAAGGATCCCCAGCATCTCACAGCCACCCACTCTCACCTCCCAGCTGGCAGGGATCTGCCCAGCCTTCAAAGGGCAGGGAGGGAAGGGAGAGAGCACACACTAGGCCCAAAGGGAGAAGCCGCCAGAAGGGAACTGCCAGCCCACAGGCCCCCCGCCCAACAGCTGCTCTGCGAAGGCGCCTGGGAGAGTGGGAGGGAGGGAACTTCCTCAGAACCCCACCCACTCCAGCACTGGCTGGCAGATGCTGCAGCTCCCCAGCAGAGGCTTCCCACCCCATGGTTGATGCCGCATTGGTTCTCCTCCTCCTCCCTTTGCCTCCCAGACCCTCGCCTCCTCATGCTGCTCCTCTCCTCGGCTTGCGCTACTCAACCTTGCTGGCTCTCTTCTCACCCTGGGGCACCGCAGTGCCCATGTGAGAGAGGAGGAAGGCAGGCAGGCAGGCAGGAGAGGGAAAGGAGAAGCAGAGTGGGGCCTCTGAAACTGGCAACACTCACAAGAATCCAAAAAGCAACCTTGCTTTCTCCAGCTAGGGCTGGGAAGGAGGACGGCTGGAAGGAGAAACAGGAATGGGGCAGGGAAGATAAGCCCAGAGTCACAATTATTCAGAGGAACTGCCACGATTAGCGTCTCTTTGAAATAGAGGGGAAATTAAAAATTGTGATAAAAGAGGTTCCTAGAATTGTGGGACAAGTGCACAGCTGCCGCCGAGTGACCACTGAAGGGAGGAAAAATTATGACTAACTCAAAAAAAGCTGTGGGGCAATTCTACTTGGATTGTGTGGCTAATAACCAAGCATAAATGGCTTATAAATAGTTTAGTGAACTTCCCAAAAGGTTCCTGTTACCTAGGATTGCCAGACTTCAAGTGGGGCCTGGAGGTCTCCTGGAATTACAACTGATCTCTGGACAACACTGGTCAGTTGCCCTGGAGAAAATGGCTGGCTTGGACAGTGGACTCTATGGCATTATATACCAATGAGGTCCCTCCCTCCCCAAACCCCATCCTCCCCAGGCTCCACCCCTAAATCTCTAGGTATTTCCCAACCTGGCATTGCCAAAGCTACTGGTACCACCTTATGAGTTCTGGGCCACTACCGGGATATCAACGTTCTGCCATTAGGATCAAGTAGGACATTCTAATGTGACTTGAGCCAATAACTTGGGAAAGAACACTGAAGACCTAGAATGGAATCTGTGGTCTTTGCTAATCTAATATCCATCTCTCCAGTAAATGAACATACAGTACCGCAGAAGGAAGTACAAGAGGCTCCTGGATACAAATACAGTGGAACTGAATCTATACGCCCTATTCCCTTAGGCTCACAGAATTACAGATATTTTTAAAAACAAAAACAGATCCGATCCTAACCACTATTTAGTTCTCCAAATGTTTCTGAATCAAGATCTGGCCTCAAGGAAGTACTGGTAACAAAATTAAGATGCAAGTCCTGCATCTCTGCCTCCAAAGCACAAGTAAATATAACATGGGGTTCTGGAATACGCTAGTGGTAGACGGTGATGCAGCAAAATGGCCACCAAAGCAACTGCGTGGCACTGTCCCTATTCTAGCAAGCAGTTCTGTGAGGGGAAATATCATTCTAGAATGCATTTTTTCTAAGTCAAGTTAGCACATTTAATCTTTCCCCCAAAAAGATGTCAATAAACTAAATCTATAAAGAAACAGACTTAATCATTTCATCTTCCTTCTAACATATGACACATGGCCCTGAAGATAAGCATCTCATATTTATTACCTCCCATCTATACAACTGTAAGATTCTGAACAATTCATTTTATTACCCCTTGCGGCAGGGAGGGGGGGAGCAATGGCAGACAGAAACCACACCCAAATCACTGCAAAAGATTACCAGGCACTCGGTTAAGAAGTGCAACATAGGGTGGTGCTGTGCTGGAATGGGGAAATCTTGAAGGGGAAACACGTTGTAAAGGGGTTGTTTTAAAATCATCTCCTACAAAACGAGAGGAAAATATCAAAACAAAAACAAAAACCCTCAAGAAAACTTTACTCTCTTTCCAGCATCAGCAGAGCTCCCAAAACAAAAGTCCAACACTGTTTATATAGGAAACGGGCATTAACAGCAGTAATGCTGCAGACTCTGAATCTACTCTGTCAGCAACAGAATATCCAAGAGTACCACTGCCTCTGTCTGTATTTTTCTGCTGCCAGCTGGGGTGCCCGCAACACATGCACACACCACAACCACATCACAGCTGAATACTAAAAAAAAACAAAAAAAAAAAACGCATTTAGGAATCATGTCCTTATCTTGCTAAGACAATGCCAACGACATAACAAAATGATATTGTTACAGATATATGGTACCTTCCATTGTTCGGCCCCAATCTACTTCACCAAACGGTGCAGTCTTAGTACAGTGGAACAATCCCATGGTTATGAGGGAGAATTTCGGCCTCTGTAAAGACTCACTGGTTCTCTTTATAAAAGGAAGACAGTTCTCAACATTCCAGGAAGGCTGATCTTATCACGCCCACTTTGCGGAAGAGAAAACAGAGGCAAACAAAAAGGAACAAATTAGTCCAAGGTCACAAAGCTGAGCCAGGAACCAAACCGGACCTTCACAGCCTTCTGGTTACGTAAATTTTTATGTCTCTGCCTGAGTAGTCGATGACTTAGGCAATAAGTATTTAATAATTAAACCCAGATTCATAAAAATAAATCACAAACATAAATGCCCCTCAAGCCTGTCAAGGAAATCTCCTTATCTTTAAACATTCATAAAGGTATCTGTTTTCTAGAAAAGAAAGCGCTATACAAGGACCTGTATTCCAAATTTATGAATCCAACCAACACCCCTAACATACAGTACTAAAGTACGCCATTATGGAGTACCAGGTGAGAAGAAGCAGATACGCAACCCCTAGTGGCCACATGTAGAAAATGTGTCTGTTTCGATGGCGTCGTCAAAATGAATTTAACCCAGCTCCCTCTCAACATACCCAGCTGCACTGAATTCTCCCTGCTCCTGCCAGGAACAAACGCAATCTCAGCAGTGAATCCAACCCTCACCAGAGTGGCCATCATAGTTGTGTCTCCCGTTGCCTCCTCTGCGGAACTAGCACTGCAGGATGCAAGACTGCCTCCGGAGGAGCCAGCTCTGCAGAGCAAGGACTCATACTAGGGGAGGAGGGAAAGAGAGAAAGTGATGCATCTACAGTTAAAGAATTTCAAATTAGGCGTAATGCTTGACAAAGGAAAGGTAAAATGGGAAACAAAGGTGCGTATGAACAGATAAAATGGGAGAGGTGAATTTGCTATGTTTCCCTCCCTTCCCTCCCTTCAAGCATTATGTTTGGCTCTTTCCAGAAATGCCTCCCTTGTTATTAGCCCTTCCTCTTGAACTAGCAAATGCAAACAGCCGATGATACCTATTCACCTAACTTGGAACGTTTAAAACCTGCTGACAGGTACGCATCTCATAACAGCACTTGAGAAGACAGAGTACTCTGAAAGAAATCAAGATGGAGAATGAAAATGCATCTGATACGGTTCTAAAGCCAGCAAACGGCTGCTCCTCAACGACTGGCTGTACTTGACTCTCTCGTTGCCGGTGAGTCACTCACATGAATCCTTCTACCATCGTAAACCTTTCATTTCATAGAACATATGAAACATAAAATGTTTAATATGAAATGTTCTATTAACACAAAACATATTCTCCCATGTTCTGTGACAACGTCAGTTACTGTGGATTCCAAGATGGGTTCCAAAGGGAAGAGAACATAGACCCCAGCCTTCAGAGTAGAATCATTCTTTGACGGGAATTGGTTTGCAGTTGTCTAGAATGTAAACATGGACCACTAAACAGTTACAACCAATTCTAGGTCTTCCTTACATTCTTGCCCTATATGCCAGGTTACCCCCCCCCCCCCGTCTCATTTATTTATTTTTTATGGTTTAAGTATGCTTCTGTAGCCACCTTACAACTCTCCATCTCCTCATTAAAAAAAACAGCCCCCAAGAAACTTTACCATTATATTCAGTTTTATTCTAATCAGCCCAGTAACAGCACCAACTTTGAACTCATGGCAATGTAACCAAGAACATACCTCTATTTCTAACCCTATTTGGATTTTTACAAACATGCCAGTGACATGTTTCTGAAGAAGTGAGCTGTGGCTCACGAAAGCTCATACCCTACCAGAAAATATTTTTGTTAGTTTTTAAGGTGCTACTGGACTCTTGCCCTTTTTGACTAATGCCAGTGACAGGCACCCTCCCTGCCCCACGGGGTTACAATACAAGTAAATTGCTTGCTGTAGTTAAAGTTCTTCCACTCACAGACAGAGATAAACTCCCACCAAAGACTCTTTTTGTTTTCCTCTCTGAAGCCTATAATAATGTCACGTCATCGTGGCTTGTCTCAAAGCAGCCGGAAACACGCCTGTCACTGATGCAACTCGAGCTACCAGAATATTTGTTTTTCCTTCTGCGTCACTTGCACCAGTAATACACTAAACTGATCCCCATTTATCAAGTTCCTGCTTTTTCCTTTTCTCTGTAAGCGACCAGCTCCTAGGATACAGACACATTCCACAATGCCTGCTTTAAGAGGGGGGGAAGGGGGGGAATGCAAACAGCCGATATTTTAAGTCACAAACTGTACAGAGCCCCTTTTAAAGCAGGGGAATGGAACATTTAGATTTGATATCCTGGCTCCAGCCAATCTGAAGCAGCTTTTCACCTGCCACTGCATCTCCCTCCAATGGAAATCTGTGTTTAGAATAAGAGCCGTCCCCAGCCAATCATATACAAGCTCCAACACTCAGTTAATGATGCAGCAGTACAGGGAAGACTATCACATGTGAGCTGGAAGACTGCCAACATGGAGACATGGAGAGAGCAAGGTAAACAACTTTCCAAAGCCAAAATGATGACATTTAATTCCTAAACGCTATCTTCCCCTCTTAACTCAGACCCTTGCAGCTGGTCTACAGAGTCACAGTGTACCTGTCCCCTCTGATGCCTTTTAAACCTAACAACATGTCTAGCAAGGATCACTGCGTCATCATTTTACACTTTCTGAACTATGCAATACAACAATCCAGATTTAAAAATCCAGAGAGGGTACTGTTAGCCCCTTGTGCCAACTGTTAAAAGTGTGTGTATGTGTGTGCATGTTTGTGGGGGTGGGGGTGCTGGATAGCAACCTCTGTAAAAACTACCACTCACTCATTTCTCCCTTTCTGAACCTGCATTACAGCTACGCAGTGACATTTTACAACCCGTGCTTTCATTCCAATAGTCTGACGCAGGACAAAGCAACAATATCTAGGCACAGTAAAATAACACAGAGCTAAGAAGTTTGAGAGCTGGGATGGCGAAGAAAGAACCCCCCCTCCCAAAATACACACACATACCCCACAACAACAACAAGATGGTCGATTCGATACCCCCCATTCCTCGATCAAAGTATACGTACGTAAAGAAAAAGAGGAACCATGAGATCAGTATGTCTACACCTGTGCAGTCCTCAGCACTCTGCTCACTTCGCCGCAGGATAGAACATTCCAGAATTTTCCTCCCATTAACCCTTCCTACGCCTGCCCCCCCCCCCACGTTGCGGGATTAACTGCGTTGCATCTTTCCCGTATCGTCAATGGTCAAATCCGCCGGTACGAAACGAGCCCCCAAATAATGTTTCTTTTTTAAAAAGATGCTGGATGGCTAAAAGAACCATGCTGCACAATGTTGTTATTACTTCTCTCTCGTGATCTGTCTGTCTCTCGCTTGCTGCAGCAGGGCTGTTGCTAGTAGACCTATCGACAGAGCTTGCTCGCTCTCTCTCCCTCTGAGCTGTGTGACGCAGCTCAAAATTCTCCAGGCTGCTCCTTGTGTTTTAGCAGCGGAACTGCAGCTTTCCCCAGAGAGTCAATGCCAGCAGTGCCAGGGCCGGACAAACCAAGAGAGAGAGTCACTCCCAGGCTAAGCACCCAAGTTATTTATATCGCTGTGTTCCCTCCTCACCTTGGTTTCTTTGCTTCAGTTCCAAGCCTCCCTTTTCTCATGTTCGCATTGTCAGCTTCTTCTAGCTCCCCCACAGTTACACTTACTAGCTTTAACACTTTTAGGGTTGGCTGTCGACAGTACAGTCTTTGAAACGGCACGGCTGAAAACAAAGCAAACTTTGTGTCCTTTTCCCTCCCTGCCATTTATAAAACAAAACAAAACAAAAAAGCAGATCCTTCTCAACCCTCAGAAAAGACAGATCGCATAGCGAGCTATGCATTACTCTTTCGGTTAACTCTTTCAAGGGACAGAAGACACATTTCAGTTTTGAGAAAAGAGCTGCTACACGTGCTTTGAAATTCTATATTGTTTGAGAGCTACGAATGGTGGGGGGGAAATGAAGCCCCCAACTCTACTCAACTACAGTTTGGAAATGAAGTAGTGAGGGAGAAATATTTCTTTCCAAATGAGAGGAAAGACCAGAAAAATGTGAAAATTCAGTGGCTCAAAAGTCTACTGGCCTAGGTCAGTAGCAGTGCTAGCCTCGGGAGAGGAATATTTACAACAGCTAATCACTTCAGCATGGCAAGACTTGAAAGCGGCAAGTGGTTTTCCCTCCAAAACTGTTTCTGAGGGTTTGAATGGAGTACCCCTGACAGCAAGCTACACGTTAACTCTTTTGTGCAATTAACAATTTTACTACAGGGTTAAAAACTGTAGCTGTCCTGAGTGTGAAAGAAAACCATTAAGAGCATTAAGTAGAGTAATCAGTGTATGACAAAAGGTGGCAGTTTGGAGAGAGATTAACGAGAAAAAGAATATGAAAGACTATTTTGTTCAAAGAGGAAAAGCAACTTGATAAGGAAACTGCAGAGACTCCCATATCTAAACAAAAACATTCTGGCCTTTTAAATTTTGCAAGGGAAGACCGGCCACACAGTTTAGATTTTGTAACAGAGCTGAAATATCCAGTGATTTTCCCCGCCCTCTTCTTTCCAGATCTATTTTAGAGTCATTCACTGCCTGAAAGTGACATCTGTTGGGCACAGATGCATGAAAGAACAAATGCAAACTTCCAAATGCTAAAACATTGCACACAAAGATGTAGAGCCCAGAATGCAAGGAAAGGGAAAGCACAGGAGGAATGCTGGACAGAGATACAATTCAAGGAACTTTCAAGGCACCAACACAGGTTGAAATTATATGATGCTTTTAATTAAGCCTTTCCCAATTGAAATGTTCTGATTTTGTTGTTTCTGTTACATATTTTTCTTACATTCAAACTGAGATGGAACAGATTCAGTCACTGTGATGTGAAACAAAGTATGCCTACATGGTCCCAAGAAGGGAAGAGAGAGCTTCAGTCAGGATTAGAGATGGGAAGGCCTGGAAAAATGGAAAAATTGGGGAAAAAACAGTTTTTTTTCTGTTTTTCCCCAAGCTGTTACCCCCCCCCCCCCCGAAAAAAACAACTTTGGAAAAAAACGGAAAAAACTTATTTTTCCCCAATTTTTTCAAGATTTTTTTCCAGGCCTTCCCAATTCTAGTCAGGATGTCTAGGAGGTTGTATTCTGCAAGGAAAAGCTGTAAAATATGATAATCTTATCCCTTTTTTGAAGAAGAAAAAAGCAGACAAAAGGCAAAACTACAGCAGCAAGAACAGAAAAGGGAGAATTGTTTTTACACCAAGAGAAAACAACTAAATAGGCAAGGGACCCAAAACGTTTGAGCCCAAAACCACAACAATTCACCACAGAAAGAATGGCTTTTCTCAAGAGTAAGAGCTGCAAGGTGGACTAGAGCACGTTGAGCCATCAGAGGCTCAACGTGCTCTACACACGCAACGGGCTCAACACACGCAACCCTGCCTGGCATGCCTTCACATGTCTTATGAGCATAAACTGTTCCTAAAAGAGAACCGTGCCCACATACTTCCTTATAAATAACTAGAATGTAACCTTTAATGTATAAATTATAGGGTAAAAAGCACTGGAGTGTTCCCTTGAGCTGAAATATGTTAAATGTTAGCGACCAGCACTGGCAAACAGTATTTACAAGGGAAGTTTAAGCAGTGTTCATTATACTCCAGATTCCAAGGGTCCAAATGAAGGTATACTCATTTTGGAAGAGTAGTTTTCCCCCTGTTAAATCTACTACTGGACATGTTCCAATCACTGCAAGGCTTGTGCTTGACCAGCAGTAGTTAGGTGTTAAGTTACCTCTGGTAGAGTCAGAAATAGTTTGTTGCTGGTACTCCGGAGTAGCTGAATAGAGGCAGGGTGGACAATTGTGGAGTATAACTCCTTTTGTCCTCCTTGACAGAAATAGTTGGACAGAACGCCATTTTAAAAGGCAATGTCATCCATATGCTCTTACTCAGTGTAAGATAATAAGGTTTACTTTTCTTCCCAGTGTGACATGCAAAGCCAAGAGTAACAGCAATAGTCCATTGCCAGCTAAAGTGGTAGTGCAAACATTAAAAACGTGAAGTACTTTACTGCTTAAGTTAACAACTTCAACTACTGGTATTAAATAAAAAGGAAAGGACACTCTACACAAAAAGCCCTTCATGGTGCAACTTGAGATACTGAATATAGGAGCTAAAGTTGTACCCTCCCTGAAAATGAAGAATAGTTTGTGTTCACCGTTACCTGACAGGTACTAAAATTAATAGTGTGACACATCCAACCACAAGGACCTGTAATTGTGGAATGAGTAGAAGGCACACAATGACCCAAGTGTTAATAGCTAAATGTAAGAACAATAATATTTTTATGCTTTAGCTCTGTTTAATAGTAAACCCAGTACTAACAGTTGCACAGGAATATTATCAAATCATGACTTAGGAATCCACATGTCATCACTCAGATTTTAACCTGCAGAGTGTGCTGAGGAACATTCCATACCTAGCTTCTTCCTCTTTTACCACAGAGAAGAAATGGTTCATATGCAGTTATCTAAGAAAGCAACAAAGGAGATTAGGAGGGCAGCTATATCACTGTGATTCAAGAATCCGATGTACAGGACCAATGAACACATGTGCAGCAGTTCTCCCATCAGTGGTACCCACGCCTGCTAGCACGCCAGCCAAAGACAGTCTGACAGCCCTAACAGAACAATGGAATACTGCTCAGGCTTTTCACTCCACAAATGTGTTCATTTCGGATATATTGTACACGTTTTCCACTGCAAGTTTATTGCAGGTACAGGAAATGACAACTGTTAAGATGAAGCCAAGACCCATGTTTAACTTAGAGTCCAAGATCAAACATTACCAAGGGTGTGTGCAGCACCAAACAAGTTCCTTCCTGGGAATAGCTGAGAGGTGCAGTTGTTGATTTACACGTAGCTTCTTGACCCCAATCTCCATGCGTGACACTGCTGCAGCTTTTTGCAGAGAAATGGCCCGTTATACATGGAAAGCACCAGGAGACTGAGAGCAGAAGAACTGTTTTAGGGAAGAAAAAAAATACTGCGTGCAGCTATCCAACTACTTTACAGTATGTTTGGTAAAACTGCCGTTAAGACATATCCCAGTTAACAATTACATAGCAACTGCCATAGCAGAATCCCAGAATTCACAGGAGGGGATCTCAGTGATTTCTTCAAAAGCTTCAGATATGTACAAATTCTCGATTGGTTTGCATAACTTTCCAGTGAAACCTATACCAGGTCATTAATGCATTAGCCCTACTGACTACTTAGTGGAACTCCTTACCAAGAGGCCCTCTGGGATTGTTCACTTGCTAGTTTTCGGAAGCCAGCAAATACTTACATCTTTAAACAGCTAGTGCTTCTTCCTTGGTTGGTTATTCTTGTGTTGTTTTCATTGACTCTATTTTGAAATAATATTTTAAGTGTATCGGTAACTGGTCTGGGAGCCTTCGTCGGGCTAGTAAGCAAGGCATACACTTCTTAAAAATAAATTAATAAATACAAACAAAATACTTGGTTGTATGATTAGCTGGGCCGTAGGACTTACATGGCAGACTAAAGCCACTGCTAAGTCTGATGGTTCTGCAAGTATGGCACAGAGTACTAAGCCTCACTGTTGCTGCTTTATGAAGTACAAAGTACCTCAAGGACCTTCTAACTTACTGCTGCATCAGAGTTCTAGAGGCAGGGGATGTAAACACAGATTTAAAGCCACTGAAAAATGGCTCCAATTCTGTCACCCGTATAGAGATGCTGCATCTACTGGAAGTAAAATGGCCATTGCTAATTAATCTATCACAGTTTAAATATATTTAAATGTAGCATCCGTTGAGCAATAATGACACTGAAAAACTCTTGCTGGATAGTATATACCCCAAACAGAAACGACTTAGATTATCAGAAGAATCCTGATTTAGCATGATTTAAAGACCATACTTGGGAAGCTATCTCTCACGAATAAATTAAGTGTTTTGCAAAGCCTGGCCTACCGTTCAACCTGAACATGTTCTTTAGTTACCTGGAAATATCATGTACATTTTGAGTACACGGAAAATAAGCATTCTGTGTGTGTTGAGTGCCGTCAAGTCACTTCCAACTCATGGCGAACCTGATACTTAAATTATTATTTCAAAATATAGTCAATGAAAACAACGCAAGAATAACCAACCAAGGAAGAAGCATTCTAAAGCATGTGTATTGGAGAGGGGCAAAAATGCTTGCGCACTTATTTTAGCAAGAACAAGTAATTGCTCACACAGGAATAAACAGCAATAAAACCGAAGCCTGGAACTAAACAGCAGGCAATAATATAGAGAACATGCAGTCCTAGCAATGCTGAGACAATGCAGCACCCGAAGCCTCCATTTTAAGGAGACAATTATATAATCACACGCAAGGAACTAATTGTAGGTTTCAGCAGTGTCCTGTGGCATCACAGGATGCCACTTCATTTCATTTCAGGAATAAATGATATACATATATATATTCTGTAAGTACTTTATTATGATGCCTGCCACTGTGGCAGAATCAGTAACTGGAGCTGTGATGAAACTCTGGCCTGGGCAGTGAGATGATACCAAGTCCCCCTCTGCAGGTGACTAAATGACAGGAAGCCAATAGCCTGAGTTAAGTCAGAGAGCAAGTGAATTTCTGAATCTGAGAGCCCAGTAGGGCTAAACAGAATTTTTTCCATGATTAGCTGTTAAGAACAGAGAGCACAAGGGTGCCTCATATCACGGAGGTACACAGAAAGCATAATTGGAGGTAGCAGGGATTGCATTGGTGGAACAGAAATAGCCATTCTCTATGCTTAGCATTCTATACTTCATGAGTCATGGAAGAAACACAAGAGGGGAAAAAAAAAGAGTAATAACCATGCCTGATTTGGTTGCTTAGCACAAATTCAGAAGTGCAACAAGCTACACCTCAGGAAAAAAAAGGTATATGTGCAGTGGGATTCTGTAGATCCACTTCATTCAGTACTTTCACGGATAGCCTGCCAAGTGAACTGTTGGAGGCACAGCACAAGGGTGCTTTTGGGGCTAAAGGAGATTGGTAGTACAATTTTTTTAACCACATATATACATATTTTTACTTCCTTTCCCCCCTGCCCACTCTGAAACTCACAAGAGAAATTCTGTTCAGAAATACATTTTTCCAAATCATTAGAATTTTATCCAGTTCACAATCCAGATCCAAATCTCGTGATAGACCAGGGTCTCACCCTATGAAGGCATTTAGAGGGTGCTTAGCAGATGGGTGGAGTGCGGGATCAGTTTAATCTGAGTGTTGAGGGTCATACATATCCTTGATTCAATAACTCTTGTAAAGCTCATGCTCTTGATTGCCATAGGGGTAAAGCCATCATAATATTGTTATAGATCATAAGGAGACCTGTGATCACATCATTTCAGGTCTGAGTGTTGTGGAACTGGCGGGTATGAGGGAAGAACAGTTGAAGTAGTTGGTTCTAACACTGGTAGTTCAGGTTTGAGAAGTACGCTGTTAGGGTTGCCAGCCCAGGGTTGAGAAATACCTGGAGATTTGGGAGTGGAGCCTAGAGATGATGGGGTTTGGGAAGGAGATCGACCTCAGCATGGTACAATGCCATACAGTCCACCCACCAAAGCAGCCTTTTCCAGGGGACCTGATCTATGTAGTCTGGAGATCAGTTGTAAAAGAGGGAAGTTAGCAACCCTAGGTGTCCAGATGGCGACACGGTCCTTGAAAGCACTTACTTCACAGACTCAAGCTGGATATGCTTTGGGCCTTACCTTGGGACTGAGCTGTTTTTGAAACCATTTTGAGGTCTTCAGTGGCTCTGAGGATGGACCCAAAGGCACTGGAACTGGTCTCAGAATCATTGAAAGTGAGGAAGAATGTGTCTTTTTACTGATGTCTGGAGAAGTGCCAGACTCAGACGGTTGTCAGAGACAGAGCAAGAGAAGGCTTTCTCCATTAATGCTGCCTTTAGTTGGAAGGCCCAGTGGTGTCACACCTTTGGGTGAATTGTTCGCAGACAGAACATTTGGAAATATCATACTCTTCATCGAGGCAGAGAAGGCATAGCATGTGGTCACCAGAGTTGGGGGATTTTGATCACACAGAATGTACATTTCCTGAATAGAGCTTTTGGGGCCACGCCAGGGCCATTTACTCTTTTGTGTGGAAAAAAGGGAGCAATTCTTCAAAGAAGAGTACTGGAGAGACAAAATAAGCTGTGCCTTGATCCTATCAAAGGGAGGTGAAAACAAGGCAAAAGTTTTTCCATAGCAAGAAAAGCTTTGTTGGTGACGACCTCTCTCAACAATGGCAGAGAGAGAACTGAGGGAGGGATGCCCCTTCCTCTTTCTTTTCACACCAAACAAAACTGGAAGTTGGCATGGGGGAGAGGAGCACATTCAGCTTCTTGAGGCTTCAGAAACCTCCCTGTGATTGGCCTGTGCAGAACCCATGTGGGACTGCACAGGTACCACAACGATGAACATAGCAAAACCACACACATCTCACCTGCAAAATCAGTTGATCTTTCTATGGTTCTTTCATGCCCAGGTGCTTGTTTACAGAAGATTAACTGTAAGTGGTAAACAGCTATACTTTAGGGACATTGTTTACTAAAGTGCAGGTGAGGGAAAAGTTTGTAAAGCTATTTCTCTATGCATTCTGCCAAACAATGTAAAATCAGGAAGGAATTTCACCCCCAGAAAATGGGTAAAGAATACAGAATGAACAGGGTGTCAGTTTTCTAATGGTTGTTACTATATAGCTGTTTAGAAGTGATATTTATTTATTTATTTATTTGGGGTTAATACCTATCCAACACTTTCCTGTGCAGATAAGGACTATTATAAATAGACTGCTTTATATTCCTGTTGTTTAAAGAGCATACGCTCACGTCCTTCTTAGGAAACAAAGTTCGAAAGAAAGAGGAAGTTGGTGCAGCAGCAGATAGAGTTAAGTCACAGTTATGTAACACCTCTGCTGGGACATGGTCAGGGCAGCAGACAGCTTGCTGATGGGCTAAAAATAGAATAATCCCAATTACAGCCACACTTCTACATTTTCAAGGTTTCCTGTTTCATGAGCTTTCTCTCAGTTCATGAAGTGACAAGGGGAAGAAAAAAACCCAGATGTCCCAAGAGCCCATTTTATTTTCCTTTTTACAGAACTAACACAAGCTTTCTGTGGAGTTAAATAGGAGTACATTATCTCCCTCTGCCCTGAACTATCTTTGTGGGCCACAAGGTTTTGGATCTCAGTGGATAAGACACATATATAAATCTAGCCCTTCTGAACACCAATGTAACAGCACAAAATGTATCGTATTAAAAGGAAAATATAGTATTTTTTCTTTTATTTACCAGCCACTGCTCCAAGAGCTGCTACCATTACCCCAATTCATGGTTACTCTTGGATCCTATGGTATGCCCTGGGTTTCTTGCTACAGTCCTACTCCATGCACTTTCCCCCTTTAGATTACTGCCTGGAACTTCTGTCCAGAGTCTTAAATTCCCTCCAAAGCTTTCTTTCCTGGAACTCCAAACCTACTCATTTGTGCAGGTCCAAGTTAGTGAATCTTCCCTGCCTTCCCCTCCTTCCAGCAACACTCCCGTGACCCCAGAAATGCCACTGATCAGGAGGTCAAGGGGCCCTCCTGTGGCGTTGGGGCTAAAGGGAATTCAAGTGAAATCACTCTTTCTTGTTCTTGTACAAATGGTGCTCAAGCCCTCAGATTTTCTGACCCACAGCAGCAGCTTTTCAGAGAGCTTAGTGGGCTGCTGGGAAAAGAGGAAGGCAAGGAAGATCCACTTCCATGATCTCCTTCAATTCATGTGAGTTGGGGTCCAGCTCACCATATTTTTTATTGATGAAGAATGAGAAAGAATCCCAACTTAAACAAAAATAATTGTTATTTAGTGTGATTATACATGTCTCAAAAGGTGCAAACAGTATGAACAATTACACTGGAAAGGCTAAACGCCATTTTTATCTGAAATTGACAGGGTTACTATATTGGTAAACAGGTTGAGAGTACCAAATAAGAAAACTGAGCATTGAATAAAAGAATCAGAAAATAAATTAAGTTCTCTGAACAATAAGTATGATAAGATATACAAAGATGAACAGGTTGATAAATCTACTCAGGAGAAAATATTACTCATGTAAATTACAAATTGAAGATTTGGAAAATAAAATCAAAAGAAATAATGTGACAATACAAAGTATTCCCATTGTGGTCGGGGGAGGAGGGACGTCATGGAAAACAGGACTGTATTTAAGTATTTATATCCCATTTTTTATTGATCCCCCCCAGGGAAATGTCAGAAGAGGAAAGAGAAACAAAAGAAGAGCCCTGCCAGATCACACCAGTGGTCCATCTAGTCCAGCATCCTGTTTCACATAGCAGCCAACCAGTTGTCCAGGAGGGACAACAAATAGGGAACGGATAAGGAAAAAACAAGAACCAGGAAAAGGACCTGTGGCCCCAGGCAGGACAAGGGAACTAGAGCTGGTCAAACCAAGAAGAGCTGACTCACAGCAAAGGTGTGGCTCAGCTGCCCCCGGCCCCACAGCTCTAGAGGAGCAGATTGGCCAGTTGAAGGAATCAACACTCACAGAGAAACCTGTTTGGAAGTGTTTACTGGCAATAAAGTGAACGTTAATGAGCACCACTGAGCCCAGGTGAGTGCCTGCCATCGAAAATGCTTATGATGCCCCACTGCCCTCTAGTGGAACTGCCCTCTTTAGTCACACAGAGGAACAAAAATATGGGGTTTGGGCAGCAGTTTTTTTTACTTGCTAGCCCAGAATTCAGCAGCATATAAGACATACAGTATGTCTGAGTTTGTGAGACAAGATTGATAACATTGGAATACCTACTGTTGAATATGTCATACATGAGAGCAAACATACAACCACTTATGCATATGTAAAATGGAGGCTGTATAAACAAAACACGTATGCCTACATTGTGCACACATGCCTATGTACTCACAGGTCAGGAAGACATGAATCAAAAATTTCAGAAATAAAACTGCCAATACCAGTACACGAATACGCAAAGTTTTTCAAAAATCATCTCTAAGGTCATACAACAGATAAGGGCTGCCAAGTCAACTAACAAATTAAAACATACATAATAAAATCACATCTTAAAAACTATTAAAACCACCCACATCATTAAAACCAGAGCTAAAATACTTATAAAACATAAAAACAACTATTAAAACATTGAACATGTAAGAAGGATCACTGCAGGACTGAAAAGGACAGTTGCCTGTCATCCACATATTGATGACCTCTTTCTCCAACCCTCCAAAGGACCTCATCATGTGGTGTCATGTAAATATTTATTTTAATTACTTCATTTATACACCACCTTTTCCCCCAATGGGGATGCACAGAACATAAAAAGTATAGAGGATAAAATTAATTATTGTGGAACCCTATCGCACTTGTAGAGAAACTGTCCCCCCAGCACCACTTTTCCAGACTGTTCAGATGGGTAGGGATACTCAACAGAATATGGTGCCCCATCCCCATCTTCACTAACAAGTCCAGAAGGATACCATGGCTGATGGTACTGTGGCCACTAAAAGATACAGGAGTATCAACAAGGTTGAATTTCCTTTGTCTCATTCCCCCAGGGAAGGTCATCCATTAGTGAAACTGAGACTATTTCAGTTCCAAACCCAGACCTGAAGCACGACTGGAACAGGACCAGAATCTCCATCAAGGAAGTCTACAGGTACTAGCTACTACTCACTCAAACATCTTGCCCCCAAAGGGATATCTGCCTCAGCATGATTTCATTTAACTCTTTATGATTTTTTTTCCCAGGAGAGTTTTTACAAGTTGTCCGTTACAAGGAGATTGGCACTACTGCTGTTACCAAAATGGCCCAGATGTACATATACCCTGACCATAGAAGCACCTTCCCTGTAAGGGGTCAGAAGCCCATACACACCAGTTTTAGGGCAAATATTATTGGGATTGTATTGCCTGATGTATACCGGGGTCCAAGCTTTTGATGTAACCTCTCATAATGGTGTGCAGATTCTTAGAATAAACAGAGCAATGGTTACAGTTAAGGATTTATTAAGTAAATAAAAGCATAGCAGCAAAGGGAATTAGCAAATTGAATATAGAGTTTGAAAACTCTATAGACCCTAAATTTTACTAACTGAAGCACACATTATTAACATAAAAGAAGGGGGGAAAGGAGGATAACAGGTAAGAGAAGGATACAAGCCTGATCCAGTGAGGTTGAAGTCCACTGGGATTTCCGTCGATGAAAAAGAAAAAAACTGCGATCCCTACAAAAACTGCTTACGTTGGGATGGCAAAAGATGATGTAAAGACACACACACACGCTCCTCCAAGACACTTTGTCACCAAGGAGTTTGGAGCCAGTAGTGGGAGCCCATTGCAGAGGTGGGGACCCAACAGCTGGAGCACATCTGAGACTCTTGGGGCTAACTTTATAAGACAGAAGCAGAAATAAGATGCCTCTTGAAGCAGATTGGGTTGGAGTGAAAAGATTCAAACATGATTGGTTGATCAGTATGATAATGAGGAGGGGGGAAAGTGAGGGTATTGGTTATTCTTTTAACAAATGTTATGGCCCACCTAGAATAACAGGCTTAATTATATGGTACCCATTTGTTTGAGTTTTTAATTCCAGAGAAGACACAGTGAGGGAAATAAATATATCAAACAGAGATTGATGGGTTGATGTATCTGATCTTAAACGATAAGGCAGATCCTGTTGTTTGTGGAATGTAATTAACTGAGACTGTTATTACCTTAGGATGGGGGTGGGGCTGAGCTCACATTTTGTCTTTTCCTCAAGCATATTGTCTTTTCCACTGTTTCATTTCCCTTCCTTCAGCTCCTAGATTAAAAGAAGATACACTAATTTACTATTCCCCACTTTGGTACAGGCCAACTTTAGGAAATAAAATAAACAGGAAATATAACTTTTCTAGGGCATCAGTGAAGGGCTATGCACTTAATAGCTGATCTGAGATGCCTGTTCATGGGGTAATACCTCCTATCTCCTCTTTTAAGGAGACCTTCTAACGTGAACAATCCCCTCCTTCTAGCTTTATCAGCCATGCTGGGCAAGGGATGAACACTGAAATACTCACCTATGCTCTTGATCGCAATAACTGAAACTTACCCCAGGAATTGATATTAGAATGAGCTTCAGTAACATTCTAATGTTGCGACCTTTAAAAATTGTAAAGCCCATGTCATGGCAGATCTGAATGATTTTTAATCTGCAAAAGGCTTTGAAAACAAATGTCACAGTGAGCTACAGTCCTTCACTATCTAGAAGAGGCCAGCTGGATGGTTATGAGCAGATGCAGTGGTACCAAAGAAGTAAATCTAGTCATTCTAATATAATTCCATCAGCCAAACTTGATTAGAAAAATAAACTGAATACAGATCCTATGAAAACTATCATTATCCTTTGCATCCTTGGCTAGCTATAAGTTCAAAGATCAACCTTAATATTCCCACTGAAATTTTTTATTTTCCCCATCCCTTCCCTTACATCATATTACTGTATCTAGCCCAACAGTCTAACCATTACAGTACGCTGGTTCTACATTGCTTCTAACAGAAACCCTGTCATAAGCCTGCCTAAATGGGACAGGCACAGATGAAGGCAGCATTCAGTCTCCTTGCCTGTCAATGCAATGATGTCTTTGCCATCCCTAAAGCGTCCAGTTCATCTCATGTCTCTCTCTTAACTCTCCTTCCTGAAAGGAGGCTCTTAGGTTCTGGCCAGCTAAAGAAGACAATGATACATTTAATACAGTAAATAGAATAATGATGGGGTACCTCAGTGCTTGTGAAGGGAAGAATTTAAGCTTTACTGAAGGGTTTAAAAGAAAGCAACACATTATCTGCTTTTCACAATAACTCTTAAGAATGGAAAAAATCAATTCTGCAAGGCTTTAGTAGTTGAAAACTTGTTATAAAACAAACTCAAATGTCAAGGGTCACCAATAAAGACAAAAAGGAATCTTATAACACTGTAAATGCTAACAGATTTATTGTAGCATAAATGTTTGTCCACTGGAGTTCAGTTCATCAGATCTGTAAAGAGGCTGCAGATATAACACATATGCGCATACAGAAAGAAATAGTACATAGTGGGATGCAAGAAGTACAACCTGTGTTATTTCTATACAAAGCTGAAATGTATAAGATAAGCATGGTGACTACCAACACACGACGACATCTTGCTAGACTTACTAAGTTAATTTAACACCTATAATAATGGCATCATTATTTTCATTTCACCCTGTAGAAAGAATGTTGTTAGTTTATCAGACATGTATGGTCTTGTGTGTGTGTGTTTTTTTGGGGGGGGGGAGAGGTTCCCCTATGGTTTCATAATTTCCCATGGAAAAAAATTCAAAAGGTCTTTGGGAACAACAACAAAAAAAAAAAAAAACACACACACACACACGGCCTTCACATCTCTAGTCTTGTTTGGATTCTGCAGTAAAATCCAAAGATACAGCCGGCTATTGCTATCAATATTCCAAATAGTTATTGCATATTTTTGAGAATCTGGTCACTCCACTATGGATTACCAAGCTTTGTTTACACTATACACGAACTCTGTAATATTTCTGGGTTCCAAAATAGAGACTAGAAGAACGAATACTTCAAATAGTTTTAATTTAAGAAGCAACTCCAAGGGGTTCATGCAAGCACTCTCAACTAGCTGAACTGTCTACATGAACATGTGCGCTTACGGAAGGTATTCAAATTAACACACTAGACTACTATAAGGGAATATCTTGAAAGTATAAGTTTTATTTAAAAAACACATTAAAATGAAGATAGTTTCAGAGGGTAGCCATGTTGGTCTTCAATATAGAGCAGCTAGATTCAAAGAGTGGGCATGTTGGTCTGCAGTAGAACAGCTAGATTCCAGTAGCACCATAGAGAACAACAAGATTTTCAGTGTATGACCTTTTGAGAGTCAAACCTCCCTTTGTCTCATACCAGTATAGCATGGATTAAAACTACACTAAAACAGTACAATAGGAGGTCATTACTGCAACAAAATTCTTAGAATTATGACAGAAATACACCCTCAGCTTTATAGTGTAATCTTTTTAATTAATGAATAGGATAATAATAATAATGTTTATGCCTGAAAAAAAGATTCTTGAAAATCTGCCTAATGTTACTTGGCCAACCAAATCACCTAGTTTCTGAGGCTTCAGAAGAAGATGCAACCATTTGGTTTTTCAGTTGATCATTTTTCTGCAACCACAACTTTAGAGCAAAGAGATAATTTAAAAATAGGTGAAAGGCACAACCATTCAACATGATCTATATTTTTGGGTTAATACTATGGCAGCTTCACTGCTACTGTGAAATACCAATATACCGTATATACTCGGGTATAAGCCGACCCGAGTATAAGCCGACCCCCCAAATTTGAGGCCAGAAAAGGGAATTTCTTATTGACCCGCGTATAAGCCAAGGGTCAATAAGAAATTCCCTTTACCGGCAATGCTGCGCTCTAAAATGGCGTCCGCCATTTTAGAGCGCAGGGCCCCTGCCCCAGGTCGCCCTCCCGCCGGCCTCCCAGGCCCTCCCGACCCACCCCGACCCCAGTGCCATCCAAGGGGGGGAGGGGGAAGAGCCCCTGAACCCCCTACTTACCAGGAAACAAGGCGAATCGGCGGCGCGGCCTTCCTGGGCCGGCAGGAGGGCCCCTCCAGGCCCCTGCCAGCCGGAGGAAGGCGCCTGGGCGGCGGCACGGCCGGCAGGGGCCTCCTGTCGGCCCAGGAAGGCCCCTGCCGGCCGGAGGAAGGCGCCCGGGAGCCTGAGCGGCGACGGAGCGGCCAGCAGGGGCCTCCTGCCGGCCCAGGAAGGTCCCTGCCGGCAGGAGGAAGCCGCCCGGGTGCCTGAGAGCAGGCGGAGCGGCCGGCAGGGACCTCCTGCCGGCCAAGGAAGGTCCCTGCCGGCAGGAGGAAGGCGCCCGAGCGCCTGAGAGCCGGCGGAGCAGCAGGCAGGGACCTCCTGCCGGCCAAGGAAAGCCCCTGCCGGCCAAAAGAACGCGCCCGGGCGCGTGGGCGGTGGAGGCGCGCCTGGCAGGGGCCTCCTGCCGGCCCCTCCAGGCCCCTGCCGGCCGGAGGAAGGCTCCCGGGCGCGGCAGTGATGGCGGTAAGTTCCCTCCTCCCCCTCCCCTACCGTATTGACCCGCGTATAAGCCGAGTCCGGCTTTTTCAGCCCTTTTTTTGGGCTGAAAAACTCGGCTTATACGCGAGTATATACGGTATATTTGAAAATTGGTTAATCAATATTAACAAATATTGCAAGTATTAGCACATTTGTTTTACTGTTCTGAGATTTTAAATATACTTTAATTTTAAATATTCAGCACCTTGCATCTAAAATGGAAGGAAGCTTTGATTCTCGAAAGCTTGTACCCTGAAAATTTTTGGTCTCTTAAGTTGCTGCTGAACTCAAAACTGGTTCTTCTTCTGCAGACCAACACAGCTACCCTCCAGAAAATGGAAGAGGGCATTAACTTCTTCACTGCCCCAGGTATAGATCTGTACCTTAAAGAAAAAGAATTAAGATTTTCTACAAGACAATGAAAATACATGTAGCTGCCCATGTTTTAGTATTAAAGTTGAAACTGAGTTTTGCCAAGGAACACTGCTCCTGTGCCTATTATAAGTTATTTTTGCTTATGATGATGATTGCATCTGTTCCTCTGATGACCAACTGGTTCATAACTTTCTCATGGCCTCAAGCAGAAACAAATTTAACTAACCCATATAAAACTCTTAATGCCGTATTAGGGCTTACTTCAAATTATATGTTTGATTCCTGAAAAGCGAAACCTAAAAACTGTAATGCACAAGTAATGAAAAGACGAAATCACTGATTGTAAATTTAATAATTAGGAAAAAATGTCGACATTGAAGAGTTGTTTAGTCTGTCAATAATCTAATATTTAGTGCAATTGCTGACTTCTTTAATCTGCTGAAAATACACCCAAACTCAATTTTTATTTACCCTATCTTAAAATTGTTTTACTCTCCTTTTTGTGGTGAGTCTTGTTTACCCAGAAGACATCTTGGCCATGGATTCCATAGAGGGGAAAGTTTTTTTTAAAAAACAATAAAATACATATCTCAGTTTTTAACAATAAAATGTTTTTTTCTGTAGGACTTTAAGACTGCAAGCATTAAAATAAGTCAAATGGAAAATTCATATATTTACTTCATTTAAACCTTGCCTTTTGTGCCAGTTGGGACCAAAAGCAGCTTACATTGTCCCCCATCTATTTTATTCTCACCATAGCCCCGTGAGCTAAAGCTGAGAGAATGTGACTGGCCCAAGGTCACCCAGCAAGCTTTCATGGCAAAAGTGGGGATCTGAACCTGGGTTAACCAGGTCTTAGTCCAGCATTCTAACCACTATACCATACTGGCTATAAAAACAGCAGTCTCTCTTTTTTTGAGCTGCACTAATACACACTGATCCCCTCCTATACATGATAAAAATCGCTATAGTAAGTTTCAGGAAGTTATCTTACAACTAAAGGACTAGGTGGGGATTCAGATTCCAAGGAAACCGCTCCTCTTATCTCAGTCGGCAGTGAGACGTGAGATGCTGAGCTTCCTGCATCAATGTCCTTAGTTAACCCAAAGTCCTAGTTTCTATAGGTAACCGTAGCAACCTGAATTCTCTTAGCAAGCGCCTGCTTAGCTGGTTACAGCACACACATCTTGCCTAAAGTCATATCTTTCCTCATCTGATGTCTTTTTTAAACGAGCATATTCATGTCCCATGTCCAAGAGGGAAAAGATAGCCATTTTTATTTTAAAAACTAAAACAATAAAAAGGGAGAGGACAGGGTAGAAATGAGGATATTATAACAATATGATTGGTTACTTGGCAACTAGAAAGAGGTGTGTCAAGAAAAAAAATGGGTTACAATTATACAAAAACCTGCTCTGTAAGCCCCCAGTAAAGCTTGAGTGCCAAGTTGTGACATGTGCCAAAAAGACAGATCCAATCACTTAGTATCATATTGAATGCCAGCTTGCCATTCCAAAGGGGATCCTATGGCTGTAATAGTTATATGCCAGTAGCATGACACCTCTAGTCACTATTTAAAGCAAGAAGCCACAACTGCTGACTTTTGCTCCTGCAGGTCACAAAACCACTAGAATACCCTTCATCTCAAGCATGGCTGAAAAGATCCATTTTCACCTTTTGTTGTTTGCTTTACCTTGTTTAAGGATAACATCAAGACTTCAGACATTATAAACACATTTACCAAGAGTCCACCGATGGAAACACACATGAAGCTGCCTTATACTGACTCAGACCATTGGTCCACCAAGGTCAGTCTTGTCTACACAGGCTGGCAATGGCTCTCCAGGGTCTCAGTCTAAGGTCTTTCCCATCACCTACCACCTGATCCTTTCAGGAGCTGCTGGGGATTGAGACTGGGATCTTCTGTATGCCAAGCAGATGCTCTCTCACCAAGCCACAGTCCCTCCCTAAACGTGCTGTACCTCCAACGCTTATAACATGCATCACAGCATTTTGTGTGAAGGGTTTTCTATGTGCATACAGCTTTGGTACACACTCCATACATGTTGCTCTACTCACATGAAATTGCAACTGTATATAGTGGGAGCACAGAGGGCAGCACAAACTCCTGTTGGTGGGCTCCTGGTACGCATGGTTGTAATGTCTGAAAAAGACTTAGGAACACTGATCCAAAATCATAGTTGAGGACAAACTATATTTAATAATAAAAAAAAAAACACCTCACAGTACGCATTGTACACAAGGAACAATGCCACCCCCATGTAAGGAGTCTTTTCAACATTAGTCCTAGGTTGTGTGTGTGTGTGTAGAGTGCCATCAAATCGCAGCCAACTTATGGCGACCCCTTTTTGGGGGTTTTTTTCATGGCAAGAGACTAACACAGGTGGTTTTGCCAGTGCCTTCCTCTGCACAGCAGCCTGGTATTCCTTGGAGGTCTCCCATCCAAATACTAACCAGGGCTGACCCTGCTTAGCTTCTGAGATCTGACGAGATCAGGCTAGCCTGGGCCATCCAGTCCTAGGTTAAGCAGTGCTTATTTATTTTCTTCACTGATGTACCTCTTTTCTCCTCAAACTGGCTTACAACATTCTGCTCTTTTCCCTTGTATCCTCACAACACCGTGAGGCTGAGTGCGTGTGACTGGCCCAAAGTCACCTAGCAAGCTTCCATAGCAGACAGGGGTTTCAAAACTGGGTTTTCCAAACCCAGTCCAACATTCTAACCAGTATACCACACTCATATCACATACAAATACAAATGTTTTGTAGGGCTGTGAACACTATGCTATGGTATCCCTACCGCACGGACAATGCTTGCCTAAAACAGTTTACTGTCTATTTTGGGGTAACACACTTAAAAGATATGCATTCAGAAAACAGCCCCACAGATGCTTTCAGCTGATATTTAAATTAGCACAGGAAACAGGAACAGATAACCCCACCCAGAGTTCACGTATCTGTGTGGTGCACAGCGCAAAGCACAGAGAAATTATTTTGCATGGGGAAAAGAATTTGCACTTTGTTCACATGCATGATTGATAATTTTAGTCCTGAACGTTATGCAGTTTCACATGAAGTACAAGAACTGGAACCTAATAATCCTCAGAATACAAGAAACACACGGTATGTGATTTCTGAGACACACAGTATGTGATTGTTAAAAAGTATTGTTCAGCTGAAGAACAAAAACTGTGGCAGACCGCCTTTTTAAGGAGACAGATACATCTAACCCCCAGCATTCATTTACACTGGCCTTCAGTAGACAACACTGTTGCACATGCTCTAGAGATCAACCCTCCTACATGGGCACAAAGATCAAGCAAATTTTCCCCAGAGCTGTCATGCAGTTTTGGAACATCACGTAGGAAGCAAAAGCACAAGAGTACAGTTAAACACCATAAGAAAAAAAATGAAATGCATTTCAGAACTGAAACTATCACCCTCCAGTACCACATAAAAAAAAAGACTTTATTGCCATGGTAACATCCTCCCCCCCCCCAGTGCTTTTCACATGATTTTTAAAAATTCCTTCAGCTTTGTTGTTTGTCCTGGAACAAAGCGGCCAAGGCTGAAGAGCAGTAGCTGTGGGACAGAAGAAAGAATTCAGCTACGCAAGTGCTTGCTTTGCCTTCTGCGGCTGGTAAGGAAAGCCCCCCTTCCCTTAACAAAATGTCAAAGTAGACTCTGGACAATCAGTATATTTTTATACCCAAAATGTTTTTGTGAGGTGAACCAGAAACAAAATTATTACAACTGAATGGGGGTAATAATGGGTAGGATAATCCAAGACAGGGATGGTCACGCAACCTTCATACAACGGCTCCTGTTCTTAGGTAGGAAATTCAGCAGGCAGAGTTTGTAATGTCACAGTCCTGCAAGGGTCTGAAAAACCACACCTGAAAAGCCTCATCTACACAAAAGTAAAAGGTACAGGAGCAAGGGTTAAAGGATGTGATATTTCTAACCATGTTCCTTACATTAAATGAGATCCTGCTGCATTGGCTTCGATAACCTTCCTGCTTTCTAGTCATATAATACAGAAATTTGGTTTGATTTACTTATTTATTTAGTAAATTTGTACACTACTCCAGACAAGCTCAAGGCAGCTCGCAACTAAAAGAATTAAACAAAACCAATCAAGACGATGAAACAAATCAGTAAAACAAATCACACAAGTTATAGACTGAATTCAATTATGTGTTCATCCAGAGGAGGTATTTGGCTGTAGCTGATCGTTCCTTCAAGCAGACAGCTTCTCTTTTATGACTAAATGTGGTGCCTGGGTATCTGAAGAAGTGAGCTGTGACTCATGAAAGCAGATATCCTGCCAGAAATTTTGTTACGTCTTTAAGGTGCTACTGGACTCATGCTCTTTATAGCATTTTCTACTCTTTAATGTTCAAAATAATTTTTATATAGCCCTTAAGACCATACTAGGGACATATTTACTTTGGATAAGCCCTTGATTTCAGCCTCTAGTTTCTTCACAGGATGACAGGATGACCACACTGAAACTAAATTGGGCTCCATAAATAACATTATAATGAGTAAAAGGAACCATGTGTGTACTGAAAATGAATGTCAATTACTTCTGTCATTGTAAAGCTCAACTACCTTGCACTTCTGGAATTTTTATCATACAAGATTGTCACAGAAAATCCATTTCAGGGATGTCATGGGTCCCCTGGGCCTCCGTGCTTCTCGGGGTCTCTGTCCTGGGGAGCGTCCGGGCAAGGGAGCCTCCTCAGCCTCAGACCAGTCGAAGGGGGAGTCAAAGCTTTCCTCTCCCTCGGATGTAGCCAGGCTGACGTGGGTCCTCGGCCCTATAGACAGCCTGCTGCCTTCCTTCCCGGCTTTGGCTCCTCTTCTTATATCTCCTCCAGGCCAGAGAGGCCCTGCCCTGACCCTGGAAGTTCATAAAGGTCCACGAGGCCCGTGCCTCCAACAGGCACATGGGAGCCCACCTATTCGCTCTCCCTTGTCCCGCCCTGCACTCTCCCAACACTCAGCTGCTCGATGGGAGAGTCACTTGGCGAGGGCTGGGCCTGAGAGCTTTGCCGACACTGCGGCTGCGGTTTCTGCTCTGCTGGCTCTTCCCTCATCCCTGGAGGTGCCTGGGTGGAGAGAAGCAGGAGTTCTGGCCACTCAGTCTCCTGCGTGAGCCCCTGATGTCATTCCCAGGGACCCCCACCTCTTCCTGCTGGGTGAGCGGGGCAGCTGCGGGGAGTCCTGGGTGGGTGGCATGGAAGCCCGTCCCGGGACAAGGGATGTAAAATGAAACTAAGGAAAATGCAGAGAAACACTGAAAAATGATCAGGACTGGAATATGGCAATGATATTAACAAACTTCCCCTTGCAAAACACAGGACAGATTATAAATTCTTATAATATCAATTAGATCTCTCATATAAGCAAATAGCATACTTAGGTACAGATTGAGACCATGAAAATGCCTACAGTAAAATTGTATTAGAAGTGGAGTTAGTTAGAAACTTATATAATTAGACTATTGCTAGAAAATACAGCTTATTGTTTAAATTATCATTTCATAGAATACCCATGTTAAAAAAAAATCCATGCTGTGAAATTTCCACAAATACCCCTACCCTCTAAATGTTTAAACTAAAAAACAAGAATTAACGGTGTTTTGCGAAATTTCTACCTCCTATGATTTATACATTTGCATACTATTAATCTGGTGATTAAAAAAAAATCATATCATATGGAAACATGGCTGATAACTGCTATCACCAGAAACATAATAAACAAATTATTCAGGAAATCTAGAGTATATAATTACATGAAAACTCCAGAGCATTTATTTTTCATCAAATTCCTTACAGGCTACTTCCCTTTACAATGTAGTAGAAATGCAAGTAATTGCTCTCAAAACCAGGATGTCAAAAGTGTTTAGAGCATGAAAAGGTGCCATTTATTCATCACAAGAGTCTTTGGAAATTTCTCTCAAGAGTTTTATTCTCACATACCGTCTGTGGTCATCTGCTAAGCAAAGATTCATTAGTTGTACATGATTCAAGTTTTACAACTCAGGTTTTTTTCCCTCTTTTTAACAAAGACTCACATCAAAAATGAGAAGTACGCAATCACTCTATCAGTACAAAGGTTCCCAAACTGTGCTCTGTGGAGCACTTGATGCTCCGCGAAACATCTCTTTGTGCTCCATGAAGAGATTGGAAAGAAAAATACTACTGTCATTTGGTTTAGTAAATAGGTGCTAGGTGAAAATTAGTGCTCTGTGACGAATTTCTCTCCTGAAAAGTGCCCCATGACTCAAAAACGTTGGGAACCTCTGAGTTAGTATATCAAGGAGTTCCTATTGCAATCCTGCCTACACTTTCTCAGAAATCTAGTAACATTTGAAATGTAACTATTTCATAAGTATGGAAGTTCAGCAGCGTTCATGAAGCAGACTGTTTGGGCAAAGAACTTCAAATGTCTGAAAATTTTCATTAAAATAAATGTGAATATACATTTTACATAGTCACCAGAACCTGATCCAATACTTAAGTGTACTTAAACCTATTTATTTCTATATGGATTGTGGCCAACATACTTAACTGTTCCACTGAATTCAATCAACAGGACTCAGAACATTAACGTTTTCTCTACTGTATAATGTTCAAGTAGTAATAACTTATTATAAATATTAATGCACATAATAGTCTTAACCTAAAAGCAGTACACTTGTAAACTCAGATCTATAAAATTAGCTCAAAAAAGAATAATCCATGGTATGTTACAGAAAGTGAGTTAATAACAGATTATGTTGTGGGGGGATTATAATCACTATTCCCGTTACAGACCAAAGTGTCCACTGTTTCCCCCCATAAAACAGCGAATTTCATTAATCAAGAAAACAAAACTTACAATGGCATCTACAAAGTCTGCCTCATGACAGAAGTATGATGTGGCAATAAAAAAAAAGCCCATAGATACGGCCTATGGTCTATAAGAGCACATGTCACAATCAACAAGATTTCAATACTATGGGAGGAGAAGTTTTGTTACAACCGCAAGCCTACACAACTCTGTTTTTGGAATTTGTCTTCGCTAATCAAGATTTTTCCCCTCTGGCACATGTCAACAAAATGTATGGAAATTGGCTTAGCTGACTGGGATTTTGTTGCAAGCTGTTGCAAAGTCAATGTAACTTTGCAGTTAAAGATTTTGTACTGTAACCAACTAGAACCATTTGAACCAGTTATATATTGTTGGTGCTATTTGGGTATTGTTAATAAATACAATCTTCTGTAAGATAAGGCGCTACAGGGGAAACTTCAAATGGTTTGTTCAACATTGTTCTTAAGAAACTCCTAGCACTTGGCTAAGAAACAGGCCATTTATGCACGGGAGGTTTTGCCATGGATTTGCCACTTTCTAGATGTGCATTTTCCCCATCCGAATTCTCAAAACTCTGCATGGGGGCTTATTTTTGAGTTTTGACAATTCTGATAGGAAAAAACATGCATCTAGAGAGCAGCAAATCCAAGGCAAAACCTCCCACGCATAAATGGCCGACGATTTGCTTCAACATTAAAATAACATATATTTGATTGTTGATATATGTGAGCCTCCCTGAGACTGGCTCTGGCCAGAAGAAGGGAGGGATATAATGATAATGAAGGCACTAATTTTAAAATAAGACTATCTGATATGAGAACATTGTGAAAATTTCGGGATTCCAACTCTTTTTTAGATTTATTTACGTTGTTTATAGTCTTGCCTTTCTCACTGGGACTCAAGACTTATTCTCAAAACAAGTAACAACGACACAAATTTCTTCACCTGACAAAGTCAGGAAAAAAAGAAGTATTTGAACGGCCATTGCTTGTGCCTCCTGTATCAACAGACAGTGCAGTAAATACTTTATATAATTTTAAAAGTTATCTTGGGGCACATTAGCGACTAACATGCAATACCGTGCAGATTTACTGGCCTAACCCCACTGAGACTGGAGTAATTTTGCATGGGATTGAACTGTTGTTTCTGCACCTTGTATCGCACTCTCCCAGGGGGTGTCACACGTCCTCTACACTTAGCAATCTAACAGTGCAAGCCTAAAAACACTTTCCTAAGAGTAAACGCTAGCGAATAGACCTTAGTAGTACTGTGTAGACCTATCCTTACGATTGCACTCTTAATCTAAAACAAAAAACACCCTGCTCTTTCAGTACCAATCGTGGGCTTTTTTACATGCCCCTTCACCCCGAGTGATTTCTGGACTACAGAAACTGGAGGGTTGGCTCTTCAGTCAGAACGACAAGCTCTGTCGAAAGGCCGCCCGTCTGTGCCTTTCTTTCTCTTGCCATAAATAAATAACTAAAAATTGATCTTGCAACCCAGCTCCCGCAAGGATCAGCAAGAAGCGCGCCTGCGGGCGCAGCGTGGAAGCTGCAGGCTGGCCTGGCAAAGGGGGAGCAGGGGGGCGGGGCTTGCGCGCCTCTTTGAACCGCTTACTCGCTTTGCATCACAGCCCCGTCATTGCCTCGGCAACTGCAGCGGACCAGCCCGGAACAGAACGTTTTCCTCCGAGCAAGAGCGAGCGAGCGCGAGCGCGCGCGGGGGGGAGGGGGTCCTTTGCGTTCCCCCTCCCTGCAGGACGCGCCGACCCGGCTCTTTCTCAGAGGCTCCAGCACGCGGCCGCCCGCCTTGACCGGGTCGCTCCACCCAGTCCCCGCGGCCACCAGCAAAGCCGCCAAATCCCTCCCCCCTCCCCCCGCAAGAGCAATCCGGAAGTCGCTCGTCCTGGTCGACGAGATAGATTAAAGTGCGGGAGCTCACTTGGAACGTCCTCGCGCTCGGGCACGTCGGGTGGGGGGGGGGGTGGGGGGAGGAATGTTGGCGACCCCCGGAGGGCTGCAAACAAAGTCCTCGTCCACGCCACGCTGCAGCGGCGCTCGCAAATCCTCTCCTAAAAGGTCAGAGCGGGCCGACTTTCCCTCCCAGCTCGGCTCCGCTCGTCGCTCATCTGAACAGGTCGAGGGGGTGTATCCCGCAAAGGTTTAAAACATTTCCTCCTGCGACATACCCCAGATTCATTTGGCCGGTCGTTCCTACGTCTCTCCTTTCCTCCACCTGCACGGAGTGTTAGGTTACAGATACTGCTTCCCTCGTAGTAGAAAAGAGCAAGAGTCCAGGGTATGAGCTTACCTCGTAATCATTCATCTGCAGTTGCTTTTTTTTTTTTTTTTTGCCTTTATTGCAAGCTTTCAGCGCTAACATTTCAGCACAAGTATTGCCGGGTGTCTGCACATGCAGCATATTTTATTTATTTATTTATTTAGTCTACTTGCCTCATTTTAGCGGGCTCCCTCCTCAGTCCTACAATGCAAACTGCGTCAGATGGTGAGCAAGAGCACCTTAGCCCCCTACTCGCAGCAATCGTTCCTGGATTTATATTTGCGTACGTCCACGCGTGGAGGCGAAAAAAGGCAGCTCTCCAACAAGCACACCCCGACCCCCCCTTGAAGGCCAAGAACTTCCTGCCTCCCACCAGCCTCCAAGTGTATTTGTTTCAGGAACGAGTAAGTGCTGCGGAGGCTCCTTCGCAGTGCTATTGGACATGCCTGATACACCTCTGCGCTCTCATTGGCTGAGGGGGAAAAGGAGGAAAAAGCCTATTTGTAAATAGACATGTCAAAGTCTACTTGTCCTGCTTCAAATCTTATTTGTTAACACAAAAACCCAGACAAATAGTAGAAAGAAAGAAATAGCTTATCTCCTCCTCCAAGGCTGCGAGCTCCAGGGTTGGGGAAATTCCAGGACATTTGGGGATGGAGCCTGGGGAGGGCAGGGTTTGGAGCGGGACCTCAGCAGGGTACAATGCAGTAGAGTCCTCCCTCCAAAGCAGCCATTTTTCCCAGGAGAATTTATCTCTGTTGTCTGGAGATCAGTTGTAATAGCAGGAGATGTTGGCCTGGAGGTTGGCAGCCCTGCCTTTCAAACAACTGATCTCTGTAAAATGGAAATGTTGTGGTTCTGGGAGGTATCCAGGCCCAGTCTGGAGGTTGGGAACCCTGATTAGTGATCAGTTGTAATTCCAGATCTCCAAGTCCCATGTGGAGGTTGGCAGCACTACCTTCTGCAACCTCAATAATGATAGCTGCAGCTAAAAATGGAACCTGGTCTTGAGAGCTAGTGTGGTGTAGTGGTTAAGACTAGTATTGGGGAGACCTGGGTTCGAATGCCTACTCGTACCATGGAAGCTCGCTGGGTAAACTTGGGCCAGTCACACACTCTCAGCCTAACCTACCTCACAGGGTTGTTGTGAGGATAAAATGGAGGAGAGGAGAATGATGTAAGCTGCTTTGTGTCCCCATTGGGGAGAAGGGCAGGGTATAAATTTATTAAATAAATAAATAAGTTTGTGTTTTTTGGTTCCAGAGATGATGGGTTTGTGGATCATCATACTACAATCTGTACTGCAGAATCCCATGGGGGTTTTAAGCCAGAAGTAAGACCTAGTTATCTCCGAGCTGGTAAACTTGTGTACCATTCCAAGCCAGAGGGAGGTGCTCACAGCGACTGAAGCCTAATTCACAGGTTACAAAGTTCACTTATCGGTCATGTGGAAACCACAAGGACTTTGGATCAGATGCAGGCCTGGAGTTCTGGGAATTCAGTTCATAGTTCACAGATATATAAAGAGAAGGAGATTTTCCCAACATGTACACATATGTGTACTAACAGCTACTCCTGCATTTCCCCAATGCGGCAAACTGTGTGTGTGGGGAGGCTTAAGACTAGGGTTGGAAGACGTCTTCACAGCTAAAGGGGCCAAACAAAGTGCGAACAGTATTTTTTATAACGTTTTCAAACTCTTAATACATCGCTGGGAATACAAAGTGCGGTAACCCCCCTAGTCTCAATCTCTTTCAAATTTCTTGGTTGCACTCTCCCCTTTGGTTGTTGATGGAGCCAAGAAATAGAAAATCTTGAACAATTTCAAACTCATCATCATCCTTAAAATTGTTTTAACTCCTCTTTAGTCATTAGTTCTGTCTTGATGTTCAGCTGTAACCCTCCTCTGGCACTTTCTGCTATAACCTTCATCATTTCAAGTCTTCATTGTTTTCTGCCAATAATGTGGTGTCATCTCAAATTGTTAATGTTCCTTCTACCAATTTTCACTCCACCTTCTTCTAAATCTAATCCAGGGAAGGTATGATTCACCAGTGAGCTTTGGGAGCAGTAACATCTACTTCTGCAAAGAACATTCATACAGAAACAGCTGCCTCCGTGAGAAGAAGATGCTTGAGTTCGAGCCTGCTAACATTTTGCAGACCCTCAAAACATTTTTAAATTGGACCCAGCCAACATGGCAGCCATTTTGTGATTGGTCCCACTCATTTCATGGTGACCATTTTGTTGTAGAGCTTGCTACCAGTTTTCAGCATTTCAGATGTGCTCACAGATTCAACCAAGTTGAGGAGCCCTGTTGAAGGGGATCATTATGTGCAAGAAATTGACAGACATTTCATATAATGCCAAGGCAAATGGTGATCACTGAACATGTGGTGATCCCTAGCCTGTGGCAAGTCACATCATGTGCAGTATAGTTGGAATAGTTAAGGAAAGGCATAACATTTACAGCAGAGGTGGTACAAAGATATTTTTAAAAATACTAGAATGACAAACAAATTGAAAAATTGAAAGCTTCCATTGGTCATTGATTATAAGAAATAGATAGTGATGTCATTTTATCTTTTTTGATCCCTACTGAAAACATACATTGCATTGGAAGTCAGAGTGGAAACCTAGCCTAGTTTTAGAAAGAAATGCCAGTAAGGACTGCAATGGCATGCAATTTTTGTCTTCTTAAAAATCTCTATGAGGTACAGTGGCAATAGTAGCATCATTTTGGAAAGGGAAATCCTCGGCAACGTGGTACATTGTCTAGAGCACCCTTCTCACCAGCAGACCACTAGGAGGTTAAGCTATGGTAAAATCACATTGTTTGTCATTAACAAAGAACCTACAGTGGTAGCATGTATGCCTTTTGGCACTACATGCAGCAGTTGCTTTAAATGAATGGCTTGCCACAGACTGAGTGTCATTGCATGCCTAAATATAAAGGTACCACTATGTGCTTTGACATCATATGAATCATCCCTCATTGTCTTGTGTAGATGCTCAAATTGTTAAATGGCATTAGAGAAAATTCTTTCTGTCAAGTTTTTATCTCCGCCTTTGTCCAACGGGTTCAGGGTGGCATACATGAGCTTTAAACCCAGGATTGTCAGATCCTAATCTGGCACTCTAACAACAATGGCTTTGCTAATAATTTACTTGTCAATGAATCAGCATTTGATTCCTTGGTTTTTCCTCTGTTAGACTTCAGTATTTAATTTGGAATATTAAAATAGGAATATACACAATTTAGTGTTCAACTGTTTGATATCTGATAACCTGCCTAGAATGATCTCTGCTCATACAAAGAATGAACCAGGAAATGGCAAGACTGTGGAACAATACAGCAAGGATAGAACAAAAAATACTGTGCTTGTTTGCATGTGTTATCTCCTGCACCCGTGCTGGTTTGCACTGCAATGCTGAACCAACTGTAGAAGTTCAGGATAGTCCCTTAGGAATGGTTCTCTAATTTCAGTTTGAATCTATCAGCCTAGGCAGGTTATCTGATATCAAACAGTTGAAAGCTGAATTGTGTATGTTCCAATTTAATATTCCATAATCTTAACTATGTCCCTTTTAAAGCATCACCCCCTTTGATCTTTTCATTTCTACCCTAAAAGTATATAGTTTCTTTAGTCTCTGCTCATCGGTACATCTACTAAGTATCTCTCCCTTGGTGGAAGACGCTTTAATAATTTGAGATATGCAGATGACACCACATTACTGGCAGAAAATAGTGAAGAAACTGGTGAAGATTAAAGCAGAAAGCACCAGAGCAGAATTACAGCTGATCATCAAGAAGACAAAAATAATGACCACAGAGGAGTTAAAACAGTTTTAAGGAGGGGGAGGAGATTGAAATTATGCAAAATTTTCTATTGGCTCCATCATCAACCAAAAGGGAGGCTGCAACCAAGAAATCAGAAGGAGATTGAGACTGGGAAGGGCAGCTATGAAGGTGCAGGAGAAGATCCTTGAGGGTAAGGATGTGTCACTGGTGACCAAGATCAAGATAATTTATACTATAGTATTCCCCATTACTACATATAGGTATGAAAGTTGGGCAATGTAGATTCATTTTTAAATGTGGTGTTGGAGACAAGTTTTATGGATACCATGGACCACCAAAAAAAACAAATAAGTGGGATCTAGTTCAAATCAAGCCTGAACTGTCCTTAGAAACTACAATGATTCAACTGAGATTGTCATACTTTGGTAACATTATGAGAAGACTTACTGAAAAATACAATAATGCTAGGAAAAGTATTCCTTGGAGGTCTCTCATCCAAATACTTGCCAGGTTCGACCCTACCTAACTTCCAAGATCTGACAAGATCGGGCTAGCCTGGACTACCCAGGTCAGGACAGGATGTTTTGGAGGTCATTAATTCATAGGGTCACCATGAGCTGGAAGTGACCTGATGGCACTTAACAAACACACAGTGTTAAGCATGAAAGCAGTAAAACTGGGTTGTCTCCAGACAAGACATTCTTTGGAGACTCGGTAGGTATGCAGAAAAATATGACTGAAAAATTTTCAAAGGGAAAGAAAGCAAAATAAAAAGATTTGATTAGGCTGAATATGATCCATAGAAAGCAGCTAAGTGTCACTTAAAAAGAAAAGAGATTATTCTGCTTGTGACCTTGGGGATCTTGCTGAGTCTCTAAGCAATTTGAATTTTGAGAATTTGTAGAGGGTGTCACCTTAAAACAGATCTTGGAGGGGGGTGGCTGACCACAAAAATGGTTGAAGAGATGCTTTGGGGAAGTAGGAAGTGGGCACCATGAAACAGATTGTCAGGCACCACGGTGCCCATGGGCGCTGAGAATCCTGGATGGGGAGATATTGGGTGTATGTGAGGTTTCCAAATTGTCCCGTGCCCCACAATGATTCCTCAAGATCCCAGATAATAAACCTTTTATTACATGTTTCTTGATTTCTTAATAATTCTTTCTAAAGAATTCTGCTTCATATGAATAGTGTGCGGTTATCGTGTTTTTTTCAAGAAGGGCAGATTCTTAAGGGATGTTTTGTACTTGAGCAGATTCCCAATGCACAGAACACAGCATATCACATCTATCATGTAGAGCAGACACAAAGAAGCTTGATTTTCTCTGTTAATATCCATGCATTATGGGTTCCACTTGCATGAACTGTAAAGAGACAATTATGTTTTATACAATTTCCAAAGAAGTATCTGATAAAGATATTCCACTAAGCAGCACACAGTAGTTCATTTCATGACTAGTCCCTTCAAATGCTCTGATTTACATACACTGATCTTCAGGAGGCTGGTAAGTTGAAGGTTTTTCTACCTCACAAATTTTTCTACCTGACCAAAGGAAGTATTTCTTAACTCAATGGGCAACTAAATTGTGAAATTCACTGCCAGTGAGCATAGTGATGGCCCCAACCACGGATATTTTGAAAAGGACATTGTATTTATGGAGGATAGGTGGCTACTAGCCATTATGACTTAAGGGAACTTCTGCATCCAGAGGCAGTAAGCCTCTGAATACCAGTGCTAGGTGGCAACATCAGGGGGAGGCCTGCTATGTCCTGTTTGTAGGCCCGCAAGGTAGGATTGCCAGTCTGCCGCCTGGAGCCCCAGGGAATATTTAGGGAATGGGGACAGGAACACTGACATGATGGTGCTCAACATCACTTTTGGCAAAAGGGGGGTGCTCTGATCTGATCTAGCTGCGTTCTTTTTATGTTATGACAAGAGGCTACAAAACTGTGCAATCCTAAGCATGTAGACTCATAAATGCATCACAATGAATTCCTAATATTTGTACCTAGCCTTCTCATTATGCTTGCTGTTCTTGTGATTTCATTGCAATATAGAGAGAAATCAAGTGCCCTTAATTCACTGTGATCCTCTCCTGAAAGGAAGACTTCACAGGTAGCTTCCTGGTTTGGCTTTATCTCACCTAGGGTTGCCAACCTCTAGGTGGTGGTTGGAGATCTCCTGCTATTACAACTGATCTCCAGGCGCCAGAGATCAGTTCACCTGGAGAAAATGGATGCTTGGGAAGGCAGACTATGGCATTATACCCCATTGAAGTCACTCCCCTCCTCAAACCCCACCCTCTTTAGACTCCACCCCTAAAATCTCTAGGTATTTCCCAAAACAGAGTTGGCAACCCTACTCCCACCAAAGCTGTGCAGAAATCATGGGACATTTTTGGTCATTTGTACATATATTGAGTGTGCCAGCTTCCAATGTCTGTTGGCAATGTTATGGTATTGTCTGTGTACAATCTGGCTATGGGTTCCCCAGTACAATGAGGGGAACATATCTAATAGAAAACGTAGCTGAACACAACATTCCAGATAAAATTTAACCAATATGAAGGAAAGGCATACTACAGTTTGGTATTAGTGCAAGCGCTGTTGCATGATGAAAGGAATTCGTCACCCTTAATGTATATGCTGACCATCAAACTACGTTCATTAATAAGAAGCCCTTTTTATCCCAAGCGAGTAGCACTTTTATGCTATCATAACAGAGCTACCCCTACAGCTACAAAAAGTTGCTAAAGCTTTTTAAACCATTATTTATTCAGACAACTAACAGAAAATGTAAACTAATGACACCTTTTTAGCATGCAGAGGAAGAACAGATAAAACATTTTATGACCCAGTCATAAATTATACTATACAACAAGGGGGAAATGTCTCTGAATGATTTTTCCCCTGTAACAGGCCATTAAGAATGTTGTACAACTAATTAATCTATTAATTAGACACCTTATCATCCTTTCACATGATAGCAAGTTGCCAAAGAAAAAACTGCCTCTGGGCCAAGCAGAGGAAAGAAGAGAAGATGTAAACAACTGTCAAAGACAAAGGGAACTAGTTAAGAGGTTTAAAGAGAATTGGCGGGAGGGGAAGAAGGTGGGGAAGAGGTAAGATAATCTGATTATCATTGTGCATTAGGCAAGTAGCAAGATCCTGCAATAAAAGAAAATAAAAGGAAAAAGTCCAGCCAATTTTCAAAAATTTAAGTGACATTATTTGTTCATTTTAGAGGACTTATTTTAATGGCTGAGGAATTTCCCCTCCTTTGTGTAATACATATTGCCACCTATGTATGAAAAGGACATCACAACCTATAGGTGTGTGTGAAAAGATACTCCTCTTGCTGCTTACTGTGAGTGCTGGCTAGAGTTACCAATCTCCAGGTGAGGCCTGGAGACCCCCCCCCCCCAGAATTACAACAGATCTCTAAGACAATAGAGATCAGTTCCCCTGGAGAAAATGGCTGCTTTGGAGGATGGATTCTATGGTATTATATCCCATTGAGCTCCCCCCTCCCCAACTCCCCCCAGGCTCCACCTCCAAAAATCTCCAGGAATTTCCCCATCCTTGAGTTGGCAACCCTAATGCTGGCTAGGCCTGGATTCAATCCCATAATACCCTACAAATACCCCCTTGTGTGATTTTAAATTGTGTGCAGTTCATTGTGGGATTTCTACTCTGTTTTCTACAGCAGGACACATGCATTGCTGCTGGGGTACAGTGGGGATACTTTCCTAGGCATCTTCCGTTATTTTACATGTTTTGGCTGGAGAGAGTGTACTTTTATCTCCCGCCCACTTCCCAATCTTAGCTACTCACAGGGCTTCTAACATTTTAAAACCTGCTTTTCCTGTTCTTTAAATTTAAGGCTGCCACACCTCCATCTTTGGGGACAGCCTTGAATTAGCAAGGAATGGGGTGAGCACTGTATCAGAGAATATTGCTGTTAGAAGTATGGTAGCAAGAGACTCGTCAGTTGCTGAACCAGGAAAGCTTAGCCTTTTCAAAGGAAAAGTTTCTCCCTCTCCCAGTATTTGAAATGTGACTGCAGTGTGAAGAGGAAGTAGGAGGAGAATGGGGGTTGTTAAGCAGCATCTTCGTTGCAGGGTTTGTGTCTGATTTTAAAGTTTTATTTCATTGTAGGGTTGTTGAAATTTTTTTGGGGTAAAATTTGGATTCAGCAAAATTTGGCCCGTTTGATTGGGAAATGCCGAAGTCTTAACTCTCCTGACTCAGATCCGTGCAATTCGGCGCGACATTCGGAGTTCGGGGGAAAATTTGGCCGTTTAAAGCCATTAAAAACACATTCACGTCTTTCCGCGGGTCCGGGGGGCATGTTTGGAGGTAGAGGTCCCAAACTTTCAGCGTAGCTTGAGGGGACCCTTATTGCAAGAACCCCCATGTTTGGTGACGATTGGGGCAGGGGGTCCCGAGTTATGGAGCATGGAAGGGTTCCCCCCATCTGCCCATTGCAATAAAGCCATCACAAACACATTCGCGGCTTTCCGCAGCTCCGGGGGGGGGCCTTTTTGGAGGTAGAGGTCCCAAACTTTCAGCGTAGCTTGAGGGGACCTTTCTTGCAAGAATCCCCAAGTTTGGTGACAATTGGGGCAGGGGGTCCTGAGTTATGGAGCCTGGAAGGGGTTCCCCCCTCCGCCCATTGGAATGAATAGAAATAAATAGACCGTTTGGACTCGGAGTTTGCAAAACCATGCAAAGCAACACGTGACACGACCTTGGGAGTTTGCAAACCATGGAAAGGGACAGAGGCACGCTAGCTATGCATAAGGAGCAGGTGGGGGGAATTTCCCCTTTTGCATCGGACTCGGGAGTCAGGAGTCTTGGGACCGGGCAAATGCATTGTTTAAGTCACAATTTGAAAACCAGTTTTGAGTGAGCATCAAAATAGACCTAACCGATCTTATGAATGAGGGAAAATCTGAGGACACACAACTGAAGCCCCCCCCCAAAACCAGGGAGAGAGAGAGACGCGAGTGGGCACACACCCCCAGGCAGAATGGGCGGAACCCCCCCTCTCAAACCAGTACGGCTCGGCCCCAAACGGGGGAAAAAACCAAGGAGGAGGAGGCGTGGGTGCCGAGCGGTGCCAGGGAGAGACTCACGCAAGCAGCACCGTCGCACTCAACCCCAGGATAGTGGCAAAAAACAAAAGCAGAGCACAGCATACACTCCCTCAGAGGTGAGCGGGCACACACCCTCTGCAGAACGGGCGAAGCCCCCCCTCAAACCAGTAGGGCTCGGCTCAACCCCAAACGGGGAAAAAACCCGAGGAGGAGGTGCGGCTCGGGTGCCGAGCGGAGAGAGACTCTCTAGTCACCACACACTCAACTTTAAACGTTAAAACTTTAAAAGCAGAACACACACACCCGCAGAGGCGAGCGGGCACACCCCCCTCGGCAGAACAGGCGAAAGCCCCCTTTGGCTCCCCCCACCCACAGAAACTGCTCCCCCCCACACAGACTCTGCTTTCCCCCCACACACACACAGGAGAAAAGGTATAGAGAAAAAACCCCAAAATTAAACTGTGTGGATGTCTTCCAGCAGGAGCACGGAGGAGAAGTAAATCTAATCCTATTCCGGTAAGCACCAGCAGCTCGGCCCAGTCAGGAATTGGATCTCTCAGCAGCACCGCCACCAAACTGGAAGGCAATGAATACGGACGGGAGGGGAGGGACGGGAGTTTTTAGACTCTTCTCCTGGCCATTTCAAAAGTGAGAATCCCTGCTCTGATTGGCCAGGAGAAGACCCAGCTTGGCCTCCATTGGCCGCGGGAGAATGCTGCTTACTAACTGACGGTTATGCTGCTGATTCTGAGTCCCCGAATTTGTTCGGCGCGCCCCAAACTTGCCAAATTCGGCTGTTTTTCGGTTCGGGATGAACCGAATCAACAGCCCTATTTCATTGTATGGCTCTGTGTATGCACTTAAAACAAACAAACAAACAAGCCCTTGACTGAGGTGAGCTACTTGTTCACTGCACACTGATAAGCTCTAGATGTCTGCTCCTTTCTTTCACCTCTAGCAAAGCTCTGTAACAAATAGGGCAGATTTCCCTTTAAAAGTGCCTGATACAAGGGTATTTAAAGCCCTATTTCTGTTATAGGTTCTGTTAGGGTACATGCCAGACCTTGAAATCAGTCTAAAGAAAATGCAAACCATTCAATACATTTTAGGTCTTACTAAACACATGAATAGTAGAAGAATATTGAATTTATTATGCTTTCTTTCTATCTGCTCACCATATGTAGAGACATTTTTTAATGAGATCAGACTGACTGGTAATTATGAGGCTTTCTCATCTTTCTTGTAGCAAAAAGCATGACTCAGGGCGATTGATGTGGCCCTGTGCTTACACTGAAATGTATATTAATTAGTAGTTGACCTTTTTAACTCCCTTCATGCAAACAAGGAGCAGAGGAGTTCTCTGTCACATCTTGCACTTAAGTCAACCCACTTCTCAGTGCAAACCAAGGATCATGTGAGTTAGCCCTCAACTGCTGGAGCCATTTATATTTCTTGCAGTGTTCACCCCCCTACCCTGTTATGTTTTATTTTGACTTGTCTGTTGTGCTGGCCAATGGCCGTAACAATAAAATGTAAAATGTACCTGTGACTTGTCTGCACCATTTTGCCTCCATTTAGTGTTGGAATCATCTTGCAATCGTTGAATATCCATGTCTTCTGCAACCACTTTTACGGCGATCTTTTCTTTGCCACCAATTCAAAAACAACTTCCCCAAGGGTGTGGTCATGTTTGCAATGCTTCTTCTTCCTCCACCCTTCTCCTCCCCTTCTGCCTTCCATTTCCCAGTGTTTTATCTTTTTTAAAAAAACAAATGCATTTGTACTAGCGAAGGGACACTGGAGCATTTGTGCGGAGGCAAAGGATGGAGGCGCTGTGTTGGTTTCCCCACTCCTACACATGAAGCCAGCTGGGTGACCTTGGGCTAGTCACAGCTCTCTTAGAGCGCTCTCAGCCTCACCTACCTCACAGGGTGTCTGTTGTGGGGAGGGGAAGGGAAGGCGATTGTAAGCCGGTTTGATTTTTCCTTAAGTGGTAGAGAAAGTTGGCATATAAAAACCAACTCTGCTTCTTTTTGAATATACAGAATCCCAGGAAACAGAATAGGAAAGTCTGAAAGGACAAAAGCATTCAAGCTGTACACTCTTATAATTCCTTGAGCCTTTGGAGCTGAGATACTGCAGATTTATACACTCAACAAATGCAAGAAATAAGATTATATTCAGGTTATATTTTTCTTTATGTGTGCATATCACAACATTAACCAGGGTTGGCCCATTTTTAAGACTCAGGGGCCATATGCATCAGAACACATGGTCATTCACAGTAAGGAGGGCAAGCACACAGTAGGAAGGGGGCAATTTAATTTGGGATGCTATACCATTCAGACTAAAGTCCTTACACAAGGCACATATTGATCCTGCCAGGTACCTTATCTGATGTGACAGCATGCCTCAGAGACCACTATGCAAGTCAGAGCCATTTCAACCGTTTTTCCCAGTACAAACAGTGGGAGCATGACATGGCCATGTGCCTGTATGGTTTCAGCAGTCTGATGTAAGGTTGGAGGCTGTGAGCATGTGAGGCTGGTAACCAGCAGGAGACTCAGTGTATGATGGGTGGGGGGGGGGCTTGCTGACAATTCCATTATATCACTGGTTATACAGTGATGTCCCTCCTGTATTCACCTAAAACTCCATGATGATGTCACTTTTGAGTTGTGGCGGAAGTGACATAATGCCAGTGGGACGCTGCCAATCACTCCCCATTTCCCCCATCATTTCCCCCATTACCTAGTTGAGTGGTGGTGGGAAGGGCAGGCGAGGGGCAGGACATCTCCTGCCAAAGCAGAAGACCTGGCAAGCCTGGCCTTCTGGAACTTGGTGACAGCAGGACACATGTGGAGCATGCACCTCCTACCATTCCACTTTAAGGTGGACTGCAGATGGATGCTGAGTGTTGCATCCTCCCAGGTGATGCCCCCTAATGATTTGGTGCCCCCAATTGATGACATGGGTTGCTTGGGTTGCAACTGATGATGGTGCAGAAGATTCTGGGCCATGTTCTAATTTTTTATATGGAAAGGGTACAGGCATGAGTTGGTCAAAGTGGAGAGGCAAGGGCTGCATCACTAGAGGCAAGGGCTGCATCATCCCTTTCCATTTACAGCTGTACAAACAGCAGTGGGCTAGATAATAGCATAGCAGTTAGCTAGGTTAGTAGCCCCGTTCAGATGTTACACTGAATGCACATACATCCTGCATGTGCATGCGAGCCTTTGTTTGTAAGAAGGAGCCATCATGCGTTCACTCTATAAATGAAACCAGGGACCAGTACCTGGATAAATGTGTGGTTTAAGTAACACATTCAGTACTGTACACTGATTGTACTTGTGTTTTCAGTAACTTGTGAATCAGGCCAGTAAAAGTATGACATAAAGGGTGGTTGAAGGAAGAGAGATGCATGTACATTCAGAGTGCAACTCTTATAGCTTGCTGAAATTTTGAAACTGCTGTAAATATGGACCGGATCTTTGCTAATGTGAAGGATTGCTCATCCTCTTCCAGAAGATTATCAGGGTTTGGGTTTTTTTTTTTTTGCCTGCAAACCACATATATAGTAACACATGTTGAGGTATAGCTTCTGCAGAGTCTAAAATTCCTTGAGACAAGCTCCTTCAATGGTGGAGGAGGTCTCCCGAGAGCATCAAAGTATGACTTCAAAGTCTTTCAAATAAAATTATTGAAATGTTTGTGCTTGCAAAAATGAGGCAGCAGATGGCAGCATTGTACCATGTATCAGCATCCACTGAGGCTTAAAATCCCACCAGTTGCATCAGACATTTATCTATTTATTTACTTGTTTACCTAAAAACATTTATATACTACTTTTCTGTCATTACATTTAAAGTAATTTACAATTCAAAATTACACCTACAATATAATATATGTCAAGTCAAGTTGCAACCTATGGCAATGCCAGCAAGGGGCTTTCACGGTATGAGAGAAGCAGAGGTGGTTTGAAGAAGAAGAGTTGGTTTTTATATGCCGGCTTTCTCTCCCACTTAAGGAGGAATCAAACCGGCTTACAATCACCTTCCTCTCCCCACAACAGACACCCTGTGAGGTAGGTGGGGCTGAGAGGGTGTGACTGGCCCAAGGTCACCCAGCTGGGTTCATGAGTAGGAGCGGGGAAAGAAATCCAGTTCACCAGATTAGCCTCTGCCACTCATGTGGACGAGTGGGGAATCAAACCAGGTTCTCCAGATCAGAGTCCACCGTTTGCAATTGCCTTCCTCTGCGGAGCCTTTCTTGGTGGACTCCCATCAAAGTACTGACCCTGATTAACTTCCAAGATCTGACAAGATTGGGCTATACCATACTGCCTTTCCTCCCACACTATAAAATACACAACACAAAAGGAAAAGGAGACAGAGAAAAAAAATGAAAACTTTCAAGCTGCTCTCATACAGACTTTTTTCTCTGTCTTTGCTTCCAAACTGTAGCTGTTTTTATGAACATCTGCAAAATGCTGTCTTTTATTCATTTACTTTTCAAGTTTTTCCTGTCCTCAGTATGTTCTTTCTTAAACCTGCTTAATAACATACTTTTGGGAAAGAAGACCATTAGCATGGCATCTGGAATGGAAAGGTCACAGGTTTCCAAGGGTTTGTTTATTTATGTTATTCATAGCTTGTCTTTCTCACTGTGACTGAAGGTGGATTACATAACGTAAGTCAGTACAATAAATAGAATGAGGAGACATCTAATAAACAATGTAATAGGACTAAGATTGCAGAAATCTGAAACAAGGCATGTATATTAAACATAGCATATTAAACAATGCAAGAAATGGTGTTACATAAGTAGAAATAAAGTGCAGAGAATGAGATAAAAACATACAGCAATAAATAATTCATATTAGTCCACAGTTCCATTTGTTATCAAAACATTTTTCTGAACCATTCTTTGATAGTGCAGCCATATTCCTTTATTTTAAAAAATGCCCTCTTGAACAATTTTGCCAGAGCTGTAACAAGGCACTTGCCTTTGGCACACAAAACTGAGGGGCACAGAAAAGGTATATCATGACTAAAATAAACATTGTATTATTATTACTCTTGTTATTTATTTATTTATTTATTTATCTTATAACCAAAATAATTGGTATGAAAGTATAGGGGGCACAATTTTATATTCTGTGCTCAGAGTTCAGTTTTACATAGGTTGTGGAAAGCCAAAAGTGTGAGAGCCTTTCTGACCTCCTCAGGCAGGCCATTCCATAGGGTGGGAACCACTATAGAGAATTAATGTGTATGGGCGGTTGTTGATCTTGCTCATTTGCAGGGTGGCGCCTGTTGACAGTCCTGTTCAGATGACAGCATAGAAGGAGAGCTGGTCATAATGATATGAAGGTCTAAGGCCATGAAGGGTTTTATACGTGATGGTTTGTTCTAGGGTTGTGCATATCAATATACCCGAACTGAAAATAAACCCCAAATTAGCCATTTTGACAATATTCGGTTTTTGGTTTTACTGAATGCCAAAACCTGGGGATCTCCCCAAAGCCGAATGGGCGATTCCCGAAAAAGTCGAATAAATATAAATATAAATAAATATTCGGCTTTTTCGGGTTAGGGTATTCACCTTTGCTCAGATGCACTGCTCTGTGCTTTCTCCCATTTTTCTATCTTTTTTTTACTGGTTTTGTTAGGTCGGGATTGAGAAATTGGAGCCAACTTGGTCTGACCAACCAGGAGGTGGGCTGATTTGCACTTTAAAGACAGGGCTCACCCAGTCTCGTCCGGAGGGATATACCCTCCAACTAAAAAACAACCACTTCTACAGCTACTTATTGGGCTTTTGAAGAAGACTCCTCACCCGCACGGATGGGCAATCTCCTTCAGAAGAGCTGCTTTGGTCATGACTTTGGCTGGCTCTGATATCACCCCCCAAAAAACCTGCTCTCAAACTGAAGATTGCCCCGAGTAGAGGCTTCATTTCCCTGCACCGTGACCATCTCTTGAAATCAGAGTTTTGGTGACTCTAATAAAAGGCTGTTCACAGGATGTCATTTGCCACCAAAACAAATGTTTTACATGCCTTATTTTTCTAGCAAATTTGGTGATGATCCTATGCCTGACAAGAGCATAGTGAAATGTAGGGACATACAATCAGTTACTAATCAAGAACATATCCAATCACCCACTGGTAAATATAGTAAATGCTCAAAATTTGAAGAGCCATTTGAAAGCTGTCAGAAACCTTCTTATCTGAGAGTTATTCTCACTGGTTTCATTTAATTAGGTAATAGGAGACAGAAGGGTAGTGAGGGGAGAGAATTACTCACTGGGTGTGTGCCTGACAGGGATGTTATCCAACCAGAACAATTATCTGATCATCCCACCAAACAGAATAGTCCTGTTCATCTTTTCTTTGCACAGAACTTCCAATTTTTGCCAGTTACTGCACCATTTCATTAGTTTTGGGATGGCTTTCTGATTCTGTATAAGCATAGGCTCAGTGAGGATAGGGGCTTCATGTGCTTCTATGCTCATTAATATGGACCTAGATTTGCAAGATACAATATATATCCACTCATTTTTAAGAGCAGAGTGAAGGGAAGAAATGTAACAAACAAATATTTCTCCATTTCTTTATCTCTATGTAAAGAAAGAAAGACTTTCCTCACAACACAGTTGCTCACTGGACAATTAATAAAGGCACAGGAGTCTGCCAACAAAAAAAATTAACAATCCTGCCTTCCTTCCCAAGGCATTATTTTCAGCATTCTTGACCCATCCTCTGGGAATGCAGCATGCTGACACCACCTTTTTCTTGCAGTTTACAAGGTCTGCAGTAGAGATCCTCAGGGATCACGACAGGTTGTACACGGCCACTGTATAGATTGTCAGGATCTGATGCACTGAGTCAGATGTGTCCTCTGTCAAGTGACGGTTCTATGCCGACTGAATGTAGTTTAAATGTTGCATTGCTACTGAGACTTGCCTGGTTCCCCACAATTGGCCAACTAGCATATTCTGAAAACAAAATCCATATATGAATATGAAATACCCCCTTGCCAAGGAAAACACATTTAGAGAGCCACAAAGGGTGAATAGAAGTCATCATGTTCACAGAAGAGTTTCTTTATTTTTCGGCTACTAGAGCCTTATGGGTACTGAGATCACAGGATTCACCCACAGCATTACCTTCGGCACTCTATACTCTTTGATATATAGTTTCTGTGAGGCAGCCACATTGCTTTTGGTCTGTGAGCAGAATGAGCTGTGCAGATTAGAAAATGGATTGCCCCCAGTAGGAATTAATTTTTCTGAAGTTGGTAGGGGACAGGGAAGTTCGAGGTAGGCCCAAGGCAACTGCCTTTGAGTTCTTTCTTGTGTAGGTGCTCAGGCAGTGATGTGTCGCTTCAGCAAGGGAAAGAAGACATGGGCCGTCTCAACCATATCCTTACGTTGGCTCATTGGAAAGTGGTAAAAAGACTGTTCTCGTGTCTACAGTACTCAGCAGCTGATGGATCCAGAGGATGAAGCAGGCAGCTCTGCCACCATTTGTAAAATTGTATGGGTCTTGGATTTTGGTACACAAAAATGCATGAACATTAGTTAACTATTCTTGGGGTTAGCTTTTTTAATTTTAGCCACATTAAGTACCTAATTTTAGCCACATTAACTAAATCCTGTCCTCTCCTTGAATGTTCCTGACATAGTTAAAATCAGTCTAATCCATATGGGTCTGCTTCATATAAGTTTCTGAGTAGGTGTGCCCACACAATTTGGGTTTCAACTATAAATCATGCTGCCTTACTGCCAAGCATGCTATGAATTTCAACGATTGCCAGATCTGACCTTGACCAACTCAGTTGATTACATATGAAGTGAGCTCCTGATCAGATCACCTTGGTGGTTGTTAAAAGTTTGTCTGAAGGAGATTTGCACCTGCACAGTGACCTGGTTGAGGCAGCTTTTGCCAAGCCCAAGAACTAAGTAATCTTGATTGACATTTAAGGCACATATACCTCCGAGTTATGGCTTCGTCATTAAACTACTTGTATTGTAAAACAGGGAATCGTTTGTAGTTAATCCCCTTTTTGTGCCTACGCAGTCAAATGCTTCTGTTAAATTACCAATATTGGCTAGCTGACATTGCCTACCTTCTGTGGCTGCACAGACAGGGAGATCTATTTGAAATGTGATAATAAGAAATGATTACAAGATTATCTGGATTTATGGGCAGGCCTCAAATATACACACTGACACTAGTGGTCTTTCAGGCCATTTATGCAGGGTTGTTTCCCTCACAGTCAACCTGCCGACTGTTTCAGGGCTTCCTTTTGATTATGCATGCCTTTTTCATCCGTCAGAGGTTGCCTTGCTCTCCCTGCGCATTTTTGTGTGTTTTGCCCATGTTTTCTGGATGCTGTTTTAGCCAGAATCTGAAAACATGGGCAAAATATGCAGAAACCCACAGGGAGTGCAAGGTGACCTCTGATGGTCAGGAAAGGCATACATAATCGAAAGGAAGGTCCCGAAGCAGTCAGCAGGGGTGACCGCAGGGAAACAGCCTGCATAAATGGCCTTAGTTTAAAAAAATCTTAAACGGACTCTGTGCTTCTTAAAATGGCAGGGACGCTACTGTAAAAAAGTACTGTGATCATGGAAGAAATAGGGTTATCAGGTCTGGATTGGGAAATTCCTGGAGATTTTGGGGTAGAACCTGGGAAGGGTGTGGTTTGGTTTGGGGAGGGACTTCAGTAGGGTATAATGACATTGAGTCCACCTTCCAAAGCACCCATTTTCTCCAAGGGAACGTCTGTCATCTGGAGATCAGTTATAATCTCCAGTTGCTACCTGGAAGTTGGCAACCCTAGGAAGAAAGCAGTGCAATCATGCAAATGGATGCATCCAAACTGCTTGCCATACCATCAGCTCCCTGCTCATGGCTGGCAAGCGGCATGTGCAGTCACTGATGGGAGTTCAACTGTTCAAGCATGTCCAATGTGAGCAATTTAACAAGACAGTTTCACAGCAGATATACAAAAATCCAGTTTCTGAGAGGATAGTGACTGCAAATCCAAAAACTACCCCAGTTTGCTCTGGACGGCCTGTGCTTAAACTGTGTTTTGCTGTTTTGCCATAGTCCTGGTATTTATGGTGTTCCTTCACTTGCAACTCACACAAAGACTTGAATTCAACCAGCCAATCCAAGTCCAATCACATTTTGTTCTTATTTACATCTGTAGGAAATAACGTTAAGTCAGAACATGCAATTTATCATAGTGCAGATGTGGTTGTAAAGATATGGCCTTCTTTGTAGTTAAGCCAGGCTGTGCAAAGGAAAACAGAATCACATGGCCCTTAAAGAAAAGTTCCGTCCCTGCAGCATACCCGGTTTCAAACTTTTAATATGTAAAGGATGAGAAGGAGACAAGTAAGGTAGTACCTCTTTTCTTCAGATAAAAGCAGAGAGCACGTTTGAGCTGAAACCAACAGGAAAAGGCCTTCGGCATTCCTCACTGACCCTAAGATTTCCATGTATAATTAGCTTACCCCCACCCCCACCCCATTGCTTGCCTCATTGCCATTCATTGTTATGTCCTTGGATCACAAGTTTAGGCTTGGCAATTTGTTTTCTGGCAGGGCTTCTATGACTTTAACTCCTTCCTGACATGCAGAAACGTAGATGGGATGATTTTCTCCTGGTTTGGAGATGAAGTAATGCCAAATGTATGCAAATTAGGTTTTTTGTTAGAGGCAGTGGATCCCTGCCTGGGAGGTAGGGCTGACAATCTCCATGTGGAGTCTCGAGTTCTCTAGGAATTACAACCGACTGCTAGCCTACAGAAATCAGTTCCCCTGGAGAAAATGGCAGATCCAGGGGCCACCTATATCATAGATTCTAAGTGAAATCTCTCCCCAGATTTCCCCCTCTGCAGGCACTGTTCTCAAATCCCCCCCACACCAACCCTACAGCGGGAGGGGTGGAATTAGCAGTTGTGTTCAGACTTGGCTAATAGGAAGCAAAATTGGTTAAATGATCCCATTAAATGATTTGATGCTATGTAGAAATACTGCACGGTGAGTAGAATTATTAATGTGGCAGAAGCGCCAGATGAGGTAAAATGAAAAAAGAAAAAAAAAACACTGAGATCTTTACCCTTCTAAAACTACATTGAAGTTTCTTGCTGTCAGTAAGCCATAATAAATGTATGTTTCCTTTAAGGAACTATGGCTGCATTCCTGAGCATACTTACTAGCAAGTCCTCCTGCATGCGGTGGAGCTTACGTCTAAATAAGAACCTGTGGGATTGGCGTGTACTTCTGTTCTCAAAATAAGATAAGGATGGACAAAATGAAGTGTGCAGTTTAATGAGCCCGTCTTGTGAAGACTCTGGCAATCAGCTTGTTGTTTTCGTATGAGAATCCCAAACTCCCCGTTCACACCAGCAAGGGGCAGAGTGTTTCTGCACTGCCAGAAACCACAGCTTATTAATGAGTTTCAGACTGGAAATGGTTCCTTAGAATGTGTCATTAGCAGGCTCCCACAGACACACATTTTATTCAGTTACACCCAGCTGGGAAATCCTAACAGCATCCACTCTCACCAATAAGAAGGAAGCGTTATTAAGAGTTTCCAAAGAAACAACACAAAGTCCATTGATGTTAACAACAGACTGAATCACATCAAGTTGCTGTATACTGAGCAAGACCATCGGTCCATCAAGGTCAGTATTACCAAGACTGACTGGCAGCCCCTCTCCAGGGTCTCTGGCTGAGGTCTTTCACATCACCTGTTTATTACCTGATGCTTTCAACTGGAAATGCCAGGGACTGAAGCGGAGATGCTCTTCTGCATGCCAAGGAGCTGCTCTACCCCAAAAGCCACATAAACACACAAAGCTGCCTTATTCTGAGTCACATCCTTGGTCCACCAAGGACAGTATTGTCTACTCTGACAAGAGTCTGTCTCAAATCTTCAGCTAATTTCTGTCATAGCAAAACAAACAGTATTCACTGTGTCATATATCTCATATGGCAAAGTCCAAAGTTACTCATTACTGCTAAAATTATTTGATAACCCCCCCCCAAAAAAACTGAATTAATTATAAAAACTTACGGGGCATCTCATTTTCCCCTCCCCTACTATTTCCTTTTCCCCTTTCCTGAAAGCCCCCATAGCCTTCCCCTTTTTTCTCCTTCCTACTCTTCTTCCCACTAGGGTTGCCAGCTCCAGCTTGGGAAATCCCTGGAGATTTTGGGGGTAGAGCCTGAGGATGGAGGGGTTTGGGGAAGGGAGGGACTTCAATAGGGTGTAATGCCATAGAGTTCATCTTCCAAAGTGGCCATTTTCTCCAGGTGAACTGATTTCTGTTGCCTGGGGATCAGCTGTTACTCTGTAGATCTCCAGCCACCACATGGAGGCTGGCAACCCTATTTCTCACCCACCAGCCAATCTACCTTTTATCTGTCCCCCTATAGTCAGTTTTCCCTTCTTCCCTCCCCCTGGAAGCCTCTACATGGGAAAACTATGGCCAAGTTGTGTGGTGCCAACCACTGGGTCACACCTAGTTGTGTGGTATGGAAGCCACAAGGACATTGTTTTCCCTGCTATCCTCTTCCTCACATTATTTCCTGTTTCCCCCCATATCCTCATTTTCCCTTCTTCCTTCTGTCCTCCCCACCCGCTCACCAACCTACTTTTTCTCTGCCCCTCCCATCTTCAGCTGTATTTATTATTTCATTTATACCAATGGGGGGACCCACAAGAATTTATAGGGGGGCTTTCATTTTCCCCTCCCACACTCTTTCCTGTTTTCTTTCCCCAAAAGCCCCCATAGCCTCTCCCCCCTTTTTCTGCTTCCTTCTCTCCTTTCCACTCACCAGCCAACCTAACTTTATTTGTCCTCCCTGACTGCAGCTTTCCCTTCTTCCCTACCTTTGGCAGCCTCTACCCAGGAAAATTACAGCCCACTTGTACAGTGCTGGCTGCTGGGCCCAGTTGCACAGTGGGGAACACACAAGGACTTGTGGGGATCACCTCACTTTCCCTTTTATCCCCTTCTCCACATTATTTCATCTTCCCCTCCTCCTGGCAACCCTCATATCCTCACCTTGCCCTTCCTCCTTCTATCCCACCCACCAATCTGCCTTTAATCTGCCTCCCATCTCCAGCTATATTTAGTATTTGTTTATTTATACCCCACCTTTTTCAACCGTGGAGACTCAAAGCAGCTTATATCTTTCCCCTTTTTTCCATTTTATCTTCACAGAAACCCTGTGAGATAGGTTAAGCTGATAATGTATAATTGGCCCAGGGTCACCCACCAAGCTTCCTGTAAACATCTCGATTAGCTTACTAGAATGCACTCTAAGGGGGCTGCCCTTGAAATGAAATTATTCAAGAAAAATATGAACTAATGAATATTCCTTGCAATACATTGGAGAAGATTTATCAAAGATTGTCAATAAGAATGAACATAAAACAGTGTCAAAACATTGTTCAGTCCCAACATTAATGGCTGACTGGACATAACTTAACCAAAGGTGTCAGGTGAGGAGGGTCTTGCCCAATATCACACCTTGAACTCCTTTAATCAGAGATTCGACAGACTGAACATATGCCCTTCTTGGTGCAAAGAAAGCTCTCTACCACTGGGATAATTGTGTAGCCCTTAGCAAATTGAATAAAATAACTTGATTAAAACACTTCTTAACTAACTACTTTTTCCATGTATGAAGTAATGGCTAGTACGACATTACCTTTTCCACTTCATTTAAATGAGGAACTGGACCTTAAGATTTAATAGAAGGGGGATACCTTTAAATTCAAACAAGCTGAAGCCCTTGATTGGTTCTCCCACATTCTCCCAGCAGCACAAACACTTAGAGGTTAAGCAAGGTGAAAAGGTTATCAGCATCAGTCCAAAAGCAACAGACTGAAGAAGAATTTTTCCAAGGAAGAAACGCATGGTTGATAAGGAAGAAGTAACAGCCATCAGCTTTGTTCAAATCAAGCCTGTCCATGTTTACACTCAGAGAAAACTTCCTGTAGTTAAGAACTCAGTCTTTTCCGGACTGGAGTTCTCTCCAGTTCGGCACTTCTTCTGGCGCCATGCACTGCATTTCCTTTGGCTTCACACACTTTGGGAACAACTTTGTTTTCATACCTCACAATGGACAAAAGCACTTTTTTTCTAGGCTGAGAAATTTGCCTAAGGTGGGTTCAGTCTAAAATAAATTGAGCCATGGAGGTCTACCAAAATAACAAGTCTTCCTTATGAAGATGCATCAAAATGTTTACTGAACTGCTAGGGATTGGGAGGGGAGGGATGTCAATGCCATAGAGTCCAATTGCCAAAGCAGCTATTTTCTCCTGGTGAACCAATCATTATCATTTGGAAATAGGGTTGCCAGGACCCTCTTCGCAACCTGTGGGAGGTTTTTGGGGTGGAGCCTCAGGAGGGTGAGGTTTGGGAAGGGGAGGGACTTAAATGCCATAGAGTACAATTGCCAAAGTGGCCATGTTCTCCGGATGAATTGATCTCTGTCAGCAGGTGATCTCCAGCCAGTACCTGAAGGTTCGCAACCCTAGATGGAAATCAGTTGTAATAGGAGGAGATTTCCAGCTAGTATCTGGAGGTTGGCAACCCTACTTGAAACCACCTCTGTTTCTCACTTGCCTTGAAATCCCTTGCTGGGTTCGCCATAAGTTGGCTGCAACTTGACGGCACTTTACACAAACACAAAGTGACAGCAAGAGGCAGTTCCCGAAGGCCTCAGTTAAGAGGGTGACTGTCTTTAGGGCCTTATGTCTTTGTTCATTTGGTAAAATGGATAGCTAGCCTGTGAAAGTACTGGGTACAAAATCAGGCAGAGAGAGAGAGAGAGTGAGAGTGAGAGAGGTGGCTATCTACACGCTGGGGAAACCATTAAAGTATTTTTGATAGAATCTCCCCCTACTCGGCAAGGGCCAAGGACTGCCATGTATGCTGTCTCCTGTTTCTTCCAAACATTGGAAGCAGAGAGCAGACCCAAATGCTGAAGCAGGCAGGCCTGGGAGTTGTTTCCAATTTGTGACCTATATTGGAGAAGACTATGCGTGAAGGATGCATATTCTCAGGCAGCTGTTTGCTGTACCCAGTTCCGAGGAGCCACACACAGATTCACTGCAGGTCTTTTGCTCAAGAGGGGTGAACAGGAGAACATAAGAACAGCCCTGCTGGATCAGATGGGCAGTCCGTCTAGTCCAGAGTTCTGTCTTACACAGTGGCCAACCAGTGACTCTTGAGGAATAACACTAGGGCACATAAGGCCTTCCCTGGATGTTGTTCCTAGCACTGGGTTTCAGGTGTTTTCTCCTTCTGAATGTGGAATCACTAAGATTAGTAGCTAGGGTTGCCAGATATCTGGTGCTGGTGGGGAAACCCCACTGGCACTCCCTATTCCCCTGCCAGTATTCAATGGAGTAGTAGGGGGAGGGGGGAAGCCACAATGTCACATCCCGGCTAGGAACCTGGAAGCGGTGTCGCCATCTCACATGATGCTCTAAGAATTTCTTCCATCTCTAGGGCTTTTCAGGGAAACTCTACAGTGTAGCACAATGCTGTGACGTCACTTCCGATAGCTGGAAATGGCATTGCAGTGTTGCAAGACACCATTTCACCAGGTCTATGCCCCCCTAGTTTCCTGCTGGTTTCCAAGAATGGGCTTGCAACCCTAATAGTAGCCTCTGGTGGACCCTTCCTTCATGAATTTGTGTAATTCCTTTTTAAAGCAATCTGTGCTTATTGCCATTATTACATCCTCTGACAGTGAATTGCACATTTTAATCACTCACTGAGTAAAGACGTAGCTTCCTGGCTTGTGCAGTGGCTGTCCCTGAGCTAAGGAACTTGGGTGGGAGGTAAGGTTGCCAGGTGGGGGCTGGAGTTCTCCTGGAATTACAACTGGTCTCCAGAAAACAGATCAGTTATCCTGGAGAAAATGGTTGATTTGGAGTCTGGCCTGTATGGCTTTATACCCCACTGAGGTCCTTCTCCTCCCCAAACCTTGCCCTCCTCAAGCTCTACCCCCAAAATCTCCAGGAATTTCCCAACCTGGAGGAGCTGACAAACCTAGGGGATGTGCAGAGGGAAGGTAGAAAATTTTCTACTTAGAGGTGTCCTTGTCCTCCCTCCACCACTATTTTTAGACAGGTCTCAACTTGAAAAAAAATTCCATCGCACTGTAGTGTGATGAAGAGAACCCAGAATTTGTTCTTAATGGCTGGGCAAAGAACAAGTTTAGCCCTGGCCCTAATTTTTCGCATGAGTCCACCCCACTTAATGAATGCCAGATATTCATTCATATAGGGGGAGGTAATGCACTTCAGCGGTAGGGAGGAGAGAGAAACAGAAATAGAAGGATGTTGGAGGGACAGCCAGGGGGATGTTGGAGAGGGGAGAGAAAGAGCCAGTTGGGGATGCTGGAAGGGCAGAACCAAAGTGTTAGTGGGGAGAGCGCCCAAGAGGTGTTACTAGGGTTGCCAGCCAGCAGCTGGCCACCTGAAGGAGTCTAGTTAGGTGGGGACATGGAGGATGCCATCAGGAGTTGGCATTATGGCACTTCCAGAGCAAACCCAGGAGTGATATCACACCTCTCTAGGAGTCACCAGAATCTCTATGGTAAAACCATGGAATTTCTGTTGACTCCTAGAGCAACATGACTTTACTTTTGGGTTTTCTGCAGAAGTGATGCAACACTTGTCATCCAATGCCAATTTCTTATTGATTTTTCCTCTGGCTGGCCGTTGGCAGGCAATGGGAACTGGGGGGAGGAAATCTCCTCTTCCCCAAGCAGGCACATATGTTACTGGAAGGAGTGGGGTAGAGTGAGGGCTAGGAGAAATGAGAAGAAGACAACATAAATCTGATAAAAACTAGAAAGTTTGTAGTAAGACAACTGAAGTGGTGGGAATGGAGTGGGAAAGGATGGGGCAAAGGCTAAAGCTTTCCTTCCACCCCAGCCTCACGAGCCTTTAACTAGTTTCATAAATTGGGAGAGTAGGTGAGGCCTAATTTACATGCTGGCTTTTGAAGTAATTGTCATAGGGATGCCAGCCTCTAGGTGAGACCTGGGGATCCCCTGGAATTACAGCTCATCTCCAGACTACAGAGATCAATTCCCCTGGAGAAAATGGCTGCTTTGGAGGGTGGACTCTATGGCATTGTACCCCACTGAGGTCCCTGTCTTCCACAGGCTCCATCTCTAAACCTCCAGGAGTTTCCCAACCTGGATCTGGCAACTGTATCCCCCCTATCCCCCGGCCGGGGGCCAGGGGGGACCTGGCAACCCTACTGCCACCACACAACTTGCAAAATTAGTATACGGTAATTCATTGTCCTCCTATGATTTATGTACTTGAAGATTAGTAACAAAACTAAACTTCCTATTACTAGTTTCAAGTCTTCTGTTTCATTATATTCATGATATGGAAGTCCTCAATCATAAGACAGAAGCCCCCCCCCTCTGCTTACTCCCACCTAGGGTTGCCAACCTCCAGGTGCTAGCTGGAGATTTCCTGCTAATTCAATTGATCTCCAGCCGATAGAGATCAGATCACCTGGAGAAAAAGGGCCACTTTGGCAATTGGACTGCATGGCATTGAAGTGCCTCCCCTTCCCAAACCCCGCCCTCCTCAGGCTCCGCCTGCCATTAGCAAAGAGGGACCTGGCAACCCTACTCCCACCAGCATAGGCCTAGTTTCTGGGAGGGTTAAGGCAGGTGTGGGGAGGAATCTGAGCATAGATTTCCACCACTTAGTTAGGAATTTCTCATGGGACCTGAGTAACACAGGAAGGAATCTGCACTGCTGCAGCTCCCACATAGTGAATGTAAGGTGATATGAGACTGAGGCAAATCAAGGCCCAACCCTTGATTGCTGCGGCCCATGGCAGGTGCAGTTTTTAGGTAGTTCTGTGCTACCGTATGCTAAGGTGACGTGTCACTGCTGAGCTACCCATGCATTGAGTTTTAGCATTCAATCACTACTGAATTACTGCTCAAAAAGTCTCTCTTGTGTTAGAGAACAAAATTTGAACAACACAGATTTCTCAGACAGCCCGTCAGCACTTCTGCTGTAGCTTCAGCCTGTGGCTGTCCCTTATGAAATTACACCCACAGTTTGCTGATAGGATTGCTAGATTAAGGATCCAGTAGCATAGTAATTTGGGGAACTTTTTTCTGTTATCTCATGTGGAAGTAACAAGAGCACCTGGGAGTCCGACCTTGAATGTCACTCTAAAGCTAAGTCCATGCACAGAGCTCCTCTTTTGCAGCTGCTGCAAAGCAAGACCCACTGAATGTAAACAGGATTATTCCATTTTTCCCCCTCAGACTCCAGCAGACAGCAGGGCTCCAACAAGCTAATTAACCCCCACGTTTCACTCAGATTTGTTTGCCTGTGTTGATTTGAGCCCAAACCATAATCAATTACAAAGATGTTGCTAATGTCTCAAAGCAATTGCCGCTCATTTACTCTGCAAGGAAAGGAAAGTCTTTTCTTAATGGATATCTTAGTAGCTTTTAGGTCCTCTTGAGATACTGGGCACTGGGTGAAAGATACTTTCTCCCACCAAAATTTTTCTTTTCAGCAATTTGGCAACCAGTGAATTTAAGACAAAACAACTAACATGCCCATATTATATGTATTTCATATCCTCCAGTGGTTTTTATTTGATAGGTATAATGCCTATTTTCTCTTTACAGATAGATTCTAAAGTTGCACCTAGAATCTAAGAATAGGTTTCTAATGTATATTATAATATTTAGGACATCATGCAGAACAGAACTAATTGGAAAGGCTTTTTGTAACCAGATATGTTTTGCTGTGTTATAGCTGTGACCTGTTGATAAAACAATAGTAAATTCATTTGTTGCTAGACATGTCGAGGGGGGCTCACAGCTGCCGGGGTGACTGGAGTCCCTGGAGTAATGATGTCACTCCTGACACAACCTGGAACTGATATCAATCTGCTTGGGTGGCACTCTAGCATTTGTCTAAATCTCTGTGGTTTAACCATAGTTTTTAGTGAACACTAGAGTGTCACCTGGTGTTACGTTGTCACTTCCAGGTTATACTGGAAACATGTCAGCATGGCGGGGGTGGCAGTTGAGCCTTCCCCATTTTGCTGAGGAATTTTCTCCCACCACCCAGTAGAGCAGTGGCAGACAAGAGTGGGGACTGGGAGGTCTCCTGCGATAGAGGAAGGCCTGTCAACCCTAGTTTTAATGTTGCTGTTGTTATCTGTGATTGTTTTTAATTACTGCTCTTCGCCACTTTGGATTGCCCAGTGGATAAAAGTGGGCTAAAATGTTTGAAACAAGAAAATAAAATAAATTCTCTTTCTTGGGAACTAGCTGTCACAAATTTGTTAGTGTATATCAAATTCTGGAATCTTAAACATTTAAGTGATTGGGATATTACGGGCTGTGTGGCATGCAGTTTGCAGACAAATGTGTTAGAGGTGGCTTTTGTACAGGCACAGGCCTGATTGGCATTGTTTTGTAGACAAATTTTACCAAAGAGTTCTTACCAAGAGTTTACCTTTTGTTTAAATTGGGGGATTTGATCATGTCTGGTAATAATCGCTTAATGTCGAAGTTCTCAGCATCCTGAGTACAAATATACTGTTATATAACTCCAAATATATTATTTGTGTGTTGCAGAAATATGTGTACTTTGAAGACAAGGAAGGGAGTCTGAAGAACTGAGTCAAATTTAGTTGACAAGAGATAAATTTCTAGATCTGTTGGGGAAATGAAAAACCAATAAGTCTCCAGGACGGTCCTGATGACATAGACCTGAAAATTCTTAGGGAAATCAACTCATATCTGTGACCTATCACTAAATTCAGCTGCTGTACTGGAAGACTGGAGAGTTGCAAATGTTACACCTAATTTTAAAAAGAGGGGGACCAGGAAATTACAGGCTAGTTAGACAACGTCTGTCCCAGGCAAATCAGTAGAAACTGTAGTCAAAGACAGAATTATTAGGCACATAGAGGAACAAAGCCTGCTGATGGGAAAATCAGCATGGCTTCTGCAAAAGGAAGTCCTGTCTCACCAACCTTTTGGAGTTCTTGAAGAAAGCTAACAAACATGTAGATAATGGTGATGCAGTAGACATTATATACATGGACTTTCAAAAAGCTTTTGATAAGGTATCTCACCATAGACTCCTGAGTAAACTTAGCAGTCATTGGATAAGAGGAGGGGTTATCTTATTGATTAAAAATTGGTTAAATGTCAGGAAGCAAAGAGTAGGAATAAATGGACAGTTCTCACAATGGGGGGAAGTAAGCAGTGGGGTCCCACAAGGATCAATATTGGGGCCAGTACTGTTTAATTTGTTCAGAAATGATTTGGAACTAGGGGTGAGTAATGTAATGGCCAGGTTTGCAAAATTATTCAGGATGGTGAAAACCAAGGATAACTGTGAAGAGCTCCAAGAGGAGCTCCACAAATTGAGTGAGTGGGCAACATGTGGCAAATGATTTTCAGTGTTGACAAGTGTAATGGGCCTGAACTTGCTGAGTCTGAGAGGGGAAAAGATTTTGGAGTTATAGTCGATAGAAAGAATTTTTCCTCACTCTCCCAAAATACTAGAATTTGAGGGCATCCAGTGAAGCTGATGGGCAGTAGATTCAGCACAGACAAAAGGAAATACTTCTTTATACAATGAGTGATTAAAATGTGGAATTCGCTGCCAGAGCATGTAGTGATGGCCAGAGGCACAGACTGCTTTAAAAGGGGATTAGACAGATTCATAGAGGATAGGTCTAATAGTGGCCGTAATGACCGAAGTGAACCTTCATATTCAGAAGCAGTAAACTTCTGAATGCCAGCACCAGGAGGCAGCATCAGGGGAAGACCTTGGCCTCTTAGCTCTGTTATTGGACCTCCAGAGCAACTGGTTAGCCACTGTGTAAAACAGGATGCTTGATTAGATGGACCACTGGTCTGATCCAGCAGGGGCTTTTCAAAAAATGTTCTTAATATTTCAAAGGCTCTTGGTTGAGTACCTTATTCAGTACCTTATTAATCACTGTTTATTCACTTGAAAGAATCTTAATGAGATAAACTATATTTTTAAATGAATCATTGTTTCTATCAGTTAAATGGGCTTGTACCCTTCCTCCCTTGCACCAACGTTGGACAATTCCTTTTTCTAAGCAGTATGTGCTTCTACTTATGGTGCGGTAATAATTTATTTTGGTAGATGTTGAAAAAGCCATCTTAGCTGGGTTAAAATATTACTCCCCTCAGTACTTTCACCTATATTTCAGTAAGTAACATATGCAAGAGTTATAAAAATGCTGATTTCCAACATCTGTCAGAACTGGGTTTCTTTCTTGAGCAAAGACACAGTTTCCTTTATATATTCTTTAGAATTAATCATTATATTGCTAGTTGCTAGCCCTTTTTGTAAAATCAGTTTCTTATCCAGATATCTGATTTCAAACTCAGTCCATGAGTGTCAAACATGCCTGGAAACTACCTTTTAAATGAAGTAAACATAATTGGTTCTTTAAACTCTACCTGTCACCATTCTAGTTGAGAAAGGGTAAGGCCCTTCCCCTCACACATGCTGACATTGTACTCCGCTGAGGTCCCTCGCTTCCCTAGGCTTGATATTTGTGGGGAGAATAGCAGAGGCAGGAGGGGAAGGGGAGGCCAACTAGGCAGAAGAGCATCACTGCCCTCAACCATATGCCTGGTGGAACAGCTCAGTCTTACAGGCCCTGGAGAACTGTTTTAAATCCCGTAGGGCCCGAACCTCACTGGGCATAGCATTCCACCAGGCCAGGGCCAGAGTCAAAAAGGCCCTGGCCCTGCTGGAGGACAGCCGGATGCTTTTTGGAGGCTGCTGCAGACAATTCAAAATTCTGGAGGTATGATGGGAAAGGAGTAGGTAAACAAAGGTTTCTTACTAAAAGATTTGCCATTGACAGGTACTTAGAAATATTTACATATTTTGATTCCTAGAATCACTTACAGTGAAATGATTAGAGGTCATATGAAGCCAAGACACTTGGTTGGCATACTTGTGAATGTAATAAGTCTCTACCTCGAGAGTCACAGCAAAAGACTGAGTCTGTTTTGACTTCATTCAGACAGGAAATTGTGACTAACCCACCCATTTATTCAGAAGTAAGTTATATTATAGCCCTGCCTTGTAAAAAGCCATGTGTTGTCAAATGTCACCTCAGTTAATCAAGGTCTGGAATCATAACACCACCATCCATCCAAAATTGCTCTCTGTCCTTTGGATCTCAGTAAACCTAAGGGTATAGTTTTACATGTTTTGTTCACCTAATCTTGCCATAGATTTCTTTTGTTTGGACTGAATTTGAATTGAATTTGTGGGTTATACCATTTATCCCAGAGGAAAAGGCTTAGATCTCAATTAAGTGGCCAATATTTCTGATTTCCAAAAATGATGAAAAGGGTGTGGAAGGGTTCACTTCAGACGGGTGAGTAAAATATTTTTCCTTTTTGTATCTCCTGTGGATTTCTTTCCTCCTATAAACTAATTGGTTACTTATTTTAAATGAAATCAATCTATCAGTCTGTTCTCATTCCCAGTACCTCGTTTTAAGTCAGCATCTCTATTATTTTTATAAGGCCCGCCAATATTCATTCAAGATGTGACACTCCCTATACATGCACACACCCAAGTTAACCTCTGATTTGTCCTCCATTCCAGAGTTAATAGATAGGCCTTGAAACAGAATGAAGCCAGGCATATTAATAACATCTCTACAGATGAGGAGAATTCTAAAATCACAGTTGCCCAGTTGTTCAAAAGGAAGACACTTTTCTCTCAGATTCATACACAGTCACCAGCTGTTGAAGGTGTTGTCCGTCCCTTATCTACCGGTGCCACATGCTAAGATCTGAAGGTGAATAAGATGTCCTCGAACTAGAATTTTCTGTATTATTCCTAATGACGGTCCAGAGGTTTAAATGCGAAACGGTAATGTCCATCCTGACCGTGCAAAAAACAAGTCATTTCAAAACCTAACCACATTCTTTGTACTGTACTCTATATGCACCCCCAAAAAATAACTGTAATTGGTAACAAAGATCAGTTACATTCTAATCCAGTAGCACCTTAGAGACCAAAAAGATTTGAAAGCTTATACCCTGAAAGCTCCCTTCATCAGACACAAGTAAGAATGGAGATCTCCAAGTCTTTATATTCCAGTCAGATGGTGGGAAGGGTGTTGTGAAGAATGTTTGTAAAGGATAAAAAGGTACAATGCATATTGTAATCAGCTTGATTAGAGCAGAGGGGAAATGCTCTGAAAATCTTGTTGGTCTCTTAAGGTGCTACTGGACTCAAATCTAACCGTTTGACTGCAGACCAATATGGCTACCCTATGAAAAAATCCTAACATGTCAGGAGAATAATAAAACACAAAGTGGGGAAAAGCTTCCTAATAGGGCGGGGAAAGGGTACAATTCATATATTGGGTTTAACCAATCCACAAAACCTGAGATATCAAAAGTTATTAAAGCCACAGCTTGGATTTACGCCCCCCAAATGTTATTCGAAGAAATACATTTGAAGAAACAATCCAAAGAAAGTTACAGTGTGATCTTAAGTAGATTTATACTGTTCTAAATTCATTCAAGTAAATGGGTTTAGAAAGATGCAATTCTGTTTAGGCCTACACTATTAGTTTTGCTTAAATCCCATTACATACCATAAAACTTGTGATTACTTTGTCCCATTCATTTCAATGGGACTTAAACATGAATTGGATTGAGAGTGAAGTTTTTAAGGATTAAGCTGTCTGCTTTATAGCCAAACATAAGTTGCCTATGGCACTGCTTTTATTTGCTTGTTCTTATACAAACAATGAAAACTAAGTCCCAACGGAGACTTTATGAACAGACAGAACACATGAGTGACATTTGCAATTTCAGGCCATTTGCCTGCTGCACTTCAGTGTTGGTTTTGGAAACTGTCTTGCCACACTTGATAATGTTTTTTTTCACTGGAAGGCCACCTAGCTTTCTGCTGAGAAGCAAACCTAATAAAGAACTTTTTTCTGCATAGCTCAGGGATTGCCAGATTAGGTAATCCTTGAACTTCCGCTAGGTTGTAGAGTAAGCAATGCAACACCAGAAAAGCAGAGAGGCAAAGAGGGATTTCAGAGTTAGGTGTAAGAGTGACAAGTAGAACCCAACCAAAGAAATAACATCATTGGTGGGGTTTGATACTTTTTAAACTATCAGGTTGACCTTTTTGGTGGTTTAACTTGGTAAACTAGTCTAATAAATGTACCAGTATCCACCAAAAGGCAAGTCTTCACATCTCGAAATGTTCAAAATGTTGGTTGATCCAGGTTGTGGTGAATCACCATATGGTCATGCAATGGAGCATTGACAAGGTTGGGGGTGCATTCCCATGCACACTTATCTGGGAGTAAGCACTGTTTAATATCACAGGACTTACTTCTGAGTAGATATGCATAGGATTGCACTGTGATTCACTGTACCACATAGAAACAGTCAGAGGAATCTGAATTACTGACCCAAGTGTGAAATGTTCCACTATTCATTTAAAGTTAAATCTCTTTACAAGGTCCTTTTCCCTTCAGCACTGGAGCTATTGAACAGTTTCCTAACAATGATAAATCTGCTGTAGATTTCCAGCCAAAACCCCTCTCTTTTCTTTGGAGGGGTAGTTGTGAAGGCCAGTCACATCTCATTTTGGTCTGAAATCGGAAGAGCAAAAACATACATGCCCAGTCTGATAAGAAATCCCACTGAAGTAGCTTGCTACGGAAACAAAAACTTGTACACAACTAAATCCTCTGGCAGCTCTTAGAAAAGGTATGCTTTAAAGTGGGATTTTTGAGACCATTGCAAAAAACAAAACAAAAAAGGATTACGATGCCATTTATAATACTCTTTGCTTCCTAGCTTCTCTATCCTTCTACTCTGCTTTTTCAAGCCCCTTTAATGAGACTTTTGACCTTGGCATGTTTCACAGTTCAGTGTCAGCGACAACTTGGGGTTTGCATGACTGTCCATTTTTCGAGGCTGGCTGGCCAGTCCCATTTTCTCGAGCCCCTCCATTGAGGTTTGGTTTATCCTGCAGATCAGACCGTTCATGAGAAGCCACAGAGATCACAGTGTTGCCATGACTACCATTTTCTGTGTAATATGGATCTTCACCCTAAATGGGAGGCATAAATAATAACAAAACGAGAAATTAGGCAAAGGCATAAAATGAGCAACAAACTGGTACAGATTCCTCACATGAAAGGAACACTTGAACTTTCAGTTGGGCGTTTCTCCTGTTATGAAAATTTGCAGTTGATAGTGAGATCAATTTGTGTGAAACAGGAAGACTCCAGAACCTGATGTGGTAGTTCTGATAGTCGTCTATAGCTGAGGGCAATAAAAGTGAACCAAACGGATTGAAAGAAAGACAAAAAAGAAGAGAGGGTTTGCCTGAGGATTATAACAGAAGAAGCTTTGTACTCTGGTCTGGTGCACCCAGGTTTTCTATTAAAAAGACAATATTGTCTTTCCTTGAGTCAATTAGCCATCCCCCCCCTTTAAAGGGCTTATGTCAGTGTGGGAGGAGGCAGTTTCAACCAGAAAAGTCACATGGTCATGGAAGGATTGAGGTCCATATCCACTCCCTGCACAGTCCCAATCCAAACTGAGACTCTACAAAGCTATCATTTAGCTTTGAAGATAAACAGATCTCTGTTTGATCCTTCACAGACTGTGTGTGCTGTACTTTTTACCATGAAATGGGTCCTTTCACATAGATATTGTTTATCTATACAGGTAATATTTAGGACAGCTCAACCATTCACCCTCCATACAACAATGTGACAGGAACGAGGGAAACTCACTGTGCAATCCTAAACATGCACACTTCTAAGCCCATGGATTTAGAAGGGTGCAATTCTATTTAGGACTGCTCTACCAGTTATTCACAGAATGCCATTTCTCTTGGGAGATTACTTTTGTGGATATACCTATCTCCTAGATTTAAGTTAAAAGGCATACCCCAGAGGGGAAAAATAGTGAAGGGAATGGTGTTGCAGTGGAAATGGGTGCAGATTTTCCTCCTCTGCTTGTTATTAAAAGAAGAGGACAGCGGGGGTTGAATATACAAAACTTAAAATATGTAGTTAGACCCTCCATCTACTGGATTTATGTAACAATAGCTGGACATCCCCAAACAGCAAATTATAGCTATAACTGAAGTGGCAATTGGGTATAACTGGTAACGTCAGAGGTTTTCAGAAGAGTGCAAATAACCTTAAAGATGAAACAAACAGAAATTGAAAAGTAACAAATGTATCAAGGAAAATATGTTCTTTCTTCACATTCTTTATTGTCATAATCTGTTAGCTAAATAATGGGGAATAACCATTAATACAGCAGAAATACGAGGAGATTGTAGAACTTGATTTTAAAGTCTAATAATATAGGAACAAACCCACAACTTGTATGTATGACTTGTGTATTTTTACCACTGAGTAAAAATAAGGATTAAAACTGAAAACAATAGTGAACTGTATTTTCTACAATTCAGATGCAGACAGCCTATATTATCAGAAGGGGAGAAAGAGAGTGTAGCTTCATCCACTCATTGCTGTGCTACAGCAATCATTCTCAGATAGATTTTCTTGTCCCCACAGGAAAAGCTAATTCTAAATGATTGCTATAGCACACCAGCAGTTCAGTATCTAATAACAGATAGATGCAGGCTATGTCTCTTTTGGTTCTTGTAGGTTATCCGGGCTGTGTAACCGTGGTCTTGGTATTTTCTTTCCTGACGTTTCGCCAGCAGCTGTGGCAGGCATCTTCAGAGGAGTAACACTGAAGGACAGTGTCTCTCAGTGTCAAGTGTGTAGGAAGAGTAATATATAGTCAGAAAGGGGTTGGGTTGAGCTGAATCATTGTCCTGCAAAAAGTATCAAAGGTAATGTGCTAATCATTGTCCTGTAAGTATCAAGATAATGTGCTAATGAGGGTGTGGTATGTTAATATGGAACCATTGTATCCTGAAGTGATCTGTTAATGTTATTAATATTAATGTTGTTAATATTGACATACTACACCCTCATTAGCACATTATCTTGATACTTACAGGACAATGATTAGCACATTACCTTTGATACTTTTTACAGGACAATGATTCAGCTCAAACCCAACCCCTTTCTGACTATATATTACTCTTCCTACACACTTGACACTGAGAGACACTGTCCTTCAGTGGTACTCCTCTGAAGATGCCTGCCACAGCTGCTGGTGAAACGTCAGGAAAGAAAATACCAAGACCACGGTTACACAGCCCGGATAACCTACAAGAACCAATGAACTCTGACAGTGAAAGCCTTTGACAATATTATGTCTCTTTTATTCCCAACGAGGACACGGTGTGGTTGTTCCTGGAACTATAGGACAGTAGTGTAATTACTTACCAGTCTTATGCCCCCACCTGAGATAGTAATGTATACTTCTAATGTGAAGTTACAGCCTGATTCTGGGGTCCCTGGAATTCCATCTGTCACTAATGGCACTACTGTTAAAGAGTATTTGACCTTTCCTAGCTTAGTAAAATATATCCTTGGTATATTCCCGTAGAAGCTATGGGAAAACTGGTAAAAAATGTAAGATCTGCAGCCGTAGCTCATATCCATGTAAGATCTGTAGCTGTAGCTCATATCCATCAATGTACCCCAACCATTAGCAGAGATTGTTAGTGGTTTTTGGAAGGCCTTAATCAGTGGTGATTCTGTAGAAAGCTTCTGGCACTCTTCCCTTCACACTGGGTTTCCATTTTTGGGCTCTATTTGTTTTGCCAGCTATAAGCACTAACCAGCCTCTCTCCCATGGGGCTCCAGTTCCGTCGTTTCATAAGGCAGTATCCAGCCAATCCCAGAAATGCTAGCAGCAGACCAGCGGTGACCAAGGCAATAAGTGTCTTCCGGGTATAGCTCTTGTGATTTTCAATGCCATGTTTTTCATATTGTATCCCGAGCTGGAAAAACACAAAATAGAGCCAAAAATATAATAAACAGGAAACATGTTATATTCTTAGGACCTCCTATTTATATCCAAAACACTCAGTTTAGTTTCTTCTTCCTGCTTTAGTTCCAAGGAGAGATGGACAGAGAAATGTAGATAGAATTTCCAGAAACATCTGTCTTATTGACCCCTCCAAAGGAGATAATATATGAGAAATCATTTATGAGAGAAGATCAGACCATGTATTGAAGGGAGAAGTTGACCTGAACAACAGTTGATTCAGGACCTGAGCTTTCACAGTGTCTCAAATTGCACATAAAAGCACTAAGTAGTTGCACCTTTTCACTACAAATCTCTCTCTCCTTCCCCCCACTATCACGCCTCCCCCCACCCCGACTGAAAAATATTCCTTTCTATTCACAGATAACAGAACTGGGTGTCTGTTGTAGGGGTAGTCTTTTTAAAACAAAACTGGAATGTATGGTTCAGGAGAGCTGAACCCTTCCCCATCCTACAACCTGCTCAGGTGCTAGAAGCCTATTTTTCTTGGACAGGTATGGGACATCCAGTAGGCTAGGGAAAAGGTGCTGAAAGAAATGGAGCATGGTAAGATAAGGTGTGTGTGGGGGTCATGATTTAGCTTCCCTTGCCCACAGACTCCATTTATGTTAAACAACAGACCAGCTCTACCCACTATACACCCAACACACTTTCCTGAGTTTACTCTTGCAAATGAAAATTAGAATTGCTTGCAGAATAAGCACCCATTCTCCCATAGCTCTGAAATCTGGGAGAGAGGCAAAGCATGCAACCCACAGAATTTTATCCCAGATAAGAAGAGGGAGGGAACGCTGCAACCAGAAATCTATTTCCCATGGAAACCGGCTGAAATTACTACCAGACCAATTCTCTAATACAGTGGTTCCCAACCTTTTTTTGACCAGGGACCACTAGGACTTTTTTGTTCGGTGCAGGGACCCTAAGGTTCAAAATAAAAATTCCGAGAATTTGAAAATAAACTTTAATCATAACTGTTAGTTAAACATTAAACTTAGAATAATATTTGAATATATATTTTTATAATAGAGAACTTTAATTTAAAGTATTAATTTATTATGGGTTTATAACTTTGTTTCGCGGACCTTAATTTAGTTCTCACGGACCCCTGGGGGTCCACGAATGCCTGGTTGGGAACCAGTGCTCTAATATGTGTAGTTTTACTTCTGATATTAAAGCATCTGAATCAAATGCCATTTGTCTTTGCATCCCACCTTTTTCACACTCTCTACATTTTAAATGTAAGGAAGTCTCCCAAGTATCTTTTTTTCCCCCATTTTAAAACATTGACCTAAATCAGTGTAAAGAACAACTTGTACACTGTTAAGCGCTTCCCCCAATCTCTTTTCTGGGGTTTTACACTCTTTCCCTACCTAGGTGACTCCCATCTGTGCAGAATGCCTTATGGTTCTTACGATTTCTTGTCTCGTGCCCCATTTTTAAGTATTCCCAACTGTTCCTTTTCACCCATGACAAGAGCTCGGCTTCCCCTAAGATCTAGTGCAAGACAGCTGCAACAGATACAGGCACATTTAGCAGCTCAGTGCTATTTTTACAGGTGCCTGGAGTCCAGCTTGACAAGCGGAGAACAGCCTCACTAGAGAGCCACGAGGATCCATTAATTAATGTATTACCATGCTTTGAAGATGTAAAGGGCCAAAAAAAGTGCTCTGATTTACTACTGGGGACCCTTATTAAACCTAGCGATATAATTGGTCAAACCCCTGCAGCACGCAATCACATCGTCAAAAATAAAAATAAAGGAGAACCCCCACTGCAGAACTTAGAGGTGATGATTGCACAGTACCACAGTGTCTCTCTCTGAATATCTTTTAATATAATCCATCTATACAGTCAAAGAGAGAATGATTTGTAAACCACTTGGAGCCTCTGAGAATGGAGAAAAAGGCAGGATATAAGAATTTACATAATTTGTATACAAAGGCTCTCTCTCATACACACAGTAAGTTGGCATATGGCGAGCAGACACATATAGCATGGGCATGGCTGAGTACACATGTATGTAGGCCTGTAGGCTGGTTTCTTGATTTTCAGGATGCCATGCAAAACGTCCTGAAAATCTCGTGCATTTACTGATGGTGGAAAGTACCATCAAGCCGCAGCCAACTTAAGGCAACCCTTTTAGGGCTTTTAAAGCAAGAGACGAACAGAGGTGGTTTGCTTGTCTCTGGACTTCCTTGGTGGTCTCCCATCCAAGTACTAACCAGGGACAACCCTGCTCAGCTTCTGATGAGATCAGACTAGCCTGGGCCATCTAGGCATTTAGGTTGGTTTCAAATATTTTAAATGTTCAGCAAGAGGCCACATGGAAGATCTTGATTTTTAGGATGCCAGTGCAAAACTTCCTGAAAATCTCTTACATTTAATAGGTCTTCTTAAATAGCATCCTCAGGGATCTATATTACTGATCACTATTAAAAATGAAATTCCATCTTGGGAAATCGCGTAAATAGAGTAAATATGGTGAACTGTAGCTTGGCCTGCCAGGCTTTCATGCGGTTGTGGTGTGTACTCATGATTATAATGCCCTCATTTTAGGTTCCTGCCAAAAAGCAACAACACCCCTGTTCAGATCCATACATCTGTACAACTTCCTTGACAGATAATAGTTCCTAAGGCATTTCATGCAACTTTTAAAATATTTTGGATACTGTGATTCCTTACTGTACCTAACCCACTTCACATGTGTTTTCATTACCTCTGTCGAAGCAGCTAGTTTCTGTAGAAGACCATCTAATACGTCTGCACCTGCAGGTTCCAAAACAATCAAAAAGCTGGATTAGTTAAATGGCTAAATTAAAATGTGAGTGAGTAATGCCAAGTTTAACAGGGTTGCCAGTCTCCAGGTGGGTACTGGAGCTCTCCTGGAATTACAGCTGATCTCCAGACTACAGAAATCACTTCCACAGGAGGAAACAACGGCTTCAGACAGTGGACTCTTATGGCATCACATTCCTGCTGAACTCACCCCCCTTTCCAACTCCATCCTCCCCAGGCTTCACCCCACCAAAACTCCAGGAATTTCCAACCCAGAGTTGGAAACCTTAGTTTACAATCATATCCTATGGAAGCTTTAGCTATCATGTGTGAAATTACTGATGGCCTTTACTCAGAAAGAAGTGCAATACAATACCATGCTAAACTGTCCATAGTATTTGCGAGGAATGACAACTAGAATGAGCTGCTCAGTGGAAGAAACAATTTGCTGGCAACTTTCAAAGCCATAACTCACATATTCTTCAAACACAAATTTAGTTTAATGCTAGGGTATTTACTGTAACATATCCCAAACATGAGATAGTGGTTATGATATACTCGGACCTGGAAGAATTCCAAGGCCTTGTTTTGCAAGACATTACATTTTAAAGGCACAGAGGATGCCACAGCGAAGGAGCAATAGTTGTCAAGAAAAAACAGTCTGGAACATGAATTTTGCTTGTGTACTTACATTTTCTCTTTACAGTCAAGAACTCAACACCCTTCACTCTGAGGGTGAAACAAGGAACTTCTTAAACCCAAATAGACTGAAACAGAAATCTCCCAATCATGGCAAACCACTCAGATTTTAAAATGCAGGGAAAAAAAATAGGTAAATTCAAATCTTCTTAATTGTAAACTATCTTCACTGACCTTTCTTGTTAACTTCAACCAGCAGTATGCATTTCTTGTTCAACTCCGAATCTGCTAGTTTGATGTCACATTGATTTGACTTCTTTTCGCAAATCACATTTTTAAAGTGTTCTCCTTTCTTCTCTCTAAACTCTTGCTAATAATAGCCGGGGTAAAAAAAGGAGCTATTAAAACAGATGTCAGGTTTTCTCTTTAGCTTTTGTTATAAAATACAAATATCAGTTGGCAATAGGGTTGCCAGCCTCCAGGTGGTGGCTGGAGATCTCCCAATATTACAACTGATCTCCAGGCGACAGAGATCAATTCCCCTGGAGAAAATTGCAACTTTGGCAATTGGACTTTATGGCATTGAAGTCCCGCCCCTTTCCAAATCCCGTCCTCCTCAGGCTCCACCCCCAAAATCTCCAACCCCCTTTCCCAACCTGGAGCTGGCAACCCTAGTTGGTAGGTTGACTACCACATGGATTTTATGGTGCTTGATATGTTTCTAAAATGAAGGGATGCAATTTTTCCACTCAATATCAATTGCTTGTGGATCGGATCTCATTTCCTGCAGAACAATCCACTCATTAGGAACAAGGGACAGCAGCCCTGACTACTACACAGGCCATGTTCCTGGCTATGACCCCCACAGAAATGGATTCCCACCTCTATTTCAGTGGTATAAAATGTTTTAAGTATGTATCAGGATGTCATGGGAACTGGGGTTGGGGTTGTTATTGATAACAAGTGAGGGAAGAGCTTCATGGATTAGGACAGCAAAACCTGGAATACTGTTTTAGCCATGGTAATGCTAATCTTGGCTTGCACCATGGCAGCTACTATGGGTGAACAAGATCAGGCTTTCCAGCAGGTGACAATAAAACATAAACCACCATAAAAAAGCCTCTGAACATTTGTCAAGACAGTTAACATCCATGGATATCTATTGAAAATATGGTTGGGTTACAAGTCTAATTTTATGAAGATAATCAATAAAATTGTAATCCTTTTAAGGAGTGTCTTCTTTAAGACTTGAAAACTGAAAGAAACAAAGGCAGACTTTTTGTTTTGCAGTCACAAGAACCATCTCCTTTTTCATTGTCACCAGACAGGAGATGAGGAAAATAACAAAGAAATGCTTGGTCTTCCTGTTTAGGAAATGCCTTGAGTGTTTGAGATGGCTGTTTTGATCACAGGTTTCACAAGGGATAAGGTCTTCCCACACAGTGATTTAAATAAAGTGAACCATCTTCTCTCAAACAATTATGACTCTTAAGTGGGAGGAGATGGGGGAGAAAGTCAGAAGGTGAAGCTTTTCCCTCCTTTTGGCCAATTTGTGTTTCAACAGGATGAAGCTTCTGGAATTCAATATATACACATCGTCTGGGTTGGGATCAGGGCCAAACTCAGCTAGAACAGGGCTAAAAATAAATATTCTGAAGTAGCAGAACATTCTAGCATGAGCAGGTTTGATGACTCAGAAGGCTGATTCTGAGTGTTGAGTTTTTCATATTGTATAAATCAGGCATCTTCAACAGGTAGTTCATGAACTACCAGTAGCTTGCTACCAGTATTAAAACATTTATTTCCTAGCTTTCCTTGTGGTTCAAGGCGACTTAGAATAATAATTTCATAGGATTTTTCTTTGCATAGCTGATAGCGCCGTTTCTGGTGCTCTTACTAGCTCAAGTTCTATTTCTATGACAGAACAAAATTTGGTGACATGGAGGGTAGCCCAAAATATTTGTCATTACTCATAAATAGCTTTCATTATAGAAAAAGTTGGTGACACTTGGCATATAGTCAGCCAAGGTAAAATACAAATGGAAAGTCACTACCATGACAGATTAAGAATGTAGAATCTCCACCCAGAGATCCACATCATTCTCACATGATACCTCTGTTCTTTGGATCATTTCAGTGCAGTGGATCCAACCATCTTCCAAGGAGCATTCCTCCAGCCTCCTTCCTTCTGCAATGGAGGAGCCATTGAAGTTGAAGAAAGGCCTAGTTAGGCTGGTGGAAGGCCTTGGAGTGGTAGGATAGGAGTAGGATTCGCCCCAGTGATCCGTGAGAGAGTAAATGTTACATCTGAATTTGATTGTAACAAGCAGGAAACCTGCAAGGACTTTTAGAGATAAGTTATTACCCCCGGTCTCCCCTTCCCCACACTCTATCCTCTCTCTCTTCCTGGCAGCTCTACATGGTCTTCTTTCCCTGCTTTCTTTTCTCCTTCCTACCCACCAACCAACCTACATTTTATCTGCCCCCAATCTTCAGCTATATTTATTTATTGCACTTATACTACACCTTTGCCCACAATGGGGACCCAAAGCAGCTTACACCATTCTCTTCTCCTCCATTTTATCCTCACAACAACCAAGTAAAGTAGATTAGGATGACATTGTGGTCTGCCAAAGGTCAACCAGTAGGGATGCCAGCCTCCAGGTGGGTCTTGGGGATCCCCTGGAATTACACATCATTTCCAGACTACAAAGATAAGTTATCCTGGATAAAATGGCTGCTTCAGATGATGGACAATGCTTTGGCATTGTACCCCACTGAGGTCCCTGTCCTCCCCAGGCTCCATCCCCAGATCTCTAGGAGTTTCCTGCCTGTTTGTTAGGCTGTCCATTGTTTTGATTGGGAGAGGCCATTCTCTCTGGACATCTCTTCTCTAGACTGGTAGAACTTTCTACCCACCTTACTTCCCCCCTCCAAATGATTTTGTGTTATAAGTCATCTGCCATGGTGCTTACTGTGTCCAGAGCCTTATTTATTTTTCCTGACACTAGCTGTTGCTTCACGTTTACTTTTCTCCTGCCCAATTCTTGCTACTCTTCTTCCATTCCTGTATTTATCTATCTATCACAGGGGTGGGGAACCTCCACCCCCTGGGCCGTTTCCGGCCCGCGAGATCATTTTATCCAGCCCGCGGCCCGCCTGCCCAGGGTCCCTACCCAGCCCTCCCTGTGCACCATTCCTCCTGGCCCGCGTGCTTGCTGCGCCGCTGCTGGAGGGTCCCCAGCCAGCCCTCCCCGTGCTCAATTCCCCCAGCCCGTGCACTTGCTGCGCCGCCACTAGAGGGTCCCCAGCCAGCCCTTCCAGTGCTCCATTCCCCCAGCCCACGCGCTTGCTGTGCCGCCGCCGCCGCCGGAGGATCCCCAGCCAGCCCTCCCCGTGCTCAATTCCCCCAGCCCATGCGCTTGCTGCGCTGCCGCCAGAGGGTCCCCGGCCAGCCCTTCCGGTGCTCCATTCCCCCAGCCCACGTGCTTGCTGCGCCGCCTCCGGAGGGTCCCCGGCCAGCCCTCCCCGTGCTCAATTCCCCCAGCCTGCGCGCTTGCTGCGCCGCCTCCGGAGGGTCCCCCGGCCAGCCCTCCCCGTGCTCAATTCCCCCAGCCCCACGCTTGCTGAGCCACCGCCGGAGGGTCCCCGGCCAGCCCTCCCCGTGCTCAATTCCCCAGCCCGTGCGCTTGCTGCGCCGCCGCCGCCGGAGGGTCCCCAGCCAGCCCTCCCTGTGCTCCATTCTTCCCAGCTGGAGCGCTTGCGTTTGTGTGTGTGTGCTTGTGTGAGATCCCCATGTGGCGAGTGTGTGTGTGTGTGTGTGCTTCCCTTGATCACATGGGTGAGTGCATGTGCATGATCTTGGGCTGTTGTGTGGCCCGGAAAGAGAGTGTGTGTGTGTGTGTGTGTGTGTGTGTGACAGAGAGAGAGAGAGAGAGAGAGATCCCTGTGAGGCAGGGGGGGGTACTTCCCTCGATTGTGACGGTGAGTGTGTGTGCGTGATCCGGCCTGGATTCTGAGCTGCTGCATGGCTAGGGGACAGAGAGAGTGTGTGTGTGTGAGAGAGATCCCCATGCGGGTGTGTGTGTGTGTGTCTGGGGGGCTGCTCGGCCCAGTGAGTGCAGGTGTGTGTGTCTGGGGGGGGGGAATCCTCGCTCCCTCTTCCTTCTTTCCTCCTTCCTTTTCTTTCCTTCCTTCCTTCCTTCCTTCCTTCCTTCCTTCCTTCCTTCCTTCCTTCCTTTCCTTCCCTCTCTCCCTCCTCTGCGTAGCCTCTGCTAGGGTTGCCAGCCTCCAGGTGGTGGCTGGAGACCTGGCAACCCTAGCTTCTCCCCCCCCCCGCGCCGGGAGATCTACGCCTCTATGCCTGGTATGGCGTTATAAATGACGTTATAAATGTGCAAATGGCCCCTGGCAGGAAAAAGGTTCCCCACCCCTATCATGATAGAATGCAACCCATATGGACAAGGACTGTTTCAGTTTTTCCTTCTGTGCAGCAAGTGACACACAGTGCAGCCCTAAGAATACTTATCCAGGGGTAAGTCCCATTGAACAGACCCAAATAGGATTCTGATTAGACCTGGTTAGGGTTACTTTCACAGTGCAGGTGCAAAAGCAGAAGCAGCAGTAATTGTTGCTGTTTATAGAGCTCATTAGAATTTCAAAGCATTTCATTGTCTCAGAATCCTTATAAGAGTCATGTAAGGTTGGTCAGTAATGTTATCCTTGTATCACACACAGAGATGCAGGGTAAAGGCTCGCCCATCTAATGATTTGATGGTAGAGGCAAGCCTTGCACTAAGTTACTATTGTCACATGTAAGACCTAAGTTCTTGTGATTTTTATTATCCCCCTACTTTTTTTATATACAGTAAACATTACCCCACAATTGTGCTTTCCTCATGGTGTGGCAAGTGATTCCTGAGAACTGTAAACAAATTGCTCCCAAATGTCCACTGGGGAAGTTGCAACATGGAAAATACAGCTGTTTCTGAAAGGATTAAGTCATCTGGCAAATGTTCTTTGCCCATTTTTCCTGTTATGTTCAGACTCCAGATTTCCATCTCCAAGCAAAACAAGAGAACATTCGTATTTACCCACTAAGCACAGAACTGGCAACCATGCTGAAAGATTACATTTTCTTGAGATAAGGTTGGTTCATGGAAAGTTTTATTAGGCTTTGTCCTATCAAATAAACCGGACTTTGCTTCCACACAGGGACTTTTCCCTGTGTGGAATGCAGGAAGCCCCCTATTAGAGGCAGACATTCACACAATGTAGTGCTCACTGAAGTCACTACTCATGGTGTTTGAAGGGCTTTCCCCATTAACCTGGAGCACAAAACATGTTTTACTCCAGTTTAAAGGGGAAATTGTGGTGGCTGCAGGTGAAGCATTCATCTGAATACTCCACTCTTAGCCATCATTTGGGAGGAGGTGGAGCTAACCCCACTTTTAAAACAGAGAGGTCCAGTTCCTTGCTGCATGACTTTCTGTTCCCTATTTTAGTCCTTTAATGGGCTTCCACCCATTTCCCTGCTGAGCTGTGCTGTAGTTTTATGGTACAGCTCAGTCAGGAAGGAAAATGAGGGGGAAAGGGGCCCTGACAAAATTGCTGTTGCGTCTGTACTTTTGTACAGGTGTGATAGGGAAAAGGAGTAGGGGTTGCAGATGTGGTGGCAGTAGTGAGCAGCAGAATAATAAAGATGTGTGGACATTTCATAACCCTGTTGTGCTTCTTGCTGCTGCCATCCTCCTCCTTTCCCCATCATTGTTTTTTCTAAAATCTTGGTCCATTTACTCAATTTAAAAAATGCTATACCACATAGATTTTTACCTATTACAGAAGGCCTTATGCCTGGGACACTGGAGGATTTAAAATAAAATCCTGTCAAATTGTATTCACAGACTTTAATTAGGTAGACTGGAGGGGAAATGCTCCTGTGTTGTTTTTTTCTGTGGAAAGTACTTTTGAGAGAACGTCAGAGTTGTAAACCCATTTACAAGGAAAGACCAACAGGAAAATGGTGAAATTCCTCAGAGCCTTCTATTTGCTCACAATTTAGACACACTCATAAGTTTCCCCAGTAAATAATAACAGATAGAGTGAGAAGCCAGAAAAGCTTTTCCATGACAGAGATAACTAGGATAGAAGTTTGCAACAAGGAATCAGTTCCTAGAGAGGTGTGACATCCCTTCCGGGTTTTCTGGGGAGTGATGTCATGCTGACAACCATTTTTAAGCGATGTCAGGAAGTGCCAGATGGAGGCAGGGAATCCTCTGCCCCCACCAGGAGACTGGCAATCCTAATCCACTTGACAAAAGGAATGGTAATGTATCTTCATGATTTAGATATTCCCTTAATGGACCCTGAGTGCTGGGAAATAGTTTTGTTCATGTCCATTAGGACTTGGAAGAGATGGACTTCCTTCCTGAATAAAGGGGGCGATGGCAAGTGTGTGTCTGTGGGAAGAGGAAGTGCAGTTTTAATTCCGGAAGGGACAGAGAGAGAAAGAAGCAGAGAGCCACTGCTGAGGGTTGGCTGGGTTATCTTAGAGGATTCGGTTTCTGGGAATATGATGCAGATCTGCTGCCCTGTAGGAATACCTCTTTTTTTCTGCCTGTGCTCTGCTTGTATATTTGTAAATAAAGCAAATACCATAGTAATGGCATAAGCCTTCAGTGCTCTCTTCTCTGAACGAAACCAACCCAGGTAAGCTCTAGCCCCTGTAAGTTCTCACCACTTGGAGAAGCAGGGTGCTCATAACAGCGTATACAGCTTGGTAATCAAAATGGATAAATGCTTTGTATCTCTAAGCACTGATATAATGGACTCTACCAATTAACAGATATATAGAGCAAGGAGTAGATACATTGATTTTTTAGGATCACCAGACTAAATGCATTAAGCATACCTAACAGTATGCAGTTTGCTTTTCCACTAACATTCCCACTAGATGGCTCTAGTGTTACAGCTATAAAGTCCCTTGGGAGTTTGTTTCAGGAGCTGTTCAGCATGATTATTGTTAATATCTTTCCAGCATCTGTAAACAGGTCTCCTATAATGCTAGTTGACAGGGGGTTTACAGGATGGAAGATAAGAACTCAGTAGGAATTTAGACTCAATGTCACTGTTCCACTGATATTGCATTAATTGTACACCAGTTGGATCCCCACATACTTCCAGCTCGTCTTTAACTTGATGTGAAGACTGAGCTTTGCTTCATCCAGATCTGAGGAACAATTGATCTCCTTTTAGTCTAAATTAATCATCAATACAAAATGAATTCAGTTCTGTAACCAGCCCATCATAAATGACAATGCCAAATAATATAGGTCAGAGACTTGGGGGGGTGTCTCAAAAGCAAGAGGTATGCCATTCACCCCTTTATAAAACAAAAGATTGTGTGGGGTAAAGCAAGAATTTTATTTTGGCTAAATGGAATGGTCTGGAAGTTAGAAGACAGGTTCAGCTAGGTGGATGAGAGGAAATGATGCTGAGGAAGAAAGGCAGGGGAGGCAAGTGGTTTGGCCGGGGATCTTGCCGCAAAGAACTGCAAGTTAATCTGTTGTGTGGAATGAGGCAGACCCAGGAACCCCTTTTCCCACAAGCAAACATCATCTTGCATGGTTGTGACAGCATATGAAATAAGAATTGTAAATCAGCCCACTGAAAAGTGCTAACAAAATCAATAAGAATTATGACCCATTTTATAATTGTTAAATGCTAACTGTAGATGCACCTAGGCCAGGGGTCTCAAAACTGAGGCTCCAGAGCCACATGCGGCTCTTTGGCCCGTTGAGTGCGGTTCTCCGAACTTGGTTCGGAGCCCCTGCTCTTGCACCCGCTCGTGCCGGCAGCCGGGCTGCAGAGCCGGCACACCTGAGAGAGAGAGCGGGCACGCTGTCTCCCCCCCCACACTGTGGAGAATGGCCGGGTCCCCCTTTCCCTTTCCCTCAATGGTTGGGAGCTAAAGCCTCCCCTCTAGCCGCGCAATTGCTGGGCGGGCAGCTCTGCGGTTCCTGGGCCCCCCCGCCTATCAGCTGTTGGGCGGGGCGGGCTTCCTTTGGTAGGCCTGGCCTCCGGCTGAGTCCCATTGGGAGGCCATGTCTACCCACTGGCTTTCTTGGCAGTACACCTGGACTCCGAGGAGGGGAAAAAGTCCCCCTTCAGAGGCCAGGTCTACCAATTGGCTTCTATGGGCCTCCGGAGGCCAGGTCTACTGCCAAGAAAGCCAATGGGTAGACCTGGCCTCCCAATGGAACTCAGCCGGAGGCCAGGTCTACCAATAGGCTTTTATGGTGGTAGACCAGGCCTCCAGACGAGGACTCCGGACGGGGAGGGGAAATGGCAGGGACTTACAATTTAATTTTTATCAATAAATAAGATCACTATTCAGTATGATATCAAGTTTTATTCAGTGTACCTATAGTTTAATTAAGACTTAAAACTTTAATTAAAGTTTATTAAGTTGTTAAACAGTGTACCTACCTATATAGTTTAAGTTTAAGAAATTTGGCTCTCAAAAGAAATCTCAATCGTTGTACTGTTGATATTTGGCTCTTTTGACTAATGAGTTTGCCGACCCCTGACCTAGGCAATGTACCCCAACCTGGTGTGTGTGTGTGTGTGTGTGTGTGTGTAAAATTTCAGGAAGTTGTGATGGGAAAAGAAGAACTCAGATGGGCCATGCTAAAAATGAAATACTTTTGTGTTCAAAGACATCAAAAAACATCTCTTACTACAAAGCAAGTTACAACAAAGTACAAGAATTAGTACTCTTTTCTTAGCCTGGGACATGCCTCTACAGCAACAGGCTTTGCCACTGAACCATTTTTCACTATGGTTGGTTCCTTATTCTGTCTGTCTGGCTGTTACTTACACATGAGTAGGTCTCATTGAGCTTCAAGCATATCACATGAGGAGCCGTCACTTGTTTGATATTCAAGCATGTGATGTTGCCCTAGAAAACAGAATGAAACAACACTGTTATCTCAAAAAGAAAGGTGTTAGAAAACTTTCAGTCATGTGACAGTGTTACCATAAAAGTGTCCTAAATGTCTATACCATCCAACAAGCCCTAGCTTTTGTAGCATCAGTTTCAGTTCAAAGCCCTTAGAACAAATCATTCATAGTTTTGGGGTTGGTTATCCTCAATATGCTGGCGATACTCAGCTCTATATATCCCCATCCAAATCTCCTGGTGATGCGGTAGAGCCTGAATTGTTGCCTGGCCCTGGTGGTTAACTGGCTAAAAGTGAACAAATTAAAATGAAACCCTGAAAAAACAGAGGTAATAATGGTCGGGAAGGTGGAGGTCTTGAAGGACATTGTTCTTTCCACTTTGGATGGAGTTCAACTGACTCTTACCAACTCAGTTAAAAGCCTAGGAGTCATACTGGATCCAGCTTTGTTACAGTAGAAGCAAGTTAATGCAACTACAAAAAAGGCTTTCTACCAACTCAGACTAGCCCATAAGATGGCCCCATACCTTGATATGCCTAACCTGGCCATGTGAATCCATGCCACAGTAACATCAAGGCAAGACTACTGTAATGCACTGCATATTGGTCTCCCCTCAAAGTCAATTTGGAAACTCCAGCTGGTCCAGAATGCTGCAGCTTAACTATTAGCAGGAGCCAGATGGAGCATGTATATTACTTCCATTCTGCAGACGCTCTATTGGCTGACCATTTGCTACCAAGCTCAGTTTAAGGTATTGGTTATGTATAGCAGTACAGACCACAAGTCTGTATCACATTCAAAGCTCTTTCACGGTCTTGGATTCGCTTATTTGCGGGACCGCTTCTCTCCCTATGCTCCACCATGACAGCTCCACTCATGTCAGCAAGGGCTTCTGCAGGTGCCAACCTACAAATGGACAAAACCAACAACTACCCGTACATGTGCTTTTTCTGTTGTGGCTCCTGCCTTGTGGAATGCCTGCCAAGAAGGCCGGGAAAGTTCCCACTCTTCTGGTCTTCTGCAAACTATGCAAAACTGAGCTATTCATGAGGGCTTTTCTGCATGGTACAAAATGGTTCACAGAATTACTTGGATAAATGATTGGGACTTGTGGTCTGTACTGCTATGCATAGTTTATTGTAAGTAGGATCCTATTATGTAATTTCTGTACTGCTTAATGTGCCACATTAATACTTATGCTATGCTTCAGTTTCTTTCTGGTCGTTCCAGGCTTCTACTATCCTAATGCATTGGTTATTGAATTTCCCATTTTTTTGATTGTGCTGACTCACTATGTGCAATTCACCTTGAGTCCCTATGAGAAAGGTGGACTATAAAACAAACAAACAAACAAACACCCCCTTCTGCTGAACTTACTCAAAAAATGTAAGATAGACACTATGGTGTCCTAAACCCTCTCTTAATGGGAAATTTCCATTTGCATTGGAATAAGTGAAATATCCTTATTTTTGTTTCCTTTAACACTTCTTTACATTATTGTCAACAGTTTTAAGTTCTCCACTATTGTCTGCTGGTTTTGCAGATTTGTTTTACACTGTGTACACCTACTGGACGTTTTATGTGTGATTTATACATATAGTATACATTACTCATTTAACATATGTATAATGCTGGATTTAACAAATAATATTGAAAATATGTATTTGAGGAAAATTGTATATGACGGAATGGATTATGGTATGAAAACAGAGATTCACAGATTAAATCTGTATAATGGGGAAATGAAATTGAAATGAGAACTTTAGGGTTGGGGAATGCAAAATTTGAAATCATCTTAACATTTTCTGCAGTTAGAAGAACAAGATTTAGATGGTAAGGAAAGGCACAACTCTAGTGAACACAGGATGAACTCACTGTAGCTTAGAAAGCAAAGCCAAGAGAAGTGTTCAAATGAACAGGGCACTTTCTGCCTGAGCTGGAAATTAATCCAATAAAGATAATGGGTAGGGCTGCATTAAATGTTCAAAGCCCCATATTTTTGGCATAAAAGTGGTTCTCCGGAGGGCCAAAATGTCTCCTGAAACACACACACCATGCCTACTCCTTTCATGCCAGTTGGAACACCTTCATAGTTCCTATCAGCAATTGCAGTGTCATTAAACTATACCTTTTTCGTAGGAAGATGTGAATAGTTGGTTATGCCATGATATACACAAAAGCAAACAAATCCGATTCAAATAAAAGGCAATGTCTATTTAGGAAGCTGTGTCAGACAGCTGCATTCTATGAAGTTGTCCCAGTTATAGAACCCATTGATAGATGGGGAGTTCAAATAGAATTCTGAGAATGGCAGTTAGAGAGTTCTGACAGTTGAGAATTGACAGTTAACTGTGACAGAAGTTAACAAACAGAGCTTGGAGACAGTGGGCTGAGCTTCAAGCTGTCTGGTGGAGGATTCTCCTCTGGAGTGAAAAGGAACATATCTGAGGTTTGGATCAGGAAGTATCCATAACCAGTTATCTAGGGACACTGGCTATCATGGCCCTTTCTTGCATGCCCAGGGTAGTGCCATTCACCACTTTGGGGTCAGGAAGCAATTTTCCTCCAGGCCTGATTGGCCAGAGATCCTGGAGGGGTTTTTTTTGCCATCTTCTGGGTGTGGAGTAGGGGGTCACTGGGGGTGTGGGGGGGAGGTTGTGAATTTCCTTCATTATGCAGGGGGTAGGAATAGATGGCTCTGGTGGTCCTTTCCAACTCTATGATTCTGATTCTAAGGTTGATAGAGTGATCCCTAAGAGTTTAACAGGAAATAGATCTGGTGAAAGGAGTGATCCCAGGTTAGTTTAAAGGAGAAACTAGGGAAGTGTGTTAATGTTCCTAACTCCTTCAACTCAAGAACCATTGTATAAAAATTGTACTTCAAAAAGGCCTCTTAAGTGCCATATATTTCTGACCTTTTTATAGAAAAGGGATCCATTATAATTAGTGGCAACAGTGATCTAACAAGTTAGAAGTCTCAACAAAAATAGGGGCGGTTGGTGTGTATGAGAACAGAATAAATTTTTTTGTTAAAACAAGAGGAGTTCCATCATAGAAGCATTAACTTTCCATGGCTTTAGTGACATCATTTAATATCTGATGGGCTATGTAATAACTCCTATGTTCCAGTTAAAACCAAACAACACTACAATAGCAGCCAGTTAGGGCTGTGATGATGCTTACTCTGGATCATCACCATCACCATACCATACCACACATCCATCCAAATGCCAAGTGCCGGGAAGTAGAGTCTGAATGTGTGTTGGGGGAGGCAGGGAGAAATGCTGCTGTGTTGTAAACATCCCCCCCTTGAGCTCCCCAAAGAACCACAGCCTACTAATAACATCACTTTGGATCAGCCCTAATATTGTGAATGACCAGTACAGGGTCAGAACTTGCAAATATTTCCCAATGGGGACTGAACAAACACACTTATTAATTGGTGAGACCACCTAACGAATGGCTTGATCACCAATTTAACATAGAATTACTGAGAATATTCTTTCTCCCCTTCCTTTGTATTCTGTTCAGTAGTCAAAATCCTTCATACTTCTTACCATCATGTTATCAGCTTGGGCTGTGGTAGGTGAGTCAGAGAAGTTATTTGGTCGATCAGTTGAAGAAGCATTTTGCAGAACTGTAGGTGGAGTAAAGGCTGAGGTGGTTGTCTCATTGCAGAAAGCAGATGTTGTATTGCCTGCTGCTGTGGGCTTTATAACAAGTGTTCCATTCGCTGCTGAAGTGGGATCTGAAGGGCTGGTGGTGACATTTGAAATGTCTGAAGATATAAGACAAAAGAACATATATGAACGTGTGAGACCTTCTGGAACCAATCCACAGCATGGCAGTGACTGGGATGCAATAATAGTTTGCCATAGTAAATGTTGTCAGGATTGAAGCATGGAAGCTTGACCTCCCAGTTACTCAAAACGGCAATCCTGTGTGGAGGCTGCTGAAATTCCATTCAGTCTGTGGTATTTAAGCATCATTGCAATAGCAATGCAGGTGGTAGAAAGTGCCATCAAGCTGCAGCCGACTTACACCGACCCTGTAGGGTTTTCAAGGCAAGATACATTCAGAGGTAGTTTGCCATGGCCTGCCTGGTATTCCTTGGTGGTCTCCCGTCCAAATTAGGGCTGTGCATATTGGTAAATCTGAACTGAAAATACACCCAACATTTGCGATCTCGGCAATATTTGGGTTTATTTCCAGCTGAATACCAAAATGTGGGAATCTGCCTGAAGCCAAATAGGTGCCTCTCGAAAAGCCAAATAGATATTCGGCATTTTCAGGTTTCGGCTATTCACCTTTGCTCAGATGCACGGCTCTGTGCCTTCTCCCATTTTCCTTTGACTGGTTTTGTTAGGACCCCATACTTGGGGCCCTTTTGAGGTAGGTGTTGTATAATCAGAGCCAATTTGGTCTGACCAGCTTTCCAGATCAATCACCCAACAGAAGACTAATCTGCATAGCAGAAGGGTCATTTAAAAGACTGGGCTCACCCAGTCCTGTCCGGAGGGATATACCCTCCAACTAAAAGCACCATCTTTAACAGCTGCTGATCAGGCTTCTGAAGACTTCCTCACCCGCGTGGATGAGCAATCTCCTTCAGAAGAGCCACCTTGGTTGAGACTTCAGCTGGCTCTGTTATCATCATCCCCCCTCATGAAAACCTGCTGTCAAACTGAAGGTCGCCCTGAGTAGTGGCTTCATTTACCCACACTGTGACCATCTCTTGAAATCAGATTTTTTTATGACTATATTAAAGGACTGTTCACAGGATGTCATTTGCCACCAAAATAAATGTTTTCTGAGCCTTATTTTTCTTGCATTTAAGCTGTTTTCCTCAGTTTGGAAGCTAATTTGCATGGACAAATATGAATAGAGCCCCCAGACTCTGAGGTGCCAGCCTGCCAATCGGCTCTTTCTACCAGATCTCGGCAACACTGACCTTCCGAACCTGAAATCAGATTGACACCTCAGTTCTCACAAATGCCTGGTGGACAGGGACAACCCATTGGTGGGCCCATAAAATTGGGCCCCCTGTCCCAATGTTCACCAAACTTCGTCCATCTAAGGAGAGTCCCTTGCAGCTACAGATTTCTTGAGCTTCAGAAGGTAAAACTGCAGATCTATCAGATTTGCAGTTTTGAAAAGCATTGGGGCTTTGTTTGTTTACAACTTTCAGTTTAAGGACCGCTCGCTGAGAACACCCTCTGTTGCACATCTCAATGGTAGTTATAAAATGTTTACCTAGTAAAGCCTAAATGAGGAGGCAGGCAATGGCAAACAACTTCTGAATGTCTCCTGCCTTGAAAACCCTATGGGGTCACCAAAAATCAGCTGTGACCTGACGGTGCTTTCCATCACCAAAGCCTAAATTAAGAGGAAGATTTGGAATCAGGCCAATATAAATTTCCTTTTACCTCTTGGCGTTTGACTACTATTTGTAGTGGCAGTGGAAGCCCCTGTTGAGTTAGAGATGGATACTGTTGTTGTTATTGCCCTTTCGGTGATGGAAACTTTTGAAGAAGAAATTCTTGAAGGTGATGTAGTATGAGTGGACGTTGTACCATCACCTGAAACTTGATCTTCTGGAAAACAAAAGGAAGAGATTTACTAGGGATCTACACTGAGATATCGACTAAACCAGAAGTTCTCAAACTGTCTGAGGCAGGGAAAAACTTACTGTATTTTTTGTAAACCCCTTGCTGAGTAACTTCACACAACTTTCCCCTTATCTACATAATGTCATATTAGTTTACAATGAGCAAGTTTAAATCTTAGTTTTCATATTTAGTGTTTGATGGGATGGTGGTGGTGGTGGTAATTTTTTCACCCATGTGGTTTTGGGAATTGAAACCTACTAGAGAATTAATCTTGGGCCAGTCTTTTCTTTTTCATTTTTAGGCTAATAACAGTGTGGAGGAAGATGTTTCATTGAGTGCAACTGCACATGGTGGAAATAAATTTCCTTTTCCCCTCTTTCATGGCCCCAATCCAAATTAGGGTGCTGCATATCTTCTATTTTAAAATTTACAATAGAATCCTGTCATGAAACTTCTTTATTTTGACCCCAATAAAACAGTAGACCTATGATTCTGGAGCTCTGCCAATAAGAAAAGAAATGTTAAGGCTTCCCCTTCTGTTCTCCTTCTCACATATCAAAATGGCTGCCTTTTTGTTCCTTTGAAAGTGCCCTTTATGTGAAAAGATGATAATTCCAGAATATCATGTAGGTTGTTCTAGATAGAACATACTGCTCCTCATACATTTTATGGTTCCTCTGTGATGTAGTGGTTAGACTGTTGGAGTAGGATCTGCGATACCCAGGTTCAAATCCCCACTCTGCCATAGAAGCTTGCTGAGAGATCTTGGGACAGTTACTCTTTCTCAGCCTAACAGGATTGTTGTGAGGTTAAAGGAGAAGAAATATAAGCCACTTTGTGTCTCCACTGGGGAGAAAAGCAGGGTATAAATATCTAAATTAATAAAATAAAATACATTTCTCTAAATCCCCCCCTTTAAATTTGAAAATGGTAATTATAATAATGTGGGGGATTTTCAATGTTTTGTTTTTTTGCAGTTCAAGAGGCTAGACACAGAACAAGTAATCAATTATTTTCCTGTGTTTGGGTAAGTTGTTTGTTTATACCCACAAGCCTTATTAAAAGAACATTCTGTTGTGCAAATGGATAGGGTCTGTCTGCCAAGAAGCCTGGATTATCTTAAAATTAATCTGGAACAAATATTCAGAGCCAAGTGCCTGAAACAGCAAGCTTGATGTCCTGAATGATTCCACCAAAGATGTGTGTAATACACACGCCTGCAGATTTACCATGCTAACATAAAATCTGACATCAGGACCATCTTGAAAAATTCAGCTTTCATGTTTGTTAATGTACGTTTGCATCCCTCATTGGCTATGCACGAAAAGCTCCCTCCCTTTTCTCATGGCTACAATTTCCTTTTGTGTCTAAAAAGTAGACAGTGAAATAAACAAATGAAATGAAGGCTGATGACTGGCATACAACAGTAATTGAAAGCCTTATTTCCTGCAGAACAAGAGGGAGATTTAATGCATTCCAATGCTACCATGATATTATTATGGATGCTAGTGATCCATACTATTTATGAAGCATTCACACACCATTTTAAGACAGGGACTTCAAAAATATCATGGGTGGTGTGTTCACAGCAGATAGACTCGCCCAAAAGATTAGCTATCCTTGTTCACAAGGCTTCCATTTGGTGAAAATAATATTGTAGTTAACAGAAGGATTTGCTCCAAGGACATTCTTTAGGCAGGAACGAGTTCATACAGAGACCGGAAGATTCTAAAAGCATTCAAAACTGACTGTTTCAATGTGAATGTGCTCTAAATGAGCATAGATATGGCCATCAATTAATGTTATGATAAGGTTTAGGCACTGGACACCTTTGGCCCAAATCCAGTTGCAGTGGTACCTTTTTTTTCTCCAGCTGCCCACCAAGGGATATGGAAGGAGCAATGGGCCCTTCCATGGAGATTTATGGGATCATGTTTTCTTCACAATGAAGAAAAAATCAGGTCAAGAGACCTACAGCTTACATTGACGCCCGGCTGAGACTTGTGGACTATGTTTAGGAACAGATTTAAAATAGCCCCACGAAAATTCTATTTTGTCTGAAGTACAAGACATCCTCAAGTGATGGGGCATGCTGAGTGAAGAAGCCATTTAAAGTAACTCTTGCCATAGGACACATACAGTTAGATTTGTATGAAGCTATACTCTAATTACAAGGAAGGTCTGTGATGCAGTGGCTAAAGCAGAAGTTATGGATTCTATTTCTGGCTTTGCAAAGAGAGGGAGGTGACCCTTCCATACAGATGGCAAGTTTCCTCCAAATAGCAGAAACACATAAGAGTCAGTTGGGTATCAGTCACTCTCTGTGCTTAATCCTCCCTTGTTAAGACTAGGTCAGCTATGGAAAAGAGCATTTTTGGCCAAACTTTAGATAAGTTTTCAAGTTAGGTTTCATTTCTGACCAGTTCAATACAATGTAAGTGAGCTTTGCAAGTAGAAATCGGAGGGGTGGTTGATACTTTTGGAAACTTCTGCACCAATATGTGTCTTGCATAACTACAGCATTGCAAACACATTTTACTAAATTAAACAAGTCTCTGCTTATCCAAACTGCATGTTTAGAGATGCCCATAATAACATCCTATTATATAATAACATCCTATTGTATAAAAAGAAGTACTAGGCATTAATTACCCCTTAAAAATACCCCAGTGCAAATATTAACTAGCAGAAGTTTGCTCATCCATCTCACCTACTGCCTCACTGCCATCATATGGACAAAGAGCCAGAAAGTGATAAAAGTCCTTACCCACATTCATATTACTGTATGTCAGAAGAACTTTTCAACTGAAGTCTGCCTGTAGGTTGCATTTTAACAAACTTGATAGCAGTGGTGCTTACTGTGAGTCACAGAGAGCCACATTCATGATTACCACTGACCAGAAAAATCTACATTTAAAGCACATTCCTGATAAGAGGGGGCGAAGCTCCTTAGGAGACAGCATGACTCTGCACCGGCATAGGTGCCACTCTATCACGGAATAAGGTGGCACCTAGTCCAGCCCCTGCCGCCACGCAGCCATGCCAGCAGGGCTTTCCTGAAAGGGAAAGCCTGCTCCGGCATGGGGCGGGGGAGGCGTTCCCGGGGGTGGAGCTGCCTTTAGGCAGATTCCATACAGCCCTTTTGCCCAGGGAATTCCCCCTTAAGTGGCAGCAGGGCACCTTTTTTGGTGGCACAGCCTCGCTGTTTGCAATGGGGCATTTCCCCCCCTTTTTTCTTTTTTTCATTTTTAAAAATGCTTTTTCCCCTCTGCAGATCCACCCCCCCTTCAGGAATGGGTTGTTACTTCCCTCCCTAGCATCAGGCATACCTCTGGAGGCTTATAGCTTTTCCATTCCTTTGGTGGCAGTTGTTTTAAGGTGGGAACCAATGGCCAACCACAGTCCCCACTATTTAAGGGATTTGCCAATTTCCTGAAACATAGGGTGGATGTAACATTGGGAATGGTGCACAGAAGATCTACAGGTGCTTTATATACAGCCACATGTGGCTCCCAAGTCACTGAGTGAGTATGACTCCTTTATAGGGTCATAGTGCTGGGTTTGTTTGCACCAAGATTGTGAGGCCTCCATCTAGGGAGCATGCCTCTGTGTGTTCCCTGCAGCACTCAGCACACTTTTTAACCAGCAGATGATTAAAATGTCCAATTATCTTTAAAAATAATGGAGAGTGAATGAATAAACAGTGACCCCCTCATGAAATCCAGAAAATTATCTAGCTAGCACAAAGTCACCTATAAGAGAAGAAGTTCCTAGCATTAAATTATGTACATTTAATTATCTTATATGTAGGTTGTATGTACCAGACCTGAATAAAGTCAGCAATTCAGTCTAATTATTAAGAAGGAACAACAGGAGGAAAAAAAGAAAGATAGGAGAGGAAGAGGAAAGAATCGAGATGAGGAGTCATGTGTCAGCCATGAAAAAAATGAGAGGCAGTGGCACCCATTTTTAATTTGAATTTAAGCTGCTTTGCAGTGTAGTCTTCAACACAGTTATACCCTTCTAACCCCATTGACTTCAATAGACTTAGAAGGGCATGACTGTGCTTAGGAATGCACTGTTGGGCAGGGTACAGTTTTCTAATGCATGTTTAATAAACTTTGCAAAGCATGATATACAAATATCTCTGTATAAATACTAATAACTTCTGCTTAATCTTTTCTAGCTGAATTTACGTAGAACACAATCGGGTAAGTGAAAGATAATTTTAATCTCTTCGTACACTGGCTTTCTCAACATAGTGAGCAGCTCTTGCACAGAGCTTTGCCACATAAAATCAGAGGATTTTCTCATATATTACTGCAAAGCCTCCACTCCCACAATGTGCTAGGACCTACAGAGAATGTCAAAGGGGCGGCGGCGGGGGGGGGGGCTTGTGAGTGGGTTTTCACGTTACATCAGGCAGAAAACACAGAGAACTGACTTAGGTGGCAGAATGGCAGAGTGGGGCAAGATAGGGTTTCATCTTTTCCCCAGCTTTCACACGAACTTTCCTAAACCTACTTTACTGCGATCTTTTAGGAACTATCTCAGCAAAGCTGGGGTGGCCACCTAGGGACAGAAAATCCAGATCTTTCCTGCCCCCACCCACTTTGGCACCAGTTCCCCTGCCCCTGTCCCCTGCAGGGCCAGTCTCCTACACACTGCTGAGGAACTTCAACCCCCCCCCCCCCACAAACAGTAATTGACAAATTGCTGTAGTGGTTAGTCAATTGCTGATTCCCCCCCCCCAAAAAAAAGCTTCCTGGTAGCAAGGGTGGGGAAATGTCTGGCAAAGGGTCTGGGGGAGGGGAAATGTAGGACAACCTACCACATGGAAACCTTGTTAGTGTTCTGCTGAATCGATAGCTATAGCTACAATGAGGAAGCTTCTGAGAATCCTGTGTGGGTGACAATAAGTTTAATTCAGGGCCATGTCCACACTTACCATATGCGGCGCCGGCTTCCGCGGGCTTTCCTTGCATGTTCCCACTGCAACTCACCCGAAGGATTCCGAGGACGTCTCCAGAGCGCAATTTCGCTGCGTTAAGCGCATCCGCTTATACGGCGAATTAAAAAAAATAAAACGTCCTCCACATCCGGTGCCTTACAGTGGGAACATGCAAACTGTGTTCGATCCACTTCCTGCTGCCAGCCAACCCCCGCACTCTCCCCGCCTCCCTTACTCACGCTGGACCAATTGCTGTCCTTGCTTGGAGAAGCCGACTGGGCATGCATGGGAGCGTGCCGGTCTGAGCTTATCAAAAGCAGCGGACAAAGGCGGCGTGGTGGGAACAGAGATTTAAACTCGTTTTGGATGCTTTCGTACTGGACGCGTGTAAATAGCGAGGTAAGTTGCTGGTGCGTTCACGGGCCAGTTCACAGCAAAGAGGATGTCCAGAATGCTTTCAGTGGAACCAATGTGGCATCTTAACAACTATCTTAACAATTTAAGAACCATTCCTCCCATACTATCCAGCCTGCCAGTTAAGATCTGCCTCTCAAACCCTGTTCTCTGTGGCCCCACCTTTAGAGGTAAGATGGGTGGCAACTAGAGATGGGGCAATTTTTTGTAGAGGTGCCTTACTTTTGTAATGCCCTCCTTGAGGCTCACCTGGCATATACTTTACTTTTAGACACCACGCTAAAACATATCTTTTTACCCAGGCTTTTAATTAGGGGCTTTATCTTACCAACTTTTTAATGGTGTGCTCCATTTTGCAACAGTTTTTATACTGTGGGTTTTAATTGTAAAATGCCTCAAACAGGAGTCTGTTTAAAATGTTTCTATGGCATCTCTTCAAACAAACAAACAAACAAACAAACAAACATTTCATTTTAGTCCATATATTTTTCATGTCCTGGCTAAGAGGTGACATCTAGATGTTATTTTTGTGAAATTCTTCTTCATCTTACTGCCTTCCTTTAGAGGTTGCTTTACATTAACTACATTAAACTATTTGTAAAACACTTTACCAGCAACACATATCTAGGCATATTTATTCCACTTGGTATCCCAGAGGAGGAAGAGTGTATGCAATGTTAAGCAGGGCTATATTAGAACAGCTGTGCACACAGCAGCCATAACCCCATGTGACAAAGAGAGGTGATCTTTATTAATTGGTAGCAGCCAAAACTGCTGTGAGTGTGGGTGGGGGGCAGAATTAAGCCAAATCAAACAAAGACGAAAATTTAATTTGAATTAAGGGCATATGTAGACATATTTCAGAGCAAGTGATTTACTCCATTTTTTACACCGAGAATAGGGATAAATGAGATCCAGTAAATGTCTCAATACAACCAAATTAAATTAAATCAAATCCAGACACTCAGTGTTGGCAACATGATTTTCCTGCCTGATTGTTGTCTCTGTACCATGACTGTATTACTATTTTGCTTAACATAACGTAATGAAGATGAACTGGAAGCCAATGGAACTCTAATGCTAAAAGTACAACTCCCAATATTCAAAAATTGATACAATAGAGATGGGTATAATCTCTTTCCACACTCAGTCAGTATACAGCTAGTTTCTTGAACAGATTGACTGCAGTCCCAAGTGCACTTATAGGGGAAGCAAGTCCTTAAAATAACTTTCTTTTGAGTAAACATGCTTAGGATCATGCTACTTGTTGCTTATTTTAACCTTCTCAAACAGCGTGGTTCATGCAAAGCTCATCTTTCTTCCATTAAAGTTAGCAATTTCCACCTCAAGAACAACAGTAAAGAATAAAATAGAATAATGAGTAGCCATTATGGTAGACAGTTAGGAAGGAAACTGAATTAAAAGGAAGTAGGTACGATTTTTAAAAGGTAACAATTTAAATTAGCTCCACCAGTGATGTTATGCCTCCAACAAAGGAACAATAGGCAGACCCATCTAAGGATGAAAAGGTTTTTGGAAACCAACCACTCAGTTCTGTAACTCAGTGGTCTCCAACCCAGGGTTGGAACCCTCAGGTGGGTCACAGAACCCCACCTGCTGGGATGCAAGCTCCTACAGAGATAGGGTTGCTAGGTCTCTCTTCGCCAGTGGCAGGAGGTTTTTGGGGTGGAGCCTGAGGAGGACGGGGTTTGGGGAGGGGAGGGATTTCAATGCCATAGAGTCCAATTGCCAAAGCGGCCATTTTCTCCAGGTGAACGGATCTCTGTCGACTGGAGATTGGTTGTAATAGCAGGAGATCTCCAGCTAGTACCTGGAGGTTGGCAACCCAATACAGAGATGGCATTTTTTTTTTTTGCTGCTTTTTGGAAGGATGTACCACTAATGTGCAGGCTTACCACATGCACTGAGAAGACCAGTAGGTTGGTGAGATGAAAACACTCAGTGGTAGTACAAGTCAATTCAGAGACTTCTTCCCCACAAAAGCTCTGCTGGCCTTTGTCTTCCCCAAGTCTGTCCTGTCCCCATGATTGTACCTGTCAGCTCTTGAGTGCTCTGTGCATGTTTTCCAAGGGGCACCCCTGTCCCTTCAGAACGATCACATTGGTTCTTTCTCTTTCTATAGTGTCACCCTGATGTCATGTTACTTCTGTAACATGTTGGCAGCTCAGCAGGTCCCATGCTGCTCACCGTGCTATATAGTAAAGAAAAATGGGACACTACATCCCTTAATTTGCATAAAATGTATTTCTGATACATTTGAAAAGGAAAGCTAGACTCATCCTGCAGATGTTATTACCTATGGATGTGAGTTTCAGTTTTATGCTCAATTTGTTTTTGTTTTTTTAAATATTGAATTGTTTTTTGGATTGTCTCATCATAGGCTTTTCAGGGTAAGAGTTGAAGTAGTTTCCCATTGCCTTCTTCTGCGCTGAACTAACGAGGGTTCACTGAAGTGTCACTGCTGTTGTCTATGAAAGATACTCCATCAGTGTCATTTTCCACTACTGCAGCTGCCCAGCAGCTACCCTTCAAGGATTCCTTGTTTTGTTTTTCCAAAGCTATTTGTTCACTTCAAGACCAGGAGGCAGGATTCCGTTGCAAAGGATAATAAATAGGATTGCCAGCTCCAGTTTGGGAAATACCTGGGGATTTTGGGGGTGGAGCCTGAGGAGGGCAGGGTTTGGGGAGGGGAGGGACTTCAGCAGGATATAATGCCATAGAGTCCACCTTCCAAAGCAACCATTTTCTCCAGGTGAACTGATCACTGTCGTCTGGAGATCAGTCGTAATAGCAGGAGATCACCAGCCACCGACTGGAGGTTGGCAACCCTAATAATAAATGCAAGAGAGGTGTGTATGTTGAAGATCTCTGTGTATGTTTACATGTTTATAGTTCCGAAACTTGACCTCCAACTGCACCCCAACGTTTGAGCTTTTCCAGGCATTTAAAAAACACCAGAGCCCCTTGGCAAAGGTTTGTATCCCAGCACCCACTGTAAAAGAAGGTCACAATAATTTCACCATTGTAAAAAGATTGAGCATGCAGAACTACATAAAGATTTGCCTCTGTTACAGGGTAAATTTAACAGTTTCTCACAGCAGTCCAAGCTGTGCTGAAATGAGCAAGATTTGCCAAAGAAGACTTAACCCCTCTCTACTCCTCCCCAACTTTCAAACTTATATTGAAAAGTACCAACGCCTCCTGCAGAGTTCCAGCTCAAGGGACCCTGAAAAATGAGCACTGAGGTATCACTGTTTGCATATGTTTAACAGCAGATTGGAGGGGTAGCCCCCCCCCCCCAAATAATCACAGCAATTCTTCTGCACAGCTTGTTTTCTTTATTGGTATAAATTTATTGGCACTCCGGGTTTGCGAATGGAAGCCAAGTAGATGCAACAAGCTTGAGCAACAACTAGCATCGGAGGCAGCTAGTTGCCAGAGGGGAAGAAGAAAGGGACAACATTTTGCAGAATTTTAAAGTTCTTTGTATTCTTCAAGTACAAAGAAATACACTATTTATTCAGATAGTGTATTGGCCCCCCAAATATCCAAAGAAAGCAATAACTTGACACAGAGCTATTTATCCTGCATCAAATAAAATAGTCACTGAAAAGCATAAACATATCTTTAAAATGATTTGCCCTCATACAGTCAAAAGGAAGCTCTATATCAGTGGTTCCCAAAGTGGGCAGTACCACCCCCTGGGGTCGGTGGGATTACCTAAGGGGGCACTAAGAGGCAAGGGGGCAGCAGGGGGACGCTAGAGGTGTTGTTCAATAATTTACAATCAATCAAGCTATGGCAACCATGCTGGCTAATTTGGTGGAACCTATCGGAATTTCCCCCCAGACTTTGAAGAGGTGGTACCCACTGGATCAAGTTAATCAGTTTTGTTGAATAAATGTCAACTAAAAAGTTTTAATTTGATTTTGAATAGATGTGCAATTAATTGTTACTGTTTTGAAATTTTATTGTTATTATCTTCTTTAGTGAGTCATCCAAACCCCTATTTTGAATAATGATTTTTATAGGATAGGGTAGGGGGCGCTGGGGTTGTGTTTGTGGAACCAAGGGGGCGGTGGCCTGAAAAGTTTGGGAACCACTGCTCTATATCATGAGCCTTTGCAAAGAGATAAATGTAAAAAACTTTGATCTTTGTAGAGTGAAACCATGGGCCTCAAGCCTATCAAAGGAAGTTTGTGTATTTAATAGGGTTGCCAACCTCCAGGTAATAGTAGTGGAAATATAGTACTAGGCTCAAACCAATTAATTTAAATAATACACAAGCAAACTATGCAAACATATATTGTGAACAATGTGTAACATCTACAGACAAGTGAAAACAACAGTGATAGTATGTACAAGCAAATCCAAGATGGAAAGTCTTTTTCAAGGTAAGTAAGAGTCTTATCTCTAGGTCATTTTCCTTGCGGCTCGTGTTCAATGTGTCCACTGAGTCTCCCAGTGAAGGAATTTACCTCAACCACCTCTGACTTTAAATTTAAAATTACACACTTCTCCAACTGTTCCACCAGCCGCGTGGTTTATTGCGTCATCTGTCAATGTGGATTACTCTACGTAGGCAGCATGATACGCGCAGTGAAATTGCGTATTGGCGAGCATAGGTCCAGAATCAGGTCCAGGAATTTAGAGGCACCCCTGACTCAACATTTCATCAATAAACAACACAATGAAAATGACCTTAGGTTTTTTGTCATTTGGACTTATAAAGTTAACAATTTTGATGTGGAGAATGTACAAAGAATTTTATTGAGACAGGAAAGCAAGTTCATTCATTTATTTAAATCATATTTTCCTTTTGGCCTTAATAATGAGTTAGACCTCTCTTGTTATTTATAAGGTGTTGATAAGTTTTTTCAGAATTTGTTCCTTGCCACTGATTTCCCCATTTTATATGTATAAATTGGCTAGCATTCTCTATGCAACTTTAGCCATAGCCATTTTGAGCAGCCTTTTTGGTGCATCAAGACTGAATTATTTTCTCTGTATTAGATTGCTATTATTGCATCTACAAAGGTATGTTTCTCTATATATATCTTTATAAGATTAAGGAATGCTTTGACTTTTTGTATAAAATAGCATTTATTTTTTAATTATTTATTAAACTTTATATAGACAAATCAATTAATATCTATGAAGATTCCAGCTGATGAAGCTGAAATTTTGCAGTGAAAACGCTAGTGTGCATCTGGACCGCGTTTCTGTGGATTTCTTCAATTTTTCAGCTCTCCTCGTGTTGCTTTTTGAAGAAAACAACCTAGAGATAAGATTCTTACTTACCTTGAAAAAGACTTTCCATCTTGGATTTGCTTGTACATACTATCACTGTTGTTTTCACTTGTCTGTAGATGTTACACATTGTTCACAATATATGTTTGCATAGTTTGCTTGTGTATTATTTAAATTAATTGGTTTGAGCCTAGTACTATATTTCCACTACTATTCTAGTAGTACTTGTGCATATTTTTCTCAACCTCCAGGTAATAGCTGGAGATCTGCTATTATAACTGATCTCCAACCAATAGAGATCGGTTCACCTGGAGAAAATGGCCGCTTTGGCCATTGGACTCTATGGCATTGACGTCCCTCCCATCCTCAAACCCCACCCTCCTCAGGCGTCACCCCAAAAACCTCCTACCGGTGGCAAAGAGGGACCTGGCAACCGTAGTATTTAACATACTCTGTATAATCAATTGTGAGCTCCCCATTTTTCAAATTCACTGGCAGAACATACCATAACTGGCTTCACTGGCTTTTTTGTGTGTTAAAATCTCCTAATTTAAATAAAAATAATAACAACAAACATTGATAAAAGACAATGGAACTGCCTTTGGTACATAACAGAGTATAACCATCCAGTACTCTCCTCTAAATGCAAATGCATCATAGGCTTCACTGTGATGAGCTTCTGGACTTCTGGGCTATACTGAGATGCATTATAGGGCATTATAAAAATTGCTGAGGTAATATGTGTAAAAACATAATGCTAAGAACTGTTTAAAGATAGTTTCAGAGAGTAGCTATGTTGGTCTGCAGTAGAACAGCTACATTTGATTCCAGTAGCACCTTAAATGTGTGTAAAGTGCCTTCAAGTCACAGCCGACTTATGGTGACCCCTTTTGGGGGGTTTTCATAGCAAGAGACTAACAGGTGGTTTGCCAGTGCCTTCCTCTGCACAGCAACCCTGGTATTCCTTAGTGGTCTCCCATCCAAATACTAACCAGGGCTGACCCTGCTTAGCTCCTGAGAACTGACGAGATCAGGTAGGATTCCCATCTTCCCGGTAATGGCGGGCAATCACCTGCCAATTGACCAAGCCGATCCCCAGCTGGTCAGTGGGCGGAAGAAGGCCAACTGAAGGGGGGGGAGCAACTAGAGCACCCAGTGTGATGACATCATTTCCAGGTTTACCCGGAAACGCCAGCATCATGCCGGGAAAGCTCTCCTCCCAAAACTCTATGGAAACCATAGCTTTGTTTGAGGAGAGTGCTACAATGTCCTGGCGCAATGCTGACACTTCTGGGTAAAACGAGAAGTTATGCCATTGCTCTGGGTGCATGGATTGCCGCCCCCAGCCCTGCTCCCATGAAGCTTCCATCAGTTGCTGGGAGGGACCTGGCAACCCTATTTTCAGGGTATAAGCTTCCAAGAATCAAAGCTCCCTTCATCTGATAAGCTAAAAGCTATCATTCTCAGTGCTAATGAAGATGCTCACTCTGTTAACTATCAATAGCTCCTGCTTGCAATGTTAGCATATAAAAAATAAATACTACTACTAATGAAGCCTCTCATACTGCCAGTCACCTGTTAGTCCTTCTTTCTTATCTTCTTCCTGCTGCAGTTCATTCCTGTTGAGCATAACAGATATGTACACTGGTCGTTGAATCATCAGCTGTTTCCACAATAGGCCCAGAAAAACAACCTATGCTGTGGAAGCAGCAGCAAGTGTCAGGCACTGAGCTGGGGGAAGGAGCACATTGTGCGGGGGGGGGGGGGGGAGGGAAGGGTTGTGCTGGCACGAGCAGCAGCCAGTACAAGCTGGGCTGTGGGCAGGCAGCTGCACCCGTGCTGTGGTGCGGTGGTGCCTCTTCTCCCCAGGCCCACGCTTGTGCCCCCACCAGATCCCCTGGCTACTGTGTATAGCAGGGGTGGGGAACGTCAGGCCCGGGGGGCCGTATAAGGCCCGCGAAACCATTTGGTCTGGCCCTTCGTAGGTCCTGGCAGATCTCTAGCTAAGAAGGATCTAAGACTGGCTATCCGCCCCCTCCTGCAGACAGGAATAGCCTCTATTCAAGGCGGATGTGAGTTTGTTTTGCCGAGAAAAGGAACTTTATTTCCCCCTTGTAGAAAAGTCATTAGCTATGGAGCTGCTAGGACTGCCCAAGAAACTGCGTTAACCCTTTCCCACCCGGGCTGTGGAGAAACTTATTCCCTCTGTACTATAAGAGGGCTGGGGGTGGAAGTGGTGACAATGGAGGGGTTAAAGGGGGCAGGGACAGAATGCGTGGGGGCAAGTTCTTGGCCAGTGTGTCCTCATTTCATCCCTGCAGGTGGAGGTAGCAGGAGCCGACTGTAGAATCCGGCTCCGACCATGCAGAGCAGGAGCAACTCCAACGTGCAGCTGGACAGCTACGCCCGGCTGGTGCAACAGACCATCCTGTACCACCAGGTGGACGAGTGCGCCACCGGTTGGATGCCTGCCTGCTTGCCCGTGTGTGGGGGTCATCTGGGCAGCTGCCTGCTTGGGGCTTGGTTGGTACCCCCTCACCCTTCTGGTTCTTTCCCCCTTTAAGTCCTGCAAAAGATGCGTAGGGCAGGAAAGTGCCGGATCAGGGCGTTACTGGACCGGGCTCCTTCGCCTACAAGCTCCAAGTGGCTTGTCACTCACTCTGTCTTGTGTTTGCTGCCCTGCCTGAATCTCTCTGGCCCAGCTGGGGACAGGCCCAGCTCAAACGCGAGTCGCTGTATGTGGCAGACACTCGGAGCCGTCTCCAATCGTGCCTCTTGGCTAAATGTTTGACCAAATATAGCAGGCTAATTTTTAAGTTGATAATTTTGTATGGCCCGCGAATGATGTTATAAATATCCAAATGGCCCTTGGCAGAAAAAAGGTTCCCCACCCCTGGTGTATAGGATTGTACTATGTAATTGTTGCATAATTAATGTGTCATGTCAATACTTATGATTTGATTCAGTTCTGTTTTTTAGATTTCTGGTTGATTCCAGACTTTTACAATCCTATTTCATAGTTTATTGGATGACCCATCTATCGATTGTATTGACTCACTCTGTGCAATCCACCTTGAGTCCCAGTGAAAAAGGCAGACTATATATAAGGCAAATAAATAACAAATAATTGTTCTGCATTGGCTGCTATACTTAAGGATTGTTTCTCTCCACCCTGTCCCTGGGAGTGTGCCTATGCGTCCTCTACCTAGCTGAGACACATATACAGCAGCACTATCATTATGTTCTTATTATCTTCTCCCTTTTCATCACCCCTTTAGAAAAGTTGCTCTGCAAGGAAGTGAGAAGAGAAGCAAACAAGGTGAACTAACATCATTGCCATCTTCACCCATGGCTGCTCCATCAACTGGAAACGGGTTCCCTGTCTCACAACAGGCTGTTTTTAAGGGGAGGGAGATTAACACAGTTTATAAAACTGCTGTGTTTCTGAAAGAGATGTATTTTAGGAGACAGGGAATACTAGGAACAAGAAAATGTTGAGAAGTAGAATTTTCATTTTTCATTTGCACTTCCTCTCTTTTTGCTGATTCTGTCTTTACCCATTACTTAGATTTTAAGCTTTTGGGGGACCATAGTAGACAGCACTTTGATGGAATTTGTAAACTGCCTAAAGCCCAATGCATAAATCAATAGAGGCATACTTTAGTGCTAAACTTGCTGTGAAACTAGGGTTGCCAGGTCCCTCTTTGCCCCTGGCGGGAGGTTTTTTGGGGCAAAGCCTGAGAAGGGCATGGTTTGGGGAGAGGAGGGACTTCAGTGCCATAGAGTCCAATTGTGAAAGTGGCCCTTTTCTCCAGGTGAACTGATCTCTATTGTCTGGAGATCAGTTGTAATAGCAGGAGAACTCCAGTTAGTACCTGAAGGTTAGCAACCCTATGTGAAACCTAATGTGCAAAATTGCTTTCATTTTTTTTACGACATAGTATGCAAAACACACAAGCAATAGGCCAAGAGTAGCAGAAAAAGGCAAAAATTACTCAGTTTTAACACAGAGGCATACAGGCAAAAAAGTGAACCCGCACCCTTGCCTAGTCTGTTCATTGATGCGTCTCACCCTTAAGATCTCAACCATCATTGAGAGTTGGCCCTGTGTCTGACGATACAGGGAAAAGCATAAGAAATGTAATATTTATCTTTCAGAGAAGCTCAATAAACTCTGAAATCAGTTTCTGGAACTTGTTCTACATAGAACTTCACTCAGTAACAGCTCTCCAATTAACTCTCACATTCTTTTAACTTTTTTCTCATATCTTCCCAAGGGTGCAGATGTTTCTGTAAAAAGTAATACAAGGTGGAACCTTCAGTCCTTGACCCCCTTTCAAAGTATAGCCCTTTTATTTAATTGTTTGATTATTGCTGAATATTGTAGTGATAGAGTAACTGAGAGTGACGTTCAAGTGAGGGGCAATAGCTAGAACCATACTTCACATTCATCTCCCTCCCCTTCCTCCAGGCCTTGGGCTGGCAAAACAACATCACATTGATACAATACAGTACTGACAGCAATGAGGCTCACATCCAGACTTTCATGTGTTGGATGAAATGGGAAAGTAATTGAAACTAGGAGGCCAAGATTTAAACTGCATCAAGAAGGTTTCACTATTACTATTTACACACTATTCTGCCAGCAGTTTTAATGAGCACTACCTTTGGGGACTCAGAGCTACATTACTCATGACCCATCTCGCTTCTCTCCTCTACTTCCATGTGGCAGGAATTCAAAAGGGTGGGGCCGCCTTCCCACTGGAACTATCTGATAAAATACTATTCCTTCCCCCTCCCAGGCCCTTTTCCCTTTTCCATCTGGCCCCAGACAGGATATGGGTGTGGGGTCTGCAGTCACAGGAGAAGCAAAGAAAATGGCAAAGAGAACGTGGGTGGAGGTACACAGGATAATAGGATCATGGCAGCTTAAGGTATGACATCACCCTGTTAGGCAGCGAACACACTCATCTAATCAACACTCAACCTTGCTGAGACACAACTGATAAAGGTTTTTGTTTTTTTGCTTTGGCCAACAGACTGATACTTCACTGGCTTATTTTTCAGCCAATGGACAATATACCACAGGAACATCTGGGTAATCTCAGCAAACTTTGGAATCAGAAATAGTTTGGGAATAGTTGATTGAATGATACTAGAATATCATTGTTTACAGATGGAATATACCTCAGCTCACGCAATGTGGCTACAATATTTTTATTAACTGTTTAATCTGTAATGATTAATAATGTTAAGAAGTTTTGGCTCTGGAGTACATTTGGATTAGATTTGAACACATACAAAGTCCAGTTTGTGCAGGTTTTGGGGTAAAGCCCAGCTATCTCTCATGAGCCAGATAAAGGGGAGCTTTCCCACTCCCACTGCAGCTTAAATTCAGGCCCCTTTGGATTTTTGGTAGAGTTGCCAACCTCCAGGTGGTAGCTGGAGATCTCCTGCTATTACAACTGACCTTACAGAGAAGGAAGAGCCTTCTGGAAATAGCAAAGGTGGTTAGAATCTAACCACGCATTCCTGAGGGGGGGGTGAGTCCTTTTAGGAGGAGGCATGACCTCGCCGCCAGCATAAGTGTGTGTAATCACGCATCAGGACGCACTTACACTGGCGGCGAGAGCAGTGGTGCCTCGGAGCTGCGCCTTGCCCCTCCGCCGGAGCAGCCTCTCCATGGCATAGGCCACGGCAGAGAATTGCTGCGCCGGCATGGGGAGGGGTGGGGGGGAGGAGCCACCAGTTAGTGGCTTCCTGTCCCCGGAGCCGCGGAAAGCCGCAAATGTGCACACGCACCTCCCCCCCTACAGGGATATCTCTCACACAAACAGACTCTCTCTCTCTCTCTCTTCCCCCCTTCCCGGGCCGCGCAGCAGCTGGGCTCATCCACTCATCCACGACTGATTGACCAGAAGAAGACCCAGCTTGGCCACCGATTGGCCACAGGAGAATGCTGCTTTGGGGGCGCCGAACTTGTACGAATTTATCTGGTGTCCGCCCGAACTCGCCGAGTTCGTCGTTTTCCCACCTTTTTTTACTTCGGTTCTATCCGCAGTAGAAACCGCCGAATCAGGGAAAATTCGGCTGTTTTTCTTGTCGGATGGAACCGAATTGACAGCCCTACATGACAATCAACATGTGATTCTTACTGTTGGGATGCTTTTTCCTGAAGTGGTTTCCATATAGAGGGTTTTCATGTTAGAAGAAGAAGAGTTGGTTTTTGTAACCCACTTTTCTCTACCGTAAGGAGTCTCAAGGCGGCTTACAATCACAATCCCTTCCTCTCCCCACAACAGGCACCTTGTGCGGTAGGTGGGGCTGAGAGAGTTCTGAGAGAACGGTGACTGGCCCAAGATTACCCAGCAGGCTTCATGTGGAGGAGTGGGGAATCAAACCCGGTTCTCCAGATTAGGCTCTGCTGCCCTTAACCACCATGCTGGATGCATTTCACCTTAGGCAGAGGCAAACGTGCAGTCATTCTCTGCCCTCTGGCACGTACAGCATATAACACACACATATGCAAACACTTCTTTTGTGAATACATACTCTATGTTTTTACATGTACAGATAGAAGTTTACATTGTTAACATTTACTATTTTGTGAAGTGACTCATAAAGATTATTCATTTTGCTTTCCTTGCTTTTCTAAGATGCCTTGGCAACACAGGACTCTTTGACACACATGCATAGAATTGCCAGCCTCCACATGGGACCTGGAGATCCCCTGGAATTACAGCTCATCTCCAGACAACAGAGATCAGTACCCTTGGAGAACAATGGATGACTTGGAGGATAGACTCTGTAACATTGTACCCCACGGAAATCCCTGTCCTCTCCAGGGTCATTCCCCAAATCTCCAGGAGTTTCCCAACCTGGATCTGGGAACGTTACACATACAACTGGAAGAATATGGTTTGTGTGAAGTGGATTAAGTTCTCACTGAAATCAATGGCACTTGCGAATTACCAACTTCTTGCTGAAGACACCCCCTCCCTTCACCAGTACCTGGCAGGATCAGATCAACCTCAGTGTTGGCTCTTTGTTGCTTCAAGAAGCTTGAAGCCTGCTCTTGATTCCTACAAACAGACTGACGAGCAGCTAACATAATCCATCTTCAGTTGAATCTGTATTTTTCTCAGGGTCAGATGAGATGAGAGATCTGTTATCAGGTCATTCATATTTTTAAAAACGCTAATAAAAACTACACTGATTGAAATTACCCCACAACGTTGTTATTAGCCCCCATGTTTGCCCGTCTTTTTTTCTTTGAGGGCAAAAAAATTCTGTGGGGAGGGGAGGCTGATTTTTGATTGGCATAAACCACTTGGAGAAGCGAATATTAAACCCTTTCCCCACTATGTGGCCTGGAGCCACTTCAGGGCCCCACACAGCATACACTAGCATTTGGAAAATAGTGAGAGGACTCATTCAGAGATATCCTAGTGTCTCATCTAGTTTGACTCTCAGATGAATAATTTGTTACATGTATGTCCTGACTTTCTTCACCATGGAATTCAAGGCAGTGCACATTCGTATTTGCAGAAGATTTCTCGTCCAGGCATTGGCCAGATGTAGATCTACTTTGTGCAAGAAAGGTTGCTGCATCATGTACTAGGATCTCCACTGGCTAAGCAAATGGGGTGGTGAGCTGGACTCTGGGAATATTTATGACTCTCACAGTATCTTCAACAGAGTATTAATCTTTGCTAGGTGATGAAAGGTTTTAGGATGGGAGTAACTTGCAGGTATACTCCCATGATAAAATGGCCAATTAAAACATAAAACAAGCAATTATTCACTCAATTTCTCATTGCTGTAGTTGGGGGACATTCGGTAGGGTTATACAAGGTTAACTTTTCTACTCCCCCCAAAATATGGAAATGCAACCTAGAAAGTATAGCTATGAATTAGTGTGTGCTTGCATTCTGCCAATGCGTTAGCTGTGTGATAGCACTTCTCATGTACACATTTCTAGGCAACAGGCCAAAGAAGGCAAAGTATTACTAACATACTGGAGAAGAAGGAGCCAAGTCACACAGGTGTAAAACAACCTCCTTGAGAACAGTTGCCAGGTATTAACAGGAGCCAAAAGCCAGAACCCATTGTGCAACGTATTTCGGTATGAAAAACACTTGTTGGAATGCCTCTCTAACTGTGGCTTCATTCCAGCTCTAGTCACACATAGCAATTGTAGCCCTGGATGCACATTCCAATCTACATTGAAAGAGGCATTCAGCCTCTTTCAGAGCATCATGAAGCAGATCCAAACGTGCATCCAAAATTCCAAGTTAGTATCTCCATCTACACAGACCCAACACACATAAGAAAGCTTCCACGTGTGGACTGCCCTTAACTGTTCAGGGCATTTGGGTGGATTGAAGCATGAATTGTGGGTTTCTTTTTAGGTGATTGGAGAATTGGTTACTTTTCCAATGAAATAACAAATCTCAGAAAGCTCTAATTGTGTTCAATATAGTACTTGCAGGTATTGTAGAAATAATAATTCCTCAAAATATGGGGGGAATAGACAATAAGCTATGAAGTCATTCAGGAGACTATTTTCATATTAAAAGGGCATGTAGTCTTTCTTGAACTGCATTTGCTAAATGCATGTGTAATTGATGCCAGCTGACAGGAAGAAATATCTACTATACATTGTAGATAATGCTGTCTTCACATTTGCACAACAAAGGAAGAAGAGAAAGAGTTGGATTTTATACCCTGCTTTTCTCTACCTTTAAGGAGTCTCAAAGTGGCTTACAATCACCTCCCTTCCCCTCCCCACAACAGACCCCTTGTGAGGTAGGTGAGGCTGAGAGAGTTCAGAGAGAACTGTGACTAGCCCAAGGTCACCCAGCAGGCTGCATGTGGAAGAATGGGGAAGCAAATCTGGTTTACCAGATTAGAGTCCGCCGCTCGTGTGAAGGAGTGGGGAATCAAACCTGGTCCTCCAGATTAGAGTCTGCTGCTCTTAATCACTACACTACGCTGGCTCTCAAACTGAAGCACAAATCAATTAAAAATCCACTGAAAATGTACTTAGATCACATTTCCAGTAATAACCACACAAATTTACCTACTGTTGAGTTTTTTTTCTTAATAGTTCTAGCAAAAATGCACATCATATTATAGAGCTAAATGTTCTTTCAATTAAAACAAACGAGTCTGGTATTGATCGGCTGCTACAGCAGCTGTAAGCATGTATAAGGCTTGACCAAAACCATTTAGAAGATTTTTCAAAGATATTGCATAGTCACAGTGCAAGAGACGTGTCCTTTCCTAGTTTTCTACAAGAAAGAGCAGGTTAGTTCACTGTTGGCAAATCACTGCAAAGATAGCTCAAGGTGTCACATTCTGCATCATATTTACTTATTTCCATTACAGCCATACAAAGTTGGTCTTGCTTCATATTTCCCTTTCAAAACATTCATTATTTTGAATCCCTAACCTAAATGCATGTTATTTCACAAGAGCCAGTTAACTAAATAGCCTCAGAGAGGGGTTAAAGTTTCCCCCCAGAAAGGACCAATTAACAAGTTATTAAGTGGATATGTTTTGCCAGGGGAGACAGAAGTATCCAAAGAAGCAGTAGTCATGCATGAGGGAGTCATGGCCAATGGCAGATTCTCCGCACAGATCCATTCATGTTCCTGAGTGTTGGGAGAGAAACATCTGTTCTTCACAGTTTATGTATATGGGTGGCTCTTGGCACTAAGATTAGTGGACGTATGAGGCAAAAATGAAAGGTCTTTAAATAGATGGATTCAGAGCAGTGTAAACGTGATCCTTTTTAGAGTATTAAACATTGCAATAGATGTTATAACAGGGGAACACAACATGGTAAATTGTTTAAGAGGATCTACCATCTCAGGATCTAGTGACTAAAGAAAAACTAAAGTAGTACGGTTGCTTTATTATGCTCACACTGTTCACACAACCTTCTGCTCTGCTTGAGAAAACATACAAAATACCAAGGTAGTATCATTAAAAATAGTTTAGGGGAAGATTATGCATAAACAATGGTTTTGATAAATGATCCTAACTTTTAAATAAGGCTGACATTGATTTGATAGTGGCTTTTGTAAATGAATTGCCTATGGAAACAAATACTGATTTTCAAATGCAGACAATATTTTCTCTGTAGGTTAAGCCTCAGGTTGTAGAGGTTCATTAAAGTTGCAAGGTTACTGTTTGTAGAATCTGATAAACTTGTTTTTTTCAGTCAAATGGTCTTGGAATTCCTGTTGTATATGATAAAATAATGTGAATCTTAGGTATGCTGAAAGTTGCCAACAATCCTTGGGAATCTTTGGTATGGATCACTGCCAGGTAATGAACGCAAAGTATGCATCTGATGATATACTTCAACATTTCACCTCCATATTTGGGTGGGTGGGTGATTCATATCTATAGCAACCTGCAAAATTCCTTTTCTGTATGCCATTAATTCTGGGGTTTCCAGTGGTGTGCATCATCTGTTTACATGCTATGCATTCATGCTTAAGCACAACGATGTTCTGAGCTCCCAAATAAACAACAATAACAAAGCATAAACTTTCTCCAATATTCCAAGAACTGTGGCACAGACAGGAACACCCATTTTTCTCTTTTCTGTCTGTGCATGAAACAACAGTCAGCAGTTGTAATGTTTTTCATATTTAATACTCACCCAACAGGCTCAAAACACAGAACGCTGTCCAGAAAATTTCCCTCCTTTTCCTTGCTTTCAAACTCCACTGTAACATCATTCCCTGTGGTGGTTTATTAAACAATGACTGCCTATGAGTAAAACAGAATGTTTCTCCAAATTCCTCTCAGGTTTTAGTTTTTCTGCAGTGCAGCTGAGGTTTGAGTGCTTCTTCCTTCTCGCTCAAGCCCTTTGAGGTCAGTACATTGCGGGGTAGTATTCCCTTCTAAAAGATGTGCTTGTGGCTGGAGAGTCTGAGGTGGAGTTTTCAAAAGTCTGATCTCATAGCTTTATATAGTTCAGAGCCTTCTCTCATCATTACATTGTTAAACTTCCTCCACTACAATATCCCATCAGCTTAACTCTTTCCTGGAATTTCCTGATTTCTCTCACTGTGAACGGGCCACCCCTAGAATTTAATCTCTGCACAAATTCTGCACAAGGGTGGAAGATCAATGCACATTTCTTGGCTATAATAGGGAGAGAGTAAGGGAGGGGCAGATTGAGAAGGGGTGAGGGGGAAAAGGGGCACATTGTCTGAGAAGGTCAGGGGGTAAGGGGGGGAGACATATAGGTTTACAGGTCCCTCTTCACGACCGGAGGGAGGTTTTTGGGGTGGAGGAGGGCAGGGTTTGGGGAAGGGAGGGACTTCAATGCCATAGAGTCCAATTCCCAACATGGCCATTTTCTCCAGGTGAACTGATCTCTATTGGCTAGAGATCTGTTGTAATAGCTGGAGATCTCCAGCTAGTATTTGGAGGTTGGCAACCCTATTGACATACAAGGGGTGAGGGGGAGAAAGGGAGGGTAAGAGAAGATTGCTAGAGAAGCGGGGAATCAAGATAAGGGCTGAGGCAGCTAGAGAAGGAGGAATGAAGAAAATAACTTCAGGATGTCACATGGTCAAATTTGGGTACCCATTGATAGCAAAAAGACAAACCAGAATTAAAGCAATGTTTCCTGATTTCATTTGGAATGGGAAAAAAACATTTTCCCCAATTTTTCACCCTCTCCCCCAAATATTGCTGAAATATGAATGAAGCATTTCACAGGAGGTGATTGGGGGGGGAGGGGGCAGATGAGCTGCTCTGGTTTTGCTCAGCTCAAGTTCATGCATATTCTCTCTTTAGCTTTCAATCACAGGAAAAGAGGCAATCTTCAACCAACTCTTCAGCTGCCAGGGGTAATGAGCCAGACTGTCTCTTTGGAGCCAAATCCCAGAAACCACTTAGTATCAGGTTGTTTCTATAGTCCTTTGTGAAGAAGAAACCAAAAATGGACACTAACTATTTGCAAACACAAAGATGAGCAGCTGATCAAACATTTCTCCAATGCTAAATGAAACACACAGGTCCCTTAAAAGGCCAAGTACTTAGGAAAAACCTGGTAGACCTTATATTAGCAATGCTGTACATTAATTTCAGAAGATGCCCCAACTAAAAGAGTAAATACACACTAAAGTGGAGTTGGTTACCTACCTGTGTCCTTTCCCTGTTATTTTTCCTCCAGTACTTTTATATCTATGTTGTTATCTACTTTGTGAACACCTGAAATTAGCCAGCAAAGACAAGTCACATCCAATAGAGCTTCCGAGGAAGGTCTTCCATTCTGAATAGTTTCACATTGCATCATGAGGTGTCCTGGATTCAGGCTATTCAGAGCTTTCAAGATCAACATCACCATTTTAAATCTGGCCTAGGAACCAAATGGAAGCCAGAGCAGATAATGCAGAATTGTTATTAAAAGACCCCTACAGCCTGCTCCAGTGAATAATTGGCTGCTGCATTTTGAATTAATTACATTTCCCCAACTCTTTTCAGCCTTCCAATAATAACTGAGCGGTGGCATTCTGCACTAACTGGAGTCTCTGAGCTGACTTGAGGGGAGACCAATGTAGAGTATATTGCAGTAGTCTAGTCTTGATGTTACCATGGCATGGGTTCAGGTAGCCAGATTGGCTGAGTCAAGATTGGGGGCCATCTTCCAGGCTAAACTGAGTTGGAATAAAGTGTTTTTTGCCATTTTTAAAATGTAATAATTACCAACAAGGGAATCCCTTAGTTGTTTAAGCTTTAATTTATACCCATTTACTGAAACAATATAATAACTACTATTTTTAGCTTAGGAAACCATCGCTGCAGAGGAAACATCTGTGGTCGTGATATTGTGTTCCAACTTTTATGTATAGAAAGAACCATTTGACACTGTTTTATGTTTTGTTTTTAAAACTTAGCTGGCACAGTTTGGTGGCAGGTAAAATGCTTACTTTTTAAAAAGTAACTTCTTTAACTGTGGAATTTCCACAATAAGAAGGGCATATACATATTTGCACCATGATGGGGAAGGATTTGAAAAGTATTAGGTCTCACCCCAATTTAAAACGATAAACAAATTTGGTTATTTTATTAAAAGCAAGAGAAGAGTCTGAAGTGTTGCACTTAAAACCAGTTTGGCAGATTTAAAAAAGTATTGCATGATTATTGAGGTCTAGTCTCGATGACAGAAGAGGCCATTTATGCATGGGAGATTTTGCCTTTGATTTGCCAATCTCTAAATGTACATTTTCCCTATCCCAATTCTCAAAATTCTGCATGGGGGCTTATTGTTGAGTTTTGAGCATTGGGATTGGGAAAAATGTGCCTCTAGAGCAGGGTTGGGGAACCTCGTTTCTGCCAAGGCCATTTGGATATTTATAACATCATTCGCGGGCCATACAAAATTATCAACTTAAAAATTAGCCTGCTATATTTGGTCAAACATTTAGCCAAGAGGTACAACCGGAGATGGCTCCGAGTGTCTGCCACGTAGAGCGACTCGCTTTTGAGCTCTGCCATCCCCAGCTGGGCCTGAGAGATTCAGGCAGGGCAGCAAACACAAGACAGAGTGAGCGACAAGCCGCTCGGGGCTTGTAGGCTAAGGACCCCAGTCCAGTAACGCCCTGATCCGGCACTTTCCTGCCCTACGTGTCTTTTGCAGGACTTAAAGGGGAAAGAACCAGAAGGGAGAGGGGGTACCAACCAAGCCCCAAGCAGGCAGCTGCCCAGATGACCCCCACACACAGGCAAGCAGGCAGGCATCCAACCGGTGGCGCACTCGTCCACCTGGTGGTACAGGATGGTCTGTTGCACCAGCCGGGAGTAGCCATCCAGCTGCACGTCAGAGTTGCGCCTGCTCTGCATGGTTGGGGCCGGATTCTACAGCCGGCTCCTGCTACCTCCACCAGCAGGGGTGAAATGAGGACACACTGGCCAAGAACTCGCCCCCACGCATTCGGCCCTGCCCCCTTTAACCCCTCCATTGTCACCACTTCCACCCCCAGCCCTCTTGTAATACAGAGGGAATACGTTTCTCCACAGGCCGGGTGGAAAAGGGTTAACACAGTTTCTTGGGCGGTCCTACCAGCTCCATAGCTAATGACTTTTCTACAAGGGGGAAATAAAGTTCCTTTTCTCGGCAAAACAAACTCACATCCGCCTTGAATAGAGGCTATTCCTGTCTGCGGGAGGGGGCGGATCACCAGTCTTAGGTCCTTCTGAGCTAGAGATCTGCCAGGACCCATGAAGGGCCAGACCAAATGATTTTGCAGGCTGTATATGGCCCCTGGGCCTGATGTTCCCCACCCCTGCTCTAGAGAGTGGCAAACCCAAGGCAAAACCTCCCATGCATATAGTCATCATAGGGACATTTGTAAGAAAGGGGTATATCACTTCTGACTGTAAGCAACCGCCTCGGACTCACCTGGAGCTAGGTTTGTGGCCTGGGGTTGGAAGCGGTCAGAGGGGTGCTGATCCTGCCAGCTTCGCACCGGCAGAGTGCGCTCCTGAAGAGGTGCGGGCCCCTCAGCCCAGCTGGCAGCAGGCAGCCTGGGAGGGGCATGGAGCCTAGGCAAGCCTGCGCACTATCTTTCTATGCAGGCCTCACCACTCCTTCCTTGCTTACCTGGGCTGCAGCTGGGCACTTGGTTCCAGCTCTTCCACCCACCCACTCTCGCATCTTGCTTCTTATGGGTTGCAGGGTAATGCTGATATCCACTTCAGGGTCAGGAAGGAATTTTCATCCAGGCCAAAGTGGCCAGAGATCGTGGAGGTTTTTTGCCTTCCTCTGGGGGTCACTGGGGGAGTGGGGGAAAGGTAGCTTTGAACGTCCTGCCTTGTGCAGGGGGTTGGACTAGGTGGCCCTTGAGGTCCCTTCCAGCTCTATATTTCTATGTTTGTTTCTATGTTGCTGTCACAGCTGGGCTGGCAGTTTGTGCATTGGGACAGATCCATTGGTGGGGGGGAGGCAGTGCCTCCGAGCCTGCCTCCTGTTGTGGCCACCTGACAGTACTAGGTGACCTGGCACAACCAGGAGAGGTGCGCAGGACTGGAGTGAACGCACATACTCAGGGCACTGCTGTGCAGCCAGGGACAACATGGAAGTCTCTTGGCACCCATTTTGGGATAGCTCTGGAAGCCAACCGGGCTTGCTCAGGCATGCCTGCCTGTCTCCCTCAGGTCCATGCCAGATGGAACCTGGAGAACAATGAGAATGTACCAAGCCCCTTTTAGCATATGTTTTAGTTCTCTCCTTGCAGCAGATATGCATCCCCTCAATCCTCCCAGCAATCAAGTTCCTCTCAGAGAACTTGGAATCCTCCCTGTCATGGACCAGATGGCCAGCTAAGCTAATCGAAGGGTAAATCAGTTTTTGCCCAAACCCATCTAAGACATCTTACTCTTTCCTGGTCCAAGCCATCTTCCTTCATCTACTTTTCTATAGGTTAACACTTAAAGGTACTTAAACCTAAGTACCCAGCCATTCCTCTAACCCCTCCTCCTTTCTTACACAACTGTCAAACTAATCAAGAAGCAATCAACCCTTTTGTCCACTGGCAATGACTGCTATTGCCAGGTGAACCATACCTCCAACTCCTCTTTAGGGTATAAATGGAACCCCATTCACAATAATATGGCACGTCTCGTTTCTGAATCCAAAACTGTGCTCTCAGTACAGCTTGTTCTGTGAGAATGCTGGTCATCCTCGCTCCCCACAGTGTTTGTGCACTGTGTGTGTACATTATTGAAACCCTTTTAATAAAACCCTTAAGTTTATAAAACGCTTCTTTATTCTGAGTATTTCCATGGGTGTGCTCATCCTTCATATAGATAAGCTCAAAGATACCCATGCCTCCTCTCTCAAAGCTATATTTGTCTCCAAGCTAGTTCCTTCAATAAAAGGAGATCCCTCAATTTGGCGTAACACCCCCATTTTGGGGACTCCCTTATGGGGTCTAGGGGGGTGGAGCCATTCAGCGGCATGCACAGGCGAGGGATGTCAGCTGGCTCTCACTGAGCACAGCTTTTGCCCTTGTGGGAGTCTGGGGGCTTACCACTCCACGGTTTCCCACCCAGCAGGCACGATTATCCCCCCCAGCAGGGGTTATCAGGCAGCAGGTACGTTGCCCGATGGTGGATCTGTCCCAGCTGCGCCAGTGCTTCTGCGATTGTGTTCACTAAATCTGTGACCTACTTTCCCCCAATTGCTGTGTGTGGTGTTTTATTTCCTCACCTACCCTGCTCCCTCCCTTGCCCCTCAGTCCACAAGTTGAGAAGGTCATATTTAAATGTGCCCTTGTGTAGAAACTCCCTGCAAATAAAAGAAAATCACACATCAGGGAGAACTGTTCAGTCCTAGCTCTTTGTTGTATGCTGTGCTGGTTTTCCACTTAAAGGAACTGCTAATATAGGGAAACTTTTAAAAACTGTAATATCTTCCTTGTAATCTAAAGTAATTCAATGCATTGTGCCGTCTCATAGACCTGGCCTTAAAGTAACTAGTTCCACCACTGATAGGCTATGTTTGTGTGGCCATCATTCATTTGTTGTCCCTGACCCCAATTGCTCAATGCAGGTAGGCAATATATTTTCATTTTTTGTATTAGCTTGTAAAATGGAGCAGGACAAGTTCACTCGTCCGCCATACCTGAAACAAGTTTGACTGCTTGTTTGCTTGGTTTTGGCTTAGCAACTTATGTGGACTCATCTTGAATGATAGATCAATTTTTACAGTAAGAATGCAAGATTATGCAGTGTTACTCCAGTCTAACCTCATAAACGGGCTTAGACGTAAGGTTAATGCTACATAAGGTTAATGCTACGTAAGGTTGTATGGTTAATTCACTACAGGACACATGGTAGATGTGCTAAAATGTGTCATTCATATAAAACAACAGAAAACCCTTGTGTATTACACATGAGTCTGCTTCTAAGAGAACTGACACATAACGCTAACTTCAGGAACTGGATTTGAAGGTCACATTTGTCTTACATTTACCAAACTATTTTTTGTGCATTTTAATCAATCATCCAGCATGTTATACAAACAGAACTCAATTTAAACAGCAACTCAACCCAGAATCCATTTTTCAAAAAAAGTGTCCAAGTCCCAGGATATGCCAAGAGAGAATGCAAAATCAATGTATCTAATTCTCAACATGGCCAAATATGTGGATATTTAAATCCAGAGATTGGAGACACAAACAGGCAAGAATGATCTTTCTACAGACCTGAACAATGTCACAGGTGTATAGAAAAATCTGAAATCCAAAAATATATAAATTGGGGGGGGGGTGTTAGTCCCCCAAATAATAGAAGCAGTGCCTGTAGCTTTAAGAAACAAATGCCCTCAGTAACTGTTGCTACTCAACCACACAGTATAGCAAGCCTTCAAGGCTTTGTTTCTGTCAGTAGAAGGCAGTGGGAGGGGACAAGGTCCTTTCTAGGGATGTTTTGCCCTTTTACAGAGAGGGCAGGGATAGAATGAGAGTGAAAAATGGCCCTGGAAAAGGGCCAAACATATGCCCATATGCCCACCTTGTCCCCACCCCAAATGGAGGGAGGGAGGAAGGAAGATGCAGTCTGCCTGCTCTCACCCTGCTCCCGAGGCGAGGCACCTCCCATTGGCTGGCAGCTAGCTTTACCTCATGGGCACCACCTCACCACACCTCGCATGCAGCTTGGATATTGCCTCCATCATCATCTCATGGGACTGGGGAGCTGCCTTTCCCTGCATTGTGCAGAGCTTAGGCAGGTCAGCTGCAGCTTTACTGCCACAAGTCTGGCCCAGCCCAGATAGGGGGGAGGCCACTGGCCCCCCAGGAGGTATCCTAGTGCCCATAATGACCTATTTTCCCTGGGAGGAGGAATCATAGCCAGCCTTGCAGCAACCACTGGGCAGCTTGCTACCACACAACTTGCATGACTTACCCAGGCCCTGCTGCTTGCTACTGTTGAAAAGCAGCCACCCCACAAAGACAGTATGGTATTAAAAAAAAGACAGTATGGTGTAGTGGTTAGAGCTTCAGACTAGAATAGGTTGTTTGGTGGGTAAGAAGGAAAGAAGAAAACAGGAAAAGGTGAGGATATGGGAGTTGGCAGGAGGAGGGAAAGGGAAAGAGGAAATAATGTGGAGAAGGGGATACAGTGGAAAATGGGATACCCCCTGAAAGTCTTGCAGATTCCCCACTGAACAACTGGGCCTGGCCTGGCGGCCAGCACTGAACAATTACGCTCAGCCCAGTGTCTTGTACCATGCAACTGGGCCACATTTTTCCTGGTTAGGAAAAGGAGGGACAGTTTAAGACAGTGAGCTGATAAAAATAGGTGAGTCGGAAGGAGAGAGGGAATCAGGAAAAGGAAAGAGGCTTATGGGGGCTTTCAGGGAAAGGAAAGAAGAAATATTGTGGGGGTGCAAAGTGAGATCCCCTCTGCAAGTCCTTTCAGGTCCCCCACTTGTATAGTAATAATACAGAAAGCACCCCCTGAGCATGTGCAGAATGCCTTCTCTGCATCCATTTGCACATCATAAAGTACCGTAGAATTTCCAGGGCAGGTAGTATAGCTTTCAGACAGACTTGAGCCCACTAGCCCCTTTCCTTCATAAATTAAGCCCTTTATCCAAGTGATAGAGAAGACAGCCCTTAGTCTCTGAGATGGGTTAAGACTTCTCTTATTACCACCAGTTGCCATGATAGAAAAGCCAAAACATTCAGATGAAATCAAGCATGAGTGTACTCATGTTTATAGAAAGCATTTTGATCTGATGGCACCATAATTACATTCATCATTAAATCTGTTTATCCTTGTGTCTGACTAATCCTTACATTAAATTACTGCTGGACCTTCCCATGGATTCATGTATTTTCATGGAATTCATTAATACTATGCAGTCCCCTATTATAATTTATTCCAAAAACACCCCTATGCCTTTATATCATCCACAGCCCCAATTCAAGAGACTGTTTCTGCCCTAAGCATTTTATGGTCTTCCTGTTTTTGTACCATAGGAACAGGGAGGGGGTCATGAGTAAGATCATAATATCTTTCTTTCCCACAGTTTCTTAGCAAACACGTTTAACGGTTTTTGGGACATGCCCATTGAAGGCTTGCCCTCTAGATTAACAGCCACCATCTAACATCAGTATCTCCATATAAAAATAAACAACAGAACACAACCAGCTACAGCCTGTTAAATGAAGTCAGTTTACTTTAGCTAAGTGGGTCAGCGATGAGATACCTATTTGTAAATCACTGAAAGCCATTCCGGTGTTAATCTATACATTTTTCCTGTTTGGTTTTATGGCAACACCTAGGACAATAAAGACTTCATTCTGAGACTAGGCACTACAGCATACTTTTAGTACAGGCTAGTGCTATTTTCAAAAGGAAGATGTTTGTTTATATCTGTGGAAGATTGTGGTCCTCCTAGGAAAAATTCTCTGCCCAATTAGCCATTGCATATTACTTGGCTTCACAGTTCCAGACCTTTCAGCGTCTGGCACTATGAAGTCAAGTTATGTACAAGAGTTGTATAGAAGGGAAAATTCCAGCAAGTGTTATTTCACTTAAAAGCATATAAAAAGCTTGTGTATTGCCCTCCAGATTGAAGGCATGGGATGTTTCTCAAAAACATGATGCTTGGCATAACCTACCACATTGAAGAGAATATAACTTGCAAATTCTCCAGTCCTATATACATTATAGAATGCCTTGATATATTGGAATAACAGTTACCTGCTTCAATGGCCTCCGCTAAAAATCTTGAGCACCTATTGTGATGTTTCAGTTCCAATATCCATAAATTTTCAGGCTTGCAATTCCCCCCCCCCCACACACACACACATACATACAGACAAAAAGAAAGAGTGTTCATCTCTGAGACCAGAGTTGCCAGCATCCAGGTAGAACCTGGAATTCTCCTGGAATCACAAATGATATCCAGACTACAGAGATCAGATCCACTGGAGGAAATGGCAGCTTCAGAGGTTGGACTGTATGGCATTATACCCCTCCCCCAACTCTACCACCCCTTGGCTCCACCCCCCAAATCTCCAATCTCAACCTAGAACTGGCAATCCTATCTGAGACTCTAGAAACAGAGCACTTTTGATGATATAGGTTCAGCATTCCAAAACTCAATTCCATGCCCTCAGTTTAGAAAGTAACAAGCAAGGGACCAACAATGACTCACATTTTCCACTCCTGCTCTTTCCCTTTCCTGAGAGCCCAATTGCCTCTCCCCTTTTCCTGCTTCCTTCTGTTCCTTTTCCAACTTTCTTCCTTCCTTGCCACCCACCAGCCAACCTACCTTTACCTACTCCCTGTCTTCAGCTGTCCTTAGGGTTGCCAAGATGTACGTGACAACCTGTGGGAAGTTTGGGTGAAGGTGCAGAATCCTGTGAGCCACTATGTCATGATGCTTCCCCCTCATGGGAACCTCCATTTTTAGATTCCTGTACACATGCACATCTCAGCATGAGCATAGCAATGAAAGATGAAATTTGTATCAACCTGATATCAAAATGAAAGTGAGTCATACTACGGGTGTGAAAGGAATGTGAGGGCAGCTCCTCCATCACTTATGGAAAAGCCCATCTCTGGTTGGAGTTAACCAAAGGGAATTAACTCCAAGGACCCTGGAGCATCCTCCCTGACGATTCTATCTAATTCAATGACCCAAATATCCAAAACACTAATCAACAGTAAGATCCCAGCTATTTCCTCCTTATCTTAATGGGTGGGCAGGAAGGCTTCTGCAGTAACTCAATGATGTAAAATACTCAGCTATTGATACTTAACAATATCTAACCTCTTGGTTTCCCCAGAAGAATATTGGTGCAAATAAGGAGAACGCCCCTCCACGATGCTGACAAAGACTTTCTTTTCAAACTAGCCCATTGCCCATCTCTTGGCATTTATTAAGGGCCACCAAGCACTGTCCAGCTTTTTGTAAGCCAGGTCAAGCTGGTATTTTGGGCAGATCTACCCACAACAGACACCTTGCGAGGTAGGTGAGGCTGAGAGAGCTCAAAGAGAACTGTGACTAGCCCAAGGTCACCCAGCAGGCTTCAATTGCAAGAGTGGGGAAACCAACTGGGTTCACTAGATCAAAGCTTCTTAAACTGTGGGTACGACCCCATATGGGGTCGCGTAACTGAATGTGGGGGTCGCAAAAAATTTGGCAACAGTAAAAGGTTTCTTTATGATTTATTATCAGTAAATGTTTGATTTGTATACCTATTTTATATACCTATATACCCGGGGTTGCGTAAAAATTTCTCGGGCAAAAAGGGGTCGTGAGTGGAAAAAGTTTAAGAAGTCCTGCACTAGATTAGAGTCCGCCGCTCATGTGGAAGAGTGGGGAATCAAACCAGGTACTGCAGATTACAGGCCACTACACCACGCTGGCTCCCCCCAGGTTGATATCCTGCATATTTTCTTATACTTTTGAACATGGTTAATCATGCCCATATTTGAAGTTCCTTCTTTCCCCCAATCCCCTAAAATTCAAACTTTCCAATAGGATTCAAAGTTTCTGGTCAGAACCCATTCCCCTCACAGCGGAACCCATTCCCCTCACACTGTCCCTTTTCTCAATGAAACTACAGGTGCACAAAAGCCACTTCTCAGCCCCCCAAACCTTTGTGGCTGGTTTGGGATCCATCCAGTTTCCCCAGCTTCTTGGTTGGCCTCTCTGCTTCTACACCCACCCTGCTGTGCTTTCCCCCACCTAGTCAATTTCTCTCTTTTGTTATTCTGACTTCTTCCTTTTCTCCATCTTCAAGAACAGGTGTGTATGCTTTTAGTTTTCCCCTCTCTCTCTTAGCCCCCCCCCCCCCCCAATAGCAGGTAGCTTGGTAAGGAAAGGTTTCATTGCCTTACTAATGCCCTTGTTATTCCATTTGGTAAATTTTGTCATTTTCTGTGCAAAAATTGCTCAACCCTACTTATTTTTTCTGGTGAGTTAAATAAAAACCTATTTTATTTTGAAAAGCTTATTCTCTTCATTCTTTTGAGTGTTGTCTGAATCTCAGCCTTGTTATATATAGGATTAAAGATCTCAATATTTAATACCAGCGATACCTAAAGCCCTACTTTCCACCTCCTGGCAGCCATTCCTTGGGAAAACTCTGTGTGATTCCAGGAGTTGAGCTAGGCCAGGTGGAGTTCCACAGTGGGAAACCAGCAAGGACTTGTGTGTGGGGGGTCACTTTACCCTCTATCACCCTCCCCACACAATTTCCTCTGTCTTCTTGGAATGAACATTAAACAATGAAAAATATCTTCCAATGTGCTGGTTAAGTTGAAAAGCTGGACCAAGGGAAGCTGGGGGTGGTTTGGTGCAGAGGAAGTCAGGAGTGGAGGAGGGAGGGCTGTGGAGGAAGAGGACATTGGGCTCTGACCTTTTAATGAAAATCCTGAGCTAAAAAAGTGCCTGGAGTCAACCTGTTCTTGGTATATTGGTGTGTGAGGAAGTACAGTATTGTAGTAGTTCAATACCCCTGCTATATAGTTTGCAGTTTATATGTAGTTTGAGTTTTACAGTGAATATTTCTGCATACGTACAACACAATATCGTAGTTCATGAGCAGTAATATGTCAGAGCCTATAACACCGTCATACATGGAAGCACATACAGAAGAATCTAGTCTTCTTTAACTAGGTCCTTATCTTCTAGAAAAGACCAGAGTTGGCAAACCACTTTTAATTTGTAAAGCTGCCACCTAGCAATTAAGAGCAGTCATGCAATAACCTAAATCAAATATTCTATACATATGTGTTTTAAATATGTCTGATTTGCCTGTTGGTTTTTTGCTCAACGCTCTTCCATCAGTCATCTATATCCAGGTGCTTGCATGCATTCTTAGTTTTGCTTGTGGCACATTGGGATCTGCCATACATTGCTGGTTCCATCATTGTCTGCCATGCCATGCCATGCCATGCTGCTGGGCTGCTGGATACTGCCTCATACCTCACTCACTCATACACAGAAACGCCCTTTTATTTTATGAAGTGCTAACCTGTATGTTGATTTCTATTGTCCCTGTAAAACACAGTTAATATAACTTTATTTACCTCTCTTTTTCAGCAGCCAGTTTTTTTTCCCAGCAAACACATTGGCTAGACCCTGGGCAAATATTTCATTTCTGTGGAATCATAGAAGGTCAATATCAGAATCATAGAAGGTCAATATCCGTCGGTGAGTTTCAGCCCCAGCTCAGATTTTAGGTAGTCTACTTCATCAGACAATTTTCCAGCTGACTGGATGGCTGCTGTTATCAACCCACAGGTAGTGAGGAAAAGCCAGGCAATTATGAACGGATTGTTGTCATGTTTGTGGAGTTACCACTCAGACTTATTGTACATTTCTCTTTGAGAAATTGTTAGGTTTCTATACTGAGAGAAAATCAATCTGTTTTCAGAAGAACAAGCAAGCATTAGGAAAGGAGATTGCATAGGCAGGTCTTGGGGATGTATGATCATTGTTTTACCCTTTCACATCTAACTGCTAACCATGGTTTACTCACAAAGGGTTTCAGAGTTCATTGATTGTAGGGTATATGTTTGTTTCTCATAAATGCAGACCATCTCTGAAATAAACAGTATTTCATTGGTATTGATCCCTGCTGTCAGAAACTTTTCATGCTCATAATAAAGCTAGTTTTGAGATGAGCTAAAGGTGGTCTCTAAGTCTTCAGCTCAAAATATCAAGAAAGTTCTAACCTTTCTCCAGAGTTTCTGTTCATCAACTATCTATCCAAAACAACTATCTAAACGTCTTATCAAAGCGTTGTCATCTAGTGAACAAGCTCATTCATATCTAGCTGTTTCCAGGCTGCAATCCAATGAAAACATACCAGAATGTGATTCCATTGAATTGGATAGAACTTGTTTAGGAGCAAACTTGCAAAAGAGCATGTCACTGAGGTCCCCTCTCCAGCACAGGTGAAACTTCCAGTACTGATGCTGCTGTATTGCTGATAGTCATAAAACCACATTTTAGATGGAGGCTGAGTTAGGTTTATTGCCAAAGATCATTCTCTCTACAGTAGGAATTGTGTTTTTTTTTAATGAAAGAGGCATGAACTTGATCAATTACTGAATCAATTATTATGAGTTTCAATTAGATTATAGCCTCATGCAATTAAAAAAAATAGAGTTTTCTTTAAATTATACTTTGGTTAAAGAAAAACATTAAAAGATTCATGTAGGCATGGATCTTATTATCTCTCCTTCTTGGAGAGAACAGTCTTGGATAGAACCTGCTTGGATGATTTGCTTATCTTTAAGTGAAAAATTATGTATCGTGCGATCACTTCCTCATTCACACCATGCTTTAGGTTTGGAATTTTGAAATCATGTTTTATGAGCCTCAATTTCTTCCAAGTGTTCTAAAGGCTTGTTTCACATGATGCTTTGTATAGAAAGATTTGTTCCAAAAGTATCCCTGGCCTTTTATATGTGGAAATCTTACAAGAAAAATTCTGTTCATATTTTCTGAGCCAAATCTGTGAACAGCACTGGGCAAGAACCTTAAGATCCCACACATGGACACATCAAGGGAAAGCCACAATTACATGCAATATTCTCCATGTGCAGGTCCTCTTGGGACCACTTCAAAACAAAATCTGTGAGTGCAAAACATTATGATGGAATCAACTTTGGATTCCTATCCCAAGAAAAGAGGAAAAGCATGGGAAGCACAGTTATTTTGAAATCTCCCTGTCATTCCAAATGACTTGCTAACTTCTGGCACATCATAACATTCATCCCAAACTCTTTTCAGATCTCCATAAAATGAAAGATTAGGTTCTTACTAAAAGCACAGATGAGTTCTCTGCACAGCGGAGTTCTATAGTCTGGCTGCGTGAGGTATAAGTTCACATTGAGGCTTGTTAGCTAGAAAAGAAACAGACGTTCTTTATTGTAAGAGAGCTTCACACTAGATAGGAAAGACAGAGTAAAGGCTTCTAGCTATCTATGTAAGCTGGGATGCAGAGTGTGTGTAGAAAATATGCCAGCCTCATGGTTGGCAAAAAGAGAAAGTGAAAGAAGTAAAGTAAGCAGAAGGAAGGAATCCCTAAAAGTAGCATTCTGGGTGACAAAGAGACAGCAACAGGAATGGACAAAGGAAAGGTTAGGAAGCACCCTATTTAACCTTTACTGACTCTCTACAGCTCTGGTCTGATACTCCAATATCTGTATTTGCATTAAGTGACATTAATGCAAAGTTCATTCCTTCCAACAACTACATATCCCAGTACTCCCAAATAGGTTGCCTACTTTTAAAAGGTTTCCTCTTGCTGTTCCATTGAAAGCCATTTGATCTGCAGTAATTATCAGGTGGTGTTATTTAGCTGCATGACATGAAAGTCTTCAATTGCCAATTTCTGCATAATAAATGTCTATTAAAGGGAGATCACATTTCTTTACCTGGTTATTTGGCAATTTTACAGAAAGGACTTCATAAAAATTGTCTTTAGGGTAGGATATCCAACAAGAAAGCTAGGACCAACTAGTTAAAAACCTGCACTCACCCAGTCACTCCTTCTCATAGTGATTAATGATATGAAGGAACATGCCAACTTCTGAGTGTTGCTTCTGAGTGTCCTGGTAAATGCATTGTGTTGGTGTTAACTGTAAACTGCCATAGATCAGCTGCTGAAATTACACCAAGACTCATGGAATGCAGATTTACCAGCATAAGCGACTACTATGGTTATGTGGTTATGTGATACCAGTGTACAAATGCTCCATTTATTTAGATTGGTACATATTGGAGATATGGATCCACCTAAACAGGTAGTCTCATTTGTGGTGACTGTAGGTAGGGAGTGCAACCTAAGACCCTGGGTATATGATACTCTTTCCTGGTAAAAAACAACAACAACCCATAATGCAAAAACTCTGCCTGTTGAGAATTCTGAAGGGTCTCCCACCAAGCAGAGAAAGCTGAGGGGGACAGAAACCTCTCTGGGTAAACACGCATTGGATTCCACTGCAAATGTTATTTATTTTAATTGAATTTATTTCCAACAGGCACCTTTGGACACCTTTTCTGATGCGCAGCAAGCTTATGCTTGGCCAGCAACATCTGATCTGGAGTTAGGAGAAATATGCCGCAGTAAGGTAAAATAGTGTTGGAAAGTCAATCCAATCCAAGGGGTGAACCATTTAAATACACAGGTACATTCCACCAGCCAGTTGTCAGTTCCTGTCTGTGCACTGAAAATTACTCCTCGTCTTGTCTCTTCCTGACTGCCCTGTTCTGTCACTCAGGCTTTCTCCTGTCTCTGATGACTGGTTTCCTGGTATTCTCTCTCATTGCATTGAAGTGTGGGATTGAATGGAAGAAAAGCAGCAGACCCATCCGGGCTACAGCTACTGACCTCAACTTACCTTTTTTTTTTTTTTTTAAATAAAAAGGCTTAAAATAGTGCATCGTGCCGAAAATAGGATATGAATTAACCTATAGGCCTTTAAGGTGTGGGAACCTCAAAGGTTTTTTCATTGCTGGTATGAGTAGAGACCGAATTCAAATGCTACACATTTAATTTAATTCTTATTTATGCATAAGAATTCACTTGGTGAATTATCATTCAGATTTGATTCCTGTGAGGATTCAGAAGGGTACTGCTGAAAATAATTCGTGTATTTATTTAATATTCATTACATTTTTATCCCACCTTTCCCCCAAAGAGTGTGGGACTGTTTGCATGGTTGTGACCTTTAATCTTCACAACATCCCTGTCAGGTAGGTTAGACTATGAAATGATGATTGCCATAAGTTCACCTACAGACTTTGTTGCAGTGTGAACCCTGGTCCCCCCAGTATGTCCAATACTCTGGCTGCCACACTACACTAATCATGTTGACCTATACAACTACACTAGGGTTGCCAACCTCCAGGTACTAGCTGGAGATCTCCCGCTATTACAACTGATCTCCAGCCGATAGAGATCAGTTCACCTGGAGAAAATGGCCGCTTTGGCGATTGGACTCTATGTCATTGAAGTCCCTCCCCTCCACAAACCCCACCCTCCCCAGGCTCTGCCCCCAAAATATCCAGGTATTTATCAACCCAGAGCTGGCAATCCTAAACCCCACAACGGAAGAACAAAACACAGAGACTGAAACTTGGTTACTTAAGTATATTGAAACAACTACCTCTGAAGGCTAAAGAAAAAAGTGCCAAAGCAGGATTATAGCTGAACATCAAGGAGACATAAGTAATGACTACTGAGGAATTACACAATGTTAAGGTTGACAATTATTATTATTATTTATTAGTTAAAAAGCAATATTTTTTAAAAAAAAATCTGAAAAGCCAATCAAATCTCCAATAGTCAATCAGAAGCCTTGCTGGGAAAAAGCCCTACCTGGCGCCACCCACTTCCTGAAAAGACTTGGTGGATTATTTTTGTGACCCCATCTATGACATGTTTAAAGCAGAGTACTTTAGCACACAAAGCTTCCTAATGAATGATGCAATGGTAAGAAATAGATTTTGGAAAAGATGCACCAATTTTTGCAGAAGGCAATGAATCCATCGATGCAGCCCCCCCATCCCCATGGTTGGTGCTCCATCAGTGGTAATGGATGATCGTTTGTGAAGAGGCAAATTTATTTCTGTAGCATAATTTTTGAAAGTTAGAAATATATCCTCACCTTTTGAGCATCCTTTCCGAGGTAGTATTTTGAGAAGCTCTTCATGGACAGAAAAAACACTGAACACCATCCTCACAATGATTGCCAGCTGAGGTGTCTATTATGTCTGTGGATTCATACAGTTGGAGCGAAAGCCACACATTTTGGCAAGTCAGTTAGCAACTGATATTCCAGGTCACTAGAAATGGCTTCAATCCTTCTGGTCACTGTGTTCCCAGAGAGTTGCAGCTTCTGGATTGCCGACATGATTTCACCTTTACTGTGACAGCCTTCTAAAAACCACTCACCAACACGTCTCTTCCTTTTTGCAAGCAAGTTTGCAGCTATAAAAGATGCATTGGTGGTGTTTTTGCTTTGCACCCCAAGGCCAGTTTTGATTTCAGTTCAGAGATTTTCTTTGTATGACTCTCAGAACTGAGTGGATAGTTCTTTGAAAAGGTACTGTATTGTGTCTCAAACCGTGCATTCCTGAGCCACGCTGGTGGCCAGAACAAAAGTCTTCAGGAGGCTGGCAGAGGCCTCCGCTGGCACAAGGGCCGACAGCACCGGTGTCCAGGCAGTGCATGCCGGCGTTTGTGGCCCCAGCGCCAGCGTGCAGGGCTGGATGCCAGTCGCTGCTGCAGCAGCACCAAGGCCGGACACCGACAGAGCCTGCCGTTGGCATCCGGAAGCCAGCAAAGGCCACAGTGGCACCCCAGGAGGAGTTCCCAGGGCGTCCCGGGAGGCGTTCCTGGGGCATGACGGTGCCAGCTGGAGGGTGGGGCCGCCGTTAGGTGGCCTCCTAAGCCATTATGGCTTGGGAATGCCCCCTTTTATTTTTGAAGAGATACGCCACGCATGGATTTTTGGCGAAAGTATCTTTCAACATTGTGCTTTTTGGGTATTTTAACAGCTAAAGAGCACAAGAAACACACAGCTTTGCCTTTCGCATCCACAAAACAGTATCTTTCTTCCCAGTCAGAATTTAAACAGTAGGTCCTGGATTTTTTGCTAGGTTCCCCACTCATTTTGACAAATGTAGTAAACAGAAAAAAATATTTAATGTGCAGTTTTTTGTCCCTTCCCCAAAGTAGCCGACTTCCTACTCCTGAGTGCTTGGAAGAGAAAGAAGACAACTGGCTAGATGTCAGGCTGTTATCTCGGTTTAGATGTTTCCTTTCGTTTCTCTGCTGAACCGTCCAGACTTCAAGGACGGCTACACATACCAAAGCCTGGGAACGCTACTCCTGGGAAATAATGCTCTGTTTATGCTTTGTAATCTCCCGCCGTTTCTTTGCCTTATATTTCCAAATAACGGGCAAGACAAACCATAGCTGTCATCTTGCCTTCAATGCACTGTATTGCCTATTTGACCAGTAAAGCCATCTGCTTGGAATCTGATTGTCTCTGTGGTGATTTCTGGTTCGATGGGTCAAGAGCTCACATTATGACAGCTATCACCCACTCTTCTTCATCGATTCTTTAGTCAGGCTGGAGCCCTGGAGGGTTCGCCTGCCACTCGGATGGGAGCTAGGAGGGCGCTCTCTGAGTGAACCGTGACTACTGCTTCTTGGAACCCTGGAGTCCTCATCAGAGGATCCTACCCTTCTACGGGACATAGTAGCTGAACTCTTTAGGACTAATTCAGAGGTTTGCCGCTTGCGTGGATTGGTCCAGACACAGTGGCAATCTCTAGTGAGGGTTCTCTGGATGTTAACGTCGGAGGATACTAATGCTCGTTTAGACCTCCAGGATTTTGATCAGTTGCTGGATGATGCCCGGCTGGCAACTGAGGACTTACAAATACTAACCGGTTTATTGGATAAGCTTATTGCCCATGAGACTCTCTCATCCACGGCTCTAACGCGTCCTGTCGCCTTGGGGGAAGGTACCATGGCGGGAGCTGCACCGGCAGGTTTTTCTTTGGTACCCAATGCAGCTGACTGTCAAGCTTGAAGCCAAGAGGGTCGCTATCCAGACGGCCCTCCTCTTTGCGGATTGTACAAAGGATACCACGATAGCCACCTTGGCTCAACGTTTGACCTCGACGTTCGGGGCCGATGCACCTGCGGTCGCGGTCCGAGTGCAACCATTGCTAGGTGGGGAGCCCGACCCCCTACTCACGCTCCTGGAAACGGAACTTTTACCGCACATTACTGCAGCTGCCGCTCTGAGACTTGAAAGCGCACAAGCTCTCGCGGATAGGGAAGCTGCTGAAGCGGCTAAGGCGGAAGCCGAGGCTCAAGCCGCAAGGGATAAAGAACAGCAGTTGGCTGCGGATCGGGCGCGGACAGGCGGCCGCCCCAAAGACTCCGGAAGGAGCGGTCCTCCATTGGGTCTGTCGTTTCCCCCGGTATTTGCCCAGTCGCGCACGACCCAACGCGCACGCCGCCTCGCGGAACGACGCCAAGACTCCGAGGAGTCTGAGGAAGAGGACTTGTATGGGGACAGTTCTCAATGGGCCGCACGTTTTCGGACAAGCAAACCTCATCATACAGGTGGCCCGGGTGAGGACGTTCACCTGTTACGAGCTCAGAATCGAGAGCTATCTGGCTGTGTAGATCAACTCCAGGAGCTAATGGAATGCTTGCTTCAGGACAACAGGCAGTTACAGCAGGCCCTGACAACCCCGGCACAACCCGTTCCACAGGGGGCCGCAGTACCGGTTCAGGGAGTGCCAGCCCAGCCACCCGCTAATGTGCCTGTTCAACCCCCAGTTCCCGGAGGTCCCGTTTTACCTGCACTCAGGGCACCCGTGCAACCGGGCCAACCCATGCCCGGTCCTTGGAAACAACTCAAGTTGAAAACTACTTACGATGGATCTCTCGAAACCCTGCCCTGTTTCTTGCATCAGGTAGACAGCTATATGCGAGAACAAGGACAGTTCTTCCCTACAGAGGACAGCCGGGTTCGCTATGTGGCTTCCCTTTTGACAGGTAAAGCAGCCGACTGGATGGTCCTCCAGTTCAACACCCGATCCCGCTCTATCCGTTCCCTCAACAATTTCATGACTGCCTTACGGAGGAGGTTTGAGGACCCCTTTCTGGGGGAACGAGCCAAAGCGGAGCTTCTACAACTAAGACAGGGCTCTACTCCAGTTCGAGAGTTTGCCGATGAATTTCAGAGACTAGCAAGCAGAATTGTGGGCTGGCCCGAAGCCACCCTAATTCACCATTTCAGGGAAGCTTTACACCCTGACATTCTGAACTGGTCGTATATGCGGGGTGATCCCGACACCCTCGAGGATTGGATTCTATTAGCCAAAGAGGTGGAAAGCCGCCGGCGCTTTATTTCCCTTGTCCGCCAAAGAAACAAGGAGAAAAGCATCCAAAAACCCCAGCCCAAGGCACCGCCCCCCAATCCATGGAAACCCGTGCGTCCACCCCAGGATCGCGAAACCCGGTTTCAAAGAGGTGCTTGCCTCACTTGTGGGGAACTGGGCCACTTTGCAGCAGTCTGCCCACATCGCCCTGAACTCTTTCGTCCCAGCATGGCAGCCCGAGCTAGAGGACGACCTCAACGCAGAGGCACCGCGGCCACCCGCAGCGCAGCGCCGGGAAGACCCACACCCTCTGCACTTCACGTTGAGGACTCATCTATCCTTCCTACATCGAATGACCCCGCCGGGTCCCGGATTACAAATGCCCCATTGGGGGACAACTCTCCTTCTTCTGACGAAGAGAGCCCATGGAATCCTCCAGCTTTAAACCTGGAAACCCCCCTTGATTTGTCAAAAAACGGCTCCGGTCTGTGGTGAGTGGAGCGTCTCCACAGACCCCTGCAGAATCTCCTGCTAAACCGAAAGCTCCCACTAAAGTGAAGGAAGTGGAAACCACCGTTTATGTGGAAGCAGTTTTACAACACTATAAAGGTGGTCTCCAACTACCCGTTAAGGCACTCATTGACTCCGGTTGCGGTCACACTCTAATCAGTGAGGCCACATTTGCAGCACTCAAAGTCAAGTCCGAGGCTTTACCAGCCCCCGTCCAATTTGCCCAAATGGACGGAAGCCATTTCAAGGGGGGCCCAGTTGATCATCGCACTACTGGGGTGGCGATGGGTATTGGCTCCCACTGGGAGCAAATAGACTTTACCATAGCCCCTATCCGATTTGAAGTGGTCCTGGGAATTAACTGGATTAAAGGTCATAGTCCCAGTATAGACTGGGAGACGAACACTATCTCCTTTGCCAACCCCAAATGCGACCAGCACCGACAGCAAGTTGCGGTACTGTCTCCACCCGCTCCGGCATTAATCTCCGATGTCCCATCACCGCCGTCCCTACCTGATGTATACCAGGACTTTGCGGATGTCTTTAACATTAAAGAATGTGATGCCTTACCCCCCCACCGGGCCACTGACTGTGCAATTGAGGTGGTGAAGGACTGCACATTAACCAAGAATAAGATTTACCCTATGAGCGCTTCCGAGCGCACTGTACTACGGGACTTTTTGGACAAAAACCTTGCCAGAGGGTTCATTCGCCCATCGAATGCTCCCAACTCAGCCCCCGCGTTTTTCGTCCGAAAAAAGGAAGGCGACCTGCGCCTCTGCATTGACTTCCGAAAACTCAATGCCGTTACTCAAGCCAACGCCTATCCTATACCGCTAATTTCAGATATTTTGGGGCAGCTACAAGAGGGACGTATATTCTCCAAATTGGACCTAGTAGAAGCCTACTACCGCGTCCGTATCCGCGAGGGGGACGAACCCCTCACTGCCTTCTCTAGCTGTTTTGGAATATTTGAATTCCTTGTGATGCCCTTCGGGTTAAAAGGTGCCCCGGGGGTCTTCATGCAACTCATCAACGAAATCCTCCATGATTTACTGTACCGCGGGGTGGTAGTTTATTTGGATGACATTCTTATTTATTCAAAAACCATGGATGAGCACGTCACTTTGGTCCGAGAAGTTCTGCACCGCCTGCGCAATCACCAACTCTTTGCAAAGTTGGCTAAATGCGAATTTCACCAGAGCAAAATAACTTTCTTGGGATATATAATCTCCCACCATGGCCTTAGCATGGACCCGACCAAGGTCCAATCCGTCCTCGATTGGACTCCTCCCTCCAACCGCAAGCAAGTACAACAGTTTCTGGGCTTTGCTAATTTCTACCGCGGATTTATCCCTAACTTCGCCCAAATAGCGCTGCCCATCACCGACCTTCTGAAAACCAAAGGTAAAGGAAGCTCTGCTACGTTACCCTCCGCCAAGATACTGTGGACTGATCAATGCCAGACCGCCTTTGTAGCCCTCAAACGCCTTTTCACGTCGGAACCTGTGCTACGGCACCCAGACCCAAATCGAATGTTCATTGTACGAGTCGATGCCTCCGACGTAGCTATGTGAGGGGCCCTGCTCCAAAGGGGACCTGATGGTCTCCTTCACCCCTGCGCTTACTTCTCAAAGAAATTTGCGCACTCCCAATTGAACTGGCCCATTTGGGAGAAAGAAGCCTCAGCCGTTCACCATGCACTTACTCTATGGCGACAATTCCTGGAAGGGTCTAAAGTCCCCTTCGAAGTTTGGACCGATCACAAAAATCTAGCTGCCCTCACAGGAACCCATAAGTTATCCGCGAAACAACAGCGTTGGGCGGAATTCTTTGCTCAGTTTCGTTTTGTCCTGAAGCATGTCCCTGGAAAACAAAACGTTCTCGCAGATGCTCTCTCCCGGTTGCCTCAATACCCGGCGAAACTCGATCGGCCAACAGACTCTTTATTTATGCCCGCGCAAAGAGAAGCCCTGCCCGTACTGGCTGAACAAACCGGATCCCAAACGCTGCCCCAGCGGAAACACACGACAGCCGGCGCGCAAGCTCCTCCAGCCCTACCGGCCGCCCAGCTGCCCCCACAGCAGAAGCACACGATAGCCGGCGCTCCAGCTCCTCCAACCCAACCGGCCGCCCAGCCGCCTGCAGTCTGCACATCGCCACATGTAAGCGCTCCCCCCTCGTCAACCCCCATAACTGCTCCTACTACCACCGTAATTAAGGGGGGGGGGTTCCCGTCTCCGAGTCTTTCTTAAATTCCCTTCGGGAACAATGCCTTATGGAACGCTCTGCTCAAACCCTGCCTCCTGATGTAATCGAACAAGGAGGCTCTTGGTACAAAGACTCGAAATTATATGTGCCCAAAGCGCTCCGAAAAGACGTCTTACACTTGGCTCATGGAGTAAAAACAGCTGGACACTTTGGGTTCCTAAAGACCCTTCACCTGTTGTGCAGACAATTTTGGTGGGGGGGATGCGTTCTGACATTGACTCTTTTATTCGCAGCTGTCCTGTTTGCGCCACAGTCAAACGATCTCAAGGCAAGCCCCCAGGAGTACTGCAACCACTTGAAATACCCAGCAAACCCTGGGAAGTGATTGCTATGGATTTTATGACGGATCTCCCTCTCAGCGGGGGAAAAACTGTGTTATGGGTTATCACTGACTTATTTTCTAAGCAAATACATTTGGTTCCATGTGCGGGGATCCCCTCCGCTCAGAAGTTGGCCCGCCTCTTCGTGTCACATGTCTTTAGACTACATTCATTTCCGCGCAAGATAATCTGCGACCGCGGAAGTAGTTTCGTTGCTAAACTTTGGAAAGCTTTTCTCAAATTGGTGGGGGTGGAGCAGGGGTTGTCTAGTGCATACCATCCCCAAACGGATGGTCAAACCAAATGTGTCAATGCTGTACTTGAATGCTATTTGCGCTGTTATGTCAATTACCACCAAGATGACTGGGTGGAACTGTTGCCTTTTGCAGAATATGCCTACAATAATGCTGTACATCAGTCCACAGGTTTCAGCCCGTTTTATGCGGTGTATGGACAGGACTTCGGTCCTATCACCCCATTAGAAGGATCAGAGGGGGAGGGGGATGCCGACATTGCCTCTTGGGCACACACCCTCCATACAACATGGCCCTGGCTGGTTAGCAACCTAGACCGAGCCAAGCGCAAATACAAGGCGCAGACTGACAAGCATCGTTCTCCCGGTAGGGACCTGCAAGTGGGTAACTTGGTATACCTTTCCACCAAGAACCTGCGCTCCACCCGTCCGTGCCATAAGCTCAGTGCTAAATACATTGGCCCATTTCCCATCACCCGCCTCATAAATCCTGTCACGGTGGAACTGTCTCTCCCCAAAACTCTGAGGCGTGTGCACCCCGTTTTCCATATCAGCCTTCTAAAGCCCCATGTTGCTTCCCCACAATGGCACCCGGAGCCGCCTCCTGAACAACCCATAATGGTGGGGGGGGGAAAGAACATTTCGAAGTCTCCAAAATCCTGGATTCCCGCATACACCACGGGACCTTGCAATACCTGATCCGCTGGAAACACTTCCCCCCTGCCTATGACGAATGGGTTCGCGCACAGGATGTCTCCGCCCCCAAACTCATCAACGCCTTTCACAATACCTACCCGGACAGACCAGCCCCCTTGCCGGATGGGAGGGGGCCTTAAGGGGAGCAGGATGTCAGGCTGTTATCTCGGTTTAGATGTTTCCTTTCGTTTCTCTGCTGAACCGTCCAGACTTCAAGGACGGCTACACATACCAAAGCCTGGGAACGCTACTCCTGGGAAATAATGCTCTGTTTATGCTTTGTAATCTCCCACCGTTTCTCTGCCTTATATTTCCAAATAACGGGCAAGACAAACCATAGCTGTCATCTTGCCTTCAATGCACTGTATTGCCTATTTGACCAGTAAAGCCATCTGCCTGGAATCTGATTGTCTCTGTGGTGATTTCTGGTTCAATGGGTCAAGAGCTCACACTAGAGAGGGGAGAGCTTTCCTTCTCCCCCCACCCCTCCAAGCTAGTTAGCTCAGGAGGAACCACCCAAGCCAGCCGGGCCAGGAGGTGAAAGAAAGGATCCCATATCAACAACTACAGGATTGACAAAGCCACACAAAAAGAGAGCCATAAAGGCTGTAGCAGATCAAAGAAGTTACTTGAGCCGGGACAAAGGGAAGCTTTCTTCCATGTGGGAAAACAAACACCCAGTCAAAATCCACTTGCTAAAACAAACACAGCTAAATCTGCCACATTTTGAGTGAGTGTCAGCGGGCACAAGAAAAGGTGTCCATGTGGGATTATCAGGTCCCTCTTCGCCACCGGTAGGAAGTTTTTGGGGTGGCACCTGAAGAGGGCGGGGTTTGGAGAGGGGAGGGACTTAAATGCCAAAATGGCCATTTTCTCCAGGTGAATTTATTTCTATCGGCTGGAGATCAGTTGTAATAGCAGGAGATCTCCAGCTAGTACCTGGAGGTTGGCCACCCTATGTCCATGGGTGCACTCTCCCAATCTGCCCTGATCATATAGGTCAGTGACATAATCTTCAACCAATATGTTAGCTGTTTCAGTTGTGGTCCCCCCTCTGGAATGACCTCACATAAAAGGTTACGTGGTCATTTTCTTTGTTTGTATTTACAAGGTGCAATTCTTTCCCAGATAATTTTTCACTGAATGATTATGACTGTGCTGGATTGATAATATTGATGGACTGGTGGTAATTTTTCTTCATCCAGCACTTATGGGATAAGGTGTGTTTGTGAGCAGTGTTTGTACAATTGTTTTACCCTGTGAATATATGTTTGTAAGTCACCTTGGGCCCTTTTTCAGAAGGAAAGGTGGGGTATTAATATTTTAAATAAAGTTCACCCGTGCAAAAGAAGCATTTTGGTTTGGTATAGAATTGGTTACAGACTGTAGCTGCACCAGTTGGTAGCAAATGTTCTTTTTAATCAGAAGGCTGTCAGTCATTTGAAAATTATCTTAAATGTTAGAGGAAGCAGCTTTAAAAATAGTCACCAGTTGGACACTCCTTAGATGCTGGGGTAGGGAGGGAGGATTTGAAGAAACTAATCTGACTGAAAGTTCTTTTGTCTCCGGAAGCACCATTGGCATTCAGGCAGCCTGCAAGAGGGAGATAAGCATCTGTTTGGGAGGCAAGGAACCTATGGTGGTTAGCTATTGTTCAGAGGTTCACTTCCTGCTACTTCGGAAACATAAAGGCCAGCTTTGGCTACATACAAAGGCATCTTGAAGCAACTGCCTTTATGTTGAAAGTACAAAGGGGGGTTGTTTTATTGTCAAGCAATTTCTTGTTTATCTGTCAACTGTTATTGCGAAGAGGAAAATATAAGCAAATACTTTGGTGTGTAGTGGGGGTGAGAACACTGAATTAATGAATATGGGGAACTATGTGTAACAGAGACTACTCTACTTGCACAAAGAAGAAGAGTAGGTTTTCATACCCCGTAAGGAGTCTTAAAGCGGCTTACAATCGCCTCCCCCCACACAACAGGTGGGGCTGCAAGAGTTCTGAGAGAACAGCTCAAGGTTACCCAGCAGGTTTTATGTGGATGAGTGAGGAATCAAACCTGGTTTTCCAGATTAGAGTCTGCCGTTCTTAACCACTACACCACACTGGCTCCCAGGAGACTGTCTGTGGTAAAACACCAGGACAAGTCTGGATCAGTGAACAGAAGATTTAGCGGGAGCAATGGGAGCTAGCCTAAGCAGGTCTATTCAGATACGCTATTTTATTTGGTGGGGATTACTTGTCATTAGCTGCAATTCTAACGTAACCACAAAAGTAAATTAGTTGAGTGTCTCAGTGCAGGCAAATGAAGACATTTCCTGGCTCAATAGCTGAGCTCAATATGTTCAACAGCCACAGAAAACACCAAAACCTGTCCTCTCAGAGCTGTTTCTGGAAGCCTCCAGCTGCTGGATTTCAGTTCCTTGGAAGTGTCCTTGCCCTAGTCAGCAAAGTCAAAGTTAACAGTGCTGGTTTACCAAGCAAATTAGCCCTCAGACTGGACACAATCAGGAGTCCTTTCTGGTTCTCAAATGAGAAGGTATCATCTCTCCAACAAAACAAGGAGTTCCTCTTAGTTCTCTGCTGGAACAAATAAATAGCAACAGAGTAAAACTGAACTGTTTTCTCCTTTGCGAACAGGTCCTCAAGGCTTTTGCTTAGCTATCCATAGTTTGGATGGGAAACGTCCACACTTTACATCCAGCAATTCCCTCCCAAACCACAAAGTAACAATTTAACCTGAACTCTCCTTCTATGTTTCCTTTAATGCTATTTACGTAACAGTACACAACATAAAAGCAAATGTGCCTGTTTGTTTCCATCACTGTTGCTGGGCTTCTTTTTCCTGTGTCTCTGCAAACATGACTACAGTATTAGACTAGATAATATTCTCAAAAAGCACTAATTTGCATGCATCATTATTCTTTCCCTATGCTGAGTTTCAAACAGAAGTTTCAAGTTTCAAGTTTCAAACAGAATAGCAGCAAACAGATGATCAATGCTGCCCTGAGAAGTAGGAGATTGTACAATGCCCATTCCTTCTTTCCTCAGGAATTCTGAAATCAGTTTAAGCAGCAACTTTGAGCCTAGGGCTGTTGAAAAAAAATTCGGTTCGATTCGAATTCGGCTGAATTTGGCCCGTTTTTATTTAGGAAATGCTGAATTCCGAACTCCCCTTATTTGGATTTGGGGAATTCAGCTTGAAATTCGGCATTCCCGAATAAATTCGCCATTTAAAGCAATTAAAAACACATTCACGGCTTTCCGTGGCTCTGGGGGGAGCATTTTTGGAGGTAGAAGTCCCAAACTTTCAGGGTAGCCTGGAGGGACCTCTACTTGCAAGAACCCCCAAGTTTGGTGCAGGTTGGGTCAGGGGGTCCCGAGTTATGGAGTCTGGAGGGGGTCCCCCCATCCACCCATTGGAATGAGTAGCAGCAGCCACCTTGCCCCTTCCCTTCCCCATTGTCTTCCTTCCTTCCTTCCTTTTCCTTGCACTCACTCTTGCTCTTCTCCTCGCTCTCTGGGCTTACCTAGGCCAGAACAGCCCCGGAGCCCAGCAGGATTGAGCTGGGAGCTCGGGCCCCTCCCTGCCTGCTCTTCTCCTCGCTCTTTCTGGGCTTACCTAGGCCAGAACAGCCCCGGAGCCCAGCAGGATTGAGCTGGGAGCTCGGGCCCCTCCCTGCCTGCTGGTCAGCTAGCCAATGAGAGCGAAGCCACCCCCTCCCTCCCCCGCTTCCCTGACCGCCCAGCGGGGTTTGTGAGTGATTGTTGGACTGGGGCTCGCCGTGGCCCCCTTGGCCGGATGGCAGCTGCCCCCCTGCCTCAGGCTTGGGAATGGTGCCTGGGTAGGGTGGAGTTTGGGGAGAGGCAGGAGCTTAGCAGATATGTGATGCCACAGAGCCCACCCTCTGAAACCATCATTTCCTCCACAGGAATGGATCTCTGTAGTTTGGAGATCAGCTGTAATTCTAGGAGAATTCCAGGCCAGGTTTGATTTCAAGACTCATGATTAGCTCCCTCCTGCAGTTCCCCCTTCTTTGGCTTTGTAGCAGACATCCAGGGATATTCTAATCCTGCCCGAGAGACTAGGGCACAGAAAGGAGTAAAGGAAAATCCTCTTTCTGGATTATATTAAGAGAAAGACTCTTGAGAGCATGTGGAGGGATAAAATTATGGTTAAAACCTTAATGAGTATTTTAAAGCACCAAAACAGTCCTGACATTTACAGGGTAAGGGATATCGTCCACCTGCTTTTTAGTGGGTGGGATGAAAGAGGATACAGAAGAAGTTTCAGAGCATCCAGTTATTTTAGATGCCTCTGTTCAAAACCACCTGACTGTGATACTGTGCAGCTCACCTCATCCCACACACACCCTCTACATGTTTGGTATAACAAGGGCAAGAGCAGCAGCAGGTCCACAAGTTACTAAGCTCTTGTAAGATTTTCTAGGAAAGAGAAGGAGAAAATACCATGTGGGAGGTATGATTGGAATAAAGGGCATGAAATTATGGCAAAAGCCATAGAGAACAACTCAAGGAGAATGTCACAGCATAAAGCGCAGTGCTCTTCTCTCATAGGTATTTTTATAGCCTTGCTACAGAGTCTATATTAATCGTCTCACAAAAACTCTGCACTGTGGTACAAATTTACCTCATTTAAATTTACAACAATTAGACAATAAGACTCAGAGGGCTAATTCTGATAAAACAGCAAATGAGGTAGTAGTAAACCTGTTTCCGAACTGGCTCAGGGATGTGTCCTGGGCCCTGTGTTGTTCAATATCTTTATAAATGATTTGGATGAAGGAATAGAGGGGATGCTTATTAAATCTGCAGGTGATACTAAATTGGGAGGGGTAGCAAATATGGTAGAAGACAGAGCCAGGATGCAGGATGATCTTGACAGGCTGGAGAATTGGGCTAAAACCAATAAAATGTATTTCAACAGAAATAAATGTAAAGTTCTGCATTTAGGTAGGAAAAATCAAATGCATAATTATAGGATGGGGGAGACTTGTCTGAGCAGTAGTGTGTGTGAAAAGGTTCTGGGGGTCTTAGTAGACCAAACACTGAACGTGAGTCAGCAGTAGTGTGATGCAGTAGCTAAAAAGGCAAATGGGATCTTGGGCTGTATCAACAGAAGTATAGTGTCCAGGTCATGCAAAGTGATGGTACCGCTTTACTCTGCTCTGGTTAGACCTCCCCTAGAGTACTGCTTTCAGTTTTGGGCACCGCAATTAAAGAAGGATGTAGACAAGCTGTAACGTGTCTGGAGGAGGGCAACAAAGATGGTGAGGGGTCTGGAGATTAAATCCTATGAGGAAAGGTTGAAGGAGCTGGGTATGTTTAGCCTGAAGAGGAGAAGACTGAGAGGGGATATGATAATCATCTTCAAGTACTTGAAGGGCTGTCATTTAGAGGATGGTGCCGAGTTGTTTTCTGTTTTCCCAGAAGGTCGGACTAGAACCAACGGGTTTAAATTAAATCAAAAGAGTTTCCATCTAGACATTAGGAAGAATTTTCTAACAATTAGAGCAGTTCCTCAGTGGAACAGGCTTCCTCGGGAGGTGGTAAGCACTCCTTCCCAGGAGGTTTTTAAGCAGAGGCTAGATATCCATCTGTCAGCAATGCTGATACTATGACCTTAGGCAGATGATGAGAGGGAGGGCATCTTGGCCATCTTCTGGGCATGGAGTAGGGGTCACTGGGTGTGTGTAGAGGAGGTAGTTGTGAGTTTCCTGCATTGTGACCCTGGTGGTCCCTTCCAACTCTATGATTCTATGAATCATTTCCTGAAATTATAACTAAATTCAGGAGCTACAAGAACAGCTACAGACACAATTATGATTGGCATCTGAAACATTCTTAGCCCCCCATTTTGTTTAATTAGAAAGCTAAAGTTCGAAGTAACTTATTGCACAGAGATCTCAGTTTATATGTAAACTGAACGTGACAAACCAAGCTGACAGAGAGAAATTTCTCCTCTGCCCTGGGCTTGCGCACATCAATCACACAGCTCCTAAGGGGGGAAAAACCTCTCACATTCCCATCTGCATTTGTTTTCCACAAACATTTGTCAGTCACTGAAATACTGAAGTTTTTGGCATATTTATTAACTTGGAAAATTGTGGCTCTATTCATCCCCCCCAGCTGTGCATTTGAAATGGTAAAGAAAAGCCTGAATTTATTGGATTACAAGATAGTTTATTCTCATAAGTAAACAATTTTATAGGCCAATTAACACATTTTTGTTTTACAGACAAAAGGTGTTATTCCTTTCTTGGCAGACAATGCACAGGGTCCAGTTTATGGAGTACGGATTTCTATGTGTGTAGTTGTGGTAATAGTGAATATGGAGGGTGAGCTTTGTGGAGCCCTGTCTTCCATTTTTGCAGGAAATGGACTGATCCAACATTCCAGAAGCGGCTCTTCAACATTTCCCAGACAAGAAAATTTATCTTCTGTGACACTCCCTCATTTAGTCCATGTGTGAATTAGACCTTATGATTTCTGTTTGTGTCTCCATTAGGTACGCACCCATTTCCGTCTAATGGGATGATGCTTCATGGGCACAGCATGAAAATAAATTCGCACAATATAAACAGATCAGATATTTATTTTCCGGGTTGTATGGACCAGATTTTAGTAGACATCCTTCAATGATTTATGGAATATTAACTTCCAGAGTTATCCCTTGAACTACTACAGTGATAGGTCTAGTATGAACATTTTTTTAAATCAAGTGAGTGTAATATAAAATACCTTAAAATAAATAAAATAGGGTGCCCAGTGCCCCAGAGATTTGTTTATGGGACCGTAAAACCAGACTAAAGCTCTCTGTTAGGTGGAGGTTTCATGTCAGGATCTATAAAATATAGCAAGCTCTCAAATTATGGTTTCACTGATATGCACACTTACTTCAGGTTGCTCAGACATAAATTCAGATCCCTCAAGATATCTATGATTAAACCTGAGCGAGCTGCACATCTGCAGGCCGTAAGTTCCAGGTATCCTGCTCCTTCTGGTATATGAAACACAAAGCTTAGGTAGGCTAGTCATTATTCCAAGATTTACTAAATACCCTCCTCGTCCTATGCTTTCATCTTGTTTAATATTGATTTTTGACCCAAGATTCTTCTCCTCTATTGTATTTTTCATTGCAAAGTCAGATTCTTGAATCTCTCTCTCTCCTCTAGTCTCCCAATCCTGCTCTATATCTTTTCCTGCTTTGCTCCTGCTTCATCCCTCCTGCTTCGCCACTCCCGATACGCCTCAAATCCATTCCTGATGTCTTACATAATAAAAACATGACCAAAAGTTTCCCACTGAAACTAAATGCCTGTCTTTCTTAGATACGCCTCACATGCTGAGATGTATTGTTGACATCAAAACCTTTGGGAGAATAAATGGGACTACAGAAAAGTGAAAAGGCAGCTCCTGGCAGGAGAAAGTGAAAAACACTAAAGAGATCAAATGGTCAAACTATGTCTACAATAAAAACCGTACTAATAGCACAATCCTAAGTGGGGACTGAAGGGGCATGGGTGGTGAACTGATCTCTACATTGGCGTATCTAGCAGATTCGCCAACATAAGGGCCATTTATGCTGATGCAGAGCCCTAGCGCTGCTGAGCCACCTATGTGTTCTGGTGCAGCTGCACGGTGGCTACATGCTTGTGCATCTGCGGTGCAGGACCATTGGCACGTGCCCTTTCAGTGCAAAGCTGCACTGTCAAAAACAGCAGCACAGGCCACTGGCAGCCATTCTAAGGATTTTTTCCCATTTCTCCACTCACCACCGCAGCCCCACCCACATAGTTCCAAGCAGCTCGGGATGCCCACTCTGGGAGCTACCAATGGGCTACCTCCCTTGTGCCAGCTAACCTCCCTCCCCAGGAACCAATGGCAGTCCTTCTCTGCCCTTTTAAAAACCCAGCCAGGATACCCCACAGTTCAGAGGGTAGGGCATGCAGCACATGTCTGACAGCTTCCTTGTGCATGGTGTCCATGGTGAGGGGGTTGTTCTGCCACTTCTGCCAGAACCCTCTGGCTGCCGGGTTTGGGTGCAAGAAGACACAGGGATGGGAAGGGAAGGGAAGAGGAAAAAGAGGTCAGGGGAGCTGACAGAGTGCATGGATTTTGTCCTCCCTGCTGAGAGTTCTTGCAAAATGCTTGCTCCATTGTGCTAAGTGCTCTCTTTGTGCTTTTCCCGCCCCCAAGGTGCTGCATTGCTCTCTCAAAGTCTGGAAGTTTGCTGTGTGGAGGCTGGGCAGAACAGGTGCCAAAGGGGTGAGCCCAAGTTTCCTTGCCGAAGGACCCCTGTCCCCGTTCCCCATGGAGCATATGCTAAGGAGGGCCCATCAGTTACTGTTGGTGTTGACAGGAGCTGCAGACAGGGGAGGGTGACTTGGATGGTGCGATCCACTTGCTGGGTGGGGCTGTGGCTTTGATGCCACAGACCCCCCACCCCAGGACTGCTGGCTGGATTCTGTGGCAAGCCTTCAGGGACCCCTCTGTGCCAAGAAGGAACCCTTGGCCCCTTGTTGAGGGTGCGCTTGTGTGTGTTTATGTCTGCTGTAGGTCGTGATCCAACTGCGAACATGTCCGAGTATTAGACGGCTGAGCCTGTAGGTCTTCTGCCTTAATGGAAAGCTGCACCAGGAGAGTTACACTTGTTTTCTCTCAGGAGACACAGGCATGGAGAGAGGGGTTCCAAGCTCCATTGCCCCTGCAGCCCCCTCAGTAAAGTGTATTCAAAGGCCACAACTGTGTTTTTTGACTCTGTCTGGGGAAGGGGGTAGTTGGGGAGGGGGAGATGTAGCCTCATTGCACAGCAGATGCCAAAAGCTGTTTGTGATGTGGATGGAGCTCTTCTTCCGAAAGGTGTGGACAGACCTTGTGGTGCCAGGCTCTCTGCCCTAGAATGGAGGGAACCTCAGCCGACAGTTCGAACAATGCCTGGAATTCCTGCAGGGTGTTATCCGTGCAGACAAAACAGTGGTATTTGGGCCTGGGCCGCTGTGCAGAAGGATGGGAAGGCTCAGCTCAAGAGATTGGGGGCACAGTGGAGACAGCCTCTATGGGTCCTGGGTGCTGAGTGGGGAAGTTGAGCCCCTGTGCAGAGAGTTAAGGGGTGGGGGATAAAGAGGAAGGAATAGTCAGGCCAAAACGGCTCCCAGTCACCTTAAGCACTGAATGGCAGACTTTCAGCAATAAGAAGCTAAGCTAATTAATTTCAGGGGGTCTAGCAGTATGGAGGCTAAGCAGCTCTCAGGAACCTTGGTCCCATTTGGGTATACTAATGAAGGGCCAGAGAAATATAAAGCCACAGAGATTGGTCTTTCTAGGGGGGCATTTGCAAAAGGGATCAGGGCCTTGCCCATTGCGCACGCCAGGCTTCCAGCTGGCCATGCTGGATAAAATCCCACCCTAATGATAAGCACCCTCCAAACGGGTGGTCTGCTAGTTTTCCTTTTCATGCCGGGGCCCAGTGTTCGCAGAGCTAGGAGAACCCACCAACAGTGAGGTGAGTTCATGGGGGGATGCTCCATGGAGGGAACCAGCCATCTATACAGATGTGCAGCTCCTTCCAGGACCCCTGGGCTTCTGCAGATGTCTTCAGGCAACAAAAATAATTGCTCAGTGCATCAAAGCAGGATATTTGCTCTTCACTGATCTTGGGGATTCCTATCTCTCAGTTCACGGTCACCTCTTCCCCTTTTCAGGGGAACCAAAAAAAAAGTAAACCTTAAATGCCTCAATTTTACCGCTGGCCACCATGGAACTGTCCTCACAGGGAGCGGACCTGCTGCCCCATTGTTGCACTGGGGCCTGTTGCAGTGGCCTTCCACTGCCTTAGGACTGCGCTGCAAAAGACCAAGATTCCCCCCCCCCCGAAGGAAGCTATGACTAATTAAAGAACAAACAGAGGATAAGGGGGACAGAGCTTAACTGGTCAGGGTACTGTAATAATATATCAGTAGTCTCTTGCCATGAAAACCCCAAAAAGGGTCGCCATAAGTCGGCTGCAACTTGACGGCACTTTACACACACACACAACTTTGAATGATGCCAGGACTCCATTAACTTGCTAGGTTTCATAGACTGTTTTATTGAATGCCTCACTATCTGTAATACTTAACTATAATAAACAGCAGTACAACTTAACACCGATAAAAACCATTAAAGCATAAGCCTCACAATTTAGCACACAGATTAGTCTCTCCATACTAGATCTGCTGATTGCTGGTTACGATTTATTCCCCCTATTTATGGATGTCGCATGAAGGTGTGCGCTAGATTTATTACTCATATATTTCAACCAACCGTCTGAATGTCAAAAGAGGCAGTTATTATCAGAGATAGATGTTGGGTGCTTAATTTAACCTTAATTTTTAATAAATTGATTATTTATAACTTCATATATTTTAAAGATTATTTAAAAAATTGGCCATTTTAATCAAACCATAACATAGTAATGATTATAATCAATGAAGCAATTTTAGGCAAACGTATAAAGGGCAGATTTGATTAATAATTTGCTCCTATTAGGGTTGGATCTAAATGCACTGGGGAAAAAACAATTCTGGCTCGAAATGGAAGAGGATGTTACAAAGCCTTAATAGTGATGTATTAGTGAAGCCATGTTGGGGCCTAGATTAAGATAAGAAAAATGAAGAAGAATGTATAAAGAGTTAGTAGAACTAGGATGAAATAGCCACAAATGAGAGATAATGTTTGTGCTTTGGAATTTGGTTTGGGAAGAATGGGTGCTAACAATGTCAAGATTATTGGTACCTTTCTTTCATAAGTGCTCAAGCCCTCTTCATTCAAAAGAATCCATTATTTTCTACAATAATTTCCACCAAGTATATGTCCTACAGTTAGAACTATTTGTGTACAAACACTGTTGCTCCTGTCAAAATGGACAATATGAAACAGCTCAGGTGGCTGATATATAGTTATCTTCACCTTTCTCTTGCTTATATCACATTGGCATGATTTTACTCATCACTGAAATGGTTTTCTTCTTCCCATAACCTCTTTTCTTGATGGATGTCTCAGTATTTTGGGGTCAACACATACCACCTATGAATCTGCTGTAAATAAAAGCCCATCATTTTGCCTGTTTTTCCTTTGTCAAACTGTATGCATATAATTTTTTATTTGGCACATACTGATTGTTTCTGCCCCAATGTCAAACTTTACTCATCTCAAACCAGTTTCAAGCTTGGGCATAGTTCTATTATCTAGTAGAAAGATATATAGATAAGGAAAATATAACTGATGCTGACCTAGCAGGCACACATCAAGTAGCAACAGATTCAGTGTTTCTGAATCCCAGAGTTCCTAGACCTTCAAATAGGGGTATGCATAATGGAAATTCTGAGTTAAAAAGTATACACAAGAATTGCTGTTTCAGGTCATTACTTTGGTTTCCTGAAACAGTATTTGGAATCCAGGATTCTTAGTGAAACAGAACTACCCTCCTTGAAAATCCATATTATTTCAAGTCCAGGTGCTTATCAAGCCAGCAGGATCATGCGCATACACTTATGTAAGTAACTTTTTGAAACATTTAGTACAGTGTGACTCTATTGTCTACGTAGAAAAGCTCTCTTGAATAATTCAGTTTTGCATAGTTTGTGGAAAGCCAAGAGAGTGGGAACCTTCCTGATCTCCTCAGGCAGGCTGTTCCATAAGGTGGGGGCCATAACACAGAAGGCATATATTTAGGCAGTTGTTGATTTAGCCCATTTGCAGGTTGACACCTGCAGAAGACCCTGCTCCAGTGAGTGAAGCTGTAATGGTGCAGCATAGGGGGAGAGACAGTCTGGCAGATATGAGGGTTCAAGGCCATGCTTTGTATGTGATAGCTAATATCTTAAATTGAGCCTGGTAACTGATGGGCAGCCACTGAAGTGCAGTAGGATGAGAGTAATATGTGTGCTCCATCTAGTTCCCAATAATAGCTGAGCCGCAGCATTCTGGACCAACTGGAATTTCCAAATTTATTTTGATGGGAGACCAATGGACAGTGCATTAGAGTAGTCTCGTCTCAACGTTACTGTGGAATAAATCCAGGTGGCCAGATCAGCCGTATCAAGGTAAGGGGCCATCTTTTGGGCTAGGCTGAGTTGGAAGAAAGCCTTTTTTGCAGCTACATTAACTTGCTTCTCTAGTAATAACGTTGGGTCCAGTAAAACCGCAAGGCTCTTAATTCAGCAAGAGTCAGCTGAACCCCATCTAAAACGGGGAGTACAATGTTCTTCAAGATCTCTGCCTTCCCAACCAATATTATCTCTGTCTTTTCAGGGTTAGTTTCGGTTTGATAATTTAGCCAATTTACCACAGCATCCGGGCAGTGATTCATGACCTCTACAGCAACATCAAGCACTTTGGATAGGGATATATAGAGCTGAGTATCATCCACATATTGTTGACATCCAACCCCAAAGGTACGAATGATTTGTCCTAAGGGTTTTACATAGAGATTGAAAAGCATGGGGAAATAGAATTGCACCCTGCGGAACTCCACAGGATAGGTTCCATACTGATGACATCTAGCCTTCAATAGCAACCCTTTGAGTCTGATCAGTGAGGAATGATTTGAACCAGCTCAGTGCACATCCTCTGATACCCACTTCTGCCTCCATGCCCTCAACAAGATGGCATGATTTACTGTATCAAAGGCTGCAGATAATTCCAATAGGAGCAACAAAGAGGCATGGCCTTTGTCTACACACAGGAGAAGGTCATCAACTAAAGCAAGCAGAGCCCTCTCTGTCCCATAGCCTGGCTTGAAGCTAGACTAAAAAGGGTCTAGAATAGATGAGTTATCCAAGTAGCCCTGGAGTTGGTCCAATATTGCTTTCTCAATCACTTTGCCCAGAAAGGGCAGGTTAGAGACCTGGAGATAACTGGCCACATTATTTTTCTGTAGGATGGCTTTTTAAGTAGCAGATCAAGTAATAGCTGTGCCAATTGCTTGTGTTCATTGGTGCCTATAGTGGAACTCTACTATTGTATTATATTGAACTTGAGAAGTATTGTACTATTTTAATATGCTTTTTATATGCTCTTTTTATGCCATTAAAGGTTTTTGACTTTGAGTAGCAGATGGATAACCACCTCTTTGAGTGGCTGAGGGAAAGTGCCCTGAGTTAGTGACTGATTTATAATAGATACTAAAGGTTTTTAAATATATATATCTATACATAGATCTATCTAATCTCTCTCTCTCTCTCTCTCTCTCTCTCTCTCTCTCTCTCTCTCTCTCTCTCTCTCTCTCTCTCTCTCTCTCTCTCTCTCTCTCTCTCTCTCTCTCTCTCTATATATATATATATATATATATATATATATATATATATATATAATGTAACAGAGCTTTCTGATCTTTGCTGGCCATCTACAACATAGATAATGGTTTTTAAAAGAATAGCAAATGGAGAAATGATAGACATTTAAAAATGAAAAAAACCACACCCAGTCATTAGATCTTTAAAGAGCTGTTGCTATGCCACCTAATATACAACAAATAGATGGTGTGAACATGTTAATTTGAACAACAAAAAGCCTTTGGCTAGCTCAGTATGAACGGGACAAAACTGATACCACATGGTTTGAGTCAACAGGTTAAAACAAAGCAAGTAATAAAAACTGCTGAAGCATAAACCACACTAAATTATTTTCAGCCAAACACCACAAATTGGGGTGGGAAATTTAGCGCGTGACAGAAAATAACTACCCCTTTAATAATGCAATTTTTTATACAAAACAATAACTCCATCACCACACTAACACTATGCCTCCGGCCTCTTAAGATTAATTTCTTATTGAACACTAAAGACTGGTACTGTTTAGGGCTGTTGATTCGGTTCCATCCGAATTGAAAAACAGCTGAATTTCCCCCGATTCGGTGGTTTCTAGTTTGGATAGAACTGAAGTCAAAAAAGGCAGGAAAACGACGAGCCGAACTCAGCGAGTTCGGGCGGACGCCATATAAATTTGTACACATTCGGTACCCCCGAATCAGCATTCTCCCGTGGCCAATAGGTGGCCAAGCTGGGTCTTCTTCTGGCCAATCAGTCGTGGATGAGTGCGTAAGTCCGGCCGCTGCGCGGGGAGAGAAAGAGAGAGTGTCTGTGTGTGTGAGAGAGATCCCCGTGTGGGGGGGTGCGTGTGCATGGTCCCAGGTTGTTGTGCGGCCTTCGGGGGGGAGGGGGGAAGAGAGAGGCCATTTATGCATGGTTTTGCTTTGGATTTGCCGCTCTCTAGATGCACATTTTCTCCATCCAAATTCTCAAAACTCAACAATAAGCTCCCATGCAGAGTTTTGAGAATCTGGACGGGGAAAATGTGCATCGAGAGAGCGGCAAATCCAAGGCAAAACCTCCGTGCATAAATGGCCAGAGAGTCTCTGTGTGTGAGTCCATATTCCTTCCATTGCTGCTGCTCCTGTGCTGATCGTGAGAGATACTGTGCTGAGCTGACCTGCTGCTGCTTGCTGGAATCAGACTGGATTACTCCTCCTGACCCCTGCTTCTGCTGGAAGAGAAGACATCCACAGTTTGACCCATTTTGGGGCTTTTCTCTATAACTTTTTTCCTGTGTGTGTGTATGTGTGTGTGTGTATGTGTGAGATTCTGTTCGTGTGTGTGGGGAAGCCAAAGAGGGGCTGTTCTGCTGGGGGGGGGGTTGATTGCCTCTGCGCTAGTTTTTTTTTTTTTGCTGTTTTCACTGGTTGCCACCTTCACCTGGAGGTCAGTGTGGGTCGGTGAGTCTCTCTCTCTCTGGCTGCCCTGTTCTCCTTCATTTGGAATTTGCGTCTTCTTGTCACGAGGGGGGGGGCTGTTCTGCTTGGGGGGTTGATTGCCTCTGCGCTAGTGTTTTTTTTTTTTGCTGTTTTCACTGGTTGCCACCTTCTCCTGGAGCTCAGTGTGGGTCGGTGAGTCTCTCTCTCTGGCTGCCCCGTTGTTCTCCTTCATTTGGAATTTGCATCTTCTTGTCATGGGGGGGGCTGTTCTGCTGGGGGGGTTGATTGTCTCTGTGGGCCGTGTCTGTAGAATCCAAGCTTTTGCCTTCTTTTGCATGATGGGGAGAGGGAATGGCATGTAGCGGTGTGCATGTGTGTATGCGCCAGTGGTGTCGTGTGCCGTACAATGCAGCATCCTGCTTATTCCCCCCTCCCCGGCCCCCCACAGGTGTCCCTGCTCAGGATTTCTTCTTTCCCCTGACAGTGACAGCTCAGCCACGTTGTCTCCTCCCTCAATTCCCCCCGGTCTTCGTTCTTTTTGGGTGCCCCCGGGGCTGAGGAAGCAGTGACAGGAGGAACCGAAATGTAGAGGAAAGGGTGGGCAGTCCTGATCCTCTGGCTTGTTTACTCGGAAGTAAGAGCAGTGATGGGGCTTTGCTCTCAAGGTAAAGCAGAGTGAATGGTAAACAACGCCACCTTTTATCAGTCCGCAACAATGGGAGGATTTGCCTCTCTCTAGATGCACATTTTCCCCATCCATATTCTCAAATTTCAACAATAAGCCCCCCTGCAGAGTTTTGAGAATTTGTCTGAGGGAAATGTGCATCTAGAAAGCGGAAAATCCAAAGCAAAACCTCCCGTGCATAAATATCCAACGAGAAACGGGAGGTTTTGCCTTGGATTTGCCGCTCTCTAGATGCACATTTTCCCCATCCAAATTGGCAAATCTCAACAATAAGCCCCCCTGCAGAGTTTTGAGAATTCAGATGGGGGAAATGTGCATCTAGAGAGCAGCAAATCCAAAGCAAAACCTCCCATGCATAAATAGCCAACGAGAAACAATGGGAGGTTTTGCCTTGGATTTGCAATCTCTAGATGCACATTAAGGATTGCTTGCTCCCATTCATTCCGATGGGCGGATGGGGGACCCCTTCCAGACCCCATAACTCGGGACCCCTGACCCAATCTTAATCAAACTTGGGGGTTCTTGCAAGTAGGGTTCCTCCAAGCTACCCTGAAAGTTTGGGACCTCTACCTCCAAAAATGCCCCCCTGGAGCCGCGGAAAGCCACGAATGTGCTTTAAATGGCTTTATTCGGCTGAATTTATTCGGGAATGCCGAATTTCATGCTGAATTCCACAAGTCCGAATAGGGGGAGTTTGGACTTCAGCATTTCCCAAATAAAAACGGGCCGAATTTTGCCAAATCTGAATTTTACCGAGTTTTTTTTTCAACAGCCCTAGTACTGTTACAAATTATACCAACAAAAGAGGTACAGCACCCCACCTTTTCCCCATAGGGATGTAGTTTCTCACAGTGCAGTCCTAAACAGAGTCAAAAAGGTAAAGTAGTCCCTGTGCAGAGTTAAAAAGGTAAAGGTAAAGGTCCCCTGTGCAAGCACCGGGTCATTCCTGACCCATGGGGAGACGTCACATCCCGACGCTTTCTAGGCAGACTTTGTTTGCGGGGTGGTTTGCCAGTGCCTTCCCCAGTCATCTTCCCTTTACCCCCAGCAAGCTGGGTACTCATTTGATCGACCGCGGAAGGATGGAAGGCTGAGTCAACCTTGAGCCGGCTACCTGAAACCGACTTCCGTCGGGATCGAACTCAGGTCGTGAGCAGAGCTTTTGACTGCAGTACTGCAGCTTAACACTTTGCGCCACGGGGCTCCTTACACCCTTCTAAATTCACTCAAGTCAGTGATGTAATTATGCTTAGGACTCCACTGTTATCCACCTACATTTCAACATTAATACTGAACTTCTGTTCACCAAATAGGAACAAGAAATATTTTACTATACATCGTTTTTATTTTCAGAGCATAGGTTCTCCTTACAAGAGAAAGACAGCAAATAAGTAGGATAACAATTTAATAGCGTAACACTTCCCCCTTGTGGTAGGTGGCGATATTATTTCATCTTTCACATTAAAAGCTTAACACTAAATCAAGTTTCTTTTTCTTTAGTTGCAGATGCCTTACGAAGGCACCATATTAGTATTATCACAACAGAAGCACAACACTGATACAACGTATCAGAAACATGGGGAGATTAGTTTTATGCTGTTCTTCTCCAGTTTCATGCTCTCTGTGAAAAGCTTTTCATTAAGACTGTGACTGAGGTTGTTCACAAAAACGGAAGAGAAAAATCCAACTGATATATAAGGAAAAATATATTTTAGCTCTTGATTATCTTGAGAATAAAACATGGGCATTATCCTACCCTCAAACCAGTTCCACAATGGGTTGGCAAATACTGCTACTATTAGCACTATTAGTTTTTTACACAACACCAACCATGTTCTAAGTGCTGCTGTTGTGCTCTGAAGGACTGTTTGTGAACAGCTGCTGTGACACTCTGTAGGGTAAGACACCTCCATAACAACTGCATCTATAATTGTGCCATTTATTCTGGGATAACTTCCTGTTGTTCTGAGATACAGAATACAAATTCATCATGATCAATTGCCACATTATAATTGTACTTTGAGCACCACCCTTGGGTTTTATTCATAGCAGGGGCCTGTAAAACCCATGTGTCCTTCTACCTGGGCAACAACTACTGTGCCCTTTGAAAACATAGGGACACAGTCTCCATTTTCCAGCTGTAGACTAATGCAAAAATACTGATAGTCTAATGCAAGGCACCAGACTGTGCTTCACAAAAGGCCTCCAAGCCTAGACCGGTTTATAAGGCATTGCCTATAGCATATATTATTCTTAACTTGATGGACCACTGCTGTAGGGTTAGCAGGCCCATTAAGAAACACAGTAATTAAAGATATTGTTTTCCTTTAATTGAACGACTTGTTGGGTAGGCTGCTGATCAATGGGTTAACTAAGATCTACTGAGCAGAGTTCACTGTTGTTAAACCACAACACAGTTTACAGTTATTAAACCACTGTAACTAAGAGACAGTTAAAAGAGAAGGCAGATTGCAATAGGTTTAAAGGAAACTCTTCCTCTTGTCCCAAGTGCATTCTCATCCCTCTTGTCTCTCTCATTGCTTCCCAACTTGTTGTACTTTACCAGCTGTAGCTTGTTTTATTGTTGATATTTAGAATAGGTTTGCCAACCTCCAGGTACTAGCTGGAGATCTCCCGCTATTACAACTGATCTCCAGCAGATAGAGATCAGTTCACCTGGAGAAAATGGCCGCTTTGTTACGTCAAGCACAGGCATCTCCTTTATTGGGGGAAATTAGCTGGAGACTAGATACAGCTATGTGAGAGGCTGGCATGGGGGTCTTTGAACCAATTCTGCCCCAGGTGAGTGAACCAAATGGAGAGCAACCCAATAACGAGGAGGCTTTTATGAATTTTAAGGATTTTATTAAAAAGGTAATAAACTAGGGTAGGGCTGTCGATTCGGTTCTGCCCGAACCGAAAAACAGCCGAATTTCCCCTGATTCGGCGGTTTTTAGTTCGGGACGAACCGAACTCAAAAATGGCAGGAAACCGGGGGAGCCGAATTCAGCAAGTTCGGGAGTTCACGAATAAATCCAGCAAATTCGGGGCCGTCAGTAAGCAGCATTCTCCTCCCCAGGCCAATCGGTGGCCAAAGTGGGTCTTCTTCTGGCCAATCAGTCAGGATTGAGTACTGGAGGAATCAGCTGCTGCGAGGCCGGGCCGGGGAGAGAGAGAGAATGAGAGAAATCCTTGTGTGTGTGTGGGGGGGTGCTTGTGCACATTCGCTCCTTTCCATGGCTGCAGGGGGCGCATTTTTTGGGGTACAGACCCCAAACTTTCAGTGGAGCTTCAGACAAGCCTTCTTAAGAGACCCCCGAAGTTTTGTAAACATTGGGTCAGGGGGTCCCGAGATATGGACTCCCCCCTTTTCTCTTTCCATGGGCACATTTTTAGGGGTACAGACCCCAAACCTTCAGCGGAGATTTAGACAAGCCTTGTTAAGAGACCCCCCCAAGTTTTGTAGACTTTGGGTCAGGGGGTCCCAATATATGGGCTCCACCCCTTTTCCCTCCCCCTTTTCCATTTCCGTGGCTGCAGGGGGGGCTTTTTTGGGGGTGCAGCCCCCAAACCTTCAGGATTTCTTCAGACGAGCCTTCTTAAGAGACCCCCCAAGTTTTGTAAAGATGGGTTCAGTGGGGGCAGTGGGGGCAGAAATATCGGCTCCCCCTCTTTTCTCTTTCCGTGGCTGCAGGGGGTGCATTTTTGGGGGTACAGACCCCATACTTTCAGCGGAGCTTCAGACAAGCCTTCCTAAGAGACCCCTGAAGTTTTGTAAACATTGGGTCAGGGGACCCCGAGATATGGGCTTTCCCCTTTTCCCTATTGGGATGAATGGATCACCCGATCCTGTATGCATCTCCAGAGCAAAACGTCCCTTGCTTAAATGGAATCATCTTGGATTACCCAGTCCTCCTCCCAGCCCCTCTTGATGGAACAGAAGACAGCCACAGTAAGACCCCTTTGGGGGCTTTAATCTATACTTTTTCTCCTGTGTGTGTGTGTGTGGGGGGGAAAGAGTCTGTGTGTGGGGGGGGAGGGAGCAGTTTCTGTGGGTGGGGGGGAAGCCAAAGGGGGCTTTCGTCCGTTCTGCCTGGGGTGTGTGTGCCCCCTCGAGTCTCTCTCTCCCTGGTTTGAGGGGGGGCTTCAGTTGTATGTCCTCAGGTTTTCCCTCATTCATACGATGGTTAGGTCTATTTTGATGCTTGCTAAAACTGGTTTTCAAATGGTGACTTAAAGAATGCATTTGCCTCGTCCCGAGTCCCATGCAAAAGGGGAAATTCCACCCCCTCCTGCTCATTATGCATAGCTAGCTGCCTCTGTCCCTTTCCATGGTTTGCAAACTCCCAGGTGTCAGGTGTTGCTTTGCATGTTTGCAAAGGTGTTGCTTTGCAATTGTGTTGCTTTGCAGTTGTGTTGCTTTGCAAACTTCTTAGCATCTGCCCCACTCTTTGCATGTTTGCAAAGGTGTTGCTTTGCAGTTGTGTTGCTTTGCAGTGTTGCTCTGCAGTTGTGTTGCTTTGCAAACTTCTTTGCACCTGTCCCGCCCTTGCTCTCATCAGCTGTTTGTCAGAGCTGGGAGCTTTGTGCATGGGCGGCAAGCTCTGCTCAGAGATGCACATTAAGGGTGGGGGGGACCCCTTTCAGGGCCCATATCTCAGCCCCCCCTGACCCAATCTTTACAAAACTTGGGGGGTCTGGCAAGAAGGGTCCTTTGAAGTTCCGCTTAAATTTTGGGACCTCTATCCCAAAAAATGTTCCCCCCAGAGCCACGGAAAGGCACGGTTGTGTTTTTAATGGCTTTATTCGGCCAAATTTTTTCCCCGAACTTTGAATTCCCGCCGAATTGCACGGACCCGAAGTGGGGGAGTTCGGACTTCGGCATATCCTGAATCTAAACGGGCCGAAGTCAGCCAAATCCGAACTATACCGAATTTTTTTTAATTCAACAGCCCTACACACACACCCTATTCCCAACATACACAGAACTAAGAAAGTAAAGGTTTGAGATTCCCAAGTGGGCTATAGTTACCTTCCTGCAGAAGCAAGATCCAGAATGGAAGCTGTGAGAGGGGAAGGGGGAAAAGGACTGCATGCCAGGTGTAGGGCTCACATCTTGTGTAAATGGCAGCCCCCAACTGTGTGCAATGGGGCTATAGTTATATCTCTTCATGTAGCTGGAGGCTGTGACTGGCAATGCCTGCACATTGCTAGTGACAAAAGGCTTGATTTCCAATAAGAACATCATAAAATGATGGCTGGATGCTTGGGAGTAAGTCTCTGAGCATTGAGTGATAAACTTGGGGATTAAGGTGGGGATACAGAAGGTAAGCAAGGAGGGGCTTGGCCAGAGCCTGGATGGACATGAAGGGTACATGTGAATGGATTGACAGGATTTGGCAGGGTGTGAGCGATCTATTGCAGGAAAGATAAAGAAATGTAAACAGCTTATCTTGATCTTCTTTGTCTTCTCAGCAAAGCTGCCACATTCCTTTCCAGGGAGGGTATGTCTCACCTTTTGCTGTTCAGACCCTGTCATTTCACCCCAGCATTGCACAGCCATGATGGATGCCAGGTGACCCATGTCATCCCTGGCTACATGGCACTGTGCCATCCCTGTGCACCAGCTTTGGCCCTGAACACCATGTGGAGGGTGTCCCAGGATTGCCCAGGGTCTGGTCTGAGGCCATAACAGCTTTGGCCATTGGACTATGGCATTGAAGTCCCTCCCTTCCCCAAACCCCGCCCTCCTCAGGCTCTGCCCCAAATACCTCCCACGAATAATGAAGAGGGACCTGGCAACCTAAGTTTAGAAGTTTATCCCATAGTTTGATGCTGGGCAGACTAGACCCCTTGACACTAAAAAAAAAAGGACAGTGTAGGAAGAGGACAGAAAGATGGAGGAAAAGTAGAGCAGGGGCTGTAACAAGGACAGAAGAATAAAACATTATATTAGGAATGGTGCCTTGTGTTGTCTCCTCGCCTGCACCAAGCTGTACAACATAACTCCTCCCCTAATAGTCTCAACCCAAATGTCCCCTGCAAAACTCAAGTCCCCCAAATAGGGAAAGCAAACAATCTCCCACCCACTCCTGCTCTTTTCTCCTCACAGTGCAGTTCCCCTACTAGTCCCACCTTGCTCATGACCTCCTTTCCCAGGAAAATCCCTCAAACCCTCTCCCTTCTTTTAACACTCCAGATACCCCAGTAGCAGAATGCGATAGGTGGGGCCACTTGCCTGGCTCTTTCCCATCTGACAGTGGTCCTTCTTATAGGCTTCATGGAGATTGGGTGAGAAGACCAATGTAATGGGCTCCCCCCTTGTGATTTTAGAGTTGTTCACACCTGTTCCATAGCCACATGGAACTACTTTACAAAGAAGCATCTGCTATGCTGTTGGATATGAATGGGGGCATAATTCTTTCTTGAATGGATCCACCTAGTAGCCTGTATTAAAATTGTTCTCCAAAACAACATACCTCACTCCAGTTAAGGAGAGAGTACTTACTAAATTTATAACAAGATTACACATCCCCTCTGAGCAGCTGCCAAATGATTGGCAAAGGAGCCAGCATGTGGAATAACAACAGATTAAGAAAGTTGCATGAATACAGGAATCTGCCCTATAGTGTCAGTCTTTTGATCTATGAAGAATAGTATTGTCTGCTTTTACAGGCAATGGTGCCCAGTGGTCTCTGGCTGAGGCCTCTCCCATCACCTACTAACCTGATCCTTTTAACTGGAAATTCTGAGTATCGTAATTGCGGCTTTCTTCATGCAAAGCAGATACTGTACCATTGATCCATGGTCACTCAGCCATGGTCACTCATGTTCCTCATTCTCCACAGTGTTGTAGTCTGTCTACCTTCTTCAGAGTATATTATAGTGCTGGAGTCCTGAATGCTGCAGCAAACAGAAGACAGAGCATGGAGCAGCAACATGTAATGAAGGGTAAGGAAACCTCCTAGTAAGGACAACACACATTATTTATCTATTGCTGGCTCCAGGAGGAACAGCAGGGGGTGCTAAAGTCCCAGCTAAGAGAATTAAATGCATTTCATAGTTAGAGCTATTTTGGACAGCATATGTTTGCTCTACCAACCACCTTGGCAGTAACATAACTATAGATCCTTTCCTGACTCCTCTTTCCTGGTTTGTGTCCCATGCTTGATGCACTGTATGAAAAGAATAAGAAACCAAGTGTAAATTCAAAGGATACCTCCTTGGGCATTTGGTTGTAAGGAAACATAGTGCACCTGCTGAATTTTTTTTCTACATTGCTGCTGCTAGGGTCTCTCCCATGTGCACAGTCAAAATCACAGTCATAAAGCTGGAGTTGTCACCACATTATTCACACATGGAAACACACACAGATATATACCCCTATGAGTATCTATTTTGTTTTGTTCCTCACTCCAGAGACATATGAATTGTCTGTCATGTTGTTTTTCTGCCCCACGCTTAGGAAGATGAGGAATCAGCCAAAATCCTTTGTTTGTATAAATCAGAATATGGCACATGAGAGGCGTATTGAATCATAAACACAAACCCGTTTTAGTTTTCTCTTTTGGAGAAATGGTAAAGTCAGGTTGCCAGGGAGGTTTCAGGAATAAACTTGGCAGGTAAAACAACAACAGGAATGAGGGAACTTAGAATATCTATAAACAATAGATAGTTTGTATTCAGTTGATAGCTGATGCATTTCACATACAGACATTGTTACTTTTGAGATTGATTAAGATAGAAAACACTTGGCAGTCACTGCTTAGCTGAAGTGACATAAGCTTACCTGAAACAATATTTCAGTTGTTGGTGGAGGCAGAAACAAAACACCCAGGTTCCCAGTTTTCATCCTTAAAACTGGTTAGGGATCACCCCCTTTACTTTGGAGTCCCTTCCCTTGGGGAAGGACACTCAATTCACTTTGTTCACACAGGATCATTCTTGATCCTACACAACTATGTTACTTTCACTTCGGCTGCCAACCTCTAACTGTCAACTTCTAAAAGTCAGTCCCAATGGTAATTTCCCAACTGCTTCTCTCAACTGCCAACCGCAGAATTCTATTTGAACCCCCTGTCAATCAAGGGTTCCAGATGATCAGATTTTGTAAACTATTGGGACTCCTTTTACTGAGTCAGATATTGGTGACTTGATCTGATAATGAAAACGTAAGCAGTCAGACCCCTCCTCCCACTAAAGGGTGTCATGGAGGCACGGAGGCCAACAACTGGCATAAAAGCAAGACACTGTTCCTCACAAAATGGAAGCCCCTCAGAGAGTTTTGGGATCCATCTTGTATGTCAAGTTTGGGCAGAAAGGAAGTTGGCATCGGAACTTTTCCTCTGGCTCTAAGGCATGCCTGGCTGGACAATGGGGCTAGCTAGTCCACATTGTGTCCCTCTAAAGAGATTTAATTAGCACTCTGAGCAGACAATTAGTTACTCCATCTGCACCCATCCCAGCAATCAATCAGTATTCAAGAGAACAGCTCAGGCATTCTCTTGGGTGCTGATGACTCATCAAGCCTTTCCTATTTTTTTGTTGGAACCCCGAAAAGCAATCAATTATTTGTCTCTGGCTTACCTCCTAGCTTACCTCATACCACCTCAGGACCCACCTGGGGGTATAAATATTAGTCCTTTGGCCATTCATAGTGTGTGTGTGTGTGTGTGTGCCTTGGATCTGTGCACTCACCCCCACTTGTGTGGGCCCCCTCCTCTTACTTTTGTTCCATGAAACACTGGCTGTTTTCTTCTTCAGTGCTGCTTTCCCTGGATCTTCCATAAAGACTGGTAGCTATCACCCATCCATGAAACCCTATCCAACTTCTTCCCATCAGCACAAGGATTTTGCCCACTGAGAATGACTGACCTGCTTCTCCCCTCCCCCAGCAGCCTGAAGTGTCCCTTAAATCCTGTTCCTGGGGGTCAGGGATCCCCAGGAGCAGAATCTGGGAGGTATTATGGTCTGCTGTGAGGGGGGAAGTTAGGAAAATCGCATGTCATGGACAGAAATCCTTGCATCCATTAAAATGTCTAGACCAGATCGAGTGCTGATGTCGTGCACCCCTCCTTGGCCTCAGATCACTCTGAGGGGGAGTCTGAGCTAGCCTCTTCCTCAGACGAAGCCAGGGTCACAGATTTCTCCCAGCCAGCCCAATCCATGGCCTCTTTCCTCCCCGGCCTCAGCTTCCAACTGCCCTTTTATCCCTGGCTGTAGTTGGGTTCTGCCCCTTCCTTCCTTCCTCCCACCAACCCACCCCCAAGTGTATATAAGGGAGGAGGCCGCCATGAGTCCATCACTGGTTGCCTTGGCCCCTCCCTGGCCGGGCCTGCCCGACTAACAGCTGAGCAGTGGGCCTGTCGAGATGCCGCGGAGCAGATGCATCCCTCGCTATGGGTCCCGGAGCCAGCTGGCTACTGCCATCTTCCTTCTTCCATGGCTTGCCCTGCAGAGGGGAGGGAGAGCGTGGGTGGTGGCTTGTGGCCTGTGGCTGCAGCAGCTTCCACGTGCCCCTCCTCGGCCTACTTGGGCTCCCTTGCTGTGATTGGGGAGGGGAAGGGCATGCCCGGGGGCTTGTGGCCCATGGTGACTTCAGCTGCAGTGCTCCCCTTCTTGCCCTGCCCAGAGGTAAGTGCTGGGGGGGGGAGAGGAAAGAGTCTGAGATTCCCCCAAGGACCTTCGTCTCGGGACATCCAGTCATTGGGGAAAGTATCACCTCCAATCCAGCTATTGATCAAAAAGAGCCCATGGGTCATGAAGAGGACAATTTACCTTCATTTTAATCCTCAGTTCTTTGTCAATATGCTAAAAACACCCATCAATCACCTCACCTTGGAATGTCAGGTGTCATTTCCTAATCTCCCACTGAATATTGAAGACAATTACTTTTGGATTACCCAATCAAATTCAGACTTTACTGATCTTATCCAATCCTGATCTTGAGAACAAAGAGTCCCATGTTGAGCTATGGAATTTCCCCCCATAAAAGAATCAGCCCAGGTTGGTGAAAAGTGTGCCAGGTTCACCCACTACCTGGATACCCCTGCAACTACTTTGCAGCCTGCTTTCTCCTCGCTGGACTTCTACTGCATGGACTACTCACAGTTCTCAGCTTCTCACTCACCTTGGGTCAGACACCTCTTTCCCACCCTATCCATGTCTCTTCCCCTTCATCCCTGTCCCCATTCTCAGTTTGTGAACGTATGTTTATTGGGAGGGAGCTGGTGGTTTCATGCTAGGTTTTACTTGTGTAGTTGTATTTGTGGTTTGAAATGTTAGAAGCACTTTTGGTCTACCTCTAGTAGTGTGAGGGCTAGACGTGTGAGGGCTAGTAAATGAATATTTCATTTAGTTTGAATCGGTTGGTCTCTGTTACTTTTTCTCGTGGGAATATTATACAGGAATTAAACTTTCACATATATGGGCAAAAGATCCCTTATTTAACTGGCTGGAGACCATGTAACAAGATAATTTCCCCCTCTCTGGGTCTAGTTCGGGTAACAAGGTCTAGTGCTTAAGAAGGCTTCTGTGCCTTTACAATTCATGCATAAGAGAAAACTGAATTAGCTGTGTTTGCAATCATTACCGTAGCATTGCGACCAGATTATCCCAAAATGACAGTGAGGAGCAAAAGTCAATGGAGTTGTGTCAGATACTTAATTGCACATATTGATTCCAAGTAACCATTTGATTTTGTGGATAATTATTAATTATTGTTATTTAATATATTGACATCACTGCCAGTCCTATTGGCATACATACTACCACAAATTCTGAAGCCTTCCTCCAACTTTAAGGAGCCTTCTTCCAACTCGAGTTACTTTTCTTCTGGCAGAAGAACTCCTGAAGTTGTGGGAATATTCCTTCAGATGGAGGAAAGCAGCAAAGTGGTAGAGTATGTGCCACTGGCTCTGTTAGTTATTGAAGTTAGAACTAAGTTCCTTTGAAACCAGTGGAACAAATCAGTCTTGACTACGTCACATTCTTTTCCATGAAACTCAGTCACAACTAATTTTAGACAGTTTGGGGCTATGGTTTCTACGCAAGTTACATCTATAAAATTCTCATATAAAATACACAGGCACAAAAATTGCATTAAAAACACATGTTTCTTTTACCCAACACCAATTATAGAGTTAGAGGGAGAAATATTTTAAGATCCAATTTACCTTGGGGTGTTGGTGTGGACCATGAAGTATGGCTGGCACCTGTGCAGCATTAGCAGCACCAGCACCAGTGCCTTTATTTATATTATGGAATGTATTCAAGAAAATGCTTGTAAATCATTGCTATGTTTTCCATCCCATCACTTGTAGTAGTCATGAAAGAGATGGTAGACCTGCCAAAATGTCTAGCCCACTGTGCTCTATTCAGTGTGGTCCTTAGAGACCACCCAGACCATTCTGGGATATGAACCAAGAATTTATGACTAGTTAGAAATGTTCTTGACAGTAAATTCTCATTCTTTAGGCGATACTTCATGGCAGCTTTCTGCACTTATGGTTTAGCACTGATCTACAGGCGCTCATGCTCATTGCCTGTTGGGGGTGGGGCAGTATATCAATAGAGTTACCAACATCCAGGTACCAGCTGGAGATTTCCAGCTATTACCACTGCTCTCCAGCCAATAAGAGATCAGTTCCCTGGAGAAAAATGGCCGCTTTGGCAAATGGACTCTATGGCATTGAAGTCCCTCCCCTCCCCAAACTCTGCCCTCTTCAGGCTCCACCCAAGAAACCTCCCGCCTGTGGTGAAGAAGGACCTGGTAACCCTAGCTATCAAGGAGACCATCAATAGTTGTCTGGCCATACTTTAGCATGCCATGTGACACTAACCCGATTCCTCCTCACCCCCTGCGTCATCATTTGACACACAAGAGTTGTCTCTAGAAGGCTGATCTGCATCACCATTGCTGTATTAGAATAAAAGTACCCTAGAATAAAAGTTACTTTCTTCCACTTTGGACTCAATAAATCATTCATCTCAACTGGACATCAGGCCTGACCGCTTCTCTTCTGCAATACAGACTACTGGGAACAGAAAGAAGACCAATGCAATGCCATCATCTTTAGCAATATGAAAAATAAAGTTCTGAAGAGCATCGAATGCTTAAAAGGTCCCATTGTTCCTGTCTTCATTACATTTGGATTAAGAGCATCTGAGCAATTTTACTGTAATATGAAATAAACTGTAACACAATTTCAATTTGACCAACAACACCACATTACATTGTCAGTTTTGCTACCGTACTATCCTGGGGTACAACATGCTAAAGAATGATTTAACTAGTCAAGACAGTGCAACCGGAAGCTGAGTTACACCCTTCTAAACCCACTGACATCAATGGCTTTAGGGAAGTGTAACTCTGTTTGGGATTAGACTACAAATATTTCACTTTATGCCCCATCCTTTGCCTGCAGTAACTGTCTGCAGATCCTCTCATGGGATACAGATAATTTTCATGACTAACTTCCTGAAAGTCAAGGGGTGTTTTCATTTAGCTTGTTTGTGCTGTGGATTGCAAGAGAGTTTAATTTAATATTGCTTGTGCATTGAAAAGGGAAGAAAGTGGCTGAATAACCAAACACTTGAGTGTTCCAGTGCTTGTAACTGTGATCGTTAGGCCTAATTGGATAGTCTGACATAGCCAGAGAAGTAACATTAGCTTGAATTAAGGGGAGAAAAAAACACACCCCTCCAATTCCATCACTTAAAAGGGGGAAAATCCCCTCCGGCTATAGTTTATTTAAAGTAAGCACAGTCTAAAAGCAGTAGCAATATCTTTCAAGAGGAAAGAAAGCATGGTTGTTGTAAAGCAGGTTTACTGTTTGGAAGAGCTTCTTTGTGAAGTCACTAACATTTAGAGCACAACAAATTGGTGTTTATGAAAGCTGCACCACAATGAATGACAGTCTTTATGAACCTTGCAAGCAAAACGTGGTTCAGGCTGACAGTACTTGAAAAGGGAGGAATGTAAAGTTACTGGCACTGGCAGCTCAGTAAGAGGCACACCGCAATGCACACCGCAGTGCCAGGCTGAGCCCAAAGGCACACAAAATAGTAAACTTGATATCTTTTCATTGGACCAGATTCTGTGAGTAACAAATACTTAATATGGCTTGATGACTCAAAAGCATGTACACTCTTACAAGTATTATTTCAATAAAAGATGATGACATATTTTAAGGTTTCCAGGACCCTCTTTGCCACTGGTGGGAGATTTTTGGGGTGGAGCCTGAGGAGGGCAGGGTTTGGGGAGGGGAGGGACTTCAATGCCATAGAGTCCAATTGCCAAAGTGGACATTTTCTCCAGGTGAATTGATCTCTATCGGCTGGAGATCAGTTGTAATAGCAGGAGATCTCCAGCCAGGAGGTTGGCAGCCCGAACATATTTACATCTTTGTTTTCTAATCCTTGGGAATCAACATGGTATCTGCTGCCTGTGCTAAAGACAGGACCAAAGTGGCCTCACTGCTCATCTTTATTGAAATATCTTGGAATCTACTAATATCAGCAAATAAGAATTCCCATTTACTTACATTTGTTATTACTTTTACTGGACCAACTTTTTTCCATTTAACAGTCTGAGTCATAATCATGCAGCCATGAGACATAGTTTGAGATATAATCATGACTCATAGAGGTTGTTGTATAACCTGGAGAACTGCATAATCTCCCAGATTAGCAGGAAAATCTCCCTTCTCTCCTCTTGGCCCTGATCTACAGATTTAAGTATCTGCAGATGGGGCCAGGTGTCAGGCTGCTATCTCGGTTTCGTTATTGCCTCTGTCTCTGTGCTGTATTGTCTGCCCCCCAAGGTCGCATACCTAGGCCTGGGAACTCAGCTCCTGGGAAACTGTATTCATGCGTGTAATCTCCCGCCTTTCCTGCCTTATAATATCTCCCAGCTAGTGAGCCTCTCATAGCTGTCATTTTATTCGTTTGCACTGTATGCCTATTTGATCAGTAAAAGCCATCTGTTTGGACTCTATATGACTTTGTGGTGATTTCTGGTTCTGTGGGCCAAGGGCTGACATTATGACAGCTATCTCTCATCTTCACCGTTCTCCTAGCCAGGCTGGAGCCCAGGGGGGTTCGCCTGCCACTTGGATGGGAGCTGTGCAGCTCTCCAGGTGATCTACTACCCTGGAGCCCTTCTCAGAGGACCCTACTCTGTTACAAGACTTAATCGCTGAACTTTTCCGGACGACCCGAGAGGTTTGCCGCTTGAGGGGACTGGTACAGGCGCAGTGGCAATCTCTTACAGGACGTCTCTGGATGTTAACATCGGAGGATACTGATGCTCGTTTAGATCTTCAGGACTTGGATCAATTACTGGACGATGCCCGATTGGCGACTGAGGATTTACAAATATTAACTGGACTTTTGGATAATCTTATTTCTCGACAAACTCTTTCTACCATGGCGGGAGCCCCGCCGGAGGGTTTTTCCCTGATCCCGGATGCGGCCAGCTGCCAGGCTGAGGCCAAGCGAGTCGCTATTAGCACCGCTCTTCTCCTTGTGGAATGTACAAAGGACACCCCGGTAGCCACCTTGGCTCAAGTTTTGACCCCGACGTTTGGAGCCGAGGCATCCGCACTGGCGGTTCGAGTACAACCTCTGCTGGGCGGGGAACCTGACCCCATACTCTTGCTCCTCGAGACAGAACTTTTGCCGCGCATTACGGCAGAGACTGCCCTAAGACTTGAGAACGCCAAAGTTCTTGCGGATCAGCAAGCCGCCGAAGCGGCTAGGGTCGCAAGAGAGAGAGAGGCGGCGGAAGCAGCCAGGGCGGCTGCAGCAAGGATTAGGAATCAGGCGAACGTGGACACGCGCCCCAAGGACTATGTACTGGGACTATCAGGTCTAACTTTTTCCCCGGCGTTTGTCCCGTCGCGTGCGACCCAACGCGCACGCCGTTTGGCTGACCGACGTCGAGACTCAGATGAGTCTGAAGACGAGGATTTATATGGGGATAGCTCTCAATGGGCCACGAGCTTCCGAACCAGTAAGCCTCATCTTACTGGTGGCCCAAGTGAGGAGGTTCATCTTTTACGAGCCCAGAATCGGGAGCTCTCCGACCGTGTTGATCAACTCCAGGAGGTAATGGAACTTATGCTTCAAGAGAACAGGCAATTACAACAAACCCTGATAGCTCAGAGACAGCCCGTTCCGATACCGGGTCAGGGGGTACCCGTACAACCACCCGCTAATGTGCCTGCTCCACCCTTACCTCCTGGAGCTCCTGTTGCTCCTCCGCCCGGACCACCCGTGCAACCACCTGCTAATGTGCCTGCTCCACCCTTGCCTCCTGGAGCTCCTGTTGCTCCTCCGCCCGGACCACCCGTGCAACCGGGTCAACCCGCGCCCGGCCCTTGGAAGCAACTCAAATTGAGGACTACGTATGACGGATCTCTTGAGACTTTGCCTTGTTTCTTGCATCAAGTGGACAGTTATATGCGAGAACAAGGTCAACTTTTCCCCACGGAAGATAGCCGGGTGTGGTACGTAGCTTCCCTCCTGACAGGCAAAGCGGCTGACTGGATGGTCCTCCAGTTTGACACCCGCTCTCGTGCGATTCGTTCCCTCAACAACTTCATGACTGCCCTGAGAAGGAGGTTTGAGGACCCCTTCCTGGGGGAAAGAGCCAAAACGGAACTCTTACAATTAAAACAAGGCTCTGCTACAGTTCGGGAATTTGCCGATGAATTTCAGCGACTGGCAAGTAAAATTGTAGGTTGGCCCGAGACCACCCTAATCCATCATTTCAGGGAAGCCTTGCATCCTGACATTCTGAACTGGTCTTACATGCGGGGCGATCCCGATACCCTCGAAGGCTGGATCCTATTAGCCGAGGAAGTGGAAAGCCGCCGCCGCTTTATTTCTCTCGTCCGTCAAAAGCACAAGGAGAAGGGCACCCAAAAGCCTCAACCCAAGGCACCACTGCTCGTCCCACGAAATCCCCCACGTCCGCTCCAGGAACGTGAAGCCCGATTTCAGAGGGGTGCCTGTCTTACATGCGGAGAAATGGGCCACTTTGCAGCCGTTTGCCCACGCCGCCAGGAATTATTTCGTCCCAGCACGACAACCCGCGCCCGAGGTCGTCCACCACGCAGAGGCACCGCGGCCACCCGCAGCGCAGCTCCGGGAAGGCCCACACCCTCTGCACTCCATGCCGGGGACCCAGCCTCCCTGCCTGCTTCCAACGACCCCGCCGGGTCTCGGATTACAAGTGCCCCATTGGGGGACAGCTTTCCCTCTTCGGATGAGGAAAACCCTTGGATTTCTCCAGCCTTAAACCTGGAATCTCCCCTCGACTTGTCAAAAAACGGCTCCGGTCTGTGGTGAATGGAGCATCTCCACAGACCTCTCAGGATCTTCCTATCAAACCGAATGCTCCTACCAAAATCAAAGAAGTGGACTCCACCGTCTACGTAGATGCAGTTTTACAACAACTTAACGGAGGTCCACAAATCCCCGTCAAAGCACTAATTGACTCCGGTTGCTGTCGCACTCTCATAAGCGAAGCCACGTTTGCTGCACTCAGAGCCGACTCAGAGGCTTTACCCGCCCCCGTCCAATTTGCTCAAATGGACGGGAGCCAATTCCAGGGGGGTCCAGTTGATCACCGCACCATAGGGGTGGCAATGGGAATTGGTTCCCACTGGGAACAAATAGACTTCACTATAGCCCCTATCCGATTTGAAGTGGTCTTGGGAATTAACTGGATTAAAGGACATAGTCCCAGTATTGATTGGGAAACAAACACTATCTCTTTCGCTAGTCCCACCTGCGACCAGCATCGGCAAAACTTTGCTCTGCCATTTCCGCCCGTTCCAGCATTAACCTCTACTGCCCCAGTACCACCGGCTCTACCCGCTGTATACCGGGACTTTGAAGATGTCTTCGACCTTAGGGAATGTGATGCCTTACCCCCCCACCGGGCCTCAGACTGTGCGATTGAAGTAGTAAAGGACTGCACATTAACCAAAAGTAAGATTTACCCTATGAGCGCTTCCGAGCGCACTGTCCTCCGGGACTTTTTGGACAAAAACCTCGCCAGAGGGTTCATTCGCCCTTCGAATGCCCCAAACTCGGCCCCCGCGTTTTTCGTCCGGAAAAAAGAGGGCGACCTTCGCCTGTGCATTGACTTCAGAAAGCTCAATGCGGTTACCCAGACCAACGCCTATCCTATCCCATTAATATCGGATATTTTGGGACAATTACAGGAAGGCCGTGTGTTCTCTAAATTAGACTTGGTGGAAGCCTACTACCGAGTCCGTATCCGCGAAGGTGATGAACACCTCACTGCCTTCTCTAGCTGTTTCGGAATGTATGAATTCCTTGTAATGCCATTCGGATTAAAAGGGGCCCCGGGGGTCTTCATGCAACTCATCAATGAAATCCTACATGACCTTCTATATCGTGGGGTGGTGGTCTACTTAGATGACATTCTCATTTATTCGAAAACTGTGGACGAGCATGTGACTCTGGTCAGGGAAGTTCTACAACGCCTGCGTAACCATCAACTGTTCGCTAAACTAGCTAAGTGTGAATTTCACCAAAGCAAACTCACGTTTTTGGGATACATCATCTCCCACCAAGGTCTTCGCATGGACCCCGCCAAAGTCCAAGCCGTCCTCGATTGGACTCCCCCCACCAACCATAAGCAAGTACAGCAATTTCTGGGATTTGCAAACTTCTATCGGGGATTCATCCCTAACTTCGCCCAAGTGGCTCTACCCATTACGGACCTGCTGAAAACTAAGGGAAAAGTAAGCTCGGCTGCCTTGCCCTCCGCAAAAATCCTATGGACTGAGCAATGCCAAGCCGCCTTTCTGGCCCTCAAACGCCTCTTCACTTCGGAGCCGGTGCTACGGCACCCAGACCCAAATCAAATGTTCATTGTGCAAGTCGATGCTTCCGATGTAGCCATGGGAGGGGCTCTCCTCCAGCAAGGACCGGACGGTCTTCTTCACCCTTGCGCTTACTTTTCAAAAAAATTTGCGCACGCTCAATTAAACTGGCCCATCTGGGAGAAAGAGGCCTCTGCAGTTCATCATGCACTGACTTTATGGCGGCAATTCTTGGAAGGGTCTAAAGTACCCTTTGAAGTTTGGACCGATCACAAAAATCTAGCTGCCCTCACGGGGTCCCATAAGCTATCGGCGAAACAACAACGGTGGGCGGAGTTCTTTGCTCAGTTCCGTTTCACCCTGAAGCACGTCCCTGGGAAGCAGAACGTTCTCGCGGATGCCCTCTCCCGTTTACCACAATATCCGGTAAAACTCGAAAGACCCACCAACTCTCTGTTCACCCCTATGCAACGTGGGGCCCTACCTATGCTGGCTGTGCAAACCCGATCCCAGCATCAGCACACCTTCCCTAACTCGCAAGCTCCGCCAGCCCAACCGGCTGCCCAGCTGCCACCGCAACAGACCGGAGTTCCCGCCCCTCCTACCCCTCCGACCGCTCAGCCGCCTGCAGTCTGCGCGCCGCCGCACGTAAGCACTAGCCCTATAACTGTTTCTCAGATCTCCATGACCGACGGGGGGGCTCCCTCCAAAATCCCCATCTCCGAATCCTTTTTAACTGTCCTTCGGGACCAGTGCCTTTTAGAACGTTCCGCTCATACCCTACCTCCTGGTGTTTTGGAACAAGGGGGGTCCTGGTACAAAGACTCAAAATTGTATGTACCCAAAGCTCTCCGGAAGGACGTTTTACATTTAGCTCATGGAGCCAAAACAGCTGGGCACTTTGGGTTTCTGAAGACCCTTCACTTATTGCGCAGACAGTTCTGGTGGGGGGGAATGCGTTCCGACATTGACTCCTTCATCCGCAGCTGTCCCGTTTGTGCCGCTGCGAAACGATCGCAGGGCAAACCCCCGGGACTGCTACAACCTCTTGAAACGCCCAGCAGACCTTGGGAAGTGATTGCTATGGACTTCATGACTGATCTCCCTCTCAGTGGGGGTAAAACTGTGTTGTGGGTTGTTACTGATTTGTTTTCTAAGCAAATACATTTGATTCCATGCGCAGGGATCCCCTCTGCTCAGAAACTGGCCCGCCTCTTCGTGACGCATATCTTTCGTTTACATTCGTTTCCGCGTAAAATAATTTGTGACCGCGGAAGTGGTTTCGTTTCTAAGTTTTGGAAAGCTTTCCTCAAGTTGGTGGGGGTGGAACAGGGATTGTCTAGTGCATACCATCCTCAAACTGATGGTCAAACTGAACGTGTCAATGCTGTACTTGAATGTTATTTGCGTTGTTATGTTAACTACCACCAGGATAACTGGGTGGAACTGTTACCTTTAGCAGAATATGCCTACAATAATGCCATGCATCAATCCACAGGTTTTAGCCCGTTTTTTGCTGTGTATGGACAAGATTTCAGTCCCATCGCTCCTACAGATGATGTAGAGGGGGAGGGGAACCCCGACATTGCCTCCTGGGCACACGCCCTCCGTACCACGTGGCCCTGGCTCGTTAGCAACCTCGACCGGGCCAAACGTAAATACAAAGCGCAAGCTGACAAACATCGCTCCCCCGGGGGTGATCTGCAAGTGGGTGCTTTGGTTTACCTTTCCACCAAAAATCTCCGTTCCACCCAACCGTGCCATAAGCTCAGCGCCAAATTCATTGGCCCTTTCCCCATTACTCGGGTCATAAACCCTGTCACAGTGGAACTGGCTCTCCCCAAATCCTTGAGGCGTGTGCATCCTGTTTTCCACATAAGCCTCCTCAAACCCCATGTTGCTTCTCCACGGTGGCATCCGGACCCACCGCCTGCGCAACCCATCATGGTGGGGGGGGAAGAACACTTCGAAGTCTCCAAGATCCTTGACTCCCGTATTCACCATGGCAATCTGCAATATCTAGTTCGTTGGAAACATTTCCCCCCTGCCTATGACGAATGGGTGCGCGCACGAGATGTCTCCGCCCCCGACCTCGTCGACGCCTTTCACATTGCTTACCCGGACAGGCCAGCCCCCTTGCGAACTGGGAGGGGGCCTTGAGGGGAGCAGAATGTCAGGCTGCTATCTCGGTTTCGTTATTGCCTCTGTCTCTGTGCTGTATTGTCTGCCCCCCAAGGTCGCATACCTAGGCCTGGGAACTCAGCTCCTGGGAAACTGTATTCATGCGTGTAATCTCCCGCCTTTCCTGCCTTATAATATCTCCCAGCTAGTGAGCCTCTCATAGCTGTCATTTTATTCGTTTGCACTGTATGCCTATTTGATCAGTAAAAGCCATCTGTTTGGACTCTATATGACTTTGTGGTGATTTCTGGTTCTGTGGGCCAAGGGCTGACACCAGGTTGAGAATTAGCTATACTGATACCTATGATGCTAGAATCAGGATCCCTCCTTATAGAAATATAATGCTATATCCAAAAATGTTACCTCAAAATGCTATAATACAGTCAATATATAGCACAATATTCCATAGCACAGACAGCATACATTCTTCACAGCTGTACACATGAGCCAATGCTATGACAGACAGCGAGTGTGCCATAGTCTCCATGGAGGATATCTCATACTGACTCCTCAGCACCTTCATAACACTCACTGTACCATCCTAGGGACTTAGAAGGGTGTATCTCTGCTTAGGTTGGCACTGTCAGACATCTACCCTTCAGACATGTCAAGTAAAGGAAAAGTGGTTGCCGGCTTAGTGCTTAGCTGTGCGTGGCGCTCCCCAGCCGGACACCTGACCCCCAAGGTCAAAACCACGAACATTCAAACAAAACATAAGCAAAGAATACACAGAGACCAGTTTGGATGAAATGGCACAACTTTATTGATTGCAGCAGCAAGGCATTGGCATAGCATGGGGGCGTATTCTATCATCGACCTGCCACCCTGCAGGCTGATGCACGGCTCCCAGCACCCCTGCTGGGAAGGCTAGAGATGGCAGCTCAGGGACACATGAGGGCGGCAGCCAGCTGTGTGGTCCCCTGCCACTTGGAGGGAGGCCTGCCTGACAGCCCATGGCAAGGCATGCCACCCAGACAGCCTCGAGTGAGGCTCATCCCTGGCAACCCTCCATCTTGGCATGTCACCATCCGGCCTCCCCCAAAATCCCTTACTGGGATCCTCCGATGGGAAAACGGGCACGCAGGCCACTTTCCCCCCAAACTGGATACTGCCCCAATGCCAAACCGCCACCAGAGCCAGTCGGTGTCCCCCAGACCCCGGCCGACTCCCGCCAACACCTAGCGCTGCAACCAAGCCCATATGCCATGGCAGATACCGTGCAACCAATGACCAAGCCCGAAGAAGACAGGTGGACCCCATCAGTACGAAACAAGGCACTGATCCGATGTGTAATGTCCGTGTGCTGTATCACCAGACCACCCAACTCAAGGGATACTTTCCCCCCGGCTGACATAACTCTTTGCCTAGCTCTGACCACCCTCTCCAGATCCAATGCCCCTCGCCAGGACCGTCTTTCCAGCAGGTCAGACCACAGGTGGCCAGTGTCTCGCCATTCGGCCACCAGGGTTCTTGGTCATCAGATGCAGCTGCTCATAGGTCGATACTGCGCACCTTCGCCAGGTCATTCTCACCCAGCGGAATGACCAGCACATCCGGGGGCTAAAGTCAGCATTGCCTATTCGGACCGGCAGCGGCTCTCCAGGGGCTCAGCCGAGGTCTCTCACATCGCCCGCCTGCCTGCCTGCCCTGCCCCTTTAACTGGAGATGCTGGGGATTGAACCTGGGACCCTCTGTGTGCCAAGCAGAGCCTCTTCAGACTGAGCCACAGCCCCTCCCATGCCTCGCAAATCAAAACTCACTCGGAGGGGCTGCAAAATCCAGCAGAACCCCTTAAATATGCTGTCCTGTGGCCTGGCGTACTCCCACGTTCTACGGATCTCTCCCTGGCAAAAAGGCCAAAATCCTTAGTTGGGGGAACAAGTCCAGTCCCCCCATAAGCGAAACTGCTGGCAATTTGCCGCAAGTTAGTGGGGCTTCAATCCCAAGCCCACTTACAAATGTCATTCGCCCTGGGAAGGCTGGCCCATAGGCACCACTCCCCTTGCCTGAACCCATCCCTGTGTCCAGACCACTACTGATGTAGCAAAGCAGTAGAGTGCAGAGCAAAGGACTGAAGGGCCACCCTGTCCACCCCAGTGCACACTGCAGGGAACTTGTGCTCAATTGGTGACCCCTGCTCTATGCCCAGAGGAAGGCAAAAAACCTCCAGGACTCTTGGCCAATCTGGCCTAGAGGAAAATTCCTTCCTGACCCCAAATCGGCGATCGGCACTACCCTGGGCATTTGAGCAAGGGCCACAGGATGATCCCTCAGGCACGGGGGGCTAGGCTAGCCAGACTAGCTGCATACACGCCCCTCCATCACACAGTCTTTTCCCATGGGCCCATGCCACTATTCAGCCGATGAGCTGAAACTAAAAGGGGGGGCAGATACTGCATGGCAGCCAATTGCCCTCCTATAAGCCATAGACTTCTGCTTGCCAATGGCCTTGATGCAAGAGGTGGCATGAACCCAGGCTAGTGGTGTGGCGTGGTGGTGAAACAATTGGGCATCAGCCTTGAGAACGAAGTTGAGCCTTGCCTAGCTCTCCTCAGGATAACCTTCACCGGAAGAAAGCCAACAGGCAGCATCAACAGCAGCTGGCACCCAGCTCCAAAAGGCCCTCAAGGATGCTTGTCCTGCACCTATGACGAGGCAAACAAGTTATTGTCCAAGAGATTCATTGGCAGGAAGGAATCCCAGGTAATCTTTGCTCAGCAAGCCAACAGGTAGTGTCAAATCAGCTGCCACCTCTCCTCCATCTGTTGTAAGCACAAAACAGGTCAATGCATGAGAAAAAACAGCCCGTTCCTTTGTTCCTTTGACGGTCCTGTGTGGGGACCTGATGGGCACCAGCCTGCTGGCTAACAAGACTAAAGAGCTGAGAAATGGCCCCGGGTCCCAAGGCTCCCATATTATTGTCAAGCAACTGCGCAGGGTCCCCTGAGAGTGCTTGTTGTGGCTTCCCCTCACCCTGGTATTGCGAGGTGGTACCATGGAGAAACAGGCTGCCAGCCCTTACCAATTGGAGGGCTGCTCCCAAGGCTCACCTCTCCTCAGCCGGTGACTGGAGGACCCCACGTATCAGTCACCCAGCCACATAGCTCCAGTTGTAAAACCTGCTTGCAGCTACTGTTGGCATTCTACCCCACCTATGGGGGGGGGGTAACTAACCCTGTCATTGATAATCCCACAAATAGCATCCTGAAAGTGTTGGTTATAAGAGCAGTAACCATATGGCATGGCTGTGTGCCCTTGTAGCCCCAGCCCAATAACAAAGCACATAGGAAGCAACACCAGCTCCTCAAACTGCATCCAGCAGACGCACTGAATATGGAGACAGGTAAAAATCCGTGGCCACGGCGTTATCTAAGGACTCAGTCACCCAGACTGCCAGTTTTTGACCTCATGCCTGAACCAAAGTCTAAGGTTATGATGTTATGCACAGCCCAACTCCTACTACAAATAAAGCAATCAAAAATCTACACAAGCCGCTCCTAAGATGTTCTCCTCAGTGGGCAAAACATCAGAGCCGACAAATGCTCTGCAAAACATAGGGCTGTTTAAGTAGGCAGGTTATGCAAAGAAAGCCCAAAGCAAAATTAAGCTGAATGTACCAGATGACATGGCAGGCTGCCACCAAAGAAAGTGCAGGTACTACACCAAATTGATGCACAGGTAACAATCCAAAGGCTGGCCTCGCTGAATCCAAGCCACCTGGAAAATGGCTCACACCTCTGCATCGTCACTGAAGTCATAGGTATAAACCAGCCATTCCTGGCCATCAGGCTGAGCCCCCAAATAAATATATATTGTTTTTATTTATTATTCATCCAAATGAATTGCACACCAATAGCCGAGCTGCTGAGTTGCCCACGTTAATACTGATTCATGTGTGACCTTAAGGCGAATCAATGCAACAGCCAAAATTGATAATCAATTAAACAAGGAGGGGGCAGGCATGTCACCCATAGCCTGATCCCTACTGGAGAAGACTGAGGATTGGACCTGGGATCTTCTGCACGCCAAGCAGATGCTCTCCTGACTGAGCAATGGCCCCGTCTGGTATTAATCTGAGGCCAAAAACCAGGGCAAGCTTCATCATCTCTGACATAACCCACTGGGCAATGTTAAGTCTGAGGGAAGGCTACTGCCGGTGCGAACCTCCAACCCACTGTACTGGGATACCAAATATGGAGGCGAGTGGGGAAGTGGATTGAGCCAAGCCTCTCTATGCAAGAGAGGATAGCAGCCAAGAGCCCTGAACGTGCTCCACAATTCCTCCCTTTTATCAACTAATGATTCATATTTTTATTTTATTTTTTGTATTTAGGATGCCACTCCCTACAGGACTGACAGGCGAGGCCGAAAAAAAAAGGGGGTGATTTTCAACCTGCCCAGTTAAGCTAAGCTCGTTCCAACCTCAAAAGGAATGAAGCCAAACAAAAATAAAACATAAGCAAAAAGTTAAAGGGGAGGGAGCTATGTACCCTGTGCCAAAACCAAAACGCCACCCAAGAGAGTCAAGCCCCTGTTTCCCAAAACTGGCAAAGCAAAACTTCCCTCAGAAAAAGTGGCTATAGACTTGTGGTTCCATGATTTCGCCCCTGAGTAAATGCACCCCAATTTTCAAAAGGCAAGGCGAAGTGCCCGCTGGAGGGGTTAATCTCGAGGAGGAACCCACAACGTGGTCGGCACCAAGCCATGCAATGATGCCCCAAAACAGTCCAGCCATTACCAAATGCCTGAGGCAATGGAAGGACAACTGGGATCCTAAAATCCGCCCACCCGGAAGGGGCCCAAAGGTAGGGCAGAAAAGGCTGGGTGGAGCAAGCAATCTCCCCAAGCAATCCGATATGACCCAACCTGGCTTTCAAGACCAGCCAAGAGTCCAAAATCAAGCCACAGCGACAACAGAAAAAAAAGGGGGGGGAATGCTACCCTCCAGTATGAAGAATTAAGCAGAGAGAACCACGTACCCAGGGAAAGTGAAAGATACTAACATGCGTACTACGCCCCTTACAGCCGGTTTAAATATGAAACCGGCTGCCAAGAACAGCCCCAGTTTTGCGAGGGGGGGGGGACTGCCAGAGGCTCCAATACTTGCGACTAGATATCTGCAGTCGACCATCCTCTCATCCCCCGAAGCCCCAGAAAAGGCGCCCGCAGCAGACACGTGGCCTCAGTGCAGCCCGCAAACTCCTCCTCACAGCGCAGCCGCTGTATCGTCAGGCACTGGTCCTGCCGACAAACTCTGCTGCTCCCAAGACACATGGCTGCACCTGCTCGGTGATTTTCAGCAAAGGTGGAGTAATGGCCTCCAAAGTGCCAGGCAGTAGGCAGGCCATGCCCAAAAACCAGCTTCCCAAGCGGAGGGGAAAACACGTGCTCTCCCTGCTGCCCAGCCACCCCTAAGGGTGAAGAAATTGCCCCGGTGGGGAAAGCCTCCTTGCTCCCTGCCTGGCAGGGTGGGGGTAGCGTGCTCGCCCTGAGCCACTCGTGGGCTGGCAAGCTGAGAAACGAACTCCCCGCCGCTCGTTCAGAGACCCCGTCACCGCCACCGCTCTCCTGCCTCGTTCCCCTTCCCCTTTGGCCTCGCAAGCCAGCGATTCCAGCTGGAGGAGGGAGGGGACCAGGCCAGGCACGCTCTGGCCGGAGCTCCTCTTGGCTCCTTGTGGAGACGCCGCTGACCTTCCGTTCCTGCCCCCTCTGGGTCTTCGTCCCCTCCGGATGCCTCACAACAAGCCCCCACCTCACAGCCAGCTCCCTGCCCTCCAGTGGGCCGCCGCTGCCGCCTTCTCTCAAACGATTCCCCGCTCTAAGGCCAGTGATTTCCGCTGCTTCGTGGGAGAACCGAGCCAAGGGGGACTGCTATGAACTGCGCTTCAAATGGAAGCGAACTGAGAGCGCCGGCAAGCGACCCCTCCTTTTATGCAGAGAAGTAGGACCTGAGTGAGAAACACCCCAGGTCCGACCTCAGGAGGGCCCACCCCCCAGGAGCCTCGAGCCCATTTGCCCATTCAAACTGGCTCCCGGCCCCAACGGGTGGTCACGCTCCCAACTGGGCGTCGGGCGAAACGCCGCCATTTGCCGCTCTGCCGCCATTCCGAGCAGACCCGGGCCCCAGCCCGGCCAGCAGCCCCAGGGGCTCTCAGCTCTACTGTCGCCCACCGCCCCCAACTCTGACTTGTCTGCGCCCTGCCTGGCACAACCCGGCAACCTCGGGCTCTTCAGTGAGTCGTGGCCGCGTATCTTCAAACATGAAGAATGGATTAGTGAACAGGCAAGACAGAGGGGAGCACTTGCCCAAAACAGCAGCTGCTCACCCATTCATTACAACATTTAGGACTTGCTGGGGTTATTTATCTCTATCAATGTCTGTCACATGTGAGATAGTCACCATCTTTTAACTATTTTTCTGCTCTGGAAAAAAATCAATCAGTACTCTTGCCTTTGATTACAGAAGTGAGAAATACAAGAGCATCCCCACTCTGTGTTGAATGACCTGAAGAAAAATGCGGCTATGATAGCAATTATGAGCGCATTACTAACTTCAGGTGCCGCTTATTTATTGATATGTTTGTATATTCATGGCAGTTGGCAAGGCTGCAGACATCCAAGTGCCTTCTGATGACACATAATAAGCACAAGCAAGCATGTGCGCACACACAGGCCTATGCTGAATAATAGAACAAAAAGCTCCTAGCAGTTCTACAAATCAAAGCACATAAAGGGATGCAGTTAAACCTCACAGAAGAAGGGCAGGAGGCAGGACTTCCGAGGAAAGGGGGAGAGTTGCAAAACGGTTAGGCTAAACCCAATACTCTGAAAGAAAATAAATTTTTAAAGTTTGCTGCACCTTTTTATATACTGTTTTTGCATTTTCCCAGATTCTCTTTTACCTCTATTTGACCAACAGTTAGTTCTCTATTAACTGGTCTTCCTTTGTACTTCCTCCCTGCATTATGAGCCAACCCGGACAGGATTTCCAGATGGTCCCATCAATACTGCTCAGTTATTTGCAGTTATTTGTTCACCTCTTGACTTTGCTTGCTTCCCAAGCGTCCCTCAATCTCTACTTTCAATTGTGACTGTCCATTTCTATTTAACATTCCCCTAGTGTTTAACTGTTACTAGGGCTGTTGACTCGGTTCGGCCCGAACTGAAAAACAGCCGAATTTCCCCTGATTCGGTGGTTTTTAGTTCAGGATGAACCGAACTCAAAAATGGCGGGAAACCGGGGAGCCGAATTCAGCGAGTTCGGGAGTTCACGAATAAATCCGGCAAATTTGGGGCCGTCAGTAAGCAGCATTCTCCTCCCCCGGCCAATCAGTGGCCAAGCTGGGTCTTCTTCTGGCCAATCAGTCAGGATTGAGTACTGGAGGAATCAGCTGATGCGCAGCCAGGCTGGGGAGAGAGAGTGAGAGTGAGAGAAATCCTCGTGTGTGTGTGGGTGCTTGTGCACATTCACTCCTTTCTGTGGCTGCAGGGGGCGCATTTTTGGGGGTAAAGACCCCAAACTTTCAGCGGAGCTTTAGACAAGCCTTATTAAGAGACCCCCCATGTTTTGTAGACTTTGGGTCAGGGGGTCCCGAGATATGGGCTCCACCCCTTTTCCCTCCCCCCTTTTCCATTTCCGTGGCTGCAGGGGGCGCTTTTTTGGGGGTGTAGCCCCCAAACCTTCAGGATATCTTCAGACAAGCCTTCTTAAGAGACCCCCCAAGTTTTGTAAACATTGGGTCAGCCCCCCCCGAGATATGGGCTTTCCCCTTTTCCCTTTTCCCTATTGGGATGAATGGGATCCTGTATGCATCTCCAGAGCAAAATGTCCTGTGCTTAAATGGAATCGTCTTGGATTACCCAGTCCTCCTCCCAGCCCCTCCTAATGGAACAGAAGACAGCCACAGTAAGACCCCTTTGGGGGCTTTAATCTATACTTTTTCTCCTGTGTGTGTGTGTGTGGGGGAAAGCAGAGTCTGTGTGTGTGTGGGGAGGGAGCAATTTCTGTGGGTGGGTGGGGGAAGCCAAAGGGGGCTTTCGCCCATTCTGCCTGGGGGTGTGTGTGCCCCCTCCAGTCTCTCTCTCCCTGGTTTGAGGGGGGGCTTCAGTTGTATGTTCTCAGGTTTTCCCTCATTCATAAGATAGGTTAGGTCTATTTTGATACTTGCTCAAAACTGGTTTTCAAATGGTGACTTAAAGAATGCATTTGCCTGGTCCCAGTCCAATGCAAAAGGGGAAATTCGACCCTCTCCTGCTCCTTATGCATAGCTAGCTGCCTCTGTCCCTTTCCATGCTTTGCACGGTTGCAAAGGTGTTGCTTTGCAGGGTTGTGTTGCTTTGCAGTTGTGTTGCTTTGCAAACTTCTTAGCACCTGCCCCACCCTTTGCATGTTTGCAAAGATGTTGCTTTGCAGTTGTGTTGCTTTGCAAACTTCTTACCACCTGCCCCGCCCTTGCTCTCATCAGCTGTTTGTCGGGGCTGGGAGCTTTGTGCGTGGGCAGCAAGCTCTGCTCAGAGATGCACATTAAGGGTGGGGGGGACCCCTTTCGGGGCCCATATCTCGCCCCCCCCGACCCAATCTTTACAAAACTTGGGGGGTCTGGCAAGAAGGGTCCTTTGAAGCTCCGCTGAAAGTTTGGGACCTCTACCCCCAAAAATGCCCCCCCAGAGCCACGGAAAGGTGCAGTTGTGTTTTTAATGGCGTTATTCGGCCAAATTTTTTCCCCGAACTTTGAATTCCCGCCGAATTGCACGGACCCAAAGTGGGGGAGTTCGGACTTCGGCATATCCCGAATCTAAACGGGCCGGATTCAGCCGAATCCGAACTATACCGATTTTCTATTAATTCAACAGCCCTAACTGTTACTCAGGGTTGCCAATCTCCAAGTGGAGCCTAGAGATGTCCTGGAATTACAACTGATCTCCAGATCTCCAGATCAGTACCCCTGGAGAAAACGGCTGCTTTGGAGGGTTGTATGGCATTATGGTCCCTCCCCTCCCCAAACTCTGCTTTCCCCAGGCTCTATCTTCAAATATTCACAGCCTCAAATTGGCAACCCTTCTTATTGGTTCTTCTATTAAAGGTCTGTCTCCTCAATTTTGTTTAATCCTGATTACTTAATTAAGGTTCCTAGGCAAGGGTTGCCATTCCTTTGTGTGGCAAAACACATAGCCCAGAGAAGGCACTGACTGCCCATTCCTGACCTTTTGGCGGCTGGAGATGATGTGCCATGTTATTTGGTCGCTGTTTATCCCACCGGCGTGCCATGCTGAAAGGGGGAAGCTGCCTATTGCCAGCTTTGCCCCAGCACACCCTGGGAACACCCACCAGGATGCCGTTGGGGCTTTGCGCCGTTGGGATGCCAGTGGAAGGCTCAGCTGGCGTCCCTGGGCACTGGGAGACCAGTGTCTGGGCCTCTCTGCCAGTGTTGGGCTCATCCGGCTGGCGCAAGTTATGCTGACACTGGTGCAGAGGGCCCAAACTTTGGCGCAGCCCCTTTCAGGCCTCCAAAGGACTTTCATCCTGGAGGCTCAGGAATGGTCTTTAAGTACACATGTTAAACCAGAGGGATCACTGGAAAATCTGTAATTAGATCTTTCCAGGATTTTAAAATGCAGTTCCTGGGGGATAATTTGGACTAAGGGTAGGGTTGTCAACTCCAGGTTGGAAAATTCCTGGAGATTTAGTGGTGGAGCCTGAGAATGGCAGGGTTTGGTAAGGGGACGGGCCTCAATAAGGGATAAAGCCATATAGTCCACCCTCCAAAGCAGCCATTTTCTCAAGGGAAACTGATATCAGTAGTCTGTAATCAGGGTTGCCAGGTCCCCTCTCACCACCGGTGGGAGCTTTGTGATGATGGGGCTGGGGGTGGCAATCTGCAGGCACGGAGAGATAACATCACTGTCAGGTTTACTTCAAGCTCAAGACAAGAGTTGCCGGCATCATGTGGGACGCTTTAGCATTGTCCTCCAAAAACTCTATGGAACCACAGAGTTTTGGGGGAGAATACTAGAGCATTCCCATCATGATGCCTGTGCTTTCAGGGTAAACCCAGAAGTGAAGACATCACACCACGCACAGGGATCACTTCCCCCCTTTCAGCGGACCTGCTTCCACCCGCTGACCAGCTGAGGGGCAGCGGGCAGCCTATTTAATTGGCGGGCAATTGCCCGCCATAACTAGGCAAATGGGAAATCTACTTGTAATTCTGGGAGACCTTGACATGGAATGGAGAAGGAACTTTACCCTTATTTCCCATGTAGTTTCATCATTCAAAACAAAATCCTCACTCCAGCAGTTGTTATTAGGCTTGGAAGAAAAAAAAGACAGCCATAAAAATTCCAGATTCCCTCCCCACAGCTGCAGTGGTATTGAAGAGGCCCCCCAAAAAAGTCACACAGTGAGATACTTCAGGATGTATGCACTCCCTATTTCCCCAAGCAATGAGGTTTCAGAAGCAGCTCTATAGAGTTTAGCTTCCTTTGAAAGAGCACTGAAGATTTAAGGCTTCTTGTAATATGTCAATATATCTAATTCTCAATGTGACCCTATATGTTTTTACTTAAATCCCAGGAATGATGCCATGAACAGACAAGAAAGATCTTTCAACAAACCTGAAAAAAGCATGAGGGTAGCAGAAAAATCAGAAATCTTAAAAAAAAAAAAAACACTTTGGAAGGTTGAAAACCACCCAAATAATAGAAGTAGCACCTGAACCTTTAAGAAAGGAGATCCCAGTTCCTTTTAAATAACTCTGTTTTGTGAAATGGTTTTTAAAATGGCACTTGGGTGTCCGCAAGGGCGAGAGTAAGCACTCTCACAGTAAGCACTACAGCCAATTACAAAGCAGCATTTTCAAGAGGCGAGGACTCAGAC